>NC_086292.1:19847912-21047912 GCF_963924245.1 Chroicocephalus ridibundus
TTTAATTTTTTTTTTTTTTTTTTGCTTGGTAAATTCTGCTAACTCTAGGACTTGCATCTTGTAAGGAGTCAGACCTGGTGTGAGCGAAATGTCACAGACCTCTGTGAGCCCTCCATTAGCCCTCTCCCCTGTAGCCATCCCAGTCTCAGGCTCATCAGCTTTTACTAAGTTGTTCACTGGTCTCCCTATCTGTTTGTATCCTAAGTGAGAATATGTATCATCCAATTCATTTTTATGCAGTATACAGCACTCTCAAATTTTTGTAAAAAGAAACACAATTGGCTTAGTTCCCTTGATTTAACTGAAAAGTGCAAAACAGTGCTTGGAGCCAGCATTTTCCTTCTGGAAGACAACCAGTGCTTAGAATGAAATGCTGTGCAAGCCTTCTCCAGTTGTTCTTCCCACTTCCTGAAAGCTTCACTGTTCCATTTCTCATTCAAAGTATTTTTTAGTTTGTTATTCTTCTGGCAATGTGTGATGCTTCAGTTGGATTGCAGAATTATTCTCAAATAAAAAAGCTCCTGGACAGGAAGGCTCGCTATTTCAGACTTACTATGTAGCAGGAACAGGGGCAAAGACAGCAAATATTATTTGAAAATTGTAATTGCTTATATTTGCATATGTAGATCTGTAAAATAGATATGAAGCCAAGGAAACTGTCATCTATACAGAACTGATTGAAAAAAAATGGTTTTCTAAAATTAACTTTTAAAGAATTTTCATTATGACCTTACTGACTAAAAGCGTAGGGATTTTCTGAAATGTTAGTAGGAAGGGTACTTGAAATTTGAATTACATTATTACAAATAACAAGGCAAAAACAGAAGCCATAAAAATAGGACAGAAAGATGAAAAAGACATAAAATTAAGTCAGAGGAACTAGCAAAACACTATGCACTATCTATGAAAATATGCAATGTATGTGTTTAATTCCTCCAGTAGGAGGAAGACTTCTTTTTGGTGACATTCAGTGAAACCTACCATTTTGCTATGCAAAAAAAAAAAAAAAAAGCTTAAACTGTTAAGTCCTTCCATATCTGGGTAATGGTCCCATAAAATAGAAATCATCTTTATGGTGTCTCTGCTTAACTCATTTGTAGCAGCCTGGGTTCTACCAGGATTCATAAGGGAGAGCTGTAAAATGTGGAAAAATGCAGTGCAAATTACTCGGCAAAACCAGAATTTACAGTAGTACGCATGACCTCCACAAGGCTGTGGAGTGAAGGTAGGGCTTACAAAACAGAGCCAAGCTCAGAGAGGTTTGCATGCACCCAAAGTTGAAATACAAAGGAGCAAAAATCCATAATATTTCCATGGAAATGTTAGGGTTTGCTTCTACCTTTTTTTTTTTTATTTAATTAAAAATATAAAATGAGTATAAAGGAAACACTTCAGCATAAGAAATCTTTCAAATCAGGAAACACTTCTCATTTTGCAGGTCAACTTTAAAAACTCAAAGAGTTCAATCATACTCAAACAGAAGAAGAAAAACAATCACAGCATATCCGCGTTAATGTCAAACTATGGAAGATGAAATAAAAACCCCTCACACTCTCTCTCTAAACAGTAACTCGCTCCACCCTTTATGATGTCCTCTATGCCAAGGTCACAAATACAGTACGACTCATATTCCATCCCTTGATTGTCTCCTGATCATTTAAAAGCTTGTTAATCTCATTGTTTGTGAGAAAACAAACACCTACAATAGCCAAGTCTTTGCTTAAAATCCCTTTGATTTTCTTTGACCTAAGCTGAAGTTAATGAAGGTCTGCAAGGAATCATCAAAACAAGTTTCTGTGAATAGTGGCATAAATTGAAATGAACTCTCTGTTTCAGGAATGTCCTAGATATAATAAAACATTTGTGCTACAGTTGCATTACACAAGGACTTACATAATATCTCAGCCATATCTAGCCAGTTAATCTTTATTTTTAACAGATGAAAGGCATTGGCACAAAAGCTGAATTTCTGCCACAGTTTTGTCTTTTAAAACATTCTGAAATTAGAGGAGAGCACAGTAGAAAGTCTCTATTATCTCCCAGTGCCTATAGATTATCATTGAGAAGAACAGCATTCTACACTCTACATTAGTTTTTCACCATATTCGCTGATACTAATAGAATTAAAACATGCTGATTAAAATACACGATTACAAAGAAGGCACATTCTTCTTTGCCAAATTAGGCTCCAAACATAAAAGTTAAAAAATATAGAGTCAGAAATAACTGAATATCCAAATGTACTACTGAAGTGATATGACTAATTAACATTACTTGTACAAAATTATTTATTTAAATGTATTTATTTAAAATATTTAACCAGGAAATTACCATCAAGATTAAAAGAATTACAGTTAGCCTACAGCAACAACATGCTAACATTTCCAGTATCTAAGGGCTAATAATTTACACTGGGGATAAAACTAAGCACAGTGAATATTAGCAAGCAAGGAGCAACGTGGATGGATGTCACTGAAAAGGAAGTGTTTATTATGGACGTTAGGAGGAGAACTTCCTCACATGTGAAGGAAATAAGGCGAAGAGTATAATTCATCCGAGGGAGCAAAGGCACTGTCAGGAAGCGTCTCCAAAGCAGTAGTTAAATACATGAAGATACAATTCAAACCCTTCTGGCAAGTGCCAAATGGCACTGATGAGGAAAGTGACACAGAATGCAATATTTTAACTGGGCACCTTAAACTTAATTAAAACTTCTGTCTTGAAAAAGACCACTTCATCAATGAAGCCTTTTTCCTCACAGCATGTTTGTGCCCCCTCTGCGACACCCTACTGGCTACTCTCAGCACGCAAGGAAACACAGCAAGCCATTGGCAAGCCACTGGAAAGGCTGGCAAGAGCTGGCAAGTCCCTGAGAAGGGAAGGGACGTTCAACCCGGCGTTTGCCTCAGCACGCAGAGGATTAAAGGATTGAGTTCCTGGCTCCTTTTCTGCAGCCTGGAGAAAGGCTTCATATTCACACTGGTTAAAATGTAAGTACATCATAGTTGTTATGTTCCTGAATAACACAGCTTTTTCTTGTAAGGGTTTGCTTACTTATCAGTTTTGAGTAGATGAGAAAAAATTTAGTATAGGTATTCTTATATCATAGAATCTTCATGGTTGGAAAGGACCTTTGAGATCATCGAGTCCAACCATAACACACACACACACACAAAAAGAAAAAAAAATCAAGAGAAAAAAAATCAATATCCCTTTGCTAAGGCCCCAAATTATTTTCAGACAAATCTCGCTTGCGATTGTTTGTACCTGGCCTTACAGGCATATCTTCTATTACCCAGGAATTCTCTTCTAAGCTTTTTCATATATTGTTCGAGAACACTCTCATTGCTTACTCTGGAAATTACATTCTTCCCTTTCAAATCACTATTAGGCTATTAAGAATGGATATGTAGAACACATACCGTGCTATTAGACAAAACATGTTTTAAATAAAAACATGGATAGCTTCTCATCAATATCCCAATATTCACCTCAGTTTTTTAGCTGATATCCTATTGAACAATAACATTCTGCAATTTCAGCTGTATAGAACAGACTGTGTCCTCTGGAATTATAAATGACTGTACTGTCATTGAATGCTCTTTTACATCTTCTGGAATATCATGCAGTGACAATTCCTTCACATAAATATGAAAACAGTTTCTATTGACTACTCATACAGGGAAATAAATGTATAAATGTAAACATAATTTTTTCCAGAAATTTACAAAATACCAACTTTGGCTCAGGAAATGCCTGAATAACTGGTTACTGGATGCTTGGAGAGTCCTTACTGGGACCGCGGCTGTGGTCCTGCCCGTTGGTCCCCATGCACTCACTGCTGCCCACTGCAGCCTGCAGTCAGAGGGGCTGTAGGTGGACGTCAGGTCTGACACAGCACGGCTCCTCTTCTGTTCAAATCTCAACAAACCCACTACCGAGCAGTAGGATGAAAGTGATAAGGACAGTGAAGTAATGCTGAAACTCCCTTTGAAAGTGATGATAACTGGAATTACTATGCAGGAACTAAGACAATCGTACTTTATACAATAATATAAAACTGTAAAACCATAAGAAATTTTTAAGTCTTTGAAAAGAAGTAGCTCAGATTCAATTGTATCTTCATACAATTCATATTTTGAAATGACATTTTTTCAGGTGGGAAATTTTAGACAATGAGGAGAGGGTGAAACTCGTACACAGTGGAAAAGAAAAAGGAATATATTTAATATGTATTACCAAATCACAGAATCATAGAATTGTCTAGGTTGGAAGGGACCTTTCAGATCATCGAGTCCGACCATCAACATAACATTGACAAAACCACCGCTAAACCATGTCGCTAAGTGAATATGATTTGTTGATAACTGGTAATGAAGGACTCTGAAGTCCTGTGAGCAAGATATTACTGTAAAAGGTCCATCGATAAATTTGGATACATATAAATAAAACTTGAAACTGTTTCTGTTTATTTGGCTGCAGGCTCTTAGAACTGCAAGCGTATTGAACACGTGGCAAATTCAGAGCACTCACTGAAGTCAGTAGGAGTACTACGGTGGCTTTCAAACAATGGATCAGCCTCCTCCTCCTCCAAATGTTTTTGCAAAACATACAAAACACAATTCCGCTACAATATTCCCTATGCATACTTTCATTTTCACACAAGCCAATAAATGTTTCTGATCCAGACATGTTATGACTCCAGTCTCTAAGGTTTGCACTCCACTTTTCAACTAGCGTAAATGTTTACAGTTTTCTGAATACAGTTTACAGTTTACAATCACAGTTCAGGAAAGAGTTAAGCTCTTTAAGTTAATTCAGTTGCAAATTCAAGTACACTATGTTCAGTAACTTTTCTACTGCAAGTCACGTACTTCATATACAGTAAAAGTAAGATTCACAATGTACTTTGCTACTTTTTTCATTGTTGGCGTATACAGAATAATCCCCATTTCACAGCCTGCCCATGTAGAATTCACAGAATAAGAAAGATGGAAACCTGGACTCTTCCTCTATTGCTTTTCTCTAAAAAATAATGTCAAAATAAGAAAAGAAATTTTACTTGTCTCTCTCAAGAAGAGCTCTTCTTCATTAAAGCTAAACTATGTAACTGCTATTTGGCACAGTTTTTCGTAACCTAAATAATGACCTGACTTATTTCACCGCCACCACCCTAGGGCATGATGAACCCGCAACAGGTTTTTTTAAGACAGCAGACAAATCCCAATTTAAACATAGATATAAATTATTAAGTAGCACTTGTATAGCATATTATTTTCTGAGAGTGGTTCCAAATGATATAAATCACTTATTTTAACAGGTGGGGTTTTTCTGCCAATTCTCGTTCCCTTGCCTGTGTTCGTGTAATTGTAACACAATGCTGTATTCAGACAGCTTAAAAATTCTGTATTTCAGCTCCTACAGCAGGTAACACTAATTATGGATAGAATGGCTTTGGCATCTGCATTTAGCACATCTTGGAGCATAAAATTTAATTATTCTATATGGAGATACTTGGCATTTATTAATAAAAGCAATACAATTTATGTACCTCATTCTGGACATGTCTCAGTCTAGCTTTAAGAAAATTTTACCTATTTCAATCTTGTAAATTCTGCTTTATCTCACAATGTCACCCAGAAGAATTGAGAGAGTAGTAAGAAATGGAGGAGGGAGCTCGTAAGAACAAATTGGATTTCTAATTTAAAACTAGAATCAAAACCATTATTCAGTGCTGTATTATTTTATTCTTTTGGAGAAGGGCAAAACCTTTCAGCTTCTAAGTTATATATAGTTTTCTACTTCCCCTCCCTACTGACAAATAGATTAGTTGAGGCAATTTCTCTCCATTAAAGGTTTTGCACTTGACAGTGTAATGTAGCCACTGTTCAAATTACCCTTTAGGGGAGCACTTTTTAATTCAAGGTAACAGAAGGATTTGCATTTGTCACTTCAGTTGAACATAGTTCTTCTTCCTCCCTTTCTATGTCCCATGTAACTCTCCCTATCTGATTCCAGCTCAGTCAAGAAAACAAAACCTGGTGATGGATTTTTTCCTGTTAGTATACTAAACTACAAATCTGTGCAACTTTTTTACAAGAGCTTTTTAGGTAGAAATCAAAAGTAAACACAAGAAATCAAGAAATTTATCTCAAGGTCAAATTATATCAGTTGTAATGACAGACTAGGGAGCATCAAACAGGTACAGAGCGCGATACAGAGTTGGACAGGAGACCAACCAGTACAATGCTAAGAAAGTTGTTTTTTCTTAAGAGCTGCCCACCTGCACATTGGCACCTGTATAAGCCAGACCCATAATATATTATATCATACACAGTGAGCTTGAAAAGAATTACCCTTAGAAAGATATTTTAAAAAAAAGTTTAAAAATAATAACACAAAGATGACAGAATTAATGTCATTAATATAGAGAGATACCCTAAAAATACATATATTCTTCCTGTAAGTATTAACACCAGCACTGATATTCTCGATCCTGGCATACTGGACGACCTAACTGGCAACTGACCCAGTTGTTTGCCTCTAAAAAAAGATTCTTATTAAAGGCTTGACTATGAAATCATGACTTAGTCTCTAAAGATTAGCTGCCAAAACCTTATTTCTTTGAATTTGTTTTCTCTCAATTCAGACTCAGAGGAGTCATTTCCTCTCTGTTTGCTATCAGCCACAGAAAGCCAAATTTTAGCTAGTAGCAGCTGGAGAGAGGTAGTTGACCTTGTACTTCTTGCTGGGAGCAAACAGTGCGTTGACCATGCTGAAAAATGTGGTGGTTTTTCTTTAAGATATGCTTTGCAAGGTTTCTTTAAAAACAAGCAAACAAACAAAAATAAAACATATGATACTTTCACTAAAACTATATGTCGCAAAGTAGAAACAAAATAATGATTTTATCAGTAATGAATTCCATTATTAGTGTTTAGATACATGGAAATGAGCATTTTCCTACAGAAATCTTGTGTTGAGAGACTTCAAAAAGGAGTATCACCCTAGGCCAATGAAATATATATAATGATTGCAAGTAAATCTACATATAGAAAATTGTACCTGATATACAATAGCTAGTTTAGCAATCAGGCTGCTAATCTAGAATTTGAGATGCTCTGTATATTCCACAGATTTCCTTTCTTTGCTCAGCAACTAACTTAGGTTCAGATGCTGAAATTATAGGGATAACTAATTCTCAATGATTTCAATACAAATTTGGCATTAACGATCTAGATCTTCACCTTTTTATGACTCACATTGCCTGCGAAGTAGGGATAATATCTTTTTCTTGCTTCCTATGTATGACATAATTATACATAACGAAATGTATGAATTAATGCATTTATGACTATAAATTACCCCATCCTTGGAGACAGAGGTCACAGAAGTACCTAGGATCAGCAGTTTCTCACTACAGACCACAGTACAGCTATGTGGAATACAATTTCTGGATGGCAATTCAGAAGACGTACCTCGTCCCAAAAGAACTGACTAAACGTTTTCCAGTTTCTCCATAAAAAGAGATATCCGAAGATGAGATCAGAGATCCTCTCCAGTTTCTCTCAAAAGGGAGTCTAAGTTAAGAGAATGAATAATGCCCAAATACATATTGTCCACAAAGCTGCTTCCTATTTCCCTCTCCGCCAGAAGAATCGTACTCCATGTGACATAGGGGTTTGTATTCAGTAACAATGTCAAGGTTGAATTCTAACTTTCCATTACGTTAGTTTTCTAAGATTTTTGTTAAAATAAATAACTGGAAAAATTCACCACATCATAGTAAAATAAGCAGGATTATGTCTTTTGTCTCTCACACAAAAAAATGATTACAGTGTTGATTTGTAAGGAATAATAAAGAAAACAAGTTTTGCACTCCCTAAAATGACTTGTGTGGGAGTGCAATTATTATGAGATACCACACATATCCCACACTGCACTGTTCTTTACCAGTGCTATTGTCAGAGTAGTAAGAACAGGTATAAAGGGAATTGTAGAATTCAAAAAAATGCAAATATATTACAGTAATTTCATCTATACGACAGAAAGTAAACACGATGTTTAAAACACTTGAAGCTTTTCTGGTACATACAAGAAACTGGGATGTGAACAAGAAAATATCTTCGAAAAAAGTTGCATACTCGATTATTATGGGTACTTTTTGTAATTTCATTTAAAGGTCAAATGTAAGATACTAAATGTACACTGGCTTATTGGATGAGTGTTTTCCATACCACATCTCTTTTTTCCTTTCCTAAATATATCAAAAGGTGGGAAAATAAACTTCTGCAAAAAAATAAAAATACTGATATCAGATTTTTAGGCAAAATGAATTTTTGTTTTATAAAATGTCAAAAGACAAAATTCAATTCTGGTATCATAGCTGAGAGAGAGACACTCATTTCTCATAAAACACAGCAATGAGCATCTACAATGAGCATTTAACTACTAATGTATTAAAAAATCCGAAACCAACAGCAAGTTGTTGAATCTTAAGTGGAAGTAAATTCCCAAATTTCAACTAATTTTAAAATTGTACAAAACATTATCATGTAAGTAAAGCATAAGCAGTGTGTGAGAAAGGTTCTGGAACAAACACATTGTAGTATCTCTTTCCAAAATACTGTAAATTAAAATTGGCCTAGAAGAAAGAATAAGGCAAATTTCAGGCTGAAAAATTTTAGATAATTTAAAGACTTACTTGCTAGTTAATTAGATTTAGGAAGAAATAGTTTCATTACACTGTTAACTCTCATGGCTTTTGATGATACAGAAGTTCAAAGAATGTTACAAACCAAGAGACATCACAGAAGAGATACTGAGAGGGTCTCCTAGAAATGCATATGATATCAGAATGTCATTGGTGTTTATGACAGTCAATTGCTTAGGATAAAATTCCATAATGTTCTATCTTAAAAGTCCTGTTAGGTTCTTTCCTTCATTTTTAAAGTGTTTTGACACCCCAGCTTTTGATAACGATACGCTTTCATACTTATCTCAGCCTTCACTTTACTCAACCTGGTAAATCAAGTTTTTCTAAATCTTTCTCATATATTACATCTCATTTTCTAATCATACTAGCTCTTCTTTGCACCTATTCTAGCTTGAAGTAATTTCTTTTAAAAGCTTATGATCAGAATGGTGAAAAGAAGTTCAGTTTAGTTTGTCCCAACATATATACAAATAAAGAATTTATAGTGTCTGTATTACCCTAATATCCAGACACATCATAATATTTAATGCTGAGTTGGAAAATATTAAGTCTATTTTACAACAAAGGCACAGCAAGGTCAAATGGCAGATCAGAGAAAGGGCACAAGCACTGAAATTATTCAGTACATTACACCACACATTTACTTCCCCCCTCACAAGAGAGGCCACTCTCATCCTCTCACTGGCATGAGGCAAATGTAAAATACATTTAGACAAAAAATTAACAGCGGGGGAATTTAAACCCTGTACCCTATGAACCCTATATTTAATTCTTTGCTACTACAACTTGGATCTCTGAAATCCCAAGGTACAGTCTAAACACTGTATTCTCATTCTCTTCAGTTGGAGATTTCAACTGCAAACTCTGTACAACTTCGTGTGAGTCTCGAGCCAGGCAGACCAGGTTGGATTCTTACCTATAAATTGGACAGTATCAGAAACAAGTAATAAATTTAGGGGATTTTCCACTGCTTTGAGTCAATGTAGTTCACTTCAGTCAATGAAACTTTAAATGTTTAATACCAATAGAGGGACCAACCTTTTCTTCTTAAGAACATAAATGTAAAAAGCAAGTTGCAGGCACCTTAGGCATCTGAAATAAGACCTTCATCCTGAAGAAGAGCAAGACAGGGGAGTTCCAGTTAGCTATTAGTGATTACATCTTTCATAAAAAGGCAATTCAAGCAGAAAACAATTCATTGTCCTTTACACAAAAATAGTGGCATATGTCACCACTGAAAATGCTCCAGTCAAAGGTCAGCTAGATCCTCAATGATGAAAGACACCCCTGTTCTTATGGAACACTCAGTCAGCCTTGGTCCCAAACCTCTTGCAGTTTAATTTATCCCATTGTGAAATGGGATATCAATAGCAATAAGCCGCAAGTCTTGTTAATGATGACAGCCAAAAAGGCATCAAGCCATAAATACTCCAAACAGCAAAACATTTTAGGAACAATAGAGAAAATTTAAAAAAAACCCAGTAGCTCATTTTTTTTCTAGAATTGACTGAGCATCTCAGTGCAATGGACAGGAGTGCAATGCACTAGATGGTTGATGGTATTGCTTTGCAGCTGATAGTTTTAAGATAACATTTTATTTTTCCAACACACTGCAGTGGCTATTTTTTTCCCCATTTGCCTCATTACTTTTTTGAGGTTTTCTTTGATTTTTATGCAGGTAGAATGATGTCCTTGCATGGAGTTTAGGTAGGAGCTGATAAAGGAGTGTCAATGAAAAAATTAGTGGCCTTTAAAGGTACTGTCCCTTACACAACAGTATGCATGGAGAATTGCACAAGATATTAAAGAGCTGTTTTCAGCAAGCTGTCCTACAGCCCACAACCATTACTTGCAGATTTCACAGACTGTACTTGCAATACATGGATCTGAGCACATAACACAAAATGCTACCCTATTTTAGGGAAATTCAATAGAGTGAAATACTACCATTAAACACTAACAGATAACTCTATGAGTCAATTACAAAAGAAACACTTCCAATGAAATTTAATTTATAAAGATTTCTGGGAAACAAATAAGATCATTTCCAAGTGGTAAACTTCACTATTGTTATATTCTTTTGCTAATTGCTTTTGCTTTGTTTTAAATTGTTTTGATTTTTCAATTTCAATTAGTATCCTGAGAAAGGTGTGAACTCAGACAGCCTTGTTATTCTGTTTTTCTGCTTCAACAAGAACATTTCTACATTTTTATTTTGAGAATGCTACTCGGATAAATTACTGGATTATTTAACTGAAACACTGCTGACGGAAGTGACATTCTTTTCCCCAAGCAGAAACTACACGCATCGACACTATGAAGTACTGTAAGTCCATTGAAATCAAAGGAGCTAGGCCTATTTATACCAACTGAGAACCTGCATTCCTGTAAAGCAAAGCTAAATTTTCCCTCTGGGCTTTATCTTCATTGATAACTCAAAGTTATATGTAAAATCTATACTATAAAGAGAAACATTCCCTAGGATTTTTTCCTTGAAGAGACCTCTGTGTTCCAAATAGTAGTTCCTTCTGCTTAAAGACTCTTCTCTGTACACATGCTCAGGTTAAAGCCAACAAACCACACTTAGCCCGATCAATCTCAGAAAATAAATTTAGAATATCTGTGCATTAATGTTATGGATCAATAGAAAAAGAATATTATAAATCCAAGAAGAAAATAGAAATAGAGGTTAAATACCATTAAAATCCATAAGGCTTTTATTTACAAGCCATTTATCAGAAACAGTGGATGTTATAATGCACATGTGAAATTCTATATGGGAGGTTTTACAACACTGTGTACACAACTTTAGGAAAGTAAAGAAAAAAATAATAAATTAAAGTTAAGCTTCAACTAGAATTTAAACAGACTTCATAATAATTTCCTAAATTATTATCCAGCACAAGCAGTAATATCCCTCCTTTTAACAGAAGAAAAACAGTTTTTAATATGGTCTGGAAACACCAGCTAAAGAAAATAACTCTGTCAACATCATCTTTAATCACAGTTTGGAATCAGACTATGGCAAAAGAACTCCATTTCTGAAATCACTAACACCTATTTGCTGCTTCTTCAAATATAAATGCAGCTCACTTTTTTGAAGTGAGAACTGAAAGGGCTGCGGCACTAGAAGGTACAGCCAACAGCCAAAACAAAGAACCGGATCATAAGGAATAATGGAATCCTTTTCAATAGATATTCTTCATGGCACCCCTTAGAAGGCTAATAATCAGCATATGTCTTGTCCTGTAGAGATGCACATGCAGTAGGCGACCTTTGTTTTGAAGTCTGTAGTTGTTAGCTAGGCATGCAAAATATTTTAGGTGTCAAGAAAGAAAGGAGAAATCCCAATAAATATTTTGTTCTGCAGTCATTCTTTAGGCTCTTAGTTATTAAATTAATTACATTGTTTAATCTGAGAAGCTTTACTGCTCCATATTGGTAAGCAAGTTAAATTAATTCAGAGATGCAGAAGGATTATTAACAACCATTAAATTCTCCTATTTAAAAGCATGCCACCTGCAAGAGCAAATTTTCAACCTTTATACGCAATGAACAGTCTTTAGTGGTAACAGGTAATTCAGGCTTTGATCAAAAGACTCAAAACCCTGTGCTGACAAGAACAATTTTTAGATGTAATAGTGATGATGGGAGACCTCAGCTCATGGTTTTAAGATGTGTTCAACTGCAATCTAGCACAAGCCTTGCAGCAATCCAGCAGCGATCATGTTCTACCAGCCTTCCAGTTTTACCACATCAAATCCATTCAGCCCCCAAATGAACAAGTATTCCTTCCTTTAGTAAAGTACTGTAGACTGTACTTTCACATTCTCCTAAAAAAACCACTGTTTGATACACTAATTTGTATTCTAATACCTACTGTCAGATGGTGTTGATCTCAGATACTGAGTAGTGACTTCTGAAACACACATTCGAGAGTAACACCTCAAATAAGTAACCAATCCTTTCTTTCATATCCAAATGTTTTATCACATAAGCAAGAGCAAGATACTTTTCACCAAAATAATCCACAATTCACATACAGAACACACGAGAACAAACGTGTACTGACAGGAGATTTTGCTGAGGCCAAGGCAAGAGAGAATGAATTCCTCCAGTCAAACTGTACTTCTTGATTTATCTAGGAACCTTTGGCCTGGAACTTGAGAAGATGATGGAACAATTTTGCTTCTGATAACATTCTTCCTGTGACCTATGTCTTCTGCTAAGTAATTACAGCGTCCTTGACAAATATGAGTTAAGCGGTGTTGCCATGCCAACCTATGTCCTCTTTTCAAATATTCTACTGATACCAGAGACATTGAGCTTGGAATATACTTCCCACCAGTCAAACTACTGTAGGGTTCCTTTTGACCTCAAAATTACGTTAAATGCTATGGATTTCACTTCATATGATCAAGCATAAATATTAATAATAAATGTATTTCCAATTCTCATACAATTTTTCCTGAGGCAGAATAGCATGAGGTAGTAAATTATGTGATCAACATTGCTGATATTCAGTAATAAAACAACCATTCATGTTTACTGATATTCCATGGGAAAAAAGGTCATTCATTTTTCTGGTCAAAACATATCAATACTAAATAAGTGGTATACCAGCAGTTTGTATTCAGATGATCTTTATCCAGATGAAAAATGAGCAAAAAATGAAAAAGACACGTGAAGCTTACAATAGTTGCTTTAAATTTGTGGATTAAATCTTGCCATTCCTTGCAACATGCCACTAGCTCTGTGTTAAACTAATACCTCAGGCCTCGGGGCTTGTCAGGCTTTCTCTGGACTTGTCTGGGCCTGCATGGAGACTTGTTTTAGCATGTTTATCTGTGGAAAAACAACTATGAAAAATGTGACTTTTACCTACTTTTTTTTTAGCTTTTGCTTAGCTTTGTATTATTGCATGATTTCATGCTTATTGTCACATATATATACATTTCTGAAACAAATATCTAGTCATAATGAGCAGTTACTCTGTGCAGACTGAACTATCTATGGCCTTAGAACAAAATGCCAAAACCAGGAGAACAGGCACAGAATGACAACAGTAGCCTTGAAAGTACAATCACAGGATGGTTCCAGAGACTTCAGGGCTATAAGCAACTCTATGGACTCAATGGTCAATTCATGATCATCAAAAAATGCAACTGGACAAAACCAGTTTTAGGAATAAGAAAGAGGGAAAATGCAAGCGTCCAATATATGTAAAACAAACCATATGTAATAAATTTTGATGTGACGTGGAATTCCATACCAATGCAGAAATAACAAGATACAGAGCATATTCGTAGGCACAGTAAAATGGCCCCATGCAGAACCTACAGTAAGAAGGAGAAAAGCGTCAACATCACAGTTCTCCCAGGAGAGGTCACAGGATGCTAATGATTTTCTGTACCCTGTGCTCACTCAGTAAGTGAAGCCATTGACCTTAGCACCTAAAGGTAAAGTGGTAGGTACTGGAATGTTTGTATGTATTAATTTTAACTGTATATAAATTGAACAATTAGTATCATCAAAACTCCACTAATTATATTTTTAGAATGTTAAGACTTCAATTAGGCTAATAATAAAATTCTGGCTTTGCACATAAAGTGTGTTTCCTTTTTCCCATTACAAGATTCTGCATGTGAAATTGATGGAGAATTCATGCAACATGTTCCATAACTTGGATGCAACAAATAGATAACACCAGCAAAGGCTATTGATTATTTAAAAAACCTCTTGGTTAGGCAGAAACTTCAAACACATGTTTTATATAGTATGTAATATAATGCAGGCCTAATTCTCATTTCTAGTCCTTTCCTGTTTTGTTTTTTTTTTTTAATAAAATATTAACACCATAGAATTAATTACTGTAGAATTACAGTAGAATAACCTGCATAAGCTGCTGTTTTGGAAAAGCATACTTCCTGCAGCTGCATTAGCACTGCTCTAACAAGCTTTATCAATAATAAAAAGATACAGGAGAAATCTGAAGAGTGTTTCTACAGACTAAAAATAGATCCTTCTGGATTAGGTGCTCACCTATACATGTGATAAATAAATCAGTCTGATTTTCAGTCAGGCTTTAAGGGAAATGAGATTAACATAATGTGAAAATAATTCATTTATTCACAAGAAGACACAATTATCATACAATCAGCATTCATGAATCAAAATAAATCAGCATCTTCATATTTATATTTAAACAAAGAAATCCATCTGCTAATGACAGAAGATTCAAATTCAATTAATTTATTATAGAACAAAAGATACCATTCTGACGATTTGAAAATCAGGTACAAGGAAAGCAAGAGGACTAATAATGACTCTAATGTATGCTTTGCTCGCTTTTCATAGAAATTGCATTATATAAGCCAAACAAAACTAAATGACAGGTTGTTCTACACACTCTGGACCACCGGGAAGCCTGCTTTCATAGAAATTCCTGTCTTGTGATAAGATTTTTTGATCCCTAATAAGTTGTAAATAAAGCTTTTCTGCATTGCTGTAGCATAGCAGTACAGGATTTGGAGCACTGTTGGCTCATAGCAGCCCTTTCCCAGGTAGATTCTCTGGTGCTTCACAACACTACCTGATACTACAGACTTTCTGTAACCTGCCTGGCTAATAGGATCTCTCTTCTCTACCTAACTGCCAGTTTTCACTAAACCTGTATGAATCTAACGTATTTAAGACTGTAGACGCTCTTGCGATAGTCATCTGTGAACTAACATGTGAGGGGTAGTTTGCACACACATGTACAAATAAAATGATCAAACATAATTTCCTTAGAATAATGAGGCTAAAATATGTAAACAGTGAGAGGTTTTGGCTGCTTAGGTCACATTTGGTAAAAGTGAATATGAGTGGAAAATATTTGGTAAAATTTTCATTCATTTCAGATTAAAAAATGGACAAAGACTATAGAGACTGTAATGAAATCTCTGTAAAGGGGAATAGACAAATGAGCTGCAATACAACCAAGGCACACAGAACTCAGCATTATGTTCAGGAAAGAAACCTGCTTGGTTCCTAAAAGCTTTGATTGTAGATGAGTTTCCCAATATGGGAGTGAAGGAGCTGGATCAGATTCATCCTGTAACTTGGGAAAAATTAGTGATTTTCATAAATGCAAATAATTGTATTAATCACATTTCTTAGCTGTTGGGAAATGCAAGTGTCTACTTCATTGAAATTGAGTCAATTTACAACCAAGAGGCTGGGTACAGCCCACCAAGGCAACATACGTGAGCCATCATCTTTTCTCCCTGACAGTCCTTCAGACAAGGCCGTGTATGTGCTGTCACGGGACTGGGACTCCCAAGATTGTTCACATTTAGGCACTGTCTTATCTAATGATGGAGAAACCATTCCCCCTGCCGTGCCCATAAGGCTTCAGACTCCATAATAGGTAATGCCTTGCTGGGACCAGAAGCTGTGGTACTTGTATTATGGGTAGCATTTTGCGTTCAGAACAAACTGGCAACCTCCGTACACATAAAAAACTGTACTCTTTTTAATTGCTTTTCAAGAAAGTATAAATCTATCTCTCCTCTACAGACGGGATGCAGTTTCCTAAGTGTTTTATAGTGAAATAACTGTAGGATATACTGACATAAAAACCTACAACAATGCAACTAACTTCAGTATAAGGAAGCACTGAGAAGCACTGGCTTTGTTCTCATTCTGTAGCAGTATTACAAAAAAAATATCTGAAAGGGAAGGAACAGGGGAGGAAGAGGCCGTCTGAAGATTTAATACAACAGTTTCATCATGAAATAAAATGGCATATAAACTGATACAGTAATCCTGAAACCAGACTAAGGAAGTAATCACAGCTGAATCTCCAATGGTCTGCTTTTCAAGTGGTAATAATATTCTCTGGGAATTAATACACCAGGCAAATATTTCCAGAGTGAATGTCAGAATGTTTAACCGTATATTCTCACCAATAAGCTTGTGTTTGTTAATGTAGAACACATTCAAATATATTTCCATATATTAGAGCTGATATGACTGCAGCGAAAAGTATATATTCCTAGGTATCTCCCAGTATTACTCCATTTCAATAAAAAGCTACATCCAGATATGTTCCATAAAACTGGCGTTCTCAGAGGAATAAGCACATTAAACTAAGAAAGTTCAGTTTAGGACAAAGATATTTTACATATTTTCCTAAAGGCCCTGGGAGGGTTTGAAAAGCCTAGTTCATGCCTGATGTATTTTCATGATGAGTTTGATTCAAAGTGGTCATGTTTCCATAATGTAAACTACCTCCGGTTTCCATAATGTAAAGTACCAGCTAAATTCAATGAAAGAGTCTATTATAATTTCTGTTTTGCTAGATAATATGAAAGAAGCGGTCTATAGAACAAAATACTCCGCAACTTCGTATGACTGGGGTAAGTAAAAGAAAAGGTAAGCTTCCGGCTTCAGTAAAAAAATGAATGGCTTTTCTGAGGCAAACGAAAAAGAATTTAACGAAAGATGAAAAGTGATGAATGTAGTTCCTAAAAAAAACAACTCCCAAAAGGCTGCTTTTTGTGGGGATAACAAAAAATGTCAATAAAAGGCAAAAATACAAAACAAAGCAGTTACTTCAATGTCACCGTGCACTGTCGTGAGAAATACCTACCGACTGAAACCAATCACTGCCTTAGGAAATAATGCCTCGAAATGTTAACCTTGCCCAGTGGTCAAAAGAGGCATTTTTGCACGTATTTTCTTACTCAGTAGTGGGTAAGTTTTATGTTTAATACATAAATAACCAATAGATTCTTATGCTTACCACTGCATGTTTTTATTTCCCACCTAATATACTTCCCATTTCATGCACACAGATCTTTCCTCATCCTACAAATAAAAAGTTTACAGTACGGCTGTATGAATTACATGACCATATATATGCAATGTACTTTATTGCATTATGAAGCAGGGCCGGTACAATCACTACATCACTGAACTAACTAGATTAAAACCCCCAACCATTATATACCACATTTGTTAGCTGCAATTCTCACCACCTATGAAAACTGCATGTCTACCAGTCGAAACAATTACGTAGTGAAACTATGTGAGTATTACACTATTACAAAACTACCAGCCGAAGTGTTTTAGGATAGAAGATCAACTTAATCCAAGTAAAATTAAAAAAAAAAAAAAAGGAAAGAAAAAAAAGTTCAGTTAGAGGAGTCCTCCATGGTCTTTTCTCTTGCTTTTTGAGCTAGACTTTTTCTTAGCTTTCAGTGCTACCAATCACCAACACCAAGTTAAAAACTCGTGCATGTATGTGCAAGAGAGGGGCCTAAGGAAGCACATCCAGTAGTCAAAGAGGATAAGTTATTCCCTTTGTATTTTTTAAATTGAAATCCTAATGTTTAGTTTTAGTAACGATTTTAATTTCTGTATCACTGCATAGCAATGGGAGATTAAAATATTTGTTGCTACAACAATAAAATGGAAATTAGGATAATTACTGTAGTTTGTCATAGTGTTCTCTTGAATAATTAGCATTTTTTGTCTTTAGGAGTCTGATAGTAGCTTTCATGACATCTATGTATTTTTTTGGGACTGACATGTGTTTTGAATATTATTAAAATACATATTAATCAATCTGAAATGCTGAACTAATTCCAGTTAGTGCAAGATAGATTAAAAAAGCATTTCGCAGGCAACTGGGAGACAACTCTGGGCATGCATTGTTTTCAGGCAGCTGAGTCTGACACGAGGGTATTTCATTTGATTCTCCTGAGAGAAAAAGACCCAGCTGTGCTTCTCATATAGCACTTTCTGCCAGATGATCCAAAAGAGTGACAATTCCAGAGAGACTGAATGCTTGCCGTTTCCTTGACTATGAAGTGTTAAAGTTATTCCATATCTATTCCAGCTCAAGGTGGATCTTGTTATCACCACTTAATAATTATTTATTATTAAGAAACAATTGTACCATAGTTCGAAAAACAGTTATAAGAGAGTCGGAAAATTCCTGTAATTTTGTTTGGTTGTCTCTCCTTTTCTCTAGTTTAAATGGTAATTAGAAATGTGCCTGAGAAAGATGCAGACAGTTCAACGGGCTTCACCATCACACTACTGCTGAACAAAAGACATAGACTCCATTCTTCCTCCACTTCTCTATTAAAAAGAAAATTTAAAACCATCGGACACAAAGAGCATAGGTTCCTTATTAATCATGACAACATCCATCTGAATTTGCAGTCTTCATTTGGTATCCTAAAATCAGGTGAGCTTGAGGCCATTCTTTTCAAAAGTTTCAAAAGAACCTATTTGAAACTAACATTGTGCAGCTAAACCAGAGGGACAAAAAATGTCTGGATAAAACCAAATAGGGAAAAAATCCTAGTCAAATGAGGATTTTATAAAATAAAAGAAATTAAGTCAACTCAGACTTTCCATCTGAACCTAAATGAAAGAAATGCCTTTTGAGCACCTGTTAGAAAAGAAAACAAGGAACCCGATTCATAAAACTGGTATTGATGGCATGTATTTTCTATCAGCTTACTCCTTAGAGTTATTTCCCAGACGGTAAGAGACTGAGCCTCAGTGCAGACCTCTGCCTGCACAGATCTGAGCTCACATTTACTATTTCTGGAGAAAGTGCCCTAGGTGGACTATTGAGGCATGCTTTTCTCATTATCTTATACAGAGTTATTCCACCCTGCATAAATCTTTAAGACTCGGAGAAGAGACTGATAGCTACGTGCCCCATTTCCCAGGTGAGTGTTCCACCTACCGAGTTAGTGACTTATTCCCTTTCTGGCTCAGAGATTATATAAATATTTTATACAAATATATTTGCTGGCTCCAGCTATAAAAATTCAAAAAAATCCATTTGAAATTACTTACAACTTCTTTAACTGGGTAGTAGAATATACACATAAAAATCCACTCTCCACCTGGTTCAGAGTGGGGATTTGGACAAGGATTCTGATAGACAGTGACTCTCTAGCCTCCTGAGAACTGAACTTAGGCCTCTCACATCTTGCGTGAGAGCTATTACTGCTGGTCTTCCAGGGAAAGAGAAAGAATACCTCTCTTTCTAATAAGGCCATGTCTCTAAACTGAAAAGTAGCTTTCAGAAAGCTACTTTTCTGAACAATTTCAGAAATTATTCAGTGATTTTGGCCTATATAGTTTTGAGACAATGGAAAGATATGCTCAAATTTGTAAGGTTACTCCTCAGTTCTAGAAAAAAAATGATCTTTGAGTTTGTTTGTCACTCTAAAGCGTCACAGTGTACCATAAGATAAAGTACTGGGCAACTTCTCCTCATTTCCTTGTATTTCATTTTTTTCTGACTCTTTCTTGTCTTGGTTTTGATCTGCCTAGAATTTCTTTTGGGGGCCAAAATTAGAAGCTCAAATGTGTGCATTCAGGGGTAAGAGTAACAACAACTGCAGCGCTCTATAAATCAACCGGAAGTGCCAGGAATTAGTAAACCAAACACTCTGTACTTTATAAGCATTACTGGCCCACAAATATAGGGATGCAGTGCCATATTAGATACCCTGTGGTTTCTCAATCACAGGAACAGGTCTGGAAGGTATAAGACAGGATATAAGAAAGCCATGCCTTTTTGGAGCAGGAGGTGGAGGGCACTAGACAGCTATATTCAGGCACCTGATTTGTTCCCCTTCTATCCTGATACCTCAACCTTGACACCAAAGAATGTGTGTAAGAAAATAACCACTGGAAAATTAACCCAGCAATATCTATTAAAAAGCAAGACAATTAAAACCAGATGGTTAAGCACCACATTTTCAGCGAAGTCCAAATTCCTAAACCATGTTCCAGAGAAATAAGAAAAATAAATATCTGCATGTAGAGATTGGAAACACATGTTCACGTTAATATTAAGGTAGCACAGTTGATGTATGTACATGTATTTATGTAAATATATGATAGTGGGAGTGTATCTCATATACTAGGTTTTCATATGTTGATTATACAAACGGACCTGCATGCTACTTTGAGATTATGTAGCAAAACATTCTCTTACCTGCACCAGCTTTAGGAACCACATGTCTCCATTTACAGCCCAATACAAATCTCTAAGTTCCAGATGCATTATGCTTGTAAATACAAATTTATGTTTGGAGAGCAAGTACACACTTGCAAAGTTTAAAGCAACAACATATCAGAAGCCTAGGATTTCATTATGTAGAACAGAACTGGAGTAGCTAGAATCACAAAGAAAGGTCCTGGCCTTAGTATTGACTATTGTCACAGGTAGCTGTGTGAAAGCTATAGAAACCTTTACAATGCGTGTGGTTAGAAGTACGGGGTGTGTCGCATAAAACAGAGATCTGAATAGCCACATCTCTAGGCTTCCACTTGAAATTGCGAAAGAGTTTTGATTGTACCAAAAAGATCTTCTGCTATGAGCATTTTTTTTTTTTCAATTCCCTTCAGCTCAATATGAAGCTAAGGTATAACATATGCTGTATGCTCATATGTTTGCTTGCATACTCATGCATATTGTCGCTTTGTGTTATTCCAGGAGTCTCCTGAGCACATGGAAGTAGAGTTTCAGTGGGTTGGAAATTTATGCTTCAGTAAATCCATTGTCAATTTGGTGACCATCTGTAACTTACAGAATTTTGTTTTATGCTGTGGCAATGAATAAAGTAGATTTTAGATTTCAGAACAGAACAAATAATGTTCTGGAAGCCCTATATTTGATGGGGTTTATAAAACCTAAGTATTAACTCACCATCAAGACAAGCCTTCCATGAATTCTCTTACTTCAGGGCAGCACATCCCAACACAGTTCCTACACCAGAAATACTGACATCTGCAGACCAATATTGCAGACCAACACAAACAGTAAGAGAAAGCAACCCTTCTAAGAGTACCAGCATGAAGCAGTCAATTGTCTTCATATTACACTCTGGAGAAAATAAAATTTCCAGTGGTGGTCAGTTAGTACACAGAGACACATTCTATCTGAATTCTTTCCTCTGAATGCAGATAAAATCTGCATATGTACATGAACAATATATCTGATAACCAATTAAGTCATAGGGAATTTCAGTTTTAGAAGGAACGCTTTCAAAGAGTGATTAGGGATGATGAAAACAGTATTTTTCAGCTGAAAAAGCATTTCCAGCATTATTTATAGATTCTCTATCCAGCATTCAGGACATACATATATCCCTGAGCAACCACCATTCTTGATGGCTTACTGAAAACACTGAAAACTCAGGCAAGCATGACCACCTTACTCAGGGACGATTTAAGATCTGAATTGTTTGCCCTTGTTTTCTTTAACAACAACAGCCGCCCTCATTGTCTTACTAAAATAGGATTTACAAATAAACAAAAAGATGCAGTTCACCTAATCCATTCCTAAAACAACTCCACAACAGTTTTCTTCCTTCCTGTTCACTCTAACCTGTGATGAGGAGATTGTACAGTATTAGCGAATTGCATTCATTGTTCACCCTTCGAGAAGATACATTCATCCTCGTAAGAAATGATTTTTCAATAGGGAAACCCGTATTATTTTCTGTATCTTTCCTCTAATACAACAAAACATGGGAAACCCAGAAGAACGCAGTATTTCCTTAGCCATTTGCATACCCTGGGAAAATGTCTTCTAGTAAATCAGTTCTGTTATCTTACTTATTTGCTCTCTTACAGGCAGGATTTGAACACTAGCATTTGAGAGGGATGCTAATGAATTCCCAGAGGATTAAAATAAAACTACAGTAAATAGAGTTACAATTCAGTCACCTAGCTCTTATGCTTACATCTGTATGTAGAAAGATGACCTGCATTAATATAATTTCCTCCTACTCCACAGGTTACTGTGTTGATTTTAGAGGATTTGTACTGCTTTTACTATAATGGCATTGTTAAAATGACACAATACAAAGCCGAAGAGATACTGGAAGCCCTAAGGAAACAGCTCATGTCAGAATTTAACAACCGTTTGTCTTTCAGCATTTAGACTGAGCAGAAACGTTTTAGATTGTTTAATTTCTCACTTCATCAGCTTGTAGGTCATACACATATATTTATCTACATCTGTATCTACATACGCAAAATATATACTATGCCTGCTTATTTGTGCATCAACTCAATTCAAAGAAGTGTAACTGGCAAAGGTTGAAATATAAATTAAACAATAATAATCAAATGAGCAGGGGGGAAGGGGGAGTCCCTTTCATAAGGCTTCTTCACTGTTGGGATACTTAAATCTAGTTGTTGAAGTTCTATTCTTCCATTTGGTGATCTGGAAAAAAGGATATTACTTACCTCACGTGGGTATTCTGACAGCTAAATATGTTTTGAAGAAACCATTCTAAACTGTTTGAAGTCATTTAACAGAACAAAACATTCTATTGTAAAAATTAAACTTTTAAAGTATATATTACTTTTCAAAATCTGTTTCTATTCCTTAAGAGGATTTTTTGCTTTTTAGATTTCATAGTATTGCTTATGTTAGAAAAAGATACTACTATTATAGTCAGAGTGCTCCTGTTAATCTTCATGTCATAACCATCGGCACAAAAAATAAACCATTCAAGGATTTGAAGGGGAAATGGAACACTCTCAGGAGATGGCATTTATGTTGCAACTTGTTTAGCTAAACGAGTGAAACAGAACACTGTATCTGCACTGGTGGCACGTTCCTCAAATCTACAGCATTTCTATGTATCTAAATTATACCTTTTGAAGAATACTACTTAGAAATGTGCAAATTTTAACTGTTATTTGCTTTATCAGGACAATCTTATAAACCTTCTCTCTCTACAGATAGGATCTTCTGAAAATTGGTCATGTTTTGTGCTATATGTATGGCATTTTAAAACATTTTATTCAACCAGACTTTTGTTAGTGAAGTAGGCCTAAGACTTTCTTTATTAGGTAGTGCTCATTGGTTTTTGCAAACTTTGAAGTGTTTAGGCTCAGTGCTTACTTCAGCCAGGAAGTTGGGCTGCCTAACCATCATTACCATAAAATAATTTCTCCACAAGTAAGTCTTTTGTAAGCTCCTAAACTGGACATATAGAGTTTCCTTTTATATCCAGGAGAACTGCACTCTAACATTGGGTACTGCAAGAGAGATCTGCAAATTCATTTTAAAGTATTGCCACACTCTCTGGATTGAAAAACTTTCAACGCTACTCAGCTTAATCGGACTGGCCTTAGGCTCAAGTGTAGATAAGTAAGTAGTTTAATTATGATTTTTGCTGATATTAGTAGATGGCAGAGGGCTTTGCAATGACCTGGCAGTGCAGGATCTCAGGACTTACCTAAGCTGTCCTTGGCCTGAGCTGTTTTTAACTTGTTTTAACAACTGTGGGTCTAGTGGTCAAGTGGCTATTGGGTAACCTGCTCTAGCTTAAGCACTGTAATGTCACACAAGATAAAGACCTGACAAATATTGAATGCCATGCGTTCAAAGTGTAAAATTTTTATTTTGAGGCAAACTTAAGCTATGTAAATGTTCACCTTTCCCACAGAACTCTCTTACTCACTTAAAGGACAATTATTCACTGTTTTTGCCAGGCACCAGATCCAATGTGTGGCCTTGACGCTCTTTAATTCACACTATGTAAAATCTAAATGCTCTATACCAGATCTAAAGCGGTTAACTTTTCCTTATGGTCATGCTTTATAAGCATCCATACATTTTTTAATACCTTTTTTTAATAGAACATTGGCATGGAAAAAAGGGTTGTTAGCAACATCTTCTATCAGGGTGTAGCAAACAGATCATACAAACTCCAGTTCTCTCTATTCAAGTGAAAAACTCCATTGAATTGAAAAAGCTACCACTTGTAGAAGGTATGGATCTGTTTCAGCAGTTGTTGAAATTAAGCAAACACATTAAGCAA
The DNA here is from genome assembly GCF_963924245.1 of Chroicocephalus ridibundus. NCBI lineage: Eukaryota > Metazoa > Chordata > Aves > Charadriiformes > Laridae > Chroicocephalus > Chroicocephalus ridibundus. Next base: position 19,872,492 of record NC_086292.1, read on the forward strand.
AGCCACCCTCATTTTTGTCAGTGTAATTACACATCACATAACTAGGCCAGGTGTGCAATATTAGCAAGCATGTGAACATTTGCATAAGAAAATTTGACTGTGGCATAAAATCTAGACAGATTTTTAAGTGCTAACGAGAAGTCTGTATTCCCTGGATTTTATTGCAAGGCTAACTTAATGTTACTGAACTACATTTCTGAATGGAAAATGTCATTAGCAGTGGGAAATGTTTTTTCTCTAGTTAATCCCTTATAGTTGCTGCTGACGTTAGTACAGTCTTCCATTCCTTAATGACTTTCAAATTTGTCTTGCAAGAAATTACCACAGGTATGCAAAAAGAACGACAAAACTGATCAACAGGTTAATAGAGCCAAGATTCCTGTAATGTATCAGTCTGTGTATATTCCAGAAAAACAGGTGAACTATTATAAGTAATAGCAGAAATCTTAATTGAGTACTATATTAACAATGACCATTAAAATTGCTACTTAACTAATCAAATAATTAACAGTGGCATGTAAACTACATCTGTAAAACATTTATATTGTTGAACACACTTTACAGTTCTTCTAATCGGTTGAGAAAAATGTAAGGATGCTGAGAAAAGGTAAGCAACCCAATTTTAGTGTACTTTATCTGCAAGACTATAGTCTACAGTAATTAACAAAAAAAATTTATTGCATTATTTTTCATAGCTAATGTCAATGCAATTAATTGTATTAACAATTAAAATGAGAAATCCCCATGCAAGTACAAAAAATCAAATTAAACCAATTTCTCCTTTCCAACTATTGTTTATATAATGCAAGAGAAACTACTGAAAGGGAATAAGATCAAGTGTATGCTTCTTTCTACATTTATGATAATTTCTAGAGTTAAGCTTATGGTATTGTACACACCAAAGAACCTCCAATAGCACATTTTAAATATGCTACCATTCTATCACATACAGTTTTGATACTTGGAGGATTATTTCCTGAGTTTCCTTCACTGAAAAGGCAGGATTGTTGTAAGAACAGAGAGTAAAATTGAAGGTACTGAACAGCACATTCTAATATTAGGAATTAACATATCTTACTAGCATTGGCAGCACTGCTGAGACTTCTAAATTATTCAACATTTACAATCAACATGCCAAGAATTCAGTGGAAATTTCTGTGCTTTTGTAAGTAAATTCCTATCTTACCCAATCATGTTTGTTAAGTTTGATGTGCAATTGACTATGATTTTTCAAAAAGGTATCTATCTCTCCAGCTTGCTTGGTAACTCTGTCCCCTTGTTTTCTTAAGAATAGATCAGCAACTTGCATTTGAAATTCATGTAATAAATTCTTCAGTCTTCAGATTTACCATCTATCTTATAAGCATATTCTATCTTTAGAGTCCTTGGCTTTGATGAAACTATGAGAGACTACAAGCAGATCTGTAAGGACCATCCATTTATTAATTTTAATAAAAGTCAACCTGATCCACAAAGCTCAGACACTTAATTAAAGTCAATGGAAAAAATGCAGTAAGAAATCATAGTAAAATTTAATATTAAATCAGCCTAGAGCAATTCAAGAGAAAGCAGAGGGGACTGATAAAATACCTGATTGATGGTAAAGGATACGCTATTTCAAGGAAGATGCCATGCAGTATTGTCCAAGCTCAAATAAAGGCAGAGTAGATAGGTGCTAGGTAACTCATTAACACGCAGAAATGCTGACAGTGTAACTGGAATGGCCAAAATACTTGAGAAGACAAATCCTGGCATAAATGATTTAAGGTCTAGAGATGCAGTTCACACCTTTCCCTGCTCTGATTCTTGCTTCTGCATACATACCCACACCAGCTTTAAACTATGTAAAGTACCTAGCTCAGGAATGAGTGCCGGTGTAGACGCAGCAACATGAAATTATTGCAGACTCCAATACTCACCCATGAGTCTGAATACATGGCTGGGTGACTAAGTTGCACTGAACTTTTTATCCTTTCACAACAGCATTGATGATAGCGGCTAAGTAACTAGCCCATGCAGTCTCATTCTTCATCCTCCAAGCCTTTCTGTCCATGCTTTTCATTGAGCACTTGCAGAAGACATTCTCATGATCTTGATTGGCTTGTCAAGTCTTCAAGTTCGTATTTTTCAGTTTTGATGACTAGATCTTTGCTATCATATTAAGAAAAGTGCAGGAAGTGACTGAAGGACCAACAATCTTTCATTTTTTGAGGCACTCAAAAAAGAAGTTTTTCCTGCCTACAAGTTAATCCAGTTTTATTCTTAGCTGCGCTCTCTAGCATAGTTTCTCAGGTGAGAAACTCTTTTGTCAAACACATAAATACTCTAGCAACTTTTCTGGCAACATTGTTCAAACTCCTTTCTTCTTGGGTTGAACTAGCAGATTGTAATTCATCTGGTAGCATTAAAGTTCTAAAAGCTTTTGTTAAAAATGTTGCCATTGGAAAAAGAAAAAATCATTTAAGTTAAGTTACATAGAATCCCTGACTTTTTCCTGCGGCAATTCATAATCTAAATATAAGCTGCAGCTAGCATGTAGAATTCTTCAGTCAACATCAGGTGTGATTAAGAAGATATTTCTTAAAACAGTGAAATAGAAAATTACAATCTATATTGCAGTTTGATTGATGATAAAGAAGAAATATTTTACATTCCTTGCAAAAAAAAAAAGCTGAAACACAAATATTAATACTATGTAAGACTTCAGTGTGGCTAAATAATTCATAAAAGCTAATTGAATTTTGTTGGTTGGAAAAGTGATAAGATTGATTCAGCAATAAGACAGATGAGTTAATCCCCTACTGTCTCTGATATGAGGATTGGCCTTTCCTACGACCTCCCCCAATTTGTTCCCTAATAACCTGTAGATCAGTCAGCAGACAGTTTCCAGGGTCTCCCTAACGGTTGCTGACCCCAGAATCTCCTTGTGTACGTCACAGGGGGAGTGTACAAGTCACTAACAGTTGAAATGGTTAATTTAGTCCAAATTTAGTCCATATGTACTTAATCAGACGTAAATATTTTCATGACCTCTCCAACCACCATGACCTATTTATATGTTTCCCGTATACTTTTGTATATTAAAGTTCTTCTGCATTGCCCACTTGCATATTAATCTATAATGCAATCTATAATGCCTATAGTACAGTTGTCTTGCTCCCAAATATTCCAGAAAATACGAAGTCAAATGCATAGAAATTTAAGGAAATCTGAAGAACAACCAAATCAAATAAAGCTAAGTACCCTGAGGGAAATCAAAACTCTCCCCCATCTAAAAATCTAAGTAAGAAGATATAGGGATTTTTATCAAGAATGTCAATAATGTCAACATCAGCCTACTGACTTTTGATATACAAGACTTGTAGGAAGAGGAAAACCAAGAAATAGGATATATATACATATGCCCTAAATAAGTCTGAACTGTGTATGTTTAGATTTGTGTATGTTTATGTGCAATTCACCAGCTACACCTATGAATTTTTCTGTTAAGCAAGTCAGCTATACCTGTACATTTTAGGAAGATAAATAGCTGACAGCTTCCAAAAGCAAGTGGAAGTATCAAAAGTAGATCTGAAAGCACTGAAAAAGTATATCCCACTACTCAGACTATGATATACATATAGGAGTATCAGCAACACAACAAAGTTTTCACATACAGTCTTAATACACCTAATTAAATAAAAACTCAGTTTTCCAGGAAGAAGCTACAGAAGCAAGAGTTGTTGAGGGAAAACAGAAAATTACAGTCTGGAAACCATGAGTATTTAAACCATCTCATCTACAGATTCAGGAAATTTATTCTGGTCCTCTCCTACTTAAATCCCCAATTCAAATCCTAAAATTGTAGTCACTCATTCACTTTGTGAAATACTGTAGCATGGCGAACACTCTAAACCCAGAATATTAAAAAGGTCAAAATAATATTAAATTGAGGGCTATGCAAAATTGAAGAACAGTCTTTCAAAGCACTGACTGGCCTCAGCTCACAGAGAAAACCAGAGGAATTAAAGACATGAGGTGCTTTGCACTTGGAAGGATTGCGCTCAAGGGGCATCCTGATACTATGTGCTTGTAACAAAATTTAGTAAAAAGAGAAGTGGCTAAATATTAATTCACATTGGTTAAGATTACAAAAGCAACACGAAATTGAGACTACTGTGAGAAACATCAATCCTCCTTCTCTGAAAATTATCGGAAGGAAAAATAGAACAGCATTAAATTAGACGTGCTGTGATTCCCACAATTCATTCAGAATCATTTAGTCTGTTTAATAGGATTCCTATACGATCAATCAGAGAAAATACTAAGTACATCTATCTCCACAGAAATACGTTATTTCAATTTATTTAATAAACACTTCTCTAACACACACAGACATGCATACTTGTATGCCTTAGCTTGGCACAAGTTACTTAAGCATCAAGACTCAACTTGCTCTTCTTCGAGCCAACAGCACAATACCGGGTTAGCTCTAGGAGTTCCAGTTAAATATATTTTCAGAGAAGCGGTATAGGCTTCTTTTTCCAAAATTTGTGAAAAATTAAAACATTGACTCTAACACGTTTATTTTATTATCATGTATTTATTATTGATAGGCTCTGCTCCAAAAGTTACATTTACACACTACTTTTTAGCTATTCAGGTTTTTTTCTGGTTCTCACACACACACTTTTTTTGGCTATTTCCTGGCTTGCCAGTCATATAAGAAAAGGCAAAATAATATAAGAATTAAATAGAGGCCATTAATTTGTGTCAAAATAAACACTTAGCAAAAACTTCTAAGTGAAAGCTGTTGGTTAACACCATTTGGCATATATCAATTAATCGCTAGTGTTCTAGCAGAATTTGAGATTGATTTGTGAATGACTCACAAGCGGAAACAAAATAATCTAACACCATCCAATAATCAGGTTGCATAATTCACATAATTTTCTGAGACATCTGCTTTATACTCGCTATACTACTAGACTAAATGCTCAGGGCTTGGTGGCCTTCTTCAATAGAAGATGCACTTTACAGGACAATAACCCGGGCAGAAACCTTCGAATCCTTTAAAATAGTTTGATTTTCACAAAACGAACTCTAAAGAATTTCTGAAAATCGCTCTATGTTCCTTTTAAAGGACCTAGACCAGAGCCCAGAATGAAGCCATTTTTAACAACTCAGTTCCTGTTTTAGACTTGTCGATATTAAGTTCACTTAAAAATGAGAAAAATAACAGGGAGAAACAACACACATAGAATATTTATCAGTTGAGCTTTTGTTTTAAGTACTCAGTTCTATAAAATATCTGAGGTAGACAAAGACCATTAGTCTGCACAAAGAAATGATACAACATGAATTGAATTAACCTGCAGGATTTTGTATGAAATATGGGATCAATTCACTGACAAAATCGTAATGGCTACATGGGGCTAATTCTTTGAAGTATTAAATATCCACAATTATGACTGACATCGTTAAAAAGTTCCTCACTAAACCAAGGCTCATCAGTCTCCTGGCTGGCTTTAATGTTGTGCTATATTGTTATATACAATTATTATTCCTCATAAAAATCCACAGGTTATTTTTATTTTAGTTTCTGCTGTGAGTAGAAAAAAGGGGGTTTTTTTTTGCATTTCTTTCTGAGAAAATGTATCAAGTTATAATCATTAACATGGAGCATTCACAGTTTAATTTGAAGGCTTCAGTATTTTCCTCTCTCTCTCTCATACTGCTTCATGCTCTAAATGACAATTTATTTACACCTGTGCATCCACACCTGGAGATCTCATTTTTCAAAGTCTGCTAACAAGCCCAAACTTTTACCATGTACATCACGTAAAGTTTCTTTTCCTTGACTGTCATGATAAGGCATTGAGTACACATACAATAAACACAGCTTTTTCAGATGATGCATAAATACAGCTCCCCATGTCTAAAATGCAGCCAAAAGTATCAGATAATTTTACTAAGGCAGTAGGTATTTTTATCACTCCATCATGTTCTTGTAATGCCCTCTTAGTTTCTCAGATTTTTTTGATTGGGTCTCTCTCTTCCACCACAAAATCCCTTCTACAATTGAGAGAACAGATCAATTTTTTATGAAATGTTTAGGAAAGAAAGACCCATCAAGAATGTGTGAGGCTTATTCTATGAAAGAGATAGAAAACAGATTAAACATAAGCTTGTAGAACCAGTTGTTACTTGTCTATAAAAATTCAGTACTAGATTTCCTACTTTAGAACAGTTTAGGTACCTGTTTTACCCATTCTGCAAGTTACAATCCTTTTAAAATTAAAATCCTACAATTTTAGGCCTTTCATTAATTCTTCACATATATATGCATAGTCATCTTATTTCCAAGTATTTCTTCTTCCAATGGTTGTCTGGGGTTTTTTTCCTACTTCATATATCTTGCATATGAATTTTCATTGTCCAACATGTAGACAACCACCTAAGACAAGTTTGCTATCTTTGAAAAGACATTGCCGCTATTTTCTTACTAATCTATTTTTAACATTCTATTGCATAAATTCTCAAGCATGTACCACTTTTCTCTCTTCAAAAGATTCAAAGAAAAGATTCATTATATCTACCATTTTGTTCTTTAAAGGGGGATATGATATCAAAAAAGGACGAGCAATACAGTACATCCTATAACACTAAGAGTACAATGATATTTGGAAACTTTCAGAACATGAAACAATGGTACTTTGTAGGTTCTAAATTTATTACTCAATTTCCATTATCAGAGATGCTTGTGAATCACAATATAATTTAACTACCATTCCAAAAATAAGATTTAAAAAAAAAAAAGAAAGAAATCTAAGATTACTTTTTTTTCTATATGCCAGTTGTCACCAGCAATAAAATAGGACATGGACTGAAACCTCTGTGCAATGCCACTGTATAGAATCATAGGATCGTCCAGACTGGAAGGGACCTTTAAGATCATTGAGTCCAACCATCAACCTAACACTGCCAAAACCACCGCTAAACCATGTCCCTCAGCATCACCATCTACTCGTCTTTTAGATAACTCCAGGGATGGTGATTCCACCACTTCCCTGGGCAGCCTGTTCCGATATTTGACAACTCTTTCAGTGAAGAAATTTTTCCTCATATTCATCCTAAATCTCCCCTGGTGCAACTTGAGGCCATTTCCTCTTATACCTTTGACTTGTACAATTAAAATCAATAGGAAGTTGGGGAACCATTTTTTAGATGAATAAATAGAAGCACTTTTATTTCATCTCTGTTGATTCTTCAGTACTAAAGAAGATGATGGGAAAGCAACAAATAATCCAATGAAAGCCTACTTAGTGGCCATTCCACAGTCTAAAGAACCTATTGATTACAGAATGTTAGGAACAACATGTATAGAGTCTTGAGATCTATGCAGTTTATACACTCTTAGCTTCTGTAACCACCCATCTGTATTAAGATCTTTGCAGTACATAAAAAGTACCTAAATGTTGCTCCAGAACTGTGTATTATCACGTTAGGTGGAAGGATCTGGATGGCTTTTTCTCCCAAGGGAACAGACATTCTATTGCTTTTGGTTTTTTACTGCTTTATATTTACAATATTTACATTACTGCTTATGCTACATAGAAAATAGATACCAGCTGGTGAAAAAAAGAAAAGAAAAAAATTAAAAAAGGTTTCACTGTTTCTATCAAATAGCTGTAAGAATTTGGTAGGTCAGTAAAAACCTCTGTTTAGAAGGCTCATGAAAGGGCGTAAGAAAAATTTAATGGTATGGAGGTGGAACTCAATATTGTGGTAAGAACTCTGTTCGTTCAAATGTAAGGCTTTCCTGTTTCCAAAACTATGGCCAGAATCAAGCAATTAATACATCTGATTACATGTTCTTACCAAGGAAGAGTTAAATCTTATTAGATATATGTTTCACTCGTCTACTGCTTTTAAATCACGGTAGAGTTAGTATACAAAACAAAGATTTCAGGCTGTTTCCAAGGCGATAAATCAAGAATCAGTATTACGTGTGGCAATAAGTTCACATTGCAGTTATTTAAGCCTTAAAATCGTCTTTGTTAGAGGATCTGCAAACCCCTTCCCCCTCACACCTCCCCCTTTTTCTTTTTTTAAGTGAAGGATTATCCAGGATAAGGAAATGCAGGTAGATATTTGTACTGGCAAGACTAGCAAAGACACCTAAATGGAAAGAGAAACTTTCTGGTTTGCAATGCTAAAACCTTCCAAAATTACAGCAGGCTCCTCTCTTGGGGAGGAAAATGGGCGCTCTCACAGCCATTCCATCAGATTCCCAGAAGGTTATATAGCCCAGTTTTCCTCAAAAGATGGCACCTAGCACTTTCAGACCATTTTTATTGACACCTTCACAAAGGTTCCGATTAGAATAACCAACAGATATACAAAAATTTTTGTTGTTAGGTACACATTTCTATATTGCCAGACACAATATGTAAGAATATATCACGCACCCTAACACAAGGTATGTCTGCGCTCTAGTTCTTGTTTGAAGTGATGTCTAATATTTGAATGTTGCATTCTTTTGGAATACAGAGGTTACATTCACAATGTATTTTATCAGGAGAATTTCATGGGGGACACTACAATATATCAAGCCTTAAAACCACGGATTACTCAGTTTTGTATGATAATTCATATATCTCATACAGACTCTGTGACTGTTACGCCCCATACGAAAAAGGGTCAGGTCCCCAGAAGCCAGACTTCAGCCTGTACTGTTGCAAGGGGTTCCTGCTTTGCAAGTACATCTGTCCTCACTGAATCTCATAAGGTTCCTGTGACCCAGTCCTCCCCTTTGCCCAGGTCCCTTTGAGCAGCAGCCCTGCTGTCAAGCAGGCAGAGTTGCGGTAGATTCCTGACAAGAAGGGGTAATCCCTCAGACACGGGTATGATGCCAGCATGCTCAGCATTGTCCACCGCTCAATGAAACCTGCTCTCCCTTCCACAATTTGTGCATGCTTTAAGGAACTTATCAGTTAACAATAAACATAGCATGATAATGGCCTCCAGGCCATCTTTTTATAGAACTACACAGTTATAGGCAGCAGCAGGACTGAATCCAAGGACCGCAAAAAAGTCCAGGATCCTGAATCCTGAAATACTTGCTCTCTTCCTTGAGTTACCAGATGTGGTAGGGATTGTTACCACTACAGTATGCAGGGTGTCACCTCGACATGCACCACCTCAAGACTGCATCCATTTACCTATTGTCAGGAATCTATTTAGCTCTTTCCAGAACGGATTGCTCCTCTGCTGTCAATTGATCCAGTTTCAAAATCAGAAAAGTTCTCTCATTGAAGAGGAAACAAGACCCCGTAGTTTTTCTTACTATATTCCACCACAGCTTAATAATATGAAGCTTTTATATTACATAAAATAATGCCACGGTCATCTAACGTATGTAAAAGAAAGACAAAAATCAGAAAAATCAACATTTCCTTGACTCTCTTTTTAGGAGAGTTTTTAAATTGTGTTTTTAAATTACAGTATTCAACCTTGAGCTTCATTTTTTCCATGTTTTTACTATAAAGTAAAAACAATAAAGACTAATTTTGGGAGCTTGGTCATAACAGATAACATGACAAGCAGATAGAATGAAAAGCTGATACCATAAACCAGTTTTTTCTTTTCCTTTTTCTTTTTTTTTTTTTTTTTAACTCAAAAGACTCAAATACTTTTTAGCCTGATTTATTGTTTCTTTTTCTGGTTGCTTATATCCTGAACAAATGTTTTTATTAGCACAACATGCTGTTTTTAGTGGAAATCTGGAGGGTTCTGCAGAAGAACATTAAGCAGGGTTGTGACCCAAGTGACTAAGGCTTTGATCCAGTAATGAGATCATCAGAGGTATTCCCAGCAGTGTTGCAGATGGGCTGTATAATAAAACAGAACTAACTACAGCATCAAGAAATGCATATCCACAATAACCATACACACAAAGTGATTAGAGAACGTAAGGCTAAAGAAACAAAGGTTGAAAAATTACTTTTACTCTAAGGACTGAATGACTATTACAATTTCAACTTCAAAACCACAAACTGCATTAGTAATTTGCATTACAAATACTATCTTAATATCTATGCAGTACAAAATAGAGATTAAAGGAAAAAACATAGGTTTCAAAATCCTGAAAAATTAGATTGGACCTAATCACCTATGAAATACCTTATTGAACAATATAATGAAGGAAATAAATGTATAGAAATAAATGTATAGACAACATATATTAGTTTCACTCTTAATTAAGGAAGTTATCAGGCAGTAGGCAAATACTGCTACATTTAATCTTTCCACAGTAGGGAGATTTTCAGGGGTATAAATTGTCTTAAGGATAGAGAAAGGGCTGTCATTACAATGAATATTTCCACTGTGAACATAGGAATTGTATTTATATATAGAATAATACATTAGTGACAGCTCTTTTACACAGTAAAAAGTAACCAGTTGGTGATCAGTTATTGGAACTATGTTTATGCCAGGTTGCATCCTGTTTAAGGGAGGTTCCTTACCTGTGTCAACTCATCAATTATCACTTAAAAAGAAGAGTTATTACCGTTTAAATGTTCAACATGGCCACAGATAAATTCAGACATTAACATAATGAAGTCTAATAACTCAATAAAGGGCACAAGTCAATAACTGCTATGAGCCATGTCCTATATTTAGCCAGTCCTTTAAAGGCCATAGGGGAGACATAGTCAAAATATTCAGAGAGGGTGGGGGGAAGAGTGTTTAAGAGACATTTGATTTAGAATATGCAAATGAAACAGAAACAGGTTGCTTAACATTTTGAAGCTGGGGTATGAATATTGCTATTTGCCATTTGCTAACCAGCAGTCTTACTTCTGATTTTATCTGCAAACTATAAATAAGGAAGATTTCAATGCTCAATTACTCAAAACTGTTTCCATTGCACTGAATGCTTTACTGTGCAACAGACAACCCTCGTCAGTTACTCTTGCATTTTACTTGTGTACATTTCTATCATCTGTTGTATCTTTAGCCCAGATTTTTAAAGCTACTTTAATTAGTGTAGTTTAAGGAAGATGAGTGTGCTCTTAAATTTATACCTGAACCGCCTGCATCGCAGGTCATCAAATACCAGTTATTCAGGTTTTTTTAAAGAGCTGTGATTTATGTTTTAAATTGTCTGAACTCAAAAGACTAGATGTGTAATGGTGGCATGCTGCAACTGTAGTCTTGATCATACTAGACATGAGCTAGAGCAACAAAAATTATGAAGGGGACGATAGTTTATGCTCATACCAGTCATCAGCTCTCTGGGGTTTGGAATGTCCAGCAGTGAACCAGCTACTGCTTGGATAATTCAGCAATAAACAAAAGCTTTTCAATTCATCTTTTCCCAAAACTTAATATCAGTAACACCCAGGTGACCTCTTTTTAAATCAAAATTAAACAGTTCCTAATCCTGCTAGCACTGGCACTCATTTTAGATCTCTGAATACAGCAATAAATTAAAATTAAACCCGTTATTATAAATTACTGTAGCCAACACTTTAAGGGAAGACAATCAGAAAATAATGATGTATGATTATAATCTCTTTCTTACTCAGTAGCTATGTGATCAGATCACTTTTGCTTGGAAAATATGGGACCTAGATTCAATTCATCCTCTGAAAGGATTTGAACTTGGACTCCCAGGAAAATTTTCAAATCACCACCTTTTAGTCTACTCTTTGCTGGATGATCCCAGTCTATCAGATGGATGTTTTATATAAAATGCTTTCACTACAGCAGGAGCTAGAAGATCCTGGAAATCTTTTCTCCACCATGATTATCTTAGCAATTGGGCCGTCACATCATTTGTTCATTTTGTCTTTTTAAGCATTTTGTACAAAATCTGAACAGCTCAGCTAAAGGCAGTGAGACATATGCTTCATTATACATATGTATAGGAAACATCCTTTTCCCAAATTTCCTCCTAATTCAGCAGAATTAGCTGAAAACTATGAACACAAATATAGATATAAATAGTCACAAAAGTGCTCATGTTTTCCAGCGCCTGTAGCTGGACTTTGATTTCAGCACTGATGTTCAAATCATATATGAGTCTAGCCTTCAGCAGTCAAAGTCTAAAGCTTGTATCAAGATAACTAACTGGTGAGTTTTGCACTATGACATTTGAGAAAAATGATGTATCTCATACTCCTTGGAAAGTAAATGATCTACATTAACTCACATGTACAATAGTTATAAAAGCACAGTCTACTATTGTTAAAGAAATACTTTGACTTCCTTGCTGATAAGATCATTCTACCCTTGCAGAAAGTCAACAGCTAATCATATTCTTTCTCTGCGCTGATATTATCCTGAGAAATTGACTTTGCCATCTGGCTTTCTAGAATTTTTATCAGGTCTTTTTAATTAGGTTCAAATCATTGATTTCCATTGTTCCCCAGCTTCTATCTTTTCAGTACCGTTAAGACTGAATCTTTTTCCAGTACACTGCAGTGTTCTCAAGTGGAACCTAAAATGAATAGGATTTTCCCACAGGTTTTCACACCTTACATCTGCTAGCAAAAGTCCTGCCATGCTTGCCTAGTAGTGCATATAATTCAATTTTTGTTTTATTAAGATATGAAGATGACCGTTCTATCAAAAAAATAAAATCAAACAACCTTAAAAACCCCAAATGAAAAATGGGCCCAACACTTAAAAATTAGAGACCTCTGCAAGAGGACTGGAAGGTTAGCTTGCTATAATTATGTTGAACATATTTAAATCACAGTAGTTTTAAAGACTTCCCTAGGCCAGGCCATATTTCTACATTAGTTTGCTTTTCCTACTCTGTTGCAATGCTAAACATATTCATGTAGCATTTCAAATTTAGAAAATGTTTATAGTATCCAAATATTTCTGTGTACTTCAAATACAGACACTCTAAATTTCTGCTCTGAGAGCAGAAGCCCCTGCAAACTATTTCCTTTAAACCTTGCACAAAACAATAACTAAACTGTACAGTAATTTTCATAATGCTAATCTATAATGAAGACATCATCCTTTGTAAGAAAAGTCTTTAGTAATTTGCTTTCATAAGAAAAATTGAAGACAAGTCCCTAAATAAATTAAGACTATCTTTAATTTGATATCCAAAGTACGCAAAATCCGGATCTGAACTTCCCCACAATTTAACAGGGGGAGCTTGGATAGGGATTATAACCTTAGTTTTGGTTTAAAAAAAAAAAAATATAAAAACAACTAACAAGCAAACAGCCACAACAACTTGATTTTAAAATTTAGATGCCCGACACCAAGGTTTACATTTTCTGGTCATTTAAATCATTAATTATATACAAATGTCTATGCATTTTAGGAGTAGAATACAGTGAATTCTTTGGAAAGAAGTCTAAGCCCACTGATTGGGGGCTACACATGTTCTTCAAAGATTTCAGACAGAATGACAAGATGTACTAGTACTACCCCAAACGACACTCACAAGGCACTGCACTCACGTTTAAGGTCCAAATACATCCAAGACTTCCAGGCTCGCTCTCACTCACGACCAAATAAACTTTTGGTAAGAAAGCTGACAAGCTGTTTTGCCAGGTACTAAAGTAATACCTTTCCTGCAGGGGAGGTTCTTTCAGGGCAGTGTTTTCCTTTCTAGTTAAGAGATGAAGGACCTATCACTGGAACAATATTCTTTCCCTTTTTCCCCTCTAGAAAGACAGGCAAAATATAATAGTGCTATATGTGCAATGATTTACCAGTAAATGTCTTTCTCTTGATGCAGTAGATGCAAACAGAACTTTCAGGATGGTCACGTAAGTTAGTTCAGGTACTGGAGAGTATCTGGAAATTCAGCTAGAAAATATTTATCTACAGTACTTCTAGAATCAAACAGAAGCTACCTCTCACTAAAGCAGTTAGAGCCCTTTAAAAAATTTTACTCTAAGTTCGTACTAACCACATATGCACTTAATGTATCGATAGCAGAGTTTACTTCAAAACAAAATGAAGGAACTGCAGTGCAGTAAAGTTAAGGCATAAGGATCAAAATATGGTGATACTTTCCAATTAAAGCCAGTCAACCAGCACCCACGCCTATCCATTGGTATGAAATTGTAAGAAACCCTTCTACCTACTTGAGTTGTACACTCTGGGGTTTTTCAGATAATCTTAGCTGAATAAATGCACATATGGACAGCAGAGAAAAGTTAGCACATATACTACTTTTCACCCAAACATGCAATTTTCAAGCCAAAGGAGAGTAATTACCATTTCTGATACAGTGAAGGACATAAGTCAGTGAAAAGGTGAATAAGGACTTGGAACAGATCTAGAAAATCTAGCCACGTCTAGATCAAAATGCTGCTTATGTAGTTTATGGTCTCCTGCTTCAAAAAAAAAAAAGTAATCTGCATTGACATTAATATCATATCTGTCAGGAAGGAATTTCAGTTTTAAAAGTCAGAAGGTCAATGTCTTTCACACAAAGTAAAAGGAGGCTTCCATAGGAAGCCACGGCTTGTTCTGTCACTGAATACTGGTTGCAGTATCCGTGTGACCAGGTAACACTTAATCATAACTCATTCTAGGAAAGAAAATTCATTCCATGCACAAAATTCAGAAAATTTCTTGGACAGGCTCTGAGCCCACTTTTATCCTCACACCAAATAAAATACAACTAGCAGGTGGTTAGTTCAAACGTCCATCCAATTCAATATCCAGCCTCTCACAGAAATCAGCAATCATACTTCCTCAGAATATACTACAAATCCCCGATAATTCGCAGCTCAATGACTTTGTGAACCAGCAGTGGCGATTTCAGCTTTTTTTTTTAACTCCCATGAATTTGTCTCTCAGCCCCTCCCTCTTTTTTCTAAGCCCGTATAAACTTTCAGCACTCACACTGCCTTGCAGTAAGAACTTTTACAACTTGATCACATACTGCAGGAAGACCCATCTATCTTCTTTTGTTCATTTTAAACTTGTCTCCGATTAAAGTTGATAAGGAAATATATCTCTTCCACTCATCAGTAATAACCCAGTGGTCAGTGATACTGCCCACTGCGACTAACTCACTGGACACTTTGGAACATATTTGCTTGGAGAGTAAAACAAGCAAACTGTAAAGAAAAAACAGCAAATCAAATGAGATTACACTAGGTATGGCGTGTCTCTTAAGGCCCGTTGGAACAGTGTCAGGTCTCCTTGATATCCCAGTGTATTTACTTCCATAGTACAAAATCATTGACTCAATTACTCAATTTGTGATCCAAAATATTCCCCAAATCATTTCCAGAAGAACTCCTACTGGACAACTCTTCTTAATTTCGTATTCATGCAGTTGGTCATTGCTGAATATGTACAAGGCTTTTCTAGGCTTTTTATTCTTTCGGACATTTACTGCAAGAATTAAGTATTGTCTTTGTCCCGATTGCAAACCTTCTCAGATTACTGTTGTCTGAAATCTGACAAGCACATTATCTTTTCCATCATCCTGAACATTAATGAACAAATTCAGTAGAAACAGATCCCAGGTTGGATTCCTAAGGAAACTCACTTGATACAACCTACCAAATGAAAGTGAAACACAGATAAGTGCTTTTTGAGTACTCTTTTCTAACCATTTATACATTAACCTTGGGTTAATTTCCCTGTCCTACTGAGGAGAATGTCATACAAGTCTCAAAAGAATTTTTTTAAAATCAAGATATGCATCTATTGCTTCTCCTCTAGCCAAAGGCTTGTTATCCCGCAATAGAAGAAAACAGATTGGCTTTATAAGATTTGTTCTTGACAAATCCATGACAATTTCTTGTTATCCTGTAGGTGCTCACAAGTAGTATGTTTGTTTTACTGTTTTTTCTTGAAACTGAAATTAGGCTGCCTTACCTGTACTTCTCCTGCTCATATGTTTTCAAAATATCATGGATGCCACTTTCAGTCTCTCACAGTCTCACCTATCCTCCAGCATCTCTAAGATCATTGTTAATGGCTCTGAGATTGATTCAGCCTGTTGGATTAATTTAACGTGGTCCAACTAACTTGAAAACATACAACCCAACTATTTTATGTTCTTCTGCTATTATAGCCTATTTTGCCTTTTTGGCAGTAAAATTAATTGCCTCATTCAAGTAATCACAGTTGGCCTTTCTAGTGAAGGAAAAACATATCAAACATTTGGAGTGTTTTAGATGTCTCGCTCAGTAACTTCTCATTTTCACTGAGCGGAGATGGAAAAAATGTTTTTTCCTTAGTGGTAGCAGACAGAAATAATGTCTGCGTACTTTTACTTAGCTGCATCTCATTTTGTGCACTCACCTTTCTATTTTTGTACCTAGGTATTCACCCTCAGTAACCTTAGTTCTTGGGCACTTTTTTTTTAAGATAATTAAACAATTCATGATTTATCCAGATCGGACTCTTGCTGTGCTTTCTGTGCAAAAAACCTGTTGTTTCTTTGCAGTCTCTTTAACCCTATTTCACCTAGTCTAGCTTCACATGAAGCACAACCCATCACTTACCTCAGTTTATTGTTATCTACTGTTTTATTTAATTATTGCCCCTTTTTTCCTAAAGATCATGAACTCTATTATTTCATGATCCATCTTCCAAAGTTGCATTCCACCAGCATATTCTCAACAAATTCCTCACTCCCAGTTTCTCTCCTGTCTTGACTATCCTTCCCTTTCTTTACTTCTCCAATTTCAGTATCCAATTTTAATTATGCTTTTACCTAGTGGCGTTTGTTGTTGTTTTGTTTTTTTCTAAAAAAAAAAAAAGTCCCAAACCAGTGAAAACCAATGTAGTCTCTATTCTAACTATATACGTTGTGGTAATTAAACTGAACTAACAAACCTGCAGTTTAATGAATGCTCACAGTCTCCAAAACCTGGGCTGCCCTATTTGGGAGCCTGTATTAGATGTGCACCATCAGAGTGATTTTACTCTTTTTGCCATACATTTACAGACACGTAAACTCTGTCTGTGTTCTAGACATAAGAGTAAGTTATTGTAAGGAAATATCACTTTACTTGTTTTCTTTGGCAAGCTATACTCCTGTCAAATTGAAATATTATTCAAAATTTACATCATGTGCATTATTCCTTCAAGTCTTCATATGCCAATTACATCACAAACTTGACCCAGTGCTAAGACCTTCAGTTCCTCTTCCTTACGGTATATATTTGTCACGTTTCTTTCTTATGTGTTACACAGGAATGCAGATACACAAGATGTTTGACAGAGTAATATTATTCTTCTGCTTGTTCCTCTTACACTATTATGAATAAACTTATCTAATTTATAATCCCCATTCACTTAGTTCTTTTTACAGATAAAAGTGTTACTTCTTGCTCTAGAGGTTGCTCAAGCACTCAGAAATACTTTAGTGATTCATTTTTTTTAAATTGATCAGAGACATTTTTGATGATTCATTGTTAAATGACTTCTACTCTACTGTATTCTGTGATAATACGTTTGAAGCATAAGCCATTTTCTATCCTTTGAGAAGTTGCCTTGGGTTTTTTTTGCCCTAAAAGACAGCTATACCAAGAATATAACACTAGTGCAGCCAGAAGACAGTCGCTTACAGAACTAAAATGTAGGCTAAGTCCACGTGTCAAGCGTCATAAGTGATCTAGATTCATTAACTCAGGTATACAAGTACTCTGACAGGTTCATGCTTTTACTGCAAGAGGATGAAGAGTTCTACAGGAGGACTGCAGAATATTCTTGACACATTTTAGCTACCTTTTATATAATGATAAAAGCATAAGCACTGCAACACAGTTCATCTCTTCAGCTTCTTAAACAGGTTTTCCACCTTCCATCAAATTTGCCTATATTTGAGTCAAATAGGTAATCTCAGCCAAACAAAAGGCCTCAAGCATTTTACCCAATTGAGAGCAATAACCCAAAGCACTCCTACAACCACTTTTCCTCAAGATGGTAGAATGAAGAGCCAGGCTCTCATCTGCTAAGAAGCTTTCATTGCTGTGGGGAAATCCATAACAGGTGGAAATAGCTTCTCAGTTGTCCCTTTTAATCCATTTTCAGTTTTCCCAAGGCATACCATTTCTCTGATTCATATTCCCTAATACAGCTGTCTCTAGTTCCTGCTAAATCTGTTCGTATTTCCTTCTGGAATTCTGTGCCTGGGAAATCCACCCAGTAGAGGACTGGAATCCCTACTTTTCCCGGCCTTTCCACCCTTTCTTGTCTTCAGCCCCTCTCACTCTTAACACTCCCTTGTCTCCCTCAATTTTAAATCTGCATATTTACCATAGTTTACCTTCTCCCCAGTTCACTTTCCTTCATGGCTATCCTACTACCCAGATACTCACAAGAATGAGAAATCTCTCCCCACTCTGTTTCAACTAACACAAACTCCTTTTACTCTGTAGATGCGCAATGCCATTAAAGAACTATATGTTTGTTTATTTTATATAAATATACACACACATATATATATATACAGACATACACAAAAAGGACAAAACTATTATTACCTCTCCCATGTCTCCATGGCAACGAAAGTCAGAGAATCATTGTGTCCCTACCATGAATCCAGTTTTCTGGAATTAGACAAATATACTTTCTCTCCCTTGTGATGAAAACTACACTGATGATAAAGAGGGAAAGAAACAAACCAACAAGGTAACTTGCACAGGCATTTCTTCTTGCACCATCCACAGTGAGGAAGCATGTTCAAGGTCAAGCTGTCCACAGGGCAGAACCCAGATCATCAGGGTCCATAGCTGGGCACAGGCACAGCTGTAGCCCTGACATCAACACTTCACAGAAACGGGCTGATTTGGAACCACAAGCCATTGTGCCAGGCTGCACACAAATACAACAGCTCTGTCCCAGAGACTACACTATTCATTTTATGGCAATATATTGAAAATTGATTACACATAGCAGAATTAGAAGAATTCACTTTCTGTAGAAGATAATAATAAACTGTTCATTAATCAACTTCAGAGTTTTTCTGAAGATAGTCAGCGTTCTCTTGTAATTTGTTAAAGCCTTTTTTTATTTTTTAATCCACAGTTCTCAAAAAAAAAAAGCCTTAGACCTCAATAACACGTACTACCTGTCTCTTAACTTGACATAGAGCCACTTGCTGATTAAGTCTGCTTAACCCACATTGCCAAAAAAAAATAAACAATAATAATAATTACAGTAGTTAATGATGTGCCTGCCTGGAAAAACTGTGTCCTGTGTGGCCATTTCTGGTAGCATGAATTGAACTTCAGCACAATGTGCTTTGCCAGAAGTCCTGCACTATAGCACCATTCCTTCATCCTGGCAAGTCTATATTATAGTATATGGCAAGTAGATGCATCCATATGCTGTTAACCTTTTCAGACCACTAAAGAACAGATGGTCTCAGATTAGCTGTTGACGAGCTGTTAATGTAACTATCCATCAATGCCTTTAATTACAGTTTTCTTGTTTTCAAAAGAGTCCATATTGGATTTTTTTTTTTAAAGCAGAACAGAAAATAACCTGCTCTGTAAACACAAACACGAATAGACCTCTAAACACGAATTGCCCTAGCCAGTGTTCTTTCTCCCCCTATGAAAACTCCATGTGAGTATCTGTATAGAATTATCAAAAAGATATTGTAAATACAGGTGATCTTAATGCATCTCAGAGGCTTCTTTTGGACCACCTTTACTAAGGACATCATTTTAATCACCCATTCCCAGAAACCATAAATTATGCATTACGTAAAAATTTCGATTACGGAAATCTTCCTTCCTAGAAAATGTAATTAAAAAAAATTTCTGCTTTGGGAAAGAATAGACATATTGCCATAAATACCATATGGATAAAAAATTACATTTGCTTTCACATAGTTAGGGTATTGCTTTGGTAAACTCTCTGAGGATACTACAGTGAAAGCTATTTCATTTTAATTTTAATTACAGTGAATTACTTGTAAAATTAAAAACGTCTTGCACAGATAACGGTCTAACATACCAAACCTCCTTCCTCCAGGAACCAGTTGATAGCCCATCCAATTTAAGATAGTCCAAGCATTTTATTAGCATGTTATCTGTGCAGGTAATTCAGTCAGTCAGATGTGCACTTTACAGAGATGAAGTGACATTGTTTCTCCTGTACTGGATGCTACACTGCTTCCAATTTTTGTGCAGGTAAAAGCAGGTGGAAAGACTAATCATGAAGCTATGTTTTCATTTTTTGCTATATTAATGCCACAAATCCAGATTTTTAAAATCTTACATGGAATTTTCTAACAAAGACAATCTGGAATAAGCTATACGTTAAGGCATAAAACAGAATTACTGAAAATGCACCTATCTTTGGAAAGATTTAGATATGTGAATAAACTAACCGAACTTATAACTGTGAAGCATTTTATTACTATCCATAAAGAAAGGGTATGTTTACTGTAATAACTTTCTTTAATGTGTGATAGTTGAATTCTTATGAACGTGATTTTTACTTTTAGAGAAGTAAAGTCTACAGCTACTCTTTATCACAAATCTAATTCGTCTATAAACTCTTGAAACATATCTGTGTTACAGAAGACTTACCTTTGCAAGGTGAACAACAAAAAGAAGTCATTCTGGGATCCGTACCAGTTTCCTCCACTGTGTTACCTGGAATGACAGCAATTTACAGCAAACGTTATGGTTTTACTTCCAGGAAGGTCAATACTGGTATATGAAACGATGAAAATTCTGCCATTTTGCACCAAGCCCATGGTCAAACATAGAGACAACTCTAGTATCCATCAGCTGCACTTATCTGCTGAAGACAACATGACATTAACCTCAAATCCAAAAGCTAAAAATAATAGTGAGTTAAAAACCACTTTTCATCTCTTTATGCCCAACCATGGTCTTCCCTCAAAGTCTCCATTCCAAAAAGGAACTAAAATTTTTATTATACATGAAGAATTCAAGTAAGATATTATTTTTGCAAGAAGGAATGTTTGGAAGAAGGAATACAAATGTGAACAGACTTTGGAAGTTTCAATAGAGTATTATAGATATCATACACTTAGATGATTAGAGATATTAAATATTCCTTAGCTTTGGGTACCTGTAAACTCCCCTCCACCACTACCGGACAAATGACTCATAACCAGAGGTGAACAAACAGATTTCTTCCTTCACCCTTCTCCATTAAGTTTTAGTAGCAGTGCAATGAATATATGGATGTGACGCATGTCCCTCGCCATTTGAATCATGGAGTCATCGAATCGCCCAGGTTGGAAGGGACCTTTCAGATCATCTAGTCCAACCATCAGCCTAACCCTGACAAAACCCATCACTAAACCATAGCTCTAAGCACCATGTCTACCCGTCTTTTAAATACCTCCAGGGATGGTGCCTCAGCCGCTTCCCCGGGCAGCCTGTTCCGATGCTTAATAACCCTTTCCGTGTCAAAATTTTTCCTAATATGCAGTCTAAACCTCCCCTGGCGCCACTTGAGGCTAATTCAGCTTCTCCCAAGCCCTTTTTGAAGGAAATTCTTTTTTTAACCAATTTAAATCACTTTTTAGATTTAAAAAAAATAAATACATAAATAAAATGGTGACCTATTTTCTCACAGAACGCCCCCGGCGCTTCGCGCTCCCCGCGCCGACTGCCGCTTCCACTCAGGCGGGCGGCACGCGGCGGCCGGCGGATCGCGTGAGGCCGGCTGACGGGGCGGGGCCAGCAGCGACGGCGGCCACGCCCACTCCCATAAAAGGGCGGCCCCGGGGCACGCGGCGGCAGGGAGACGTGGCGGTGGCGCGCGGCGGAGCCGGGGCGTCCCCGCTGCCGCCTCTATGCGGTGCCGGTGCCGGTGCCGGTGCCGGTGCCGGTGCCGGTGCCGGTGCCGGTGCCGGTGCCGGTGCCGGTGCCGGTGCCGGTGCCGGTGCCGGTGCCCTGCGCTCGCGGCGGTATCAGGCGGCAGCGGCGGGCAGGCCGGGGGAGGTGCAATGAATAGTACACCAGTAACAGGCGACAGGCCTGTAGGAACAGGCCCCCTCGCGTTGCACCAGCGGAGGTTTAAGATGGATATGAGGGAAAATTTCTTCAGCAAAAGGGTTGTCAAGCATTGGAACAGGCTGCCCAGGGCAGTGGCGGTATCGCCACCCCTGGAGGGATTTAGAAGATGTGAAGATGTGGTGCTGAGGGACGTGGGTCAGTGGTGGTTTGGGCAGTGCTGGGTTAGCAGTTAGACTCGATGATCTTAAATATCTTTTCCAACCAAAACGATTCCATGATCCTACTCTAGAAAACATGCTGCTTCTTACAGCAAAAAACGAGTGTGTTTCATGATGTATCCAGTGTAACTCACCTGTTGCGTGCTGGTGTAAGCACACGACAAAGAGACAAGCTGTTTAATCCAGTATAACGTGATTCAGACGCATCTGACGTACCTGCGGAAAGATAACAATGCCATTAACGCACTGAATCAAAGTCTCTGTAGTATCTTGGAACATAAGTAAGCGTTGTAACGCTTCGCTATGGTACGCTACTTGAGGGGACCGGTGTTCCAGCAGGTTCTAGTGTGCCATAGTAACTAACTACAGCTGAAGTCTGGAATATAAGGTGAATTCTGAGCATGCAGCAACAGGAGTGTAAGCAATCTGTGGTCTAAGGCTGTTTAGTATTGATCTAATTGCCTGTTCCCTCGACAGATGAAGGGACAGTAGGATTAGAGTCGCAAGGGTAAAAAAAATTGTTTACCATTAATAGAGGCAATGAAACCGCAAGGAAGGAAACAGAACGGGGGAAAACTACTCTATTGTATTCCTTCTGAATTATTTGGAATGTCAAAATGACAGGCAAACCTGTAGATATTTTGCCTCAGGGTCTACTTGTAGCAGGGCTCAGTGGAAGTAGGAGGGGAAAAAAAGTCACGCAAACAATGGTATAACAGTAAAAAAGATAAAAACCAGATTCTTTCTCTCTGTATATATGTATGTATGTTTGTATACGTATATATGCATATGTGTCTTCACACACCTACATACTAATCACGTGCCAAAAAAAAAAATTGAACAAAACATACAACTTTCTTATAATACTCCAATCAGTGTGAAGCGTGGCATAGAACAATGAAAAAGAGTAAATGTTTAATAGGTATTTTGAACCCATTGCAAATAGATACTGCCAAGACATGACCTAACAGACTGTTATTAATAATGTATCAGCCCATCCCAAGGTCTCTTTCTGTCACGGCCCCTGAACTTTTTCTTCAATGACTGCTCAAAATCAGTTGTAATTTATTCTGATGACTGTAACTTGCTCCACATTTTTGAGGCACTAAAGCTATCCTTTGATTAGTGACTATGGTGTATCTTCATCAGTTTTAAAATAGCATTTAAAATGAGTGTTTGCTATGATGGCTCTGACAGGCAATAGTGCCATTCGTGGAAAGGTCATTGGCTCACTTCTGACCCGAGATAACAAAGGCTGAAAGTCATTGCTGCCCAATGGCTCTTTTCTACCCTGTATGAAGTGAATTGATGGGTTTGGTCCAGAGCTTCAGTGGATAAATATCCACATCAGAAACTATCACCAGAATTGGCGTTACTAATGTCATTCTCAGTGGAAGGTCGAGTGAGTTGGCAGAGAGAATAAATTGTGTTCGCAAGCCTAGAAGGCAAGATAAAAACAGACTAACTAGGTGGTCTAGAAAAAGAACCACCCCTTTCCTGTAGCTGTTTCAGAGCTGTCGGACCAAGATTCTTAACACACTAAATTCACTTTCAAAAAGAGTATACCACTGGGAGGACTTCTAAGCCAAACATACCCTTATTTTGCAAGATTTCTCCAGCTGCCAACACAATAGACGTGTTCCAAATATATGATCAATGGTGCTATCTATGAATGCTTGCTTCCTGTTAGAAGTAAGTGAGTTGCACAGTGATTTTTGCCAGAGAAACGGCAGATAATCACTACCGGTAGTGCTCCATGTATTTCTGAATTGAGTCTAAAAATCTGTGGAAAATGATAAGACAGAGAATGTTCAGGAATCGCTAAATGGTTTAATCCCTCTACATCAACTAACTGTTGATAAACTGTGAGATTTATTGGCAGATATAAAATCTAAAGGTTCAAGAAGCATACAGTATATAGACTGCTGCAATCTCCTCAAATCAGTCTGTACTTTATACATCAATTACACTTTATACTTCATTATACTTTAACGGTACTTTATACTTCAAATTAATTGAAATTAGTAAAGGAAACAGTTGATTGGGTCTTTTCATTATCCAACCTTCTGCCAGCACAAGTTTATCCTTTGCTATGCAACGTCCAAATAATTGTACACATTTTAGTGACACCATTTCCACTAAACCTTTTTTTTGGTATTTTTCTTTAGACTTTGTTTAGATGTTTTTGTTTAGAATTAGCAAAATTTGAGCTTACAAGATTTGTTGGGAACCATATGTATCCACTTCTTGAACAGCTGTGTGTTCTCTTCTGCTCCACTTTCTGCCTTTTGAATGCCATGGGGAAAATTTTGTCTAACTCAGACCCTTATAAAAGTCTTGTTGGTTTCCAAAGGAGATTTGTAGTGTTTGCACCATATCCTTTCAGGAAAGGTTGCCCTTTTTCTGTACTCCTAGTAGCATTTGTGTAAAATAAAGCTGCAGGTTTAAGAAAACATTTTATTCTAGCCTTTACTCATTGTGTACAGCTGACCCACGAGGTATGCAGTTTCTTCCACTACGTGATTTTGCATGCATTTTTTTCTGGACAAAGGTTCAAAGATTTACCATTATATATAGTGTTCCTGTCCCTTTATACAAATAAATGAACATGTTTCTTGTTTTGTTAAGAACCAAACACTGGTGCTATCTAAGTCAGTGGATAAGTGATTGTAGTGAGACTACACGCCTCTGAGAATGACACTCTGCTGCATTTTAACATTCTGTCAACTCAGGTCCCTTCTTTTAGAAGTTAATTCTGGGCGAAGGAGAGTTCCTCAATGAAAAGTCTGTTTGACAACGCTAACTTTAACAATGGGTGAATACAGTTTAATACAAAGTCTGCCTGTAATGATATTTCTGCTTATGGGATGACGAGCTATGCCTTCTGCCCACCAGTCTGGGATGGAATTGGTTGTCCGTATTTTGTCTGGAGCTCGGATAACCTAACAGTGTCCCACACTAGGAGACATCTCTTTCCATTGTGGAAAGTATGCTTGCTCTCCTAAATACAGTTACGGATTTGACAGTTTCTTTAATAAACTATATGACACCCCAGCCCTAAAACTGCAAGATTCCCTACACGCTTAGTGGAACAAATCTACTCCAGGATTGTTTCCAGTGATCATAAGTATCTTGCCAACCATATGCACTGTTATTTAATATAATTAATTTCAAAATTGCCAAGCTCTTACACTCAAGTCATTAAAGTCTATAAAAGAGACCTATTCAGGTTATTTACCAACTCTGAAAGAAATACAAAGATAAACAGACATATTAACATGTATAAACAAGCTCTCTTTTGTAGGCACTAAGTTTATTTTAACGGTGTCAATAAATGTCTGCTTATATGGGTTCAGCAGTAACGAATGTTCACCAGAAGGTATATTTTAGAAACAAGAACCAGGAAAAACCTCTATAAACACAAATGGGAAGATTAAATGTGGAGTGAAAATTAAATCTGTTAGGAATTCCCCTTGAATTTCTATAATCGAGTAATTTGGGAGAAAGACTAGTTTCAGTTTTGTCATAGGATAGAAATCCAGTTTGTAAAAAGATTAGAAAGGTAACCAGTTTACTTATCAAAATATAGGAAACATGAATGGCAGCATTACTGCTTTATTAAATTTTAATTTTGGAATACAATTTATAAGATGAAAATTGCTCTTTCTTAATCATGCTTAAAGCTGTGGAACAGCTTTAGTAAAGTATATTATGATATAATTTTACTTTCCTGTTAAGAAATTAATTCTGAGTATTACGAATTGCTTGAGATATTATACATATATCTCCTTTTTATATAAACATATATATTTACATATATTTTGAAAAATCATGTGTTATATAGCTATCATTTTTTTCCCTTTCAGAGACTGGCCAGAGACGTTATATGGGGGGACACACTAGAAAAGAGCAATCTTCAAAGCCTATTTGCATTTCCATTTCACAAACTCTCATGTCTCTGCATTATTCTAGTGGCTGCCTTTGACACTATCTTCCTGCTGGAAGATAACTGCCAGAAGAAGAGAAGAGTTGGAACTGAAAGTTTTCCAGGCTGCTACCTACCTAATGTCTCCTCAGTTGTCAGAAAACATCCAGTGTCCCTCCATTTTCCACAAAGCCAGTTCCCTTCCCATCATCAGGGAGGACTTGGGGCAACATGGGGAAGACACGCCAACTTAGTGGTAGGCAACAGAGAAAATGAAAAAGGAAATATGCAAATTAAGCCATCTTTTCGTAGATATCCTAAAATCACATCGTTTCTTGGTACTGATCTTTGATAGGAAGAGACTGGGTTAAATCTAAATTCATGGTCATATAGCTCAATTAAGGTGAAGATGAATGAACCAGACCTCTTCACTGCAATCCTTTCTTCTTAACAGGAATATCATTCCTTCAGTCTCAATGAAAATCTAGTTTTAACATCGGTGCTTAATTTATTGTCAAATTAAGCAGGCAGGATTTTCGAATAAGAGAAGGACAAAAAGCCTCTCATTTAAATCCAGCAGTTCTGTTCTCTTATTGAGATCGGTCTCTCTGCGCTTTAAAATAAAAGTCAGGGCATAGTCAGACCTGACAACTAACATTATCTGACCTCTGTATTTGTTTATGAATATGTGACAGATTTATTTTAAAGAGATAGGCCAAGATGATTCAGTTAAGTCACCCCAAATCAGCTCCAAACCATGATTAAATATTACTGATAAGTGTCAACTATTACAGTAACCCCACTAAGAAAAGGCAAAAATAAATTTCTCCCTATGAAGTGCAATAGTTTGGCTTTTTTTTTTTTTTTAAATCTCATGCACAAGTACAGAGGACAAGTATTTGAGAAATATGAATGTCACAGGACTCTTACAATATAATTCTACTATCATCTGCTTAATTGTCATGGAAAATGCAGTGAGATTAACATTGATAGGAGCATTACTGAAATTCTGATCACTAATATTCTCAGGAACGGTGTTAATTTTACATGCTAATGAGTAGATAAAGAGAATTAACATCCCTGAGGGAGAAAAAGAGGTTGACTGAGGTATGAAATGCCCCTAAGACTGCAGTCAGATATATGATTGTGGATGTGCTCTGGTTCTGTAAGCTGCCAGGCACACTCACTTGCTTTCTGCTTGGGGTAGAGCTTTTTTTTTTTTCTCGTTATTGTTAGGGGGTTTATATGTAGAATGAAGACCAGTGTGAAGAGTTGTTCCTATGAATGTAATGCTTTATTAATATAAATAGCGCTTTCATTATGGTATTACAGTAACGTGTTATAATTATAGGTGGGATAATTAACATGGAACATGCAAATCTTTACTTTCAGGGAATGCTCAATATAGGACACCAAGGAATATTGCCTGAGTCTAGTAATACCTTGGTGCTCTCTTTTAATCCTCATCACTGAAAAAGGAATTTATTCCTTCAGGTATTTCAAATCAAACTACAAATACTGCAGTGGAAAAAAAAAAAAAAAAGCAACCCAGCAAACAAATAGGGAAAAAACAACAACAACAAAAAAAAGCCAGCTGGCAACTATTTGTTCCTTAAGCAGAAAAGAAAAACAAAGACCGCTGCTACTTCTCTCTTTAATAAACAAAGTCTACTGATAAACTTATTGATAGACAGATATTCTGGTAACAGATTGTCAAAACGTGTCACCAGACCATACAAGGAGCCCACACTCACTTAACAAGCTGTCTGCAAAGTTAATCTAAGAACCTGTAAAATACTCCAGGTTTGGAGTATAAATATCCTAGTGATGAAGTAAATACAGAATGTTTTAAAAAGTTATTATTTGCATTTTTAAACACACAAGGCTGTTAAATATGCAAAGAGCTCAATTAAACTTCAGTATTAAGACCTATCTCTAATACAAGAAAATATGTATTCACAGTTTCCCAACCAGAAATACACAGTTAGTTATGTATATAATAGCAAGTGCAACTTTGTATGCTCTGCTTTTGGAGCAGTAAGGGACATCCCCCTGCCAAATGTTGCAATGCTTGGTGTTAGTTTAATGGTTGAACTCCAGCTGGGATTTTTCAGGGGAAGATTTTGCACTGGTTACTTGTTGTCAGACTAAAGATTTACCTAAATCTTTTCTGAGAGCTTGTTCCATCCCCATGTTCCACATTGCACAGCCACTACATGAGAAAAAGTTCAAAGCCCATAAGGATTTAGGAGTCCCCTTCGGTTCCTTCTGTTCCTCCTAAATCCTTCCTTTGTTCCAGCAGTCATTAGGAAAAAGGAGAAGGCCCTTCTTAAGCAAACCATGTACTGCTACACCAGTAACTGCTTTTTGGTTATAGCCGCAAGAAGAGACATCTTCTTAACGATTCCATAGAGATACTCAAAACCTGACTGGACCCAACCCTGGGCAACCTGCTCTGTCTAACCCTGCTTGAGCAAGGCTTTTAGACTAGATGATCTCAAGAGTCCTCTCCCAGCCTCAGTGATCCTGTAACTCTGTCATTCTCACACTTGAGAATGTGGTTTGCTTTGCAGGTATTTTACTTCCATTTAGGTTCATTACTAGGAAGGCTGAGATGTAAAATGAAAGTTACATGTAAGTAAAAATGTCTCTTTCTCCACCATCTTGTTTTCAGATGGCTGAGCACTATCCCAAGTGGAAAAAGCGGTATGCGGTCACTGCGGAAAAGAACCAGCTCTGTCTCTAGATGGTATTTCTCTAGTTGGCTGCTATTCTTGATCCCTGTTGGTATTTTCTGTATCATGCTGCTGCTTTATGAAAGAGGAAACTATTGTATCAAAACTAGCACAGAAACTCCATTTGAGAAATAGCTACATTAAAAAAGACTACCTGGCAGAAAAAGCAGGAAGAATATATTTTGCTTAGAAGAGTTTGGCCACAAAAGAGAGATGATTGGGAAATATTTGCAAGAGAGGTACTGGTAGGAGATGGGTATAAGATACAAGGAGGGCAGCTGATAGGACAGAGATAAAAAAAGAGATGTATACATACCCACCACAGGATTCACACTATATCAAGAAATATACAGGACAATCTCTCATTTCTGAAATTCCAAGAGTTAATATAAATGGACAAATATATAATAGAATAGGACATAAAATGTCCTAAGCAATGCATCTGCTCTATATTGAATTGAAATATGTCGATGTACAGGCTTACGTATCCCTTAGGCCAAAGACTCTTTCAAATAGAATTTTTGGTAGCTAAAGCAACATTTGCCTAAAGCACCTGTCAAACATCCATTGAGAACTGAATCATGTGATTTCTAAGTTTATATCATCTCGGGCTACTGTCAAGATCTGGTGGTGACTTGATGTTGAACATTGCAGCAAAAGTATATCCTGATTTTGTTCAGGGAAAGCAGGAAAAAGATACTTTGCTCAGAATACCTTGGCCATGAAAAAAGGAAAAGCGAAGCCAAATCCTAACTCCTAAGGAGCAGACAGACCTTCCACACAGCATCTGTGGCCCAGGAATTCTAACTTTTCATAGCACCACCTGGACTGAACAATGTTGCTTCTCCTCCACTCTACGTCATCTTATCAGTACTGGCCAATTTCTCAGAGTAAGGCCACAATCTCTGTCTCAGGTGGTTTAATTTTTCCTCTCTGGCCACCATCAAGCAGTGTTTTCCTGTTAGATATACTACAAGTGGTCCAAGCTGCCAGCTACAGTATAGCTAGCCTCTTTTGGCAATGAAAAATTGTCTTGTTTTCCATGCTTTCCTTCCCTCCACCATTCAGGGGCATATTTGGCACAGAACAGCCAACAGGTGTATTTTATTGTTAAAAAGACATGAGGCATCAGTGCTTTGAAGACGTTAGCGTGATGGATCTCCCAGCGGCAAATGATGCCGCTCACCTTATTATGCAAAGTGCCTATATAAAGCTATTATTGCTTGGCATCTCTGCCCCAGTGAGGTGGTCCAAGCAATTAACAAGCACAACACCAGATGAAAATGGACATGACTGCTGGCAGCCAAGATTTCCTGCATTCTCATAAAGCTTTTTTGTTTTGGGTTTTTTTTTTTAATCAAAGTCAGATTCCCAGGTCAAAAGCGTGAAACTCTATGCCTGCCTTAAGTTTACGCATCTAGTGGTAAGACACAATAATAATCCACTATGTATTTTCATTATTTTCTGTGATACAAAAATTTAACAGATTTATAATGTCAGAGTATGTATCTGTCTACAGAATTGAATGTTAAAACCAGCTAAAAGAATGTAGCTGTGTTTCAGATTAACAGACCGATAAGAAGTAGTAGTAAAAACGTTGTGAGGACTCAGGTATGGGATATAAGTAAGGAGTCCTTGGACTGCACTACTACCATGTACTTTACTTTTGCAGCTGTAAAGGACATCCTTGTTAACTGTGATTACGAACGGCAAGAATTTCAGTGATCTTGTCCAACACCATGGTTGTGCATATCCCAAAACTACTTCTTTCCAGTCTGATGGCATTCCAGAATTAGAGCAGTCAAGTACTGAGGAACATGCCCACAAGGCTTAGCTAAGCTGAGAAAGGAATCCTTTCTGCATTTTGCCTGATACTACTTCTCTTTAGTTTTCAGATTCCAAATCAAAAAAATTATTTTTAAAACATGCAAATGGAACATTAATTAGAATGGAATCTACACAGACACCTTCTAGAATAATTAGAAAAAGTCAAGAAAACAACCCAAACCACTGCACAGAAGTGAAACAATTAAATTAGCAAGACTGATGCAAAGTGTGGTTTTATATCCCAGTCTAAGCAAGACATGCAGTATGCTATTTCTGCTCTGATACATCAATGTAAGCATAAATTCACTGAAGTGGGTTTAAAAGCCTGCATTTCCACAGAAAATGTTTATGAATTTTCATAGATGTTTGCTTTGCTCAGGAAGACTTCTTATTATAAACAAACAAATGAAAAAAACAGATAGTAGAAACTACTTCGAGTAAAGTTAGCTTTAGGAACCAAGACTAGGCTTAACGGAAACCAATTTTTTCATTTAAGGATACTTTTATTCCTTCTGGTACAAAAAAAAAAAAAAAAAAAACAAAAAGAAAAGAACAACTAGAAAGGTGGATATTACAACAGAATCTAAAAATAGCTAATAATTGTTTGAAAAAATGCTCTCTTGATTTGTCAGAAGAACTGGTTTTGAAAAGCAGTTAAAGTATTTCCTCTTAACTGTGCTTGCTTCAGTGATGTTATATGGAAAATGAAAAAATTTAAGCCAAACTTGACACTTCTGTCAAAATGAACACATTCTACGTTCCTCTGTTATATCTTTTGTGTTTTGCACAGGTGGGAGTTGGGATCTACTGTATGAAGAGGAGAAACGTTCAGCTGTAGGTGTATAAGATGTATTTCAAAAAATCTCCAGTGAATCCAACACTTTCAACAAAACTTAGTTCTTCACTCTTCAGCAAAGGAGTTTTATTTCTGAATGTCAAGGCCAGACTCACTAGGCCTTTTAAAATAACCTGGAATATATACAAAATACCATCTACATACATATATATGGCAGCTACACAATATAGACTGTTCTTTTGAGGGTTTTTCTCCCCAAATACTGAACCTTCTGGGTTTTTTTCCTGGCGAACTAGTATCGGTGTTATTTCAGTGAAGAAACAGGTAACAAGGAGCCAACTAAGGAATACCGATTTAAGATCAGGATTCAGGTGTCCTCTTTATCCTGTAAGAAAGGAAGAGTTTTCATACAGATCATTCTTATTTTGTGAATGTCTGTTTGAGACAAGCTATGTGGGATACTGAATACAAACAACACAAAACAGCTAGAAAAAGGAAGTAATTTTATCCGTACTCCAGATACAGATACAGATAAAATCACTTATCAAATGTTACAAGACAAAAAAACCGCCTGTACTTCCATTAATTGGTTGACCATTGCAACCAAGAAGTCAGACACAGAATCTGAACTATGCCCTCCCAATTACTGACGGGGCCACGCTGGGTATTTAGTGCACACATTATCGTCAGAACACAGTTGTGTTTACAAGATATTTCTATTCTAACAGCAACTTGGGATCACAGGAACAGGAAAAAAACCCCAATTTAAACTTATGACAGTACTCACCTTATAAAGAGCTATAAAGAAGACAGTAAGACAACAAGAAGCACCTATATGCTAACCTGTGTTGATGTGGAGATACCCTGCTTCCCTTTCAGCTCTTGGTTGAGTTGGGATGCCGTGTCAAAGATTTTCCCTTTCCAGGGCAAGATGACACAAACAGAAACTTGTGCTCAGTCCTCCAGCCCCCACTAAAAAGCTCTGTAGGGCCCTAATACTTGGGGAGGGGAAAGGGAAGGCTATTGTGCCAAATCGCTGCTAGTAAACATGCACTGATTGAAAGCCAAAGCTGAACGCTTTGTCTAAGTAAAATGAACAGAAAGTAACTAAAGTCTGAACAAAACAGCACGAGCTAGGAAATGAGATAATTTCCCACTCCAAAATACAAAAATGTGGTTCTTAGGGCATTGTGCTTGGATATCTTATATTTAAGGATTCAATTCTCAACGCACAGGCTATGAAGGATCTCAGTCCAGGGTCTGCCATAACATGGACACTGGCAAAACACAGCCATGCTTTTCCCCGTATCTTTGTTGTGGTGGGTTGACCCTAGCTGGCAGGTAACCCCCCCCACCCAGTCATGCTCGTTCACACTGGTGGGATGGGGGAAAGAATCAGAAGGGCAAAAGCAACGAAAACTTTTTAAAAACTCTTTGGGTTTTATATCATTACTTGCTTAATCTCACTGGAATTTAGTATTTTACTCAAAGAAATTTAGGATATGCATAAGTTCGCACAAAACCAGTGCAGACATGATATGGTGTCTTTTGGTAACATTCAGGATAAATCTTGTGGTTAAATTAAGTTAACTGTCCTGTGAATTAATTCTGCTTTGTGATTTATATGAGTATTAAATAAACTGTCAGCCCTCTAAAACAGGTTCAGTTAGGCATATTTGTTTTCCCTTTCTTCCTTGGCTTGTTTGTCCCCAGGCAATGAGAAGATTATGGGCAACATTAGGAGCAGAGAAGATGTCAATGGTGAAATTGTATTCCACTGTTACTTCTACCACTGATCTATTTTGGTATATTGAAAAAGATGTTTTATCTCTCTGGACTGTTGGTTTCTTCTCTCATCATTTATCTGTGATAAGTGTCAGGGAGGCCAAATATCACATTGTTCCATTCCTTTTGGAATGCAATACAAATTCTGACAGGAAGGCACAGATGTATCCAGCATGGGCTGTTTTACCATCCTTTATTGATAAAAATTAAAGCAGCTGCTTACCTTGGTTTTGTGACCAGGCCATTTGTAGTTGAAGGAAGAGGCATTCAGCTCTTCTCTGACAACTGGTCCCCATTTTCTTCAAATGAACTGCAACTGGCCACTTGGATTGCCTTGTGCGGTTCCAGCAGGTTCACACTGTGGTATATAATTGAAGGTGAGACCACTGCTGCACAGCGGTTTTCAATCTAAGAAACACCAACCATAACAACCCATTAACCACAGTATGAATTCCATCTACTTATCGTTTCCTGACACAAAAATTAATTCTAAGTCTCTGCATCTCTCTGCTGTTGCATGTGCAAAACTAACATTATTTCAATGCCTTTGAACTCACTACATAGGAGTCATATGGGCTCTCAGAAAAGAAGGTGGAAAAGAGAGACTGTCAGAACAATCTGTTGATCCATCAATTGTAATGGATCCAGCTCACTAGAGGAGTTCAAAAACCTAGTGGATCCCAAATTAAGGGTAAATTTTAGGTACATTATGTATAGCAGAATAAATCTGCAGCTGTGTTGGCCATTGGAAGCCAATACAAGATGTAGTGGAAGAACTGAGCTGGCCAATGGAAGAGGCAAATTCAATAAAACCAATGCCAGCGAGCAGAAATGCATCTTCCGACCACTGCTGTATTTCACAGGAGATATATATTCTCTTCCTAATGGAAATATTACACGTCATCAGTACATTGAAAATATTTTTTCCACTAATATTATGGTGAATATTTTCACTAACTGGAATTTACTTTACTACTAACATCAATTATTTTATTATAGCAAACTCCAAATTGATCTTATCATATGAACATATGATTTGTGCTTTACAGATGTTAATAAATGTGCATTTCTCTTTTTGGACTAACTCTCTTACCCTTGTGCCTACTTGTGCTGTTGAATCTGTGGGCGTGCCCATAGCAAAATGTTACTAGAAATACAATAACAGCAAGCACCTCCTCCATAACACTTTTAAATATTTGGAACACTTGATTGGCAGAAGTAGTAAGTGGCAACAAAATTCTCTGGTTACGTAGGCATTCATGAACGAGCATGCAGAAGGTGTTCTATGATGATACTGTCTGTAAGTAAGGACAAGCATCCAGTGGCAGCAGACAGCACACCTTCTGCTGGCTGTGCATAACGAAAAGGTTTCACCACGTGCCTAGGGCAAACAAAATCCTAAAGCCAGTTTTTGGTGGAAGATGTACTACTTCTACATGCAGGAAAACCTGACCGACCTCATGCAAATCAGGAGGTCAAAACATTCATCCACTATTTCTAGTACGGTGTGAAAAGGCATTACTTGCTATTCATCATTGCCGGTGCTTCACTTTTCAATCCCCAGCTCCAGAGACCTGCGTGACAGAAGCCTTGCCACTTAGAATCATAGAACGGTTTGGGTGAGAAGGGACTTCAAAGAATCCTCTAGTTCCACCCCCCTGCCCTGGGCAGGGACACCTCCCACCAGACCAGGTTGCTCCAAGCCCCGTCCAGCCTGGCCTTGAACACCTCCAGGGATGGGGCATGCTTGGCTTCAGACACTCCCTGTCTGTTCATCTGGACAGCTTTTCTCTACCCTTGAACTCGAATGGTTTTCCCCCCTCCTCTTCTGCCATTGGCAGGAAAACATGAAACTTGTGCCAAAAATGTCTCCTCTGATCTGTATTTTTTCTATCTTTCTTTACCTAGACTGCTTAAGATAACTTAGTTCCACCTTGACACATAGCTGTCTTTAGGCACCAACTTCTCTGTGACAGAAAATTCTCTCCCGCCCTCTAATTGCTCTTATTTGAATCTCCTTCTCATACTAGCCCTGGTCACAATGCCTTTGCTGCTGTGCTTTGAAACTCAACACTGGATGCCCACTGACCACACACAACATACAGGTGTTGATGCCTATTCTCAGGCAGCCTTCAGAGTCTCTAATCAAGATCTCTAAGGCTAGTTCTAACCTCCCCATGGCATAAAGCTTCCCCTCCTGACTACTGCAGTTTACAGTTTCATCTTCTGAAACTGTACAGTACTTAGAAAGTAAGTGGAGACTATAAATTCTTATTATTATACATATCATGTTAATGGAGAAAGCACCTAGACTTACAACTCCCAAAATAAAAAGCAAACAAGCAAACAAAAATCCTGGAAATAAAAACCTTCTCTCTGGGACCATTGACAGCCTGTCAGACCTTGAAGTTTGGGACAATTCTTCCACGGTATTAAAGCCTGACTGTCCTGATCAGCCCGCAGGCTCTCTCGGCAAGCTTTCTCTCACTCGTTCAGAAAGCTCCCCAGCTCACAGAACATGCATTCTTTTCTCGTCTGTTTTCTCAATAGGCAATTTCCATTGTTCTAATTTAGAAGCAAACAACCTGAGACGATCAGTTTCCTTTAGTTTAACCAGTCTATTCAGCACATTCAGTGCTTTACTGAGAAAAAATCATATCGTGTTATCTCTTCTTAGATTACTCTTGTATCTGTTCTCTTGTAGAATTTGTGATCTATGACACGGTCCCAGCCAGCAAGTGGCAGATTAAATACAGACAGAGGAAGAGAGTGAAATCCATAGAATAAGTCTGGATTTATAAATTATACATACATTCCCCAAATTGTCGTATCTCCCAATCTTCTCTCTGCTGTTTGCCAGATTTTCTTCCACCAGTCACTGTCACATCATAGCTTCTCCTTTCTTTTTTATGTCCTGATTAACAGGACATCTATATTCTCCCTTGAGCTCTCTTCCTCCCAGCAAGATTGTTTTCCATATCCCTACAGAGAGGGGCCAAAAAAGCGTTTGTGAGCCTGAGACGCTTCCTTTTCAAGATACATTATGTGATCTAATAAAAGATAATACTTTTTCCTATAAACATACCTCCATGAGCACAATTCAAATGCTTCAATATAGGTTCAGAAAAAAAATCTATATGAAAATGATTTATTTTTAGATTACTTTAAAAAAAAATCAAATGTAGACCTTTTTTCTATGTGTAAGGGGAGTCTATTAATCTTTATGGGGGAATGGTTTGACTCTCTGAATATTGATAAAGAGCATAGATTTTGCAGTTGGAAAAAGCACCCAAATATGGAGTGGTCAGATTCTGCTGGTATTACTCATTCTTCAGTGACGTTCATGACAGTTGAAAGCCACTGTGGCCATATACACCATTTGCAGCCCATCCTCTATTCCAGAACTTAGCCAGCAGAGCAATTAATTTAGAATAAAGAGATGTAGAACTAAATAGTAGTTTTGAGGGGTTTGGGGAGGGGGTTGGTGTTTTTTTGCTTTGTTGTTGTTTGGTTGGTTTTGTTTGGGTTTTTTTGTTTGGGGTTTTTTTGTAATTTACCAAGCTTTATGTCTCTAGCTTCATTACTTAACTCTCAATACTCAGAAATTGCTGAGAGGATGTGATAGGCTCTGCAGCATGGCTCAGTAAACAGCTGTACAGCAACGGCATGCAGATGCTTTTATATCCCAAAAAATAAGTACCAAAGTAGTACCAAATTTTGGTAAGAGAACAATGTGCGATACTAGAAAATGGTTCATTAACAATGAATTTCCTTCAAGGTTTGAGTAGAACCAGTACTGTCATTTCTAACCCACAGTCAAGTCTGCCATCTGATTCTTCTCTCACTCTCTACAACAATTTTCCTGGAATTAAATGAGTGCATATGGAATCATAATACCCAGTGTATATGTGTACCTGTCACAACTTCTCTTCTTACCCTGTTTCCGATTTCACAATTTTATTCAAAATCAAGAGAAGCTGCGCACAGGCCCTTTGTTTTTTTCTCTCCAGTGACTTCTCCTATACATTTCCATCTTGAATAAGTGCCACTTTGTTTTCCAAACTGTGTATTTTTATGATGTGTATATTACATACACTAGAGGCTTGCAGCAGCTATATAAGCATCACTTTATATGATGGCTTGATAGAGTAAGCAACCTCTTGAAAACAGAACTGTCTTGCAGTTTTACACTCTTTAATCGCACAGTGTGTTGCTTTTGATTTTTTCTTTTTTTTTTTATTTTTCTTCTTTATAATGAGCCCTTGTTATACAAGTTATGCTTTTAGCCCTAAACTGATGAGAAGCATCTAAATACACAATACATAAAACACATATAAAGTACAGGAAATATAAAAATAATGTGATTGGGTTAGGAATGTCTCATCGGTTCAAGGAAAGTAGTTTATTCTGCCTGTCTTACAGTAAAATGAAATTTGCAGGTTAAAGGGAGCATCTGTGCACAGATTACCCAAGTACGTACACAGCCTTAGCCTGGAGTTCAACTTATTTTTTCTAGCACAAAACTACTAAACATCACAAAAAGAAAGGAAAGTCCTTGACAAGGTACAATTCTCAGATGCCTTCCCTTTTACCACTTCATGGTTGCCAGAAGAAGAATGTGTCTTAAATACCAGGTTTGTGTAACAGACACATTTAGCTCATTCCTGTCTTTCCCTTGTCAGAAGGGCAGTAAATGTGTTAAGTCCTCTGCTTGAAATGCCGCTGTAATGCTTCCATTGTGTAACTTACTGTGCATAAGATATCCAACAATCCAACCTCCGTATGTCACATTTTATTCAAAAACATTACTTTCTATTAGATAGTCTAGAAGCATAGTAGTTCTGCAGCTGGGACTAGTAAAAGTTCTTAATTACAAAAGAACACCAAATAGTGTTTTCCTATGTTTCACTTGTAATAGGAACATATTTTTTTCAAGTTAATCATAGCTATGTGTTCATTACAATTTCAAGTTTCTGTGTTGAAACTAAATCTATATTTCACGGTCTGATCTTGTGAAATATTTGGGTTTAATATCTAGAAGACAAAAGCACTCAGTGCCAAACAAATCATAATTTTAAAAGAAAAGGAAAACGAGAATAGCAAGAGTAGCTATAGCTTAAGGTATGCTATGCTGTTGTAAGAAAAGGCATAGAAGATGCAATAAAAAATGTCAAACAGCAAAGGAAATCACACAGGTAATGACTGACAGAGAAATTACTTTTACTTTGTTTACTTTGTTCTACTGTTATTACTTACTCAACTAACTGCTGTCAGATAAAGGCCACAACCCCCCCAT
The DNA here is from genome assembly GCF_963924245.1 of Chroicocephalus ridibundus. Lineage (NCBI taxonomy): Eukaryota > Metazoa > Chordata > Aves > Charadriiformes > Laridae > Chroicocephalus > Chroicocephalus ridibundus. Next base: position 19,911,015 of record NC_086292.1, read on the forward strand.
CAGTGCTTAACTAACAGACGGTTAATCAGGAGGGGCTCAGACTCACCTCCACTTCCATCCCCAGTGCTCAGTGGAGAGGGGGGTCAGAACGCCAGGGCCACTACCACCTGAAACCGATGCAGCGAGTTTTGCTAGAGACCATCTGTCTAGGACAAATATTGAAGTGCCACAGCTACATCACTGAAATGTAGGTGGATGCAGCACAGATAATATTGCTTTATTGGTAAGATCAGCAAAGAACCTGTAAGTATCATAAGCTCTCCTTTTGGGGATTTATTAAATAATACAGAGTAAAATTTAATTAACGTGAATGTTGAATTTAAGAGTAGAAAATAGTTTACAACGAACAATTTAGCTCTTGAAAACAACTTACTTTATACCGGCTAAAGTGTATACAATGGAAGATTAAAATAAAATCCATTCTGAGAGAAACATGCCAGGGAAACTGCAGTACTGGCACCTTCTGGATACATAGAGCACGGATGAACTGTAGATTAAGAGCAGTGTTAAGTGTGCACAGTTTTCCTTTAAGATATCCTACAAAATTCTATTAGGCTAAACAAATGTGCATACATTTTGGTAATTCCAAAAGGATCAATGTAAACTTCAAACTGCTTTGTAATCTACATATGAATACAGAGGGGGAAAAATTGCCATTTAGGTTAATAAAAGCTTGAGCACATACAGAAGAATACTTATTATACGTATGAAAGATATGAGTATAGACATAGCATCTAACACTGACAACTGGCAAATGAGAACACAGTTAAAACTTTTGGTTTGCAGAAGTTTGTGAAATACTGGTGTCACAACTTCCTAAGGACGTCATACACATATGGGGTATTAGTATATAGTACATTTATCACCTGAATACCTAAGAAAACTAGTGTTACTTGAAATCTTTAGACTTTATAAATTTTAAAGAGAAGAGTTGTAATTCTATAAGAGTTTGGAGAAGGTTTTTAACCATTAAAGATCATTTGCAGTACCTGTGAAAGTTAAGTTTCAAACTTGTTTTGGACTTTGGATATTTAATGATTTTCAGTTATTAGGCATTGCTGTTCATCTCAGAATGGCTCTCAGATTTATGAATCTTAGTGAAGTAGACCTTACCATTACCATGGTTCGCCTGTTTCCCTGCATTACTCTCAAGCTAAATCAATCTTCAGATTCTTAAAACAAGTCTGTAAATATTAATGCCTACCAGAAGGAATCTCATCTCGAATAACTACCATAGCAGAAAAATAGTGAGGAAGCAACATCTTTTTGAAAGTCCTTTCCAGTAAAAGTAGTTTGTACTCCAGAGCAAGAAAAGAGAAGAAAACACTTATGAGAAAAGATGTAAAATAATATGGAAAAAGAACAGAGGCAATGAGCTGATTGGAGAAGAACAAGAAAGGGGGAAGGTCAAAAGTAAGGAAAATGTGCCAAAAAGATATGAAAGCAAAGAACAGAATCAAGGAAGGAAGACAGAAGAGAGGAGTACACGTACTTCTAGTAACACGTACAGCAGTTAGAGAAAAGAGAAAGAATAATAGAAAGCTGTGGGAAAGGAGAATGAATACAAATGAGATTATATTTCCTTTTTTAGTTTCTGGAAAAGCGTGAATGACAAAGTACATAGTTAAATGAATGAACAAGTATATAAAATGGATACGATATATCAGTAGAGGTCAGGGGCACGTATAATCAGATTCACCAAGAGCAACAGAATGCCTAGGGCTGGTTCTTAATACCATCACGCTGAGACAGCATGGATTGCCCTTGCAAAAAAAAAAAAAAAAAAAAAAAAGAAGCCTGGCATGTATTTACTGCCAATCCTTTACTTTTAATCTTTGACGTGTACCATCCCATAAAGTGGCATCATGTTTCTCTGGTTCCTTATGCACTGGTTTATTTTGATTCCTTATTTGTTTGTCTTGTGTTTTTTTATTTTAAGTTTTCTATTTACTTTAATTAATCTTTCCTCAGGTGGTCGTGTCCCACAGCTGGTTTTTGTGTTTGGCTTTTTTTTTCCTTTGCTGTTTTTTTTTTTTTTTTTTAAAGCAAATTTACTCACCTGGTAGATTTTCTTTTGCTTTCATGGCTTTCTGGCTTTTCCGCAAAGAAGAGAAGGGAAGATTAGAGGGCCATTGAGTACAGGCAGGAACTGGGCACTTATCTTTGCAGTGATATACTTTTTTAAACATCAGCAATCCAGGGGAATTAAAAAAAGAGTGGAAAACAACAGTTTCTGCCAAGACAGAGAGAGCAAGAGTATGTATTCTTTCTTCCAGTTTCTGACATGATATGTTCAAATACCTTTCGGATACAGTATGTCAGCTTGCGTTTCACCACATCATATGACATAATGCAACATGACACGCCAATTGTTTTGTGACAGAAATGTAAAGAAAAAGAGCGTCTCTGCTCTGCTGGTAAAGAAGTCATTCTAAGTAGAGAAATAGCCAGATTTCTCCTAAACATTAACGCATCAAAGTGTAATGGCCCCGAGAGCTTCCCCCTTGCTGGAGCTCCTGCTGCCGGGGCTCAGGGACAACTCAGCCGTAGCGGAGCTGCGGGCTGCCCCCTTCCCCAGACAGCTCTGCTGGGAGGCCTGAGCCAGGGCTGACCCCCCCTTCCTCTGGCAGCCGCTTTTAAGTTGACACTCTTGTGCTTGGCTCCAGCCTGAACCACAGCACCAGCTGTGTCACAGCCGGGGCCGTGCCTGGCCCTGGGCCCCATTGATCCAGACCTGGCCCGAGACACGGATTGACTTCCCAGCCTCACCTCGGACCTGCCTCATCCCTACGGTCACTGGCTGGCGGTCACTGAGATACATGTGACTTCGGTCAGCATCACCAGACCTGACCCTGTCCCTGATTCCCTGACCCCATGGAGTGATGGTCAGACCTGATGCCATCCCCAGGCATGCCCGTTCACCTTCCTTGGGGACTGTGGGACGGGGCCCTGACCGTGTCACCACACTCGGCTCCTCTCTCTTGGGGACGAGCCGGCTGTGCTGTGCCCCCACACAAAATGTAAAGTATTCCTTCGACCAGAAACAGTACTGCTCCGTTTAACCCTGTAGGCCCTGCTGGTAACTTCCCATCCTGGTATATTGTAATTGTAAACCTTTTAACGTCAAAGCACATTTGTAGGGCCCTGGGTGAGTGGATGACCTTTAATGTTAGACAAGTATTATATGTTCAGGGTGATTAAAGGAGGAATCGAGTTCAGCTTTTAACAGCTGGAAATTTCATGCAATCAGTTTGAGTATTATAATTTTGAAACTTTTCAGCAACAACGTTTCTAGAGATCTGGAGGTTTTTGTTTTGATTTTCACTTTTATCAACTATTCTCTCTTCACCGGGTCTACCTGATCTCTTAAGGCTGCATCTGTCTTCTCAGAGGCACAAACTCTGCCATTGTAGTAATGCAGTAACTGGAAGATATCACCTTCAGTTGAATCCATGACTAATTTCCAGATAAAAAAGATACCACCAGCAGAAGGGAGGAGTACACCAAACCAGCGTTACTTCAGTGTATGGAACTGGCGAGCCAGGAATATTTGCATGTATGATCCTAGAACAGACAAAGTCTCCCACAACGCACAGCAAAACAAGTCACGTGGCATATCACAACTCAGTGCACTAGTTTGAACTACAACATATGCTCTAGAAACCCCACCAGTTAACCCCAGGCTATGGCAATGCCAGTATTTATACATTTACAGAAGTATGAGTTCATTGGCACTTACAGGTGAGGAAGAAAGGAAAAAAAAAACAAGAACAAAAACAAAGACAAAAAAAAAGAGACAAAAAAAAAATGGGTTTTACTAACTTAGGTTGCTTTATCTATTTTCAAGTGTTGTTCAGTAAACCTCCCTTCTAAATAAAGCCCATGGTACCCTGATGCATACCTTCAGGGTAGATTTCACAAAGAAAAAGAATTAAAATTAAAAAGAGGAGCTATAATAAGGGAACTGTTGGGTACACCAACAAATGCAAAGGAAACAAAAACCTTTTTGAATATTTCAATTAATATTTTTGGGAATACGCCTCCTGAATTCTGATAGCTTGAAGTCAGTGATATTTCCAGCCCCTTTTTTGCACCAGAGTTTAGTTTGGGTAGTGGATTTCTGGGAGGTCTGGGAAAGGAACTCCAAGCAGCACTTTTTTTGTACTGCCTCTCCCCTGATAAGGAGTGAGGAATGGGAGCAGAGGGGCAATAATCCTCTGTGTAGTCGCTGAGCCCATTCTGTCCTCTGTGCTCAGCTACAGAACTGCTACGGAATTTCTGTAACGAAAAATAGGTTTTGTCTTAGCTGACTCTTGAAATTCTTTCAGCTGGGGAATTGCAACAGTTTTATTGACATGACACATTTCCTAGGATAGACCATTAATCATTTCATGTTATTATACCAATAGTATACTTAACATTCAAAATTCAAGCAAAATCCTAATGATACAACTATCAGGAGGAAAAATGTAACACTGAATCTACCTAAGCGGTGCTTCTGCTGTGACTGAGTAGCACATTCAGACTAATACCCATCAGCTGGATTTCTGCTGGTTAGTGTGTATTTTTATTCCTTAAAGTACCGTTTATAAAAAGGAAGGAGGTCGGCAATGTCATTCTTGTAACCTACCAGCCTACTCAGAAGAACTGCCCGGATGGGGAATCTTGCCATGTCCCGTTCTCTGGAGTTTTCTCTCAAAAAAAATGCTTCCCTATACTTATCCTTAATCATAATATTGGTCATCTGTTTTGGCCCCAAACAACACTGATTACTATGGTTTTATACCAAAATAATTTAATAAGAGGCTACAGGTTTTTCTACTGTTTTCTGAATAATAACCTGTCCTCATTTACATGTCACTGGGAAGAGGATTCATTTTAACTTTACAATGTACAGAGATTTTAAACCTCTAGAAAAGCAATTTATTAATGTGTGATTAGCTTAATGAGTACCTATTAATTTTGTTGGTCTGGCTGTTCCCTCAAAAGCCTTTTTTTGGCAAAATAAACAAATAAATACCATTAGCATTTTAAAGAGCAGAAGGGGAGGAAGGCATTAGCGTAGATAGAGAATGGAGGTTCAGAGATAAGGAAGTTTTCACTGCTCCAGAATATTGATTAGCAGAGCTCCAGACCCCAGCCGGTGCTCAGCAGAGTGACACCTGAAGAGAGTGAAGAAATGCCTGACAAACATACCCCCCCCGGCAAAACCTGACCTGACTGAGGTACCGTCACTCTTGTGATATCCTGGGGAATTGCAGTAAGGCTTGACACAGGCACACAGAAGCTGTGATTCTGTCCTGCTAATTATGTTCTTCCAGATCCACCTTCCAATCCCATAGCACTGCCACCACCGCTTTCACACCACCTCAATTCAACCTAGAATTGAACAAAGAATATAACATACACTACAACGCAGCAATAGAAACCAGAAAGTGACCAAAAAAAAAAAAAAGGTGAAAAGATGAGAAAACAAACTGCACTAAAGCTCTTTTTCCTACCAAATTAAGCATGCCTATCAATCTGCTGTGGTTTTGCAGGCTTAGTTTACAAATGCATTAGTTCACCATACTTCTTTCAGGTTTAATAAAAAAACCCCACACAACTCAAATGAGTAATAGTCGGTTTTGTTGTCTGATAATAGACCCATAGCCTTAAGCTTTCTCAAAGCAAATTCAATTTGAATAAGGATTAAATTCGAATTGTCAGTGAAGTATCCATCCCCAAATAATTACTTCTCACACTCATTCTAAATTCTGGTTGTACTTTGTCTTCCAAAACATCATGTTTTGAAGCTAGTCCCAGCTAAATCACAGAATATCCATATTAATAAAGTTGTTTAATGTAAAAGCATTGTTTTTCTCCCAATATTTCATATCCCAAAAAGTCTGTTTTAGTACCACAGGAAAAGAAGATATATGTGTGAGAAGTGTCAGGAGTACTGAGGCAAAAATAAACAGTATTTTTTTCTTCTGATATTTCGGCTGAGATTTCTAAGTTCAAGTAATTAGCTTACAGTTTTCTTGTATCCTTCTGCTGCTTCTTATGTCTATGTGTCAAAATAATTTCTTTAAAACACTCACAGATGATCATTTTAATGAATTTCTGACAAGTTAGTATACTCTTTGTAAAGGTGTAACTACAGGTTAGTTTGGTTTTGATTCAGTGCCCGGTATATTTACTGTTTACAGAACAGGAAAAATATCAGGTGTAATGAATGGTGCCGAGCTGGAATAAATAAATTGCACTCACATTTTTGGACTTCTCCTTTCATGACCTACTGCCTTTTCAGTCAATATTTAAAATAAATACCTATCATTCAAATGAGCATAAATACCTTTACCCCAGGATTTAACAAGAGAAATGGCAATCATTACAAATATAAAGTGCACAGCTGGTCATAAACAGCAAAAGTTATAGATCCCTCTGAATAGCCACTACAAGTCAAGACAAGCTGATGAGATTTAAAAAAAAATTTAAAAGCACTACTAAAATCACAGCAGAACATCACCGGAGCAAGCCGAGACAAGGAAGCAGATTATCAAATTAATTTACGAGTTCTTAGTTCTTTGTAGTTGTCAGCTACCTAGGATAGCTTCTTCAAAGATGTCCTAAAATGAAGTAATACAGGGGATAATCAGAGCAGAAAGAAAACCTGCTTTGCATGTAAGGCAGTAAGAATAGGAAGTCAGAAAAAAACCCCGTGTTTATACATGGGGTTGCTTTAGAGATGCTCATTCAAGAATATTTTCCATAAATTAACTAATTTGGAAAACACCTATAACTGAAAGCACAGGTATTTCTAGCTTTGTATAGTAAGTATAATAGTGTAGAAACAGCAAAAAAGAAAACGGTATGTGATGCATCTGTTGAGTTTAGAAAGGGCAAACCAAGAGGAAAAGGATATTTTTCTCCAAAAAAAGATTCTGCCAGTTGATGGAAACAGTTAAATCCTAAACAAGGTAACAAGCAGTAATGCTATTCTAAGCATTTCTCTCAATATATGAAATAAAGAGAAAGCAATGACAAATAGAATATGGATGAGGCATTCTTCCTCCAGCACACTCCATTCAAGGTGATGGCTAATTAGGAAAATCTCCAAAATTAATACTGAGTTTTGCTTTCTTTAAGTGTAGTGGTGGAGATAATATGAATATAACTCAGTCTTACCGACTGATTCAGCTCCTGAAAATGAACTTTTAAGCATATGGTCATACGGTCAGAAAAGCCTATGTACATGAACAGCATGGTAACAGTCTGGAATTACATGCTAGGGCTCACACAAGTGGGTTTCCACAGCCATAATTTCAACAAATAAGTTTTATAGTTTGACAGTTAATCACACAGAAACACAATGAGGATTTCCAGGAAATGTTTAAATTGTTCCACTCAGTTTTTGAACAGTGCAATTCATTTCTAATGGAAGAAGTATGAATTTTTCTCTCTAAATACAGATGATTTCTCCATTAATTCAAATTTTAACGGGAAACACTGGTTACTACAGGAAAACACAACATAAAAATGGTCCACTGATTCTGGCCTGTAACATATGGACAACATTAGCAATGTTTTAACCCATCATTTTTGCACTGTTTTTTTGAAAACCTATCCCATTGATCCACCTCACGATAGCGATTTCCATGAATGGATTTGGTCTTACATTGCCCTAAACTCCCTTTATATTTCTGGTGTCCTAATCTCTCAACCAGGCTCCTGATATACCTCTTCTTAATAAAAACGGAACAAGAGCAACCCCCTCCAAGACAAAGTGATTCTTTTTTCAGAGTCCTTTGCTATGAAAAGAAATACACGGAGTATATGTTGTCTAGAGAAGGCTACCCCCCAGTAAAAGCTAACTGGAGCCAAGACTGGATATCCTGATGGTATTTTTGAACCCTGAAATCAATATGAAGCGGCTAACTGCAGAGGGAGGAAAGGAACCACAGTGGTCTCTGGCTGATTTACTAGTTTGCATGTAGCACTTCTAACTCACACACCATGCCAAGACGTCTAGTAGGTGTGTGATCTCCTCCAGTAGGTGTGTGATCTCCCTAGGCTTCCTCTAAAGACATCTGCAGAAGATTAGTTCTAGTTTTGGCAGGCTGAATCACATTCTGGAGCTGCCTACCTTTCTTTATCACATATAGAGGGAACACAGTGTAATCAGGAACCCAACTATAGTGCTGGAATTAAGTGTTTGTCTTAACATCTCCTGCGTGCAGGTCAGTGCTGCATCCATGCGCTCTTCTACCAAGTTGATTGAGCCTCAGTGCAAACACAGGAATCTGCCACCATGAATAAGGCCAGATGAGGATGATGCACTGTGATAATGGTCTGAAAATATAATTAGATGGTTCCTGATGCACTGCAAATACAGTCACTTGCGGTACAAATGATCTGTAACTGGAGTATCGTAGCCTTAGGAATATAACAAAAATCAATAACTTGTGCTCAGAGGTATTCTCCAAAAGGAAAAGGAAGATAAAGTGAAGGTGTTGACACTGAGAAATTTTCCCTGTAGGAATAAAAGAAAACATCATCTAAAATGTGCTATAGAAATCCTAAAATATAAAAGGAGAACATTATTGTTTAGAAAACCTTTGTCAGCATTATGGAAATGATATCAAAGTTTAAACACTCGTAGGCTTTTTTACTCATAAATCATTACAATAAATTAGAAATGTCAAGTAGCTTTAAGTCAAATATGTAAATGTCAAAATCATTTGTCACAACATCATTGTCACCATCACCAGCTGTGGATTTTAAAGGAAACAAAAAGAAAAAAATCTGACTTTTCTTAATGAAGTACTTCAAACCTCCTTATTTGATTTTTGTATTTCAGTGAACATCAGGTTTATGATCAACTTGAGTTACTTATATACTTGGAATTTCTTAAATCAGCCTTGTTTTATAACTGCTTTGTCCATCTAGTTCTACAAAATTGAGATTTGGAAGTGAATTTTCACCCGCCTTTTTCTTTCAAAACAGAGCACATTTAAAGCTGGTATGACTAGGCAAGTTTTGACTATGTCTGCACAAATCTATATTTGTCATAGGAAGAACGCAGAGCGAATTTCAAAACATTCCTGCGTGTTCAACAGTATTTCCTGGAAAAACTATACTGTGAAAAAAATGGAATAAGACCTTGGATAAGTCTTTTTACACGATCTCCCTTTCTGTTCTTCTTTTGGTTTTGGTCTTGAGCCTGCAGTTGGCTGCGTATTTAGTGCTTCCACGGGGAAATGGAGTGAGTGCTACGATCTGTATTTATGTAGGATCCATGCCCTTCTTAGCATTTAAGCTGTTTTCATACATCCTTCTCCAGCTAGAGCAACACCAGTGAAATAATTACCACCTTCAGTCTGTTGCAGTAGTTAGAGGTTACTGCCTCTTATCTCCCAGCGGAGCTGCTTCTATAAGCAATTCCTAACCTGTTTCAGTTCCAATCAGGTTGATTAGCAAAATTCTACTATGTATGCTCTATTTGTTAACTCGGATCATTTAGTTAAGAAGCACACAGGTAAGAAAATCCATCAGATTGGAAAAAGGACTACCTTCTACAGGGAATGTTGACGTGAAGAAGAAGAAGGGCTGAGGGAGCAGCAATTTCAAGCTGGTATGACTCCAGACAGAAGAATATATCTGCATCAGGTTAGCCTGAATGCACAATAAAATACATGTACTGGTTTATACTTTATACCAGAACAAATCTGACTTATATCAGCTGCAGGAGAATAGACAACACCTGACCTAGCATTAAGGTAGATTTTCACAAACAGACGATACTTGATCTAGCGTAACCTCTTCTGAGACAAAGTTACTCCTTCAAAAATGTTAATAAATACGATCTGGCAGAGAACATTTATATGAGTTCAGCAGAATGTCTTATCTGAACTCAGCATTTCTGGTCTACTTTCACTGAAAGCACAGTTAATATCCCACGGAAGTGCAATCTGAGTCCTTCAAAACAGGAAAGAGTACACCCATTTCTAAATTACAAAAAGGAAAATTTAAAAATTAATTTTTCTATCTCAGTACAAATCTAGCAGGGAAAAGAAAGTAAATGATCCATTTCTCAAGCTTTGTAGATGTATACAAATGGTGAAAAGGTTTAAAATATAAACGAAGAAAAAGCTAGAGAGTAACGCCCCTGTTTTGACATTATCTCCAAGTTAGGTGACAACCAAGCTCTACCTGGACAGAAGTATTTTAAACGTTTCTACCCATTATTATACACAAACTGTTTCTTCCCTCAACATCAGGTATATGCCAGTTTTAATCTATATATTAAATATTATCTGATTTTGCTGTTGTACCTACATCATCTATTGGCATACAGTAACTCATAGTTAGTAACATTAATTATGGTTTTGGTGCTAAGGTTGTGAATAATGTAGAAGTGTTTACTGTACCTAGTGTGACTTTCACGCCTCCACAGTACTCTGATTTACTCTCTAATTTTTTTTCAGAAGATCTCTGAAGTTCTTGCATAAGAGTAAGCAATTTTGCACCATACCTATGTCATGTTTTGTTGAATCCCCATCAAGATGCTAGTGCCCTGCAGCACTGGGAAATGTGCACTGATCTTCTGCAACACTAGTTTCATCTCTTCAAGACTAAAATTGATTTTTCTCAAACTGGCGTGTAAAGGTACAAAGTGTACCCAGTGATCCATAGCTCAAGTGAGTGTAACAATACCAGCCTCGGTGGCTGAAGAAGCAGTAACTTTTTAAGTCTTTTTAAGTCTTTGCAAGCAACAGTGCAAGAAAAAACAGACAGTAGTGAAGAATTTATCTTGTAAAATGCCAGGCAGTCAAGTTGTTTTACTGCTGCTGGAGGCTATTGTCAAAGTTGCTAAGTAAATGGTAGAAATAGTTTTCGTTAATTGGAAAGAGCTGGGATACCATGGTGATACGCTTTTTATAGCTTTTTATAGCATACCTAACATAAACAGATAAAAAAGGATTTCTGAACTCAGATTTTATCACTGCATGATTCGCCCAGTTCTATAGTGAAAAGCTCAAATCCTCCCTTTTGAACACTGAAATAGGAGGGAAGGCACTGGAGTCACTCCTGGCTCCCTCCCCTACATAATTCTGTCTGCAAGGCCTAAGTTTATTGAAGGGAAAACAAGCAGAAGTTAGAATATGCCTTTAAACCGAAAGACCAATCAAGTCTTGCACTTGTTCAGCCCTCATTACCAATTCCCTGGCAAGTTGTGCACTTCCCTGGTGTAGCAGAGCAGTACATGTGTCTTGGAAAGGACATGGACAAGAAGCAGTGTCACCAGTGCCCACAGACTCTTTGCCACTCTCTTACGCCATGATGCTTCCTTAGAACATGATCCAATAGAGAATGTGTGGTCTCAGATGTGATTTCACCCGTAGAGTCCCTGACCTGTTAGTTAAGAAAAAAGTTAAGAAGCTTAATGATAGAACATCATTTAACACATCTGTGACTTGTTCTGGCCTTTCACAGTTTCTCTGAAGTGTGCACGAGCAACAACATTTTTACTACTACTGAGTCCCGAAATAAAAACCTGAATATTACAAACAGTTCACATTTCTACCTGGACTGGTTCCTGCAGAGTCCAGGGCTTCAAAAAGCCCCTTTATTTAATTCTCATTACATGTGCATAAATAAAGGACAATTTTCACGTGCCCAAGGAGAGGTTACATATAGGTGAATAAAAGACTTCAGACATTATAACAGCTGAAAAAACAATCTTTGCAATTACAAGTGAAAAGTGATCTTTGTAGGTTTAGATCCTATTTTTTCTCATTGAATGTGATCTTTCTGTCTTTTTTCTCCTACTGGCAAATAAGGATTGTAAAAATTTAGGACCTGATTTTCTAAAGTAGCTTTTAGAAGGCCACTCAAAGTGAACAGATATTATCGATGCTTGGCATTTTTTAAATTCAAATGCCAAAGTAAGCACATTTGAGATGTATCAGGTCCTGAATAAATTCCCAGCATGCAGGAAAGGACTTGGGGGTCCTGGTTAGTGGTCAAGGAGTTGAATGTGAGTCAGTAGTGTGCTGTTGAACCGAAGAAGGTCAAATGCATCCTGGGCTGTATTAACAAAAGCATAGCCAAAGCCTTAACAGAATTCTTCTTTTCCTCTCATTGTTTCCTGCAACATTGCAACAGTTCGGGGCTTCCCAGTACAAGAAAGACATGGATAAACTAGAGGTAGTCCAGCAGAAGCCATCGGGATCATTAGGAAGCAGGAGCATGATGTACACGAAGAGAACCGTTTTGTTCAGCCTTAAGAACAGAAGGACAAGGGGAGGATCTTCATGTTGGATGAAAGGCAACACACACCAGCTGTAACAAGGGAAACTCCATTCAGATCCTGGGAAAAAAAGATTTCACAATGACAGTGGTCAAATATTGGAACAGGGGCCCAGAGAGTCTGTGAAATCTCTGTCCTTGGAGATATTAAAAACTTGGCAAGTCACGGCCCTGCTCTAAGTGTACCTGGCATTGGGCAGGGCTGGGACCAGATGACTTTCAGTGGTGCCTTCAAACCCATACTTGTCTATGATCCTATGGCAACATCTTGACCTAAATGTAGGATAGATTCGATGCAGTGCTAGGGCATATGGGAGTAGCCAGAAATTCCACTGTGGTCATAGAATAGATGCTAGCAGGTTAGCTTGATATCATTAAACTGAGGTAGGTAAAATTGAAATTAATAGAAGTATTTAATTACTAAATCACAAGTTAGAGAAATAACCATCTCCTCTTCTCCTTTCACTACACTACATAGATCAATATCAAAATGTGTCTTCTTCCTTTTGCATTCATCTGATTAAGCAGTAGATGGTAACCTATGTTCTGTGGTCAGGAACAGAGAGAATTGTTTCTCATAAATCTTGTGTGCTTAAAACTGAAGCTGTAAAATTCTGAGGGTGCAAATGGAAATTTTGTACAAAATCTGAGGAAATCAATGTCATTCTTACAGACATATGAAAACTATATAAACTGAACACCATTTAAAGGCTCAAGCTATTCCAACACCAAGTTTGTGCTGTTCTGACAAAATGGTATGGAAAAGAAATGAGCTTTAGTAAAACACAAAGATGATTTCAGCTAAGATTTTCTTTCTTTAAAACTTTAATGGCATACGTATCTTTTTAAGAAAAGATTATGCTAATTATATCTCTTGCTTGCAGTAACTTACCTTTTTAAATAATGCAGCTTCTGATAATCACAATTTCAATGTAACTGTTGAAGGAAATTGCTCCAGTGGTGGGTATCATTCCCAGAGTGCTTCAGGCTATAATGCCTAACAGTCTTCTAATTCTATTCACAGAAAGTATAAATCAGGATTAGATTTCAGTAATTTCCCATACTCTGACAGTGATTAGCGGAGTCTGCAATATGGACCACAATCTTCAGAGAAAGTTCATACAAGTAACTGCACAGACATCGGAATGGATTCTCTCGCTCTTCCCTGGGACAGAGCAAAAAGTGAATTGTCGCTGCCATGGGGAGCATTGCTTTGAAAAAGGACCTATCATGACAATAACATATCCAGATGTTCCTTTATCTCAAATGCAGAGATATTAATAGCGTATTTAATCTTTACTAAAAAGAGAGCTAGTAACACAGTCTTACTTTTAATTTATGGTTCGTTAGGTCTATTTCTTAATGTGATTAATGACATATCACTACTTAAACCATGGGACATTCATCAGCAGAACTGCATGCCCTTAAAACAGGTGTTGGGGGAATTTGAGAACGTTACAATGCAAAGTTTTACTATTTCTATAACAGTCTAAAATGACAAATTGCCAAAGAACAAAAAGCATTACAATCTTGAAATAGGAATTAATTTGTGTATATTTATATTGACATATTTTTCTCTAAAGTTGCTAGGCTTTCATAAATCTGTATGTGGAGGGCATATGACTATAGATGTAAATATGAACATAGGAAAGGTAAAGAATAAGAAAGAGTTCAAATTTCAAAATTTTCCAGTGCAGAATGTGAGAAAACAGGAAAATGGAACCTTTCTTAAAGCTAGAAACTAGCTTTGGTCAAGATTTGTCCTTCTTAATAGAGAAAACATGTTTTGAATCTTGATTATTGGGAGAAGAAAATAAGACAGACAGGAAAAAGAAAGAAAACCTAGGATATAACTACATAGAATTAACAACTATGTAGAATACCGACCTAGAGCACATTCTACCTATAATACAAAAATAATACAACTGACTTCTAAGCACCTCTGGACTTACAGCATGAAAGATCAGTTCTCAAAATTAGTTATTTATTGCACAAAATAACATATGAAATAACCATCCGCAGAGGCCACTACTGATAAAAATGAGAAGTAGATCGGATAAGCCAAAGATCCTGAGGACAAAGGCCTTCAAAATTCTCAGAGAAATAGAAAACAGCCTAAAAAGTAGGCAGAGAGTCTCATTCCCTAAAATGTTAAGAAAGCTATGAAATTGATTAATTAATTACAAATAATTGAAGTAGATATTATTGTGACTTTTTTCTAACATCTGTGCACCTAAGAACATTTTTTATCAGATATCATAGTTTAATATTTATGTTTCTTGTTTCACCAGGAGTCATCATTGACTTTTGCTTTTCTGCTCAGTTCTGCTCATTTTCTATTTCCTCTTCCTTCTCTTCCCCAACCCTGGTGGTCTGTCTTGCCCTGTTATTTCATCTTCTCTTTCATGTATATTGAAAATTCTCTGGAGTAAAAACTTGTTTCTTTGTTATAGGTCTGCAGAGAGCCCTGCATAACCCAGCATGATCTACAAATGGGGGGTTTAAGTGATATCATACAAATAAATGAATAAAAGGATGTTTATTACATCCTAACAGAAATAGATGATTAATGGATATTAAACACTGATTTTATTAATTTAGAAAAACAACAAAGGAAAATGCAGTTGGTAAACAAATCTTTAAAAAAAATGAATTTCAACACATTCTGTTGAAGCAATCACCAGAAAAATCTCCGTGTTCTGCCTTCAAAGGCAGAGCATATTCTCAAAGAACAAAAAGGAAATAAAAGTAATAAGCTGTACTGTCTGTCAAAAGGAGGCCTGTGAATTATGCAGAGCCTTAGTGTCCTGACCACTGTAGAAGATTTAAGACTGACTCTTTGGAATTTAAATTAAAGAGACATTGCAAAGTTTGGCCCCAAATAAACATTTTTATGGGTCAAATTTATTCAGAGACAGCCATTTGAAAAATGTACATTCATACCAGAATGCAACTTTTCTTTTTTTATCATTGAGGGGCTGGTGAAGAAGTGCTGATGTCAAATATTAATCAGTCCAGTCTGAAAATTCTCACCTGAATGATGACCTCCAGCCATGGTTGCAATTCAGGCTGTGTGAGGGGCCAGAGCTTGTCTGGCCACTGGGGCAGATCCAGAACAGGAACACAGGAGTAACTCACATCTGCCCTCCTTTCAGCTTTGTTAGGCTGGACACTCGATCAGCTAAGAGTCTTGATCTCCAGACACAGTCATTCTTACTTGTGAAACAAAGAAAAACATAATTTTTACACAGCTACAATTTCATTCAATATATCACAAACCGCTCTAAGAACATTGGTGAAAATAAAAACTTTAGCCAACGTACCATAATTATCCATGTGTTTTTGTCTATCATTTGAAAACACTTTGGCTTCCTGGATTCCTGACACAGTTCTGCCTCAGGGAAAAAAACTCTGGAATTTGGAAATGGTGAAATAATAATAAGGGACATCAAAATGAAGACATTGAAGTGCAAGCATAGCTATCTCTCTATTGTCTTTGTGGACTATATCAGGGAAAGACCTTTAATCTGTGAGCCACTTGGTATGATGAAAATCATACCAGGGTTAGCTTCTTCCAAATCACATCAGTGTCACGGACCAACACAGGATGGGTGGTTTTCTTTGTAGCATGATGTATGCTGGATGACCTTGATTTCCATGCAAGAATGTTTGAGGATGACTGATACTATGCCAAGGTAGTATTGGAAAAGCTCTCAAATAGGACATTTGACTTTTCATACCCATGTTCTTTCTAAACCTGACTTCTAATTCATCATCTTAAATATTTCTAAAATAATGGTATTCCAAAATAATAATTGTTAAAACTTTTCAGGGTCTGTTTTACCTCCTTAACAACTGTACTTACAAAAATGAAATTTCATCTTTACTCTCACCTGTACTGTTGAGCATTCTCCTTCTCTTTAAAAATCAACAATCTGCCAGATACTTCATGCAAGATGCATAAGTGGTCTTTTACAAATAATGTTTTATAGCAATGGATTACTGATAACATGCCAGCCATCTAAATCGGAATATGTTTTAACATAGAAGTGGAAGATTACCTTTTTTGAGTAATTATTAATATAAAATTTGTATTTAACTTTTTGCATATTTAACTTTATATTTCTATTTTCAGTTATTAGAATCCTTCAGCGTCTGTAAAATTGGAATAAATCCGTACCTGTTTTAGACTGAAACAAAATAAAAATTGAATCAACTGGGAGAAGTAGCATCAGATACTCTTTCACTGGTTGACCATAGCTCCTAATGCACACTTCTACCCAGGCAAGGCCAGAGCTGACGTTATATCTGTCTCTTGGGAAAGTTGTCCTGTTTGCCCAGTTTTC
Organism: Chroicocephalus ridibundus; assembly: GCF_963924245.1. Taxonomy (NCBI): domain Eukaryota; kingdom Metazoa; phylum Chordata; class Aves; order Charadriiformes; family Laridae; genus Chroicocephalus; species Chroicocephalus ridibundus. The sequence continues at coordinate 19,927,655 of NC_086292.1, forward strand.
CGGTTTGACTGGCTGAAACGCAAGATCTGTTGCTCTTCCAAGCCATACAACTGGAGACTGAACATCATTGTGAGCTTTTAAAAAAGATAAGCCCTGAAGTTTGCCCAATTGTATTTGAAAAAACCCCACAACTTAACAGACTAATGCTTGTCCACTATCGCTCACCATCAGCATGTCTTTCCGGACAATGTCAATCACAGTACAGCACTGTGTCATTTTGCTCGGAAAACCAGAATTCAGAGCAGATTAACAAAGAAGACGTGATCATTTTTGTTGACTTTAAGTCTATTGCCCAGCTTTCATCAATTCAAGCAGTCATGCTCATGGACAGAAAAGTATGAGAATAATTAGCACAATTTATTTAGATTTTTGCATATGATAAAAGTCACTTTTATTCATCATTTGGAAAAAATCTTCTAGCAGCAGAATTTGGGGTTATTTTTTTTCCTCTCCTTGTTCACTGTCTTTAACTGTTTTTAGCAGTCCTCACATTATTTCTCCTGGTCAACTTTCTCTGATGCTTCACAAGAAGTACGGTAGAGACAGCATTGTGTCTGCTTGCTAAACATCTGTGCCATGAAAAGATATTGCCTGGGAAATGAATTAGGCATGAATCAGGTTTTATATCCCCATATAAAACAAATATGAAATAAATCAAATTATTTTTTAATATACTTAATTATATTTTAATGTGTCTCAAGTCACATAGCATATGTCCTGTAAAAAGCACTTGGTTTGGTCCTCTGAACATGTCATGTATATGTTAATGATGAGAGATGGCACAACAATTTCTTGCCAGAGTCAGAATCCACTGGAAAAAAATGAGTTCCAAAACAGAGTCCTACTCTACACTGTGTTAGTACAGGCGTACTTGATTTTGAGAAGGGTGCATTAATTGGAAATTCCTTTCTCTGAATACAGTGAGTAATCCGTTTTACTGATTAATATTTATCATAGAATTGTTGACGTTGGAAGGGACCTCCTGAGCTCAGCTACTCTAACCACCCTGCCCAAAGCAGGGTTAACTACAGCAGGCTGCCCAGGGCCTTGGTTCCGTCTCATTTTGGTTATCTGCAAGAATGCATATTTTACAGCCCGTCTGGGCAAATCTACTTGATGACCTTAACTGCAAAAAAGTTTTTTCTTATGTTTAACTTGGATTTCCTGTATCGCGATTTGTGCCCGTTACCTCTCATATCCTGTCACTGGGCACCACTGACATCTGGTTGTAATTTTCAAACGGACTTAATTCTAATAATAGTCTATACAGGAAAAAAACTGTAAATAAATTAAAAGAAAAAAAAAGGTTATTTGCAGTTCTAGGAAAATGCAAAAGGTGCCACTTAACCCAAAGTGTGTCTTCTCCACAACTGAATTCTTGGGTTTTGGTGAACACTGGACCCTTGGAATGTGATAAAGCACCTTTCAGTAATAAATTCATTACAGGACTTGGAAAACTAAAAGAAATAGCAGCTTATTTGTAAATAATTTAATAGCATTTGCTTGATTCTAAATGAAAACGTGGCGTAATCCAAATTATTTTCTGGCCTAATAACACTGAGATCAGCAAATTTCTGTTACAGGAGTACACACTTAGTCATTAAAATCTAGATTATGGGTATCACTACCTGTATATACTTTTACTTTGCCTATGTATACTTACACTCACAAATTTATATATCTACACATGTAGTATCATGTATTCAGTTGGGCAACATTTGCATTTACTGAGCTCTCCATTTTTAACAAGCCTGATACTAGGAATCTGGTAAATGTCTTCAATATGTTCACCTTTCACAGTGCATAATAAAGTCAAACACACTCTTACGGCTGCTTCACTGCAAACATACTGGCAAAGAAATGAAATCTTTAAGGGAGTGAACTCATCTGCAGGTGGTGATTGAAAGCATTTTCACATCTCAGGAAAGGAGCATTTTAACATTGCTTGTCACACACATCCTGTCAGGCCTTCATGTGTTCCAGATAACACCTTTGGTACAGTGTCTTCAAGCATCAGAGTGAACTTTTGCCATTGATTCTACTGTAAAATTAGATTAATTCATTGTACTCATGGGTTGTTGTATTCAAATGATAATTTTTGCTTGCTTCTTGCTATTCACTAGGAAATAACCAGCTCCATATGACTCATCATGTTGTGGGAGTTCAATGCCAAGCCTGCTTGCACACAAAAGAAAATTACATAATTACACTAAATTTTGCAAATCAAAAACTTCTTTGTAATTGCCTTAAGATTATTTTATATTCCATTTTCAGAAGATGCTTCCCTGTGTAGCTATTTAGCAGGAACATTTTTTATAAAAGTTAATTATAGTTTCTTAAAGAATTAAACAGGGGGTTTTGGTTCTCTGGTTGTTGCTTTTTTAAGCAAAGAATCTCTCTGTTATACACATTTCTGAATTCTGGGGTTATGTTTTGGTTTTGCCCGCATTCTTGATAATCTGATTAAGGAAATGTCATTTATTTTTACGGTACATGTATCTGATCCGTACTTTGTATTTTATTGAAAGAAATACTATTGGGCAAAAAAAATCCAAACAAATGAGCACTGCTGTTCTTAACAGTCTCTGAACTAATTTTAACTTAAGGAAAATCTTTTAAAATTAATAAGGAATGGAAAAAGTACTGAAACATTTCAAATAACACGTTATTTCAACATACAGATGAAAACAGACAGGACTTTCAAAACACCGCTTCATTGGAGGAAAGAAGGGCTAGAGAGAAAATTGGTTAAAAAATAAAGTTTTTCCACTTTTTGACATTTATTTTTGGGGTCTTCTTTGAGTCCAACACTACCAATCCGGCAATCAGCAGCTATTTCTGATGTGTTGCTTCCCAATTTAACTACAGACTGTCACTTTAATCTCAAGAGAACGTTACTGCCTAGGAAGACTGAACTGGTAAGAGGGAGAAAGAAACCAAGAAAATCACTTCTAATTACTGTTATGTCAATTTGGAGACTGACTGAAAGCATCAAAAATCTATCCTTGTTTCTTACAATAGAGTAGAACCAAAAAAAGTCTCAACTTCTTGATCCACGGCTCGCTCTGCTTCCTGAAAATGCCGGTTTCACTAAAGAGGATTTCTGGACTGCATGCAAGTGCACAGAGGTAATAAAAGACTTCTCATAATTTAATGATAACCGGTCACAGAGTTCTGTTTAGCCAATTCTAATGCTTCAGAAAATTGGATTTCGATGAGGTTTCTGCACCTTAATTTCCTCTCCCTGCGCATTTCCCACAAAGGACTATTACATACAATACTGACTGAAAGCTAGCCCACACTGCGTACTTCAAGATGTTTTATTGCCTTTGTGAACATTAAACACCCTGCTTTTATTTACCACGTACTAACAGGATGGGACAGAAAATAAACTACATGCTGTGAAACTCACTGATATTTTCTCCCATCTTTGGCACCTTCCTCTGCCTTTCTTTGAATGTTCTGGAAAGCAGCTCTCTCTGTTTCTCACTTTTCCCCTTTACCTCCATACCTTGGAAGCAGCAAAAGAGAACAGAATTCGTAGCCTAATACTGTGTAGGTGACAAAACATTTCTTTTCCCTCCACCTTGGGGACAACTTTGAGACATGTTTCATAGCTGCTTGACGGATCCACAACTCTCCTGCCCAAATCCTGGCTGAATTCCAGCCTCATAATGACATTCCACCTACCGAAAATTCTCCCTTTGGTTCAAGTGGGATAGTGTGCCATTTGCCGAGCTCTGTTACTTTGCTTATAAACTCCCACTGAAGCTAAAGAGAAAGGCAGGCAGGATTTGGTTCACTGGTCTAAAACCATTATATACAATGAACCAATTGTTCAGTAAAGCTAGTGAAACTATTTCCATAGACCTAGGCTGGAATACTGAATCAAAAGCTGTTGCTGACCAATTAACATACTGGTCTGTGACAGCATTTAAGCTCCTGTTCTGCTTGATGCGAAGTGGTGCAGAATGCAAAGCTTCTGATATGGAATCTGGAACTCAGAGGCCAATGCCCAATAGAAACCATTCTTTTCCCCTCTCTGAAAACAATTAAATGGCTCCTTTTTTATTTCAGTGAGGAATTTAAAGTTTCCAAAACTTTGTTTTCCAGGACAGAGAAATGTCAGTCACTAGTGGAATTTGCTTTTCAGGTCCTAATGTAAATCTCACTCTTGGATTAGAGGAGTGACTTACATCTTCTAGAAGTTCTAGGCTTGCCTTTCGTTATTAACACCTTCCAGTCATCTGAATTTTCATTTGCACTTGAAAAATATTACTAAACATTTGCAATGCTCTAACTCCTGATCACTAAATACTCATGAAACCTAAAGGAAGATCAACCAGTTTAGGCAGCAGGACTGACATTTGCAAGATAAAAGCAGTTTAATGTGAGTTAAATACGAACTATTAAGTAGTAAGATTTTCAAAACTTCCAAGATCTTTTGGTGTTTAAAAATTAAATCCAGAACAGAGAAGAACAATTAGAAGAGGATCATAAGAGGAATAAAGGTGGCATCTGCACATGAGAAGAGTGGCTATAACAATGGATACAAAAAACCGATCTTGGAGAAAGAAAAAAGCATCAGAACATTAATAAAATGAGAAAAAAATTGTGAGGTAGACTTAAGACAGACAGAAAAAAGAAAGTTAAAAATGAGGACAGTACAAGAGATGGTAAATTGACATAATTTCTTACTTAGGGTTTTAATTAATTCTTTTCCTTTAGTTTATGGCAGAATCATGTATTCAGCATTTTCTTTTCTCTATTATATTCATCATAATAAAGTTTGTGGTGTTTAGATTTGCTACTAAGTTGACAGAGGGATTGTGTCAGTAATTTGCTTTGGTTGCTCAGTGATTGCCAGTCTGTTGTGATAGATATTCACACAGAACATATTTGTTTGCCTACTGAGTAGGAGGAATGGAAAGAGGAGAAAAAAATCAGTGTGGACATGGTGACCTCCACTGTGAATTTTACTAAGTGACTTAATGGTTGCTGTGAATTTGTGTGACTTTCATGCCCTTTTAGAAACAGCGCAATAGACCTGGTGGCTATAAACAGCACACACCCAAATGACACATTTTCCCCTTTGCATCAGCGGTATCCTCCCAAGAAAGCACTTTGAAACACGCTCAGTGCTGAGCGTAGAGCCGGCTTGATCTGATGGCTAATAACATGAAATTGGGAGCCAGAAAAGCCTGTCTTAGTTCTTTTTTTCCTCCACCAACTCTTACGCCTTAGGGAAAGTCACTTAACTTCACTAAGTACCTCATGTACCTCTAAGAAAAAAAAAAAGGAAAGAAAAAAAAAAGGCTTTCCAAAACAGATTCAGTTTCAGCAACTTTAAAAGTTGAAGAAAAGATTTTGTCTACTACTCTGGAACTGTAAAAGCTAACAAAAGCTGGATATCTGAGGGTTTATGTACTTTAACAAATGAACGAAATGCATATTACAGCCATTTATTTGTGTGTGGAAATAGTTATCTTTCTACTGCAAAAGCAGAGAGTGCCAAATTCTGATCTTAGGGACATGTTATCAGCACAAGGCCAACGACACAAGGACAATGACAATATTTATCAATGTTCACTAAGTGTATACCATACAAAAGTGCCTCTGCACTCAGTAGTTAGTAAATACTTTATATGAGAAGTTAGAGAAACCAAACATCTTCTGACGAGCTGGAATTGAGAACTGTCATTCGGCTTTCCCCTGTAGACTTTTTTTGCAGTGCCTCTAACTCTTGTGTGTGGCAGGACAGGCAACAACTCCTATTGTTCCTGGACACCACTGAACCCCCCAAAGCAGCCTAGCTCACTTGCTTTTCAGTTATTAATAACATTTGCATCTGCTGTACCTGACCTTCTCTGATCATTTTGTCAAGTACTAATGTTTTACCTTTTTCTTTTCAATTATTGCAGATGTTTGCCGAACATACACAAACTGCAGCTGCCTTTTAAACAAGCTACAAATGCACTGGACATCAGAAGAAAATTTCAATCGCAGCAGGTTTTCCAGATGATGAAGAGACAGAACACTAAGGAAACCTAATTTACTTTTTGTGTGAGGTAGAAGTGTTATATTCCTCTGGGCCTTTATTCCTGTGCATGCCATTTTGCAAATGAAACACACCACATGAGTACTGTATGAAGAAAAGCATCATGAATACTAAGTTAGTCTTGAGTTGCACGGGAATATAAAATGCATTGGTTCTAGTTAAAATCAATTTTGCCTTGGAAATAAGCATCGGATTCACTTTCTCTCTATCCCCAAAACACTTAGACAGATGGAAAATACCACTGTAGCTGCTGTGTATTAAAGTGGTAAATACACTTACACAATCAAGCAATCCAGAAATCTCGTTGGTAGTTTCAGTAAATCCCATTTTCATTGTTTCACTGCAAAGGGGTACAGCCCTAGAACGAATTCACAGAGCGAATTCAATAAATGAAGAATTCCTTTGCTTCCCCCCAAGTACTAACAAGGTATACTTGGAGCACAGAAGTTTCCAGAAGTTCAGAGTCACTAGTTACCATGGAATTATCAAAATAAAGGAGGAGAAGAAACGGAACCAGAGCCACTGATGGAATCCACCCCATTTATGTTCTGAGCAGATATTTTTTACAAGTTTTTCATTTTTCCTTTTCAAAGAAAGTTCAGGAATGAAAGGGGCAACATAAAATTATAGAAACAAAATTTTGCATACTGCTGTAATAAATATAGCAGCTGCTGGATTCTTCATGCATCCCTTTATATTAAGTTAAAATAAATTACTGATCTAAAATTTTTTAGTAATTACTGACTTTAAGTAAAGATACTGACGAGTATTGATGACATTATGTACGGTAACAAAACTTAAATTTCACAGTCTTTTGAAGGCCCAAATGTCTTTGAATATCTTAACCCTGTAAAATTAATTCAAATATTTTTCACATATGAAAGTCAAGAAACTATAGTATTTGACAAAGCTTTTCAAGCTTTTCATATGGACTTCTTCACAGTCTGCACGTAACTGAAATGTACAACAGATTTCTGCTATATTGTAAAATAGTCAGTAGTATTTAAAGAAGGTGGTACTGATTCTTGTCACCTAAAAAGGGCAGTTAGTTGATCTGGGGCGATAAAACTGACTTTTACGTGCATTTCCTCAGTACTTGTTAGGCAGCATCAGTTGTACCCCTTATCAACCTCTTTTCACAAAATAAAAGTACAAGAGATATCATTAGATTGATGAAGATTGATATTATTGATCTACTATGATTTGATCACTTGAGAAGGATAAGCAAATTATAACTTCCTTTGCTCCACTTTCATTATATTCTAATGACATACACATACCTAAGGTATAGATGGAAGATATTGCCTAGGCATTTTGCTTCAACATAAAGTAACTTTTCATCTGACTTGGCAATAAAGTTAATCTTTGCTTAACCTGGCTTTGCAAACCTGGCTTTTGCAGCTCCAGGTTACAGACCAAAAATCCTGTGGTAGATTGATACTCTCTCACTCAGTTAATTCAAAATTGCTCTAAACATTTGACTAATTCCTTTGGACTGGCAGTTGGGGTTTTTTTTTGTTGGTTTGCTTATGCCTGTAGAGGTTAGTCGGATGGATATACCAGCATATAAACTTGTACCGGTCAGTTTTGTACTTCTGCAGTAGTCCAGGTATTTTTGTACTGCATCACACCTTATTAACTAATCAAACTGCAGCTAATAACTGTAACAAAACACTTATTCATTTCTCTATCCCTTTGGTGCACTTTTGATTCTTTATGTGAAATGCCACATTTTGCGTATCTGTATCAAACTCTCCCATAGTTGATTCCCGAGCTTCAGAGCTTTATACTGTATGAAATGTCATTCTTCAGGGTTGAATACATTCTGATAAAATACAGAGATTTCTTTTCCCTGCTCGCAAAATACATCCTTTTCCCTGAAAAATCTCCAAGCTTTCTGTGAATTATTCACTTTTTGATTATACATACTCTTTCGACATACAGAAAAGCGCTTGTTTAAACTAAGAATTAGCTGCCTGTTATCATTCTTTTCTCTCCCTGGATCTCAGACATATGCACACAGGCCCACACAGTCCTCTACACTTTTTAAAATGAAACCAATTTGTCTGCTATTTTGATGCAAGATATATCAGGAGAATAATGCTTCCAAGAAATCTGGGTGAAAATGCCTGAGAGATGTACAAGATCTGCTTGTTGAAGATTGGATTTTCTGTTTGGTAGATTTTGCCTAGTTGAGCATGGCGAATAGTCTCTCTTGGGTAATTCTCCTGGGGAAAGATACTGAGATAATGAGACATATTCATGTACATAAAGTACATCCACTTAATATGGATCCACAATTACAAGAAATTAAATTCTGAATGCTATACACATCTATGAACGCCTCACAAAGGGCAGAGAGAGACCTCATAAAGGATAAGACAGTGACGCTCATCTAATAATGGGAAGAAAGAAGAGGTATTTTGGGGGGCAGGAACTGGGATGATCATAAACAAATAGCTGCAAGTTCTGCCTTAGTCCTTACATGCACCTAGCTTTTTGTGTCTATCATTACAGCACCTGAGTGCCTTCAAACATCCTCGGGGACGTTTTTAGAACCTACTAAATTTCCATGTAAAATAAATGATTAAACTACAGTCGAGTTGAAAGGTTAAAGTATAGTCTTTAAAGCAACTGAAAAATGATAAAAATTACTGCTGTTCAGTGCTTTCTCAGCCTAGGAATTTACTTAGTCACCAGTTATTCACTTATTTCTTATGTACAGTTGCAGATACTTTAAAAATATTCTCCCTTTGCAGAATAAAATCTAAAATCTGCCCTCCATAGTTCACTTTTGAGTTTAAGAATTCCTAAACCCAGGACAACCAGCAGCTTCATCTAGTTGAAGATGCCCCTGCTCATGGCAGGAGGTGTGGACTAGATGGCCTTTAAAGGTCCCTTCCAACCCAAACTATTCTATCATTCTAGGTACTTTAAGATATTTTTTCAGATAGGTTTTAATAAAAGCCAAACAGTACAAATGTTCACTTAATCTAGCACATTTTTAAAAATATTTAGAGAACTTTTTAACTGAGGTTTCCAGTACTACCTTCTCCTGGCTGAGCTAAAAACCTAAAAGTGATTATCATAATCATAATGTGACACTTTTCCCCTTTATTAATTATGAAAGAGTAATGGTGGAGAAAAAACCCCCACCCCTTTTTCATGTGTCCATTTGTGTTTATTTCTTAATATGTAATAACTAACTTCCTTGCAAGATTGTGTATTGAGTCCATCTGTTTGAACTTGACTTCAGTCAAGCTATAACTGGGGCAAAACGTCCTTTTCAAAGTAATTTACTTTGTCCTAAAAGTGATAAATTATAGAAGGATAGAAAAGCAGAACAAAGACAGGAAGTCTTCAGAAGAAATTGCCAGACACCAGTTCCTATACATTTACATAAGAGCACCTCATGTAGTACTAATATGGAATTCATAGCTAAATCTCAAATTTAAAAGAGGTCACATACCACATGACAGATTTCTTGTAGAACAATCCTGATAATTTATTCATCAAGATGGTATCAGTTAGGATATGACAGTGGGGAAGGGAAGTAGAAACAGCAAGAGCAGGATGAGGAAAGATGTGGCAGAATTGAATTGTAATATACTGCACAATTTTTGGAACAGGAGGAGAACATTATAGTAGGAGCCAAAATTAAAAGTGAGAACTAAAAGCAGGTAAATAATATAATAAAGAAGACTCATAAGATAGCATCACGTCTGTACAATGACTATAGCGACAAAAAGCAGGAGTGGAAGCAAAAAGCACTACAGTTGGAAAATACAATACAAAAGATAAGAATAAAGTGAACTATAAAACTGTGATTGAAGGGTACACAGCAATAAGCACAAAAATGTGGAGAGAGAATAACATACATTTAGAAGAGAACATCAGCACAGAAGCACTTGAGGAAATCTTCAGTAGCTCAGATGCAGGAAAAGGAAAGATGTTGTATCACTGACATAAAGTTGTTGAATGAAATATAAAAGGAGAGGAATATGCAATAAAAAAATTAGATATCTGCAGGAGTTGAGTTAAAGATGAAGAATGAAGGTGAACAATGTACTCCATTTAAACAAGTTATAAATTAATAGAGGGTTATATTACAAAACAGGAAACTGAATAATGACTTGCAGAAATAAACAGAAATAAACTATAGTATATCGATAGCATGGACAAAAATTCTTAGGTTCACAAGCAATTAAGGAGTTACTAAAAATTAAATAAGGTAACATCATCTGTGGAAACAACAAATTAATTATTGACTGAGAAAAATGATGACATTGTAGTTTTGTTGTACTTCATCTCACCAATTAGTAAAATTATTATTTGCAATAGAAATTCTTAGGAATTCTAGTTCTGAGAAAGGCAACACAGAAGCATACAGAATTCATTGCCTAAATTGCTCAGAGGATTTCTCTAAAAGCCTTTAAAATGGGGAAAAAATGCATTGAAAATTTTACTTTAGTTCACTGAAGCTTACAGAAATATCTTCTGACTTCAGTAGAAAGCAGGTTAGATGATCGGTAGAGACTCACTGTTCCCCATGGGACTACTGGCTGAGAGATGGAACACAGCCATATTTTTCCCTCCTCAATAACCGAAGTCCAAGTCTAGTGGCTCTCAAGAAACAACGCCCTCACTTGCTTATGCTTCAGTTATTCATGACAGCAACTTCAGCCAGCAGTTAGCGTGCAAGGTATGGGGAGCCGGAATTACACAGCTTAATTCCTAGAGAAATTGCAACAAATCTGTTGTTAAGCGTGACTACTGCATGCTCAAGTTCCAAATGAGATTTTTAAATACCAATTGAAAACACCTGAATGGTGTTTGCTTTTTGGATGAAATAATAATAAAGAAAAGACCTAAGTTTGAGAAAAATCCTGCAGGTTTTTCTCTCTTTTTCAGAAATGGGCCACTTTCAACAAAGAACCAATCATTTCTACATCCCAGAACAAAAACTGATTCTGTTTCTGTCAAGGTAGATTTGAACAGCCATTGAGAGAAGATAGAAACTAATTCAGTACTAGCTCTCCATGCCTCAGTTATTGGTCTATTCTCTTTGTGCTATGGGTTGAGCACATAAGACAACTTGTCTGGATGGTCTGGAAAGCAACAAATGAGGAATTTAAGTTCTGGCATAAACGTGTTGGAAGCAGTTGTTCTATTACATACCCACATCAAGCAATGCCAATCAATCACAATTCAGACACTGAATCAAGGATACACTTTGGCACCAAAGGATTCTTGAAAACAGAAATATATTACCAGTTACTATCTTCGAACTAATCCCTTTTTTCCCCTCCATAACATGTTGTCAGGTTTTTCTATCACAGCCCAGAAAGCCTATCATACCCCGGGCTGCATCTCCAGCAGCATGGCCAGCAGGTCAAGGGAGGTGATTCTGGCCCTCTACTACGCTCTGGTGAGACCCCACCTGGAGTACTGCCTCCAGCTCTGGGGCCCACAACGTAATTTGGGGATCGTGACAGCCATGGCCAGTTCATTCTGCTGCCTGCTAAAGTGCAAACTGTTCCTGTGTGGCAGAGGCAGGGGGATCGGGAACAAACTTCAGGCAGCTGGTACCGAGCACTGTGTGGGCAGGCAAAAGAAGTGCTTCCCAGGAGAAATGTATGAGCTTGGACTACTATTAAAAGTTGCCAAACCATGTTCTACTTTTCATACTGAATCGAGGCCAACATTTATGCAAAAGCAATCAGATGCAAAAGTGCTGGCCAAGCAGATACCATGAATATAAAGAAGGGACAGAGCAGGGCTGCTGGGTGGCTACATTTCCATTCAATTAAAACTTCTGGATTGTTGTATTGGAATCTCTAGTGAAGTGGAATAATATATTTGCATTTGGTTGGTCAACTAACTGGACAATCCTCTAGTCCACCTGGCAGCTGACAAATAGCAAGCTAGCCAGCATCCTGCCTTCCCAACCCACCAGAGTTTTCTGTCTTGCTGGAAAGAAAATTAAAGCATTTCAGAGCAATCAACTACTTGATTTCTACTGAAAATAACAAGAATCATGCATTCTCAACAAACAAACAAACCAACCAAAAACCCCACTGATTCTGCATTTTCAGTTAGGAAATTCCTTCCCTGGAAACAACTCCAGAAACCCAAACCCGATTCTGTGAAATCTGCATTTTCTGTTAGAAAATTGCTTCCCTAGAAACAACTTCAGTATAAGCCTCTCTCCTATTCAAATTCCATTTCACGTTGTGGCACAGTAGGAAGTTATGACTGAGGATCACTGCACACATGTATTAATCTAGATATTTTGTTCCCATACAGGAACTAAAATATAACTCGATTGGTTTTTTTTCTGAAATTGAAAAATATTTCATTTGCACTGAAACCACCCATCCTAAATTAGCAGTGCAAAATAAGCTTATTTACTAAGATAGTTAGCAACAATTTTGCATCGTGGTGGGTAGGACTCCAGTATTAATTTCTCCTCTGACAAGTTGAAATTATTTTCTTGGTTGATAGACAAGAACTCACAAGAAGCCCTGTAATTTAATTAATGATTTTGGTTCTCCATTAAATATCCAAAAATAACGCTGCAATAACTCACAACAGGAGTAGTAGGTCTCCCATAGTCTCCAAAAATTATAATAAAGTCAAACCCCATAATCAGTAGGAAGCAAATAAGTTCACACCTTGGCTTCAAAATCCAAAAGGCTTTAAGATTCTTCAACAGACTCCAAGATTCTCCAGACTTCTCAGCATAAAGGCCACCTGAAATCTTTTCCTAGGTTTTCATAATAACCAAACTGTGCAAATAAAGATGCAGACTTTCTCTGTACCTTTTAGCCATTTTCATCTATAGTTTTATAATACCTTTTGTGCTTTGTTGTAACTATTAATAGATCTGTGTAAAAGATCGCTTGTAGTTTGCTCATACAGAAAGACATCTTCTTAAATTAATGAGATTATGGTTCTTTGGTTTGGAATACTTGTAGTAATTAGACTTAATATATGAATCCTCACAGCTGATCAGAGGTGTGAAAGGCATCTTATAATTAAGACCTACATAACACCACATTGTCTGTACTCTTCAGCTGCTCACTTATAGATCAACAGATTATATAGGCTACTTAGCAGTTTGTGTTGTGAACTCCTTATTGCAAGAAAAAGCACAGAAATACCTTGCATTCCTTATCAAGAAAATTATATTTCCAAGTATTTTTTCTTAAGATGCTCTATGGCCAAATTTAGCAAACAGGCTAAATAATAATAATAAATAAATAACAATACCTTTGCTGTTACCACCAAATAGAATCTTTATCTTTAAATCCGAAGGACAGCTTGAAGGATTTTTCATCACTGAAAAATTCTTGCTGTTTTTTAACTGTAATCTGTATGAAGCTTTTAAAACTGTATGTATTGATAAGCTGATCTCTGACTTCGCAACATGTCCAGCAGCTTTGTATTCTGAAGGATTCAAAATGCAGCGCCTCATGAAATGGGCAGCAATAACTCGTCATTTTGTAGTGATATCAATTGTCTAAAAAGCAGTGATTTATTGTAGCCATTTAACGTTTAGTCACTGTAGGAACTGCAGGACTAGTATCCCTCCCTTTATAGATTAATACTTTGGCTTTGGGAAGAAACTTGGGGTGCATTCCATTGATGTCCAATTATGTGAAAAGAGGTAGATATGATTATGGATGCCTAAAATGCATTGATTCATTTATGTGCCATCAGTCACTTCTACGCTGATTTCTGATACTGCATGGACTAGCTTGAGCAGTGTGAAACCAAATATTTAAGCTCTTCCACTAATATTTATAGACAAAAATGTCATTTTTCATAAATATTGATTCAGTTTCACCTATTTTTATATGTAGCATAAGTACCCAAAATGCATAAAATTCCCAGAGCTATGTTCTACTGTGTCAGTATCAAAATAGAAATGCTTTTCTTAGATCTTCAGTTGCTACTGACTGTGAATACTTTAAACTACAGGGAAGGATACAGACGTAAGTTCTAAAATAAGTTTTGAGTTTCTTCCTTCCAAAAATCTGTGACTTTTAAAACACAGGTGAGAGTTCTACTCCTCAGTAGATTCTGGCCTGCGGTATACAAAGATACAAGCTGCATTATGAAGCATCTATTTAACAACAGTCACATCTCCAGATACTGTGAATTTCATAAAAGGCTACTCAGAGTTGGTAAATCACACTGATTTATGCTAGAATGGATGGATAAAAATCCTCCAAATTTTCTATTTCTTTTAATAAAGAAACAAATATTTTGGAACAAAAAAAAAAAACAAAAAAACACAAAACCAAAACCAAACCCCAATAAAACTGTACCTTTGGTTTTCTTTAGAATGTAATAATAGCTATTTCTTCACAAAGGTATAGTGTTTACTAAGAAACCTGCTCCTAGGGTAAGCTATTATTACTTCAGCGGTCTCCAGGCTCCAAAAAGAATGAAAATAGTTTCAAAAACACAGGATGTTCATGAAATGGAGAAATGGATGATGAATTTGTGCTACTTACCGCACCTTGTCAATTGTTTGCTTTTCATCATAAAGTGAAAAGCCTGCACAGCTCAGCCACTGGGAAGCAGGGCCAGTCTGAGGACTAGGTAAAAGAGGAGGCTGCCTCACCTAGCAGGAAATAAATAATGGCAAAAGAAGCAAATCTGGTAGCACGGAACATCTATTATTCCCCTGCAGTAATTCGTTGCCTGGCAAGAGCTGATGAATCCAATTTTGAGAGCATTTTACAGTGAGTTAAGAAGTTTACAAAGGAAAATCAGTCAAAATATGCTTTTCTGTTGTAGAAATAAGCTAAAGTCATCACTGAAAATCAGTTGTCTTTGATAACCTGACGGGAGTTAAACAAATCAATGGTCAGCATCTCACTAACAGCTGGAGACAGGAATGTTGAAATTTCTTATGGCAAAGGTCTGCTTCACTCTCAGACGGTACAGGAGAAACAGCAGAAAAAATGAAAGGGAGAGGTTCTGATTCACTGCAGGTGGTCTGGAGTATGGTGAAAGGTCTTCCTCACTCACAAAAAGGGTGGGGAACAGCATAGCTAAGGGCTGAAACGATCATCAGATAATCCCTCCAGCATATTGGGACATCCAGGCTGCGTCCCCAGTGTGGCCAGCAGGGTGAGGGAGGGGATTCTGCTGCCCCTCCACTCTGGTGAGACCCCCCTGCAGTGCTGCCTTCAGCTCTGGGGACACCAACAGCAGAAGGACATGGACCTGCTGGAGCGAGTCCCGAAGAGGCCACGGAGATGCTGGGAGGGCTGGAGCCCCTCTGCTGTGAGGACAGGCTGAGAGAGTTGGGGGGGTTCAGCCTGGAGAAGAGAAGGCTCCAGGGAGACCTTAGAGCCCCTTCCAGTCCCTAAAGGGGTCACAGGAAAGATGGGGACAAACTTTTTAGCAGGGCCTGTTGCGATAAGACAAGGCGTAATGGTTTTAAACTCAAAGAGGGTAGAATTAGATTGGACATAAGGAAGAAATTTGTTTACAATGAGGGTGGTGAAACCCTGGCCTAGGTTGCCCAGGGTGGTGGGAGATGCCCCATCCCTGGAAGCATTCCAGGCCAGGCTGGACGGGGCTCTGAGCAACCTGATCTAGTTGGAGATGTCCCCGCTCGTGGCAGGGGGGTTGGACTAGATGGCCTTTAAAGGTCCCTTCCAACCCAAACTGTTCTATGATTCTATGATACCAAAATCACATTTGTTCTGGCAGTGACTGACAATAGTAACACACAAGCTGGTTCTATCACCAGCATTTTGCAATGGCCTAAATTTGTTTCAACTGAAATTAATCTCATGGGTTCCTGGGTAAGACACTCCCTTTTTAGCTGATCAGCATATATAGCATAAACCTACGCAACTTGTTCCAGTAACAACACAAACACAGGAAAAATGCTCATACAGTCACTGGATCTATATCTGGGTTTGTGCCGGCTTTCTAAAATTTGGCTACAAAAGGAAGTTTTGCCTAACAAATGGAATTCACGTGCTGGTTAATACACTGGGGAACAGACAGAATTTCTACTTCATCCAGCAAAGCAGAAAGAAGAAAACCAATCTTAATTTTTGGTTGGGGTTTTTTTGTTGAGGTTTTTTTTTTTTCTTTTCTCTTTTCTGTGTCATAGGACTAAACTTAGCACAAATTTTGTTCATAATTAAGATGTAAGTTTATTGATTTTGAGAGTGAAATTATGGTAACTAAATTGAAAAGTTTTGTTCATAAGCGCTGACTTGTCAAGTAAAGAAACAAATCTTTGTTATAAAGAAGAAATTAATCACTCTTAGAATCGTAATGTCTAATAAAACAAAAACTCAGTTCACTATTACTCTGACTTAGTATTACGAGCCACAATTTATACCATATTACAAATTCTCCTAAAGGTAATAAATTTGACTTAGAAAAAAATTAATACAAAATCTAATTACATCTAATTTGATTAAATTAGAACTTTAGGACTTTTCTGTAATCTCATTTAATTCAAGGCATTTGTAAAACTGCAGAATTACTAACAATGCCTAAAACCCCACGTATAAAGTTATAGACTTTATCAACTGTCTACCTTCCTCTCCACTATGGAAGAGATGAGAATGGAAATCTCATGTTCTGGGCCAAATTCTGCCATAGGCAGCAACTTTATGCTCCGCTGACCTGAATATGTGTTACTTCAAACTCTCTTTTCTAAAGGCAGAGAAAAAATAGGGCATAAGGAGGGCAGAGTACTTCTACAACTTGCTATTTCTCTGCAAATGTATGGGAATCTCACTGCTATTTCTCTGAAAATGAAAAAGAATCTCACTGCTTGTCTCATCACATTTTCCCTAAAAGAATTGCCAATTCACACTCGTAAAACCTTCTCCTTTTCAGGAAAGGAGCTTTGTTCTGGCATAAGCCTGGGTCACACCTTCTGTTCATTGCTGATACTGCTGATCTTAATACACGTGGGACGGGACGGTCATGATCTGTATTGGCCAACTAAGGAGTTAAATCTTCAGTCTGATGGAGGACCACAGCCGAAAATCTACTTTAAATGAACTCCTCTTGTGTGTTTTTCATGAGCTGCAATTTAACCTAGCTGAAAGCCCGGGGTACTCAAACTCGAAGCTTTCAACAGGAAGAACTTTTCAGAATGCCGTTTCTCTCTTTTTGCCAACAAAGCTGACTTTGTAAGTTCCCTTATGATTATTCTCAAGACAGATTCCTCTGAAGAGATTTGATGCTTCCTCCTTGAAGTGTTTTGCTAATCACGCCTTTTAACTTTGCTCACTGTAGAGAAGATGCTCAGCCAGTCAAAGAAATTTACCTTGCCTCTCAAACTTTTTGCATAGATACCATTAGTAGGATGAAACAGTAACTAGTTTCTATCGTTGACCACCAAGCAGTGTTTTCAGCGACTAATTCCTCACCCCTCTGGAGGTCTGGGTTTTTTGTGTTTGTTACGCATCTTGCATATCTCCAGAACAATCTGAACAAAGCTCTCCTCCCTTTACCTGCCTTTCTTACCATCCTTCTGTGCTGCAGAACTGGCTTTTAAAATACCATCACAACCCAGTCATTACAAGAAAACCAAATCAATTTTTGAGAAAGAACAGCCACTGCTTTAACACAGAAACAGTTTAGGCAAATTTTTAAAATTAACAGCAGTACTAAGGCTCTCAAAGATTTACTCACTTCAATGACTCAGTATCTCGTGTTTTTTTCTCATTTTTTTCCGTGCCACAATAAATCAGGCTATGAAATAAGCTTGGTTTAAGTAGCAAAACCATTATGATTTCACATTTAGCAGCATAAAAATTGCCTTATGTTCAAATTCATGCTTCTCAGTAAGGTTCCCAGATACCTTCCACAGAGTAGCAGTTTATTATCAGAGAAGAAAAATGCTTCATATGGGCAAACTAAGGCTTGCCATGACAAACTGGGGTGAGTATGTATTGACGAGATGTCAGAACCTCAAGAAATTTTGGGTCTGTATTTAGTATTTATTAAATTAAGTTTGTGGCAATCAGATGAGATTATATATAAATTAACTTACACAATCTTGTTTGGCATTTATTAGAACTTTCTAACTTGAATTTATATGTAAGCAACATCCAGCAAACCAAATTGAAAAATACCAGTTAATATTTACTTTGGGAATTCAGTGTCAGTTTTGGTTTTGTAAAGAATGGCTGGAAATCTGAGAAAAATATGAAAATCTTAATAACGTTGAGCTATTACCAGGTTCCCATATTAATATTCATATTCAAATAGATAACAGAACAGGAAAAATCAAAAAACTGAAGCAAACAGAAAGCTAGATGAACCAAAAAACAACTTCTGAAAATTAAAATGTCAACACTGTCGACATGAAATCTGTCAATAATTTCAAATAAAAATGTAAATATCGTAAACATTTATTTTCGCTGGCTTTAGTTAGTTATCAAAATGAACATTCCCATTTTCGAGAAAATGCTATTTCATAAAGGACATTTTTTGAGAAAAATATTTTAACAGTTCTATGTATAAGATTTCTAGTTGTGTCTATGTATTTGTGATTACAACTATGATATATGTATACAAAATTGTGAATTGTATCATATTTGAGTCAATGAGTCAATTTTATTTAACGAACTGAAGTAATTAAAAATCTAATTCCATCTCAAAGTGCCTGTCTTCAGATAGTATTCCTATAGTTACTATTTAATATGATTTCAGTCTTGGTATATCATAACTGGTTTATAAGGATGGCCTCAAAACATTCTGCTTCACTGTTATAACTTCATAAATGAAAAGAAACCTAAACCACATCAATTAATGAATGCTGAAAAGAAAGCTTGTTCTTTGTAATCTTTAAGACAAAAGGAAAAACTCAAATGGCATATTCCAGCAACACGTATCCACTTCAGACTTAGGAAATCTTACCAGAAAACATGGATCATATATTCACGCCTGTTAAAAATAACATCCTATTTCCACAGGTTTCAGAAGCAGTAGAGTAATTTATTCGTGAGGGAAGCTAAATATAAAGCTTGTGTTAAAATATATTAATTAAAAATTGCATTCTGGAAGTAAAGCCTTCAAAACCTGCAACTGTGCTTGGGAAACATAGCAATGAATGAGGAATACAAACCCTTTAGAAATATCACTGCTCAGGAAGTCTGAAGATATCAGAGTGAGCATTCATAAGACATTTGTTCCTTTACTTCAAGACACGATGATGAGCATTTCTTTTAACACCTTCCTACATGGCTATTTGAACATCCAGGCATTTAAAAACAGATGGGAAGGGGGAGAGGCAAAAGCCTTAATGTGACCAAAATAGCAATTTTTCTTAAGAGTTTCAAGAGTTCTGAACAATCACTCTTCAGGTCTGACCTAATGGGCTTGAAATGATACCCAGCACTGAGCTGGGAAGTAAACATATTTTGGCCGACATCTTGTAATACACAGAGAGTAGCTGGGATGCTCTAAGGAGAAAAATTCCTGCCAGAATGAGTTTGCATGTTAGGTTTTATTTATTTTGTATGTAACCTTTATATATTACAAACTCTTCCGTAGGTGGCAAGCAGCATACTTAAGATGTTTCTTTTATTTGAAGAAAAAAGCGTTAAACTACATACCACCAAAGTGCATTCTTTGATTTACTGGTAATAATGTTCTAGCAGTAAAGAATGGGTGGGAAGAATGCACCACCTTTCACATCTCATAATCTTTCACAATACTTAAATATTGTTTAAACACAAGCAAATAAAAGAAACATTTAATACAAAAACAATTACTGAACTGATACCATGATTCCGTAACTGAAGAATATTTTATCTGTTCTTTTTATTTGTCCATTACACCAACTACATCAAGCTGGCATATGAACATCTTCCAAGGGTGGGGGTGGGAAAATGCAGCACAAGTACACAGGAGTGAAAACAATTAACATGCACATACTATCTCTGCCTCCTGTATTGCAATTACTATATATACTATATACCTTTATGCTGCATGTTTCTGTTTATTTAGTGCTATATATGCAAATGCAAAAGTGACCATTGATGAAGTTCATCATCTGGAACATCAGAGCTTACTGATGCTGACATCAGAATGGCATCAAAAAGAATTAGGCAAGGACAGTATCCAGCTTTATATCCCAGCTCTATCAGAGAGAGATTAGGATAAAATCAGAAAGCTGTTGATTAGCTAAAACCAGAGCGTACCAGGCATTTTCTTCTGCATACAAAGAGCAGGCTCAGCCTAGATGGTTGACCACAAAGTCAATGTGGGAACAAGAAGTAAGTGTCCGCTATTCTCAAATCCAGTCGGCAGAAGCTGCGAGCGGCTCACTGCTGCCAAGCCTCATTATAGCCAAGGCAAGTTTTTACCAATCAGGGAGATACAGCTGGTCTCTGATGGCTTTGCAAACTCTTCTAAATCTTCCGGAACTGCACGCATCTGAACTCTCTCTACAGCTCTTGTGAAAACTACCTTTCAGCCATGCCATAGAGTGATACTCTTTTGAGAAGAAGCAAAGAATATTCAGGTGTGTTATTGTTACATTCTGTTATTGCTGAACCATCCCTAGAAGGAAGTTCCCATCCTCATATGGAAATTCCACTTGATACACTTCAAACATCCTCTTTTATAAGCTCGATCTTAAGCGAAGACATTCTTACTGAATTTTCAGTGAGAATCATGTTTTCTTAACTCCCAAATATCATTTGTTTAGGAATGCCAGACACCCTAGCACCCTCAGATAACTGCAAAACAGACGCCAAAATCACCGTTATAACAGGTTTCTGTACAAATAGTAATGAACTATTTGGCTTGTAGAAAAGCTATATGTTAGCTAGTACACAAAGTAACAACTTCAATGTTATTTCCATGAAGCTCTTACCAAAAGGGAGAATATATGTTGGGGTTTTTTTTAACATTAAACATTCACAGAATGTTTATTAAGACAAATACATAGCCTCATCAAGATGAAAGACTTGTAAAGACTTGTGATTTTTTTAAATGAAAAATAAAAACATAATGTTAATAAGACTTAATGGCATAGTTAAATATTTAAAATATATCTGTGAAAACTCTTCATATCTAGATAGCTAAATAGATTTTTCTCTGTGAAACAACATCAGCTCCCAAAATTTTGTTGTGCATCAGTTGACTTAATCAAAATGGACTTTTTTATGCTCTCTTACAGGTTCTGTCTTCTTCATACATAAATAATACATATTTCTTCTAAATCAGCTGGCTAAGCCAGATAAAGCGTACAAAAATAGTTGCTGCACCAGATTTTGGCTATATTAGGGATCAGAGTTCTCCTAACAGAGACTCAAAACATACTGCTTTCCATGCAAACTTTTTTGCATTGTTTATATTATGCAATTTGAAACCCATGCCAAATGGAAAACCAAGCAGAAAAATTATTTCATACTTCCTAATGTTGTATAGTTATGTATTAGACAGGTCCTACAAGAGGACTATGTATTGACGAAGTATCGGCCATCAGACTTTCTTCCAAAAAACACATAAGAAACAGGAATGTGGTAGTCATCCCTGGGTTGAATGGATCAAGCCATTTAAAATTCTGATTAGTATTTCAGGCACTTCCAGCAATTTTTAAATTTTTTTTTACTTTTTATTCATCTAGTTTCATGTAAATTTCAAAAAGAGGTCAAAGTTTGATAGAACTGATTTATTTAAACATTTTAAAGTAATTTTATAAAAGCTTCCTGAATGAAGACATCAAGAGTTACAGAGCTTAGCTGGTATTTTTACAGGCCGTTTTGTCTGAAAACATGTCTGTGAATGGATGTTTTCGTAATGAATCTGAAGTGACTGATCATAGAATCACATAGTTCCAACCCCCCTGCCATGGGCAGGGACACCTCCCACTAGATCAGGTGCTCAGAGCCCCATCCAGCCTGGCCTTAAAAACTTCCAGGGATGGGGCCTCCACAACCTCTCTGGGCAACCTGTTCCAGTGTCTCACCACCCTCATGGTGAAGAACTTCTTCCTAATGTCCAATCTGAATCGTCCCATCTCTAGTTTTAATCCATTCCCTCTAGTCCTACCATTACCCGACATCCTAAAAAGTCCCTCACCAGCTTTCTTGTAGGCCCCCTTAAGATACTGGTAGGACACTATAAGCTCTCCTTGGAGCCTTCTTTTCTCCAGACTGAACAACCCCAACTCTCTCAGTCTGTCCTCACAGGAGAGGTGCTCCAGCCCTCTGATCATCCCCGTGGCCCTTCTCTGGATGATCACAATGCTTATAAGATCTAATTGTGGCAACAGCTGAGAAGGCAAACTTAAGCATCAAGGAATATTTGAAAGAATGGTCACAAATCTCATCATTGATCTAGCTATAAAAAAGCAAATAAAGCTGATAGTTAGATTTCACCATGGCAGTTAATCCTGTCCTTACTGGTTGTTATCTGCACTACCATCTGGAACAAAGTCGCCATAGTCCTCTTGTAGGACCTATCTAATACATAACTATACAACATTAGGAAGTATGAAATAATTTTTCTGCTTGGTTTTCCATTTGGCATGGGTTTCAAATTGCATAATATAAACAATGCAAAAAAGTTTGCATGGAAAGCAGTATGTTTCGAGTCTCTCAATGAAAAAAAAAAAATCATCCCGAAGCTGTAAATAACGAGCTTTGTCTTCTCTTATCATTACAAGGAGGGAGACACGAGCGTGGCTTCTACAATAAGACCATCAGAAGGATTCAACCCACCAAACTATACACTCTCACTGGCACTTTTTTTCACTTGGAATATGACAGAAGCATTATACTAACCTGATATTTTATTTAGCTCTGACTTTACTGATTGCCCAAGTGGTAAGCACACTAGCTTGACATATCCCCCCAAACCGTTTAAGCATCCTATTCAGCAATGCCTGAACATAGTTTCAACATCCCTTACACAGCTTTTGCAAAAAGAGAAAAGAACCACGACAACAGAGCGCGTCTCACTGTTGCCTCTCAACTGTAATGACATTCTATTAAGAAAATGACAGCAGTGTCCATCTTTAAAGTATTGGCTTGATCTTTAATTTGATTAGTTTTAAATCCCAAAGGTTTAAACTGAATCCTGTACTTTTGCAAAAACAAACTGCTGCTAGATTGCTGTATTAAACACCGATGTCGCTGATCTGCACAGTGATCCTGAAATCATGTTTTTCATTTCTTGTTCACAAATGAGTGTGATCTCTAAACAGCTGCTTTGTTGAGTCCCACAGGTAGCTCCACTTCATTTTGAGAGAAATAATTCCTATATATAGTGTCCATATGTTCCTTTTCTTTCAAAAGCTTAGTGGAATTTAGGTAAACAAACAAAAAAAAAATCTCACTTCAAACTACACTTTATAGGCTATGCTATGCTCCTATACAGATGCTAGAAAGTCTTCTGTGAAAACCACAAAGTAGAATCCCATAGTAATATAAAGTTGGTAACTGGGGTCAAAAATCTCTCAGTTTACTGCTGATCTTCAGCTTTAAAACCACTAGTGCTTATCTGTGTTTAAAGCCCGGCACATGAGGAAGTACCCCGCAATACTGGGACCTTCATGTGGGAGTTCAGATTTTCAACGTGTTTTCAGATGAGCAGTGAGAAAGTAGTAATGGCTTGAAATAAGATTTTACCTCATTCGCATCTGCATTAGAAAAATAACAATAGCTCCAAGACTGCGAACAACAAGCATTTGAAGAAATGGGGTCAGAAATCTTATCATTCTAAGTTAAAGATTACCTTCTCTATTTTTCTCCAGCACATTGCCACACAAATTGCAAGATAGTATTTATTTCATTCTTAGACAAGTACAAAAGAGGATCCTATCAATTCCCCCCAGTTCAAGTTGCAGCTCCTACAGTATTTGATTTCATGTCTTGTTTACTTTTTTACAACTTTTGCTTCTTATATTTGTGATTTCTGATTCTTATACTTGTGCCTTGTCAGAATACCATAAAAAATCTGTTCAATTTATGATGTGGGCAAAAAAATCTTTGAGGCGTCTGACATTCAATCCTAGCTACATTTGTAAATGCTAAGTTAGGAGGTTTAATCTCAGTGCCCATATGTCACATCTCAAAACCAGACCGCACTTTGGCATGAATGGCAGGCGCTGCTTAGCAAAGCTCGAGATTGACATATTGGAATGGGTTTGGGAGCTGCTCCCAGGGAAAGCTTATTCATCTTTTATCACTGGTGGAAATATTCATACTTCAGATATCTCCTATGGAAAACCAGTATTTTCAAATCAAAGGATACTTACGGACAACTATGAAATCAGCTTTTTCTTAGAGTCAGTGATCTATGTGTAAGGATTGTTTTTACCTGAGCCAGTGTTCTAAATAATAGGGACAGCTTCCATTTGGCGCTTTCTGGTCCCATAGGTATGAGAACAGAATACAGACAGGCAAGAATGGTGCAGGGTGCAGACTTCCATGTAATTATTAGTTTAATAAAATCCTTTTTTCCTATTAAATACGTTCCTGTCTATACTTGAGACTTTTGTAAGACAGTAAAACTCTATGTACAGCACACAGCTACTCAAATGCCACGCCTGAGTATGTTTATTCACTGTTCCAAAATTGATTGTAAAAATTATCTCAGAAATTTAGAGGAAGAGAAAACTAACCCCTAAAGCACATAAGGAAGTCCTTAGCAATGTTCCTAACAACAGAAAGAATAGAAAGACCAATGCTTTTTAATTTAGGGGATGCGTATTACTATTGAATAAAATTAACCTCCGCCTATATAGTCTGGTTTAGTTTTTGTCTATCATGATGTTTGCTCTTAGTAGTACCTATTGCAGAGAATAGCATTCAAGAGGCACAGATCCTTTCATTTACTGCCGTTTACTTGTTTGATCACGCTGAAACCTCCCGATGGGACTCAAGGCTATTCTATTTCCTCACCGCATGCGGTTTTAGACCAAATCCCATGCTTTCCTTTCACAAACAAATGGAAAGTATTGCAGTGCATCCTAAATCCCCAAGTTTCCACCACAATCTTCTGCAGCTTCAAAAGCTGAGTATGGCCAGCTAGCTATCACAGCTTCAACTCGTCCTCAGGC
Organism: Chroicocephalus ridibundus; assembly: GCF_963924245.1. Classification (NCBI taxonomy): domain Eukaryota; kingdom Metazoa; phylum Chordata; class Aves; order Charadriiformes; family Laridae; genus Chroicocephalus; species Chroicocephalus ridibundus. The sequence continues at coordinate 19,952,788 of NC_086292.1, forward strand.
AGCTCTTCCTAAAACAGCCGTTTGCTAAGGTTGGGGTCACAACAGACTCTTTGCTATTCTCTAAACACCATCTTATTCCAGAATGGAAACATTTTGTGCCCAGAAATGCCATCTTAAATAAAGTTTTGTGGGGTCTCTACTCCCTACTTGCAATCGCATTATAATGAAATTGCAAGGAGAGGATAGAAAGAACCTTTCCTCAAGGTTGTTTCCCCCCTGCGAGTGCGTCCTAACAACTTTACAAAGAACGCAAAAGCTGTTATAAGTAAAATACTATGAAATATTACGGCCAGAGCATTAGTAACCTGATACATAACTGCATGATTAGGAAGGCTGTATCTTTAGTCCATTTCACTGCAGAAAATCTTGCCAGTGGTCTTTGTTTCCTTCTTTAGGTGGTCAAAGGAACAGCAGTTCTTTAATTCTAGCTTTTCTAACAGGAGGGCTTAAAGGCAGGAGAGCTGGAAAGGGAGGCATTACAAGATCTGATACGATGGATCAAGATAAACTAGAATGTGACAATATGAAATACCTCTAACGTTTAAAAGAAAATTATTTCAACAGAAACTTTTTCTATGTCTTTTCTACAAATAATAAAGCAATGTAGTAGAAAAGTTATGAAAACTTAAAAAAGAACCCGCGTGTCATAGCTCGTATGATTACTGGGTCAGACTCTGTTACGTTGTTGCCTGATGGTTAGGTGGTTTCCCGACTGACACAGCACTCCTGTAAGCTGCGTAACCCTGCTAGGCAGAACTAGCCACAAAAAAGAAGAGGTCTTCCCACTCTAGCGTGTATGAACTGCCACCTTTTAAATTACCACAGCTTTGATGATTGGCTCTGATTTGCACTGGGATTGAAATTGGGGCTAAGATTTCTACAATATTGTAGATTCCAGTTTTAACCTTTGCTCTAGTCCTGTGAGGCAGTTCAGCATTTCACATTGCGTTGCAGAGAGTGACTTTTATTCTTTTGTTTCTTTGTTTCTATTTTACCCTTTCCTTCTACAAACTTCCTGCTGAATGAAATTTGATGTTGCCTTCTTGTTTCCTTAAACCTCCTAAGAAACTGTGTCCAACCCATGCAGCGCTTTCAGGAATTCTGTTCTGCCAGCTGCTCAGCTCCATTACAAAAGCAGTTGCGGATGTAATTTTTCACCGTTTCTCTCATGAGCTCAGCTGTACGGAAGGAGATGGGTTAGAGTTATTCCCACGGAACACGAGGCAGTGACTGGCCGCAAGAAGCTGACTATGTGGATAATGATCATCTCTGATATTTCTTCATCATTCCTGGAGAGCACAGCTATCAATTCCTGCCTAATCTAGACAGTATATTTCTAACATAAAGTCCCTATAACGCTGGAGATGACAACTGCGAAAGCTGATTTATCCAAGCTGCTCTGCGAAGTTCCTATCCATGACAGAATAGCTAATATGCTGACAGACAGACAGCTTAAGGCTGAGCTGTTACTTGATCTCATTATGTGCCAACTGATGCAAGTTAGCAAGCGAAGTAGTAAATTGTCATGCAGACAAACAAAACTTTTGCAGCAGCTAGTAGAAATAGTTTCAAGCTAAAGCAAATAAACTTTTGCTCTTTTGTGTTCTTTAAAAGTAGCTTAGAAGTTGACCGGTGACACTAAAGCTTCTCTTGGGATAATTTAAATCAAAGCTGCTCTACCAGAGAAACATTTTGAAGAACAGCACTTCACCAGTTTTCATGTACATTGAAAATCAGAATTCTTAGTGATTGATTAAGACTCAGTTATATCTAGCTCAAAATGTTTAATTTAGATGTAGCCATTTGCCTGAGAAGTGCTGGGAGTGACATTTATTCCTGATTCTCGTGCAAAACCGCAACATGGTCTGACTCCATTCCCTTCTAGACAAAGCAAAGCAGAACTAGATTTTTGTGGTGAAGCATGAGCAGTAATGCTACACTGTCAAAGTCTGTGGGATGATTTCACAGCAGCAGTGCTGTCTTAGTTCATCCGTAAGATAGTCAGTTCTATCTGAAACTTGTAATCTCAGAGAAGCAGGAAAAGTAGAAGAGGTCTCTATTTGAATAATAATATGGGAGTTGCCTGTATTTTTAAGCCTTCTCAACATGACACAATTTTCAACTAAACTGGTTTTAGATAGAGCCTAATTCTGCAGTCTTGAATTAACAACAGCAAGTAAAAAATAAGAAACCAAATGAGTGTAAATCCTAGAAAACAAATAAAATATTTACCATTTTATATTTCCCTGCACATTTCATTTACTTTGAAAGTCAATTCTTTTTCCTGGCTTCATTTTGACACTTCATTAGCCAGTGGGTCGTCACCTTTTGCTCCACTGAGTAGTGGTTATTTTTCATGCCAACACAGATAGAGGATTCAGACCTGATTTGTATTGCAGGTAATAAATGGTAATTATCTGCACCTTTTTTTTTTTTCTTTTCCTGATGTGAATCACTGTCTCTGAATTGGGGGAACTAAATCTTTGTAACTTTGATGACAGTGGATCAGAGTATAACCAGTCTTTCTCTGGTACACTCACTGGGGCAAAGACTTAGAGGTCATGCATTCAGTTTTGTGTAATTACTGTCAGTTTAATGATGAAGATGAAAGAAGATAGTATATATTTAATCATGCAGATAAGCATATGAAGCTTCTGCATTAAAGATTTAATGGAACAATAGACACAGAACTGGAAAATGGACAGTGGGCAAAAGGTGTCCCTTTGTGGCTGCTCATGCTTTACTCAAAATGGTCAGGACAAACATCTTTCTTTAGATGTGTATTAAGAGAAAACAGTGATGATTACTGAGGCACATGACACAGTTATTCAATTCCAGCTAAGATGATTATGATCTAAGACATACGACCTCAAGCCAGGATTGGACTCCTAAACTGACAAGGAATTTAAGTTTTAATATGCATTCTCCTCTTCATCATGATGATGTCCTATCTTTGTGTCGACTATTGCAAACTCCGTTTTCTAACTCCCTTCACTGCCCAGGAGGACAGGTACTTAGAGCTCTTGATCTCACACCATCGGGCTAAAACATACCAAGACTGTCTGTGTATACAGCTCTAAGGTCACAAACAAGGTTACAGCACAGCAGCAAACTGGTTCTGGATCTCTTGAGTCTCAGGCTGTGCCCCACTTGCTGGCCTATTTATCCATCAGAAAGCAGCACTGGTAAAGAGCAATGAGTCCAAATCTAACTGGACCCTGAAGATTACTGTATTTTCTAATTTGTACAGATTAGTTCAAGTAAAATGGTGATGGCAATTCTCAGATATACTCGAATATATGAACTGGAAAGGTAAAGTTCTGTCACTCATTTTACAAGCTTATGAAATTTCAAGGGGATACAGGTCTAATTACCTCTCATATCCAATTTGCCAAGATAAGTAATAATTTCTACTCTTCTATTAAATGCAGATGTAAGGAGCATGTCAAACAGCTCAAGAGTACTGTGCTCCCCAGATGCTACACCTGTTTCTCATATATCATTTTCCTCTGTTTCGTCGTTTGTGTTTACCAGAAGGTTATGAATAGCTGAGCTCTGCCACCAGGGAAGGTCATCTCTGAATGATCCTTATTACTATTATTTACTTACATTTTATTAATGGTCCACAGGCTCTATTCAGGATCTAACTTGGCTAAACGTTATAGAAACATATGGTGAATGTTCCCTGCTGAACATTCTAAGCAGAAAAACAGATAATTGGCTGGAAAACGTTATACTGGAATGATTATGAAAACTGGTTGACATATTAGTTCCATTCTCTCTACCTATCCTTACTTTTAAATACTTGTCCACAAACCCAAATTTTAGGTTTTACTTCTGTTGGCATTTAAGCTACAATGATGTTTAAAAAAAAAAAAAAAAAAAAAAGAAGAAAGGAAAAATATAGGGACTAGGATGATAAAAGAGAAGTTTGGTGAACTAGTGACAATGTAAAGAGGAGATGAATTGCTTTGGACTTCTTGCATCCCTTGGGAAGGAGCTCCTACCACTGGTTTTGGTGAAGTTACACAAAACTGTGTTGACACATTTATTTATACAGAAACAATGGGTCTCTTGTCCTATTATTAGAAACAGTTTCAGCCATAAATTCCCCCTGGATTTTGGACTCATCAACTTCCCCACAGATTTAGTGGGCTTCAGGTCTGATGTCAAGATTCGGAGTCATCTCCTACAAAAAAGACTTAGTTGGATAAAGTCTGTATTAGACCAAAAGTCCAGGGGCTTTGTAGTCACCATCAGTTTGTTCAGATCAATGAACAGGACCTGCTGCACAGTTCTGTGAAGAAGAGTGCTCCTGTAGAATACAGTATTTAGAGCAATATTAGGTTTTTTGCTGCATCTGGTTAGAGCCTCTAAAAGCAGTGGGACTGAAATCCCAGAGATAACTGAAGGTAAACAACGGAGAGGTACACTGTAGTTTTTCTAAACATCAAATAATTGTAAGATAAGCCTTAGTAAAATATCTTCCTGTGTCATTTCTATTTCTGAGTGAAATTCTTCACCTTCTGCCACGATGGCTCTGTTTACCAGTGCAGCACGAGTGGTTAAATATCTCTTGTCTGCAACATCTGTTAAGAACTGGAGGGGTTTCAGACTGTGAACTGTAAAACTCTGATAACAAGACAGTAAGCCTGGCCCAGTGACCCAAAACAAAGGAAGCAATGGATGTAAAAGGGTAATGCTGGGAGAAGGAAGGAAAGTTCTGAATTAACCTAGGATGATTATGTGTTCTGACAGAATGAAGTAACTCCTACTCGCTATACATGGCAGCAGAATGGAACAAAAACAGATGTAGACTTTGCATGCAGTAGATAATAGAGTATCTTCTCTCATACATGAGTAAGTAGAGCTGCTGGAATAAATTCTGTCAACAGCCACTAAAAATACAAGTAATTAGACATATATTTAATATACCAGATTTAGTACATATCCTTATGGAAAAGTCCATAAAAAGCCCATAGCATAAAATCACAAATGAGCATGAATACTTCCTGTAAGATGTTTTGTTATGTTTATCTACAGAATATATTATTATTATTATCCTTATTACAGCAGCTCCTGATGCAGCTTTGCACCACCCACATATCATTTCTATTAAAAGCTATGGAATAGCTGTATAAAGAAGGGGTTGGTTTGTTTTAATTTCCCAGTGCCCCTGCTGGCTCTTCCGATTCATACCCCTTATAGGTTAGAGGGATCAACAGAAGCCATAAACCACATATTCCTGGGTTCCACTGCACAGGGATCTCTTCCTTCTCCCAGAAGGATGATCACTTGTCTACCTTCGATCTCTCACTTTCACTGGAGTCTCTTGGCACTGTTGAACAAATTTATGTTACCTCTGTTGTAGTAACGGTCGTGCTACACTGTGCAAATAGCACTCAGCTGTGCTGCCCAGCTCGTGCACTTGCCTGGCCTCCGACCAGCTTCACCACAGTGAAATGGAGTGCAAACAAAAAACCATGCAAGCAACTTAAACACGTCTCTAGCAGTTGACCATAGAACCCTTACTGCTCTTACAGCAGGCATTCGTGTTGTCACCGCTACACAGATATTAGCCTTACCTGAAAGGAAGATTTAGACATGACATGGCGTAATATCTGCACGTTGATAGCCTTCTCTACGCACTTAAAAGTGCATTACAATCATCTTAGATGGCCTGTGTATTGCTTGGCCAAACACGCTCAACAAAGAAAAGGTCAGTAGGGTCCAAAGAAACAAGTACTGCTTTCACTGGTCACTTAGGGAGTTCAAGAGATCTAGTAAAGACATATTGGCAACAATTTTCAATGCGGCTAAGTGCTGTAAGAACAGGAACAGTCAATAGTGCTGTGTCCTCAAGCAAACTTTGACTATTCACACCATTTTCCTGATGACACCCAATAAGACTGATAGTCACCGTGCTTAATGCTATCTGCCACTCAGAGCCATTCTAAGGTCAGGATGCTGCTGCCCATTTTTCAGCCTCAGAGTTAGCAACAAAGTACTAACAGGCATTAGGACAGGTAAGGCTCATGCAAGCAAGCTTGAAAGGCACAGCAGTGAAATCCCAGACTCCTATGCATATGTTTCTCTCACACAATCACTACTGCTTTCCACAGAGCTCGCTAATGCCAAATACAGCCACGATGTTTGTATACGAACTATGTGAATACACCCACCTTCATGTTCTTAGACACAGCTCCCTCCTGGCTTTGAGGATTAAACTTCACTGAAAGGCCTATGGAAACCCCAAGTACTTGCAGTTCTTACTATTATTCCATATTTCAGGATACACCAAAAAAAAAGCAGCAATACATTTGAAAGGTAATCTTCATATGGGGAAGAATGAAAGCCTGATGCAGTTACTGTTTTAAAACAAAAGTGCGGGAGCCTGTGGAAAAAAACATAAAAAGCCAAAAGAAACTAATCTTTTAGGGTGTGTAGTACCCTCACAGACTGTCAATTTTCTATTCACCCTCTCTCTGACCCTATTCTTGTGTTAGTTTGAAACGTTAGGGATTGTTAGCCCCAGATAATTATGGTAGCAATGGCTGTACCTTTTCATGGGGAGGAAAAAAAAAAGCACGGCACCCTTTTTTCTGCTCAGGAATTTATTAAAACTAATTTTGAACTAAAAGAACCATTTCTGGGTTCTAATTTGAGCAGTCTCTTAAAGGACCAGCCTGTTTATTAGAGCTCTGTAGTTTGGTTTGTACATTTGGGAAAAGGGAAGTGATGCTTGACTTGATATAACTGTAGTTTGTCAATATTTCAAGATGATGATGCTTGAAATTCTGGTCATCACCGTATCTCAGAGAAATGATGTCTGAGAATGTCATGTTATTGGTTGAAAACAGATAGCAGCATCAAGACCTGAAAGGAACACTAAGTGAAAACAAAAAGAATAATGCCCCAAATGCCAGTGTAATAAATAATATTACAGAAAACGTTTCAAGAGATCTGAATCTATGCTCTGAAAATTTCCTTTGGTGACATCAACTTCAAGACATAGGAAGGGGCTTTTTCTAGAATTACTTTTACAAATACTTCTAAATAAGTTTTCTCAACATACAATACCCTTCTTTTATCATATTGCTTAGAGTCGAAGTGTTTGCTATAATTCTGCTCCAGAACATTTTCTGTTACCAAGCTTCAGTTACCTGAAACTTGCTGGCTCAGCATGATCAAAATGGTACCAAGGTTTCTGCCTGAAAGGGATCCCAAGAACACTGTCATGCAGATGAAAGTTTGACTGTTGTCCCATAATCAGTGTAATTACACTGATGTGTCAATGTGGGAAGGAAAACTGCATTTACTTGTTTGAGGAGTTTCTTTGTTTCAGCAACTGTCCTCTCCTGATATTACTCCATACCACTACTATCAAATGGAATATCTGAGCCTTATTTTTCAATAGAAGTGCACTGTAGCAAGGTAAAATATTAAGTTAGGCATGCATAACTGTTTCTTATGTGAACTGAGTGGAGGATGTCTGACTGACAGGCAGAGAAAGAAAAGTCTATTTATATAAAAACAAGCAGTGTTGATGGAGGCTTCCTCCTCTTCTCTTCTGCCTTTTCTTCCTCAGTGCCTTGCCAACATACCTTATGCTTAATTTGCATGGTCTACAATGGCAAGCAAAGAGCAGTTCAGTCTCAAGTCCATCCAGCCTTTAACCCCTCTTCCAAAACCGCAAACAAAGTTGCAGATGTCTCTGCAAACCATTGGGACTGACATTCTTCACTGAACCGTTTCCCATAAGGCACCAAAGGTATATTTGACTGTTGATGATTCAACCCACTATCAGATAGTCAGATAAAGACTCTGCGTGTCACTCAGGAGAAGATAAAGATCAAGCCAAACATCATCTGTCTGGCATTCAGAATCCTCTTCCTGCACCCCTACCCATGAACAAAGTCACTTGCAAATACCTCTCAGCCTAAGGACTGAGACTGTTGTACAAATTGCGCTTGAAGCTCAGGGGCAGCCGTGGCTGCAGTGACCATGAAATGGTGGAGCTCAAGATCCTTAGGGCAACAAGGAGGGTGCACAGCAAGTTCACTACCTACCCTGGACATCAGGAGAGCAGACTTTGGCCTCCTCAGGGATCTGCTTGGCAGAGTCCCATAGGATAAAGCCCTGGAGGGAAGAGGGGCCCAGGGAAGCTGACTAATATTCAAGAATCACCTCCTCCAAGCTCAGGAGCGATGCATCTGAAGAGGAAGTTGGGCAAAAACACCAGGCGGCCTGCATGGATGAAGAAGGAGGTCTTGGACAAGCTCAAACACAAAAAGGAAGCCTACAGAGGGCAGAAGCAAGGACAGGTAACTTGGGAGGAATACAGAGAAGTGTCTGAGCAGCCAGGGATCAGGTTAGGAAAGCTAAAGCCCTGACAGAGTTAAATCTATCCAGGGCCATCAAGGGCAATAAGAAAAGCTTCTACAGGTACGTCATCGAGAAAAGAAAGACTAGGGAAAAGTGCATGCCCTCTCCAGAAGGAAATGGGAGACCTGACTACCTAGGATTAGGACAAGGCCACGGTACTCAATGACTTTTTTGCTTCAGTCTTCACCAGCAAGTGCTCTAGCAACACTACGCAAGTCACAGAAGGCAAAAGCAGGGACTGGGAGAATGAATAACTGCACACTGTAGGAGAAGATCAGGTTCAAGACCATCTGAGGAACCTAGTGGTGCACAAGTCCATGTGATCTGATGAGATTCATCCACAGGTAGTGAGGAAACTGGTGGATGAAGTTGCCAAGCCACTATCCAACAGAGAAGTCATGGCAGTCCAGTGAAGTTCCCAGTAACTGGAAAAGGGGAAACATAACCCCCATTTTTAAAAAGGGAAAAAGGAAGACTCTGCATTGTCCTAAAATATCTTTTAATAGTGCTGTAACAAATGTAACTGAAACACTGCAAAAATCAGAAAGCTGGTTTCTTCCATTTTACACACTCTTAGAGATCCTTTCTGCCATTAACCTTAATGTATGTTGTGATCATGTGGTGTTTCTGTATCTTGTACAAAATGTCTGGCTTGAAGCAAAAAATACTGTAGTATGTCAAATAAAACAAATTTAATACCAATCAGCTGCACTAATTGGAATGACAGTGACATTCTGCACTACACTTAAGAGTGGATATACCTTACAGACAAGAAGCCTGACATTTGACTGAGATTCCCTATTTAGACTTATTATATTATTTAGAAATCGAACCCCTAAAATCGTAAGCACAGGATTCAAAATATACTAGCACAGTTATAGTATTTTTAAAATGTCTTAAACCTTTTCCATGAGAAATTTTGCTTATAGAAGGACCTTGACAAAGTAGTTGTCCCCTTACTCTGTGAAAGAAGGCTCTCCTTTTGTTTAACAACGTTAATGTAAAAAAAGAAAAACACATTACTGACATAAACCCAAACATGTTTCCTTTGAGTCTACCTTGGAAATCACTTTTATAACAACATCTATAATTATTTTATAATTAACATCTATAACCTTTCCATCTCAGACAGATGAGACTGAGACTAGGTATAAAACCCTTGCTTAGTTCGCACAGCCTAGTCAGTCTTCTGGTAAGACTAAGTGTCGGGTCCATGGAATTTCTGTAGACATAGAATTTGTTGTAGACAATTTTTCACTAAAAATCAATCAACGCTAGCAAGAATTGTGTAAGAAAGAAATAAATCCAAAAGAAAGAACAGTCAATAATAACTATTAACTGCATTAAAAGCTGCTTTGGGATGGAGGTCAGTCCCTTTTCCAGGCAGAAAACAGAACCCATTCTGGATAAAAGAACATTTTCAAAAGTCAGAATTCTGGGAATAAAACTCTGGAATTCTTAGTCAATTCTGGACAGCAATCATAGACTGCATTTATGAAGAATTCTCTAGAACATATACCTCAACTGTGACACAAACAACTGAATTAGCTGAATAGCTGCAACACCTTTGGCTTTAAACAGGAATCTTGTCTACTGAATTTCCCCCAACATAACTCCCTAAGCATCTAAAACTGAGAACAAAAATGAACATGCCTAAAATGATGATGTTTAAAATTCAGATCTCAATCTTTCTACGCTTTTTCCTTTTCCTAGCAATTAAATAGGATAAATGTTTAATTAAGAAACGTTAAAAAAAACCATACTCCACAGAGCTAAGGACATTCAAAACTTACAATGATAAAGAAGTTCAGAGTATTTCTGCCATGTTAATTCACCAGTGATTAAATTGGTTTAAATATTAGCTATAGTCAGAGCTGTGCAAAATAGACTTTGTTTTTCAGAAATTACACACAACTTTTCAATTTCATAGAATTCTGCACTGCCTCAGTTATGGGCTTCATTTGCAGTGCTGATTAAGTAGAATTTTGCATCAAAAATGCAAATGTATACATATTTTTGATGCAAAACACTCTTTGCTTGAATGCTGTTACTTCTGCTGTGATACTGGCCTGTTTGTGCTCAACAAATTTTTCTGTGTTACTGAAACTTCACAGTACATTATGGGCTCAAAACAGACCCACTTGGGGATAAAGAAAACATCCTTAAAGTTATGCAAAATATTCATAACAAAATGCAAATACTGTTTACAGTTTTCAGCATCTCAGTATAGCAACTCATATTCTAAATTGCAACCAGCTAGAAGCTATATGGAAAACTTTTTAATCAGTCTCTGTGCTGTATACTTATATCGTTGTCTTGTACAAAAACGTTGCAAAAAGGCTGGGCCCAGGATTAGGTATAAAAATACTAGTTTTAGAGTAAGATAGTGGTTTTAGATACATTTAACACTGACACATTCAGAATATTCATTTTTACTGAGGAGATTTCCTGAGAAGGGCATTCAGCTCAACAGGGGACTGTTTCCTCTGGGGGAGACAAAACCTATAGTTAAAGGGTTGGATTTTAATTCCCCCAATGTTAAACCGCACCAAAAATGAATTGGGGCCAAAATAATTATTCACATCACACACTGCTAGGTAGTTATAGATTGATACATTTACATTTTGCCAGAATAAGCAATGCCTTCTGAGAAATATAAACCTCTGCGTCTTTTACCCTTACATCCCTGACGGATACAATTCTTGTCATTGCTCACTGACACAGCGAGCACACATCCTCTCATCGCTCCACACGTACCTACCTTGCCGTCTTCCTCGCACTAAGTAAAAAGTCCTCCACGCTTAGGACACAGTGTTCTGTTTCCTAGCATGCTGCATCAATAAACTAATGACACTTCGGAGAGTCTCTCTTGTGGTCAATTCTGCCTCCTCAAGAGACATCCATAAAGCTGACTGTTTCTCTCCACTGTACCTAACTTAAACTCACGGGCTCACAAAATGATTCTGGAGAGCGAGAAAGAGAAAACAGTTATATTGCAAAGGACTGTCAGCACAGGAAGCTATATGGGTGAGAACTCCACCATAATAACATCCTTGTTCAGTTCTGTGCCTCAGGTAATAGCCGTTTTTCAAAGAGTAGAGATAAGTGAAGTATGCTTTAAAAGTATATACTAACATGCAGGGCTTCACTGGAGTGAAGTCTACCTATAGGAGTGAAGACGGCTGCTTCCATGAAAATTATGAGGACCTAGCCTCATTATTTCAGTTTGCTGAAATTTGTTTCTTTAAAAAATTCTCCCGCACATTCTGTTGGATATTCCTTACTTTTCCAGTCTGAAAATGTGTAGTGCAGATGGTCCCTGATAACTTCAATTTTCTGCTCTGCAAAGGGCAGCCACCACAATGGCAACTGAGATTATGTGGAGAGAGACCAACTAACTGAAAGAACACTGGATGAAACACACAGTGAAAGCAAAAGATTTCAGAAATTTGCTCCACAGGTGAAAAAAATCTGAAGTTCAACAGAAACATTTTGGTTTAAATTCGGCATCAGATCCTACCTGCTCTTTCGCATCTGCTCCTTTTTAGACTCGGGCACCTGCAACTGATCCTCCATGAAAGAAAACTGACTAAAATCAAAATGAAAGAAAATTATGACTGTGTTGGTACTCCATTGTACCAACATTGCAGGGTATGTCTTTGTTAGAAGCAAATGCTTTATTAATGTAGGAAAACTAGTATACATTGTAAGGAAAATAACTTCATAAGGACAGATCTATGTTTTATATAATTTGGTTCCTTGATTATACAATGTACTAAAGTAAAAATATAGTTTTCCTGACACAGCAGAATTTACATTAAAGGCTTCCCCTGCATAACTACATCAGTAGGACTGATGTCTCTTACCTACCTTGATCAATGACATACATTAGCTGAAAGTGGCAGGGTAGACCTCTCCTCAAAAACATCAATATGGCTCAAACTGAAAACAAATAATGGTGAAATCAGTGAGCAACACCACAAACCTGGTTAGGTGAATAATCCTAGCAGTAAGCAATACCTAAAACTAATCCTGGCATAACTCTTCGACGAGATGTTTTAATAGTACGCATAAATCGATTTTATTCAAAGGCCAAAATTTTCTAACCGTCCAACCAAACCAAAAATATCAGAGATAGTATTCAACAGATGCGTTTTTATTACATTCCAAGGTCTGTTTACTTTACACTTAGCGTTTTAAATTTTGCTTCACGAGAAATTGTGCTTGACCCTCAGATTTGAGTCTGTGTGGCTCGTAGATAAGTAGTTGCAGGTCTGAATCGCTTCTTGAACAACACAAGGGAACAGATCAAGAGACCTTTTATCTTCTATGTCAGAGCTTTGCCAAATGCAGGAATCAAGAACACTCAAGATTTTACAGGGCAAAACACATTGTGAGCTCAAGGCAAACACAGTAACTAAATGAATGGGAGATACAGTTCACTGAAACCCATAAAAATGAAGTTTATCCTTTTTAAATTGTTCCTTTGTGTAAAACGGATTATACTGCCTATGATTTAGTGCTTTTTTAAATGGTTGCTGCTGTAAAAGTAAGATTACAGAAATGAAATTATTTGGGAAGAAAATACAAGGACAGATGCAAAAAGCCCCCCAAAGCACCTGAAATAGTTTTTGCTGAATTATTTAGCATAGTTATGTTTCTGTCCCTTTTGTAACTTGTGTCTATGCCAGTTTACGATTATCATACTGTCAAAAAATTCCAGTTTAAAAAAATGTTGTCACCTGACTTCAGCATGTACGGAAGTCTTACAATACAGAAGTATTTCAGTGGCAAAGCAGTTTTTCCTGTTTCCACATTTTAAAAAGTTAGAAATCTAATCCCACCTTATATTTGAGAAGCATCCTTTAGATTAATTTTAGCTTTACGTGTTGTAAAATGCCATTAGAGAAATGTGTTTTCTAAGCTATGTCTGCCTGTTTATGTCATTTCTTAAGTGATTTCTTAGGAGACTACTCACAGTTGTTATCTGGCCCGCTTTACAGAGATGTGAGCTGAATTTTGTTAGTGAAGTGCTGTGGCAGTAATGCCTAAAGATGACCGACCACCAAATCCCAGCAGGCAAGAAAATAATGGTTATTATTTTAAAAATGCAATTCAGGCAGTTGGAACCCAGTTCTGGCTGACTGAGCGAATTAACCCCTACCCTTTGTCCTTCCCCCACATTGGCACCTTCCACAGGCTGTGCAACAGCATTAACCTTATGGACAAACACGCCGGCGCTTTATACTGCAAACTGAAGGATGAGAGCTGAGCAACACCTTGTGTTAGATGATAAAACTAACCATATGCTGTGAGTTTGCTCCTTTTCTTCCTTAATATAGCAGACTTTCTCTCTGTGCTATCAATTTCCGTGTTTTCTCTTTGAGGCATTTACATACTTTCATTACTTTCTGAAACAGCAGTTTTCATAAATCATTTTATAACACTACTTTCTATGTATTTTGTTCTTCCTCATTATTTCTTTCCTATCCTTCCTGGCATTATTCGTTACACCAAATGTCGGTTTCCAGTGTAAATCATGAAGTTCCTTGAGATATTTTTACCGCTATGATTGAGAGCTGAGACTGACAGTTGATTATCACCATTCCAATTCCTTTTTTTTCCCTCAATCCTTCACTATTAAGAAGTTAGATGCTTGTCTCCCACTCACTTCAACCGGAGATAGCTCTCTTCTCCCAATTATTTGAATATCCAGTTGGGTAGGAATGCTAAAATAAAGTAATTATTAAGTTATGTTGTTGTGAATGACTCCAGATTATTCATTTTTGTCAAGTGACTGTACTGTGCAAACATAAAGTAGCATTTCCATTATGTTTAGTTAAATTCACAGTAACTAGATACTTGGAAATATCTTCTCCCAAACAGAATCCATGACCAGTTTTGTGATAAAGAATTTATAAAATAATTTTTAACCACTTAATATCACAATTAAGCTTAACTTTAAGCTTCAGAATACGAGTATTTAAATGTGGGGAACCAGCTACTGTTAGGAACTAATGAAATGAAGAAATTTATGTCATAAAACACATATTCTATCAGCATATAACGGTTATCAAAGAAAGCAACAAATTTTAATAAACTCATACAATTCGTATTATCCATTCTTTTAAGCAATTTAATCATACTTCAAGAAGCAAAACTTGCATAGTTAAATATTTATGTGGGCACTTGCAGATGGTTCAGGGAAATTTTTTATATGAAGAGACTTTGCTTTGGATGGAAAACTTACCTTTCATTAACATTATAGATTTAGATAACTATAATTTGATATATAGATTGGGAATGATTCCAAAGTCCACAGAAAAGCTGCCATTTATTTCATTCAGAGTATCAGCCTGAAATCAGCAGAGCCAGGCGCAGTATGCGTAACCTACCCAGCAGCATCCAGGTGACTGATATAGTACACAAACATCACAGTAATACGTCAGGTAACTGCTCTAATAATACTAAACTGAGGAGCGTTTTGGATGTCTGGCTTGGCATATTAACCAGATCTAAAGATCCAAACAGGAACTAATTACGGCTTCTCTATAAATTATACAAGCTATATTTTGTATCTTATCACTACCTAACAAAAACTGATGTGCTTTTGTGCCTACTAGTTCTTGAAGTAGGGTTTTGTTTCCCCCAACACATGCGTTTTAGCTTCTGGTACCAGTAGGTCATAAGAGGCTATAAATTACCCTCATTACCTTAATGATCACAGGATTGCTGAATAAGCTCCATTCCATCATAACATAATCACATTCCAGCATCTGCATCAGGCTTTAAGACTTCCTACTGCTTATGAGGAATAGTGGTCGGAGGCAATCAATACAGAAAGCATTAACATTGTGCAACATATTGTATATTTGATAGAGACACTTGCATATCATTACAGCAGCAGTACCTCAATGATAAACTTACGTGTCTGAAGTGAATCAATATGAATTTTTGCTTCAAATACCACATGCAGGTTGTAACAACAAAATGCGTTTGCTGTATTTCATCTGAGTACTTCCACTATTTTCAGTATTTTTGTTTCCACTACAATTCACTGTTCAGAATTCTACAGGTGTTAGTGCTGATGGAATGTAAATGGCTTGCAGACTAATTACAGAAGTCTGCTAATATCTTACCTATGGGAGGGAAGACAAAATCAATTTGGACCAATTTATCTAGTCAATGCAAGGAACAATTTCTTTGTCAACAAATAATTTTCTTTTCAAAAATCAAGCTGATTGATTACAGCATAATCTTGTGCAAGTTTTGCTAATCTATCGTTACTTTAAAGGTGACGAAATTAAAGTTGGAGTCTAAGTTACTTGATCAAGAATAGTAGTTGGGCTAAGAAGGGAATCGAAGGACCATCACGACCAGCTTTATGCTGTACCTATACACAGGGCTCTTGTATTGCACAGAATTCCTCCATATTGCCCAAAATGGAACTAAAAATCACCTTTAATTTCTTTCAAATTGTTCTTAACCTTCACAGTGCAGAGAAAGCTGAAATCTGTAAACAATCTGCTGCAATAATGCCTGCCTGAGCCTGCAGTGCAAAACCGTGACTTTGAGGAAGGAACAGCTCCTTGCTCCTCAGGCATCTTAGATACCACAGAGCATTCCCTTCCTGGGATCTGACTCCCTGCCCTGCTAGGAACTGGCCCACAGCAGCATCTTGTCTTCTACTATTCCTTCCCGAGACCTGCCAATCCAAGTGGAAGGCACGGCTCCTGCACAGCTCCACAGGCAGGTAAGGGGGCTGCCCAGAGGCACAGCCTGGCCAGCGGACACAGCTGCCTGCCCAAGCTGCTCCCGCACAGGCCCAGAGCTCAAGCCAAGCTGCTACACTGGGAACTCTGGGCTTCGGGTCTTCGCTTGGGTGAGACTGGGTTAAAAAGTGAAAACTACAACAGAAGAATAGAAGAGTCACCATTGTACTGACGTGGATCTTCTTTCCACATCCTTCTCGTTCAGTATTTGTATTTTTTCCCTGAGTGTTTCTCAGCTATAATCATTCAACGCCAGCTTTTTCTGCTTTTCATTTGATAGTGAGATGTTTTACATCAACAATTTTTCTCCAGAAAATAAAAAATAAAAAGACACAGCTCGAAGCATTTGCAATCAGCTCTGACTACTTTCTGGGGGGAAAAAAAAGAGAAGAGACAGCATTATCACCACTGTAGAAACCGTCTAACTCCACCGATTTACACTTTTCGATTTTTCACTTTTCATAAACAGGGCATAAAATATTTATTTAGACTTAATGGTGCCATGACCACTGACTTGTATTTCAACACTACTACTAAGCTTTATTCCTAACTGCCAACAATATCCTGTCATGAGCTAAAATTCTCTCAATTTGGAAAAAAAAATAAAATAAATAAACTCGAATCTCAATCATGATCAGTTTATTCTCATGCTTCAAAAATCTTCACAAAAAAGGCTATTCATTGGGCAGGCTGCTTGAACAGTGTAAGTTCCTCTCTTCTCCTGTAAATACCCCATTGGGAGACTTGCGCAGTTAGGCATCCTGCAAGTCTCATCTGAATTTCTCAGCACTCAAGGATTTAAGCACAACTCTGGACAGTGAAAGGCAATGAAGAGCAAAATACTCACACAAAAGTATATTTGAGGTAAAATGTAATAATCCTCTCAGTTTTAACTTGTTCATGCTATTGGAAATAAAAATTATTTTTTTAAGGTTTGCAAGTGCATCTCCTCCAAAGAAAAAGATGTTACGACTCTTTCAAGACCCGTCACCTAGACACAAAATAAATAAGCTGTATAAAACATTGTGGCACTCTCTTTTAGGTACTATTTGAAACTCATTAAACCTTGCTCAAATTATTGTTCACTGGAGTTAAAATTATAGGTTATTGGAAGAGATTAGTTTCAGGTAAAATACATATTACATTTACACATGCTTTGCCAGAGATTAAATTACATCTTTCTTGGCTTAACAGAATTTTGCAATATTTCTGGAAACACAATTTTCATTGGGCCATTCTATGCTACCACAGCTTTCAAAATCCCACAATCTTCATTAAAGCATAACAGATCGATGTCAAAACCTATTATGCCCAGTGCCAAGTGCATGTAGGCAAATTTGCCTCTCCTGTTTTTCTGTTTGGTTTTAGTATTACTCCTTACAGGTAGCGCAAAGGCCTTTTTACAGGTTTGTCATTACTTTTTGCCTTCATAATCTCCTTTCTTTTCATGGCAGTGAACTCAGTCATTGCGTTATTTTATTATTGTTTTTAATCTACAACTACTGCTGTTCTTTTAAGTTGACCAATCCTGTACCAATTAAGTAGAAGAACTTCACTTGAATAGATATGGAACCAAGCTGTGGTGCATTTAAAATGTTACTTCTTTAAATTTACAACTTTATTCATAGTTTCTAATATATATACCTTTGGTCAGAACTTGTTTTATCTCTTCAAAGTAATCCTTTTTTCCTTTTTTACTACTCCAGCAGATAAAGGATGTTTAAGAATGTGTGATGATTAATAATGCCTTCCACAAATGGAATGAGTCTTCTGAGCCACTTCAGGGTATCTGCATCACCAAAGTGCTACAGCAGTAACAGCCTGACATGAGTCTCTAACGCCACTGAATCGCCAGTCTGATAATTATTCAGCAGGTCATCCTTGTACTCTCAAAAACTATTTAAAAACACACATTTCCGAGTGTTGGAGGAGTAACTTCTACAGGCCGGAGGCCTGGGTACGTGGGGTTGGTGTAACGTCAGTGGAGGAGAATTCATTTACCCCAGATCCGACCAATGCCTTGTCGGGACAAGGTCTTAGTTAATTTTTTTCTAAAGGACTCAGACACTTTAAAAAGGAGATAAGCACTTTTCAGGGCTATTCAGTCATCTGTGCCTCACAGATAATTTGCCCCTTAAGACTCAGAGATCAATTATTTCAATGGAAGAAAGTTGGGCACGTTGCCCTTAAAAAACCTGGCCTGAAGACCTGGCTGTCCCGCGGTCTCACGGCGATCGCATGTCCAGCAGCGTACTGCAGCCTGCCGCACGCAGGGGAGAGCCAGCTGAAATCAAAAACCTGTGTGATTTTGTTAGCATGGTGCCTGAGATCATATCCTTTGCCTCTCAGATGGGTTTCTGAGGTTGGCCTCGTTACTATACTAACACAAGTAAACAGCTTTCAGTACCTTGTGAATTTAAGCGGACTAAATTAGCGTTTGCTCACAGCCTGCAGGCAAACCAAAAATCTCTAATTTGGATTTTTCTCCTTAATCTTAGTTTCGAATCTATTGAAAGGGATTAATTATGGCCATTAAGTACTCATCAAATACGTCTGAGCAAATCAATGGAATGTTTTTATAATTTTACTACAGCCCAGTAATATTGACTTAAAACGTAGAAAGGCTAATTTTGAGATGCTGACTGGAAGAAATAGTAGAGGGGAGGAGTACAGCTCAAATTTACAGAAAGTATGCAAATATAAGGAAGAAGTCTATGTGGCAGAGCGCCATAACTTGCTATCAATCTGAAGTTCATATGCAGGATTTTTTAAGCATATGAGGAAGCAACAGAAATAGTCACCACTGAGCAAGGTATGAAGGCACCTGCTACTCGTTTCAGGATGAATTCTGCCTGCCAATCTCCCAAAGGCAAAAAATATCTGAGAGGATGATGGGAATCCCACACTGCTACACTAGAAAGTCAAGAACATTTACCTAAAAAATAAGGAACAAGAATATGGTGTATGTAGGACACCCTTACTACGTTTTTCTTAATTATGATAATCACCGCATTTACATTTATAGCACTTGGAAGTTTTCGTCTTTTTTCATGTTAGTCCTATAGGAAAATAAACCTCTAGGGATTCACCATATATCAAATAGTGAATTCTAACTATAGTTCCGTTCATTAAAAATAAAATGGTGCCTTCCACTATCCCTTGGCATATCTTTTCCACATACAAGAAGTTACTTAAGGAGTGTTATATCAACACAGCTGATCATATTCATTAGAATCCCATTCAATTAGAACCGTGAGTACTTAATGCAGAAATTCAGTGCTATCTCTCTATACTGTTGTGCAGTTCAGTCTGTTATGGTGACATCATTAAGTTGTTTAAGGTGCAATATACAGTTTTGAAGGTAAAAGTCTGTCAAGTTTCTATTCTGTTAAGGCCATTTTGTGACCAAGTGAAGTAAATAATTTGGAAAACACCCATAACAGCCGTCTGACTAATGTCCGTCTTAAAAAGTCTGTACTGGAATCCAGCCACTTAAAATAATATGGACCCATGTAATTTTTTTAGTGATTCCCCTTTATTGTTATTTTTGCAAAAATAAAATGGTATCACCATGATTTAATGTTGGTGGCTTTTATTTATATACTTTTTTTTAATTATTTTGTTTTTAAAGTTCTCCTCCGTTGGAAAAGACATCTTTTTCCCCAAATTCAAGTCAAACATACTTGACACTTTAGAGAAAAAAGAAATAGAGATCCATAAGATGGAAAGTAATTTCAGCATGATAATTTTATACAACAAAAACCGGAATTTGAGGTGATGGCACTCAATAGGTAATAATCATTATAAACAAGCAAAACATTGGCGCACCTAGCAAAATCATGTTATGTATATCTTTATTACAGTTTTCAGAATACATGGATTAACAATGGCCAGGCTGTGATTTCATCAAATTCCTATTTTAAACATTACATACAAACACAAAGCTTTTAAAAAATAGAAATGCATGAGTTTTGTCACTTTTTTTTTTGTGTGTTTTTTTTTGTTTGTTTGTTTGGCATCAGGACTCATATGACTTCCAAAAGGGAAACCAAATGGTGCATGATAGCAGACTGACTGAGCTGTAATAGATTATTGTTCACATTCTGTGGCATATGTATCACCTCAAACGGCGCTAAAAGAAGCACTACGGGAACACATCTTTCTCCTTTACCATTCTTCTAATGACACCAGTAGGTGCTGAGTGACAGCTTGCAGGACTGCAGAATTCACAGGCTTACACAACTCCCTTTCTTGTGCACAAAAGCAATATGTGATCTGAAATAGAGACACCTGAAGCTGAGGGATTTGGCTTTTTCTGCTTTGATTATTATTTTTTTTTTTATTTACATTTTATGTGCATGCGTGGGCGTGTGTGTAGATACTGCAGAAGAAAAGATGTAGAGGCTTCTTACAATACTTATTTTTAAATGAATAACTTGCAGATACAGTATGGCACAGAAGAGGTGGGCTTTACATTGCTTTATCGTTTAGCATTTGTTACACCCGACCTCTCAGCAATCTGAAGGCAAACATTAAGGTATAATTCAGCCAAGCCTTTGTTTAATGGATAAGAAGCAATTTACATATATAGGTAAGTTGGCTCCCACATTACTATTACCAGCTTTAAATATTTACTAGCTGTATCATTCTCAATATAGGAAGTACTAAATTCACCCATCAAAGCAGGATTTGCCCGAGGGATGCAAAAGCTGCACACTGCAAAGTTTTCTTAATGAAAGCTATAGGAGGATTTCCAGAGCCAAACTTAAAACTCAGCCAGATTCTCAGAGTTTTGCAAACCATTTGTATATTGTGGGATGAATTTAAAGTAGATCACTGATGAATTGTGGTTCGGATAGAAACCATGAAAACATTATGTTTTTTACAGCATTTGTCTGAGGTAGTACATATACCACACACAAAAAAATGCAAAAATATACAGATATTTATAACTATTTGCATTTTACAGAAGGGAACGATGGGAATGCTTGCATTTGTATCTGAATTTTCAAGAAAGAACAGGTAATTTTAGATAACATTCTTCATATTGACCATGGTTGTCTAAAACCAGAACAAACAGTATTTCTGGGAATACTTCCTGAAGCTGTTCCTCAATGCCCTCTGAGGCACTAATTTTGTTTTGGCTTTAGCATCAGTTCATAACATGATTAACACTTAAACCAGAAAATCACTTATGTGCTGGGAAAGGGTATTTGTTGAATCACAAACAAACATACATGACAAACCGCGTTGCACGTTTTTCTCAGGAACCGCATAAAACTGGAGCAAAAAATGTCTAGTGTCTTTACATTTCTGATCTGTACAGCCAGTAGTTAAGCAACAGAGATGTGTATTTGTATATGATTTAAGCATTTCATTCCCATGTCAATTTGTCAATCACAAATTTAGTTCAATTCATTGCAAAGGTAAATTTATCTTCCTCTTAAATAAACTAAGAAATGTAAACAGTGTAACATCATAAAAAAAAAAATAAAAATCTCTTCAGTACTTGTAACTGGTAAAATGTGAATGCAAACAGATGTGCTGGTATATTGTTAATGTAATGTCTCAGAGGACATATAGTGAAACATAATTAGCAAGAAATTTATGTATGAACCCTCCAGCGATTTTCTTTCTGGGATTACATTGAATACAAATATAATTTAACTGATATATTTCATTTTTTAAAATTAGAAAATAAGGCAAGTGCATTTCTGAAAAAGGTGCTACTCTTCTACACTTCTAGATAAACATGTGACACCTCTGAAAATTAGATCAATAATAAAAACATTAAAAATATCTGCAATTTAATATAGACTGAAAAACTATCAAAAGACAAAGTGACCAGCATCAATTTCAGAAAATATTTTAGACTTCATAAATACGAGCACCCTATATTTACATAAATTATCTTTTAACTAGTTTTCCTTTGAAAGACACTTTTGTTCTAACAGATATGTCCATTAAATTATATAAATGTTTCAAATATGAAAAAAATAGTAGTAAAATAGAAGCATCAGATGATGTTGTTATTTTGGATTTGCTTTTTTTTTTTTCTCTCCTAAGATTTGGTTCTTGAAAATCTGTAGTCAGCTTTCACAGAGCTTTAAAAAAAAAACCAAAAAACCAAAACACCCATGGAAATGAAAAACTCGTGCACTAATAATTACTGCTACAGTATAAAGATTCTGTTGTGAGCTTTTGAGTTTTCACATATAAAGATTATACCAATACTTGTAAATCCCAGCAAAATGCTAATTTTAAAATTTGAATTCTAATACACTGTTGATTGTAGTACAAATTTCTACAGACATTATGAACCTAATCCTTTTAAACTGGCTTTGTACATTAAGCACATTTTTATAACTGTAAATTTAATAGTTCCATTTTAAAAAGTTATACTTCAATACAAGGTTGATGTCAACCTTACATGAAACAGGATATAATTCTTTGTATCTCTTACTGGTAAACAGGGAGACGTAATCCTGTTGCATGCGTGTTGTTTTTTTTTCCTGAAATACCATACAACTCTTCAGTGAGTTACTAAAATCACAAAAAACCCCAAACAGTTTAGGAAGGGTATTAGTTGATAGCACACATTTCACTAGCCTTCAGTTGTATTCCTATGTTTACAGATATAGCAATGGGCAAAACCCCTGTTTCCTCTGAAGACAATTAAAAAAAAAAAAAATTATTTGAATACTAGATTGAAAAGGAGCTGTAACTTTTCTTACAATAATTGGATATTGATCAGTGTAGTTTGATGTTGTGAGAATTTATCCCAAATTAGTCAGATAGTCTTAAGAGTATCTCACCAGAGAAGCAAAAAGAATCTACTGTACAAAGATGCTTGGCTCAAGCAGTAGTGCAAAGTTACACTGCCCCAATATTGAATGCTCCTCTAGAGCTAGCAGTTTGTGCACAGAAGACAATGTGACACCTTACCTTCCAAATATTCTTGATATAACTTTAAAAACAAAAGTTCCCCATAACGCCAGGCAATCAAAGTATTCATAATAATTCATCAATCAGTGAAAAGCAGTAATAATTTGAGAACAAGTGCCATTTACTACATTGTATCCCGTTTTTTTAAATATCATAGCTGAGCAACGTATGAGCAGTTCCATTGGAACTCCCACTTAAAATCCTCTATCCCATCCAGATAAACAACGAACCTATAGTAAAAAGGATGGTGAAGACCGACCTGAACACCAAACAGAGTGTACATTCAACTAGAGTCTGGGGAGAAAAGGGAACTGTAGTTTCCCATTGAGTGGCAGAACGTAGACAGTGTCAGCTACTCGACTAACTGCTCACCTGAGGTACTGCAGTGCAGGGGCCTGTATACAAAGTAGAATGGGAGGAGCTTCCCGAAAAATCAGACTGCTGCAATCATTGATCACTGCTATATACTGCTCCAGGTAGAAAATCTGTTCTTAGCTGCTAAACCCTCAGCACTAAAATCCACCAGTAGAGATCCCGCTACATGTTTTACCTGAGAAACAGAGGAAAAACTCAGAGGCAGTTCTGAATAACTTCATAATGTAGCTTGTCTCTAAAAACCTACACAAAGGTATTTTTAGCGTAATGAAAATAGGACAATCATACTTTCCCCCAAATATCTTTATAAAGAATATATAAGTGCATCATTAGAAAAATCCCTCCTTAGATACAGTTAAAAACATATCCTGTCCTTGATATCATTTAATTTTGGTAAAATCCTATGCTCTGTTTTATTTAAATTTTTTTTTAGCAGTGATAATTAACTATACATCATCATATCAACAAAAGTGTAGATATGTGGTATATCCTACTTGCAGCCAAAATAGCTGAATCCACCAGGCTTTATATTGAGATAAGATTTTCAGCAACCTCTCTGGGGCTATGCATTGCTTTTTATGGTTACAAAAAAGATTCTGATAATGTAGACCAGCTCATCTCTGAATTTATTAACATACAATTTTATTATTTTTTTCCTTTCATGTCCAAATCAGAACTGCAAATGGAATCCACAGCTGTATTCTTTCAACAAATTTGTATTTTCTTACCCATATGAAACATAACCTAGAAATCCCCAACTCCTTTCATGTAAGTTGCCAGCTTTAAAAAAAAAAAAAAAAGAAAAAAGGGAGAACAAAAAAAGAAGAAAGAACATAAGAAAATAAGATATATATCCTACTGTTTAACACTGTTTACAGATCTTGGTAGTTGGGGTAATAAGATACAGTATGTGGATTATTTAGCAATAGCTTTTAAAATACATAATATTTATACACCTTCTCATTTAATCAATACCAGTATTCCTTTATGATCATTGCCAATTTGTACGATAAACTCTTTTCAAAGTATATCCATTTAATTGTAAATAAAACAATTCACTAATTCTTTGGCATCAGAAGAATCATACAGCTGCAATTGTTCCATTGTGGCGAGAACGAGACCTTTCCAAAGTTACTCGTCTGTTATCTGTAATACAAAGAGAGGAAAAAAACAAATCACCATAAGATTTGAAACATGGATAATGCAATGTCAAGAGGTTTTCAAACAGCCCTGAAAATCATTTCAAATGATATGTAAATAAGTAACTAGGAGACTGGATCAGAGAAGTTTCACACTGCAGCTGCCAGACTGAGTTCAAGAGTTCTGCAATCAGCAATAAATTACTTTCTTGATCAGAGAAGCTGGGTGATAAAAGCATTAGGAGAATCCTGAAACACAGTCCCCTTGGAAACAGCACACAATAACAAAAATTCTGGGTAAAAAAAAAAAAATAAAAAAAATTCTTATTTTACAAACAGTTTATGCACAGAAGCTCTGGAAAAATACATTTCCTTTTTCACGAGAAGGTACTGACCAGCGTGGTGGTGAAAAGCCTACTAGATGCTACAAGTATAAAAGCGCTAACACCATTCACTATAATTTGGTACGGAGTTAAAAATAGAACAGTTAAATCAGCCACTTCCTAAGCATTTCCTGATTGTGCAATGTGAACAACTTTTAGTATAAAATATTACACAGTAATTATTGCAATGAATAATAAATACGTCTCTATCACAGGAAAACAATCATGAAGTACCAGCCACATTCCTAAATGCCTTTAAAATAAAATTTTAAAGCGATGAATATACACATGCACACACACAAAAAGGGGTAGAAAATTAACCCCCACTTAGACTTCTGGAGGTTTTAATCTTTCTTTTTTAAAATGTGGTCCCGCCATGCAATGTTTTATTTTGTTTTTGGTGACTGCTTACTTTTGACCAAGCATTTTCTATTCTCTTATGTCATATTCAGGTTGCTGCTCTTTGTTCCCGTCAGTACAGTATCTACATTGCTACAGCATCAGGGTGTCCCAATATAGGGCTGGAACTCCTGCCTAGAACTGGATTGTTAAAAGGCAACAGTCACTTCAGAAGCAAAAAGCCTGACAGACAAACTGCAGGTAAGCAGGTTTTCTCACTTATTTTCTAACTGAGCCAATGTAGCTCTATCTGTTTGCCCAGTGCAGCAGCCTCTAAAAGCTGGTGTCACTGGTACTGCTGGGGGAGAGCACTCAACTCGGGCCAAGGCAGAAGGGTCAGGCATAAAGCACACGACCCCAGCGCATCTGCTGGATAGAAATCCATACTTTGTAAAAGCTATCGACTGGATCATTATGTTCCAGAGACTGGGGGAAAGGTTGGAGCAAAGACCAATGGAGGATCTCATCAATGTACACAAATACCTGAAGGGAGGGTGCAAAGAGGCCGGAGCCAGGCTGGTTTCAGCAGTGCCCAGTCAGAGGACCAGAGGCCATGGGCACAAACTGAAACACAGGACGTTACTTCTGAACATCAGGAAACACTTTTTTACTATGATGGTGACTGAGCACTGGAACAGGTTGCTCAGGGAAGTTGTGAAGTCTCCGTCCTTGGAGATATTAAAAAAATGTCCAGACGTGGTCCTGGACAATTGGCTCTAGGTGATGCTGTGTGAGCAGGGCGGGTGGACAAGATGACCTCCAGAGGTCCCTTCTAACCATTTTGTGATTCCATTCTAAGCTAACAAAGCCAGAAATGGTCCAAGCATATTAAATAAGGTTCTGGAGAAGACAAAGAATGTCATATTTGTGATCTGTTTCTGGACAAAGAAGAGAGGATGCCTGTGTAGATGGCAAGGGCTCTGCAAAATCAACCTTCCTTTTCCCTGTTCCATGAAAGTGTCTCCAATGCTATAGGGAATTAACGGCTCCTTTAGCAAGATTATTAGTTCTTTTTATAGTTCTGCCTTGCCTCCTTTTCCTAATGAATCTATCCATGCATAAAGTATTCAAATTACCCTAAGTCAATCTGTTTTGCATGGGAATAAATCTCTACAGTGGTTGCAGTGTCACTAGGCAATGGAAATTAAAGCACAAAAATGCTGTCGAAAACCCAAGAAGGAAAGTTATTAACTCAAATGTGCTGCTGTTCCTCTATCGCAGAGGAAAGCGGAGAGAGTCTAGTGATACTTGCAGTGGGAGAAGTGCCTTCTCCAGTAGACTATCTCTTCATAGAACTTCAAGATCATCAATGGTACAGGTTAAAAACAGATTAAGAGAGTCTAACATTGATTTCTTCATACTTGTTTTTTTTAGATTTTTCTCTTTTCTGTTTTTTTTGTGTGTGTGTTTTTGTTTTTTTTTTCATGATGGTAGAGACAAACATTTTCTGCAAACAACAGTTCAGATTCTCCTGTAACTGCACAACTGAGCTGGGAGTTAAAGAAAACACAAAACAAAATTGTAAAAACAAGAAGCATTATCATTGCCTTCTTCATCTGATAACAAACAAAGTATTTCCCCAATAATTAGAAGTAATCTATTATTTTCAATTATTTCCAGTTTTTATATTTTTTAGAGATAGGAATACAAAATCTGAAAGATTCAAGACAGACTGGACAGAACCACAAAGTTCTTCTAATCAAGGAAACTGGGATGCAATGATTTAGTTATTGCCAGTAAGAAACAATGTCAGCATTTGCAAGAGATTTTTCTGCAAAGCTTAGAGCACTTCATAGCGAGTCTTACTAAAACAAAAGGCAAGTAGGATATAAATTACACTTTGATAAAATTTTCAGCTTGTTATAAAAAAGGGAGGGGAGGATTACATTTATTTACTACCAACATGAAATCTTTAACATATCTGAAAATTTTGGAGGTTAATATAAAGTATTTCTTCTTTACGAATAAACCTATTTTATTCAACAGTGAATCTGGAAGCTACCTTGTGTGTAGATGTGCATATTTACATCTGGTTAAAAGAAGAGGTATCAGTATGCGTACACACATATAAAGAAATGACTTGTTTCTTCACTAGATGTAAAATGTGCTTGTATATGTATAAACATTCGTTAGGTTAAAACAAAGGGTTTCATATTAGGATTTGAAACTGGATTGGGCTGATATTTCAGTGACTCAAGCAAAAATTAAAAAAAACATGACATTTATAACACTTCCAACATATAGATTCAGTTATCTCCAACAGTTGTATTTCCTTTTTTTTTGATGTTACAGACCATATTGAATAGAACACAAAGCAAGACTGGCTTATAAACATGACTGTGACTACTCTAGCATAAAACTATGTATAACATCAATAAATGGTAAAACTATTCACTTGTATTTCAGGGGAGTGGGGATGGCAAACAAAAGGCAGTAGCAGTAACCTAAGAGTATTAGAAATTAAGCCAAACCATTGCCAAAGGGCTCAGGTGTACACTTCAGAAGCACGTAAAAATGACTAGAAAACGTGATAGTTTGTGTATGCATCATTCATGCCTTCTTGGTAATCCATCTACCTACGTAGATGAATACTTTGCTTCTTACTTTTAAAAGAGATGGACTTCTGACATTGAAGTAGAGCATTTAAAAAGCATCCACAATGCTTATATTACAGACATTATAATCTGTCTCTGAAACTTAAAAGTAGTCTCTCAATCATCTGAATGGACCTTTCCTTGGAGCAGTAAAAGGTAGAACAATGAAGGATTAAAATGGAAAAAACCACATATTTTTATATCATAAAATAATGTTAATCTTTTAGCTAGCTGGATCAAATTCAAATGAAAGAAATATACAATTAAATGCTAAGAAATCGAATCAGGAGTTCCTTTTTAGTATACGTAATACTAGAATGCAATCTCGACCATGCAAACTTTATACCTCCACTGGAAAAAATATAGGAACTTTGTTATAATAACAATTAGCTGCTCATGTCTTCTTGCACTCAATATAGTACCTAGATGGGATTAAATAATATCTACAATATACAAGGTATTTGTAGAGGTGTGTTTGATAAATGTACATCATTCACCACGTAATATGAATCTAATGATGTAAAAAAAAAAAAGCAAAACCGAAATAAGCTTAGTGTATAACTACAACAAATGTATGCCATTAAGTAAACAAACAAAAAAATTCTAAACAGTTATTTTTAGACAATGTATTTTAATTTTATGGAATTTGACAACTTCAACCTTAAGATATTTGCCCTTATACTCTGTATGTATCAAGCATTAGAAATTGCAATCAATTAAAAAACACACTGGTAGGGGAGAAGAAAATACTTTTGCAAAAACTATACTCTGCAAAATGTATTTTTCCTGTCCTTAATGCTCCTTCATTAGTTCTGTTATTAAAAGAGAAGTCTCAATAGCTGCAACAGATTTATTAACTCAGTAGCTTGTTATCAACATAAAACTCAGTTATATTAGGAGAAAAATAAATTCTATTTTGCAGAACTGCAATACTAAGATTAAGTGACTTTCCCATTTCACTTTCTTCTTATCACTCTTCCAGGTAGTAACTTTGTGCTCTCCTAATTATAAACCTTACTTTTTATGAGCAATCAATGCTAGTAATAATATAGATGTGCAATTGAATGGACTAGTTATGAGACTGAGATATCTGATAATAGAAAGAGACAGAGTCGACAAAAGCATACCTCAAACGTACTTGATTGGAATTTGTATTATCCTGTAACAATCGCAAAAAGAGTTTTCTCTTTGACATGCCTTGTATTAAAATTGTATTATAAACTGCTACCTTGGGCTTGGTACCTTAGTTGACTAAGTCTCCCAGAATTTTCCAGTCAGTTAAAGCATTAAAAGTGTTTCTTTATACCTTAATTACAGCCGTCAATCCAAATAGTAGCCTGATTTTGGAATCTTACTTCCCTGCAGACTTTCCTAGAGTGCTCATCAGGAGAGTATCTAAGTGCCTCGCAACTGCAAATAATTGCAGCACCCCTTGATTAGCATTAAAAAAACAGCAACAACAAACTCCCAAAATCCCCACAAAACCACAACCAAACATGACTGGTGCATATAACTACTTTTTGCCCTTTTTTTAAAACAAAGTTTGAAACATCTATCTATATGCAGAAGGAGAAGCACCTAAACGTTTATGAAAATGGGCTAAAAAGAATACTGGGTTTTTCAGTAGTAAGTACTACCAGAACTATTTCGCCTTCTTTAAAGACAGTGGTCACAGGACCCTCATACCTGAACAACACGTGTTTTAAAGAATGTCTTAGTTAATAAACACCACGTTAATCACATTAATAAGGTTAAAATAGTGCCAAAATGCTGGATCTGGAAGAGGGGGAGCGTACAGCATTGGGTGCTTGGCCAGCAACTGTGGTGCTGGAGCACATGCTGGAAGGCTTGAGCCCCAGTCAGGAGAACTCTCAAATGCTAATTTATTTAAAAAGCTCACACCATTAACTTGCACAACCACCACATTTTGTTTTTCTTTTTTTTTTCCCCCTCCCTTTTTTTTTCCCTCCTGAGTAACCACTCCAAAGTGAGAGAATTAATCTTCCCATAGCTGACAATAATAAAAGGTGTTTAATACTCAGAGAAAGAAGGTACCACAGAATGGTCAGGGTTGGAAGGTATCCCTGGAGATCATCTAGTCCAACCCCATCAAAGCACGGTCACCCAGACCAGGTGGGACAGGAAGGTTACAGACCTCCAACTAGACTCTGTGCCGCTGATCACAACCCTCTTAGGTCTGCCATTCAGCCAGTTCTCCATCCACCTCACCATCCACTCATCTAACCCACACTTCCTAACCTTACCTATGAGGATGTCATGGGAGACAGTGTCGATAGCCTTGCTAGAGTCGAGGTAGACAACATCCACTGCTCTCCCCTTGTTTATCCAGCCAGTCATGCCACCACAGAAGGCTATCAGATTGGTCAAGCATGATTTCCCCTTGGTGAATCCATGTTGACCACTCCTGATAACCCAGAGGCCTGGGTAGCCTCCAGTTTTATCTTTGAGCCATTTATGCACAGGGAAAACTAAAGCCAAGTTACAATTTCAGTTGATGTAACAGCGTATTATCAATTGCTTTAAAGAGCCACCCTTGACAAGAATTAACTTTATTATTTTTCTTTATTGACATCAGCTTAGCTTACCAGCAATGAAAGGTAAATCATTTTGGAAATTGGAATTGATAGAACCTAAGAAAGAAGCAGAACTGCTATAGCGTAAGACAGCAGGGAAGGCCATCAATCTCCAGCACCTCTTTACCGCTACAGCTGAACACTGTTCTCTATATTGCCTGGCCTGTACCTATGACATTATTAGAGAATACCAACTGAGAAATAAGCTAGTCGAGGAAATTAAGAACTTCAAAACAACTGTTCTTGGTGTCTAGATCAAAATCCTTCTTAAAAACAGCACCTTGAGAGAAAATGGCTCTCCTAACCTCAATTCTGTTAAGATTCAGTCCATCTCTGGGAGATTTGATTTCAAATTGATCGTTCAAAATGTGTGGCCTATATAAAAAAAAAAAATAGCAACGGGGTAAAAATCAGTTATGGGAGAAATGCAGACAAAATAAAACCTCAGAAAGCACTCTCTGAAATAGACAGCACTTTCCAAAAGATCTTTATTGCAAATAGATGAAACAAGCAAATAGAACAGTTTTCTAACTGGGTTAAGGCAAACTGTACAATTAACATGTTTTCTTTCAGTCCTTCAGTATTTTAAACACTCTTATTTCCACCTCAGCAGGCACCCTCCACATGCCTGGCAAAATCTGAACTAGACCCTTTACAATCATCACACTGGGTCATTTTACATTCATTTGGATACGATATTTTTATAACCAAAAATGAGAAAAGATCAAGTGATACGACATCCCGCTTCTCAGCTTTTTTTTTTCCCCAAACAAAATCTTAATTCTTGACAATCAAACTTAAATGACAGCTAAAATGGTTATTTTAGCATCAATTTCAAGAAAACTATTGCTATTTCAATCAAATCCTGTAGCTGTGAGGTCAAATTCTATAAAGCCTGGTTTATTTTGGTTTAGATCCAACCTCAGACTTTCAGGTGCAAACTGAGTGATAACCTGAGCATATACAAACTATATGTTGTTTTGATGGAGAAAAAGAAACTTACCCTTAGGCTAAAGAGTTTGGGGGGGGGTTGTTTTGTTTTTGTGTTCGGGTTGTTTTTTTTAAAGCCCTCAAAAACAGACAACACATATAAACAGCCCATACACTTTAGTTATAAACACATCATGTGTTGATCTTACAATAATTTAAAAAAATATGTTCTTGACCTGGTTAGTGGGATGTTTACCAATATATTGATACATCAGAAAAGGTGTTAGAAGAAATAAGGAGGAAGAAAAAAAAAAACAGGTCTGCGTAGCTATTAAGATTTCCAGCATACGAAGAAAAAGTATTAAGGAGAACTGTAACAGACTTAAAAGGACATCTCTCAAGACTCCTCAGAAAAAAGCAAAAACACATGAGGATCCTGAGTTATCTACTGTAGTCAGGAGTGCCAAAATTATCATCATAACATAGTAAGCCTTAAAGTAAGATAGATTTGTATGTAGATATGTATTCTCTTTGAAAAGATTTCCTTCAAAAGTTTTAGTCATTTAGATAACACACAGTACCTTCATTTTAAGAAGGTTCCCAGGCCAGCCTATATGCACAATTTCTCATTAAGAAGATATGTGGAAGTTTGGATTCTTTTTAACTTGCTAAATAAAAGTCGTTAATATCCAGAAGCGCTGTAGTACAGAGGCAGGTCTAAAATACGGAGAGCTGAAGGATTTAAGTCCTGACACAAAGGGGTTTCAGTCAGATTAAAAGGGAACAAAGACACGTCTAATCTTACTGCTGCCACTCAGACCAAGCTTGCTGAGCACCCTTAATTGTAGCCTTGGAGTCATATGAAAATGCAGAACATCAGTAGAAAAAACCCATTTATTTATGTTCTATGTGCTATATATTAACATGCTTTAAAAATGAATAGTGTGAGAAGTTTTAATGTTAAATGGCATGTGTGATGGCATTTACTAGCTCAGTGCCATCCAGCTGTGACCACAGTCAATACAGTATGGGAACACAACAGAAGTAATACTTTCGCAATCAAAATCTAGGATGTTGACCATCTGTATCACAATTCCATTAAGCAAATAAATACTTATCCTATGTAGAGCCGAAGAAAACGTAATAAAGTTCAGTATTTATAGAATAAAAATGGATTTGTAAACCCTATCTTCAACTAATCTGTTTAAAATAAATTTTACTACTGCTTATTCCAGGACTTAAAGATTTAAAAAAAAAAAAAAAAACCACCAAAAAACCAAACAACCCTGAACTGGCACAATAAGCTAAGATTCCTCAAACCTTTAAATGATCTATTTAATATTTTAATTTGACTTTGCTTTCTTTGTTAATAGTACCACTTGGGATATGCATTGAAAGCGCTTCCACAAGAACTGCAGTGGAAAAGCCTTAGTTTGAGACAACACATGCCTGCCTCAGGGGTTACAAGACAAATCAATCTATTTTTCTCTTTTCCTCCAAGGGTAATTGGCCTTTAAAATTACAGAGGAAAATAGGCCTTCATGTCAGTACAATGCAGGCACATATACAGCCATTTTCCATTTCTTTTTCAGTTTGAATTCTCAGCTGAGAACTAAACTTATAAAGGTGGGAAAATAAAGAGAAGATGAAAAGGAACGATTGCATCAGTTCAAATCCTCTCCAATAACAAGCAGCGCTGTGACCAGCATTTGAGTCTGAAATTTACTGAAACCTGCTATGAATAGCTGTCATTTTCCTAGTCAGTAATTTTTTATTCTTGTTTGTGATATAATTTACTTACATTTTTGTGACAGCCTGTACCACCGGCATTCATGGAGATGTGTCAAAGAATTTAGCTAAACTGAGAAGTTATAATTATTGCTTTTTTTTCCTCATACATTCTCACAAAATAATGCTGATTTTTACTGCATCCTTATGAAATTGTCTTTTTCAAGGAGCAATCATGGCTATGAGTATCCCTACAATCCTTATGCTGTGCTACACACACAATCATGTATAAACTCAGATTTTCAGCCTTTGAATACTGCTAAATTGTATACAGTAAATTTTAACTTGGCTAATAAATTGTTTCAAAGTGAAACTCAGACGACAGTCTCCATGTTTTTCTGATTCCTATTAAGTGTGATTTGTGATATATTACTCATATCATACCTCCAGTAAGAAATTCTCAGGCAAAAATATTTTCCAGTGCATAAAGAGGAGTAATCAGCTAAACTACAACTGATACACAAACCCAACAACAGCAAAGTTGGAAAAAGTCAAAACAACGTAGTCTTTTAAAAAGAATAGTAAAATTCCCTTGAAACAGAGTATTGAAAGTGTACCACTAAAGCTTTAATGTGAACTTGCTCACTGGGAGTGTGTATACAGGTGTAAAGCAATTATTAGGTTTGATATCTGAATGAACTCAGGTTCCCATTAGAGCTTGAATGCTTCAATGACCCTATTATTTTCCTTCCAATGCTCCCAGACCTGATCAACTTAATTATTCTGACTAGTGAAACATTTAGGACATGAATGTATGATTTGTTTTAAACCAAATGAGACAACTGAATACTTCATAAAATAACAAAAAAAAAAAAAAGAACAAGATGTGTGATGTGATGTGTCAAATCCTGGAAGAAGGTCAGATCTAAGTAACAGTAACAAAGAAACAGAAAGAGAGACCCACTGCAATAAAACTATAGTTATTCAGATATCTTCCCTGGGACTTCTAATGTGTAACCTTTATTGCATCTCATGTACAGTGCAAAAGGTATATCTTACAAATCAGAAGGGCAAACTGAATTTCACAGAGGAAATAAATTAGATCTGCTTCAGTAAGGAAAAAACCTAAACCCAAAACACAGAGGGCGCATCTCTCTCTTCACGACAATTACACACACACTTTTAGCAGTTGTCCAAAAGTAAAATCAGCTCCTCTAATAAAAACCATTTCATGTCACAGAGGACAGATTTGCGGATGCAGAAGATGTGTTTCCCTATTTTAATTGCACAATTTATTTTACTGTTAAGGCAAAGTGTGTGTCGTTGCAAAAATATGTATTCACATTTTGAACAGATTTGGTCTGATGGTAATAAACCATACTCTTAATAAATAATGTAATTTAAAATGGCTTCCAAAATGTCCTATTCCCAGCTCCCCTCTTAACACTACTGCTCTTACAATTTGTATTTGCTTTGAAAAGAAGTTGACTGTAAGGTTATGAACAGGACAAAGAAATACAGATAGTAATAGGTTCTGAACTTCAAGTATACAAGCAGCCGTAAAGTTAGCATCTTCTCATCTGAATGCATTTGTCCTTAAAAAGAATCAAACTGACATCAAAGTGGTCCCCTTGCCCCTTGCCTCCTTTCACTAATGATATGTAATGGCTGCTGAGCCTGCAATAAACGTGTTTATGTCCAGCTAGATTGCCGTCATTTTACCATCTAATCTGATACTTTTAAGAAAGAAGGAAGTCGCGAGAGACCAGCACCAGCTTGTGCTGAAGGCATTTCTTGACATCAGCCTTCACTTCGCACTTCAAATGGAAGTATTCGATTTGACAAAACATACAGAAAGTCAAGAGAGAAAGCTCTTCACCTCTTCTCCGAAACTGCCTGAGAGGAGTCAATACCAATTCCTTTACAAAGTTACAATCAAAACCTGCCAGATGAAAGTCAAAGGAGAAGCTTTCTAGCTATTCCCTGCTATATTTTATTAAAGAGTGGCATAAGAATGTGTTTGCCTCCGTAGGATCAACCCCACCTCCTCTTCTCATTTTTATCAGTTAGCAGTTTAAATACTGCAAGTTACATCTCCCATGCATAGATGTTTTAGTCCTTGTATAGAACATGAAAGTAATGAGCTCAAAGAAAGGGAAATAAAGAGAAAGCTCTTTCTTCTGTAACGGAATTTCTTTCAGAACAGGAGTTGGATAACACTCCTGAAAAGCAAGTATTTCCTGCTGTTACATGTAAACCGGCTACCAGAGTTTTTCTCCATACCCAGACGATTGACAGCCCTTGTCAAAAGCAAACAATTTTCCTTGTAGTCTGCAAAAGTCTATCTTCTGTATTTTTTATGCATCAGAAACAAATTCTCTTTATATAGATATAAAAAAATAACTCTGCAATAACTTGTCCTCTACATGTAAAATGAAATATTTTAAATAATACAATAAAGGCAGACTATCCATAATTATTTTGGGATTAAATAAAATATCAGCATTTTTTATTCATGGCTAGGTTAACATTTACAATTCAGCATTTTGCAATATTTAAATGGAATTGAATATGCTATGAGAAAACTTAAAACTACATCACTCTTGTACGACCGGCTGGCACCGGCTGTGGTCTTCTGTGCCCGGCTGCGCCTTTATCCTCTAACGTTAAAGAAAAGCTCTGGTCTGAGCCAGGCGAGACGATCTCAGCACTACCTGTTACTTCCCTCCACACTCCAACTGAGAATAACTCGATACTGCACGTGACTTTGACTATAAATTATTTGCAATGAAGGCATATGCAGGTTATGTGAATGTGAAACTGTTGCTTATTAAAAGAATTCATACAACAAAGTAATTTAGACTATACGTGACAGACACTGAGGTAAAATAGGCACTTAGGAGTTGAATTTCTCTCTTTGCTGAGCACAGACAACTCCTTTATGATTCAATACGGGACCTCGGTGCTCACACAAAGCAGAATTTGACCCTTTATGTTCGTATAAAGAATAAAAGTATAGAAGCAGTTGATGCTGTAAAGAGGCAACAAGTTTTCATTAAAGAGCTCAAAATAGTTTCTATTTATTAATACACGTATCTGAGGAGTGTCATTTTCTAAGGCTTCCTGGGCTGTTTCAGTAACAACTCTCTCAAGATTAGTGGAACCCAAAAATTAACACCTCATCACTCCATAATCCTGATCTATTTTGCGTGCAAAAATCTACCAATGGATCAATACATCAATACGGTTCCTTCTGACAGAACAGCAAGGCCCCGAAAGGAAGAAGGGCAGGGGTAGGGTGTGATTACAGCACACCCATCTGCTATTCAGGTGGTTCCTAAGAATCTGCCAGTGTTTTAGGACTGCCTTAACAGCCCTTTTGCAAAGATTAAGAGGACAACCCTGTGCGGGTGTACTATTACTGTCTGCTTTTTAAAAAGAGGTTTAAAAACTCTAGGGCTTTTTAAAACCACACACCAAAATATTACTTCTTAATGAGTCTGACTACCTAAATGCATCCCTATTTAGAAAAAAAATTGCAGTTATATAAATATGGACACAACTGCTCCAAAAGCAAAATACCTGTACATACACGGTAACTTCTTTCTGAGGTCAAGCTTTTCTGCCTTTCCCAGATGCATAACTACAAAGCCTTCCTTTAACAATGAGCTGTGACAGTGCTGACAGCCTGCATCATGCATTATGAAGAAGGCCCTAAAAACCTGTTATCCGTATTAAAAGCAAGACCAGGTCTGGCTTGAGAGACACTAGAGAACACCTCCTATTAGTAACAAGAATATGGAACAAGTTCTCAATGCAAGTTTCAGAAGTTTTAAATAACAATTTCACTTTAGTTTAAGAGATAAATAAACAATATAGAGCTAAAAAGAAGTTAAGCTCTTCTAACTGACTGAGATTTGTACCAAAAATGCTCCTGAGGTCACCAATTAACAGTTGATACCTTATTACAACCTACAAGTGTTGCACTCTCTGGATAAATGTCAAAAATGGAAAACTAATTGGCATCTTTCAACCTCTCAATACCAGAGCTATAAACTTTTGTGAAATTAGTTACCACTTACAAATGGAGCTCCAGAGCAAGCAATGCCGAGGTTAACATTGATTTTGTCAGGTAGTGATACAATCTTAATATTGCTTACAGATTTTTAAAAATATTCTGTTAAATGTTTGTATGTTGCCTTTTAAGCTCTTTTAGTTGAAATTCACTTATGCTACAATTCAAAGCTAGGTAACCGATGAATGAGTTAAACGAGAAGTATTTTTCCACAAGTTTTTAAACCATTATTTTGTTTCAAGAATAACTATATCCAAATGCTAATGCTTCTTTTAAATAAAATACTTATCCAAAAAGTTTCTGGCAATAGTCTACAGTCTTTTCTCCTGGAGATCTTATCTAAATAGAAACAGATTCCTCTCTGCCCCTTTTGGTGTTAAACAAGTTTATCTTAATTAAGATAGCGTCAAAAATCATTGATCACTTTAGTTACACCCTCACATTGTGTGCCCTTTTCAATCCGTTCATTCTTTTCTGTTGTATGTGAAAGATCATCAGAACAAAGTATTTGAAAGATTACTTTATGATACTATATAAATGCTAGAAGCCTTTCACCAGGGCACAATCTCTTCACATACCATTTGGGATTCCTCTTCTGTCCACTGCTGCTTTTAATAAATACCTCTTATCTGCATTTTCATGCTGACACTTTGCATTCTGTTTTGTGAGCAAGTCTCTTCTGTGAAACTTAAAACTTAACAGCATTTTCCTACACATAAAATAGTACATAAACACTCCTTTTTGTGAATTTTATTTTTATCTAGTTAAAATTAGAGATCGTAAGGACTTTTCTGCAGTGTATGCACACCAGAAGCCTGTAACAAAACAGCAGATACTAATTAGTTCTATGACTAGCACAAACAACAAAGAAAAGGAGCTTCAAAACTTTAGTGCGTTACAGGGAACATATTTTTTCAAAATGTTCTACAGCAAGTTCCCCAAAATTTAGCAGACCACTCACAGCTTCCCAATTCTGCTTTTTAAAAAAAGCCATAAGAATAATTAATTCAGCACTCCTAGGGGAGTTGGAATTAATGAACTCCTTGGAGTTCAGGACACCTTTCCTGGACACCTACCTGTTTGCTGACATCTGCCACGCAGTCTGGCTTCTCTGCAGCTTTACTGCCCCTCTTGCTCACTGAAGAACTCGAGGCACACTGTGTTGGAAAAATACACTTCTCCAGCTTCACTGAGCAGTGAGAACTGCTGCTTTATGCTTTTAAATCTCACTTGGTTACTGCATAGTTTCTGTAAATTAAACTATTTCATATCAATTGCTCACAATCCTCCTGCGTTTCTGACCTCTTTGTCAGTTATTAATTTCCTTAATACGTTATCTATCAGCTATTCTTCCCTGACATACTAAACTTACACTATGTTAAAATTCTCTTTAAGATAACACTGATACCATAACTCCACCTTCTTCACTGATAATTGAAAATGAGCTGCACATATAACTATGAAGAGTGGAACTGAGAACTACTGAGCAGATCTATTCTGAGCAGGAATAGAAAATCATCTGTACTTTCTCAACTCTTGCTCAAGCCAGATACCACAAACCTAGGTAACAAAGACAACCGTAAGGAATCCTGTATTTCACCTTTTTGTTTAGCTAACAAACAGCCACTAGATGTTTTTGTCATTTATTTATGTTTCTATCAGCAAGAGTCTGAAGCATAACATACATCAAAGGACTGGTTACGGTCCCCCACCTGATCACATTACAGGACATCATTTCCTGTGACTGGACTTTCTTTGTTCTAGCAGTGATGAAGACAGAAAGAAAAAAGAAAAAGAAAAAAAGTATCTCAAATGTTTTCCCTTACTTCATCACTAGGAACAACAAGGTAAGCCTCATTTCTCTTCGGTTGTTTCGACCTCCTCTTCCATCCTCAGCCTTTTTCATCACAGAATATAAACCAGAACACACTCTTCAAAATCTTTTGAGTCCTCCATCAACTTCCTCCCCACGCTGAAGCCACTCTACTCATACACCTGGTTTTGCTTTAATTTGTAGGTGAATCAGCTTCATTTTTACCTGCTTTTCCTTCTCAGCATTTTCAGAACATGGCTAAATTAAGTAAGTATCCCACCATTCCCCATGCCTCTCCATATCTTTAAAAAAAAGAAGACAGTCACTCAGTCTTGTTATCCATGCTGGTGCAGTGCGACCAAAGCAGCCCACTTAGCTCATGCAACACGTGTGAATGCGAAGCTTGAAGAAATATATTCATAGTCACTTGGGCTGGATGGGAAGCAGTAATGACACCTTATACAAAAATACTCTGGAAGATTTTGGAATTTAAATTCCGCTCTTCACCCTTCTCCAGAGTGAAGCGACAGAAGGGAAGGACAGGGCAAGGGTAGCGTGGCTGTGTACAAGGCAGCAGAGGAGGCTCAGAACAGGTCACTGCTGAGAATGCAGAAAAATGAGCGAGTCATTCAGGGACAAATCTTGGCCTTAAGCGTCTTCTGAACACAGAGGACTTGATTTGCTAATAAGGACGAGGGTTGTTGGGTAATCTTTTTCACTGTCACATGGAAGAGACTTTAGAACCCCACGTCTCCTCTTCCATTCCTTCTAGCCTTGAAAAGAATGGTTTGCGCCATAAAATAAATATTCTTTTTATTTCCAACTTTTTTTCCCTTTTAGAAATCTAGTTTACAGACCACTCCAAAACTAATTTTACCATACAAACAAGGAAATTACGAGGAGCCTCCGTCTGGGGTGGGAGGGAATAGGAACTTACACAGATTTTGCTGCCAGATAAAATGATTAGAAAAATACATCCTTAATGCCACTAAAATAACAATCCATCAGATATTTTTTGCCCAAAGCTGGCAATGTCCTTTAGAATTATGTTTTGCTGTATGTAAACAGTTTTAACCACAAGCTCCTTCAATTTCATCTGAGGGAATATTTTTTCATGGTTGAACTAGTTTCATCTCTACAAATAACCAAGTCAGTGTGTTAATGGTTTACACCTGTTTCTCTTTCATCAGGCACTGTGGCCTTTTGACTATCACCCACCTCTTGTATTTTCTTACAACTCCTAAAGCCAGGGAATTCTGCTTGCTGTTAGAGCCAAAGCAATGAAAATCGTGAACCGCTTGTCCACCGTCCAACAGGAGCAGAGTGAATCTGATTTCAGAGCACACGGTGCAAAGCCTGTTTTGTTGAATTAAACTTTTGATCAAAGTACGTGTTACTTTTTTTGTTTGTATTCTCTTTAACTAGATGTTCTAGACAGCATTTTCTACAAAACAGGACTGAGACTTTGCTGAACGTTGATGATAATTCTTGTTGATGTCTAAGTACTTCTCCTGCACTAGATACTCAAGGAAACAATGACGTAAACTTAAAGACCAAATGACATTTGTGAGGCTCTCAAACTACTTCACCAGCTGTTTATGACGAATGAAAAAAACAATTAATGAACTTACACAATCTTCCAACCTAATATTTCAATAGAAAATAGCAAGAAAAACTATAGTAAATGAAAGACCGACTGCATTTCAGTTTAACAACCTGACTTGCAAGTTACCTAGGCTTTGGGCAGAGAAAGCCATCTCTACGGACTCTTTTTTTTTTTTTTTGGAAGGATGGGAACTGTTTAAAATCTTTTTTTTTTTTTTTTTTTTCAATTGTACGAAATTTACAACTGTGATTTTGGAATATCCTACTCAGCACTAGCGGAAAAGCAAACTGTAAATGAAAAATTTTCCAAAGCTTTAATACAAAATTTGTCACAGAGATTTCTTTCATAATGTATGCAAATTTTGCCACTTATATTCCAAGTGTTCTTCTGACTGCAGTTTAAGGCAAATAATTATTTCATAAAACAGCATGCTTGCAAAGGGCTGAAAATGTTATGTATAATATAGAAGGGAAAAAAAACAAGGAAGAGAAACACTGAAGTATGCAAAGTATCTTCATATCCCTTTTTTTAAATTTTTGACAAGAATACATTTAAATACTCTTTTAACAACACAGATGCATGAACAGTAAAAAAAGAGTTAAAGTGCTAACTGCAATTTGATTTACTGTGTTTGTTTTGAGTTATAGTTCAAAACAAGCCGTATGTACTTTAAGTCCAGCACAGCATGAGACAGCCATAATGTCTGGAAAGTCCAGTGGGAAGGATTAGTAAATGTCACGATACCTTCAGGGCACAGTAGATCCTTAAAATAGGTAATGATTCAAGAGTTTAAACAGGAAAAGTACAGCAGGGTGCCTTGAAAAAAATATCTGCATCAGGCTGAAAGGTCTACTAACTTAAGCTTAATGATAAGCAAACTGAAAGGTCACTCTGCATTGCCATCAGTGTACGTTCAGTGACAGCTGTTTGATGTGACTGCTGCAATCATTTAGCAGTCCAGCAAAAGAACTATTAAAACAGTTCAAGTCACCCAGTGCCTCCTAAAAAAAGATCAGCCCCTTCTCTTCTACATTATCACACACATATGACGACAAGACTGTTCACAGAAGGGACCTTCTGAACATCAAATAAAAATGCTTTGTATGCTCCACAGTAAGTTTATATGTTTATGTATGTGTATGTAAACATATTTTATCACTTTGAGAAACAACAGATGATGTCTTTTAACATGCAAAGTCTCACTGGAAAAAGTGATACAGGAGTTAACCTAAATAACTGACATCCAAGACTCACGATTTTTATTTACAACATAAGTAACAACTGCCTGTATGATGTTTGGAAATTTATAAGCTTTATAATAACCCAGTAAAAACAGTTATCATCTATATTACTGTTCACATGTGGTCCTTTGAACATTGAGTAGCATATGAAAACAATTATGATTTTTGCAGTTTAAAGACACTATGAGCAAATTAATTTCAAACTACTTGTAAATTTTAATTCTTCTTTAAAAATGCTCTCACAGTAGGGCATTTCCAAAATCTTTGCCATCTGAAATATGAATAAAATACACAGGTCTAAAAGTTTTCTCAAAAAATCCCAAGAATAATATTACAACAAAGTTCTGATAAAGTGACCAAATGAAGAACCAAAACCTTTTCCTTTAAAAAACACTGAAATA
The DNA here is from genome assembly GCF_963924245.1 of Chroicocephalus ridibundus. Classification (NCBI taxonomy): domain Eukaryota; kingdom Metazoa; phylum Chordata; class Aves; order Charadriiformes; family Laridae; genus Chroicocephalus; species Chroicocephalus ridibundus. Next base: position 19,995,168 of record NC_086292.1, read on the forward strand.
GAATATTGAACAATTTTCAACACTTTTCCTACAACATTTTTGAAGCAGAGTAGTCAACTTTAGGTTGACTTAAAGTCAATTTTAGGTTTAGGGAACCTATAGGTTTCCGTGAGCAATATGGTTCCAGCAGATTCCAAGTTTTCTGAAAATAATTTATTACACAAAATATTGATTCTTGCTCCTTAGGAAGACTTTTAAGCACTGACACTATATCTCTCAACTTTAATGAAGGGGTTAATAGCATAGTGCAGTATTTTATTATGAAATATCTATGTACATTTACAGATTATTTTAAGTTTGCACACTTCTGAGCTTCTTCTCAGTTTCTTCTGAGTTTGCTTGTATTTGTACCTTATTTTTTCAAATTATTTGATTTCTATTACTATATTTCTGCTTCATAAGGGGAAGAACAAAAGATTAAATCTGCTGCTTTAGAGAGCAATAAGGAGATGTGATGGAAAATTTCAGAATCTTTACAAAACCCACAACAAAGTGACAGTAACCACAAGGAATTCATAAGTTTTTTTGTGAATGAGAATACTAAACAGGATTTTAGCCTGCAATTTGCCAAGGGCTGATAAGATTCAAGATAGAGACAAGCCTCAGAAAGACTGTTTTGCATATTAAATTGTGTCACTAAAACCCCTTCAGTTTTCTAAAAAAGTAATAATAATAAAAAGGAGCAACCTCATACCAATTTATCACTGAGAAAAATAACTTACATCCCACCAAGCCCATTTCCTCACAATATTACATTTTGAAGTCTCTAACAAATGCGTAGTGTTCATACTTTCGTAAAGAAAACATTAGTTAACTTAGCAGTCAACTTGTAGAGCAGTAGAATCTACATCTACAATCTAATTTCACCTAAGCTGTTTAAAAACACGATCTAGCTACTCCAGAAAAGAAAGGTGAATACATGGAAGAGAGATGAATGGGAGAAACAAATTGAATTCAGTACTATACTGGAGGCTGGTAAAAATATAAAATAATAGTGGGGGAAAATATTTGTGACTGTACCGCTAACAGTCTGAGCAAACAGAGGTGCTGGCTGCAACACGGGGAGAGGAGAGAACGGGCACAGAACACAGCAGCAATGGAGCGGCTTTTACCTGCCCCATAGAGACTGGGCAAGCGTCACATTGCACTGTTATGTAGAGACCGATCTTTCCAACACTCCCAGGGACTATCCTTCTCATGGAGCAGCCCAAAAGAGGAAAGGCAACCTTCAGGTTGGTGCACAAGAGCTTTTAGAGGATCTAGTTTAAAGGTGATCCTGTAAGAGTAACCATGTGGTACTGTGACTTGACATCCTCGCATGCTTGCAGGCTGGACGGGGCTTTGAGCGGCCTGGTCTAGTGGGAGGTGTCCCTGCCCAAGGCAGGGCCTTGGAACTAGATGATCTTTAAGGTCCCTTCTAACCCAAACCATTCTGTGATTCTATGCAAACAAATGAACAAAACAAAACACACAAAAAAAGAGGAAAGTTGTTAAAGTTAAGGGACAGATTATTCACCTCTTACGGGTGGCATGAAGAATGCTTAACTATACCCTATTCAGAAATACACAGCAAAGACGTACCAAGCAACAGCGATAGGTTTAAGACGCAGGAAAAAAAAGGTGTGATTATGCAGTGGGATACAGGAAGTTGTTATAAATAAGCAGGAATTCTTCCAAATGCTCATATCTTATCTAAATTAATGAAACAAAGCAGCATGATCTTCGCATCATGACTCCAGTACTAGGTATTATGCACGCACTCAGGACAACATCAATTTACAAAGATAAAACAAACCATGATAAGAAACAGCAATGTTATTTCCCTTACCATTTCCACTGCAACACGTAAGGGCAAGAGCACAGGTTTTTCAAAAACAGCCCCCCCCACCCCCCCCCCCCCAAAAAAAAACCCTGATCAATGGCTAGAAGAATTATTTCCTACACATCTAAGTGGTGTTGAAAATCTCACTAAGTATCTCTAAAAAATCCAAGGTCAAATACAGAGTTCGATATTTAAGTAAACCACTTAGCCCTGGATATTCTGGGTCTAATCCTAGTAGTTTAGCCAGCAGTTAAGCTGTCTTTCCTTCTTTCATTCTGAAAATGGCTTAATCATCCAGTCTGGATTATGCAATTGAAAATCTCCCCGCCTGTAACTGACAACTGATGTAACTAAACATTAATTCTTATCCTACGGAATTTATATTTAATCCGTAATACTAATATTGACCACATTCAGATAATACACTAAAATCATTGATTCTTACGTCTCCAATCCCCCACCTTTGCAAAATTTACTTTTTGTACAAAGCCCCAAATTAATTCAAGTCATACACCCTCTATATTTCTTCTTTATGAAAGGAATAAAATTCAGTTTCTTAATGTTTTGTCTTGCTTTTCCTTTCAGATGACCTATGAGATGACTGACTGTTGACATGAACTACAAGGAGGTTGAAGTTGGGCTTGTTTGCTCTTATGAAGAGAACAGCTAAAGAGAGATCTAACAGGAACCTGCCTGAAGGCGAATCACAAAACCCGGAGTCAAATGCTTCTTGGTCACAGCGGAAGGTAAAACAAGAGACGGCAGTCCAACCCTCCAGCTTAAATGGTAGGGGAAGAAAAGATTTTGCACTAGGAACACAGGGCAGCACTGGAATGGGTTGCCCAGGAGGGTTATGCAGGTTTTCAGGACTTGGTTTGACAAGTCACAGCTGACTCCATCTAGTGTGGTGATAATCCTGCTTCAAGCACAAGGCTGTACTAGATGATTTCCAAAAGCCCTTCCAAACATTTTTCACACCCTATCAAACTCCTCGATTCTTGGCAAGCACGTATCAGGGATTCAGAAATAATAAGTATTAACACTAGTTATTTTTGGCCTGTCATTAGTGTTTACATCCATACTCTGAGCAGTTCTAAATGCCAAGGCTTTGGTTTCAGTGATAATTTTAAAATAGGAAAGGGTATTTTTGCCGATTTATCATTTCTAATCTGTTCAAAGCTTAAGCCAGAACTCTTCAGTGAGAATTCTTCATAAGTAACTGTACATAATGAAAATAAATTAACATCTATTATTTAGCTTTGTTCTTAACATTGTTAACATATGCCCACAGGCTAAAGCATATACCAAAAAAATAAACAAAAGTTAGAGGTAGGGGATCTTCACCACTCTCTGAGGACTCAGTGATAAGACATGGTAGAAACAGGACTCAGGCTAGCTGCCCGATAAATTCCTCATTGCACAGAAACACCGGAAACGCTTTGGAATTTCATAGACGTAAAATACTATTACTAACATTTTCATAACTACAACAAGCCATAGTTAGGTATGACTGAACCCATATCACAGGCATTTAGGAAGTGCTGCTATGGATACAGCGTAGGAGTTGGATGGTTTGGGCTATGTTTATTTCACAGTATTTTATAACCCTGCACCCACGGTGCATGTGCTGGCCACATCCCAGTTGCGGAGCAGGTGCATTCCTCAGCGAGGTACCCTATTCATTTTGTTTGAGGTACCCAGTAGAGAATAAGCCAGGTCACTTTGGCTTGTGTGTCCGGGTTTCCTTCCAAATTGCCTGGAGGAACACTATGCATCAGGATGCAGATGCAGTGAACACATGGACCAAGACTCTTGAATATGCCATCAAACATCTGTCTGTGCCACAGACACAGCCAAAGGGACTTCAGTCAGCACTGCGATGAGGAAAACAGCCTCCCTGGATTATATAAAAGTAAATAAATAAAAAGTTCTTGAGATTGTCTCCCATCATCTTAAAAGGCCATGGCGGGGGCGAAGGGGAGTGAAAGACTGAGAAAACTTCATTATCCTTCCTTAATTTGATTATGCCTAGATTTCTGATCGATTTCACCAAAGAAACACAATACTGACACAATCTGCTGTGTAACAGCAAAGAATAAGAATATACCAAGAAGAGAAGCAAGCTTTAACAAATCCTTGAGATGTCACTGAGATTTCTGCATGTTGTGTGCCACAGGAAAAAAAAAGACGTGTAACTGAGAAAAGAGTCAGCATGCAAAACAGAAGGAAACTAAAAAGTCAAAAGAAACCAAGGGGGAGGAGGAAATACAAGACCGACTGCTTTCTGAAATACCAAGAGAAAATAGATTTCTGATATCTGTATGGGGTTTTGGTGTGGTGTAGTTTTTTGGTCTTTTTTTTTTTTTTTTAATTTTTTTTAAACTTTTTGTGGCAACATGGGGACAAAAAAGTGGCAACTTTCTGATAGAGCGAAGATTGTATCTGTAAGGACAGGAGTGACTGATAGATGTCTCTCCAGTGTGCATGCTCTGAAAACATGAAGTAAAATCAATTTCAGCTTCACTTTATTCTAAATATATGACATATGCTAAATGTACTTAAGAAAAAGCATAGCACAATTTCAAGGAAATTATTTGGTCTAAAACTGTTGTGATAATCTTTTCCATTCTGCTTTGAGTTGTGGTATAACTTTCAGTCACCACTGAAAACTGCATCTGCCAAGAAAGCCCTTGGTCGGGGTAGAATTATGGTCCAAACAGGACTAAAGAGAGGAATTACCAAAAGGGCCCAAAAGAGTAACATGCTGTCATCTCATACGCCCACGAAGTTTGAATATAGATGGGCGCTGAAGTCAACCCCCTAAGGAGTCCTGTCTGGAATGCAAACAAAACCATCTCAGGTGAAAGGGCATCAAATTCTCCTGCTCCCACATACACTATATGTCCAGTGCGATTTTGTGCTCTTTGAAAGACATAATGGGAAAAAAAGTCTCCAAACTAACTAAACATTATTAAAAATTTATTCTAGAAAGTATAAGTATTGTTTTATATAGAAAAACTATGCATTATCAACGGAAAAGCAAAATAAAATACATAAACTAACTGCTATGAAAGTAAACCAGAGTGGTTTTGATCTTCTGGCTCAGTGTTTTCCTGTAGCATCTAGTAAACCTGCTTGTTACCCTAAATAGGATTAATTTCCACTGCCATTAGATCTAGAATTTACAATAATTATCCAGATTTAATTGCAAACATGCCTTTGCTGCTAGTTCACGACTTTTTGAAGATGCACTTCAGAAACTAAAACATGATTTAGATTTGCAAAACTTGGGGTCATTGAGGGCTGAATATTGTATCCTCAAGCTCAGCCTAAACACAGAAGGAAGAAAAGACAGGCAAGTAATTTTATTTATTTTAAAAGGACAGACGGGATGACATATGGGTTCAGAATACTGTAGAGAGTCCAAGCCTAAAGCTATAAACTCATACATAATATGTACTATATATGTACATTTACGATATACACACTCTATGTATATTAAGTATACAAAAATATGTGAGAGAAATATATTGGATTTGGGAAAGCTGATCAGGAATGTGTCACACTAGGAAAAACAAGGAAGAGAAATTAATTAATGGGGAATAATATAGCCCAGGAAAACATTTTCACAGAGCTTCAGGTAAGACATTAAATGGTGTGCAGCAGGACACACAAGTTAAATAAATAAGCAGAATAAAGCAAGCAGAGAATAACACTGCCTCCACTATTTTGTAACTATAAAGCCATGCTACCTGGTGGATGAACATACTGCGTCAACAACAGCAGGCTGGCACGTAACTATAAGAGAATATAAGGTGTGGGGACAATGGGGCTCTATATTTACTGATACCTCAAGACATGAAAATACAGAAAACATGAAACAGACTACAAAACACTCTTAAATGTCTACAGCTTAGTTGATTTCTCTCTCAGTGGTCCTTATGATTGAGGACTGAAAATATATCTATTTAATAAAAACACAGCCATTTGAAGTAAATACAGTAATAGAAAATAAACAGAAACACAAGCTCAAAAGCGGCAGTTTCTTCTAAGTTAGTATTAGAATATGAAAGCCCTTCCTTTAACTTTCCTTTAAAATAAAGTTGACCAGTTCACCCAGAAACCAATTCTTATTTTATTATACTGAATTTATTTTTAACTTTTAAGACAGCATTATGTGTGATCTGTGCATATGGATACATAAGTTCTTTATTACAACTTGTATGAAAAGATGTTCTAACCACAGGACACCGTAACAGCAATCCCCACCCAAAATCATGCACATTTTAACCCAGCAAAAAAGAAATGCAAAGAAGGATTTATGAATTGAATTTATTTTTTATCTACCAGTCAGCCTAAATTGAAACATGAACAACTGATTTAACACTGAAATGGTATTCAAATATTTGACTCCAATCCCCTATCGCTCCTAAATTCACTCAGAAGTCAAGATTATTAATTCTTTCTGACAGAAAATCAAGATTTAATGATCACCTGATAACCCTTAGGAATTACAAAGTAAACTTAGATGATAATTCAGACAAAATAAAATGATTTTACATATATAAGAAAAAACATCATGCAGAATGTCTGCTTAGGCATTTCCTTTGGGACAGTAACTAATTTTTAAGAAAATAGAGGGGAAAAAAAAGTATGTTTCAATATGTGCTGTGAAAAGTTTACAAGCAAAAAGAGGACCTTTATTAATATCTGTGGACTTTTTACTATGATACCCTCTACTTAAATAAAAAGAGCCTGTAATAGGAAAATGTATGAAAGAATTTTAACCCAGTGACCTTGTTGCCAGAGTAGTGCTTACTTTCAACATCAAGCTGTCTACTCATCAAGGCACATCAGGCCAAAATTACTAAAATAATATGCTTTGTACAACTTTATAGAGAAACTGATTTCAACTTAGTAAAAATGATATGCTGTAAATGATTTTTAGGTAAATTTTTAGCTTTCAGGTCACGTCTGCAGGGAAGTAACATTAGAACTAACAGCAGTGTGAAAAATGGAGATGCAGAATCTGTACAGCATGTGCATTGATTTTTTTTTTTTCTCCCCCCAGAGTTCTCTTTGCCAGCAGAAACACTTTAAAACGAAGTGCAAGCCAATGACAATCTATTTACATATGGCTGTGTTCAGGTTTTTTGTATATTGTTTAATGATATTTATTCTTCAAAGCAATTAAAACTGTTTGTCTCCAATGTACATACGCTGACTTTCCTTGATGCAAAGTTACTATCAATACACACACGAGAAATCAACCAGGGCAGCATTCTGCCTAGCACCGAGCAAAAGATTACACCAGAAAATTTAAGAGCCAAAGTAAGCTCTAAAGGCAGTTCCAGTACATTCTGGCTGTAATAAAAAAATCCTGACAGATGCTTCTCTGAAATCCTTTAGCTGTATAAACTTGAAACAGGATTTAGAGGTTCCCACTAATCTGACCCACGAAAAAATATTCTTGCTGATGCCAAATCTGTTTGTTTTACCCCAACCATTTCAGCAATTCACGTCAAATGGAAGAGGGCTGGGAGCACGCCCTACTCCGCAACAAGCAGTTATGTTTCAGGGAGGGAGCCCAAAACAGCTCAGAAACCTTCCCCAATCTCAGGTACTAAACATATAAGTGGTTAAGAAATGTTAATTGCTTGAATGAAAGCCACAACAAAATCTCAAATATTTCCCTTCCATAAAATCTGAAGACCTGTCAATGTGAAATACAAACAAACTTTTATAAAGCACAGTTTGACTTTTTTTCCTTAACGTTTCTGTATAGTGATTGACAAAAGATTTTGGAGACCTTTTTTTACATCTGCAGAAATGACGGGTGAAGACGAAAGACAAGAACAGCATTTCCTTCCTCCTTATTGCAATTCTAACTCTGTTAGCATTTTTGCCCTGTCATCATGTATTTCACCTAAATGTAGCTTTATTTTTAACATTTCTGACATTGGCAAAGGGCTTCCATATATTTCTATGACATTCCCCACACATTTAAGTTTAATCCGTTTAATTTTTGATCTGTATACAATTCTTGAGTTGTATACATCTCTAGTACTAAGTGGATTGTAGAACACAGACTGAGTTAAAGGTGAAAGCTTCTTTGAGTTGTCCTTCATTCTAACTTTATGCAACTTCTGGGTTCCCTAAGGATGCCATTCTTATCCATAAAATGTATTTCTTTGCTATTTTAAACATAAAACTTAAAAGGCACACTGAAAAGTGCTGAATATCTTAAGTGGTACACGAGGATCTTGGGACTTGCAGGAAGTAATTAACTCTTGCTTTTAAACCCCTCCCTCACTCTATCTTCCTGTTCTCCTTTGTCAATTTGAAAAAGTATTTTGAGATACCATCTGGCTATTAAAGAGAGTGGAAGAAGGAAGCTTTAAAAGCAGCCATAGTAATGATAAAAAACGCAGACACCTGGTACTCGCACCAAAAAAGAATGGCCAAAATAACTTATTGTTCAATGTGTCAATGCTTTTTTTCTTCACTTAGGGATTAAAAACAAAGGCAAGAAAAGCAAAATGAAAGCATTTTTAAAAATCCATTATCTTTTTTTTTTTTTTTGTTTAGGTGTTACGTAGGTTTTTCACTAAGTATGACTGCTCAGAATTACATGCACTTGATCTAATCCTAAGAGTTTCCCCTGAAACCACCTCTTCCTCCTGCCCCTGTCCCCAAACATTCCGAACTGAATTATGTCAGTTCAATGGGCATTGAGCACTGGATTGAAACACAAACAGAACTGGGGGAAGAAATTCCTATGAAAGCTCATATAAAAAAAAATGTCAATGAGCAAACTCCCAACATAAAATGTTTTAGGCTGATAATCTGAACATATCTGCATGCTAATCAACTACCCCTTTAAGAATTACTATCAAAAGCATAGATATATATATATTTATAATAAAAGATCGCTATTACTGTCTCTACTATAGTTACTATTAAGGAGACAACTCCTGTTAGACATGTTTTAGAGAGGAAGGGCTGATGAAGGTGAACTTTTGAAAGGAACATTATCCTGTTCCCAAATAATACAAAAATACGTTTCAATGCCTATGGCATATGACAGATTTCAGCAAAAACTCCCACTTTCCATATCAGTATTTAGCCATCAATTTGCTTAGTCATTTTGGCAGTGAAGTTCTTGCTACTTTTCTCTATGAATTCCTCAATCTCCAAAGCATTTTATTCATGAATCTACAAAATGTAAGGCAGATATTTTATCTGAGGAGCTTTCCTCTAGGATGCAATTGGAATATTCTATTAACAGCTGTCTAGTACAGATTGGTTCAACCTACAGTGTTGATATATGGCATGCACATCTCCCTGCAGTTTCCACACAAGGAAATTCGGCATTACATATAGAAATTTAAGTAAACGTTGGTTTAAGTTAATCTTTCCCCTTCTAAGTATATGTAGAGGTAATGGAGGGGGGTGAGGCATTAAAAGTGAATGATAGGAGGAAACAACGGAGATGCAGGTTGCATTGAATATGTGAAAAAGAAGTAACAAGGAAGTACCTGGGAAGTTTAGTGAGGAACATAAAAATACATGGAAGGTCAAACACACAATGGACTCAGCCTATAAAAGCAACCCAACTTAGGACCTTCTACAGACATAGAACCTGATTTCAGTAATGCTGCTGGATGGCTACCTGAGTTCCTAGGAAAACAACATCAGTTATAAGATTTAAGATCATTTTGACATTTTTAATACAGCTTCTTATACCATCAGTGCGAGTGAGGAAAGACAGGTAAAAATATAGAGGTGGGAAGTGGCAATGCATGCAAAAAAAAATATCTGAAAATATGTAGGTCAGAATGAACACAGAGAAAAAAAATGGAATAAAGGCAAGTATTTCTTTAAGAGAACATAGTAATCTTGGCTACTCAAAAGCAATACACAGGCATCATTCTATCATGAAAGAATAACTTGCTCAGGTAATATTTTTCCTTCATAAAGGGTAAATATCAAACATTAAAGTTGTAGAAGGGACTGGATAAAATTAAACAACCAAATACAGAAACTTTAAAACAACTTAATATTTAGTGAAAAGGAAAAGCAGACACTTTCTTAAAGTATTTCCAAAAAAATTCTATTTTCCCCCGAAATCTTTTCCATATACAAACATTAATCTATACCAATTAAGAAAAATAAGTTTGGCTGTCCATCGCCTGTATCTTAAATTTGAACTTTGAATAAGGCTCAAGTTTATGCCAGCCTCAAGTGTTGGATGATGATGATGTTTTGCCTGCAAGATATTTTCAGCTACATAATGTTACAGTTTTTTAAAATGTAAAAATATACAGAGTAATATGTTAAAAACTTCATGCAGTAAATCTAAGCTTTTATGCAGAAAGCTTTCTGCAGAGATTCATGAACCCTGTAAGAGTTTGGACAAGAAACTTTACATGAAAGATGCTTTAAAATTCTTTGATACCACCTTTCCTGTTTCAGCATATAAATCTTTATGTGCTTTAACTTAAAATTGCCAGCAGTTCATGTCAAGACTATTAGAAAATGAGCAGGAAATAAGTTTTGATATTTATTGTACATTTTGGCAGCTGCTCAGGAGAGCAGTGCTTAATCCACCCCTGTTCATCTCATGGGGATATAGGCAGGAGAAGAACCCTTTTTTCTGCATAAAGCGTTAAGAGGATATGTACTGCCGTCTTTGTTGGGAAACAGCTTGCCTTACAGCTCTCTTAAACCATGAGAACCACAGTCCTGCTCCTGAAGAGCTTTAAACTTTGCAGGCCAAGCACTTACTCCCCTCCCAGCTCCCCTCTCTTCCCCCCAAAGAGTTGCTGTCTGCAATTTTAAATGCCAAAGTTGTAACACAAAAAATTACAGATGCTGGCATTTGTGGAATTGATGTAATTGCTGGCTTCTTCCATGCAGTAAATAGAAGTGATAATGATAAATGATGCTAAGAATTATGCTGTTATGGTTTTAAATTAACTACATACACAAAATTTCCCTTTAGATTAACATCCCCTAAAACCTTCATATTGGACCGATACAAAAAAATCCTAACATCTTGAATATTTTAATTAAAATGCTTACCTCCTACTACCTTCCTAAGGAAAAAAAAAACTGCTTCAAGGGCAAAGGCTGAGATCCCTGTTTACAAAATATATTTCTGCACATGATGAGGGGAAAAAAAAGAATCGGACTCCTTTTAAACTAGAAGCTTCTTTTCAGTCTCAATACAGAAGATAAAATTCTTTGTTTGGAAGACTGTCAATGAAAACTTTGAATAACTGTAACTCATACTAACAATATAGTCCCCAAACACGCTCCCTACAGTTTCTTCATTAAATTTAAACTCCTATCTGCTCCTCTGGTGCTGTTTACTATCCCCTCAGCTGTGCTGAGGTACCTCTTTCGTATGGTCACAACTGATGGAGAACCACATGTCACTCTTTACTGAACACAGCCACACACACACGCCTTCAGCTGGAGATGTCAATGACCAAGAGGGGAGGAATTTCACATTTCAAGTATTAATATTTTATGACAAATATTAAATTATGGATTCCATTATTTCTAGAAGATCTGTGACGAAACTGCAGATTCCTATATTTACGGCACTGTATGTATATGTACGTAGATACATACAACAGTAAGGGCTCTGCATATATACACACATACACACCTAATACACACACTTTTGTTCTGCCAGACACTATCTAATTGGTAAAATGCTGATTTTACATATGTATCACTATTAAATGATGCTGAAGTGGCTTTTTTCTCTTTCAGACTATAGCCATACACTTTATGTTTCTAATAGCAAATTATATTTGACATTTAATTTAAAAACCAAGTTACCCTAATCTAGAGCTCTACTACAACACTGATAAAGCAATGAAGCTTTCCATAGGACAAAACCAATTTTTTTTAATTTAAGATAATTTTAGTGACAAGTAATTGAAAATGCAATTTAGAATTTATTACTTTGTGTGGTTAATTACAGCAGAACAGTTCCAAAAGATGATGATCCAATAAAGTAATGATTTTCTCTCTGAAATATTGTATCAGAGTAAATAAATTAATAAAATGCAAATTAATATGAGTATTTGAATTATACTGAAAACATTAAATGTATACCAATGCATAATCCAGTCCTGATGCTTAAGCATTCCACCTACAAGCATGTTCTAGCAATTTATAGAACTGAACAATCTAGACAAATCTACAAAACAGGCAGTTCTTATATCCTTAATTTATCAAAAGGACAAAATGATTTTATTCAATTATGACCATGCAATTAGTCCACAACTCTTCTTAAGCAGAGAAGAATGTATTTCTTAACCTCATCAGCTTCAGAACAGAAATAAGCCAAGTCTTGGCTTTATGTCCATTCTGTATGAATGTTGCACCTCTTTCTTCAAAAGAAAAATAGAGGGCACATGTTTAACCAAATTATTGGATTTAGAAAGATATTTTTGCAGTGATTGTGTCCAATCCACCTGCAGATAGTTAGTAACACAAGATTCCGTGACCTTATTCCTCTTTCCTAAAGGGCACAGAAGCTAAATGAACTCCTTGCCCACGTTCCTGAAAAACAAGCCTGAATTAACCTTAACTGTTTTGCATCAGTCCTCAAAGTGTGTATCTTTTCTCTCTCTAGCTTCAGCAGATTGGAAGGTTATCAGTAGGTACACAGTTGATGCAATTAAAGCCTTCTGAACATTTCTGACTGAAGAGCTTTAGAATAACTTAAGTGGTTTTACTATAGCTGAGTAGAAAAGAACTGTCATGCATGAACCACATAAGAAATCTGCTGTGCTGAGCTACGAAGCTAATTTTAAATTGCTAGGATTGCACCTGAAGTTAAATTTTCTGTTTTGGCAACTCTGGACAAAAATCTGGAGTTCCCTCATAATTTTAATTCTCTAAGGCACAGATAATTTTAAACTCAGAATACCATCTTGCCAAGGATGTCTGTCCCTACAGAAAGACTATAGACTCTGTATGGATACTCTAAAAGATTGTTTCATGATAGATTATACCTGACAGGACTTAGCAAGAATGTCACGTATCACAAATATTGGCCAATAATACGCAGTGAAAAGGCTGCAAATGTCAGCATAATATTAGAGGTATCACAACACTAAACCACAGTATCAGAAACATTTGCAGAGACACTGTCATGATACCACGCCTAGCGCACAGCAGCGCTTTCAAGATAAGTTTGTTAGGATGTCTTTAAATACTTCGTTTTATAAAACATAAATACCACGTTCCTGTCTATTTTCATTTGTACATAATCCAGCGAGGGGATGTGAAAGTCAAGATGCCTGTGGGTTTTCTGTGCTAAGTCACCTTGACTACAGCAGCACATTTCTGCTGAAAGCAGGCGCTGTACAACAGAACGGCCAAAGCACCAGGGCTGTCTCTCATCACATTCATAGTGCTCTTTTTCACCTCTCTCTCCCAAAAGCCTTAAATACTTTATTTCAGAGCTGTAATATGCATTTCATTATGGTCACAATCATATTTTACTTTAAAACAATTCTTTAAAGAATCAGACTGTATTTGAAGTTGCATGGAAAAACTCAACTAATGTATTTCAATTTACTAATTTTGAGGTTATACTTTTAAAATCAACACTGCCTTAACAACTTGTTGTCCTTCACATAATATGCATTCTATTAGAATAAAATGACATCTATCACACGACCACTATAGCCTTATCTGTATGGCAATCACTTACAAATTGAACTTCCTCAAAGATTGTCTAAAATCTACACTAATTCACTCTTTGATTTGATTATGAATTATGCAGCCAGATATGAAACTGGACACCAGTTTATCAACATATTCTGCAGACCCAAAAAAAAGGTAGTTTCAATACTTTTCTTTGAAAACAACAGAAACTAAGGTGCAAGTATTTTTCTTTGGTTGCTGTAATAAACTCTAGTTTACTATTGAAAAGTATTACGAATGAATTTGAGAGATTTATTTTGCCTGGAGATGGTAACAAGTACTCTTCTGGTTAATGGTTAACGCAGATCTTGTAAGGTATTACTTCTTTACATTCAGATTTACGGTCTAATGGAATTACAGTGTTTTAGAACACATTATCCAATACCACTGCATAGATATTACTTCAGAGCAAAACACATGAAAGCAAGAAGCAGTATAATGTTATTTTGGCTATTTCTAAACTTTGAAGAAAGATGGATAGTGACAAATCAAGACTATCAGAAGACTGATGTCACTTCCTTTGTTATTTATAAAATCACTATCTTTACTTAGTTATGCTTGTGGCAGATAATGTTAATTTATGATGAGAGATATGAGCAAGTATTACTAATTATTCTCAACAAAGAAGCTTCAGACTTATATGGATAAAAACATGTTATTTGGATACAAATATGTGAATGTAAACACCAGATAATTAACAGTAATTAAAAGTAGCTGTGAAGACTAACAAGTCAAAATGACTAACGGTCTGCTCCTGCCAACCTTGACACTAGTTCTACAGGAAGTCAAGTAGCAGAACTGAAAGTAGCAGAGCTACACTTGATAGATATCAGAAGAAAACATGTCTGGGATGGCAAAAACACAAGGCTGCATGATTTATTTGCACCTGAGAAATATTTACTCAAACACATTTTCACTTTTCTTGGAATAAACTGGGTTACGAGATGGAAAGTTTCTTTGAGCTATATTAGCACTAGAAAGAAACATACAATACAAAAGTAATTTTCTAATCACCTGTACTAAAAATTAACATCAGTGCTGAGTTGTCAAATTTGATTCTTTTTCATTATTTTACTGTTTCTTTGTATTTAGTACGCATATTATTCAGCAAAAATTTGTCAACAACATATCGGAGGATATAAAAGAATAAGGCAGCATGGATTATTGTAAAAAGAAAATGTACAAGTCAGATAAACTGGAAGTTTACAAACTGATAAACTGAAACTACATATTAGCTTTCTCACACAAATTATATGACATTTTAGTTTATTTCTGCATGCAGAGTCAGCTTTGAGCTAACATCTGCTTCGGGTCAATATAAAATTTTATAGCTTCATGAAATATTTGTGCCAGCACAGAATTTTTAGACCTGTATGTGTGCGTATTTATAGATAAAAACATAGGTTTCCATATGTATAATACGCATATAGGCACATACTTTTCAGTCTCATTTTCTGCACAGCAAAAGTTACTTTTAAGACCTGCATATTCCCATTATACAGCATCAAGATGAAGTGAATAATAAAAAGACACAGTATTTTTTGAAGGATAAGATGTTTTGACATTTACTTCAAAATTGTTTTACCTCTTAACATCTGTTAATTTGCACCACGGACAGGTTGTCTAAAATATGTTCTTAAATATATCAGTCTTGCTCATGCAGCATTTTACTCACAGATTTGTCTGCTACATTTAAATATTGTCTGAGGTACTCCTATGTATAACATGACATGAAGGATTTCTTCATAATTCCTTCTGAAAATTGCTAGAATCTGGGCAAGGGCACAATGACAAACATGGCAAGAGTCATCATGACCCTCTATGATTTTGAGGTAGATGGAACAAAAGGCATCCAAAAATAATGGAAGTATAATAGAGAAGAGATATGACGTTTGCTCCACTACCATTTTTTTTTCTTTTGGATTACCATAAAATTCACTACACTCTGGACAAATGAATAAATTATTATTGTTACTGCAATTTTTGTAATTTCTTCCAAGTGACCACCTTGTACCTTGAAACATACAGGTTGCTGTTTTCAATATTGGTAATATATTACAGCATCCAGCCTGCAAAGAAACTCAGTATATGACTTAAGAGCTACTGACTTTAATATTTGCAATTGTGAATGTGTAAAAAACCCCTGCAAAACATTATTTCTAGTTAAATTACCACTTTACTGTTAGTAAGTTAATAAATCCTTATGAAGATCAGACATTGAGGAGGATGTATGATTATATTTCTGATGGAAGGAAATGGCACGGTTAGGGAGGATGATTCTGTCTGCATCTTGAATATGTGTAAAAAAAGTTTCTGCCTTAATTTATGCTGTTTGAAAGCCCTGAACTAGTTTTCAAAACTTTATCCTTCAAAGGCATTCTTAATATTCAAAAAGACCTTGCTAATTAACTCCTAAAACTACCTCAAGTCCAACCTGCTTCTCCTGCTCCTTAGAAAAGTTTTAATTACACAGATTAAGCACTGGAATTCCAGCTGTCACCTTCCAATAGCTTTCTTCCTTTTTAAATAAGGTGCTTTTGTGCTGATCTCCCTTTTGCTTTGAGAAGAGCTTTGGACGGGTTGTTTTTATGATTTAGCAATCCTTATGACTATTAAAAATGATGTGACAGTATGGAAAGCACATTTAACCAGTTACAGAACACGTAGCTCTTTTCTGAAATGTTATGACACCTGGCGATCAGATTAGGTTTTACCTAACAGATAAAGAATTATCTGAATACCTAAATGGTAGTTACAGAGAAGATCATGGCACTATCCTCACACGGGTGCATGATGACAGGACATGGGGAAAAAGGGAAGAGATCCTTCAGGGCGAATTCCTTCTTTATGTAAGAAAAAACAACCTGACTCCATTGTGACAGCAATTAAAAATTACAATCTTTCCAGACAAGTGCTGGAAACTTTTTTGCTAAAAATACGCAAGACAGCTTGACAGAGAAGCAGACCCTAATCTACAGACCTTCTTTGAGCAGAAGGTTGGATCACATGACCTCCAGAGGTCCCTTCCATACCAGACTTTTCTATCCATCAGGCTATATAAATCACCACCACTGCAGTTCTCGCTCCTTTCTGTAGTACCATTTGGAGGAAGATGGCCAGAAGAAGAATATTTCAACAGATGAAGGGGACTTTATGCAATTCCAGCAACCCTTACCGTATGAATAAAGTAGGTAATGTGGTGGGAGCAGCTCCATGGAAACGTACTTAGTTGTGAAAAGGTCTCTTGATTACTTTTCCCAGTGTACAGGGACATGTACAGACTACATGACAGAGCCTGCATAAGCACGTATGTGCATATAAGCTAAGTAATGCAGCAGTTGCCACAATCTTCCACTTACAGACAGTGCTCTCCAGCTAAAATGCTGAGCATGGGCCATTTCCTGGCTTTTCTCTGGCCTTAAGCCTTGTGCAGGGCTGACTAGACATGCCTAAGAGGTAGGCACGTGCAATTAGTGGAGGATGGTGATGCTGACCAATTTAAAAATCATTAGAAATGTCTACAAATGCCTGGCCCAGAAATCATTATTAATGCAATAGCTCACACAGAATTTGCAGTAAAAACCTAAACTACTCAAATTATATTTTTATCAAGGTATGCTAATATTTACTACAATGTGCTCAGCAGGAAGCACTTTCCCAGCTCCAGCTCCGATAAACTGGACAAGTTCTGTGTGCTTAGGAAATACAGTCATTTGTCACAAATGTCTCCAAAAACATTGAACGTAAGTGCACACTTTCCCACAAATACGCAGGGGAATTCACAGATTTTGGACTAATGCAAAATTTATCTAAGGTTCAGATCCAGACTACCTCAGCACCCACGTACTAATGATCCAGAGTTAGGTCAATCCAGGCAAGTCTCCTCATCAGCTGAGCATTCTTCTTGCCATCAGCTTCTAAGCTGTCTGTATGAATTTCTCACAACTAAAACAGAACTCAAATCCCACTTGTTCCACCTTCCTTGCTACATCATTTCCAGCTCACTCTGAAAAATCCAACCATCCCACTTGCCATAGAACTTCAGCATTACCTTCAAACTACGACTTCTTAGAGAAGTTTTGTTCTGAGAACGTATACAAACAGCCATCTCCTTCAAACATAAGTAGGCAGATATGTTATAATTTTCAGTTACTGTCTATACCAGTATTTATCTAAACTGGGTATTCATCTTCATGAGAACAACACAGAAATTAGAAGTAGTTATATGCTACGGTTCCTTTATCTGCAGACTTTAAAAGTGAAACTGAATACAGTAAAAAATTTACTATATACAGCATTTTTTCTATATTGAATATTCTCTTGCTCACTTTTAACAGACAATACAAGAAATACTGTAAAATAACGTCATACAACGAAGATAGTTTTTTTCTTTACTTGCACAGCTCGAAAACAGGGTGTAATTTGTGTGATTAAAATTTTTTAAATGATAAAATCCACTGAAATGCAACAACACTTTATTATAAACAGTTTCATAAAACCTTTTGCAGGCACAGAAGCAACATTTTCAGCATAGACCAAGACACACTCAGATTTTAAGAAAAAGAAATAATCTATAGGTATTAAATATACACTACTGCAAAGAGAGTATCAATATGTTAAGCTCCACGGACATGTAACAACAAAATCAATTTTATCCCTAGGTAATCAGATAGTTATGGATGCAGTAACTAGCCACCTTTATACCAAGAATTTACTTCAACATTAAGACTCAAATCAATTTCTAGCAGCTGCCAACAACTAGACCCTACTGTGAAAAACACCTTCTCCCTTCCCCAAAAAGATGAAAAATCTGCTCTGCAAATTTCTTTAGCATGAAAGCCAAAAAGGGAGATTTGGAAAAATACCCCAATTTTCAAGTATTTTGCAAGTCTCCAGAAAGGACAGTTTTATCTTTTGGGGAGAAAACACTGTAACATTCTAGTCACTAAATAGTCGTCAGCATATCCTGCTTCCTTAGAGTTCTTGAAAGAGCAGATTGCAAGGGTTTTATTGTTGAAATGCAAGCATGCTTTAGGCCAATAACTTCTGTCTAGGCTATCTATAGAAAATGCGATCATCTTCAAACCATGATAACAACTCTATTCTACAATATACTGCAGGATTTGCGTGCTTTTATAGGTAGAAATACATTTGCACATAAGCGCTTCAATACACATTTATACCTTGTAATAAGTATTTCTGCTAATTATTTGTCAAAAGATAAAATTCTGGGAAGTAGGTTTGCTCCACTAATATCAGATTACTTAAGAATGACCATATGATTTCTAGCAATGTCATACAAATGATGACACTGTATACTTACCATAAAAATTCAAAAATGTATGTAATTGCTTGTTGTAACCTAAATCAACCCCAGAGAAATCAGAGTCTAACGACTGAGCTCAACGGCAGCAGAATCAGACACTAAGACTGATTTAATGCAAAGACAACACTGCCACCCGAGTCCTTCTGTCATTTGGGTTTGAAACCTTCTGAAAATTCTTAGAGACAGAACAGATACCATGCTTGAAATCCTACAGCTTTCTACAGAGCAGCGAAAGCCTTTGCCAGCCATCAGCGGGATAACACAGTAGGGAAAAATATCTCAATGGTACGTAGAGTAGTAAAGCAAGTCTCTAAAAGGTAGACAGGGTGTCGAAACACACAACCCTTAAACTGGGGCAGTACTACTATAAAAAAAACCCAACCAAAATCTCGATATGTACACTGGGTTTCTACCAAAAAGAGGTTCCCTTGCAGGCAAAAATACATGTTTCTTAAAATATTTCATATAAAAATGACATAGACAGGATTTCAGACTGATCACAGGTAATGTGGTTCATTTGCACGGTGATACCAGCATGACTAGATCCTGCTCACATACACTGCCTTGCAAAAAGTTAATTATTCCGTAATCATCCCTCTTCAATCAAGCAAAAAAGAACCACAGATGTTCATAAGACAGGTATGACAGAGATAAAGGAATAAAGCTGATGAAACTCAGCTTTCCTGAGCTAGACCCTGTTTTCTTTTCTTCTCAGACAGAAAACACGCCACAACTGGGAAAGAAAAGGGAAAAATATATAAAAGGGAGGAAAAATAGAAAAGTGACTGTGAATAATTTAAATATCATGATGAGAGGTAATGCATTTGGCAGTGAATTAGGTATTGCAAGCTGATACTCCACTACAGCCGGAAAGGATCAAGGGTCCTGGACATAAATTTTTACATTTGTGCAGGGATTATTTCTTGTAAGGGTCAGATGCCATCTTCATTTCCTTGCACAAGGGGAGGGAGGTGGAAATCGGATATACATCATATTAAGGGGATGAATTTGGAATCAGTTTATTTGACATGTAGGCCATTTAATACTGCACTAAACTCTGCCTCTGCATAGGAAGAAAATCACATACGGAATAAGACCAGCCAATTCTTTATTAAATCTTCATAAAGCGTCAATGTTCCTGATGCATCTGTGTTTCATTTTCCTTCCTCTCCTCAAACAGCAAGAAAGGATCTACAGGCAGCAGTGTAGATCATTCAACGTGTTTCGTGTTTCATACTTCATGTGATGTCTGAATTTCCTATCCATAAATTAAATGGAGTGGTTTGATACTTAGAAAGAAATCAGAGAAATACTGACATATGTGTTATCCTGTTCTTGGATGCTTAATGGATTATCAAACTCTGAGCTTCTGCTTCCAATACATAAAAAAGGAATTAAAAAAGTCATAATAGATAAACAAGAAAATCTGAAATATTCTCCTAACAAATGTCTTTTACAGACTTTTTTTTTACAGACTTTCTTTATATGTCTAGAATATTTTGCATGCTTACACCAACCATTATCTCATTAAGGCAGGCAAGGTACTTCCAAAAAAATGAATATTAAAGAGAGTAATATTCATACATGACCTGGAGCAGCATACTTACAACCTCCTGCTACTTCATCAAGCTCCTTGTTTTTAATCTTTACCGGTAAATTTCAGTTACTTCTGCTTTGCCGCGTATAAGAGATTTAAGACTATGAATACAAAGAGTTCAGCAAAGCTGAAGGACCACACTGTTTTTGCAAGTAAATAAGCATCACTCAAAAGACAAACCAGTTCTGATTAGTTTTGTGCTTCAATAGCTCATGTCTTTTATCTGGTTTTGTTTGGTTCTTTAAATTGATGACAGGGTGCACAGTTAAACTGGCAGTCATGATTAAGAGGTCAAGCATTGAATTAAAAAGTTTTTTAATCTACTTTTTTCATCAACTAGCACTTTAGTGTCCCAAGTTATTCATACCAGCAGGAGGCTATGGGTGAGCGGTACCCCCTAGTCAAAAATACAGAGGCAAGCTTCATTATCACCTATTGCTTGAAGTAAATAAACTCAATAGCAGTTCAGATAATCCAAGCACACATATTGCCTTTCGAGTTCAATAATTGCTTTGTTTTCCTTCTTCCGAACTATCAATTCCTCTTTGAAAAGCTTAAAAAAAATTAATGTTCTTTTTCAGGGTTGAAGGGGGTGGGAGCAGTGTTTGTTTTGGCTGGGTTTTTTTGTGTGTGGCGTTCGGTGTTTTTTTTTGGAAAGGGAACCTCTTTTGTTGTTACACAAAAAAAAGCAGCAAAAAAGGTACTCCCTTGGACAGAGTCCGTTAAAAATCAGATTATTTCCACAGCATTCTCCTATTATTCACCTGCCAGTAAAATATGTACACTCATTGTCTCTCTCTGAATGCCTATTTTTATCTGACTGAGGCTATATGGTCATTTTTGTATTTATTACTGAGTTACTAAGTTTTTTTCTTCCTTCTTCTAAAGCATGTTTTTCTGTTCTCCAAAACTGGGCCACATGCCTCTGAGGAGAAAGTAGTGCATTATTTCATTCCCACCTTTTCTTCTTTTTTGGCATCTCTGAGGCATGCTATGCCCAGAAGTGCTTCCACTCAAGCTGGACCATCAAATCAATTATCACAGCAGTCTGCTTTCTAAATATGAATGGCAATGAATGACAACAGGCAAGGCAAACTTTCAGCTTTGATTTGTCATTGGTAATGTAGATTTTTTTGTTTTGTTTTATAGCTGTTTGTTATAGTGGCAATTTGACCAAACTCTTCCCCCTGCTGTCTGCAGCTGCACTGTGTACATCCCGAGATGAAAAGCTTCACCTTTGCTAAGTTAAGACACAAGAGAAAATACAAGATAGGGAACCATTATCAATATAAAAGTTCTCTTTGTTGCCAATCTTTTACTACAATCATTACTGTCAATGAAAATAGGCACAATAACAAACTTCACCTGTATCCATTACTAGGTGCTCCACAATTTCAAGGTGCAATTGTTTTTTACTGCTGTTGCATCATTTCACAACAGATCTCCACTTACAGTAATGTTTCAGATTTTTGGAGTTAGAATCAGCATGGCCTTATGACAGTACTAAAAGATTAATTAGTGTATAAAAGCATCCATGCATAAGAGCTAAAATATAAGCTACTGCAAGCAAACACAGTAAATTAGAAAAAAAGAGGTCTTACCCCTTATTCACAATCATAGTTTGAAATGGATGGTTTCCCCAATGAAGAAACATTACTATTTTGCTAAGAAGATAATTAAGCTATATAAAAATAAAAAAAAAGTATTTTGAAAAATATAGTTCTAGTGTTTTCCTTCATTGACACTACTGGTTAAAAACATACAAAGCTTGCAGTTTATATTAAAAGCCTGAATTATTTTTTTGAGAACTGATTACATCCTATGAAAGTTAATTGTAGACAGCAACTGGGACACATAGTCAAAAAAAACTTCAGAGTGAGTACACCTGAAAGTCTGCGTAATTGCCAGTATATGGAATCTCAGTGGCAGTACAGAAAAACTGCATTGCCTATTTTAGTGGAAACAATTTCAACCAACCGGGTAGTAACTTATTTCTGCAGTCACAGACTAGAAAAATAAAAATAATTTAAAAAATATTTACTTAGGTCCTTTTAAAACACTCACTGATTGTAAGTTAGTTTTAACATTCTCAAAAAGGGAGGTTTAATGGTACCACCTAGTGGTATCCATGGACATATGGACCAAGTGGGCATCGTATGGACAAAGCGCTATGAAAGCTTCCAGGACCCTTCTGCCAAACCCCAGATTGTTAATGACATCACTTGAACCCTGACTTCAGATGCTATTTTAGCACAAAGCACTATTTAGCACTTTAAAAGATTCCACTCGAAGAAAGCAACCATGCTTTTTTTTTCTGCATAGTACTCAAATCCTATTATGTAAACCAGACTGTAACTAATTTCCAAACGGGCAATTCTATTTAAAATTATTTTTTCATACATGCTATTCCATTTAAAAGGCTATGCCTTTAAAAGGAATGAGGCTACAGCAAAATGAAATCTTACATTATTTCATTCATCTGAAAATAAGACTTCATGAAAGACCAAGATTCTTCCAGTAGGACAAACAGACTCCCAGCAGGTGAAGCAAAAGCAGTATCAAGTGATTGCCATTTAAAAAAAAAAACAAACCCACAACTTTTTTTTCCCCACAGACATATTATTACCAAGTAGTTTGAACTTTTCTACATTTAAAGACTGCATACCTGCATGCAATCTTAGAACTGTACAACACCGCATCATATTCAAACTGATCCAGAAGACTAGCTCTGAAAATGGGATCGGGATCAAGACGGTACATCAGTTATTCTTATATAAAAATATAGCACTTATATAAAAATATAGCATGTAAAACAGAACACTTAATACTGTAATTAATATAACAGATAACTAAGAAGTAACTTCATCCGTTCAACAGTACCTGCAGCACCGGTCTCAGATTCAGTAAAACTACAAATATACATAGTAGTTAAAAATATAGTATAACGTTTTAATGAGAAAAAAAATGGGGTTATACAAGAATGATGAGGTCCATGCAACCAATTATTTGTATAGTCTATGGCTGTAAGATAACTACTGGTTTGGAGAGTTTTCAAAAGTATGGTTAGATTTTTATTTCTTTATTTAAATACTTTTCCTTTTATGTTTCAGTATAAGACAGTGTTTTATTGTGACAGGGGTTTGCATACAAAGGTTTCCATTGCTTCTGCGCAGCCCAGAAAAATGTAAAACCAAGGAGAATGCAACTGCAAGATGTTCTGTATGGGGTAAAAAGATTGGCCAATTAGCAGCATGTGCACTGAGGAAAGTCGGACTTCTCCAAGTGCATAGTAAATACAAATATGGATTAAAACATCTGTAGGCAGCAAAGAGATATGTTCAATTTTGGAGCCCTCTATTATAGTTTTCATGTGCCTATAGATCCATCAAATATTTAAAGGATAAGCTTTGAATGTGTACAAGTTATTCAGATCAGTTATTCACTTGCTTAAAATTAACTTTAATTATAAACCAGGCAGTCTTTTTCTCCTTAAACCATAATGGTTCTCCCCTTGCGTCCCTTCCAATTGAAGTTAAAACTTCTACAGTGAATTGGTAGAAAATCCTGTGTAGTTAAAGATGATATTTGTGGGTCCTTTTGGGTTTTTTAGGCACCTAGTTCTCTTCTATGGACAAGGAACAAGTTCCTTCTGGATTAAACTACTTGAGCAGCTTAATGAAAAAAGGGTTTGCTGCTGGGTGCTTTAATGCTCTCTCAAGACAGTGGCTTTCACCAAGCGAGCATGTTTCATCCATCAGGACATGAATTTGAAGACCACATACCCTGGCTTCAATGACTTATATCTACCAACTGACAGACAGTCTTTGGTAAATGACTGATTTATACTCATTCTTCTGTATGCCTGCAGCAACAACAGATAATTAGAAACAACTTATCATTTTCCTTTCAAATAAAATAAAATCTACAGATTTTATTACCTTATATTACCAGCTGCATCAAAAAACCCCAACTTATTTTGCTAAAGAGTGCGAATACCTCTCTTGTGAAGGCATTTTTAAGATTATCTTTCAGAATTTTGCAATATTCTGAAAATGCATAATGTTAAAAAAGGCTTGTAACAAAAATTTCTTGCAGAATATTACTGATAAGAGAGCATGGTTAAATGTACATATTTCAGTATACAAAGCCCTAAGAGATCGTTTACATTAACTGAAACATCACGTTTGTTTGTGTGTGTTGTGCCATGGAAACAAAATTCCCCAAACACTGAACTGTGAGTTGCAGCCACATCTACAAACCATTTCATACTGCATGAAAGGAGGAAAGGAAGGTTTGGAACACTTCCTCTAGTCCTCCCCACTTTCCATATGCCAGTTGTGAATTATGCTTCATAAGATAAATAACTAGTCAAGAGTGAAGAGATGAGCTGCTTCGGAGCGCATCCTCAGGCCTGATGGGCTGACTACCTGTCAGATAATGTTGAAAGTAGGATTATGTCTGAAAAGGTTGACAGACCACCAATTTATCTAAATCAAACACTGTATGTTTAGCTAAACTCAATGAACTTTAACTAATTAGCCCATCATTACAGTAAGTTCGTATTGAATAATTTTCAAAAGGCTAAATCCAGAGACTATACTACATATACTTAACTTGAAATACTGATAGTAAAAGTGAAGCCTCTTCTAAAAAAGACAACATTAAAAAACTCCCTATATATATAGATACACAATATTGTGTGTCTATATATATACATGCATACAGAAAAGCTTATTCCACTAGAGTTGAAGGAGGAAATCAAGAGGTTACAGCCCCATACACATCTTATTCTCCAGTACTTTTTATATCTTATATCAAGTTCTAAGTTCATGAAAAAAAAAACAAAAACCTACTGGCAAACAGGAATTTCACTTCAAGAAAAGTACATTATAAAGATATTCAAAACTATATGATAAATGTGGTGAAAGAAGTAATCTGAAAATCAGAATTGCAGAAGTGCAAATGTTAAAGAAGAGAAATCTTCTGTGCTTGGTGACCGTAGGAGAGGTGTTGTTATACTTCTGCCTTGGACTTCTCTGAACATTCTCCTTTCTTTGTTACTGACTTGTGAAATAGGGACTCATAAAAGAACAGGAGATACAATACAGTAGGGGTGGAGCTGCTTTCTGGTTAAGTAGAGAAAGCTTCAAGATTGCACTTGGAAAAAAAATGTGATGGGAGAATATTTGTCCAATTTAAGAGTTCTGTATCTGCTCTTTATAGATGAATATTTGTTTCTTTTGAAAGAGTACAGAAAGGACGAAGAATACGCAGCCTCCAGTTCTCCCTGCATTTCAGTGAAAAATATCTTTTCAAGCTAAGGAGGACCTTATTTCTGCTACTACCCACAACAATTCTAAAAGTAAATTGTAGGTAGGAGCATAAGGGTCACTCCCGTACGAAGTATCATAATTTGTATGCACATACTTATCTTCAACAGATAATGAAGCATTTGCTTGACAACACTTACGCGTCTTTCAAGTACCTAGTTCTACTGTTTCTTTTTACTATCACTAAAGATCACATCGTTTCACCACCTACATCAATACAACCACCAAATTTCTGAGCTCATTTTTAGCAAGATAAACCACAGCACTCTCTACTGCAATTTTCTACTGCAATTTCTGATACAAACTTTACAGAATAACAGCTGCTAATTTGATTTGTAGATAGAAGACTAGATTGCCTTTTTTTTTTTTTAAATAGAACTTCTGTTCTGATTCAGTCACTATTTGTCACTGTTCTTGTAATCAAATAATTGAGTTCAGGATTTCAACTACTTCTAATTATTCCTACAAACTTAAAACAATTACATATTTGATCTACAGTGTTACTTGTTTCTGTATTAAATGCAACTTGTTAATAGCTGGAGCTGCAACGTTTTCTTTTTTGTTTTCAGATTGCTTCTATTGAAATTAAAATATTTTTTCACTTACAAGCAAAAATAATGTTTTAGGAAGGAATACATCTTCATATTTTATAAAGAGAATAATGGAACATAAAATGTGTCACTAAAGCAGAAGTAGCCCTTTTACCGATAAGCATCTGGATTCATGGCACCCCTTATAATACTATTTAAGAATATGCTAATGTATTATGGCCTAAATTTAAAAGATCTGTTTAAAAACGTTGTGGAGTTGTAGTCTTAGAAGCCTGAGCATTGTTTCTAATTCTGCTTTTTGTCATTTATTCTACTATACTCCTCTTTAATCCTTGGAAGAAAAAAAAAAACACCACGTTTTAAGAAAGCTCCTACTTTCAGTTAAAATAAACTGCGTCATATTCAAATTCTGGGAGTCCAAAGATCAACAAAAGTATTCTTTGCTCAAAACCACAAACTCTTCCATCAATATTTTCCAAGTGTACTCTTAACGCATCCATGTATAAGCAACTTTTTAAAAAAGTCCTTAGCAGTCTAAAGTTACGGCAATCCTATTTAAAGATGACAATGTGCAATTAAAATCCACAGATACTTTCACAGGTTTTATACGCTTCTACATACGTAATTCTCAGAGTAACATTGCCTTATTATCAATATTTTGTAAAAATGTCTTAGATTGATGTTTTAGTGATACTTTAAGAATCCTCATGCACCATTTCCAAAATGTTTTGAACTTTTGGCAGCATTAGGATAATTTCTCCAGTATACATCACTAAAAGAAGACACAACTGAAAGACAGCTAGTGGGTAAAGTATTTGGAGTAAACCTTTGCATTTTATTCTCAGATATTTCAAATTCTTCCCACACTACATGAGCACTTTTGAAACAAAAGACATGAATATCCAAGCTTACATTGATCTTTCTGTTCTTCAATACAAATGAACTGTGAAGAAACTGCAGGGTGTGGGAGACATGTTTTGGGCACATAGAAAATTCCAAGGCACATCAAAAATTGAACAGACTCTAGACTATTTTTGTCATGTTGCAACTATCATCTTGGGCTTGCTGACGACTATATTGATGACTACATGGGCTAGATGACACCTCCAGCAGATGAAGTCACTAAACGAAGATTTTGGGGGTTCCTGTTGGGTTTGGTTGTTGTTGTTTTTTTTTTTTAATAAAAAAAATGCAATTTTCTCTCCAGTTATGGAGACTCTTGACAGTTTAAAGCTTTGCTTTCCTGAAAATATCAACAGATTTTTCCAACTCAGGGATGCTAGACATGTAAGAGAATTGAAAATTGTATTGAAGATGTTACTTCTGACATCTGGAGGGCAGAATGCACTCCAAAATCAGGCACCGGACTACAAGCAAGAGAAGAACTGCCTGTAAGTCAGCATAATAAATGTGGTGCTCTAAGAGGTTTCAAACAGAACATGAGCAATTGCTTAGTAACAAGCACACGGTGCTTTCTGTTTTGTCAGTCATCTCCCCTGCCCTATAATAATTTGTTTAATGTTAAGTTTTACTTTTATTTATAAGAACTTATTGTATTCATCCTGAAAGAAAATAATACTGCAGCTATGTAGACAAAGCAAGTATGAAACAATCACAGGAAATTACAGAGCACTATTTGCCAAAATTCTGCAGAACAAAACCTACAAAGGATGAAATCTAATGACCTGTATCTAAAAACTATCAGTGACAATTCAAAAACAATCTTGATATTATGTGAAGCTCCAGTGCAAAAGAATCATACAGATGATTTCAGAAAGCATTAAATGTTCCTATGATATGCCAGCAAAGCAAAAACCCACATCATTTATGCTATTCTGGAAGACAAACAAAAACCCAACAGACTACAGTGTACTGCAGCTGTTCAGGATAGCGTTACCAGCAAGTCTGTACGTACGTGCATGTGCACTCCCTCTCACACACACCAACTTACCCCCATATGGCAAGAGATGGATGTTTCAGTAGATATTTAAATACAGGTGCCGTTTGCAAATGTGTGGCCTTAATATCAAATGACAAGGTCAGCTATGCATTCACGTCAGTCCCTATCTACAGGCTCACCCATACATGAACCTGTGTGGTGCATCATGTTTTCAATACCTGACAACTGATACTCAATTGAGAATAAAATGTTTTTATGTTTTTCTCTCTCATGATATAATTTTATCCTCCATTATACTTTGCGGCCATAATTACAGCAATTTTTGCAGACCTTGGACTGTATCTCTATACAATGAAGAACCATTTCTCTACGGGTTTTACGTTCCATTAGATTGCTTTGTCTTTGAATGTTTGATCCTTTCAACTACTTTTCTAACAATAAGAACTCTAACAGCAATGCAATTCCAGCAAACTGCTAAAATAGTTTTTAAAAAGCTTATCCATACCCTTACATTCTCTCCTCTCACTGCTACACAAATAGACTAGACTATTTCAGTTGGAATAGACTATTTGAGTTTCAGGGACCTACAAGGATCATCTAGTCCAACCACCCGACCAAGTTAAAGCACATTATTAATAGCCAGGGGCATCAACCACTTCTCCAGGAAGCCTGTTCCAGTGTTTGACCACCCTCTCGGTAAAGAAATGCTTCCTAATGTCCAATCTAAACCTCCCTGGCACAACTTTGAACCACTCCCAGGTGTCCTGTCGCTGGATCCCAGGGAGAAGAGCTCAGCACCTCCCTCTCCACTTCCCCTCCTCAGGAAGCTGCAGAGCCACCAGGTCGCCCCTCAGGCTCCTTCTCTCCAAACTAGACAAGCCCAGAGTCCTCAGCCGCTCCCCCAGGACATTCCTCCCAGCCCTGTCACCAGCTGTGTTGCCCTCTGGACACCTTCAAGGACCTTCACATCCTTCCTAAACTGTGGCGCCCAGAAGAAACTTTCCCATTCTTTAGGAATACATTTTAAAAGTGTTTTTTGTTGTTGTTTAAGAAGTTTAAGCACAACACAGAAATAAACTGAAACTCTGTTCGCTTAGATATGTTGCTACTGCTTTAAATGAAAATCATGATTGCCTTCAGTGAAGAGATATCATCTTTATCTGAAATGTACATTCCTTAGTAATAGACTATATTATTTCATCAGAAAATAGATATTCAAAAGACACAATAAACATAATTCTAGCTTCCTTCAGAGTGGTAGTCCATTAGGAGAAGAAATCAAAGTTTTAGTAAGTTTCCCTTTAAGGTTTTCACTCTAGTAAAGAAGATTTTAAAATAAAATATGCTTTTGTCAAGTTCACCTTGTAACGAGCAGTGCTTACACATGAAGAAATTATGAGGCATCTTTGGAATGTCTGACAAAAGTGGTATTTTTTCAGGAGTAAATAATCAGATATAGTGGGGGTTTTTGGTAAGGAAATCATTAATTGATTTCCAAATAGTTGATTCAACACCTTGCTAGATTTTAACCTGCCTACAGTAACAGTGAAATTTAGTTTTGTTCTTAAATCAACCTAATTCAAACTTAAATTACGCATAAGGACCTTTTGTGTTCTCCATCCAGGTCTATTTTATCCATAACTTTTGCAGAGTTTCAAGCTACATAATTTGGCAATGTAACGATGACAGAAAGAAAATGCTGTACCCCCTTAAAGTTGGATTATTTCTCCCTCCCTCTTTTACGAGGAAAAACCCAAATACATTCTCTTTTCTGCTTAGGCTGACTGACAGCTTCTACAGAGTGACCTAAGGAACCTTTCGGCCCAAGAGCCTTCACACATCCCCTGATAAGTGGTGAACTGAAGTTTTACGTTGGGCTTTGTCTCATAAGCCATCAGTGATATCACTGTAGTTCCAAGGTCTCCAAAAACCCTCACTGTAAACACTTGAGGAAGATAAAGCTCCTGCAGGAATGCTGTCAATAAGATTGCTTTTTCCCCTATTATGTTTAGAAATCTTTTCTGTTTAAAATGAAAATAATCCTGACAATAACTGAACATTTTCCCTATTTCAGTGTGATATGTCTATTTTTCTTTGTAACTTAAATTTGTAGGAAAAAATGCAGAAAGTCTGACAGTAATAAGAAAGAGACTCCAGTAATGAAAAAGAAAGACTCCAGTAATATATTTATGGAGTTACAGGCACATAGACACTGTTGTACAATTTTATATACCTGACTTATAATTATTTAAATAGAATCCTCTTCAACAACAGAAGGAATACCTAATGCATTAACAGAAAATAGAAGAAAAAAAAATATAGAAATCACTGAGAAAATGAGAAGAAACATAATATAGATCTAACTTGAAGAACTCCAGTATCTTATTTATTTTTAGACATCCATCTGGAAGAGACTGTACAGTATGTATGTGGGTTTTTAAATAACAATATTATGAGTTTATATACTTCCATGAGAGGGTAAAAGAGGATGAGCTAAGGCACACACTGATAGATATACTAGTTACAATATTTTCAACAAATCTTAGCCTCAATCACTTTTTCCTCCAAAAAAGAAATCAGGAGTGGAATATGCAGAGATCTTCTACTGAGACAAACACAACAAAATCACATCAGAGGTTATCTTCTGCAGTATGTTTTGAAAAGGACTAAACAAAAATAACTCTCTCAAGGTTGCTGTTTTATTTTTACAGAATACAAATAATTCTAGGATTTTGAATTAGAGTTACTCAAAATATGTCACTATTAGAATTATTGTTAACCTACATTGTCAATATCTCACATCTGTTTCTATTTGTCATTAAAAGTAACTTCACCCTAATTGCAGAACCCTATAAAATGTAAGAGTATTCAAACTCAAACAATCTAGCAATACAAATGTATTACAATTAACTAGCATCGATACTTTTTAGAATGTGAGAGCAATTTTGCAATTACATATATTACAAAGGTAACAGCTCAGCTACATTATGTTGAGCAATAATGCTCAATAATTAGAGGAACCACCAGTGCTACAGTGGTACCGTGCTACATTTCTGAAGAAATGTAACGGAGATACTGACATGAAGTTGTGTTAAAAATGTTGACCGACCAGGTCTCAATATGCTCCCTGAAATTTAAACTTGCCTGCAGCACAGCAGTAGGAAATGTAATCTGCCAGAGTGCATTTGCCATGCAAAGTCAGATGCGTAGTCTTTTAAGCCCAATGCATTATGAATGGCCAAAGATGCTCTGGAGACAGATGCAAAAAATCGTTGTATAAAACTAGTCAACACTTGCCAATACACAAAATACATTCCTAAAATTATATTCTCCAAAATTCCTAGAAGCATAAAAGTAATCAAATTCAGGCCGAGCTGACATTACAAAATCTATACCACAAAACTGGTAAAATTTTACAGTTAAAATAAGCTATAAAGATCAAAGTATGTTTATTGGTAGCATGCCTCTAATTAACATCATAATAGCAAAAGTTTAAGCATAGGTTAAAAAAAACACCCCACAGATCATATAAAGTCTCGTCTATGAATCTAATGAAGACTAGTTTGCTTCCTCAGCTAAACTATTCTACTTTTTCACAGGCAAAATCTTCTGTTTCGTGATATTTTCTGTTGTCTATCATTGACATCCATTCTTTGATCTTGTATTTGCAATAGTACTTTCCAGTTCAATAGCTTATTCATTCATTACAGTATGCTAAAAATACATTTAAAATTGCTCTTTTGCATGAAAATCTTAATAGGAACATTGAAACTTGACCAGTACCATATAACTTAGAGCATATTTGCATCAGAAAATATTTATATTTGTCTAGAAACAGTCTTCTGTAAAAATTAAGCTAAATGAGAACTACACGAGTCACAGAATAAAATATTGACAGACAAGTGTTTATATGGGATTAATATACCTAAACTGCTTAGCTCTCCCCAAAACTAACCTACTGAATGCTGTGTAGAACAAAAACCTAAAATTAAAACCAAAAAGTTTCTTCCCTGTTGGTGAAACTTTTAAGAAAAATAGTAATACCTTCAAATTAGTCTCAGTTGACTTATCTGAAAAAGGCATTCAACCAACTGCTGAAGGTGTCCATTATAAAGACATCACCAAACCCACCATGCAATAAATCTCAACACAGTATGCAAGGAACAAGCTGAACATAAATAAAACAAGATGTCTCTTTCTCTGGAAGAAATAAGCAAGATACTTAGAAAGATGGTCTAGAGGGGAAAAGAATGCAACATGCAGCAATTGCCCAGGGTGTGTAACAAGCACGGTATCCAGCAAGTCTGGTAATTGCTGCAGTTACACACAACAGTGCCTATTCAAGGTATTTCTGTCACTCGCCCTGACATTTGCCCCTCTGTAAGGACTTTTGCTCCGTTTAGATTAAGCAAACTCATTATCTAGAATGAGTCCATCAACTGAACAATAAGTAACTCCACCTGATTTTATAAATACACAGAGTAGATTTTAGATTTCTTATAAGCTTCTTTAAACTGTGCTGACAGAATGTGATGCCACGCTTCAGAATCTTACACACTGCATGTGACCCTTTCCTAAATTGAAAGTGGTGCTGTATTCTCCCCCAACACATGCCAGTAGTCTGAATGTTTCCCTAGATAGCAGAGAACTACACAGCTCTATCTGGTTTGAATATTTCAACTTTTTTCTTTCTAGGTATTTCTGTATACAAAAATGCATTAAGTTGGAATACTACAGAGACACTTTCCTAGTTCCACTGTAATTATAAAGCATCATTTCATGCTAGGCCCCAAGAAAACTTACACGCAAATATAATTTCAGGATTCCTAAAAGGCCAATAAAAAAGGACAATACCTTTGGACTAGAGGATATAAAAGGTCCATTACAACCTAGGCGATTCTAATGCTTTTAAACTTGTTTTCTTGATGCACATACAGGATTTTTTTACTCCTTCAACTAGTATAAAGAAAATGAAAGAAACGCCTATTAGGTCTTTTGCAGACAGATGAACTTGCCCTTCTTACGCCACAGGTCACTCAGAAGCCACCACAGTTGCATTAGTGCAGCATTTCAGACCCCCCAAACACCTTCACTAAGGCAAGCGCTGCCTTAGCCAAATCTAACGAGAATTTCGAAAACTGGCTGGTAGTTGGCTTCGAACTGGCTTCAGCCTGGCTGGCTGTTCAGCCTGCAATATACTCTTGGCTCATGTACAGCCTGTTGCATGAAGACCCTCTAGAAAGTCAAATAAAGATTTGGGCTAGCCACAAAGTTAAACTCGATCATTGAATTTATTACAAGCTTTAATTAAAAAAAAAAAAAAAAAAAAAAGCAGCTGCCGGAGCAAGACTGCTCTTTCAGCATACCCTAGCACCCAGTGCTAGCTTTGAAAGAGGGCAGAACTATGGCATGTGTTTACTCCTCTGTTAAATGATGGAATGGGGAGTAGTGCCCACTTATCTAAAGAGCTTTCAGATTTTCAGATAAAGACAACACAATGAATACAGAGTAATACCACCAATACCCTTTTTAAAACCCATCATTGTTTGACTTCAGAATAAAACACGGGTTGGGGCAGGAATCCATTAAACTGCCATTAACAAGCCTTCCCCCAGATAAGTTTAAAACATTGAGAACCTACTGTAATTGAAAAATAGAAGACTATGGTTTCAAGGCAAAAGTACTTCAAATAAAGTACTGCAAAAACATTTAACAAGTTGCTGGAGAAAATGGTTACAGCACATTCAAGTCACCTTGAGGGTTTTTCTTTTTTTTTTTTTTTTTTTTTGGGATTCTGGGACTTAAAATGGAAAAGTAAATAGAAAAGAGTGTTAAAAAAAAAAGTGAAGTTGGTGGGTTAATTGTCAAGTCCATATGTAATGTCCTCCTACCCCTTTCTTTTGACAGAGCTTTTCCATCATTTTTAGAAATCTTTTTAACCTCTTTTTCCAACAGGGATCGCTGGCCTCTCCCGTCCCTCTGTTGTTGGACATCCTGGTTTAGATCCTTAATTTAAGCTGTCACAGATTATTAAACTAAAAAGATCAGTAAAGTGTAAAGAGTTATGGAAAATATACAGCAACTGAGATTCTGGCTTCTTACGCAGTCACATACCTGCTTAACTGCTAATATATGTCTACTGCTAAAATGCTATCAGTACTTTTTAACTCAGCACTATTATTTTGGGTATGCTGAGCAGAGAATCTCATTTTCTCCTGATCATGCAACAAGAAAATTAGAATTTCCACGATTTGTTTTGTTACGTCATAACCTGTAGCGTTATTGTCTTGTCTTTGCAGAAAGTAAACTAGTTAGATTGTCACAGTCAAGATGACAACCACTAGTAAAAAACCTCGGACAGTGTCTCCGTGCTGAGGTTAGAAGACTGTCTGTTCTACACTGTCTGCCTAGGACAGGTTGGAACAGAAAACATCCCTACCCGCAAAATAACCATTTTGACCTAATGCCAGTTAAATTAATATGTTACCAAGTCATAACTGCAACAGTGATTTTCACCTCTTTTCTTTCCTTTACATTCATCATGTATACTTATTAAAATATTAAAGCCAATGTGCATTACCGCAGTAAACAGTACTGCGGTAGAAAATTTTTCCAATAGAAGTGTTTCACAATAATTGCATTATAACAATGTCAGCACTGACAAAGAAAATTCAACTGTCCAAATGCAAATTACGTTAGCCTTGCATATCATTCATTACTACGCACGTAGCTGGTAAACGAATGCACCAATATCCTTTCTCTGAGTTTAAAAGGAGTTTCTCTAACTTCAGCAACTGGACACAGATCTAGCCAAAACTCAGCTATCCATCTCTAGCAACATAGGCCTTAACATCTAGCAAGACATACCTCATTAAAATAGAATCGTTTTCAGATTCAGTGTGAATTAAAAAAGTAAATAAATTCAGAACTGTGGGTAACTTTCAACTCATACAAAATTCTACCACATGAACTTTGCAGCCTCCTTCTGGATTACACTTTTAGAGAGGCTGGTTACTATGACCAATTTTCTGGTTCTCAGAAAAGCTTTGTTTTAATTCTAAAAATCTATTTCACAACGTAGGACATTCAAAAAAGGCTTCTGGCATTCTAAAGGCTTTTAAAAGCTTCAGAAGCAACTGTGCCAAGTCAACTCCCAGAAAAAGAAACTCCATAACGTAGACTCTGTATGAGCTCCATAGCTGTTCTGGGTACCTGCAGAGTCCTGCGATGAAACATACAGAAACAGCTTTAAAGAAAGCAATATAACAGCCTCAATGTCTGAACCAACTGGCACAGTCCTGCAACTGGCTGGCATAAAATCAGATGATGCAGCTTACAAATATAAGCTCATGAGGCTCTAGAATAATCCTCAGTACTTCCATTAATTCTCATCATCATTAATGGGCAATGTGTTTTTTAATTCAAAAGGAAATAGGCACTCTGCTATGTCTTAAGTCACAAAAAAATAGAACTTCATTTTTGGATCTTAAGAGAATTTGATGAGTAAAGTAACACTACTGTTAAAACTTTTTAAAATGCTTAAACTTGAAAAATGTTCTGATACTTTTCATTCAAAATTTTATGTAATACTTTTCCAGAAGAACTTACAGAGAATACTTATCATACTACTGAAATGCATTTTGAAGCACTTACACTAATAAAAGGGATGCATAACTCTCCTTAGCCTTGTATAAGTTATTAAATGACAAACTCAGATGTAATTAGTAACAATTATATAGCGCTATCTTTTTAAAGGACATTTTTAAGAACATGTGTATGCCATTGCCATTCCATATTTATTCACACAAAATTATTGTCTCGGGAAAAAAAAGGAAGTAAAATGGCAAGTAACAACTTTGAATCAGACAAAGCAGCAGCAATATATGCAAAGTCCAGAGTTCACAATACCACTTCTCTATGTCTGTCTAGTTCACCAAACATTCGTAAGTACTTACACACTCTATGTATACATGTGAACAACCTCGTGCATACCAAGATCAGAGAATCAGCTTGAAAGACAACTAATCAATCTTCAATACTTGCTCTAGAAAACAATTATTCAAATGTATACTGTACTTGAATTTTTGTCTTTACATCCATACACTTATTAGTTACGAGGTGTTTTCAGAGCCTTTTCATTCCCTTCATGCTGATGGGTGCTGTCCATCTAAAAACCTGCAGAATCCAGTCTAAGCAGCCTGGAGGTTAAAGGCTGCTTTAATTCCATTTCCCCATCCCTTTTTCACCACTTCTCCTTCACCCTGCTTGGAAGTAGAATTTCTCTGAAATGACAAGTAAAACCTCGGCATACTACAGCTGTTGCTTTCATGCTAAGCCACCAGAATAATATATTATCTAATATTACTCCTTTAATTACAAAAATCATAAGCCAAAATGCATACACAGTAAAAACCGATTACACCACAAATACCTATTTTTAAATAGCCTTGGGACTGTTTATGGAGCTCTCTGGACTAAAGTAATTTGCTAAGACTCGATTTGAATCGTACTATAAATAGATTTTCCTTATACAACCCATATTTATATTTAGCAATAAAAGCAAACTTAAATCGCACACTAATGCCTTGATGGCAAAACCAGTAAATTTATTATGGGGATCCTTGTTTAGCTCTTGCTGTTATAGTTGCGATAATCTCAAAGCACTTAGATCATACATGTGAGTCTCATTAGTCCACAATTCCTGACTGTAAGCAAAACCCCTCCATACTTAATGATAAAGACGATGATGCGCTGTTCAACAGAAAGACAGCAAACAAGGCTACTCAAACACCATTTTCGTTGAGTACAAATCATGATCTATTAGAAGTGCACCTACCACATTTTTGGATTTTAACACTGATAAATCCCATCAATTCAGACAGATGTAAGCAAGCCAAAAATCAGTTTATTTACAAAACTGCCACAGACAAAACGATTCACAACATTTTCAGTAAGGCAGATATGCTTTGACTTAAGAATTTTATTTGAATGTGTTTTAGGTAAGTAAGGATTGTGCACGCAGAAACCTAACTAACTCTCAAGAATTTATTTAATAACATCAATGAAAAGGTAAACATAGAAGTCAGCCTTTTAATTTTAAGCTATGTCTTCAAGCAGAAGACACACAATTCCTAAAGCTATAACATTTTTATCAGAATTCTAATGAACTTTTGATATAAAATATGCACCTACTACTTCTTTTATTCAAAAAGTATATTTTAAATTAAAGGAAGTGCCTGAACGTCATCTGAAAATTATCAAAGTCATTAAAAAGCAGTAATATTCCATTGCCTCAACTCCTTTTTAACTTACAGAAGTTAAACAAATGGTGGCAGCACTTGAGATGGCTTGCATAAAAGGTTCACATTAGATGCTGAAACTGAACAAGGGAGGTTCGTTCTTTCTCTTTGTCTCTCAAGGTGTACTGCTAATATGGAGATAATAATGACAGTGTAGAAACTCTCAATAAAATCAAATTCAGAAGTTCCTAAATTGTCCCTACTATCCATCTCACTGTACTGACTTGATATTGATGGGCAGATTAAAAAATAGCCCAAAACATGTGTACTAATAGACCATATTAAGTATTTGATAAATATACTTTACACTGAAATCTAAAGCAGAAAGAACCTGTGTGCATGTTCCTTATAGTAATGTTTTCCAGCAGTGAAAGACTACAGAAATAATAGCATGTATTATCACTGCAGTTGCAATAGTTTGGATATATAGGAGAGGGCACTAGTTAAGATTTCTGAAAAAATTAAACTTAAATTAAATTTAGCAGTGTAACAGAAACCACCATAACAGAGCAGTTAGCTCTGTGCAGAAATTTGCTTAAACTAATATTAGAGAGAAAATGTTTCTGAATCAGTCTTCTTTAATAAATATCATACCCCAAGGTCAGAAAAAAGGTCAGGGATAATTGGTACAACAGGAGTGCTGGACACACATTTTGAACTGGTACCCTGTGATGAATGCCACCTAATGCCGTTCTTCATTATACTTTCATTCCAATATTAGCAAACTTGCAAAAGGCAAGTTTATTTTTGGAAGGAGAGGCAACATTTCTAGAAACTGATTTCTAATTATTATTTCATAGCCTCTATAAGCACAGTAAGAACAAACTCTATACTTAAAACCCAGTAGCTAGAAACTAAAGATACAGTAATAAGCTCAGGTAAGAGAAACCACACTGAAACTTTTTTCACATTGAAAAGTCCAGATAACAAAGAATACATAAGAGTACAATGAAAAGAAAAATGGGGGGAGGAGCACAGAAATTTTTTATTATTACTTCCAAGAGCTGATAACAAAAAGGTTTTTACTGCAAAAGTTTGTAGTTACAATGCAACCCATTCAAGTTTAGCTTTTCATTTACAAACAAGTATAAACAATGCAGTTAAACATATTTTAAGTGAGTTTTACTTTTCCAAACCTATTGGTACATTTCACCAAAATTTTTCTGCCCCGTAGGAAAACTGAGATATTAAGTCATTCCCCCCCCATAGGGCTGCCATTCTAGACAAGCAGAGTAAAGTTCCCTTCCTATCTTCATCTCTCATCTGGTCAGTCTGTCTCTTACTCTTTAAATATTTTAAAGACATGAGCACAAATATATGCTACAAGGTACATCAGCAAGCTCTGTAAAAAAGGCTAACTGAACAGGTATCTTTCATACAATGACACTCCTCTAGGGTAATTGTAGGCCTACAATAATTGGAGGTCCGTAATCCAAATGAAATGACCAATGCTAGGTCCAACCTACTCACCTAAAGCTAGCAGTGAACACATGCCATTGCAGAGGCTTTTCTTTTGGAAAATTGCAAGTTGTTTTGTTTTGTTTTGTTTTTTCTTTTCAGCTAAACTGATCAAGAACACCACTAGTAATGATGCTACAGTTTGCTCCTCTGAGTTAAATTCACTCTGTGAAACTGCTGGAAGAAAATACAACAAAAGCCAAATTTTCATGGTCTACTGGTTGTAACCATTGAGAGGGTTGTAGCCTTCTATAGTTTTCATTTTCACGCTGCTGAGTAGGTGCAAACAGAATAAGCAAATTTGCAACAAGACAGGTCTAGCACACACAGATGAAAATGTACACAAGTGAACTTACTGTATTGCTGAGCATTTTTAGGGGCATTTTCTTAGGAGTTTATAGTTTTTCTAGTTTGTTTTGGTTTTAGGCTTTCCATAGGGGCTACCTGTTACTGGGTAACTAATAAAACTCCAAAAACTAAGCAAGCCAAAGTAATTTTTTCTCCTCACTACATCTAAACTACCAGCCACACAAAAATGAAATCTATGTCCAAACAGGCAGAAAACAACAATCTTTCTTCTCAGACCAGGACAGCTACCAAGACAAGAAGTTCAAGCTCAAAACTTTGCTATGCAAGTCTAACTTTCAAAGTAGCATCAGCTCTTTTTTTCTCGATGTGTTCAGAATACATGCTGATTACAGAGAGTGCACCAAGCTATCAACAATGCACAGAAGACTCCTACATTGCGCATCATGTATAGACAGTGCTATACGCTTGCCAATCACAACCAAAGGACCCAGCAAGGCCAGAAATCCTCCAACCTCCTCTTTCCATGCTTTTATTTACTTTTTCTTCCTTCTGCTGAACCATAGGTGGCATGGAGTTAACTGTTTACTAAAATCTCAGTGGATGAAACTCTCCAGAACACCCAGTCTATTGATGGTGTCATTGTCCCTTCCATTTTTTAAGGTAAGATTTGGAAGTTTGTAAACATGGTCCCTGGGTTTTTTTTAACGCTATAGTTCACTTATTTAGAGATGTCATAGCCACATTTTTGAGTGTCTTCTGTTTGTAGACAAGTTACTGACTAGATGTCACGTATGTTCCTAAATCACAGGAGAAAATTTACACAATAGTTTAAATCAGATATTTGACATTTATTGCCTCTTGTCTAAATTTTTCGCTACCCTCTGAAAACTTTACGTAATGGTCTTATCCACTTATGAGACAACTAACAGTTGGCCAGGTCTTGGAAATGGATTACTTAGATCTTTTCTCACAGGAAGTTTTCCCAAAACAATCAATTCCTTCAATTTAAAAGCCAGACTTCAGTAGAATATGAAATTTCAAACACACAGAAGTCAAAGTGACTGTACGAAACAGAAAAGAAATAAAAGGGATTTTTAATTAGCTCTGCCCCCTATTTTGTCTGAGGAGTCCCTGGTTTGGACCTGGATTCAGTCATCTCCTTGGCTTTCTCAGCTGCAGCAGATTTTGTGCAGTCTCCTCTGGTCTCTGGGAAGCTTTTCTTTGTCACCACTGGGTAACAAATCTCTCCTCAAGCCACAAAACAAAGAGACCATCTCTCACATTGATATTTCTCAAGATACATATAAAAATAGATTTTGATCGAGGAGTTCTTTCAGTTCTGATCTGAGAGCAGAAACAAGCTCTGAATTAAGAATGATACTGCAACTAGCAGAATTCATTTCCTACTATGAACATATTACGCAACTTATTTTTATTTTTGCAGACATATGGCAGATTAAAAATAATTATATACCATCTTTGCTAACTAGATGAAAGAAGGTAGTAGAATTTGCCTTTAATCATCTGTTTGTCTAAAAAAAAATAAAAATCAACCAACATGAACCTAACCCTAGCTCATTGAGGATGAGGCAGATATACATAGCTTATTTATAAAGTAAGATGACTCCATTTTGACCAACTTTTAGCAGCACATATCCAACATGAGCTTTTGATTTTACGCCAAATAACTATAATTTTTAATTATATAATTTTAATTTATAATTTTAAAACTGTATTTTTCACTGTAAGACATGCTTTAACTGAAAAATTGCAAAACACAGTATACTACCGTGAGCTGTGATGAAAAGTGAATGCAGTTCACAAACTGTACGCAACTGGCATATCATAAGCAGAGAAGTGAATAGAGAAAGCACTGCAGTTGCTTAGGCTTCTCTGAAATTTTCTCAAAACCAAATTTGCAGGAAGCAATAATTGTTCAGACTAAATCAGTAAACAAGACTAAATCCAGTGCAATACAATAATCTCTCTCAAGAAAGTAAAACTACTTTATTGTAATTTGACTTTTATGACTACATATACTATAGCTTCCAACCAAACCGGAACATATCTAACACCAGTGCTGGAAAAAGACTATTAGACTACGCCCAAACTCTTAGTGGGGTAAGAAGCTAATTTTTTTCACAGCAACACCTACAATAAATTAATTATACCTATGGTTTTAAAGATTAAGACAAACATACTTTGTGCAGCAACGTTTTAAATGCCATTTCAAACACACTAGGAACACTTGCTGTATCTTAGAGCCCATAGTTACCTGAAGATGGGGCTATCAAGTTAAAAATCCATGACCACGAAGAGCATGCTGAGTTTTCACAGTAGCTCAATGACCAACAGTAGCTCAATGGTTTTCAGTGAAAACTGTTGGTACATCTTTTACAAAACAACTTTTGCCCACTCAGTTCACAACTAGAAGTTTTTAGAAAGCATCTTACCTTGTCCTCTTGGTGTTCGTTTCCTGCGATCTCTGAATGCTGCTCCTGACTGCAAAGCCTCAAGCAGACTATCCATCACTCCTGTCTCATCACCCTCTGAGAATGGGAGAAAATAATATTAATCTCAGTGCAACTGAAATCAGACTTTAGGAAGAAAAAAGTAAAAGTGTTGTCAAGTTTACATAATGCTTCCAAATAAGAGTTGTATACATTTTAATGTAATGGATGCTGTCAGTGCTTCAGGTATCACTGTCTAGTTTGTGTATGATGCTCTATTAAGCAAAATTGATGCCAGTCCTACTGTTCTTTCAACGTAGAGATGTTATCTTGTGCATTATTGATGACATCTTCAGCATGCAGATAGACAGCTGCTGGTGAATGACTGCTGTTTCGCTGTTTAATTCCTGAAGTAGAAACAGGTCATCTCTTTTCTATTTAATCAACATACATGGAAAATCTGATGAAACTCAATGGCACAAAATTAAATTTTTGAGATACTGCAAGTATTTATATGTTGCCTCCCATTCTCATGATGCATTAAATACTTGGGAAAAAAAATAATTTATCTATACGACATGCAAGGATACATACACCACAGCATGTAACAGTACACCATGGATTATCTTAAAGTAAGAAGAAAGATGAGAGAATCATGCAGTGAAAGTACGTGGCATAACATTTCTTAAACGCTGAATTCTACTTCTGTTAAATCTTTCTCTTGCTTTTTTCATATCCAAGCTAACCTGTAGCCTTTAAATTGCTGGACTTTATGGTGCATTATGGAAATCTGGGTAGAAAGATTATTTCCTTTTTATGTATCTAAGTCTTTAACTTCTTTGCACTTCACTCTGTTAATAACAGTTGATAGCAGCATTCAACAGCAAAAGAAATAGAGGTCAAAGAACTGCAATGTTACAAAACTATTGACAAATGCCTCTTTTTCTGTTCACATGTCTGTGTTACAATTCAAAACTAAGACATAGACTAGACTCAGCAGGTAGGTGGACATTTTATTCACATCTCTCAGACTTCAAGTTAATATAAATTTCCCCATCAGAGTGGGAAGATAATTACTTTATGCAACAGATTTACATTACAGTAAAACACTTTGACTCACACAAAGTGTAGGAGGTTAAATGTACATTCAAGCCCTCAAATGTTCAAGTTTAAAAGCAGCTTCTTAATGCAAAAGGTATTCTGCCCTGGTTCTCTATTACACTTAGATTTATTAGACTAAATCCAGACCTGATGTAAAACCACTCCTAAAACAGTACTTGGTTCAAATTTCTATGTGATTATCAGTGTAAGTACTTGACACAGTTAAATTATACATCAATGCAATTTAAACCATTATATATAATATACAACACACACAAAGTTTTCTCCAGTGTAAGATGAAAGCAAGCAGAGCAAGAATAGCAACCAGCAGAAGACTCTGAAATACCAGTTTTAATTACATTCCATCTAAAACCCTTAAAAAACTAAGCTCCTGCAAAATAAATAAGTAAATTAACTTCTTTTGATTCACACTCAAATACAGAAGGCCAGAATCTTGTCTAAAGCATACACCATAATTATTTTCCTTACCCTACACGTGCTTCTTTATTGTTGTCTCTGTATTGAATTTATATTCTAAATCAAAGGTCTGTGAATACACTTTGTCCAAACTAATACACACCAAGTTAGTCTGAAACGTTTAATGAATGCAACTGTAATACATAGAATTAGTTAATATCTTAGAATATTTTATGTGTAGGAAAAAAAATGCATTCAATCTTCATTAAAAAATAAGAGTTGGCAGAGTTTATTCAAAAAAGATAAAATTCCTTCAATACTTCATACATGTTTATGAAGCCTTCCACTTCTTTTTTGCTGAGCGTGCTATTCTACCTACTAATTAATGCAAGTGCTAAAAAACACTATTTTTGGAATATCAAAATATACAATATAAAGACACATAAATTAAGGAAGCTGTAGAACACAGTGATGAGATTTTTAACTCCTCAAAGTAAAATTTATGCTACGTCTGATCTCAGCTCTGCACCTTAATCAAAGTCGTCAGGTGATTAAGTGGGAACTGGACAGAGAACTGCATTTTCAGTTCGCCTTCATTAACATCCCTAAATAAAATTCAGCATAAATTTCAGACTTTCCCCATAGTTCTTGCTGAGTTACTTCACATACTACTAGCTCTCTCCTTGAGAGAGAGGATTTGTCCCCCCCCCCTTTTTTTATGTACTACCTATAGCAACTTGTAGACATAAATCAGAAACAAAGACAAAAACTAACAGAAGTTTCTAAACTGATAAATTTATTTCCAACAGAAATTGTCAGTGGAAATGAAATACATAATGCTTATTTCCCTTTTAAATATCTTCCATTGTACACAGGGGTAGAGTGAAGGGTGAAAGACAGTATTACAAACAGAACAGTGACTATTGCTAGAGATGTATAATAATCCCAGCCCAGTCAAACTGAGTCAACTTTTCAAAGTTAATGCACAAAAATAGTGCTACCCCTTGGAACAAAGACAAGATAGATAAATGACCATGGATGACTAATGCCAAATCAGCTAATATAACGTTCTCTCCACTCATGTGGAAGGAAACTGCAAAACTCTGAAATTAACGTAAC
The DNA here is from genome assembly GCF_963924245.1 of Chroicocephalus ridibundus. Lineage (NCBI taxonomy): Eukaryota > Metazoa > Chordata > Aves > Charadriiformes > Laridae > Chroicocephalus > Chroicocephalus ridibundus. Next base: position 20,039,580 of record NC_086292.1, read on the forward strand.
ATTTGAAATGGCCAAATACCTCCTATTATTATGATTATTGTTTGAGAATAGCAAAGGTAGCATTTGCCTACAAGAAAAAACAAAACATTAGTGGGGAAAAAGAAAAAAAGTATGGTAGTTTTCACCTGGCAGCATGAAAGACCTTTCAAACCAATTTTGAAGACAACAGAACACAAGACTATGAGATTAGGATTCTGCCAAAGATATTAGACTAAATCTATGGTTTATGGTTTCTGTTAATGCAATATACTGCACTTCATTTGGCTAGAAAACTTCTCTCTCATTTATCCGGTCTTCAGCATTTAATATAACGTCTGCTTAATTAATCAGTGGAAGGTGCAAAAGATGGTCTTTACTAAAATATCTGGCTTAGTAATAACAAAAAGTTGTTTATAGATAGGAAACTTTAACATTTGAGAGCTTACTAGCTGAATTTTTCTGAAAACCTAATTAGTGGATTTGCCTTAACAACAGATCACATACAAATAAGAAATACTACCATTTTGGAAGATCAAAACAAGCCTAAGATTTGGAATAATAAAATAAATGAAAATAATAGAAACAGATGAGTGTGTATAACTTCAGGTGCAAGCTCCTCAGTAGGGAATGACCAAGAGCTCCAATATAAAGAAGTGACCAAAGAAACAACGATGAATTACCAATCTTGATCAGTGTGTTAAAAAGTCAGCATATTCCATTTCCAGTAGTAGTGGTATACAAGCTTGATTATGGCATTCATAGAAGACAAATCACAACTGGAAAAGCCTTTACACTAACTACTGGGGTGGATTCTAAGAAGAAATGCCTAAGGCAGCACAATTTCTATGACTATATAAAGCAGCCACTGAAAAGAGGTATGACAATCTCCTCCTGTGCTTAGAATCCGTGAAGTCCAAAGAGAGAAAACTTATCCCAACAGATAATTTCCCCAACAGAGGGCTGTTCTGGTACAGCAGCAAACAGGAAAACATTTAGGCAGAGTTAATGGAAGTATCTTCGCAATCAAAAATTATGTTTTAGAATGTGTTCACAAACAAAACTGTGGGAATAAAGAACACTATTATTGATGGTGTATCTTTAAAAAGGGGACGTGACAAAATGGGGAATGACACTGCAAGAAACCAGTTATTGGCATTTAGGCTGCTGCTTAAGTTACAGTGTGAAGAACAACTCCTGTCTATCTCTAGTCATAAACAAAGCCTTTACTTTTGAGCAAGTGCCTTTATTTTCAAATGACTTCTAGTGCAGATATGGCTTCTATATTTATGAGGAAAACTGTCCTTCCAAATAATAACTGGTTGTTTAGAATATTTATCAAGACAAAAATACATCAGGAAAGCACGCGATCAGGTATGACTAGCCTGTCCTAATTTTTATTCATGTGAATTCAAAACTTTACAATCAATTAGCAGTTTAATACTAAAGTACTTCCCAAAGAAGTAAATATTGTACAGAAACAAAGCATATAATCTATTTCCAGAATATTATTTTTAAATTTCAGCTTTGCAAAGATAGATAACCTGTCCCAAACTCAAGCCATTCTCTATATTTTATCCATCAATAAGTGGTACTTGAAGATGGAAAGACAATATTAACTTTAGAATTGTAAATATTTAGAAACAAGGCAGGAAAAAATATTTTCTAAAAAGATAAAAATCAATGTAAATGTGCCTTTGCATGTGCAATACTACTGTAGGAAAGACTGCAATAGTATTACACAATCCTTAAGCCTCCCTTTGTAAAACATAAAATCAAGATTTAAAAAAACAATAATCAATACATGCAGGACTAAAAGGATCAGGCGTGCTTTTAGACATCACTGACCGAGTCTACCTTCTGCTTTGTATCTACTTTTATGGTTTTTAACTGTCACTCTCCTTACATGGAAATCTTTCTTCGACAAGTACTTAAGAAAGTAAATGTTTAAAAAAGAAAATAATCAAGATGCTTTGCTGGTCTGTATGCCTTATGTTGCTTTTATCTACTGTATGAGAATTTGCACAAAAACAGTTCAAGCAGTTAAAAGAGTCCAGAGAAAGAGCTCATCAAGCACATCAGGTCTTTTACCCAACACAAATAACTGTGCAGAGCTGACATTTAACCTACCCCTGGAAAACAGCAGAGGGATTAAAGTATTTTCCCTTTTAAAAACAATTATTTCAAACAGCTTGCTCTTATAGTGTATTATGCCTGTATCTGACAAAGACGTAGAACAAAGATTCCTCAGTATAGGTAGGTAATTTATTTTAGTATAATCTGTACATTGCTAAATTAACCACGAGGACTATTTTATAAAGGTAGAAAACAAACACTTGAGAATGATGAAGAATGTTTATCTTATTTTTCACAGAGCAAATGCAATTCTTCACCTGCTTCTGTAGCCATTTTCTCTTTTTCAACAGAGTTCCTCTGAAACAGAGGAACCATTTCAACACAGAGATGAAGATAAAATATTTCTTTGCTATCACTGCTAGCACCTTATGAAATACAACCCTTAAGTTAGATTTAGCATCCTCTGTCGATGCTACATTCCTTTATCACTTCCTGACAAATCTCATCTAAACATCAAAAAGAGACACCAACACCCATACCTCCTGATATTAAATGCAAAATAACGTTCTTTTCTATTTATAACTCATATCATTAAAATGAAAACTGAAATCGACAAAAGACACATAGGTAAAGTATCATTCTTTTGCTAGCCTGAGTAGCAATAAAAGCTACAGCTCAGCCAGGACAATAAGTCTTACTGTCTTTTGGTGGTGGTGGTTTTTTTTTTAAATAACTGCTGCTAATATTTCATATCGGAAACTGAAATGTGTTTAGTTTGTTGTAGCCTATGAGGCTTTTAAAGTCATTCTTGCAATCAAAAGAGGAACGCTGACAGATCACACTAGAAAAATTGTGACAGTACTCTGTTTAGTGCCTAACTTGAACCTTGAATGACAAATGTATGTAAAATCAGAGCTTTTTCATAGACTTTACATAAAGATGGGAATATTTAACTTCTTGGGTTGCCTCCGATTCGGCAGGCATTCTTGAACTTGCTTCTGTGGTAGTGACCGGCTCTGACATTTTCAACTTTATGAGAGTTTTTTGTTTCTCTCCTCTAAACAATCACACTGAATTGTTCTAAAAATAGGTCCTTACTTTCTTCAAGAAGACAAGTATAAACTTCCCTGAAGCCAAGCTCATTTCCTTTTCTCATCAATTTATTTTTTTTTTTTTGAGTAAAAGTATTTAAAGATTTTAACTTCAGTACCCCACCCCCATTACAGAACAAAAAGAAAGAATAGATTTAAGTGAGGTCTTAAAGTAAATCTGGAAGAGGTAAGAGGTTTTAGCTAAATATTGCCTCCTAGTGTCAGCTATATTTCCATGCACTAATTAAACAATCCTGTTTTTCCTGGCTCAAAATGTTTGTACATAGTAGACAAGGGACTCAAACATAACTTTCTGATTTAGATTGGAAGAACTAGAAACTTGGCGAGACCAATTTCAGTTTCTTTTTGTGGCCTCTACTACACAAAGTTTTACCTCTGCCTTCAGCATATTATCACCTAACAAAAGGCAGGAATCTTCCTTTTTGATAGATCATAATCTATCTTCTGGCAGATTTTTTCAGGACCTTCACGATGACTGTTTTTTCAGTTTGCACTAGAAAGGAGGCTATTTTGATTAGAATATAAAATCCCCCAATAACTACTACTATTCTTAAATGAAATCTAAGAACTAGTGTAGCACTACCGTTGGTAAAAATGAAACAAAAAAATAGTTTAGGCTTTTTAAATTATTTGAATAACTTTGGAGAAGAGACTACAGAAACTGCACTTCACTCGAAGCTACAACAGAGTTCAGCCATGCATCTAAAACACGATCCACCTCCTATCTCTTTGGTTTCTTCAGTTCAGATTCACACTAAGGCTCCGAGAGCCCCCGGGAACAGGCTCTTGTTTCTGAAGCATTTTGCTGCCTTCCCTTTTATTTGCCTGCACCAACTAGGTGAAGATTACTATAGGAATACCCAATACTGGTGCACTTTCATTTGCCAGTAAAGGCAATACTCTCGCGTACTTTGCAAAAAATCCTGTACTCCTATTATTACAAATATACCAATTGTAAACTAATTTAAGCTAATAAAAAGTTTATAGGAATTTTCCAGGAATTTTTTCCTAAATTTAGGCCCTTACTGAAAGAGTCCAGTCAAATGGCACATTAGGCAACACATGCAGTCTACCCACCTGCTTCTCCAAACGGTTTCGAAATTATACTTCTGTTCACATCTTGCACTACCCTGTTTTGCTTTGAACCTTTAAGTACTTTTCATAAGTCTAATGTGTGTCCTGTATACACTTTTAAAGAAGACTTTTTATTCAAAATCAGTACCAGAATTTTTAATTGCAATATATTCACTTTTAAAAGTCAGTTTTCAGTGTCTTTTGGAAAGTGTGTTTTTGTGTTCTTCTCATATATTTGCATATTATTAATTTGCTAAATTTATTTTGCATGCATAATAAATATCTTCAGGAAGCAGTCTTCCTTGGCATTTTGCACTAGAATACAATCTCATGACTGTTATTTACTTTTTAATTAAAGGAGAACAAGTTAGGACAGTATGACTGATAAGTGAACCTATACCTCATGTCAGTTTATGAAACAAGGCAAATCCTTGCTTACATACCAATTAGGCTTATTGTTTATGATAACCCGATCTCAGGCTGACATAAAGTTAATAGAATGAGAAAAAAAACGTGCTTTGTTGTACTGGCAGGTTACTGACAACAATTTTTGAAATATGCACACTTTTTCATTTTCAGAAAATGTCACCATGGGTAAGGTCTACTTCAGTAGGACTGTATTTAATTGAAATGTATCAGCATTCCCCTGGGGCCTCATTCTGAATGGACTTACGCACCTTGCAAGGATGATTTTCACTAAACTTAAAAAAAAAAAAGGCTTTAATATGGATTACTTAGTAACAAATGGGAAGACATTGCCTCTATGTTGGAAGATTGTGTAGCTCAAAAAAATGAAAGAAAAACGACCATACAATAAACGATGTAATCCATCTGTAATCAAGTCCTACTACTGTTTGAAGGCTACATTTCAGTCACAGTGCTAAGCAAATTTTAATGTATATGATTAGCAGATAGATCAGACATCAAAGCTTTCAGCATTAGAAAATAATTTTCTTTTAAAAATGGCTCAAAGTTGCACAACTGCCAGAATATTTTAGGGAAGAAACCAGTCTTAGGAACTCATTTTGGGGAATGATAATTTCTTGTTCTTTCAGATTTATTTTGGGGTTTTACTATTATTCTTTAATCTTGTAGTGACCTCATTCTATTTGTATTTAAATTACTCCACGTCCTAAAACAAGTTTAGCCAGTTGTAACAAATGTGAGATTTCAGTGCCAAAACCAGAAATGACCAATGTTGGTCCTAAACTCATTTTGGGATGACAGTTATGAAGTCAAATACATAACAAAGAAACCTCTCTGTGACACATAATATTTATCAGACAGTAATTGGTTTATATGAGCCTTTCTGCCTTTTAGAAGAAAACTTCTGTAGCTGAGCTTTTCTTATTACAGTTTGCAAGAAAGAAACCTTTTAAAAAATACATTTTATTTTAGAGCAAAACAAACCACATGTCCATATGATAGAGAATCAATTATCTTTCATCTAATACCTTACAGAATTCTTGGTCAGCTCCTGACAGCCCTATCAGTGTATGTTCACTTTTATCACAAAAATTAACTCAAAAAAAGGGAAGCTATTAGTTCAGATTAAACTGTCAAACTTCATTTCTTAGCCTGATACCTCCAAATATACCCAGTATGAGAAAAAAAAAAAATCCTTCCTGCTAAGAACGCGTACACAGAAAAATGCCATGGCGAATGTCAAGGTCTAACTTATTCATGTTTTTGAATCCTTTCTACATAGATTTTGAAGCGGCTCTGAAACCTACGTTGTTTTCCATAATGATTAAGCAATTTCAGGTGGACTGGACAAATATGGAATCTGAATATAACACAGACATCAAAACTTAAGAGAATTTAGAATGTTTAGCCCAAGCTGTTTCCAGCAGGAAATGTACTGTTGACCCTGACATGTCACAGGATTTACCTGGAATCTACTAACTAGCCAAGTCCTACTGCAATCACAGAAAACTTCACTTAAAACAAGAAGTATTACAGAGTATATTGTCACAAAAATAGAGAAGATAGTAGAAAACACACACGGTTTCAGAACTCATTTATAATATACAGCCCAACCTTGAATATAAATTTCCTCATTAATAGTTACCTGTTTTGTTACACTGGTACAAACCAGCTATCAGTTCTTCGATTTTTCTGCAAAGTTTCTAGTTGATAGTTTCTCATTACTTCATTGTCTAAAGAGATATTTTGGGTTTAGCTTTTGATAGCTTTCTGAAAATCATCTTTTATGTGGTAAAGTTGAACATTCTATAGTCTCAAGACAAATGTTAGTACATTATGGCTCTCACCTTACAGAATATGACACCAAATGATGTCCCTCTAGGTTTAAAATCTAAATTTCCAGACCTGCAAAGTTGCACTTTTACAATTATTGCCCATCTGGCAAGCATAAAAAAAACCAAGCGTATTTCTACTTTCTACTTTCATACAAATCCAGAAGCAGAGCCTTTGTTCCTGCTGGACGTGTAAAAGATGAAATGCAATATGTTTAGAATTTTTAAAATCTTCTACCAGTGGATTGCACAACTCACCAACGCCAGCAATTTCAAGTTGAAAATCTGATTATACAACTAACAAAGAACCACTGAAATCGATGACAAAGTTCAAGTTAATTTAATTAGATCTCTACATTTGAGAAGAAATAGGCTTTTACCATTAAAATAGATGTTCTTTGGTGCCTTACAGAACTTTTCCTTTTAAGTATACATTGCCTTATCATCAGCCTTTTAAATTACCTTTAAGTACAATGATTGTACTGGAGTACAAAACTACGCTAACATTTGTGGAAGTGTTGTAACATTTCATTACTCAACACTTCAGATGGAAAATTATTAGTTAAGATCTATTATGATATATATTGGCAAACTATCATTATTTAATTCATGGTTTTAACTCAGAGCATCCAGCTCGGGGGCCCCCAACATAAAAAGGACATGAACAGAGGAGGCCGTGAAGACGCTACAAGGGCTGGAGCCTCTCAGAGGACAGGCTGAGAGAGTTGGGGGTGTTCAGCCTGGAGAAGAGAAGGCTCCAGGGTAGACCTTACAGCCCCTTCCAGTGCCTAAAGGGGGCCTACAGGAGAGATGGGGAGGGACTCTTTATCAGGGAGTGTCGTGATAGGATGAGGGGTAATGTCTTTAAACTGAAAGAGGGGAGATTTAGAGCAGATCTGAGGAAGAAACTCTTTGCTCTGAGGGTGGTGAGACACTGGCACAGGCTGCCCAGAGACACTGTAGATGCCCCATCCCTGGAGATGTTCAAGGCCAGGTTGGTCGGGGTTTAGAACAACCTGGTCTGGTAGGAGGTGTCCCTGCCCAGGGCAGGGGGTGGCACTGGATGGGCTTTAAGGTCCCTTCCTACCCAAACCATTCTATGATAAACCTTACGTAAACTAGCGTTAAACAATTGGGGGCGGTAGTGTGGTGGGGAGGGTGATGTTTAAGCATACAGTAGAAAGAGGCTCATCAACATGATATTCTTTCCTACATAATTTCGGAAACTACTCTTGTGAAGACAGTATCTTCACACTTCTATTAGAAATGAGATACTACAGCCACAGAAAAACATAACGATTCTACTAAGACAGAATTTAGTCACTGAACTTGTCCCGCCACTACAGTCAAATAAATTTCCATTTCACAGCAGTTTACATGCAATCCTCCTCCTTGCTATCTGATTCCTGAACAAACTTTTTACTAAAGAAGAAGTTAGTTGACCACCCAATTTAATTCTTTCAGAAACGTTTTTTAACACTGCAAGTTCTACAAAATATACAAATATAATGTTAAGTAACAATTACTTTTGAGATAAAAAAATGTTACTGGTATTTTCAAAATTAACAGCAATACCTACTTTTTGAAATAAGAACACTTTCTCCAAGGAAAAGTTGAATTTGCATAGACAACTATTCAAAGTTAACATTTCTTACTGTTCAGTAAATAGTCCCCAAGAAACCTACTTTTAAGAGAAAAGAAGCCAATTCTTCTGCCTTTCTTAACCTGTAATTATCCCAATCTCAGATTTCAGAATCTAATAATTATTTTTCTTCCCCTGACAAATTACCTCATTAAATCAGTTTACTTGGAAGGCACCATATGCCATATTCATAAACAGAAATTTTTCCATTGCAAAAATTTAAAAGGGGAGATTAAATTTTAAGTTGTAATTTCTTTCTAACTTTCTGTCCATGCTCACAACTATTTGCATTTCTCTTGAGCTTTTTTTAACCCATATTATTAACATTTACAGTAATTTTGCCATCCCCCCCTCATTCTCAAGATGACTTAAAACTCCTGCATAAACAGATCTTAAAAAATTTTGAGCAACTCATGCATAATTGCTTTGAAGAAGAAAAATCAAACCTCATCTTAGTTCTATAGATGCTCACATTTAAGCATAATGTAAATCTCCACCTAAATTTTTTCTGTGAATAATATATTTCAGGAAGAGTGCAGCGTATTCAAACAGACCATCAACATCAATATGAAAGATAATGACTTCCCATAGGAATTGTAACACTTGCCTCATTGGCATCCAGCACCATAAACTAATAATCTGTGGAATGTAAATAAGCCCCAAGTTTTATCACTCCAGGTACTCCATGCAATCACTAGACAATATATAAATTCAAAGGATTAAGGCTAAGACATTTACAAAATAATGTGTATCACGTAATAAACTTAGTATGGATTTCTGTTTATGCTAAAGGACATAGAAGGAAGACATAACAATCAGGAAAGCACAGAATCATTAGAAAGCTGCAGGAAAAGTAACCTTCTCGAACCACATCCTGCAACAGTCAGTGCAAAACAGCAGTTCAAGGAAACACAACAGAATTATTGCTCATACTAGTACATACCAGTTTGAATAAATAGCACATGATTTCTTATACATGAGTACTTGAAAAGGAAAAGTAGGAATATCCATCAACCACTAGCACAGAACTTCATTTCCATCATCTGCATTAGGGGAGAACGTTAATATGTCTTCAAAACAATTAATTCAATACTAATTGGGACTGAGGAAGCTCATTCTATCTTTTATCCTAATACTGGTAGTTAAAAGGTGATTTTAATTGCCATAGTAATCAGATATAATGAAGAGCAAAACTGTTTCTGATTAAATAACATTTGCATCAGAATTGCTGTTATATAATTTTCAGCTCCTAGAAAGCTGTCTTCAGTTCTCTTTCTCTCTCTCTTGTTCAGATATGCACATGGAAGCAATGCTGCAAGAATTTTGCAGCTGTTAAATCAGACTCATGAGAGGAAGTCATGAAAGACTATATATAAATGTATCACCCCCCAGTCTTCTACAGCCCTCAAAAACAGGAAACACTGCTCAAAAACAGCTATAAAGAATGTTCTTTCTCCACAGAGCTTGTGAATGCTAAAGAAGATAAGGGACCGTTAAGCCCATTTCCTACAGAATTCCTCTCCTGTAAGGAGAAAGAATGGTTCATGATTTAGAATGTGAAATTTGGGATCTCTAGGTGTGTGGGTAAGTCACTTCAGTCTTTTCTTCATACTTCTCCATACTTCACCAGGAAAACAGGCAAACAGAAGTATCTTTCTAATCCAGGAAACATAACAGATGCATAAATAATAGCAGAGTGAAAAGAACACCGAAAAAGACCAAATATTCCCAAGCCCTACAGCTACAAGTGGGGAGGCTGTATCAGCCCACCTTCAGTTCTGCACAAAAAAGCTTGTATTTTGCAATGTGAACATGTTTTAAACTTTAGAATTACTTAAGTTTGTACAATGCTGCCCAGTGCAAATATTTCAAAGATTACATGGAATTGAGAGCTTGTCTGTGTTTTTACACTCATCTTTACACATTTTGGAATGTTTAGCAGGATTTATATCACTTTACATACAGTATTTACATGGCATCTCAATTACACCAGGCACTCTACAAAGCACAAAACACCAAACTGAGCAACCTGATTTTTAAAATATGGCTACTCTAAGGTTAATTTATAATCGGAAATTATACAGGAGAGTTCTTAATTCTGGCCACACTGCAGTTCTGCTCTCTCAGTTACACCAAGAAACAGAAAATAATTGTAATATTTAATTAATTTTAATATGGATTCTCCAGTGGCCACAAAGAAAGTTGTATCTATCTATCCAGCTAACAGCAAAAAAATACTTATTATAGAACTACACAATAAAAGGCTGGGAAATGAAGGAACCCTATTGCTCTGACCTGAAAGGCTGTAGCAATGAGTTAAAATTTCATTCTTGAAGATATAGCTAGAGAAATAACTGAAAGAGAGTTAGGTTAAAATACCCTTTGGGTGAAAATCACCTTGTCAAAATGACAGCTTGAGAGGACATCTGCCTCCTTCCTCTAAGTCTTCTGTGTCACATTCACTTAGACAAATTTGCAAACTATTTATATAAGCAGCAGTGAGCATACAGAAGTAGATGTATCAAGAAAAAAAAAACAGTTACTTGGAAAAAAAAGTTAATTGAATATTGACATCATGGAATCCACTGGGGATGGAACTATCCCCTCACCTCCTGCCACAGAGGTTGTAATATGTGAAATGGATATTTCAATATATTTAAAAGTTGGAAAAATGATTTTAGAAGTATTAAACTAACTTTGTGTCACTGGTTAGAAACATTAGTCATTTAAATGGCAGTTTCAGTGCGTTTGGCCATGTACAGTTATTCACATATTTGCAGTTTTAGTAAAAAAGAAATATAATGCAAACCTAAACTTTAGTTGTATCTGTTGATATGAAAGCCTTTCACGATGAAAAGCAAAATGCTATCAGTATACTGAGGCATCTACGTTACTGCTAAGCATGGTCTACTCCTCACCTGCTTAAAAATTTAACGGATGTAGACAGTTACGCTCTCACTGACTGAGGTGAAGCAATTTAAGAAGGTGTGACTTTGATCTGTTAGTTACAAACTTTAAACACAGACCAATTCACTGACAATAGTATCTAAGTGGGCTTCTCAGTTTTCAACAGCTGAGAAAACATGTTAGCTTACATTGTTTTAACGGGTAAACTAAACTCAGTATGTCTTCAAGCACACTGGTAGAGGGGAGGGTGATGATGGGATAATTTAGGTTCTTCTTACCTCACTCATAGGAAAGTGCCTGTCCATACTACAAAGGACTTTTTTTTTGTCAGGTGATCGATATCAAAGAAAGATTAGTCAAATACTGAAAGAATGCATTAGAAAAGTCACATCGGGTAACTCTATGAGCTTAATGTCACAAAATACTGAAAATATATTTATGCATCACCTGCATTTAAATTTTATATTTTGTTCAGAGTTAAACTGAAATTATTAGAAGAATCTTTATATGATAAGGAATTTAAGTTTGTCATCTATACAAAGCAACAGAGTTGTTCACTAAAACTTCTGCTACAGTATATTCCATGCAGTGTCACTGCCACTTCAAGCAAGGCAAAAAATAACAGGATTCGTGGTACCACTGCAGAAACCCTCCAAACCAGCCCTTGGGAAGTAACTTTAAAAACAACAGAAAACAATCAAACAAACAGCGAAACTCTGAGGCTTTGGGGCAAAGTGATGTACACAAACACATGAGAATTTTTAAAAGATTCTCCCATAAACAATTTGTTTCCTATCATGGCATTCAAATTACAGTACATCAATATAAATTCATTTTTGAAACTCGGAATGCAAAGAATGAACTATTGTGAAAAACAATTTATCACAATCAGCAAATACAACAGCAACCCTAATTTACGATTTCTTAAAATATAATTATTAGTACATATAAAGTGATAACAGAAGAAAGATTTTTCATTTGTAAATAAAACTTGTTCTTCCTTTGTCTGCTTCTTTATTTTTGAAGATTTACATACGGGTTGCTGATTTTTATCAAAATTAAACTGAAATTACTGAGCAGAAAAAAGCACAAAGTTGTGACTCTTGTAGACATATATCAATGAAGATAAAACTGCACTACCTGCTGAAATCATTGTAAATGTGATTCAGTCTGACAAAGCAGTGCTTAAATAGATGATGTATTTGTAAGATATATTGATATAAGTGTAACTGCAGGTTCTAGAGAAACGTGGTTGCCAAACAGGAAGGGAAAGGTGGCTGGCTAACATTCCTTGAGGGCTGGCTAACATTCCTTGAGGGCTGGCTATCCATGCACAAGTCATAGATTGTCACTGGCGATAGAAAATTTACTCATATGCCAGAAATACTAACATTCTAAATACACGCAACAGCAAACGTTATCATCAGTATTACGTGACAATATTATTGCACTACTACATTATCACTGATGAAAATTCTGACCAGCACCTTGTCTTTTCATGGCTCTGTGTTCACTTCCGCAGTCATCCTATTAAATGTTGGAGTGGGTCTCTTTGCCTGGTCTAGTATTTTTCATCCTTGTATAAACTGACTTTACAGATACTATGTATAAGTATATGTATATGCCTTTGAAAGGCAGTGTTATTTCTAAATTTACCTCCATTCGATCAATCTTCAGCATTGCACTATATTAGTTTGTAATAATTATATGGTTTATTGCAACATCATCCTTACATAAAGTTAATACATCATCACATCTTCCATAACATTCATCATAACAAAAAACCAAACAGCATTCTTCCAGGAGTATGCACCTGTTAGACTGTTCAGTGGATAAAAAGGACAAGCGTTTCACAGCTGGGTCAGACCAGCAGATTAACAAACACTCATGGAAAGTGAAAAAAACTGCAGGCTCAAAAAAATCTCTTGCACTATCCAATGTACAGTTTTACTCTACTTGCCTTCTGAAGTTAGAGAGGTAAAGAAAAAAGTCTGTATTTTACAGCCTTCTAGAAATCTGCACAATATCAATATCAGGACCATGCAATTCCTCCTGCTTTCTTACGTTCCTCTCTTAGGGTGGCCTCATGCAAAATACAATATTCTCACAGCTGACGAATTCAATACATTGCTTTTTATCATACTGAAATGTCACTCTACTTCAGCTCCAAGCTCAACCAGATTTTCTAGCTCCTAATAGGACTGTTGGGAGAACATCCATTATAACATGGATCCTCCAAGCCCCAAAAGAAAGACGTTAATTGCCACACTACCTTGATTATAGAGATGTTTACAGAATGAAATTAACAACAAAGCAAGTAAGATACTTCTTCTTGGAAGCAAATCCATATAAAAAAAAAAAAAAAATCAATTAACTGTTACAAATGAAAACAAGCCAATAATTCACAACAAAACAACTTGAAAGGAACATTAAACATATTAAGTGGCAGATACGGAATTACACGATCAAGTAGGCTAAAACAAAACAGAATTTTCACTGAAAAATTAACCTTTTTTTCAGCTTTCAAAACAGACAGCAAGTATTTTTCATATTGATCAGCCATAGCCTTCAGTTTGTTACTCCTTACTTTCTTTTTAACAAATCTCCCTACTAAAAATGATGCCTTACCTTTGTTCATATCAATCAACTGCTGCTTCTTCTTCTGTCGCTCCAGTTTCTCTCGTTCAGCCTTTTCTTTTGCCAGTTTGGCTCTCTTTGTTTTCTCCTCCATTTCTCTTCTTTTGTTGTTTTCTTTTAATGCTTCCTGCATTAGATAAAATGAACACGGGTGTCTATATGCTGAGGAAAACTAGAAATAACAAAAAATAACCTTGTTTGCACAGATACTGTATTTACTTCTCGGGGGGGCGGGAGGAACAGGGACTGACACCCAATATTTCAAGCATCCTCAGAAATCTGAAAGGGAACACAATTTACTGTACTATTTGTACTCATTATCATTATTAGATAACCAGAAGAATGAAGATTGAAATAACTTTGCATTTATGGTGAATCGAAAAATTCCAAATTTTTCAGTGTCAACGTGTTTATATTTTTTTCTATTAAGACTACGTCTAGTTTAAACCTGTATCTTGCTGTTAGGAGGGATGAGTGGGGATGAAGCCAAGTTCCCACTATAATGGACTTCAATTACAAGTAATGGAAACTGAGTTGCTAAAATTTAAGCTACAATTCCTCAAATATTTTTGTTGAAATATCCAAAGCAGTCTGGATCACTTAAATAGACAAAACACATCACAAGTTAGATTAAAAATCTAAATTCTCTGAGTCAACACGTTACACAAACTACCAAACTAAAAACTACAAATGTAGAAGAACATCCCTGCCAGCAAAACGAACAACCACTTTCTATGATCTTGCCTCCATCCAGTCTAGAAGACACCCTCCTTTTCCAAAGGAGGTTAATCTTGATTTCTTGCTGTGGTGGGTTAACCTTGCCTGGCTGCCATTCACCCACCTAGCCATTCTCTCACTCATCCTCCTCAACAGGATGGGGAGAGAACAAGATGAAGATTGAGATGAAGACACGGAGATCACTCACCAATTACTGCCGTGGGCAAAACACTCGGGGAAGAAGAATTTAGTTTACTGCCAATTAAAATAGAATTGGATGGTGAGAAATAAATACAAAAAAGAAAACACCTCTCCCCTGTCCCCCTTGTCTTCTCAGGCTCAACTTCACTCCTTCATTCCCAGCTCCTCTATGTCGCCCCACACTCCGAGCGACACAGCAGGGATGGAGGAAAATGCAGGGTTGCAGTCAGTCTATAACAGTTCTTTCTCTGCCACTCTTTCCTCCTCACACGTTTCACCTGCCCCACTGTGGGTCCTTCAGGATAAACCTGCTCTGGTGCAGGTCTTCTCCAGAGGCTGCAGGGGAATCCCTGCTCAGGGGCCTGGAGCACCTTCCTCCCCGCCTCCCTCGCTGGCCCCGCTGCTCCCAGGGCTCTTTCTCACAACTTTTCCCTCAGTCTTCTCAGCCATGAAACATTTTGTCCTTTCCTTAACCAGTTTTTAAACAGGCACCACCAGCCTCACTGGCGGGCCTGACTGTGCCCTGTGGCGGGGCTGTCGCACAGCCGGCTGGAACCAGCCAGAACCAGCCCGACCCGGCTGTGTCCAGCACAGGGCAGCCCCGGCCTCTCCTCACAGAGGCCGCCCTGCAGCCCCACTGCCAGCACCCAGACAGGTAAACCCACTACACTTAACTCATCCCTTCTTTTCACAAATACCTTCATAACTCTTTTTACATTGCCTGCTCTCTCGAAAAAGAGAGATATTTGAATTCCCTTAAGCTCTTCCCCAAGATCCTAAATTTCTCCTTAGTTTTGCCTTTCTTAAGATTCATTTATCATGAAGAAATTCACTGAAATCCATCATGATGGAATTTCACCTAATGTCACAGACAGACATGATGAATGTTAGGGATAATTTTCCTATTTATATTCACAACAGCTACAAATTTATTGCTCCTTTTCCTCTCCAACTCAGACTATACTAACATCCTCTGCCTACAGGTACTGCAGGTCTGGGCTTCGGGCGATTTTGGGAGTCCCAACACATTATGTCCAACAAGTAGTAATAGTAAAGAAGATACTGGATCCAAAAATGTCCAGAATTAACGCAGCACGTGCTCATTAATGATGTTTCAGCTTAAGAAGCTGAACAGGCAATACTAAGTAAGCACAGGGCATAAGATAAATAGTTATATAGCAGGCTCATATTACACAGTTCTGTATATTCCTCAGAAATGACATTTCAAATGTTTATAAATGAAGATGACTATTCACCGTACTGCGTACATGCTAGGAAGAAACTATGGACAATGACTGTCACTTGTAAAAAAAAAAAAATCCTATCTAAAGCACCTTTAAGTGTTAAGATTTATATAAATTATGTCAGCATTTGGTAATCCAAGACTCCCAAATGCCTCCACAACCAGAATATTCATTTAAGCAAGGGACAGCATATTTCGATGTGCATATGCCATTTCAAGAGTTTACTGAGGTAAAATACTACGTAGAGGCCCTTCTTTGAGAGCTGATACTGTTCTGCAGAGATGCTGGATACCACAGTTACCAGTGATGTTACTTGTGGATGCACTTGAAAATTGGACCAAGAACTGCATTTGCTGTACCATCACATAACCGATCACACTGAGAAACACCTTCTCTTTCAGAAAAGAGAAAAAAGAATTAAAGGAGAAAATCAATGTTTTATCCTTTTTGGTTTTGAACAGTTCTGTCTCTGCACATTCAATCACACTTGACAGAGATTTCATTTTACCGCAACTTCACAGGCTGTAATGAAAGTACATGCCCACAGTCTTATGAGAGAAAGCAAATAAGAAATGTCGTGGCTGAACTAGTAGCCCACTAGCCATTGACATACTATGATTAGATCATAGATTCTGTCACATTTTCTAACAGGAAGATTATAGTAGACTGAATTAAACAAGCTCTACAGTTATTGTATCTGGAAATTCACTTTGAGACAGACTCCACAAGTCCTATCTGAAGGGAGATTACATGAAAATACAGACTGCAGCTTGTAAAATATGTTGGCTACCAATGATGATTCAAACAAAAGCCATTCAAAATAAAGGTTTAATCTTCCTGAAGAACAGTAAGGTAACAAAACACTGACAACTGTGTGTGAGGGTGCCTATCTTCATCTACCTACACCTATCCCTTCATATACACACATTTGTACACACAAACAAAAATAAACAAAACCCAGCATTCCAACACATGCAGCGCAGGAAGCACAAAGAGGTCAGATGAGCCTGTCCATTATTTCTTCAAAATGCACACTTCCTAGTATTTTACTTACCTCCAGGATGTAAATGCTTTAGAGCATCTTCACATATAGTCTCCTACCAGAGACTATAAAGGAAGAGTCAGGGACAGCAAGCAAAAATCCACTAAGGGCTAACCTGAAATACCACAGCTTTTTCCAACCAACATGTGGCTACAAGAGGTGGAGGTTGCAGCAAAGGGGCATTAACCCCCGGCACTTTCTGCAGTGGTCAAACCGGCCACTCTGAAGGCAAGAGAGCGAAAGCCCAGCAGGGCATCACACCAACTGGCTTCTGGGGCTCTCAGGCCCTTGACTGCCTCTTTCAGAACCAACAGTGCAAGGCAGCGCTGCACTCATCAGCTTCAGAGGCATTTTCATAGCAACATAAAAGGGTTACTCTAGAGAGAAAAAAAAAAAGCGCATCTCATTGACTCTTAGCTTTGTTGTAGTATCCCAGCAACTGTTTGGTAACAGCTCTAATATTTCTGGTTATTATTTGGTGGATTCTTTCCTGCCATCCCAAATTCCCTTAAAAGTGTTTGGGTGGGTAGGAGGTTCGTGTGCTGCATTCCTTGAAATTTAACATATCTTCTTTTCATCTACATGCCAATTCAAAATTAATATTGTGAAAAAAGAACAAGGACGATCTGAATCATCACCATCGTTTAGTGCACGCAATCCCTTTCCTTCGTAAAGTGTCTCAGGACAAACTACCTCAAATGTACTTCTTTGCTATTACTCTCCATCAGGCAGTCTGACTCTTAACCGTTTCATATTTGTTACGTCACTTACTGCTGTACATTTAGTCAGAGCTGGGTGAAAGAATGAAATAAATCATTTGCAAGAACATAATCCCAGATGTTTTCAAGTTACGTGCTCAAAGCCAAATAAATATATATTAATCTGTATTTATAAACACACTTTACATTTGAATTAATATTGCTAACAAATTTGATCAGTTTTTCAAAGCTGATTGAAGATGACTGTAAATAAAGGTAAAGAGAATTTTGACTCAAGTATAGTGGTTTCTACAGCATTTGCTCTGCCTGAATTATACTACCAATCCTTTAAGTTTCCTTTTCTACAGTTTTACTGAAAAGGGTTATTCTTCTCTTTCATGTGGGTTCGATTACTGCATTATTTACTATTGCCTCACTTTATAGACCTCCAGACTGTGGATGAGCCTAACAATTTCTAATACAAAGGTGATATGATTCTGCACCTGCCTTACCACAGGGCCCATTTGGACCCCACCAATCTAAAGCTAAGCCTTAAGTTAAAAGAAATCTGAACATCATCTCATGCTTTCACCTCTTTTTTCTTTGTCATATTTTTATACTCCTCTCTATCTATTCTCTTCCAAACTCCTGGGTTTCAGTGGACTTCTTTTAATGTAGAATAGCGCTATTTCGGGTTATCAGGTTATTTTTAAGTATTGAATGCCAGTGATATCCTTTCTGTGTAGGTTTGCAAGCTAAATCACCTAATCACTAGAAGGTAGAGATCAGTGTAAATACTGAAAAAAGTAATTGGCATTGCTTTTAAAAGAGGGGGGAAAAAAACAGCATTTGTTTACTGTACCTCAACAATGAAAAAGTATCTACTAGTGTTCATAGGTATAGACTACACAACTATATATATACCCATTCCCTAATTAAAGGGTAAAACCAAACTAATATAACAGCTACAAATCAGACAAATGTCACAAAGCAAGCAGCAATACACAGTTAAGAATAAAAGCCTTCCCAACAGCTTTGGAAAACATTTTGAAAAGTATTCAGCTAGATACTGACTTTTCAAAACATGTAAGTGCATGCAAAATACGAAATAATTTTCAAGTAGATCTAAGACAGAAATACTTTAATGTATACAACCCCTTTTTTTGATGTGCTATTCATGATCCTCTGTATTTTTGGCTGGTGCGCAACAGCATGCAGTGTTGTGAATTCAACTGCAAATTAAAAGTTAAAGAAAGTTTGAGCGTGGGGTTTTGTGGTTTTTGGTGTTTGTTTTTTTTTTTTTCTTGTAATAAAGACAAAACCAAATTATTGTCTCTCCTAGCAGAGAAATTGATTCAGCAAGGAATATTATCTCTTGTTAAGAGAGCTAGTCGAAGGGGCACATGGCTTGATGTTCCCCCTTGTGTTTATTAGGCTTCACTGAAGTAAGGCTCTTGTACTCAGGACTGCCAGTTTATAGCTTGGCTTCCTTAAGAAGCAAATAAAAAATTAATGTATCTCTTGCATTCTGTACATATCTTAACTTTTGACAGACAAACAAATATTCACACACCAACATGGCTGTAAATAGGCTCTCAAAGGTAAATTATTAAAAACAAGGAGAAAGAAAACAAACCGTAATGCACAAATCTCCTTGGATATTAAAGACACAGTTGGCTACAAAGCGGTCATGCACCAATAATGAAGGCTGCCTGTGATCCCACAGGCCCTCCCTAAATTTGCCTTGTAACTGCAAAATATATGAACTCAAGTTCCAGTGGAAAAAAAAAAAAATAATCTTTTTCAGGCATAACTCATTAGGAACAATGACCTCAGATTAACTTCCAGTTAATCTACAGAAATAGAGAGAGTTAAAATACAGCAGATTGAGCAATCAGTTTACATGTGAAAGAAAGATCTTTCATGAGTATTCCTTGGAGGATAACATATTCAAATACATTGCTATCCTTATGAAAATAATGGAAAAGAGATGCAATGAGTTGGTATTAAACAAGAGCAAACAAATTGAATTTCCTGATGGGTGGTCATGAAACAGTACGTAGAAAAGATTATATTTTGGGATATTGGCTCATGGTTCATGCATCAGAGCCATTACATCTGACATGAAATGCCTTTGACATGCCATTACAGATTAAGGTTTTTGGCAAGTGTAGCTGCTGTTGTATATTCAGGTAGGGAGAAGGGGTTTGCTGACGGCTTATCAGCTGTGTTGCAAAAACACTTAAAACTGTCTAGCAGTGTAAGGTAGAAGATATTTTCAGTGTTTAGTGAACCAAGTTTAAGGCTACCAATGAAAATATATATAGTATGTTTTAATTACTTGACAGTATGTGTTTGAATAATTACTAAATAGCCTTTAAGTGGACAGATTTGGGACTGTTTTGATAGCTCCTTGAAATCAATATTTGGATACCAGAATAAACATGCATACCTAATTCAGGTTATTCCTGAAAGAGACAGAGAGCTGAAATACACACTTACACAGTAACAGAACTGTATTATTGCAATTACTGAAAATAAACAAACAAATAGAAAAACCCTAAAAACCAACCAAACAAAAAAAACCCCACAAACCAAAAACTCAAACACGCAAACAAAAAAATCTCAGCAAAACAAGTGTTAGCTATTTTGGGTACAATCAGAGCAGAGAAACCAAAGCCCACAGCAGATGAATTATTATTTTGTTCAAGAAGCGATCTTTCTGGATCAAGGAAAAGACAAATCAATAGGTCAGCATGTGAAGCCTTGATCATGCAAGCGCAACCCTTTAAATTCTTTAAGAAAAATTCACTCTTTCTATTCTACAAAATCTGTTCCTACAAAAGCCTAAATCCAGTAGAAAAAGTCACATATGTTTTTTAAAGAGCTGGACCTTGAATATGATGTGTTAAATGGTTTCAAAGTTTCTGGCTAGAAATTCTCCACATTTTAATAGACGCTGTGAGAATTACACACCATGCAGTGTACATTGATATAAAGTATTTAAATAACAAAATAAAAGTGCCTGGGTTTGAAGGGGTTTGCAAGTTTCCTTCAAGACAGGGCTTATGGACTATCAGAAGAAAGCGTTCTAGAGGTTGTGTGACATTACACTCCAAAGAAATGATAAATGTGAAAAAAAATCAACACTGACAAGATACGCTTATTCATCTGCAATTTTTTTCTTGATGTTTCTTACACCTTCCACTTCATGCTTCATATTATATTTTGACAGGATAATTCAATTCTATTAGCTTGCTTTTCCTAAACGTGATAAGCAAGCAAATATGAACTTACGGAAGTGAATGAGCTATAATTTACTACAACATCAGCAAGCTAATTGAAGATGCAATAATGCAGTGATCAATCTGAAATCACAATTAAGACAAACATGGATTCAAATTATCGAATTATCTTAATATGATATATGAACAAACAGAATGATGAGGCTAAGACTATATGAAACACCCTTGTGGAGATTATAGAGAGAAGTCAGATTCCTTCTAACTCATGACAGCTTTGTAGAAATGTTAGGTGCAGACGTAAGCGTCTGTAGCCTGTAAGCACCCTCTACGGAAGGGTTCCTCTGAGACTTTGAATCCTGCCAAAGGGAGTCACTTAGAGAAGTAATAAGGTCTACTGGTTTACAAGAGATTTTCAACATCTGGGTTAGATTCACAGCTCAAGTATTGTGATAGTTAAAATTCCAAACTATGCCTGGTTTCCAGAGTGGAATGAGGATTCAAAATCCTCATGTAAATATTATAAACTTTCAAGATAATGCCTGGGAATGACGACATTACTCAGTTGGACTCACTGACATCAGCACTGAATGGAAAGTATGTTTAAAACTATCAAATGGAAAATTCTAAAGAAAAGTTTTTTAATGCTTTCTTTTTAAGATTAGAAAACTTAACTTCATACTTTCCTCTAGACCATGTTTTCCCATATTACTTCTGAAAATACTACTTAAGCAAAGGCATCACTACCGCGAAATGACGACATCTATTGCTTTTAACCCATCCACAAGGACAACCACGTTGCCACAGATGCAAGTGAGACCTGTCAGAAACAAATCCCGCCCCCATCTGTGGTACCTGTTATTTCTACACTTGCCTACCTTCAAGTGCTTGCAAATGCAGTGTACTGTAATTCAGTTCAGTTTCTTCTATTATTATTTATTTTTATATCTTTTGGATATCTTCCAAGACAAATGTCATCCTTACCTTTTATATCATGAACGGAGTAGCTACTTATCTAGTAGTACTAACAGCTTGTTAATAAAGTTGATGAGTTACTGCTCCTATGTGAATTCTTTTGCTTCTGATTCCATTACCTATAGACTTTCCCAGCCTACAGCTAACTCCTGATTTGTTCAATATCATGATTAAAAAAATTAATTCTCCTTAGCACTAGCTGGATGTATACACTCAAATGAGAATTTAGAGAGCTTGCAACAGAGTCTTTGTGTGAATTTTTTTGGGCAGGGGGCTAGGAAGGGCTTGCTATATACTGCCTGTTAATAAGGACAATGTTTCACTTTTGATACCCTGTTTTCACTTTCTCTTGGGAAATTTCACTGGAGAAAATACTTCTTGCTCATTATTCTTTATTTTTTCATAGCTTCCTGCTCACTAGAAACTGTTATCTTTCAGACTACATTAAAGAACTGTTACTTTTTAGGCAGAAGGGAGAAACTGTATTCCCAGACAAATAACCAGGGAGAAAAATGAATAAATACAGCCTTTCTTTTAAACCACTCCTGAATTACAAACTCAATTTATGAGTTTGAAAGCTGGGAATTTAGCTTGACTATGTATTGCATTTTATAGTAAATCATACATTTATTATGTATTAATTTATGTATTGTATATTCATTGATTTATATTACTGTGCCCAATGATCTGCTGTATCCAAGGGACATTTCAAAAAAGCCACAGAAAAATGTTCCTAAGTTAGGGAGCTTGAAGTTTACTTTGAAGCAAGTTAGAAGCAAACAAATATTAGAAAGAAAAGGTCTTACAGGTACATTTATACTCAAGACGCTGAATCCACTGTGGTGAAAGCTTTTTCTTATGAAGGCAACATAACAGATTGTTTCCTGCCTGGCACAGGGCATCAATCTTATAACATCTAGAAAGACCAGGTTAGTCATCACCCAATAAAAAGTATTAGTTTACTGGTCATTTAATATGTCTTAACATTTTGTGGGGATTTTCGCTTTCTGGATCTTGTATTACAGGGTTACTGTTAAGAGATCCCAGCCACGCAGTAATCATCAATCAATAGTCAGCATTGATACAAAAGGGCAGTTTATTTCATAGGTCTTTTACAAGAACCCATCTCTCATTCTGGCAGTTGATGAGTTGCTAACATCTGCTTAAATATTTACTCATACCAGAATACCGCCTTTTTATAATGTAATTTAAAGATTTAATTCCTTATTCAAAGAGCTGCATTTACACAAATGTTTTCTAGGTCAGGGAGGCAGTCGCCACTGATAAAACTGTCTACCAGATATAAAAAATAAAAATAAAAAAATAACACTTCACTGAAGGAAAAAGCTTCTTCGCATTTCATAACAGCTATGCCCATAAATGCCTGTTACTGCATCAAATTTTACCCAACTATTCTTATAGGCATTATTACAACTGGGTTTTTTTAGACTCAAAATTCACCTTTAAGACTCTTGCATTAAAGGGACAGCCCACAGAGCAAACAAAACCTGAAACATTTCATAACTGTATTAGAAAAAAAAACCCAACATTTCCTATCTAATGCTGAAGTATATATTTCATACAACTTCCCCAAAGCACACAATCTGACTAAAAGGAAGTTTATGTCCATTTGCAAACACAGGCATGACAGATTTGGTCGATATTTTTAAATACTCTAATAAATACTCTATATTTAAATACTCTAGCACCAACAGAAACAAACACTCAACACTTATAAATACTTAAAGGGTGGGTGTCAGGAGGATGGGGCCAGGCTCTTTTCAGTGGTGCCCGGGGACAGGACAAGAGGCAATGGGCACAAACTGGAACATAGGAAGTTCCACCTAAACATGAGGAGGAACCTCTTTCCTGTGAGGGTGGCAGAGCCCTGGCACAGGCTGCCCAGAGAGGTGGTGGAGTCTCCGTCTCTGGAGACATTCCAAACCCGCCTGGAGGCGTTCCTGTGCCACCTGCTCTAGGTGACCCTGCTCTGGCAGGGGGGTTGGACTAGATGATCTCCAGAGGTCCCTTCCAACCCTATGATTCTATGATTCAGAGTGTAACACATTAAAAATATTTCAGATAATTTGATATGAACTCTGTGAGACGGCAGGTTAAAGTGAAGAACGAAAACAGAAAAGAACAAACTGGAATCTTGCTTCAGGCAACTGGTTAATCGTTATTTGAAAAGAGCCTGAAACTATATCAACCCAAAATGTATCAGGTTACAATTATCCTTAAGGACAATAGATATTTGTGTTTACTTTCAATAGAAGAAAGGACTAATGCAATAAAATCAAAAAACATTTCTTCTAAAAAATAGTCCTAAATATAAAAGCCATATTATTATCCAGTGGATCTGCTATTTTAACTGCAAAGAGAAAAAAAACAAACAAACCCCCCTTGTAACTACATTTGGTTATATTTCTCCATAATCGTCAGCTCCAAGAGAAGAAGAAATACACCTTTTTACACACACACACCCCGGCTTGATTTTGAATCATGCTCCATTCGCAAAGGAAAGTCACACCAAAGTGCTTTACTTATTTCTTGTGATATGCCTTGAATACAACGAGGTTATCCGGACATACATAAGCACCAAATCAAAGAAGTAAACACAGAAGGAGGTGGCATAAGTACCAAAAAGTTAAAAGCCCACTTCAAATGTTTGAATATTCTACCTAATCTTGGGGGGGGTGGAAGAAAAAAAAAAATAGACTGAGCAAGAAGCACTACATGATTTTTAACTATAAGAGGTGGCGCGGTAAAGTGGTGCAAACCTTATTTTGTTGTCTCACTACACCCTTGGCTTTAATTATGCTTCCTGCAAAAACTGTTAGAGAATGCTGGGGATAAAACCGGAGCAGATATAGAATAATAAATAAATCAATCAATAAACAAACTCTTGTTTCTTCTATCTGCATCTCTAGGCTGATTCACTATATTGCAGCTCAATAACTGAAATGGCTCACAAGCAGCATTTGGTTAGATTGTTGGTCAGAGGAGCTGTAAGTTTATTTGGCTATTTGCAACCATATGATGGGTCACTTAGACTGTGAGTTCCTAACTACGCAGAGGTGTTTTTTTTTCCTCCTAACATCACAGAACAGCCCAAAAAATGCTTATTCTCTCTCACACAAAGCTAGACAGATGTGGATAAAAACTAAGTACAAAAGACTAATTTGGAACTTGACTGGAAACTTTGTATCTGGACAGTTTTAAAGACATAAAACAACAAACAACAAATGTCCACAAATAAGTCAGTTTCTGGGGTAATTGTCTATTGCTGGGAAAAAGCATAGAAAGTGTTCCAACAGCAATCAATACGTCTCACAAAGAAACTGAGAAACGTCAGCTACTGCATCAGCCTACACTGCTACTTACAATTTCCTTTCCTCTTGTTGGTTAGGGATAACAGAATAACAACTTATTTGTATGGAAAATTTTCTTGGAAAATAACTTGAAGAGAAACTACTGGACCCAAAGGAATATCACTGTATTGCTGATACACTTTGATCAGAGGAATGAAAGATGAAAAAACAACATTGACTGTTCCAGAATTTTTTTTTCCTCATATTCTCTACATCTTGTCATTTAGCCTAACAACTTCTGAACGCTTAGACCATGTGGAGGTGCATTTATTAAATACTGTTTCTGTCCAACTTGCAAAAGGCAAGCAATTAGAAAAGACAATGCATGTATATATTTTTTTATTTCAAGTAATCAAAAATGGGCATTATTTTCCATTCATGGCACTTCCTCTACTGATCATCAAAAGTTTTTACCATGAGTTTTCTAAAGACCAGCTGTTTTCTTAACATTAAAATAGCTTGATATGAGCATAATAAGACAAATGCATATCAAGAGCCAAACATACTTTTAAATATACATATACATACAAAGACAGGCAGAGAATTTTCTCTGTGACCAGGGGTTGTGCCATGTTATATTATTATACTTCAGTCATTTACCAAAATACTAAAAGAAGTTAATGGGACCACTTAGAGAAAGCCTGCAGGCATTACAATAGTCTGAACTGGACAAATTTAGTAAATACGCATGTTCTAGGCAACATTTGGAGATGATGTATATCCTCAGTCTTTTCTGATTGTTCCTGAATTCTTACCAGTAGTTAGGCCGGGTTTTTTTTGTTTTGGTTTGGGTTTTTTTTTGTTTGTTTGTTGTTTTTTTTTCTTCCCCCCACTAAATTCCACAGATTAAACTAGTTTCAGAGTCTTTATCCTTTCGGGAAACTTCTCACAAGCATCAAAATGTTGCAGAAAATCTCAGTTTTTTTCAGTAGTTTTTTCCTTATAGAAAAAAAAAAGTATTACTGTACTGTGAACTTCTATTGCCTTCCTCAAATGTCTGTAAAATAAATCCTTAAACAAGAATCTTTATGCCACTAAAGTCTCCAAATTTCTGCTCTAGTGGATAAAATAAGTCAAGAAATTCTCAAAAGACCTAATTACAATTACAACTACTACTACTGTATATATCTGAACAAGTGAATTGACTGAAGCACAAATGATGGTAAGGAAGAGAAAGTGTCTCCCTAAGCTACATAAGCCTCAGATTTCACTTTTTTATATGGAAGAATTATTATTTAAATTAGTATGCATCATACATGTGGTCCAAGTTGATTTCCTTATTTAATAACTTTTTTTTTTTAAGAGGCTTAGAAGATAAAAGGACAGATAAAAACTTTAAAGACCATAGCATCAGATGGGTATAATTAACTACCTAGACAAACATGTAGCAAATTATATTGTCCACTTTCTAAAGTTATAAAGCAATGCAAGAAATGAGGCCTGCTTTTCTTTAAACCCAAAGACTATTTGTGTCTGTCTTTTCTCTTTGGAATGTGAGTTTAATATTCCAAACCAGAATACAGAACTTGACAGTTCTGTCTTGATAAACTAGATTAATTTATGGAGACTTCAGTAAAGGTTATTAAGTAAATATCATATGGATATCCTAAGAAGAACTGACCATACATAGGTTTGTAGAAATTCCAAAAGCAGAAAGGTCTCCAGCCTCTGAAACACCTGCTTGTGACTTTTGCTAGAAGAACTAACAGGAGTTTGTACCTATAATGATTTCCCCTTAACACGGGATGCACTTTATGTCAATTCAGTGAAGAGATATTAATGTCTTGCAATGCAGTGATTTGTTGAGCGTATTTACACTGCAAGATGAAGGGTTTATGTGAGATGTTATCAGAACACGACAATCTCGTACCTAGGATTGTAAGAATGTATGCGTGAGGTTATTGTGATCCTCAGTAACAAGAGATCACTAGTTCACGACTACATAGTGCCATAGTGAAGGAGGCGGCCTTGCTCTTAATTTGTCCATAGCTACTCCTTATACCAAAATCTTAAAAAGAAGGAAAGTCCATTAAAATTGGTTTAGTATATAAATGAAATACAACAGATGGATTACATTTGAAAACAGCAGAGTAGTTACAATCTGCTGAAAATATAAAACCCACCCGCTCAAGATCAAATCTAGCAGAAGAAAAGGATCCAACTACAGAGGGCGTTTTACCTGTGCCAAACACTTTCACAACAGCCTCTTCTCCTACTAAATAACAGCAATAACAATAACAACAAAATCAAGGCAAGGCTGCTGTCTGCTTTGAGTACTGTCTAGCACTCAGAAGAACACAGGTATTTGTGGGCTCACATATAAAGAGCAAACAAAGTAAGGTAGATTCTGGCAAATAAAACCCAGATAATATTTCTCAGTATAAATAATTAGGGTAGTTTACACAACTTGATCTTGGTTTGAGCAGAAAGTTAAACCATATAATCTCTGGAAGCCCAACCAACAAAATTCCATGAATTTAGACATGGATAGCCAGCAAAATAGTGTTGATATTGTACAGAAAGTATAAAAATAAAAACTTCATAAATTAGCCCGGATTCTGTTCTTTGCAGATAGTGGAACTTAGATCATCAGAAGATGCATTGCATGTCCACACATTTGAAACTTTGGCACCACAATTCCTGTGGCAATTCCTTCATAACCAGTGCTTTTAATCCAAGATTTGTCTTCAGTTGCCCCTTTGTTCTTTAAGTTATCAAAATAAGGGACATAGGTAAAGCATTAACTATTATAATCATATATCATATAGCCATTCTATTAAAGGCTAAAGGATGGAATAACCATTTATTTCTTCAGAATACAAGATTAATGTAGAAAATATAAAACTATTGTACCTTGAAACTCAAGAGATTTGCCCTCTGTACAAAGATATACAGATACGTCTCACAGAATTCCCCTCTCCTTAACTAGCATTCAATAAACAAAAATGTAGGCAGCTAGGTTGTATTTCATCTTTTTATCAAAATAATTAGCAACATCCAATCAGTTATATCCATGCAAAAACATTAAAAAGAACAAGTGTTACAGAAATGATAATATAATAACATATATCATTAAAACTACATCATATAGTCCAAAGTTCACGACAGCAAGAAAAGTTAATAGTAAAATTATTATCACTACCATTTTTTAAAGTCTTAAGTGCAGCTTTTTGCTGTGAAATAACAATCTTTTACATATGATTCAGTAACATGCTCACCCCTGAATTCAACACTTCATTCTTACAAAATTACTTACAGAAACTCATTCTCAACCTGAAACAATGACACTTTCATCTCTTCCTGGAACTGCGATGGATGCATAGTAGTTTCTTTTCTGCTTTTGGTTCATTTGGAAAGGCCACAAAACCATTCCAGCTTTATTAGAAGAGTTATTGCACTTCATATTTAATTTCTCACATTTACCCACTGAAAACCTGAAATACCACTTTTTTCCCCTCCCTTGGTATTACTCAGTCACTCCAAAGAAATACATTAATCTCTTATAAACATTCTCCCTGAAAATTCAGTGATAACCATTGAAGAGCAACAGGCCATCAGCCAGATCTTAGGACGTCAAAAGGAAGGAAGAGAAGAGTAAGCATTTTCATTCTAATACACCTTCCAGAAAACATTTGCCCTCTAGCTCCTATCACCTTCATAACAATTTAAATACATGTTTGAGGGCAGACTCTTATCACAATATTTGGACAGTGCTAGTCTGAAGTCTGTTTCAAGTAATTACAATAGAGCAGATTTCCAAATTCAGATATCCACATTTGGAAATGTAAGCCTTGGATTTATGAAGAAGTAAATGCGATGAAATATCTCACAAGAACTATTTCTGTTCTTGACAAGTCTTCACCCAGATGTGTTGGCATACTTACTAATTATAAAAGAATTGGTGACTTGTTTATGGAAAAAAATGAATAATTTCAGCAAGTTTTAAATGAATAGTTAAATACATTGTTGTAAAAGTTTTCTAATAAAGTACACTTGGTATGAAAAATATGTTTTTAAAGTAGTTATTCCTCCATCACACTGAAATTGAAAGTCCTTATTATTACATGATAAATTAAGCCAGCCACTGGCAATAGACAGATCGGTGAGGCACAGCTGTATGGTAAACGGTGGTATTTCCGTGTTAATATTCTCTAGAGACACAACGTGACATTCTAGGCATCTGTTTTCCCTGCACACTTCCTATGGTGCAACTAATTATGGCTCCCAGACAGTCACTAGGAAGGATGACATTAAAGCCATTAAAAAAACCCTTAGCTGCTTAAAATTAAATTCTTAAATTCCTTCTTAAAAAAGCCATACCCTGACACGAACCAAACTGGATGACTGGAAATAGTAATGTAAGCATCTCAGTGAACTTCAGGAGTTTTGTCAGCTCATCGAAAGTCCTAGCCTTAGCATCACAGCATCGTTACGGCATCAGCCAGATTCCAACACAACATGAACGTAGACACATCCATTCAGGTCTTGATTTTAACCTATTTTTCAGTATCACGCCCGTTTGTTGTGCATCAAGCAAGTTTTTTAAAGAGGAAAAATATTTTTTGATTATCCCTATGTCTCAACCACCCTGACAGCTGAGCTGGCAAGTTATAAATTGTAAGACAACAGCTATCAGTGACCAAAATCTACATAATTCTGTAAACACTAATCCAATTTCCTGCCATAGAACAAAACATAATGTTAGCTATAACACAAGAAATAAAATTGGGTGAAAGAAGAAATAAGAATATGGATCATGTTTTGCGGACATTACTCACCAAAAACAGAGTTCTGAAGTTGCTCAGATCGCCAAAGAATTCTTCTATGCTTATTGCTTTGGGATCAAAGGTGAAGTATTCTCCCAAATTTTCATACAATTTAGTCATGTTGTTGTGCATGTTGGACAATTTTTCATATTGCTCTCGGGCACTCTCAGCAAAGCTGTAAGTTTTTGTTAAGGAAAATGATTCACTTGTAATCCAATCTAACAGTAACAACAAAAAGTAAAGAAAAGTCAGTACAAAGGTTAAAAGTGGAAAATTTGCTAGTGCTGTCCTGCTTTCAAATACCACATCTTTATGTGTTAATGTTTACACCTCTGCAAGTCCATGTCAATATAAGGTGGCGGCACACTTTTCCATCAAAAGATCCCTTTCCAATGGTGAAGATTTGCAATTAATAGACTGTACTACTGACCTCATAAAATTTCCAAATATCTTGGACATTTTTCTTCCAATACAAAATTAATTTTGTGAAACACATTCTATGAAAATACATACACTGAAAATATATACTGAAAATTAGTTTGCTGTGAGACTCTAACTATAATCCCCTACTCTGTTCAAGTGATGTCATGTCCCGTGTATTATGTACATATATTTTATCTGTAAAATTTGCATTGTGCATAACTACCAATGACAAAATCATATAGTATGATGTCTAATTTTCTTTGCCTTTTATTACAGATGTGGCATCTTTGTGGATTCTTTAATGCCTCACCACACAGCTCAGCTCATGCCTCAAGCTTCCTGTAC
This sequence comes from Chroicocephalus ridibundus, assembly GCF_963924245.1. NCBI lineage: Eukaryota > Metazoa > Chordata > Aves > Charadriiformes > Laridae > Chroicocephalus > Chroicocephalus ridibundus. Next base: position 20,070,286 of record NC_086292.1, read on the forward strand.
CAGGTACACTTATTTGGGGCGCGCTCTCCTCTTAACTGTGTCCTTTCATTTATAAAAACGGAATATCCACCCACCTGCCCCAGTGAACTGACAAACAGCTTTGAAAAATTATTAGTAAGAAAAACACAAGTTGTTTTTTCCATTAGGAAATACGGAAGTCTAGAAATGAAACTGATTGACTCCCATCCCAGCAGTCATCATTGCAAGTTTGGCATAATATAGAAAAATGTGGCATTTTTTTTCCCCTGTTAAGAAAAAAATATTTTTTGAACAATTAATTTGCAAATATAGGAAGGGTGCAAGCTACTAAGGGAAATATTACTTTGCCTCAAAGCAAGTAAGTTCAGTCTGCTGTTTTCTTCTGTTGTGGTTGTTTATATCCACAAAGTCACAAATCACTGTAAAAAAACAGCTAGTACACGATTAAACTAGTTCTGCTGATACTGAATTGTAGCTGATGAAAGTGTTGTGCTGTACATATCAAAACCCAAGAACAAAAGACACAAGTTATTCCCTGAACTACAAAAATCATGCAGTCTGGCTCCCTGTGGCTTTTACTTGTAACGATTCTCTTCCATGTGGATTCTGGTTCTTAATTCAGCACAGCTCATGCTTCAACCTTTCCCCATACTTGCATCTCTAATTTGAGACTCTGCTTAGTGTCACATTTCTAATTTGAGTAATTTCTAATTACTCAATATCTTTAAGATCTCTATCTGTCTGCTAAATAACAAACAACCTGGAAACTAATTAAGGGAGACATACAGAGAAATTATAGAAACCATTTATTTTTGAGATTAGACTAAATCCAAAAATGATTCTTCAGAAAATAGTCAACAAATTGCAGAATAAAGAAAAAAATTCAGGTGGATAATCTATTCATAACATTTCCGTAGTGTTTGGATACTGCTGAGTACTTAAAAGGCTATCAGTTCACAAGCTACATGCAAGAGTAACAAGGCTGAAAATATCGCCCACCGATATACGTTCATTTAGATGGCATTAGATATAATGTTCATTTAGAATGGCAAAAAGAAGAAACCAACCATGTAATGGATCTTAAAATACAAATATCAAGATTTTGAAACAGTCGCATCTACCTATATAGTTTCATACCAGTGCAAACACAGCAGTAATACCTATATTTGCAGTTTATCGAAATGAAGTTTAACCTGCTTAGTTAGAATTTCGAGCTTGGACCGTTGAATCGCTCATCTTAATACAAGACAAACTTGGTATAGTTCAGTCTTCAATGACATTTAACTGTACAAAAGGAAATGAAAGTTTAATGGCAAGAATACATTAAATAGGTAATAATGGCACATTACTGAATTATTGAGCACAGTCTAAAAATTTTAGAAAAACATGAATTGCCTTGGAGTCAGCAAACTACTGTGTTGAACAGCTCACCAAAAATACTAAGAAAAAGAAATACGAAGGTACATAATTATACAAATTGTATCTGTTGTTACTTTAAAAACAGCCTCATAGAATATAATACGAAACCAAATTAACATAGTAAAAATCACTGAAAAGTCTGAAATAAAAAGAGAAAAAACCTTTGAGCATTTCAGACTTGAAATTAATTCCTTGAGACAAAGCTCCCAGAGTCGAATTCTCACATTAAACATGAGAAATAACACCAGTAAGCACTAAAAAGAAAAAAAACAATACCGCTACTGGAACTAGAACATATTTTAAAGTAACACTGCAGAAACATATTAGATAAAAATAATGTTGAAATTACAGTACAAGTACCAAACTGCAAAGAAGAAACATCATTAACAGGTGGCTTGTAAGACAAAAGAATGTCAGTAAGATGGATTAATATGATGAGCAGAGAGAATACAGTATTTTATCTATGCTTAATTTTGAAGAAAACAAGTCAGTACTGTAGAGGCAATAGTTTCCAGTCAAACACCATGTCATATTAACAAAGTTGCTCTTTGTCACACTCTATATGCTTCACACAATCTTCATACTTATAAAATATTACTATCTTGAACCATCACCTTGAAATGTACAATTTTAAGTCATTGCAAAGACTCAGTCAATACAGCCATTCCAGAGAAGCAAAGCCACACTCTGCTTCATGAAGACACATTATTGAAAAATCTAAGCTACCAAAACTTTGCATAAGAGAAATACTTAATTCCACCAGTTTTCATTAATATAGATTGAAGCTTTAATGAGTGGTCATTTAAAAACTGTAAACAAAGTTTCATTCTTACTACGCTGAACCAAAACAACAACAACAAAAAAAAAAATCACAGAACTATCAAATGTAAAGATGCTTGTTCAACTAAGAAAAATTACTTTATTCACAAGCTTGTTTTTCCACATACACATATTTTTTAGTTTATTTCGTAACCATACAAAAACTCTAAGCTAAGACTTTACTGTAAATACTATTATTTAAAAAATTAAAAAAAGAAAAAAAACCACCCAAAAAACCACTTGGAAGCATTTTTCCATCTTTAGTACCATACCTATCTCCCAAAGTTCCACATAAACCAAGAAAAATGAGTTTGTAACTCTGAATATATGGAGAGTTATTGCTTTACTAAGATTAGGAAATACACCACTGCAACAATAACAGAACAATATCTAATCATCATCTAGGCAACTCCGTACCTTTAATCCTTACTGAAGTCTTGAAATATTTATTTTAGTAAGTAATTTTATGACCTTTAATCCATTTCCTTTTTTCATTTTAATACTACTGCAGATGGCAACTATACAAAATTACCCCGAGATTTTCTAAGAGTCAAGTTTGAATTTTGCAAGTGCTATTGCAGTTTAAAATTTACAGGTGTCTTCCAAACGCGCCGTCCTATTTCATTGGTTTCAACACATCATGCTGAGATCAATAAATAAATCAATCACCAGTTCAGTGGTTTCCAATCAGATATTTCCAATCAATCACCAGCCCAGTAACTGGTACCAAAAAGTTAACACTATATGCTTTACCACACAATCCAGTAAACTTCTCTGTACACCACGTCACTAAAAGAACTCTAAAGAAAATTAAAATGCAAACAAATAATAAAAGAAAACTTGATGTCTACATGAACTACAAAGATATACGTAAATGCAGAGCATTAATTTTCCTTTAGTACTATATTAACTTTTGTTGCCAAATTTCAGTTATTTACTAATTCTGCTCTGTCCTGTGTTCTTCCTGTAAAGTCAGGTCAACTTCCACACTTTTTTTTTCCTTTCCTTTTTTTTTTTTTTTTTAAAATGATTTTGTTTATGTGTTTGCATTACAGCTGCCAACTTAAGCTTCCATCCAGTGCAGTGGTTTGCTTGGTAATAATCATCTCCAGGAAGGGAAAAAAATGTTTAGATACCCAGATGGACAAGGATTTCTGCAGTGAGAATATTCGGTGCAGTATCATTGTCAGAATACAAGTAAATATTGGTACGGCTGTATAAAGCCAGCTGTAAAGACTGAAAATATCTTTTCTGCAAGTCAACGGTTTTTTACACTTTGAAATACGACCAGATGACTACAGTTTGCTGTCATTTCAGTGCAATGCCTAAATTAATTCACTTAATTAAGCAAGCAATGGATACAAACGTTACCATGACACCATGCTACTACATTATGTCAGAGATAAAAAAATTACTAATTACCATCAATACTAGAATTGTATGGTATACATACATTCTTGTATGTCCATATTAGGACCACTACCGTGGTACTTCCATGCTTTCTCCTAGTTTCTTCCATGTTAACGGAGGAGAAAAAAGATCAGAGAAATCAAGGTTAAAGACTTCAAATCTGCTGGAGGGAAAGTCATTGCTTCTACAATAACATCTGCTATGAATTTCATATCAATATATCAATAACTTAAATAATAGAGTTAATAAAGTACCTGAACACACAGAAAACTCACTTGCCCAAAGGCAAGACCTATTACTGTCAGCATTTACAAAGAAAATGAAAGCCAACACTGACAGCTTGGCATTCATCAACAATAAATATGCCACGGTAGAAAGAACATTGGTAATTTAACTATAATTATAAAAAATGCACTGGTGTTCCAGCAGCTAAGGAGGCCCCGCTCCAGGGTATGTAGTCACTACAAAAACGGAATCTGAAGGATGTTGACCACGGGTCTGCAACAGTAAAACATACAGACCACGGGGCTGATGTCTTTTGATACCTCCAGCAGAAGAAAGGATGTACTGCAAGACAAAAAGGAGACACCTGCCAGAAACTCTTTAACACTTTCCAAAAGCATTTCAGAGACTGAATCCAAGTTCTTTTGACACATCCTTCCAGCTACTGATTACAGGAAGCTGAAAACAGGAGAAAGCAGCATTCCACTGGGAGAGTTTTTCATGTAACGCTTGATTCTCAAAAGTTTGTGCTGACACAAAAAAAATTCATTTAAGAAAGAGGCAGCTGGCATTAGGCTACAGATGGATTAACTCCTAATAGACACCAAAAACACAAGGATAAAAGAAAACAAAAGCCCACCGGGACTAGAGATGGAAGATGTTCTCATTTATAAATATACTCAACCTAAAGGGAAAGAATCGATGGATTTGGCATATTATATAAATTACCACTATAATGAGGAAGTAAAAAATAATCAGCCTGGGATTTTCTAGGAGTCCAGAAAGCAAAGCCACCTAAACTTCATTTATTTAAATATCTGATCTACTTATTTTTCCAGTTAATTTCAGTTTTACTGAATGTATCAAGGTTTCTAGTTTATTATACACACTGATCCTAATATTCATTACAGACAGAAATGTCTCAAAAGACAGCACAGCATCATTAAAAAAACAGAAACATGGCTTCATTATAAATCTCCATCAGATTTCCTTTAAATTGGTCCACACGAGTCTTTTCGGTGCATTTCTGTTTGCTTCTACAGTTACACTTTATGACACGCTAGTTTTAGATAAAAGTTATAGTCAATCATAACCTATACTTTACAATAGGAAAACTGGTAATTCACTTACTGTTTCCAATGTAAATAACCTTTTTCTTAAAATAATGCATTTTTGAATAATGTGCAGTGTTTGTTTGATAACTTTAAGTTGCAGATTGATAAATCTACATCGAGGAGTACAAAATGTCCATAAACTATATCATTGTGCAATGATAAAGCTCTGAACCTTCATAATCCTAAATACTGCAAGACTGAAAATATATATGTCCACATAGATTCTTTCATGCTTTACTAAATACACAATTTGAAACAACTTATTATTCCGTTAGCTATTCCAAACTCGAGTACTCATTTACTGTTCTGAAAATTGACAATTTCCATCAGAATGTTCTGTGTCTCAGATAATACAGTTTAATTAAAACTGGCTTATTAAAATTTCCGTGACAAATTATATGTTGGAATGTTTCTCTCCTGTCCTGAGCTGAACTATGGAATTCATGTCAGCAGTACTTGAAGCAGGAGGGAACACGGCCGCACGTCGTTAATGCCACCTTATTATTCTGGAGACACGCATACACACTGCGACTCTTCAACGGGACAGACAGATCTGGAATATCTGGAACAACTGACATGCCAACAGTTCATGTTTTGATAAAATTACAACTTCGTCATTAACCCAACACAGAGTATATCAATTTTAACAGTATAAAACCAGTCTATTATCTTTACTGTGTATTCTTCTCTCTTGAAGAAAGAGAAGTGAGTTTTACCTCCATTAACTGTCAGTCAGCTCAATCCATAACGTGTTCTGCAGACACTGGGGGAAAATTAATAAATGTGCTGAAAAACTGCCTATTCAAAAAGCTTGAAAGTAAAATTGTTGGAGCCCGAAATGACATAGTCGGGGGAGAACTAATTAGGCAGAAGGAATTATGCAAATAATCACACAACAGCTGATTTTTGTTTGTATGCCTTTATGATGTAGTGGATAAAGCATACAACAGCGGGATTAAAAAACATCTGTGACACCACTCACCATAAATGTTGCATTTTACCAATATCTATGTGTGGATCACCGGACCTGCTTGCAAATTAACCATATCATAGGTGGCACTTGACATCCTCAGCAGTAAGAAATTAGCAACAAAAGGAAAATAAGCGTATAGTAGAGCAGGCAAGAAATCAGAAAACAATTAGAAGGCTCTGCTTCCACAGAGGGGTCTGCATTTATACCTAAAGGTACTTTAATGAAAATTCACAACCTAATTAATATTTGGCCTTTTATATTTCTGAGTTTGATGAAGTGTTGACTAGCCGCCCAGCCGAGCTTGTATGGGTGACCAAGCACTGGGAACAGGTTGTGGAATTTTGGGGATACTCAAAAGCCATCTGGACGTGGTTCTGCAAGCCTGCTCTAGATTGAGCATGGGGGTTGGGACAAGACGACCTCCAGACATCCCTTCCAACCTCAACCATTCTGCGATTCTGGGAAATCTAAATGAACAAGGCTTTGGTTACTCTTTATACAGAATTTTAACTTCAATATATAATTTATAAGTTCAATATAATTTATTTCCCTCTAAGCTGGATATATAATGCAACTTCATTCCATTAAAAAAAAAAAATCACGAATTTCCAAATAAGTTTCACATGCTGTACTTTCCCAAATATAGCTTTTTCCACTCCAAGCATGACAAAATTAAATCAGATTATGAGAACTGAAGAGAAACATGAAAAACTAAGAACAAGCCAGTTGTCAGAATCCTCACTATGAACTATAAACGTCCAGTTTTAAAGTTACCTTGCTGAACAGTTCATTATTTCAACAAATCAAACGGTCTTCATTATTTAAACTTGGTTTTCAAGAGAATGGATTATTCTCACCATCATCAGAATTTCACAAGACAGTAACAATTCAGCTAAAGCAAGTATAAGGACCAAATAATTGAGTTTGTTTATCTCCACTGGGTTTGACTTAGCCTCCTATCTGCACTAAAGCCACTCACTGTCCGACTTCAGAAAAAAGAACCAAACCCACACTTCAAACTCAGCCACGAAAATAATGTACACCCTTGGTATGCTCACCTGAAATTAAACGCAGAAGTGGACTGCTTACTAACCTACTGCCATGCACTGTTCAGAGAGCAAAACATTTTTTTCTCCCACAGGTACACTTATCTACTACTGACATTAAAGAAATACACTTCAACAAGAACACAAATATTTTTGTAATTATTTCCAAACAACTACCACTAAGTGTGAAAATTTACAAAAAAAAAAAATATTTCAACCACACAAACTGCTTTCTGTCATTTCAAAACTCTTGGAAACCATTTCCAAGCAGGATTCTGGATCAAGGAACTGCCAAACTAGGCAAAAAATATGTTTTATCTAACTAGAAGAGAAAGCTTGATTCAATAGTGTCATCATCTTTAATGAAGGATGTACCATCGCTCTTGGTTTCTAATCTCCAAGCTCATTCATAATAGAGCACTCTTTGACTTGAACTGGAGAAACACAAACAGAACTTATTAGCTGAAGACGGAAATTCAGCTTTAATAACAGTAACTCATTTACACTGATAGCTTTATTTTCACCTGCTATCAGTATGTAAACAGATGCTAACAATTTTATCATCCACACTACATACATAATGTATCTCTGTGACTACACACAAGACAAGACTTCTGGAGCATACACAGATAATTACGAACCACAATTATTTACCTAATCTCTTCTTCCTGTTGAAAGCCTTTGCAAAAAAATAAAAAAAATTGCAGAAATCTTCATTACAATGCACTTCACCTCCCCAAATTAGAACCCAAAGAAAGCAAGACCCATAGAACAAGCCCCATTTTATCTGTTTACACAAAATCACGTACTTCTGAACAGCTTAAAGACTCACTAATAAAATAGCCATAAAAAGCTCAGTGTGAGAATTTCTTTCTCATTACAAAGCAAATTACCTCATCATTCAGCATCTGACAGAACAGCCCAGAAAAAAACACCACCACAAAAGAACAGTTAGTTCTCGGTTATCACACAGCAAAGTCTATTCCTCTCCCTGGCCTTCATCCCATTAATGCTTGAAGAAGTCATTAACCATCAGCATTATTTACTACGACTGCATTCGCTGTGCAGACACTAGTTCAGTGGTTGTGGTTGTGAAAATGAAGCACAGACAGACCATAACCATCTGATAACAATGCTAGCTGTGACCTGCTCTTCTCCCTAAATCGCAAAATCATGCTTAAGCTCATGTTAATTAAGATGAGGTTTTCTGACTTGACTCTAAACGGCCATAAAACTTTCATCTTGATAAACACTAGAAAAATCATCAATGTACTCCTAGCTCTAAGCAATCATATCAATTCCTAATTTTCATGCATTCAAACTTCTCGATAATGAAAAGACTATTTCCATTGATTCTGCATACACCACTTTACTATGCACAAGAGAAAGCTTATGTCAACATAATTTCAACGCTGCCGTTTTTATTTATACTTCTGTTAATCAGGACACAGAGATCAGCACTCATTTCTCTAAAAGCCCCATAGGAACTCTCTAGGCAAAAACTGATAAAAAACAAGGGACTATTTTATAAAATATTCAGTCAAAGGACCAAAGCTCCACAGGCTGCTTCTTAAATTGGTTTATATTGGAAAAGGCTGCTCAAAGACTTACGATGCCGATTTAGGAACTTCCTGTGGCAGCATGAAGAACAACTTTAAAAGTAAATAAGAGCACTTGGCTCCTCAAACAGAAGACAAAAAAGGCAGCATTTATAAAGCCACAGGCTAGAGAGAAAGGAAGATCTCGTCTATCTCAAATAAAAATACTTTAAAAAAATTTTAAAACTCCAAAACCAGAGTTAGGCATTAACCTAAATTAACTTAAAGCCACGAATTTTTCTTTCCTATTCAGAGGAAAAGAGGGTTGATGACCTTGGAAGTTAAGGGCTTTTCCCATAATTGTAACAGGGAAATAATCTCCAAAGTCCATACTCACATTTCTAACAGAAGACAGAAAGATCAAAACAATTTCTAAAAGCTCTAGAACTCCTGAAAGCAAAACAAACCTTTCATCCTGACAAAAACAAAGCTTTCTTTCCACTGATGAAGTTACCCGAATTTTGAAACTGCATTTGCAAGAACATGCTGGGAGGGCAATGAGTTTACTGACACTGCCTGGCAGGTGAAAAGCATCCTTTTAAGAGAAAGGCAAAACGCCATTCATGAAGGAAAGAGGTGGGCCATTTAAGCTTCATTTGTTCTGAAAGCTGTGAGGGCTGTTAAAATAAGGAAAAAAGATTAGAGCAGATGAAGAATGAAATAGACACAAGTACAGATTTAACATTGGAGCCAGCATATCTTGGTTACGTATTTCATGATCTTCCCTCACAGTTCTTAAACCTCTGTAGACCTCCAGCACGTACTTCAACATGACAACGGCATAAAGAGGGGGCAACTGATGGGAGAGCCACAACAATGGGCGCTAGATGACAGGACAGAAGAAAGGCAAAAAGTCTTCTAAAATTACAGAGGAATGTAAAGAATTGTCCAGTTTACTATTCCAGCTTTGTAACAACTTTACAGGTTATTTTCCTATACTTGTACAAAATTCAGATTTTTGATGCAATTCTTCACAGTCATGGATCACATTTTTGCCTGGAATCCCATAGGAAGAAATGTGAAAGGTCGTCACTCCCTATATACTTCATGCAGCTCTTTTTCCAGCAGCTTTCACAACGGAAATCGTCTAGTTCTGAACTCAATTCACATTCACAATATTTTGGTTTAAAAAAAAAAAAAGGAACAATATGAAGAGTGGTATTTGTAGCTTTTTCAAACTCAAATCTAACTCATTTCTTGAGGGGGCAAACAATTAATTATAATCACTATTCATGCATTAATTAGAAAGCAACATAGAAGACATGATAGTCACGAATATATCAAACAGAAAATGTTGCAAGAGTAATGGATTTCTAGCTTAACTTCCCTGGAGAACAATTAGACAAAAATCTGTTTAGATGAATAAAAACAAGAAAGAAAATAACTAAAATACAGCTAGTACAAACAAAATGATTCTGCAAGATTTGTTTTGCATATTATATTCAAATTAATTAAATGTGACTGTTTCAAACAACACAAAGCATTGACAAATAACGTTGTAACAACAATAAAAAAATTAGTTGTTGATATCTATTTCAGCAAAGCCATAGTAAGGTCGCCACTCCTAGAAATATTATATTAGCTTTGGAACACACAATGAGACGCCTTAAACAATAATTACAGCTTTGTGTGCCCTAAATCTTTCATAGAAACTGCAACCACGTTCACTTTCTCTTTGATCATGCAGCTTTTCCTCACTTCATCTGGATTTAATGAAGAGAGGGATGTTTGAGCTGTCAAGTTGCACCCTGTTTTAACAAGCTTCCATCAGTAGCTCTGATGGTTACTTCGTCGAGATAAGATTTTTTGGCAAAGTATGGGGAAGGAAAAGAGAGGTGACTCCTTCTATTTCTAGGCTTCCTTTACCACAGGAATGTCAGAAGTCCTCATTTTTAGAAATCTGAAAAAGTTCAGATCACACAATGTTTCAAGAGCCTAGATTTTCAAAATCAAGGAGGAAAATGAATTATTTTACATCACCTGATTAAAAAAAAGCACGGATAAATTTGTTCAAATTGAGATTTGTTTAGTGCAAACAACTGTTCAAGTGTTCACAAATTCAAGCGCAGGAGAAAATGAGAATGAAAGACTACACTCTACAAATGAGAGTCTATTTTGCACCTAAATAGGTTTTTGAATCCTAGTTGCATACTTAAAAGCACACATATGAATTGAGTAAAACGCTGCATGCCCTTTCCCTCCTCTCTTCTCTCCACATATTAATACTAAAAATACATAACCATAACTTTTTGGACAATTATTTCATTGCCTTTACCACTTTTAAAAACACTTTCTTGATGATATCCTTTCCCTCCAAAAGGAGAAGGGAAGAGGGCAAAAAACAGTTCCATCAACACCAACGTATTTGAGAGTTTGATTTTGATATCTAATGCTGCAGCTCCAGGGCTTTACAGAGTGCACTCTTCCTTTAATTTCAGATTTTAAAATAAGCATACAGCAATTAGAAAATGGATCTCTAATGAATTCTCATTCTAGTAGCACACAATTCTTTACAAAAATATCTTTCAGTGATCTGGACAACTTGCTTTAATATAAATTTAAGGATGAAAGCACAGTTTCCCTCAGGCAATTATTCACAATCAAGAAGCCTTTAAATTTTCCATGTATTTAACCAGATCTTTTGTTCACAGAATTTTATTATTTAGAATTTCCTAAACAAGCAAGCTTTCCTCCTATGTAACTTTTCTTTTGTCTGTGTCAATTACTGTCAAAAAATTTTCTCTCACTAGTTCGACAACTTATGCTCTAAAAAATGTATTTCAGCAACCTTTTTAGACTTTCCTCCTTTCCTGTATAAAATCCTCTCTCGCTGGTATTCGGGACTAGCTTTGAAGCACAATTCCAGATACAGTCCTCACAGGTGCAGAACAGAACGGAGCTCCCTCATGTGGTACAGCTACATAATCTCAGGGATCAAACAAACCAAAAATCCAACACAAATCTGCAGTGTCATGTCTGGACGATATAATTTACAGATTATATGTGTTTCGGTAAATGAAAATTAGAAGAATAAGCTTTTTGAAGTTCTTAATTGCCACACAGCTACCTGTTGCATATCATTACGCCTCCCCATTTGTAACATTTTCCAATTTCTTCCTTTATTCATACTATAATGGCACCTACAGACACATTCCCGGTCACAGGATTTATAGTATAGCCCAATATGAAAGAAATCAATACAATCTTAGGTCTCCTCACATCGGGGCTTTCCTTCTTAACAAGAAACGAAGATCTGAAGGTAAAAATATACTGTCAGAAAGGAAATTGATAATCTGCAACTCTATTTTAATTTACAATCTTCCACAGTTCTTGTATTTTTAAATATTAACTTTATGAAAACTGTACCTTCGTCCGGACCAGTTAAAATTCAGAGGATCATTTTCCAAAGGGATTTGTCACTTCTTTTACTGATATCAAATAGTTGTAAGAAAAACGAACATTACACATTAAAACATGACACATTATTAGGTGATTTTCAAATTCAATCTAAATCATGATTATACCTATATAATCCTACAGTTATCACCTGGAACACAGTGGGCATTTTTAGTTTGCTTTAAGAAAGATGAATCAAATAGAGAAAAAAATAAAGAGAAGAAAGAACGTATGATAATAAAGGAAGTGGAAAGCTCTTTAAAAAGTGCTGTGGGGTGAATCTGTCAGAAAGACATTTTGCAGCTGATTTAATTCTTTCTGCATCCATCCAAAAGAAGGGTAAACCAAGAAGGAAAGAGAAGAGCCCTTTAAAAAGCGACACTAAGGTAACAAAAAATGAGTGACAACTGACTGAAAATCCAGGTGAACTGGGTAAATTCACCATTGGGGAAGAAAAGTTTTTCAAAAAAAAGCTTCTAACAGACATAACTGAGAGCGTATAAGCACAAAGTTTTAATTTAATTCACAGATTGAATATTTTACGAAAAAAATAATGATTTTTCATGAAGATGAGTTATTAGCACTTTTCTTTCATATTTTTTAGCTCCTTTTGCTCCCCTCTCCTCCAGGCCCAGTCACATATCTTTCTGTGACACCCCCGTGCCCCCAGACCTGACAGCCCAACTTTCAACTCCATGTAAAACCATTTGTAAACTTGCCTAACTGCTCCGGTATAGAGTATCTCCATAAACATAACAAAAAACCTGAAGTCAACACAGTTGAAACGCTATGTCTACAAAACAAAGAGCATACTCCTAGCAAAACTCAAGTAGTTTTCTTCTATGAGGGACTGTGAACATATCACCTACGCTGCATTTCCAACTGGGTTTGCTTCTTGATTTTTTTACCTTCTAAAAGAGAAGGCAGTGTCCAATTTCTCTCACCAAAAAACTCTACCTTCATAAATGCACATGTCCACTACTATTTTTCTCAACTATGGTACACACGCTTTTTTATACCCGCTTATTCTCACACTTAAATCCTGACCTGATGACTCTCCCAGGGCCCTTTGGTATTTCTCTCCCTTGTGCTTGCATTTTTTACTGATTCGTTATCTGAGAATTTAACCGGTATGCTCTTTGCCTTTTGTTACAGACTCTTCCTGAAAATATTCTACAGAAGCGGACTTCACACCAATCCCTGAAGAACCTGACTGACCCTTACTCTACGAAATATATTGCTACTTCTCATCATCCTGTTTCTGCCCTTACGGCAGTCCGTAGTCTGATCACGTCTCAAAGCAAATCAACCATTTCCACATAACTGGTCAAGCACTGAAACAATGATTCACTAATATCTCTCTGTTGGCTTATATCATATTTTGTTCATAACAGAATATCTCATGACCAGTTATGCAGGCCTGTGTAGAATTCCTTTTTCATCAAGGAACGTAACGATATTAAAATACAGCAATATAAAAACAGGGAATAAAGTCAGGTACCAAGCAAAAGCACAGCAAAGTATAATTAAAAACTCCTATTAGGACAAAAATAAACATCTCGAATCTTGCCAGATTAGACCTGACCAATTTAAAGTTTTCCAAGTTCTATTGCACTGAGCAACACGCAGCCCGTATCAAATTAAGCAATTAACATACAATATCTCAACGTGAAATATCTCAACAGTATCTCTGTTATTTGATGGTATGTAATAAAAACAGACTAACAATTCTTTTGCTGCGTAGTGCACCACAGAGGAAAACACAGAGTTTCGGCATACCTTATGGAAAATGTCATACTTTGTGCGATTAAAAAAAACAAAACAAAAAAAACCCCACCACACGAACCCACCCATACTTATTCCCGAAAGCTTCAGTATGCCTCAGGAAAGCTAAGAAAGAGAGGCCGTAAAACAAAGGAGATGCCTTTAGATTTGCCTTTAGATAGCATGTTCGCTCCAGTTCCAGATAAACCTGCTATTCCACACACCCTTGGAATTCCATGCTGGCTGTTTAAATTTACAGATTTAATGTAGAAGAAGGACTGTCAGTTTCTTCCACCACTATTTCTCACAGCACTCTGAGTATCACACTTACTCCCTAGAGATAAAGCGCAGGGCACAAACACGAAGGCTAAAACTGTGCTCAAATCTCCATTCCTCGACCCTCTTCTGTCAAAGAAACAATTTAAGGAACATATATTTAATGTTATACTGTCTCTCAGTAGGAAAGACTGGACATGACTGAGCAGGAAGATAGCAAAAGTTGTTGGGTTTTTTTTTAAAAGGTTGAACTCATCTTTAATTGGAAAGCCTCTCTAATTCTACGAGAGCTGCAGCCTAAGCTGGTTACTAATAACTATGGATGCTCAAAGCACATTCATAAATGAATGAAAATAAAGTTTCATTTAAAATGGCTAGTATAAAACCCCTGTGTAGCAATTCTAAAAATGTAAAATATAATACTTCCTTGAACTCCCCTAAGGACTGTAACAGTATCACAACAAACTGATTTTTCCACTAATTTAGGAAGAAGTTTATTTGGGAAAACTACTGGCGACACCACCATTTACTGTATTAAATAACAAACCAAACCCAACTGGTTTTCAGTCATGACCAGGAAAGGAGACTCATTATATCGGGATAGTAAAATAACTTGCCTTGTTTCAGTACTGTATTTTTATAAACTTTCATCTATATATTTCTAAATATTTACAGCTTTCATCTGCCGCGTCTTACAGAACACAACGGGAAAACGCGCTGCAGGTCTAGAATGTTTACACGCAATAGAAACAGTATATTGAACCTTATGTTAATTCAATGATGTCTATTGACCTTCATGACAAAAGCCTAGTCACAGAAAATGTAACACCAGTCATGCAAATATTTCAAAGCAATTTTAGTGGGGGATTAATTTTGTTTTCAGGGTGAAAAATTAGGTAAGTGAAAGGATTAGTTAATGCCACAAGGCCATACTGACATTTCTCAGTGGAAATGAAATTGAATAGCAACAGTTACATCACGACTGTCACCGAACAACAGGATCTCCTACAAAAATAAATAAATAAATAAATAACATTACGGCTTCTGGGATCATATCTGCGCAAGTACTGCTCAGCACTGAGATCTTCCAAATATGTTTCTGATATTGTGCCTTCTAATAACACTAGGTCTTGGCCATATTTCTGACCTGCTCATTATTTATTTTTTAAACTGGTACCTATAAAAAAGGCGAGTCTGGGCAAGCAGATCATTTTATATGCTGGGGAGACACACTCTCTAAAGACTAAATAAACAACTTAAGTATTCTTGAGCTCCACAACATCAAGTAGCCATCTTTTTTTTTTTCCCCCCATAGCTTAATAATGTCAATTAAATATACATAACTAAACATAGCACAAATTGCTTGTAATCTGATTTGGAATTTGGCAGGGTCAGTTCTTCAATAGGATTCCAAATGCTGAGATGCTATGAGCTTGAACAATTAGCAATGCAAAAAACGGAAAAAGAAAACACCGTTTATTCATAGATGCCCTGAATTTTCTGATTTGGAAAAGAAAAGCAGATTATACGTATGTACTAATTCTTCCTATCTTCTATCACAGTGGTTTCAGAAGTGGGATTTTCCGCCTATGCTCATGAAATACATCAGACCTTCAGATGTACTTCTAAGAATTACAAGCACGATCAGTTTAATCAAGTGTGTCTTGGTTGCTTTAGCATACCCATTTAAATATGATGCGAGTGTTTGGAGATAAAAGGCTTTTAAATGTAACCTCTCATAAAGTGATACACTGTTGATTTCCTTTTCAGAAATGCATTTTAGTGATTCTTTTCTTGCATTTGGGGCAACACAAAATAATGCAAATTTAGGACATACAGATTTTGTGGCTGTCAAACAGCCAAGCTACTCCCTGAAATCTCAAACCTGATCGTCAAATCACAAATTTAGCTTTCTTAGAGAAACATGAACTTAGTACAGAACATCCTGGATGACAAATTAAATGTACACCAACCAAATGATTTTTTTTCCCCCTTTGCTCATCATGTCAATCAATGAGCCAAATTTGAGTAAAAAGCCTCCAGAGTATGTAGTAGAAGGTAGAAGTTCTTCAGAGCATTTTAATATCTCATTAACAACTAATTCAAATTGACCCAAGTCCGTAGTGGGGGGGGGAAATGGTATTCCTAGTACTTAAATGTACATTCTACTTCAAAAAGTTCCTTGAAACATGAACAATTTATATCCTTGGAAATGGGCTTGGAAACCCAAAGAACTTGAACATCAGACAGGAGAAAAAGTTCCTTACAATCAAAAGCAGGCCTACACATTAATCTAAGCAATAACAATTCTAAAAAAAAAAAAAAAAAATCCCACCTTAAGCATAAAAGGAATTGTAAAGCAAAGACACACAGCATAATGGGACTTATATTTACTGCTTAAAGCATTTCTGATTTAAAAGGTACTGAGCATATACTAAGAATGGCTTACAAGGGAGGAAAAGACATCTGTAACTTTCAGGGTGTACGCAGAAAGAAAAAGTTTGCATCTTTTTGTCACGTAGAGCTTTTCCTGCCATTAGTAAGAGTAGCTCTAAACCTTGTCATTCTGACACTGCGCCCTTTATCGCTAAACCTGGATCTTCATCCTTCGATCTACTGGCTACTTCCCATTCTCCTCGGACTTTCTCCAGCTGATGCATTCTCACTTCAATGGAAGTGATCAGAAGGAAGCCCAACAGAATCAGAGCTTCAAAATTAATTCTATTTACATTCCTACTTCAGCAATTGTCCTCAGCCCGCGTGGGCTTGTAAGAATCAGAATTCAAACAGGAAATCAGCACAGAAAAAGCCAACAGAGAGGATGATTTTACATTTCGTCTAACATCATGTTTTTGGCTGTACTCTTCTCAGAGAGAAAGGGAAAAGGAAACAGAGAACTTTCAGCTGAAGAAAATGATTTATAGATCACTGTATTTCTAATATACTGCACACACTTGCATATTGAGGAGAAAACTGTACTGTCTCCCTTCACCAGGAAGGTAAGACCTTAGAAGGTCTTTTTTGCTCTTTTTCCTTGGACTTTAAACTTGCAATCCCCAAGTAAAAAGATATTGAAACAACACAAGCCACAGTTTAAACAGAAAACTCCATAAACTAAAGATTCAACAGCAAATAAACGGCAACTTTTCCGCGCTGTACTCTCAGCAGGCAGTGCAAAGTCTTCTTCTCCTTCTCGCGCTTACTATTTTAATACATAAAAAATAGGGGGGTTCTTGTATGATGCTAATAGAAAGTTCAATTAATCACAAGTTTATTTTTGAAGAAATAATTTAGTTCATACTTAAATGCAAACAACTACAGAGTTATATATTCTTAAATAATCAATACAAAATAGGAGAAGTCTTATTAAATACGGTACTACCAGCACCACTACTAGATACTCATTATAATTTGTTGATATTAAGCAAGATCGTAAGGTTTCAACAAGTTCATAATCATTTCATGGTTGATAACAAAACAGACCATACGATGGCCTCAGCTGATCCTCTTAAGAATCAAGTAAATCAAAGTTCAAAAGAGCTGAGTCAAGCTTAAAAGTAGCCCATATTTCCCCACTGGAAATAAATGCATTTTAAAGTTCCGTTGTTTCTAGCCTTTCCTCATTTATAAACAATATCAATAATATGAATTTAGTATTATTTGTTCTGTTTTCTCTATTCTACAAGAAAGACTAACATAATTGATGGTTGAAAACATTAAAAAAAATTGGTTGGCTAAGCATTTAATCAAGTATTAATTTTTTCCAAGGTAAGACTTGGAGAGAACGGCTGGCATTTTGATCTCTTGAACTAGAATAAATCACTCCTGTTTCATTTCCTTCCACTGAATGCACTCATAAGTTGTTTCAAACAAGACTTTATTCCCTGGTGTGAGCATATCTTAAGACACACGCTTTCCGCTGACTGTTCCTTGGAGCTTTTTTTTTAACTGTAAGCAGAAGGCTTAACGTTAAACAACACTCGGCACTAAGGGTAACAAAACATTCATATGATGTAACCACAACTAAAAAGAAATTTAAACAAAGCCATGCTACATCTAGAAGCTAAGTCTTTCTGTTCGTCACATAACTTAATCCTTCATAACTTTCAAACTACAGTAAGTGCTTTCTTCACTGCCTTTTTGGACAACATTGATTTTCTCATTCGGGGGGTGAGGGGAGAGGGGAAGAAGAGAGGAAAAAGGGAAGCAGGGAGGGGGTAAGAACCCGGTTCTTTGAGAAATCCGAAAAAAAATTAAGTAAGGTAGACCTTCTTTCCCTACAGACTATTTAGGAAAAGTATTTTATCAGGATAAATACGTCTTTTAGTCAAGAATTGCCCTTTACAATGGAGGTGTTTTCCAAATGTCATCTTTTAGATAGCAAGAACAAAAATGTTATATAAATATTGCAAGAAAAGGCACATGTATAAAATTGTCTTAAGGATTATACATGACCTAGAATTTGAAAAACCACTGAATGGTTCTCTTTTCCAGTTCCCGAAGTACTGAAAAATGCCTCTACATTTAAAAATACAT
Source organism: Chroicocephalus ridibundus (assembly GCF_963924245.1). Lineage (NCBI taxonomy): Eukaryota > Metazoa > Chordata > Aves > Charadriiformes > Laridae > Chroicocephalus > Chroicocephalus ridibundus. Next base: position 20,088,839 of record NC_086292.1, read on the forward strand.
TCAAATACATTAACTCAAAAGGTGGTTACTTCAAGCGTAGGGGCATCTAAAAAAGCTCCTCGAAATTTTACCCTTTTGGGGTTGTTTTTGAGAAGGCCCTAGATATAAGCAAATTCAGACATTAATGTACATTTTCATGCAGAAATGAAGGCAACAGTGCATTTCAAATTGCCTGAAAAACAAAAACACGCTTTCCTAAAAATGACATCTCAAAACACTAAGTGAATTATTTTTCCATAACGAGCTAGAAGGAAATCCCAAGTGTTAACAGATGAGAAAAGTGTTAATGCCATTAACGTTCCTTCAGCGCTCCGTGTCAGTGTGTAAATGATGTCCTGCTGCTCAGTTACTCCGAGAGGAAAAAAGCTTCACAGCATTTTCCAGCTGCTGACATTCTGATTCAGAGTATATTTGTTTCGTCCCCAGTGACGTGCTGCAAGAGATTCTGCAGTACCGTGCTTCGTACAAGAGAATTATCAGTTGATGTTTAGCACACATTAAATATTATCTAACATTCTCGGTGCATAAAAGTCCCCCCCAGACCTAAAGTAGACATCTCCCCACCACTGAAGTACATCAAGTAAGGAACTAATAAAACTCATATTTAGTTGTGAGTCAATAGTCGTTATTAGACAGAACTATGAGCATAAATACATCGAGTGAGAATACTTGCCTTTCAAGAAGGCGGCTTTTTTATTTCATGAAAAGGATTCTTTTTTTGATGAATGTTGTTCCTTTCTGAAAATTAAAATTAGTTCACAAATCGCTGTTGTTCTATTTAATAAGATGAGCACGCACTGCTTTGACTATTTTCTACCTGCAGTAATTTTTGTTCTTTCATTCATGGTTCCCTTAATTTTGCAATTCTTTAAAAATAAGCTTTTAGTTCTTCAGATGCATGCAACCAGCTAGAAAAACCAAGTGGCACCATTTATTGCTCTGGTAGGCAAAAGATTTTAACAAGATTAGGCATGTTAGTATCCCTGACTGAGGTAAAGGACACAGCTGAAAAACAGAAAAGCCACAACAAAAAAAATAATCTTCATTTAGGGAAAAACTAGTACATCTAGGATACATTATATAAATAAATTAATGGAAAATTGTTTATATGTAATTGTTGAAAAGCAACACAGCAAGAAATCAGTCTCTCTAAGTAGCCGGGTAACAAAAGGAATGAACCTAATGGCCAGCGACCCAGCGGTGCCCGCCTGCCACCCGGCTCCCCCCTTCTCCCTTCGCCTCTGAACAAACCTCCTGCCTAATTTCTAGAGGACTAAACCTTTGTCATGGAGGAGGAAGGGGGGGAAGAAGTGGTATTTATTATTTATCCATAGTCCTAAATCAAGACTAATTAATAAGTTAACTCTGTACAACTCGCCATTACTCCCTCTGAAATCTTTTCATTCTGCTGTCCTTACACTTAATAACATTTAAAGTTAAAGCCCATTAATCTGAATATCTTCCTCAGTCCCCAACTAGACCGTCATGCTTTAACATCACTAAAAAGAAAACAGCAAGTAAGCGTTACATTCAGAGTTTTCCATTTAAAACCAATCTCCTATTAGACGCGCAAACACTGAACTAAAACAAGGAGTGAAAGCCACATTTGTCATAGTTGTAATTACTTTTCTAAACTGTTGAATCAGACTCCCCAGTGCCACATGAAGCTGGGCTAATTATAAAAGAAACCTCTCGCATTTAAAGTTAAATTATTTACAATTTGCCCTTCAAGTAAAGTACAATTCTAGCCACGGATCAGATCATGAAAAAGTTGTCTCAAGAAACACACATAGGTTATTTAATAGAGCATGAAATCCACAGAACTATTCGAAACGCTCAAGCTGTTAGAGAGATGTTCAGCCTGAAATTCTTTAACTTTCTAGTCTCAGTTTGTGCTATCAACAACAATTCTTCAACAAGCTGCCAGAAACAAAGAAATACATACTGGAGATTAAGATGTCATTCACACACCCCCCACCCCTGCCTTTAATATTCATTCTTCAATCTAAAAAACAATACGAGAGTGTAGAAAATTTTAAAATATTCAATGATAAGCAGAAAAAAAAAAAGTTGATCACTTGACATAACTGGAGATGACTTTCTAAAGAAGAAAAACACCATTTATCAGGTCATCTATTAATTATGAAAACATAAATCCTTAGGCAGAATCAGTTCATTTCTTACAGTCTTATCTATTTTGTCAAGCCACCAAACTCCCTAGCACGATAAAAGCTGTCAGGCGTCTACAGTTGAGGGTGCCTATTTTAATTACCAGGAATTGGTAATCAGCTGTGACATCAGTGTACGTGTGCTGAAGCAAGGCTGCTCAGGAGACTTTCAACAATTAGTTTGCAAAAGTTTCACAGGACCCTGCTATTTTTGCTGATACAAAAAGGCATTAGTACATTTCAAAAAACCACAACACCCCGCTTTTGCACTGTCAGATGATCCTTCTTTAAGAAATTCAGGTGATCAACTGCAGAGCAGAAAAAGGTAGGCGTTACCTACTTGGCTCTTTTTTCTAAGCACATCACTTGAGCGATGCAAATCGTTTTTATAAGTACAGTAAACACATAGGTAGCAAAACAACAAATGGCAAAGCATTTACTCCACACAACTGAAAAATAACGTATATAACCTGTAAAACAGAACTGTCAGGCTTAATAAGAAAACACGGTTGCAAAAGGTGTACTGCAATCTGAGCAAAAGTGGGGCTTACTTGACAGTGTTCAGCCTACACACGCGACGACAGAGCAAAGGGTAATTACAAGGCAATATAAGATTTTCTTATGTGAATGTATCACAGGAAAATAATAAGCTTTTTTTATTTTTAATAGCAGTGCTGATAAATGTGATTACTTGCTAGCAAGTCTCCTAACCTTGCAAATAAGACAAGGTGGAAGAGAACATTTAAGTAACAAGAAACAATTTTCCACTTAGTTATGAGTTGTCTCCTTTAAGACACTTTTCTGCAGCCTTGGCAGAAACTTAAAATAAATCCATACAGAGAAGATATTTAATATCTTTGTGAATTTCTGTCACTGGATCCATTCAGACGGTTAATCCTGCTAAAACTTACTTTCCAAACACACAGTAGTTCGGAAAACCTACCTTCATTACAGCCACTTACCAAATGTGACGAGCAGCTACGAATGCTCTAGACATCAATCCTCTCTTGTTGTTTTGGGTTTTTTTTCCTTTGAAAAACCCACAAAACCATGACTTTGGTCTGGTCGCAGTAAGAAAGAATAGATGTCACATGAACTATCTGAGCTTCTGTAAGTGCACAAAAGGCCTCAGACTTACATACCAGACGTGGACACGTACCATATTCCAAATACTTCTATCTAGACGGAAGCGTGCTTTGTGCAAAATAAAACCCTGCAAATTTCTTTTAAGAAGAAAAGGACTTCTGCTTAGTCTTTTCTCACAGTTTTGTGCGCTTGCTGCATTTACAGTATACTTTACTTACTACTTTATAATTTTGAGTGAAAGTAAAGCTGGATATATGAAAATTTTGGAGGGAAAACGGGCTAGACAGACATCATTTGGTATTCTCCCACAGATTTTACTTGGTAGTGCTTAAAGAACCTACAGTCCCTACAGAAATAAAAGGACAAATCAGGCTTGAGTAGAAGACATGTAAACACTTTTGCTCTAAAATGATCTGCTAAAAATAAATAAAAACTATTAACAAAATTCTTACTCTTTCAAAAAAGAAAATCCAAACCCACAAAACATATCTGAAACTAAAAGTTTTCTAGATTGAAATGATTCAACAGTTATCATTAAATACCATTCTCTAAGGGCAAGCCCCATGCTACTACCTTTATGACGTGACACTCTAAATACTTCAAAAAAAGCTATCTGGTTTCCTCCCTTCGAAGTTTGATTATAAATGCTTTAAGCTATACTCAGTTATATGTCGTCTTACTTCCAGCATGTTCTGTTCTGCTTTTCTCTGCACTAGAATAAAAGCATGGAAGAATAGACATAAAACTTATTTTCAAGTGTTGGAAATACTTAGCCAGACGATCAGAAAGTTCAGACCCCCAATGAAGACGTGCAAAAAGGATATGCTCATCTTTTCTACAAACTTATCATGTTCATCTTGTGTTTTAGGGAAATTCTGAATGTCATTCTCTAGGCGCTGGATCTGATTGTTCATTGAATCCAGGTTGCTCTTCAGAGTCTGGGCTGAAACTAAGAAAAAAAATGACAATGAGTAAAATGCTTCCAAATTCCAGAAAGGGTATCAGAAGGGGAAAAAACAATGTCAGTATGAAGAGTCTTGAGGAGAATAATTCCATTAAGTAGACACACATTTTTCTGAATTACTGCTCATAAAAATCCTACTCTTCATAAAAATTAAGTGAAAATATCTAATGTAATACACCAAATCATCATATTTAATGTTGAAATGTCACCACTTAATTCTACCATTAGTTCAAATTATTCAATTTCTATTTAAATTTATTGGTAAAAATTTTAATATTTCATTCTTCTAAATCTAATTCAAAGATTAAAAAGTAAGTAAGGTTCAAAGAGATTTTACCTTATTAATGCATGTACTTGGTTAAATGAATGATCTTATTAATGCATGTACTCAGTTACAGAAATGATTTAAGAAATAGACATGGAGAAAAGATCAAATATTTTTCTTTTATTGAAATTAAACTGATTTCTAGAAACCAACATCTGTGAAATCCTCTGTTAACATCAAGGTAGATTTGAATAATAGAAGCTACTGATGATTAAAAAGAAGTAAAGGACTCGCAGTATAGCATCCAATAAAAAATAAAATAATAATAAAAAAGAGAGGCTACTCTAAAGAAACACTCTGTCATACGTTATTCTAATGTAAACCACTATTTCTGTCATTTGTATTAAACAACCACTAACTGATACATGGTGACAGAAATCTCCACTGGAATCCTTGACATCACGAATTTGAGGCTGAAGCAATACCACACCACAAAGAAATTCCAGAACCAGATGACAGTGACAGAGTGTCTGCAGAGAAGTTCCTGGTCAAATTGTAATATTAAAAACAAACTGAATCCATAATACTGAGTTTTGTGACATAATCCACAAAATCCACTTCTCGTTCTCAATTTAATCCTAAACAGCAGTCTGGCAAGCACTTCCTCTCAATTTAAAGATGCATTTTAGAACCACATTCTATCTCGTGTTCTTTGTCTCCCCTCGGAGAGTTTACAAATACATGCTCTCGAGTACAAGCAGACAGTCTCAGCACCCCCCTTCCCAAAGAGCACTGTAATATTTGCACCGTTTCACATTCTTCCTCTATATTGAATGCAGAGCATTTCAAGTATACTCCATGTCAGAGGCCATATAAACTCTGCAAACTACTAAATCTTTAATGACAGTGGATATAATCCCGGTCAGTTCTTAAAAAGACAGTGCCACGAACAACTTTTGATATGTGGAATCAGAGGTGAGAGCATCCAGCACATCCTCTACTCTTCAGTAATTGGCCAAATCAATGTTCCTTATTGACTGCAGGCACCTGCTCTACAAAGCAAATGCTGTAGATTTGCATGCCACCTAGCACAAGGTTTCTTTGCTAGTCAAGACAAGCACGTGAATTTTTAGCTTTTTTTAAAGGTGTTTCTGCTTTTTATTATTTTTTGATGGTAAGCCATTTGTTCAAAAAACCGCATAGAGTTTTTTCAAAAGAACGGTTTATTTTCCTATTTCCGTGCAATTTAAAAACCTGTGCTATGACTATGTGAGATTAAACAGTAGCAGGAATTTGATTTAAGATGGCTTGAAAAACAGTATATAGGAAATAAAAATCCTCTAAATAAGGAAGCTGTTCCCAGAACAAAATTAATTCTATATTCTTTGTAACGATTCATATCAGCCATCACACCACCGATTCAACTTTTCATAAGCACACGCAAACACATAAGGCACCGATACAGCTGTCTTTATCATAGACATAATCTTGATTTTATTCTCAATTTCATCTATTTTATACTGGGTACCAAGGGAACTACTAATCATGTAATGTCATAATTATAGTGAAGCACCTTTTTAAGCTTAAGTGAACCGGGGGGGGAAATAAAGAAGTCTATACAGACCACAGCATCCTTGAAGCTATTATCTTAACATTTGAGAGTTAACCTTGAAACCAACCCCTAAAGCAGTATGAACAGTTATGCACGTTATGGCTGCATTAGTTCAATCATTTGCTATTATTGTCAGAAAAGGAGCACACAGTTTTGCTTGAGCTGAAGAACTGGAATTACTATAATATTTTTATAGGCTATTACATAGCTGAATAGGGAGACAAACAGCACTGGAGTAAGATGTTAGAACTAAAAAATAAATTAGGAAGACGCAAATGGTAATTTTGTTGGTAAAAAGAATAGCAGCTGGTAAGTAAATAAGGAACATAACAGATAAAGTTTAACTGTTTTCAGCAATTTGAAAATATTTAAACGCAGGACCGCTTAGCAAGAGTAGTAGCTTATTTTTGTCTGAAATCCAAAAGCGCAAAGAAATGCAGCAAGCAATGACAAATAATAAGTCTTAGCCTCTGTGATTAAAATGGAAGAAAAATGTTTTCAGTAACTCTGCTTTATAAAACTAAGTTCAGAAAACAGTTCAATTAGGTGTATGCTGACTTTGAAAGTACGAAGGAACTCCATCCAAGCAAGAAGGCTGCATTCAGCAGCTGTGCTTCCCATAGCTAACCTCTACATTCGCACTGAATTACCAAAAAGTATTGTCGAATGTCCATTTTCGCATACATTCTTTCGGCTAGCCCAACCAAATGTACAAGCTCCCGTTCAAACAATTTATGACGCTGCTGTTCTGCAAGACAAGCTTAAAAAGACTACATAACCAAAAACGTATATATAGACTATAATAAAATATCTGCATTTCCTCCCATAAAATTGTTTTATTCGAGATTTACTACTTCACTAATGTGAAGAGGAGGCAACATGAATACCTTTTACTCTTTCAGGGAAAATCATTTCTTAAAAGTCTTGCAAGGTTCTAATTTATGAAAGCATAAACTCTACTTGCGGCAAAATGCCATTTTGAAACCATTCCATAAATGCACATACTAAGACGTCTGTCTCTATCACTGTGCTCCTCAGAGCCGGTGATCACAAGACAAAGGCTTGTTGACCTTCAGTTTCCTCATCATTCCACACGAAAATTAGGCATCCGAGTAGATCTAGTCTAAAAATCCACAGGAAAGGTAGCAGTTGGTCTTCAGTGGCACACGAGCACGGTTCAAGGACCCACACCGGGACAGGCTCTCTGTAGCAGTCATTATGATACTATCCCGTTTAATACTGCAGCAGGAGAAAGCAGCCAACTAAAACCACTACACAAATATCTGCCTTCAAGACAGGAACAATGAGGCAAATACTCAAGAGACAGGAAAAAGAAGGGAAAAAAAAAAAAAATCAGCAACAACCACCAGAAAAATCCCTCTAACTCCTACACACCCTAGAATGAGCTGTCCCAAAAAAGAAAAAAGAAAAAACAAAAAAAAAAGGAAAAGGATGCATCCTACAAGAAGCCTGGACATTCTCCTGTATTAGCAGGGAAATATTTGCCATATTTCAAAAGTAAAACAAATCAACGGCAATAAACAATTTACCTTCACCACCCTCACAGCTTTATAGGGGAATTAAAATCCCCATCCCTAGTGGAAAGGCCAGCATTTAAGAAATGGGAAAGTTTGAGAAGTCAAACGAAAGTCAAATTTGCTGACACAGGAAAGAGTGGAGGCAGATAGCAGAAACAAGTTTACAAAAGGATTATTTAGATTTATATACAACAGGTCCATAAATAGATATCAAAAGGAATAGGCAGGGGTGTAACGCTTAGTATGTGTCTGAGAACACACGCGTCTGGTGGGGGAAACGGCCTGGAGGAACGGCAGCACCCTCCTGAACAGCACGGGGCAGGGCATCAGATTGGGTGGACACCGGGCACTTATAACACCGTTATGCCTTAAGGCAAAAACCACATAAACTCCAAAACCTATATACGGACTCATCTTTGAGGCCAAAGAGAGGAAAAAAAGGCAGCAAGATTTATCAATCTGTACCAAACTGTATCAGACGGGTTCCTTATTTGGCAATAAGAAACGACTCGCTTGTGGAGAGCGGCTGCAACTCTAAGACGGAAAGAAATACCGCATCTTTAACAGGAGTACCTCAAACCACCACAATAAAAGAATTTATGAGAGGAAAAATCCAATACCAGAAATTAAACATGTGTGCCTCAACTAACTAAAGCACTATCACGCAAAATTACTATTAACATATAGGATTAATACAACCAAGGTGAATATGAAGTTATGCATATTAATATATTATCAGATTCTTTTTACGTCAATGGAAGACTAATAAAAGCACCTACTAGATTTATCGATATTCTTTCTGCACAAATACTGTATGAAGCCCGATAATCATGCACTCAAGTCTGAGTGATTAAAAGATTATTTTTTATATTATTATTTATTTGTAGTAGAAATCCCCAGTCATTGAAGAGAAGGCACAGTGACGTTTTGACATGAAGGATGATAATTTTTTTCGTCACTATACTATTTTCCCCATATTAATTCCTCCTCTGTAAAAAAAAAAAAAAATCCCATCCACTTATTTTGGAGAAAGCAGTTGCACAGACCACACGCTAAGGCAGGCTTAGTGAATGTCTGCTAGACCACTTTAGTCCTAGAAAATGCTACGAGCAGTTAATCTCATGTTAATGTCAAGCACTAGCTAGTCCCCACAGTCAAGCTAAGCATTTTATATTTACAGTAATACGGTAATAGTACCAAAGGACAGACTAATCCTTTCCAAAATGAGATTGCGTCAGACTAAGAGCCCTCCCCTATAACAAGGGGTGAACTGATGCATTTAGCTTCGGTGCGGTGTCTCTCGCATAACAAACGCAAAAGGTCTCGGATCGCGATGCAAAACAGGGACGGCCACGTCCTCGTTTAGTGAAAACTCTAAAGCGAGAGCCCAAGGACATAAATGACTTCGGTAAGCAAGGGCAAGTCTATATGAAGCAAATGAACAGTGGATTTGTAAGTCTAGACAGTATTTGTGCCATAACCACATTGTGAGCATACTAATGATTATTTCTTATTGCCTGAGGGCAGACGGAATTAGTCTTTCACGAAAGTCTGAAAAACAGTTTGAGGGGAAATGGGTGAGCAAGTCCATAATCTGCAGGAATTACAATCATTGATTACTCAATTCATACCATGAAGTAAGTTTATATTTATTAAGAGAATAAATGTTCCGTTGGAGTTAGGGGAACAGTGCAGCTACAGCCTGCTGAGGATGCTGAGTAGCGCAGCGCGTGTGCGCGGGCACCTGCGTGTATCTCAGTGTAGGCCTGTATATGACATATGTGTGTGGACAGATCTGCCTGTACTGGGATAAGTCTCTCACGGGTATAAAATACATTTATACACATATTTTTGTGTGTGATACAGGTGTACCAGGACATGTATCTCACAGGCACGTATGTATATGTACATGCATTTATACGTGTGTACACAAACACACATATAAGTAACAGGCGACAGGACAAAAGGAAACAGCCTCAAGTTGTGCCAGGGGAGGTTTAGACTAGATCTTAGGAAAAATTTTTACACCGAAAGGGTTATTAAGCATGCTATCCAGGGAAGTGGTGGAGTTGCCATTCCTGGAGGTATTTAAAAGACAGGTGGATGTAGCACTTAAGAGATATGGGTTAGTGATGGTTTTTGTCAGAGTTAGGTTGATGGTTGGACTCGATGATCTGAAAGGTCCCTTCCAACCCGGGCAATGCTACGATTCTGTGATATATATCTCTATCTTTGATATATGCTACAGCATGTCCATATCACACAAAACAACCCATGCCTAAAGCTTCATGGCTGAACAGCTTCCGGACTCACAAGCAGTACAGTTCCCTTAACGTGTTATTTCTCAAGCAATTAACATGTCACTATTCATACTAGAAATCTTTACTAACACTCTATCCCATCTGCAGGATATAAGCTATGCTCAATCACGTTGTCACACTCTGGTATACAGATAAACTATTGTGCTACAAAGGCAAATCCAGCATTAGAAGAATGATTCTGAAAAGCATGGTACAAATACGCCTTCGGTCACAACTCCTCCTCAAGGCGGGGGTGGGGGGGGTGGCGGGGGAGAGATATCACATGCATTATTGCCTCTATCAGAAACTAGGTCTTCACTACATGTTAGCGTGATAGACCTAGAACAAACTTCGACAGTAAAAATAGCTCTGTATTGAAATGTTTTCCCCAGAATGGTCACTGAACTCAATCATCAGACATTCCGAAGAAGAAATTAAATGAAGACTCAAGACAGCTGAAGTCAGACAAACTCTTAAGATTGCATGCAACCAAGCCCACTAATGATAACAAGCATGCACTCCTCTTTACAGATAAAGATCACGTGTTTTTAACAGAACTTAGGCAGAAGTAAAGAAGTATTGAAAAGGACATTCTTAAGCCAACAGTGTCTAAATTTCAATGCAGAACCCGAATTATAGCAAAAGAAGTTATAATTAAGTGCAAAAGCTCAGAAGAAGTGTTAGAAATGCTTAAGAGGGGAGGTTTAAACACCTTGGGATCAAAGCAAAAAAAACTAGAGCACATCCTAACCAGCTAAGGCACATCCCCATCCTCTTCTTCCAAAAAAGGGTAAGCTTTCTGACACAGACTACTTACGCTGAACAGTCAACGCATCGTGCATAACACTATTTCCTGTAAATCTTCCACAGATTTTTCCCTGAATCTCTTTAAAGTTTAGAAAAAACAACTCTGCCCAAACAGTAATGTTTTGTTTATGTATTATGACAACGTACTGTAAATGAAAACATGTAATTCGAAAAAGCTTTAAAATAGAATTTTTAACAGATACATTTCACACATAGATGTGCATTTGTACTTCTAATTTGCATGCTAAGATTTCATTCATCAGCAGGGACTCTGCATTTTAGGTGCCTTATCACAACATTGATAGAGAATGGTGAAGCAAGGCAACGACACAGCTATGCTTTATCATTTCAGACTTCTACAGTAAAATCATTACCTTTGCTAACCAAAGATAAAGCAATTGTGCATCGATTCTATTGTCCCGGCCATTTGCAAGCAGAGACGAACCACAATTTTAAGATAAAGGCACCATGTAACAAGTCCAGCCCCAAGTAGCTCTTGGTTTTAAAGTTTAATGAGAGGTTCAGTCTAAGACACTAATTAGCTTGCAGTCCGAGATGATGTTTAATGAGGCACGTGTGTGCAGAAAGCTCTGTACTGCGGTATTGTTCTCCACCTAGAGAGAGAGGAAGGAGACTCAGCAATCCTTATTGGGTGGGAGCGCTCCTCCGCAGCAAAAAAGGGTCACAACCTCAACTGTGATTCAGACCTAAAATCACCACAATCCAAATGTTTACAAAGGTATATGACATCTTTGTATGTCTTATCACAGAAAGAAAACAGATATATCTGAAAGAATTGAAGAAAGTGATGACAGATTTTAAACACGCATCTGGAAAAACCTATACCACACAAGCTGCAAAGTTATAAAAAGCAAGTTTTGGGTACAAACTATGAACAGATTTTCAGCTTCTCAGAATAATAACAACAACAGCCATCTAAAGTGAGGAAATTTAATTTAAATATTCCAGGCACTGAAGTGCAAATGCCATTAACAAACTTGCCTTGACAAGTGAGAAAACCCCATTGCCTGTTAGCCTAAAATCAGAAACGTCATGAGCAGCATGTCTTCCTTCTCTCCTCTGGTGCTGTGGAAATTACAAACAGTGCTCAATCCTGAAACACTCAATATATCCACAGAACAAAAAAAAAAATTCCTGTGGGCAGCTTATATTTAATATCAACATATGTCCAGAACTGTACTCTGGTTTAGGGAATGAATCTGCTTGTCTCAGTTCCAGCAATTATGTGCCATCGTACATGTTTTAAGAGTAAAAGAGTAACTCTGATGCACATAACGCAACTTATTAAGACATTAAGAATCAATTATAAATGGACAAACAGTGCATTAGGAGCCCAAAATGCATTACCACTATCAGTATCAACATAAGCCAGTAAAACTCCTTCCCACAGCACAAAGTCATTGATCTCCTGAAGTGATATATTGGAACATGAAATCTCTTCCTTTCTTTGGACAGGTCATATTAGCAACTCATTACTGACTCAAAATTGTTTACTTCTTAAGGTCAAAATAATTGGCAGCAAAAGACTGGTCTTCTGAAAAAGAAAAAGCCCTGAGCCCCTAAGAGTCCCTCTGCTTGAATCCTGACAAGAGTTATGCTTATTTTTGTGACCTGCATAAATTCTGTGTGCGCTAACTCCCTCCTTTCCCTGAACTCCCTTGTCAACACCAGCCTTTTCACCCAACTTTTTGGGTCTACCTCACTATGAGTAAACTGTAAACAATAGTCGCTGCAGAATATAACCTTTATCAGCTGAATATGAACTGACTTTTCATATTACAAATACAAACCTTTGAGAAAACAGATGCCCCTATTTCAGAAAGGTAACCAGAAGTATTAGAGGTGATCAGTGAGGAGAACGTTGTGTTCAGTAGCATTCCCCTGGCCATACGGATATCTCCTCCAGAGCACTCCAGAAACTCACTTGACTTTGATGTTAATTTAATTACAAGTGTCTTTCAAGATGTTAAAAGTTGAGTTAATTTTGAAAACAGAGCTTATAATCACAAAATCGGTACCTATTAAATAAGAATACTGAAGCGAAACTCCCTGGTATAAGGTGTGTGTGTATATATATATATAAGGGGTGTGTGTATATATATATGGTGTGTATATATATACATATACACACACCTTGTATATACATACATAAACATATATATACACACCTTGTGTGTATATATATGGTATATATAGAGAGTATATATATATATACTCCGAGGTATAAGGCAAATTTCAAGTGAGGCAAGGGAAAGAAGCTACTGGACTTTTTTGTTCTATTCATAGCATCAAGATTTGGAAGCATCAACTGAACGCGCTCAATTCTGCTGTGTTCATTTCAAAAGCCCATATTTTGCACTGTCACTCTTTCTCCATAGTCCAACTTTGCTTGGTTTGTGTACGGAACTGATGTGTACCTGCTGTAACTCACTGTGAAGCAGCTCTGGCACACTATTCAGCAGTGCGAGTGTGCAAAAACCGGCAGAAAGGAATAAAAAGAAAGAGCAAAGCTTTTGTAATACAACCTGTCTGTTGTTACTGAACACTCACCAGAGAAGGTGTTGAACAACTTCACCCAACAGACCTCCCTTCAGGATCTCAACTTCCAACAGGAGTTTGGGCTTTCCCATTACCTGAAGCTCAAGCCGTGCTTCCAGAGGTGTAACAACCTTTCTTGCATCAAAGTACAAATTCAAGAACGCATAAGGAGGAAGTGCTGGTTTTCAGCTTTCACCTCTCCCTAGCGGCTTGTATTAAGGAATTCTAAATGGATTACACAATTTGAGAAGTCATTTAAAGCAGTCTTCAAATCTCAAATGGTTTAACTACAGCCAGAAATTCTTAAATGGTTTAATTTCTATAATAAGAAACAGCCCACAAGAGTCACTTGGACTATTCTTTAATTTTGCCCTTGATATTTAGGCTTCGGGGAGAGAAGGGGATCCTTAAAATGCATGCTCTACAACATAACTTTGTTTATTATAGAATCCAAATTGCAGCTTCAGAATTCAGAACTACCACGATTTTGCAGACCATTTATTACACATTAGAAGATAGCAACTAAATAAATCCTCAAAATCTTCACAGACTGGGAAAATTTAGAAAGCAGTTTTGCAGAGTGTAAGCCAATCCAGAATCCTACTGAGTCTCCAGCAGGATCTCTTTCAGAAATTGCACCTTGTAACTACAGCATCCAAACTATCTGTGAAGTTTCTGCTTCCCTGTCTTCCTTGCCGACACTGTCAATGAAGGAGAACATGTCTGTCAAAAAACTTTTAACGAGATGACGCATAAGCTACCATCAATGTGGTGTTGCTATATGCAAATACAGGAGAGCTACTAGAGAAAAAAAGTCGTCTTGTATTTGAGGTACCAAACTACGTAGTTACTACATACAGAAAAACACATCGAGACATTCCAATATTGCGATTTATGTGAATGAAGAGAATGATAGAAGTCACTACGCAGTGCAAGATTGACTTTTGATTATGATGCAAAACGCCAACTTCGCATTCTATTATGGAGAGAAAAGTCACAGATGCAGGCATTAAACTTCTCACGCCAGAAGGCATTGTCTATTTTATATGCACTAATGTGCCAGATTGGGCAAAATCTGTTTCAGCAATTTAAACTGCGCAAGGTGGAAAATACTGCAGATCGCTTTGTAAAAACAGTTTCTTCTATTGCAATGAACTATAAAACTTTGTTTGACAGAAAAATGACTACTACTTATGAGTATGTTTTAAATTGCTATACCTTAAAGCAACAATGGCACAGAATGTTTTAAACTGTTTTCCCCACTCTAAAATTATGGCATTAAATCACAGTGAAGTAAAGCACTTGTACAGAATTTAGAAATTAATATTTTCTTACAGTATTTGTAATAATATATTAAGTATATACATATTTGCATTCCACAGTGCTTCTGATTGCTAACGTCCTTTCTAGAGAGATGCCTTAACTGCCAAAACCATATGCTTGCAAATTAAAGCAATAAATTTTTTGTCTCAACATGAGTGAGAAATCTGTGCTCCTGTTACTACTGCTTTTTAGTCTACTACACAGACATAATTCACCTTCCCCAAGGCGTCTTTCACTTCGTTTTACTCAGAATGCTCCATGTTTCTTTTAACAATACTTTAAAAGAATTATTAGGTGGTATATATCAGGCACAGAATTCTGTATCTTAAAAACTGGAAAAACCCCTCATTATCTCTGAAAGAGGCTATATTATCTATATTGCGTTCACAGTTAAGCTCAGCCCTTCGCTTGGAGTTTAGCTGTTCTTGGGAGTCCTATTAAACTGCTCAGCTCACCCCAAAATCCATCTATACACACGAGGTGTCACTAACTCCTACAACGTGTCAGGAGAACATGAAGAATGGCCAACTACAGATAACAGCATTCCATACCCAGCTGTTGCTAAAGAAAACACCAGCGGGACAACACAAGCTCACAAACCTTCATACGACTCCACGCAGCCCGGTAAGTCCCACTCTTGGCAGACAAAGCAAGCAGGTAACACAACATGTCAAGAACTGTTAACCGTCGGAGGAGCTGGACACAATGTTCAACTGATACGGTTATGCTTTATTTTAAATACAGCCACAATGTTTAAAACCATGAGCTGCGGATTTATAACTGTTGCCCTTTTAAAATCTGAAATCAAGTTGTTGTTATAAAACACATGGCTAATGTTCCTCCTCTTAATTTCATGTGTTACATGTTTCTTTTTTATGATTTCTGGCAGGCTTGACACTCAGAGGAGTTTCAAATTAAAAAAAAAAAAACAACTATCGATTCTAAGGAATTCCAAATTCTACTTTTTACAACACGACTTTGTCCAGGAATCCCAAACTTGTTACCTGAGTTTAGGAAGGTACCTCCTGTTTTTGTTTTGAAGTTTTGTTTGACTGAACCCCAAGAAAGGGACTGAAATTTGTAAGGTGTTTAGTAAAATCGCGGATTATAAAATGGTGAGACCAAAAACCATGAAAAGCAGCAACAGGAGTAACAAGTAAAGGTAGAAATACGAAAAAAGGCTTTGCATAGTTTCAACAACAGGGGAACAAGAGGAAAACACTGCAGACTGGGGAAGGTAAGTGAATATTACTTCGATCAAAAAATCCAGTTTGTCACAATCTTGTGATTTTTTTATTGGTTTTCCTTTCATACAGTCTGCTTCAAGCAAGAAGGAATGCTTTTCCAATAATCTCTTGATAGTTAATCAGTTTGACCTTTGCTTATACTTTCCAGAATAAAACTGTTTCCTAATTTATTTTTCCTTTTCATAAACCTCTAGGTTGATCTTCCATCTTTAAAAAGATCAAATATTTTATTATACCTAGTAACAGATTATTGAAGATTTTAGTACATGCACGGGCAGTTCATCTAATCCCATTGACCTTTTCATATTAAAATCCAGTTTTATGCTTTATCTACTATTTGTTAAAAAAAGACAACACCATCCATTATTCAGATGCTGGTTCTTTATTCCTATGGGAAAATTAAAGCAAAACAGGACTTTATTTCTGTTTACGAGAAATTGAGAAAATGCATCCAAGATTTAAACGGAGTTGAATATGCTAAGTCTTGCATTTGGAATTTTATGTACGGTTCAAACTATGAGGCTGCCTTCTGCCTAAAAAGTAAGCAGCATACATCTCAAGTAATCAGACTGTCACCTGTTTAGCTCATATTTCCTTACTTAAAATTCACACAAAGATAATATTTACTGGTAGATTTCCTTCTATTTTATGCGTAACTAACTGATGCCAATGTCCTCATATCTGTAGCCAATTTATTCCAAAAGAAGCCTCCTACAGGAAAAATAAACCTAACTGTCCGCCCCTAAAACCACTGGTTTATAAAACACCAAACAATAAATAGGAAGTGAAAAATCTTCTCTTCCACACAAAGCACATTAACTTCCTACACAGAAAAAACGACCACAACTGACAGCAGAGATGAACTTTACAATTAAACAAAACCCAAAAAGTACCATGGGTAACAGTTGAAGCAAGTTGCACAAATCACGTTTTTTCTGCCAAAAATGCGCTTTGTTACAGAAAGCAAAGAAGGGCTGAAAGGGAAGTCTTGGTCATTAAAAATGAATGGTAATTTATGCTTCTGATAAGAAGTCACCACTATTTATAGGAATCGTAATGAGCTTTTATCTCAGAGAATGAAACAAATTTAACTGCAATAAAACCTCTTTCATACATATTCTAAGCATCAGGATTATTAGTGACTTTACTCCTATTAATATGCTTTCTCTCTTTTAGATGCTATAGCTTAACTAAACTTTACTAACTCTTTTGGTTTAATTCCTCAAGTCAACTTACAGAACATCAGAGGCTATAAAAACCCCTATAAAAAAATCTCAAAAAAAAAATCACTATAAAAATCTCAAAGCTGCAAGGTAAAGCATTAGCCACAGGAGAAAATTAATAAAAGATAATAACATGTGCCTGGTAAACAATAAGGCTTTGTAAAGAATTTAACGATAGATACAAGAATAAAAAGATTAAACTTTAAAAAAACCACCGCCGGAAAAGAATTACCAAGTGGTAGAAAACATTTACGGAATTTAGATAAGATGTCAAACTGCCATTTGCATTAATAAAATTAATCACTACGTTACTCGATCATAGGTCCTTGCGAACACTCTGGCCAGACCAGTGACACTTATTGGGTTAAAAAAAAAAAAAAATTAAAGAAAAAAAATCAGTTTGAGGGAGTTATCTGACTCTGTACGAGAGGTCGGGAACAATCACATTGACAGCCAACAGCAAAATTAATAGCAATTGTAAAAATTCTTTGTGAAAGATCCATAGTAGTGCTCAGATATAAGCAGCCGGTTGTACGCTGTTTAAGCATGTACCTTTATTTATATATGTGTGTGTGTATATATGGCACATTCAAGATGGTAATGTACAAGTTATCTCCTCAGTCTCTGTACTACCTTAAAACACAATACCATCCCCAACCCTGCAGAGACAAATCAGCTCCCTTTTGTCAATAGGTGTTGATGCCAATGAAGCATTCATCAGTGAAGAGGCAAATGATGCATGGAGACATTTATTCAATATAAATAAAATTTAGTTGCTATGCAGAAAAACCCCATGGAAAGGTACTTGCAAAGTCTGAGAAGCAGCACAAAAATGGTATGACAAAGACAATGTCATAAATCTGTGAATAAGTTGGAGATGAAACAATACCAAAGTTAGGTTGATTGATGACCTATTCCTTAAGTCCTCTGGGAAAAAAGAGTCCAGCTCTCACTAGACTGAAGTTTAAGATAGAAGACGACAAAGTGAAAGAAAATGATAGTCTAATTAAGAAAAAGTATCTAACAGCTAACCACTGTACTGAAGAGACACTGACTGATAACACTGAAAAAAAAAAGAGACAAAAATTTGCAAGAGAAAATCTGGATAGAGCTAGCAGAAACGTGTATAAAACTTCTCTTCCCTTCTCCTTCCCTTCATATTCTTGTGCTCCCCCCAAGTATTTGTCCTCTGATGCATCAGTAATGCCCAGTCAAAAAACCAGTTTGTGTTATTTCCATCAACCGCTATCACATAGCCTCCGCTTTCGACAGCTAAGCAACAAGTGCGCCAAGCTGCACAACATATTTCACACAAAAAGTTACCCAACAAATGAATTAAGTTTTTTTATCACATTCACTGGGCTATATTACTGACTGACCAAAAATAAAATCAGTATTAAACATTTGACCGTACACTATAATTAAACTATACATTTCATATACAGTCTGGGATCTTTAAAAAGCGTATTTGTTATTCTATATTCAGATGTTCAATCACACGTTAGGAGGAGGAACATACTGTGTGTGTACACATGCGCACACCTGGGTGTTCACTCTCAAGCAACAAGACCTCAAAAGCTTAATGGTAAACTACACAACTGACGATCTGTGATTTTGTAAGTACTTCACCGAAATATGCTGTATTATTTCCACAACCTACTTGAGAAGAGAAGTTTATTACTGTTTTTCTCCTCCTCACTCCTCCTCAGGTCAATAAATACCAGAAAAGCAAAATCCAGGTGGATTATCAATGCTTACAGGTTACGTAATCCTACAATCTAAAATGAAATGTTGGAAGTACTTAATGTCAAAGCAAACAGCTATTACCTTGAGGTGTTTCATCTATTTGCTTACCTTTACTTGCACTCTCAACATGCTGCAATTCATCTGGAAATTTTAAGATGTCCCGGTAATTCTCCTCACAGATTTCTGCCAGAAAATGCAATAAGGTTGTTTTCTGATCTGATGATTTAGTATCTCGAATCTAAAAAGTGAACACAGGAGAAAACAAAGATGGAAAAAAAAAAATCACTTTTTTTTTTAGTAAAAATTTTTCAATAAAGTGAATATTGAAGATGTAAACTCATTAGCAAAAAGTTACCTACAAATGAAACAAATTATTTAAAAAATTTCTCCCATTCTTTATAATTTAGGACTACAAAGGGAATCTATCCCTATGCTGTATTTTTTTAAAAAAGAATAATTAATTATGCTGAGAAAAAAAACCCTGAAGACAGTCCATAAAGTTCTCAGATTTTAACAACATGAGTTCAGAATGTTCGCTGTGATAACAAGAAAAAACAATAGCTGTGAAGAGAGATTAAACAGAACAGAATTCAGTTCACTCCTTCAATGCCCCCCACTGCCAGATTTCTAAAGGAGTTGCTCTGAAACACCGCAGAACTGGACAGCCTGCTAAAAGTCAAAATTTGTTCTTTTACCAGTCAAGTTAAAGAAACTCCTTGTCGTAAATCCAGTTTTTTATCCAAGCAACATCTACACCGTGCTACTTTATCCTAAAGACTTTCAGACAAATTCTACACAGACACATGAAATAAATGCACCCCGACGTACTGGAATACAAAACGACAATAGAAAAGCAAAGGTAATCCTAACTGCCAGTAAAGAAAATTTAATACGTCCAGTTTTATTTATGAAAAACCGCATGAAAGTTGTGCACAGTGTGAAGAAATAGGTAATTGCGTATTTTCACTATCCTCTCAGCTGCAGAGGCAATTTTTAGTGGTCTGAAATAAACTAGTCTTCTTGAAAACGATAAGACACTCTCTTCTCCATTAACCTAGCCGCATTAACTGCTAGAATCTGTTTATTATTTAAAAAAAAAAAAAAAAAAAAAAAACCAACAAAAAAACCACACAAAACGCACTGAAATAAATGTTAGAAAAAAGGGCTAGCGGGAAATTTCCAAATAAACAGATACTTGTGGCTAAACCCCGTGTATACGCAAAGGAATATCATGAACTTAAAAGAATGAGAAAATGAATTTAAGTCCAAATTTAGTTTCTCCATTTTCATGCAGCTATAAAGAGAGAATGCATGAGCTGACTGAAGATTTAGTGGAAGTGGAGATTACCCCTTCTTTACAAGGGCAAGACAGAGAGTAGGTGTATGCAGAAGTTCAAGATAAGCATACTTCACTTTTTACACAGAATTAGTATTACAAGTATATCTGTAAAGATTTTTTTTTTAACCGCCTTTTACTAACTCATCTAGTACCGTTCTTACACAGAAGTAAGCTACAACATACACAACAAATGAAATCAAGGATTTGTTTAAGAAGAATACATAAATGTGTGTGTAAAATCTCCTATTTGTTTTCTCATTCTCTAAATCACTAGAAGTTCTAATTCTATAATCCTCATGACAGGCTTGCCATCGATGTTCAATTTAATACAGGCCTTTCAGCTTTAAGGATTACCCTGTTAAGAATAAATGAGTGCAGTTGAAAAACAGGCTTTTAAAAATATAAGGTATTTAGGCAATTAAGAATGCAATTTAATTCATACCGATTCGGTGATTAAAGACTAAACAATGCTCAGTAATGGTACGCAGTTAAAAGGTTCTAATGTGTTGCATGCATAGAAGTTTTTCCAACTTGAAAAAACATAGTAGATTTAGTGGCTAAACATCTGCACAGTAAAAAGAAATTGCATTTCAATTTGTCTGTGAACAAGAACTGTGGGATTTGCAGTCTTTGATCTCTCTGACATCAGCAAATAGATAAAGCTTTTTTTTTTTCCCCTAAATGGACAAAATTATTTTGCCTTCAGATTACAACAGAAACATGTTTCGTCACCACCAGTAACATCATATTAACAAGGGTTAATATTAGCACCTGCTGTGTTGTTTAAAACCTGTAACAAACAGTCATTCGGATCTGACCCAACTCTGCCAAATGCTCTTCTTCGGCCCAGTCAAGAACCGCGCCTCAGCTGCGTTCAACCATATTTGACTTTCAAATAGCTCAGACACACAGCGGGCAACCCTGAGCTCTGTTTGATCTTTAGAATCAATATATATACTTTAAAAATCAAGTTCCGGGCCTACTGATATAATGAGAAGATAAGGAAGATAGGTGTTTCTTGAGTGTAGTTTAGCAGATATTATTTAAATATAAAAATAGAAATGAGTGATAGGAACTGGAATGTTATCAACAGGGCTGTGTCTTTACATCCTCTGTATTCACAGAGCGTACTTGTATTCAGGTTAAATTGTTTGTCTGCTCTCTTTTTTTATTCTTCTTTAACATTTTTGACTTTATGGAAAAGACAATTATGTGCATTTTGAATTAAAAAGTCATATTTTAAGAAAGTGAAGTTTGTTTTTCTTATATCCAGTTTAAGTGTCCCTTGTTTCAATTTATAACCCCTGTCTCACTCTTTTACTGTACACTTTGCTAAAAAGCCTGGCCCCACCTTCCCAGGAACTCATAGGGTGTTGGAAGGTTGCTACGGGTCCCCCCCAAACCCTCATTTCTCCAGACTGGACAAGCCCAGTTCCATCAGCCTCTCCTCCTCCCTTGCCAGTCACCTATGTACGTTAAACAAAACACAAAACTAAATAAAATGGGTATTAAAAAAAAAAAAGGATTTTTTCTTCCCATCTGATCTGATGTGTACTGGAACACAAGTATGTGAATCCTAAAAATCGCCACCTTTCAAATGTTTTTGCATTATGACCTCTGTATTTTGATCCTTTTAATTCTCAAAGCATTACCATATTAGAGAACTCCAAATAGTTCCCTGAGACTTGGTAAACCAACAAAACTCACCAACAGTAATGGAATTCACCATTTGGAATACAAATAATTGCTTCATTTCTACATCTCTGGCAGTGTTAACACACAGGAGTATAAAAGCTTTTGCAGAACAGTGTCTGTATATATGGCATTTGCAAAGCATTAAGAATGCATGTCACTGACCTAACGTTTTCCAAATGTATTTATTTTTAAAGATGACATTGACACTATAGTGTTAAAATTTTCAAACATAGGTTTTGATTCTATGGCTTTTCTTTATCTGAGAGACAGAATTTGGGAATAACACACTTAAAAAATCAGTAGATCAGTGCAGGATTCAGAAAGCAGCTTCCCGCTGAACGTTGAAGCATCAATTTAAATGGTCAATACTATCAGATTCATTGCTTGGGAAAGGATTAAAGATTAATAATACACAGACCACAATACTCGCAAGTACACCCATTCAAATCAAGTAATATACAGAGTAAGATGTTTAGGTCTGTAGCTCAGAAATAACATCAATAACACAAAATTCTCCTTTACATGTAGTATCTTGGTAAAAACATTTAAAACATGCAAATCATACCATAACCCACTTCCAGAATTTTTCTTCTTTTTTTTTTTTAACATGTACTTTTAGATTAAATTGGCAGGTGTGAGAGTTAAAAGTGACAGCGAACATAAGGAAAAAAATAAGTATGTTTTAACTCTCACTAGATTGACATTTGATTATTATTATTATAGCTTAAAAAAAAAGCTTTCTATTTATTTTTATGAGATTATATAACTTTTCATATCCTAGAAATCTTTCCCACGTTAACAGAAAAGGGGCTGGTAGATCATTAATAAATGTACACTAGGTAAATAACAGTCAAACTAGATAAAGAGCTTGTCTTGTACTATTTGCACCATGAACAAGTAACATGATATTCCTTATTACATAAAATACACACTGATCCAGCTAGAATACCACAAAAGCTTTATTAAAACAGAAGGATGCTTGCTATTAGTCTTGACATGAATTCACCACAAAAAGAAGCGAAGCTGTACCCTACGCATGCCTGAAGCAAACCTCTTTTCTTTCAATTAAATTTCTGCCTAGCATACCTTTATACAGCTATGAGGGTTCTCTTGTCCTTGGTAAGAGCTAGAAACTGGTGCAATAGGGTCCACAATAGCAGTCGGATCATTCGTACACATTAATTGAATGCAACAACTGGTAAAAAGATTTACCTTTAGCGAATTACTACAGCAGCCTCTCTGAACTTTACTATTTTTCTACTATACTTATATTTTCACGGAGCACTTAGGCAATCATGAACGCCCTGGTGCATACAAAGCAGCTGTTACTGCTTGCCAGTCTTCACACGGCGCAGGAATTCTAATGGCGATCTCTCTTATTTGAACAAAATTAAGTTCTCTGGCTTCTGCCAAAGGTTGTTTACAAATCATTTCTTTCTTCACGAATGTCATATACCGCAATATAACATCCAGAAAGATAATCTGTTTTTAAGGATTTGCAGTTACTACACAGGCATTAGCTTTTTAGCTATGTCCAGACAGGTCTGAATTCACGCTTTCTTTTCTTTATAATGTTTTAATAAAAGTTGTTACACGGTAACAGATTACTGTGTACAAAATGACCAGCTCTGTTGTAAGAATATTTATTTCACAGAAACAAACACTTATCCCAGATCAATACTTGCCTTTTTTCTTTTCTTTTTTCAAATCATATAACGTAAGTACTACATTTACTAAACAGACAATTAATTTTCAGACTGTTCAAAGATGACCAAAAAAAAAAAAAAATCAATGCAAAACACAGGTTTTATTGAAAAGTGAATTCACCAACAGTAGGATACCTCATCATTAAAACAACTCTGCTTTTTATGTGTATTCCGCCCACGGAAACATGTGCACGGACCCATGTGTACTACTATGCTGACAGCTGGCTCAAAAAAAAGAAATTAACAGCGTCATGAGCAGAAAGTCCAATGGTCCAAACTATCTTTGTTTCAGTCACTGGTCTAAAAAAGAAAAAAAACCTACAAACTAAAAACCTGCAAACATCAAGCCTTTAAAAATCATTGACCAAATAACCATTGGTTTGATTCCCCTTTTCCTAATGTGTTTCCTGGTTATTTTTTCTGAGACTTAAATCCTTGTCTTTGGGCAAAACATCAACATACAGTAAAGAACAGCTTAAAAACTACCATATGACTCAAGTCAGCTAGATTTATGATAAATTCTACTCACATACCAGATAAGGTCCGTCCAGAACAGCGATACTCAGAAGACACTACTATGGTTTAACTTATAAATTTGACCCATCAAGTATCTTACAGTGAGAGCCACCAAAAAAAAGACCAAAAAATGAGACAGAGCAATGACCAACATTTTGAAACATTAAGCCAGGTGGCCTTGTTTGACTTTAAAACTCTTACTGAAGCAGTTCTTACTTTAAGCAAATAATGTTTAGATTTGGTAAGAAATTCTTTTCCCCATTCTAAAGTTGCTTAAAAAAAAGTTGCAGGTTTTACGGCAAACAAAAAAAATTAGGACAAAGTTTCTTTGCCACCTTATATCTGACAGCGTAACTTCTAAAGTGTAACATCCTATTGCTTATCATGGTTCCATACATAAAAGCGAACAGTGCGCAAAGTATTTCACAAAATATTAAAGTAAGTTAGTAAGTTTTATGCTTTACGGGTATGCTATCAAAATGCAAAATAAAAGGCTCCCAAATTACTCTTGAAAAGCTTGAAGACTGAAATACCTTCCCTGGGAGAAGAAATAAAGACACCTGAAAATTATTCAAGGAAGAGCTTTCATATGGCAAAAGTGCCTTCTCAAATTACCACCACACAAAATAAATTAAAATAACATCTTTCCACGTTCACACAGCTTTCAAAATTTAGAAGCGTCCAGATGCCCCACAGAGCAAAAACATGTAACCTACATGACACTGGCAAACAAACTGCTACCTTGTTCTTGCTGTTCCATGTCACTCATTTCTTTTACTGCCTTCTTCAGCCAAGACATACAAATCAGAAATTTTAATTCCCAGCAAGATTTCGGTAAACAAGACAATATACCCACCCTACCATGCTTACACCTACAGAAGTTTTCATTTTCACAGTGAAGGCCCATTATTGACCAATAATACTAAATTTTGAGGCTGTTTTAATAATAAAGGATTAAAGCTGAGAGGTGGTTGTAGACAGATATTAAACCTAGCGCTTATAAAAGATATTGTCACCTGATACGATTTAGTATTTTGTACTATTCACACCAGTTAATAAAGGCTCGTCAGACTGTGCTCTTAGTTAATAACACAAGGCCAATAAAGCTATCTTAGTATTTTGGGTGGAAAATGGGAGGGCAGAATTTGAAAGATATTAAACAAATAAACCAAATGCAATTACCAGTTGAAAATAATAGAGTCATTACCCAAATATAAATTTGGGGTTTTAACAGTAATTAAAAAAAAAAATCCATTGTGAATACTAACTGTGTAAGCAACTCTTATTCATGAAATTAAATATCGATGCAGTAAAAGGTTAGTTCTGCAAATACGATACTAAAGCATAAGTAAAGGTACAAAACCATTTGAAAAAATACCTCTTGCAAAAGCACATTATTATACTAATCTAATTCAAATTAGAATGGCAAATACGTAAAGCAATGAAAACCAGAGCTTTTAAATAGCAAAAAATATCTTTTAACTTGCCTAATAAAGGATAAATTTAAATAGCAGACAATGCACATGTCACTCTGTCTGGAGAAACTTATTTACATTTCCATTAATTTAAGTGACTTGTTATGAGTTTGGAACCTACGAGTGATAATTCACAAGGTTTAATCAATATGCGGAGGTGTTAATGATACAATTTCATGTCCAGATTTTGGCAAGACCTCTGTTTTAGCTCTAACAACGATCACTGACTTTGTGATTATTTTATTTTTTGACATCATCTTATAACAAAATATACCTAGTACCTAAACGCAAGAGTACAGTCAACATTTTATTTGGGATAATCTTTAAGTATTTTCTCTAATGTCTCGGCCCGGTGGGGAGGGCAGGGGGAGAAGAACACTTCCCTCAGAAATATCTCTCTTGAAAACAAAAAAGTTCACACACAGATTTTGTTTCTGAGGGCAAGGCTGAATTAAACAGTCATAGATTTTTGTCTCAGCTATTTTAAATGGAATTTAGCTGTAAGCACAGATAGCTATGCTTCAGCAATTATTCAGTTCGGTGGAGAACAATTTGCAGGATTAGTCAGTCTGCATTAGCTGTGTCAACATCTGTGGGATGTGCATTGACACCAATTCATAAATCTATCACCTGGAGTGCAAGAATACCTTCTCAAATCTACGCTGTGCTAGAGTACCATTCATGAACTCGTCATTTCCCCTCCCCACCATTAACAAGAAGTTTACTGCTTAAAACATTAAATTCCCTTTAGATTCCACTACTACTGAAAAGAAAATGCAGCACTAGATTTATTAAAAAAAAAAAATATCCTTCAAATTGGCCTCTCTTTAAAAAAAGCTATTAAAGAATTAAAGTATTTCTCAGGTGATGGTTTTTATTTTACCAAAAAAGTTAGCAACATCTTTGTATTAAACTATAGCAAGCAGAGTCTTTCTCTACTGAAATATGTCAGATCAGACTTGCTGTGCATTTGGAATATTATTTTCCCCCCAAGGTTAAATCTCCTTGAGGTACACGTCATGTCTTCCCACGGCACCCAAAAAAAGGTCTTGAAACCTGGACCCTCTGATTAGACCAAACAGAAAATAACTGAAAAATTCCTCTGCAAGGTTTACGCTAACTTGTCTTTTTATTTAAATCTGTTTACAAATGTTGCAAGCCTTTATTTTAAAGATCCTTTCAAAGGTACTTTGCAAACTGAGACAGTCAAGTTCAGATCAATGCCTTACACACGTTTTACCATATAAACAAACAAGCACTGCCCATTAAATTCTAACCACTATAGATTCTGGAGTTCTCCTTGCATCCTGTATTTTGCCACCACAATTAAAGTTAAACCCAGGATAACAATGTCCATCTTTAATCCCAAATACTTACTTCGGTGACGCTGCCTGAGGGACAGCTGGGTAGAAGATGGAAAGACAGACTAGTAGCTAGAGCTATTTAACAAATTCTGAGCTCTGTGTATATTCTATTGAAAAGATGATAGTTGAACAAATTCCAATCAAAAAAAGCTGTTCTACTTGTATACTTTAGAAAGACTCAGAACCGACTTACAATTAACTGCCTTAAATCGCCATTGCACGGAAAAAGACAACTACAGCAGGGGACCATCCTAGTAATCTTTACTCTCTATTTTGTCTATCCATTTTTAATAACAGAGGTGCAGTCAGTAAATTATGCTGCTGTTTTTCCCTATTTAGGGTACTTCCTCATGTGTCGTGAGTTTCATGAATCTGCACATACAAGTTCTATAGCTTTATCTTACCTTGCAAAGAAAACTGATGTTAAAACCAAGAGACTGTGCGTTTCTGGAGCCAGAGTTCATGTAGTTTCCAAGGAACAGCACTAACTCTAAAAGCTTACTAAAGCTTTCACTCTTCTTCATCTCTTCGCAAGCCAGTGTAACCGCCATAATGTCAGGTTTGATATTGTTTACGTGCTCTTCAAACATAAGCTTGAAAAGGATCCCATTGAGACGTGACCGCAACATTTTCACTGAACTCATCTACAAAATAACAGACATTAAATCAGAACATAAAAAAACCAAAAGCTTATTTAAGCAAAATGCTTATACTAAAAAAAAAAAAAAAAAAAGTATTGTGCAACCAGCAAGACTCTAGTTTCTATATGTTTTCACTGACTATCTTGTACTTCCAGGAATCTGTACCTGCCCATGGGTATTCTTCTCCAAACCATACTCTTTGCCTGAAAAAAATCAGCGAAGCAACGTTTTGAAAATAAGAGAGTGCTTTGTGTTACCAAACCATTTAACTTGTGAATTCCAAACTCACGGGTAACAAATGCACACTGCCAAAGCCCTTCCTCCCAGCAAAGGAAACGTGAGCCAGTTCCACCAGTTCACAAGAACCGACGACCAGCCTGAAAGTACCCATTGCAAACATTTTGTCATATCTCCAGTGAAGTTACCCTTGAACTGATATTTACCAATTTTCTAAAACTAAGCTTCTCAGTTTTTCTCCCTTCAGAAGTGGCACAACAGTGTCTCAAATGTGCGTGCTGATACCAGCATAGACACAAATCACTACACTTCAGATGGATTAAGGTAAAGAATTTTACTTTCCAGTTTTAGACTCTCTCACCCAAAGGTCTCAACTTGCTCTTGGTCCCTGGGAGAGTAACAGCGGGGAGAGACAATGAATTCTTCGGGACCCTTGTGGAAGGACACTGGAATACCTGAGCGACTTTGAGACACAGGAGGTCAAGCCTCACTAGGCAGATATTCATATCAAGCCAGGTCATATTAGTACTATTGTTCATGAAATATTTCCTGCCATTGAACTGATATGAGCTGTTAATTGTGATATTTACAAATCACATCAGTGCTACATCTAACAAGGTGGTTATTTTTTCAGTTTTTAATTAACATGAAACCCAAACTTTTGTGCCATTATTATCTACACTTATAGCAAGTTATAAAACAAATAATATGAATCCTACTGGTATTGATAACTACCAAACAAGCTCAAAAGTATTTTAAAGGTACACTATGATATATATTTGATCCTAAGACTTTTCAAGTTCAAACCATCAAAAAGCCCCAATCTATGTATCCCAAAGAATAACCAGATTCAGGAGGTGCATAAAGAGGTTTTGGCTGAAATTCATTAGACTAAGTTCTACATAAAAAAGCAATATACCCAGAGATACTAAAGTAGGTATTTATTTCTGGTATACTCTTTAATTTCTAGTTCCATGGCATGTTTTTGTAGGCAATATACTGCCTGCTTTTCAACTCCTTGTCTTTTTGTCCTTCTAAACAACTTTTGTAAGACTACTACCCAAGATACTATCATATACTTTGCAAAAGGTAGTATATGACTAATTTTTTCCTTGAGCTGATAAAAAGATGGGAGGTTACAAATCACAGCATTGTAACACGGTAAATGACAGATACTGAAATGTATCTACAGAAGTGATTCGTTAGTTTAAATGCCCAAGACCAATTTCATTAGAGTAGCTACCAAAATATTTTGCACAAGTGATCAGCAATATTGCCTTCTACTTAGCAGCAGAGATATTCACATGATATATTTAAATTTAAGAGAATAATATGTACTGAAAATTTTTAATCCACTTAAAAATTTTCATTTAAATGCGGGAATGATTACCTTCCAAATCTAACTCCTAATTTTAATTAGCAGAATACAGAAAGATTTCTCCCCCAATGTATTCACTATCAGTGGTGTTCCTGAAGCACTTTGTCCCCCTGAAAGAAAAGCTTTGTTATGTGACAAATCACAGATCTTGGCTATCAAAGCAGAAAGATTTTCATGTGTTCATGTCTCTGATGCCCAAAGCTTTACCATGGCACCTTGAGGAACCACAGTTTTTCTACCGGTGTTATCTACCAGAAGCAGCAGCAATAACTTTCATAGGAAAGACTTGGGGGGGGGCCTAAATAATGATCAATTCATACTAAAATGAACATAAATATGACGGCACTCCAGATGGTCTCCAACAATTCATGTGATCAGACCGAACAAGGAAAAGGAAAGAATTGGAAAAGAAGCATTTCAGCATAACTTGCAATCTTTTTTTATATATCCCCATTGTCACAAATTTCTCTGTGAGCCTCTATAAGCCAACATCACGCAAAGTCTTGAAACATTATTCTTCTAGTCATTCCTTATTGCAGAAATATCATACTGAAAACATCTGCCTTGAAAGGATCTACCTTCAGTGGCCTGCAGTAGATGGGAATTAAAATTAATCACAACTTGCTTTATCTTTTGTAGAACAATCTCCAATTACTGACTTTACTCAAAATGGCACAAGAAAAAAGTGTCAAAAGCTTTAGACATTGAAAACAGAGGGCAACAAAAACATGTATAAGCCAACAGAACAGTGTGACTTAAACATCCGTGAAGAATAATCCTTTACAACACTTCAGCCGATCTGTACTTTCTTTGATGCTGCGAAGTGTCATAGAACACAGACCATTTCTTTGCTTTGCAAGGTAGTCTGCCTACCAAACCAGCAGGAAGTTTTAATTTCATTTGCTGATCTGCATAATATTTTCCAAGTACCTTAATTTCAAAAGAGCTGTTTCAAGTGGGTTGTTTTATATACATTACGCTCTTTATGTATCAACAGAAGATGACCACAAATGCCATTTTATTTCCTCCTTCCCAACCCTGCCCTGGTGTTTCTTTCATATGCATATTTCTAAATACGTGATTTCGCTGGCTGATAAACGTATTGAACTTAGAAGAATCTTCTGAAAATAGTAAGGTGCAAAGATTAAATTCACTTAGAAAAAGGTCAAATTGTTTTTAGTTTACAAAACTAAGTGTCAAAGGCATATAAGAAATAACACATTCCAATAGGGGCATGCAATAGCAAGCATTATCTCTGACCACAAACAGTTAAAGAAGGAAGAAAAAGGGGGCTGTTTTTTTCCCAGCTAACTGTGAGCACTGGACTGCATGTCATTTCCCCTTCTGGGCTTTCATAAAGGTCTCTCGTCTGATTTCTCTACCTAATCAAGTTCTTTATTCAGTTCTTTATTCTTTATTATCATCATTCAATTCTCAAGCCCTGGATTAAAACTAGGTTCAAGGGTTATTGGAGAAAGAGGCATAAAGCACAATTAAATTTGCCTCATTTCCTAAGGAAAAGCACTGACAATCCTATAATACAAATTCGTCAACTTACTCAGACTCTTACCTATAATATATTAAACAATTGCCCTTTTATTTTCCCTAGTCATGTCCTAGAAAGATTAATTCTTCAGCAGCTCTAGAAATTACAATGAGGCAGAACGAGTGGCAGATAAATTCAATTAAAATGAGTGAATGACTCCAAACCAACGCAGGTGCAACAAACTTGTCCAAGTTTTCTGGTTTGTCTACCTCTCAAGAAGGCCGGTGCAGTAGAGCTCATCCTGGTTACACAGCAAAGAGGGTCACAGAATCTGCAAGTCTCTACAGCAACTCAGTGAAACTTATCCCCTTGCATTAACAATGAAATTACTGATAACCCAGTTCTTACCAGGTGAAGGAAGTTTTGCAAGTCACTAGATACCAGCAAAAAAAAAAAAAACAAACCCTCCCAGTTTCCCAGAACATACAGCAGAAAGGAAATTCTTTGGTAAGCTCCAGTCACTTTTTTGTTGGCTCACTAAAGAGTTTTTAATTAAAACTCACACCACATAATTGTGGAGTGATCTTTTTAAAAGTGGTAATATTCTTAACTCAACTTATAAAAAGAATGAGGAAATAAGTACCAGACCTAACAGATACACTTCTGATTTAAAAGAAAAAAAAAAAAAAAAGTAAACTATCCAACAGCGGCTACTCCTCTCAGCTCAACCGGTTTTCCGGTATCTATCAGTAAAAAAATAAATGGATGCAAACTCTGGTAAAATTGTACTAATAACAGTTACTATCTACACATACTTAATACACTACTTGTATATTGGCAGCTTCACTGAATGCTTGTGGTTTACCAACGCATCAAGATAAAGCAAGAGAACTGTTCCTTCTTAGGTTGTTACTGATTAATAAATAGATGGTAATGGTTTCCTACTGCAGACCTTGCACTAAGACTAACCAATCTCACATTTCTACCAAAATTCCTCATCTTTGTTCTGAAATAAAACATTTTTGGAACTTTACGCCATTTATTAAAAAAATAAAATCAATAGCCTAAAGTTTTTCCAAAGAAGTCATTGATATCTTCCATTTTCTAAATCCTCTAAAAAAATCTCATTAGCTGAAATTATATGTGTCCCTGCCAAAAAAAAAAAAAAAAAAAAAAAATTACTCAAAAGGCAGTTCTGAAGCCAAATTAAGCTCAAATCAGAGCTTTTTAGTAAAAAGCTTGTTTCGCTCTTTCTTTTAATACGCTCTATTTCTGTTTTAATACATTTTAATGTACATAACATCATAAAATCCAGCAAAAGCAAACCTAGCTCCTGTGGAGTTAGGGATAAATTCTAAACACATTACAGAGGCTATCACCATCATTATAATCTTTTAGACTGACAAAGTGAAATGAAAACAGGAACTAATTTGCCTAAGGACTTGTCGGGTCTTTGGAAGACCAGAAGCAGAAAGAGAGTCCTCAAGCCCTAGTTTAGTACTCGGTATCATACAATCATCTGCCAGCATGTATTAGGGTAACTTATGCAAATTTTATAATTTCAGTCGGAGACAGGTTCTAACCATTATAATACTCCATGGAATGGAGTATTATATAATGGAATGGAATTCCATGGAATATATAATGCTTATGGAATAGACATATGTATTGAACACTAATAAAAGCAACAGAATACGATCTACAATTTCAGTTCTAATAAGAATCCACACCTCTTCTAGAGCAGTTTTGCAAGGTTCTAGGTGTTTGTATATATATACACACATACGTGTGTGTATATATACATAAAATACATATACACACATGCATGCATTTTTATTTTTAACCAAAAGGTGAAACATAACATGAGATACTATGGGCACATTAACTCTTTCAGCTGTTTACAGTTTTTGATACAGCAGAATAAATTTAATTGAAGTAGTCAATGCCACTGAGTTAATGGGTTTTTTTATGAACTCTTGGAAATGTAACTACCTGAACCTAGCGTGTTCTCCCTTACTGTTTAATAAACATACAAGACATGCAAACAAGGCAAGACAGTCAGACAAAAGATTTGGTCTGGCACAGAAATTCCTGTTGCTCTTAACTACATACCATAATTCCTTCCAGAAAATTACCTAACATGTATTTACAGAAATTTTTAGATTATCACTCATCAATAAATAGATGATAACTTTTTCTAATGCAGGACTTGCAGAAACACTAACCAAAATAATATAAACCCAAACTTTTTCTTTTTAATCTGTTTGACAAAATAGAACCCTCCAGTTAATTATTGCACTACTACATACCACAACTCCAAATTGTTCTGGCTCAGCAAGATCGTTATATTCATCCTTTAATTCGGCTAAGGCATTGAGTTCTTTCTGCTCAGGAAGATTCTTCACTAGGTTCTAAAACAAACAAGGTATTACATTAGATTTGTTATATTAAACTAGCTGAGATCTTAAAATAACACGTTTAAAATACCACAACATGGAAATGCATGAAGATATCATGGAAAGCTTTTTTTTATTTACGCAGCTTTAACACTATAGAAACACTAAATCAAGCCAGTAATTATTTAATACAGACATCAGCACCTCTGTTACAGTCTCTAATTTGAAGAATGCCTTCCCAGTACTAAAAAGTTAGACAAAACTCCTTGATGCTGTCAAGCCCTGCAGAATCAATCTCCTTTTGCCCTCCTGATTGCACGGACCGTTGCAAAAATTAAATCTTTCCATACTTTCTGCAACACTAGTCAGAGTTGAAACATCTCAAAACATGCTCCTTTAACTTGAATTTCTCCTGGTTAGGTTATAGCACATCGGGTCTCCTCCCATCAGAAAAGGTGCAGTGCCATGTGTTCCCACAAGTTATGAATAAAATGCACCCTGACACTACGACAGAAGCGATAACGACTGTTCAGGTCTATGTCACAAAAAAAAAAATAAGCTTTGCTATGAAAAAAAGTTATGTGCTTTTTAAAAAAATCAGAAAAGCAACCGGTGCTAGAGAAGAATATTTTTTCCAGATATAAAAATCTTCATGGGAGAAAACCTGTACTATTAGAAGTACATGTGACTCACTTTTAGAACATACCAATCTTGCCATCACTCTTGCAATATTTTTTTATTCGTTAGGAGAATTTGATTACTGATCACTCTGCCAAGCTTGATGAAGTAGGCATTAAGGTGCAACTTTCAGAAAGGCATCAGTCTAATTTGTCAAATTTGCAAGTGATAGCTAACTGAACTCTCCAAGCTGAGAGAATCAAACATTCGCCCATCTTAATAAGGAAAAATACAGATGACAAGCAGTCTCATACAAAGTGTCCTTGTTACAGAAGGACATTTTACACTTACACAGGGGAGTACTGAGTGTCTCAGTGAGCAAAGTTCAGTATACACAACAGAGATAAGCATCAGATTCACCTGGATGTCATGCAAATAAGCTACGGTCTCCTGTTTAAACCTAAGCATGCTTCCTTTCCTATCAACCCAACCCCACAATTTCTACTTGAAGAAAAAAAAAAAAAAAACATTCTTGCTCATTTGATTGACTGTTTAATGCTGGTAAAGATCAAAGATACGAACTTTTTTTTTTTAAACATATTTTCATTAGGTAGATTATTGGCCAAAAGCTGTCATTAATAATTTCATAGTATTTGTGAAATTAATTCACAGTAATTTCACACAGACAAATGTATATTTCAGTACACATTAATAAACTTACAATAAAACATTATTTTTTCCATCAATGCAGAAATACAAGTGCCTACTACTAAAACTGCCTTTTTTTGTTTTTTGCCACGTAACTAGGATCTGTTAACACGCTTGATCATTTCTTTTTCCTCATCCACATCCCTTAACAGTCCAGAGCTAACAGATCAACTCATTTTACCCTCAGCTTCTAAGATGAGGAGCTTGGCTCTATTAGCACTGCAGCCCCCCAGACATGTGTTTAAATATGGTTACTTGAATAACTGAAAAGGAAGCTAACGCATTCAGTGATCACATACTCAAATCTTTGTCAGTACTTTAGGAAACAGTTTCATAATGTATTCATAATGATGTGGATTTAAATAAAAATATGGTAAATAAAAAATAGTTTACCTAAACGTAAGTAGTAGTAGAAATCTGAGGCTGAAATTAAGAAGCTGAAATTATCACTGTCTACTCACTGTCACAACGCCCTGAATTCTGCTAAACAAGGTGTCTGACAGGAGTATTTTTACAAGAATTTATCTGAAAGACACACTAGGAATTGAGAATATTTTTTCTGAGAGTGTTTTCCTCACGGAAGAGTTACAACAGTATATAGTCTACCACGTACTCAAACTGATTAATCCAATTAATTTTAGTGAGTATTACAACATAATTCTGAAAAGCAGCAAGAAACGAGGACTTGAGAAACAGAACTGAAAAAGCACTTTCCGATATGCTCAGTTACGCTGTACCCATTTGGCTTTCACCACTTTGATATTTAGAACAAAGCAGTTTCCACATGTGCATTTTTATAAAGTGCAAGTTTTGCTAAGCATGAAAGAAAGCAAGGTTTGCTTTGTAAAATTTTTCCAATCAGTAGTATTGAAGACTGTTAAACTGGTAAATTAGATGATAAGTCAGAAGATTAGAATAGAAATATACCAGAACAGACTGAACACGAAATAGATGATAGAGAGAAGGAATCTCTTCTGGGTTATCAGCTGAACCTCCCCGCGGTGAGAACAACGCTGCCACACCGTTCCCTTCAGAAACAGGCCCATCTCCACTGCCTCACTTTTTTGAAGATTACAGGCAGCTGAGTTTCTAGATAGCGGCATTCGCGATGAATTCATATACATTTATTCTGGTGTTAACATTGCCTTTCACTTATGCAACTTCATTTTTCTCCCCACTGCTTATGCACATCGCTCTTCTCCTCCTATAGTTATAATGTAGTCATATCCCCTCTCAGCTATTTATATTGCTAATCTAATCAAGCCAATCTTTTCTAGCTTCCTTCTGTAGACTGTTTCTCCATCCCTCAATCATCTTAAGTAGTTTTTAAGTTCAGCTTCTCCATTTTAAATTAATTTTTGAGAAATGTAGCAAGTATTTTAGATAAGGTCTTAGAAGCGCATTATTCAAAAGCATAATAATCATCCTCTCTGCTGGAAATACTTGACCTGATACACCTTGCAGACACAGTTGCCTTTTTTATGGTGTACGGGCTCTGGCTGGGGTGAAGTTAATTTCCTCCACAGCAGCCCCTACGGTGCTGTTTTGACTTGTGACCAACGCGGTGTTGATAACACCCCGATGGTTTCGCTGCTATTGCACCGTGCTCGTGCAGCTGGAAGGCCACCTCCGCGCCTCACTCTGCAAGGGGGCCGGGGCAAGTGGCTGGGACTACTACTAGCATACAGCTACACCAGCAGTAGCTCTACTTGTCCTCTTGAGCACAGACTATTACTTCTCCTCAACCATTTCCAACTGATAAGTAGCCATTACAACATCAGCTTCCAGTGTTTTACAATTAAGACGCAAGATCATGACCTTTTACTTCAGCATAACATATTAAATCCTATTTCTATTAATCCAGGTCTCAAGATATACCTACATTGGTTGCAGAGGTAACTATACCCATATGAAACTATTCTGCATCTGAGGTATTCAAGGCGGGTTTTTTCTCCCTGTTGATTTTTGATTTTACTAACCTTACAGGCTTCTCAATCACGTGATCTGATGTCCCCAATCATTAAACATAAGCTTAAGACTTATTACTTATTTCCAAATACTACGTATTGTGTGCTTTAATTTTTTGTGAGAAGACTTGGTAGCCAAAGGTAGTATTTTTAGCAATGTTAATAAATCTATATTGGAAATCTTCTGTATTTAATTTTAGGGCCCACACTCAAAACCAATCAACTCCATGCCGACGTGGCCTGAAGCAGGACAAGACAGTGAAACACAAAGTCAGATTGGAAATACTTTCCCATCAAACGGGAACTTGCAAAAACATTATGCGATAGCAATTAAAAAAAAGAATTATAAAAAAAAAATCAAGGATTATCCCAAATGAAATACGAATGAGAATTTCTGATACCAAATCTCTATTTTCAAACACATTAGGTTAGGTGACATAACTCTCAGAATATGACACTACAAGAAAATATAACTGAATGTAGTTCTGTGAGCCCAATAGTTTGAGGTCTATGAGGGAACTGCAGCCCTTCCTCCAGGGCCTCAAGAAAACAAAACTCTAGAAATGTAAGGAGGCCTTGGTGACACAAGAAAAACTGCAGAAAAAGGACAAGGAGATTTTATTTGAAATATATAATTCCATTTACACTCTATGTTTTGCAACAGAGTAGTTTTGTTAAAAAGCATTCATGTTAAAATTTGAAGAAGTCATGAATTATGTAATTAATGGTGAAGAGACCAGGAAACCCAGTTTAACCCAGTGTACCTGGAATAGCCATTTTCCAAGTCCAAGAAAGGAAGAAGAAATTCATTTAGAAAGCCTTGGGGGGGACCGGGACAGGGGTGCAAGCAGGAGACAGGGGAGGAGGAAAGTATAAATAGAGTCCAGGTACGTTAGCTAGAACGTGAATCTGAGTATGATACTGAAATAAATCAATTCAATAGCAGTACCACCGTAGGTTTACATGTTTCTCTATTGCACTGTGTCACTCCCCAGAGATGAGGAGGGGCTGCCTACACACTTGCTCTCTTTCTCTTGTGAACAAATCAGAGAGGGATGTAAAGAAGTTGAATTCTGTACTTTCTTCTCTCCAGCTGAGATACATTGGGTTCAAAACAAGATTAAAACAGCTTCAGAGCAGGCTTGATTTACAAATGGTTTCAGGGTTGTAGCAGTGTCCTGAAACATTCAGGTAGTTTTATCTATCACTAGTGACGAGCAGAGTTGTTTCCA
The DNA here is from genome assembly GCF_963924245.1 of Chroicocephalus ridibundus. Taxonomy (NCBI): domain Eukaryota; kingdom Metazoa; phylum Chordata; class Aves; order Charadriiformes; family Laridae; genus Chroicocephalus; species Chroicocephalus ridibundus. Next base: position 20,126,435 of record NC_086292.1, read on the forward strand.
CAAGAAGACTGATGAAACTGCATTGTCCGCTAGCCTAAATCTGGTAAATGCTTGCCTTCAAAACTGAAAAACTAGAATTAGCAGAGATTTCCTCTTGAGAGAGAAATGTCAAAAAGTCATTGATTCAAAAGTACCTTTTTGTTAACACTGTCTTTTAAAGGCAGTTTTATTGCTATAATCAACCATATTCAAAAGCAGAAGTGAAATTAAAAAAAAAAAAAAAAAAAAAAAACAAACAAAAACAAACCCAAAACCCAAATGGTAAACACAACTGATACATTTGTACCCGATATCCAGAAAACTCTACACTATTCTTACTTTTGAACTCTTACACCTTTACAGCATTTTCATGTGGAAAACAAACTACAAATAAAACCAGAAACATTTTCACATACCTGAATCAAGGATTCACTCAGCTTCTCTTCATCAACCTCTAAAATTATATTTTTTATTTCTTCGTAAGGCAAACGGAAAGAACCCAAAAATATTGCTGAAATTCAGTAATAAATAATTATAATCAAAAAGTCAAAAAGATTGATACACAAAAGCAAACAATTTCTAGCAACTCAAAAATCATATCTGACCCAAATTAAGATGTTTCACAATGAAGGCAACGTCTATATAAAACAATCAGTAGATGAGCCACACTACTGCAGTTCAACTTAGGAATTTTACTTTTAAGAAATAAAACTATGACAGCTTTAACTGTTTAATGAGCCTCAGTTGCTCCCTAGCAATGTTATTTATCTCCAGCAATAAAGTCCTATTTTTATGAATGGCAACATACCTGTATTATTACTTAGACTTACTCAGTCGCTAGAAGACTTTAGCTATTATTTTTTGCTTTCATAACCATGCATGAATAGCTCTATTGCATTTACAATTGGTTGAGTGACATTTACATGACATTCTAGAAAAAAAAAATCCATGTCAAAAGGATAATGAAGAGTTGGGCAAAGACAAAAAAAACAATACCCAAACTCTACCACTTCTTAGCGTAACTAAAGTTATACAAGAGACAATAGATGGAAGTTCAAAGATGGGAGTTTGCAAAGCAATTTGAACTCAGGATGTTACAACATCTCAACAGAGCCCCATCCAAGAAACTACAAAGTATCCTAACATATGGGTTAGCATACCATTGTAATAAAGTGCTGTATGTTCAACCTAACTACTACAGCTGGTTTCCCTGCATCCGTATTTTCAGAACTTGAAGTTTGGTATCACTTGTCTCATGGCGCATTTTCTGCTTAAGAAAATGTGCTCCTGGATGTGGCAATAAGCAATGCACAGATTTGGTTTTACTCACTTCATTTGCCACAGGCATGGGCAGATGAGTGACATTTTATGGTATTTCTAATTCAAGTAAAAGCATCTACTACTCTCAATGACTGATTTCCCTCCATAATTAAAGAGAGAAGCAGCAAGTTAAAAATAATAGGTGGGGCTGTTTTCCTTACAATTCATTGCAGTATTTGCACCCAGCTTACCCTATTTTGTAATATAGTTCTCTTTAAAAGTCTAACCTCCATCAAGCTCGATTTCTCCATTGCTCTAACCAGAAAGAGCCATTAGGAATAACCTCTCAACCACAACCCACAAAAGCTACCAACACTGTGCCTTCCCTTATACTTCTAGTCTAAAGCAATTAATGAAACAATCAATTTTTTGTTACCAAAAAAAATAAATAAATAATGTAGTTCATTAACATTTAAGTCTACATCATTTTCTCATGTTATTGTAAGTTTTCCCAAGTTGTACAGTGAATTCAAATCATATGTACGTAAGCCACTTCTGAACATCATACTCATTTTCACATTAGCCAGTTTTTAGAAAAGGAACACTGTACATGTAAATAAAAAAGAAAACATTTAAGAACAGCTGTGTGCACATGCTAATTAGATATTCACCTAATGCATTTGATCACTTACATAAGTTTTGTGCGGTTTTTCCATCCAAAATTCTTAATTCTTTAATCCTTTTCTTTGACTGAACTGTTTTCTTTTCTTCTGATTCTTCTACTGTCTTTTTAGCTGAAAAGAATGTATTTATTAAATATGGATTCATCATTACAACTGTTAAATCTAACAGACTAAGAGCAACTCAGCCAGAAAGCCATAATAATGCATCTATTTCAAATCAGTTCAAGGCAAAATGAATCCACTGCCTCAATGTACTGCAAAAATATCCAAAGAAACAAAGTAAATTTACAAAATTAGGACTAATGTGAAATGAAAACGTTACTATGACAATGACCAATTTTCCCAAGCAATATCAAATTATATTTATATATTTTAACCCACAAAATTTGTTATCTTCAGGTCCAGTTTATTCCAAGCACCTTTAAAAACACGGTGATTTGGTGTTACCTCAAAGCACGTGAGTGCCCTCTGTTGAAATATTAATTCAAATACCATATGAAGTTCTTCAACCAAAACCAATAATATATACCACTTGAGTTTTATCACACTACAGAAAGGTAGATTTTTACTAATTATTTACGTTGTCACTGGTAAAAAGCAAAAACCAAATATGAAAATACCATATACTTTAAATTGGGGTGTTTTTTTTTTTTTATTAGCAAGGACCCCTAGCCTCATATTCAGTACTTAAAATTATATAGAAAGTAATGTTGCATTGAAATATTTAAAATATATGCTGATTTTTGCATAATTTAACACACAATTTTCACAGAATTTTCTTAAGTATTAAGTAAATGCATTAACAAGGATTTATTTCCTTTTAAATATCACATAACTTATTTAGCACTAAAGGAATAGAAACTTAACATGCTTAACATTAATTAAATCTAATGAACATTTTAAGTCATTCAGAAGTAACTGAAAAACTTGAAAGTCAAATTAAGAGGAAGTTTTAAGCAGCTCTGAGCATTGTTTTTTTTGCTGTACTAATTTCAACAGCATGGGTTTCCTTACAGGTATCTCCTAAAAAAAAGGATGTTCATTTTTTGTTGGAGCGTAACACCAAAGCCTCACTTTCAGTCTCTTAAAAAAAAAAACAAAACACAACAGAACAGGTAAAGCAGTTCTTTTTCTCCTTATACACGTTACCACTAGGAAAACATCTGGCATAAAATAATTCTATTGGGTTTATACCACTTGAATAATTAGTTTACCTTGGGCATTTTCACAGCAGCGTAAACTAAGGTACTACAAGATAGTTCCCTCATCCCCAGCTACCTCTAAAAAGCCTAATGCAGAAAAAGCTAAACAAAAAAGATGATTCAACAGCAACACAATACTTGCTCTCCCTTTGCCCCACCACTATTCTGCAAGCCTAACTATATAATATGACCTGCTTGCTTTGTATTTGTAAAAGGACAGAGCTACACATCGACTCAATAATACACAGATAATCCTCAAAATCCCCCCCAGCACTGACCCTTTAACTATAACGAACTACTGTTTAAAATCCTTAAGTGACACTCAAGATATATGAAATATATCACACCCTTATCACTAATCGTTCTCAATTAAACAAGGAAATAAAACCAGGTGCTCAACAAAACAAAACACACCCAGGAGTTAATAATTAGTTGTCCCATGAGAAGGCAATAAACATTAGGAGTTCTGTTGTATGAACAGAAGCTATTGAGAAGTGTAGATTCATGTCTGCTGAGACAGGTGTGAGAAATGATTCAAGACCACGAGTGACCTATTCCAAACTTCAACCAACCAGCTCACGGAGTACTGAACTTGTCACGTTAGTTGTGAGCACTAAATACGAACCTGTTCTGTAACCGGCTGAGACAATACACACACAAAGCGAGCCTTAACCATTGCGGTCTTGTAGCTTGCAAAACTGCAAAGCTATCAAAAATACGAAGTTGTGAAAGAAAACAGAAGAAACATAGGTGGTTTTCTTACCTAATGTGCCCCCACACAAAGGTAACATTTTTCCTACAGTGGTAATTCATGTGCACCTGATCAGACGCAGCAAGTGAGAGAAACATCTCTGTGAGCAAGAGTTCAGAGGCGAAGGCGTTACATGAGCCCAACTCAAAATGCGTATTAGGTTTCTCGGCTACTACAGTATCAAAAAAGGGGAAATGGTTTTGGGGGTTCAGTTTTTCAGCAAAGAACATTTTCTAGAAAGAGACAGACAGAGGATGGGCTGAGTTCACAACAGGACCTCTGCCCGTACAGAGCAAACAACCAGTTTGCCACAGAACCAGAGGGAGAGATTAAAAATGGATTTTATAGAAGTTAACACAGGGTAGCTCAAAAAAGCAAGATAAACAGAACAAACAAAACAAAAAAACCCCCAAAAAATCAACCTGGAAGCTAAAGCATCTGTATTACCTCATACAGACCTTTGAGTTTAGTGCTGTCATTCTTCATTACAGCACTTCGATAATGGCACTTCATTCAAAGTTAACTTGTTTTCAAACCGACAAGTCTCACAGACAGTACCTAGAGCCAGTGACAGTCATACCCGGGTTTCCATAACAGAGATGGTGATATTTTATTAAAAAAAAAAAAAAAAAAAAAAAAAAAAGAGTGTAGCAGAGGGAAAGTTTCCTTACTTACTTTCTGACCACAACAACTTGTTAAGCAATAGGATACTGAAAGAAACAGGTGAGCTCCCCAAGTTTGAAGCTTTATGCCACAGGGTCCATCTCCCAGCCAAATCCCTGCTGAGCAAGCCATCCAACTCCCAAGCACCCTGCTTAAGTTTCCTCTCTTGTTTCAGAACACAACTAGCTTTTTCCCCACCTTAAATCAGGCTTGATCCAAATTCAGCCTTCCAGATTCATGGCTCAGCTCTTTCACTGCCCAGAACATGCTCACTAATCAAGTTTATGTCAGTCCTTCACTGCATTAACAGCCCCGGAACCATGGCAGCATCCTCCAGTAAGTGGCTCAGCCTGTCCAGGTACTCTGGCAAGTCACGCTCTGCAGAAGTGACTAATATCTCCCTCACAAGTTCTCAGGAAGAGAGTCCAGAAGCCCGAGTACTTTGTCACCACGTCAAAGAAGCCTGTGTACCAGCAGAGTAGATTTCAGACTGAAGAGGGCCTGTCAGGTTGTCCCCTCGTATTTCAGATCACCATATCCGTGATAACTGACAATGCTAATGCACTTCTGTTGTGCTGATACAAAGCATTTTTAAATCCCTACCCTACATTTCTGTTTTTCTTGAAAGTTGATCCCTTTTCACACAAATTCATGTAGATTAATGTCTGGACCTATCTGGAATATAAACACACACACACACATATATATACATACACACACATAACCAGGCACACATACATGTGTGGATTTTTTGTTTTGAAGAAACGGAGAAAATGATAAAATGATACTCTTGGTTGTCTAAAACTATTTCCCCATTCAGCTGTGAAGTAGTAAGAAAGCAGCAAACATTTTTTTAAAAAAAAAAAACTAATTAACAGTCACCGAAATGACAAAATACCCACTAACACATAATTATCTTACACCGGTTACACCCATAGAATGATTTGGTTGAGTTTACACTTTTCTTTACCATCCACCTCGAGCAGACAAGAGAGGGAATGGCGAAGAGAGCCAATATGATAAAGCAAAAGGAGAAAGAAAAGGTAGGTTTAGCACAGGCAGATGTCTCTTTGAAGACCAGAAAGTACAGATCTAAACATCAACATTACATAACCTCCCTTGGTTTTTTTTTCCTTTTTTAATTTAGATTAGAGTTCTATTTTGTTAGTAACAACGTATTTGTTTATCAGCGCTGGAGGAAAAAAGCTGATGCAACATGCTGCAAGGGATTGTTTTCTGTTCATCTCCTATTAATGCAACGCACGTGCGGCTCCAGCATGTACCTTCAGTGATACCTTCAGCTGGGAACTCATTTAATCCCCCAGAAAGTGCACTGCTTGAAACCCGTGTAGGGTTTAAAGAAAAAATGGCAACGCTAAACAAAATGTTATCCAAGTTCAAGATACATTAAACAAGACTATTGATAATCACGGCAAAGAACATACACAAACACAGTGGAATACTTCAGAGACATAATTAAGAAAAAAATCCTACCACCAGTACTTTTGTACTTCTGTAGCCAAAAAAGTAAGCATACATGGATCTTTAAAATTCCCGTTCTACACCTGTTCATTAATTCAGCTACTGAATGGCATTAAAAGTTGTCATGATGAATTTTTAGAATTACATACGAGTTTCCTTTATGCTGTTGGAGCTGTTAAAGCAGTTTACTCTAAGCTGAAATGTCCAGTTCATATTAACCTCCTCCTTTCTTTTCCTAAATAAGCAGTGAATAATTTTAATAAAGAAGTAACAGTAAAAACTATCAGTCATGAGCATGATGAAGATGAAAATTAAAGGGAGACAAAAAGGAGTACATTGAATTACAGTGTGGAGAAAGCAGAGATTTAGACGACCTTTAGCCTATTTGAACCTGACCTTTAATCTCCAATTTCTATCAAGTCTTTACCCAGAGTGAACAAATGCCCTTATATTACCACAGGAAATGAATGAGTACTTTCATCTTATTTCCATCTGGCAAGTGGCTGACCAATTGCATTTACTAGTATTTGGCAGCAAAAGTAAGTTAATTGCTTTATTATTCCCTTTACCTGAAAGGGGAGTAAGGGATGTAAACTATACATACAGGAGTATGCTCAAACAGCTGAAACTATTAATTACACTGAGAACTTTACTTACAAAAACACTAACCCATGTGATATGACTTGGTAGAAAAATGAAATAAGGAGCTAGGAATGTCACTGAAAGAGCAGAAGATATTTCGTAGCACAAAAATTAAGTAAATACTACTGCAACATAAAAAAAACTTTAAGCCTGGCTAAACTGATGGTACTGGGAAGCTACTGATCGTTTTCTGTTTCTGCTTTACTTCTAGAGATACCTAAGAATGGAAATAAAAGTCAAAGAAAAGGGAAGAGGGAGGAAAGTAAAACATAACGTAGTCTCAAACTGGCACTTGTTCTCTTCCCTCACCGATACACCAACATTAAGCCTTTCTGGTTTTGTGCACCCTTTCCACACTCCAATGAAACAGCGCGTCAAGTTCAGCCTAGTTCGCATCACTGTTAGCATAAGCCTGTCATCTTCCACCAGGCACTTGTTTCAGTAAAGTAGAAGAAATATGACCAAGCTCTTCTTCCAGACAGCAGAATGAACTCTGGCAAGTTTCACGTGCTCAAGGAAACAGCCAGCCAAACGATGCAGAGAACCTGTTGATCATCAAGGAGTGAAAATGGGACCAGAGGCATCCTGAACAAGCAGAGCCCTGCCAGTGGCAACAAGTCATAAAACAGTGGAGCAGACTAAACAGACCAGGGACCAAGGAGGTATTCTCTATCCAATCCTACAACCAATGGAACCAGAGAATATTCCATAGATGCCAGGGAGAGACTCTGGGAGATGCCACAGTCCTACAACTGGACTATGCATCACACAGCTGAAGCCACAACTGCTCTCCTGAACCACATCATCCCCTGCAGAACATGGATGTCATGCAATTTGTGAACCACGCAAATTGAGATTAAAGTGCTTTGGTACCCAAAAATCATTTTTAGTCTCCACAATGTCATTTGGTCTTAAACTTTGACAAATATCATACTGTTTCCCCAAATATCTCGAGATAAACACAAGATCATTAGGAGATGCTAGCCACAGCCTCTTGTCAATTAAGTCAGCAGCTGTGTGATCTCATGATTATTCCCAATGCCACCTGGCATTTCACAGTTCACCTAAAATCACTCAGTTATCAATTCCTCAAGTAAAATTAATTAAGCACTCCTGCTGTCACTCTGTCCTTTCTGCAATCAGAAGAGCTAAATACCTGGTACAGCATTAAAAAAAAAAATCACAAAGAAAACAATTTTATTACAAAGAAAGCAAGCAATTGATCTGAAAGCAGATCTTAGGTTTGAAATCTCAAGATAAAAAAAAAAAAAAACAAAACTGACAAGGGAAAAAAACATGGAACCTCTTGCAATCTCATGTGTTTTTTGCCTAATTAATGTAATCAAGCTGAAGGAAGTGACATCAACCCAACAGATTATGCTCTTTGGAAGAAAAAAAAAAGTAATCATTACTTAGTTTTACAAATGAGTTTTGCCAAGAAATAGCAGGGGATCTATATTCCTGTTATTTGTTCTTATTATCTTATTGTTCTTACTGTCTTATACAAGCAATTGATTGTTATTATATTTGACCACCACATTTAAGGATCATATGAAAAATTTCTTGTTCTATTAAAATTGCCCTAAAATGGTTGTAACTAGTCCAATTCAAGGCCAATTTGAAAATCTGCATCAGGAATTTGTGCAGTAAAGCTGTACGGTTAAAGTCTACTTAGTTAACCACTCCATAGTGCAGTTGCTTTCAGTTTTCTATCAACAGCTCGAAATCAAGTAGATGTCTGGGCCACAAATACTTAAAAAAAAGACAAAGAAAAAGAAAAAGAAAAAGCACTCCACAACTGATTTTGCCCCCTTCTATTTACCCTGCTAATGACCAATGCAAAAGATGTTGTTTTGCTGAAAGACAGTAATAAGCAAATATTAACAATTCATCACATAGAAATGGTCACAGAAATACATGTGAATGCTCCTTCTGAACACTAGAAATCAAACAGCAAGCAAACAACGATTAAACTGAAAATATCCTCAATGGGCCTACTTGACTGCGTTGTACGGTGTGCTGCAAGAAGCTGGAATAAAGCTAGTAGCTTTTTCCATGAACTCTTCTCTCCCATTCCCTCCGTGAATGTTTATCGAGAAGATAAGCCTCAGGACTGTCCACCCCGTTCCTCCCTCTGCCACTGCTTCAACATCTGCGACGCTTAACTGGAATATGCTGGGTTTTGCCCCGAATAGATGCTCATCCTTGGTGGGTTTCGCTGGGCACTGAGACATTACACGTCTTTGCTGCCTATACATTAGTGCCTGACTCATGACTAAAGAGATCAGTCAATGCATTTTAGAAGCAATATAGTAAGTTTGTATGTGGGTCAGAGAAGACATTTGCCTATAAAAATAAAATGCTGCCTATAATAGTATTTCTAATTTAGACAGTCGCCTGTCCCAGTTATACTTTTTTTCCTCTGATACCAGGTCATCATCACCTCAGAACTGCTAGATATGATAGAATCCGGAAATAATTGTAGCTAACTGGTACACCTGTTATCTGTACAACTTTCAAAAGCAAAAGCACCAAGACTCAGACAGGAAAAAAAAAAAATCGAAGCAAAAGAAAATGTCAAAAAACGCTACCATATTTTATCAAGATTTTAATAAACTCATTTTCTGTTATTACTATGAGAAGTCTAGTAAACAAGAGTCTTTTAAATGAATAGTTCAGCTATTGTTCCCTTGATTAGGCTTGTAAAAGGCACATCTTTCACAATAAAGACACTTAAGGGAATCACATTTTCCAAAGGAATTTTAGAAATACTGAAGCTAAAAAAAAAAGATCCCAAGATCCAAAAATCCCTTTATACAGTCAAGTTAAATAGATATTGTTGTTTAATGGAACAGACTAAAATTTTAGTGAAAATGAAGTGCTAAACTGATTTACTTTCACTGTGATATTTGACATACAAAACTCCTGACTAAATATTTAAACACTGAGTAAAATACACATTTCTGAATGCACATTCCAGTATCCTTTCCCTTTTTGAAGTATTTCCCTACCATCAAGGTTTTAATGTGAAAAATTCTTCCAACTGTACATATCTAAATGCCCAAACCCTCAATTTGTTTACCATCTTCTAGATCTACTGTAGGTTTTTTTAAGTGTAGTGGTGTACGTCCTGGTTATACACTCTGACCTACACAGTAAAATACACTATGTTACATTTCCATTGACTTAGTACTCAAGAAATTTGATTTAATGTTTAGTAAAAAGAATTCTATTCTCCTACTAATTCAGAGTTTAAAAAAAAAATTAATTGGTAATTAGCTGGTATTTATTGTTTTATTAAGCCAGGAGAACGCAAAGGGATGCCTTCATAGGCGTCAGGTCCAAAGCATAACTTCAAAGGGAAAAGGATCATATTAAAAGTAATTGGGAAATTATCTGTCATAATAGATTCCATTGATTTCTATAGCCAGCCAGCAGTGCCCTGTGAAGCCGACTGGTAATCACAGTTTTCATAGTTGATAAATACAAGTAGCAACTTTCATCCTTATATATAAAACGTTGAGAAATTAGTCTTCCATAAACAAATGTTTGAAATGGCAGCCTTGTGGTGGATGGTATCAAATAAATCTAATTAGTTGTATGTAATCTATAACAAGTCTACCTTTCAACGTAATCATACGCAGGCACGAGTATTTTTGTTACATGTCAGTGACAGGAATAGAGGCCACTGCAACCTTTCCGTTTGAATTCCTTACAGGTTTGACTAGACACGTTAGAGGACAGTGACCTGTTCGGAGCAGGAACTGCCACACCACACGATGTCACAGGGAAGACACATTGCATCTCTCTACATTACAATCATTCTGACTAATCATCATTCTGACTAAGGTCATCCCAATAGAGTTTCAATACACTGTGACAGTGGAACTTTCCTGGCATACTATTGGAGCTCTCTGAAAAACAAACACTAATTGAGACATGTGATATTTCCACACTTAGACAACCAAAACCATGAGGTCCGTCCCCCCTGCCCCAATAACTGGGGTAGATCAACTGATACTTGTTAGATAACGGCCCTCATTCCATGATGTATTACTGTTTGTCTTTTCTGTGTCGTGCAATTTTAGTCTTCCCCTCTGCGGTCTTTGAAAACACAGAGAAAGTAAATACAAATCAGTTATTAACGACACTTGCAATGACAGAAAAAGGAAGACTAGCAAGCAGCGGGATATAAACACTGGAAAACTACATATTTGTTTGAAATACAGAGAAGATGTGCCACAGGTTATGAATGCTAAAAGATCCTGAGTTCACTGAAGACAAAACACCATGAAGACTTTACCATGTATAAAGACATGACCTCTGACTTAGAAAAAAACATCAACTGTTGGCAGCTGGAAAGTATCACTATTTGGTTTTTTCTGCCTATGCACGTAAGGAGACAGACATTTAATATATATATTAATTAACACATATTTGTTCTTCTGCCTAAGCATCAACTCTCAGTCACTTACTGAAGACAAAATACCTTCTAACAGATCTACCTTGAAAAAGCTTTCTTGGGGTCCAAGTATCTCAAAGAGTGTTGAAAACACCCAGGTGCTCACTGAAGACACATGCAATGATTATCTGCCTTCAAGAGGTAAAAGACAAATTGCTTCCACATCACAGGATTAGTCTTAGGGGACCTACCAGAGTACTAAATTAAGCCACTTGCGTTGCAGCAGACTAAAAATAGTCCTGAAACACACAGCTACCGGTCTCTCACCTTTACCAAAATAGTCAAGTCTCACTATTCACCTCAGCACATTTTAAGCATATATGCATACAGAATTCACAGTATATTCTAAATTTAGCAGATATAATCTATGCTCTGCTTACCTTTATGTTACCAACATAAGCAAAATTTGGCTAAAATGATCCATTGAGAAGGCAGCATCTCCATGCCAATGACCCAAATCTCTTAAATGCAAGAACAAAAAATGTGAAAAGGAAAACCTCAAAAAACTTGTTCCATGCATACTACCATCCAGAATACACAGTTTACTGGTAGTTTCACATTGACTTATAAAAATCAGCCAGTTTACCATATGGACTTTTTGCTTTTAGAAAGCCTTTAGGCCATAAATTTCTTAATCGCTTGCCTCTTCACGTTGGGAGATTATTCCATAATAGTATTCTAAAATAATAATATTCTCTACCTTACGGAACAGAAAAAGGTATCTGAAAGAATGAAGTTTCAGAGAAATTTCAGTTCCCACAACTGCACAAGACACATAACACTTACAGAATACAAAAAAAAGCTGTAATTTCAACTTTACATCCGTTAGAGATCATTAACAACTAATTCAACAGCTCAACAAAATTATCGGCTTTTTATCTGTGTTAATGCCTATGTACCTAGTATCTTCAATTTCTCAATGAATTTAGAAACTTAATAGCATGGCTGTTAACTTTTAATCCTTTAGATAGCTTTTTAATGTATATTTCTCCAAAGAACCTGTGTTCTTCTAGGTAACAGATCTATCCCTACTCCTTGTATAGATGGCAGAAATTCTTGCAATGGTAGACTTCTGTTCAAAGCAACTCCTAAGAGCACGACAGTTAAAACAGCTATCAATCAAATAAAAGCTGCAATCTCAAAAGATGAGGAATATTTTTTTGAGGTGTCAGCAAAAAAGGAAGAAAAATCAATTTTGCACATCAAACGGACATGGGGAGGGGAGTATTTTTTGTAACTACAACATCATCGCAGGTCAGCACGACATGTAACTGGAAGTAGGCCACAGATCAGACCACATTGTGTCAGTTTACACTTTTACAGAAAAAACCCACACACTGTATTTCATGTAGAGAAAGTTGAGAGAAAGTACATTTAGAAAGTAACATAGTATGTACTAGCTATTGTTCTGCTGAAAGATGGAGAGAACGTATCTTTAATATGGACTTAAAAGAATTATTTTACAAGCAAGGCCATAAATTTTGCTTATAACTACATCTTTGTTTACGGTGGGGTTGTATTTATTTAAACAAATACACAGTTATTCCTGGAACTCTGCTGGAAGCTTTCAGGATATTAAAGTATAGGTGCATATTCTATTTAATAGTTAGCACAAACTTCCCTAGTAAGTAGCTGATCCGTTTTCCAACCTTTCCTCCAGAGTTTTACTCTTCTTGATGCCCCCCAGGATACCATTGGCCTTCTTGGCCACAAGGGCACATTGCTGGCTCATGGTCATCCTGTTGTCCCCCAGGACTCCCAGGTCTCTTTCCACAGAGCTGCTTTCCAGCAGGTCACCCCCAACCTGTCCTGGTGCAGGGGGTTATTCCTCCCCAGGTGCCGCACCCTACACTTGCCCTTGTTGAACTTCATGAGGTTTCCCTCCGCCCAACTCTCCAGCCTGTCCAGGTCTCTCTGGATGGGGGCACAGCCTTCTGGTGTGTCAGCCACCCCTGCCCCCCCCCCCAGCTTTGTGTCATTGGCAAACGTGCTGAGGGTGCACTCTGTGCCCTCATCCAGGTCATTGATGAACATATTGAGCAGGGCTGGGCCCAGTACTGACCCCTGGGGAACACCACTTGTCACTGACCTCCAACTAGACTCCTAGACCCCTAATCACCACCCTCTGAGCTCTTTCAACCAGTTTTCAGTCCACCCCACTGTCCATTCATCTAACCCACACTTCCTAAGCTTCCCTATGAGCATGCTGTGGGAGACCATGTCTAACGCCTTGCTGAAGTCAAGGTAGACAACATCCACTGCCTTTCCCTCATCTATCCATCCAGTCGTGTCATCGTAGAAGGCTATCAGATTAGTCAGACATGATTTCCCCCTGGTGAATCCATGTTGAGTACTTCTGATAGCTTTCTTTTCCTCCACATGCCTTGAGATGACATCCAGAACGAGATGTTCCATCATCTTTCCAGGGATGGAGGTGAGGCTGACCGGCATGTAGCTCCCTGGGACCTGCCAGCCTTCTCATAGTAACTAGATATGGAGCTTCCTTTACCAATATTGAGAAAGTTTCCAGAAAAACATAGCTACAGCTACAAATAACACACCAGAGGACAAAAGACATTGTTTTAAAACCATCCTGCATAGAATTATAGAACACAGACCTAGAAGTGACAAGGGATTGGCCTCCAACTCATTATCAGTGTATTTTACATATGTATATAGATGTAAGTTGTTACACATGAAAGACAAGTCACACTTTAGGAAAATTTCCACAACAGATAACCTTAACAGTTCATTTAACTAAAAGTTACTGCAAAATCCATGGAATGGGCTGTTTAATCATGTTCTGAGTAACCAGCTTCAAATTAAATAGATTTTTCTAGTATCTACCTTAAATTTCCTTGCAAAAAATGAAGCTGCAAAACGATACTTGAGGAGAATATCTTTTGAGGGTTATTTTTCCTGTTTTGACATTAGAGAAAGCATTCTTTTCAGTTTAATCTTTTTACCTATTCATACAGAATGTGTTTTATTCCAAGAATACAGATTTTTATTCGCTTAAAAACAAACAAACCCCACTTCTTTTCTCAGTTCAACACAGATTCTCTTTTCAGTTCAACTTCTGAATTTCTTTTCCGTTGAATTCATAGGAAAAATACTCTCTGTAAGAGCATTATAGATCAAGACTACTTCATGAATGTATTCATATTTCATGCTAATTAGTCTTTGTACACAATCCCTTTCCCTGGTGTGCCTAGTACATGTGTCTCTGTCCTCAAGTGCTCGTTAAATGTGCTATAGTTTATTTGAGCACTGTATCACTGCGACCGAAATAAGACATTTCAGAATACAAAACTGGCTTTCTTCCTCTGCTGTATTTTATAAAGCTGCTACAAACAAAAGCTCTATTTCCCTTCAAAAAAAAAAAAAACAAAGTAGGGACAGAATGTACTAACTACTAACAAAGTTATCACCCAGCAGGCTGGAGTTCCAGTCCTGGTGAATATACATCTGTGAGTAACACACACTGCTCAGTGCAAAACAAGATCCTTCCTCTTTTCTAATGGGGACCTCTGAGATACCAAACGCCTTCGAGAGTTTGCCTCCTCTTGACTTTTCTTTACAGTCAGAACTGACTCTTCCACCTTTCCCCTTCAAGATTTTCATTTTTAAAATTCTGAGAACTCAGGTCTAACAAACTAGGGCTTGAATCCTGTAAGTCACCACCTAAAATTTACAACATTATAACCAAGACAGTTCAGTCACAACACTGTTAACGCACATAGAGACCTTTTAAGACAATACATGGCTTTTCTCACTCCAATTTTTCTCCTTCCAAGCCTTTAATAGAAAACACTACAAGTTCACCACAACCCCAATACCAACCACTTTCTGAATATCAGTTATCAGTATTTCTAAAATCAGATTTTTATGAATGAAATAATACAGAAGCAGCTCATTAATTTATTAGAGTTTTTGAATTATCCAGCAGCTCCCAAAGTTTACTGAAGGTATACCAACAATTAACTAAAATTACTCAAGAAGTAAAACTATCATGCTTTATTTAAGCAGAAAGACTGTGACAGTAAAACCATCATAATTGAGAAAAAAGAAAATAACCTTTCTTAAATTCTATTGCTGAAGCTAAGTAGCACAATTTCATTAATATTCTTCAGAAATATTTTCATTTCTACAGATTTCTTAACCAAATGACAGTCTTACAGCAAGCATATACCCACATGGGACATTGTCTAGAACCTCAGTTTCACGCTTAGTACTAAAACAGGCAGATGATCAGTGTCTATCTGTAGCAGTAATAACTAGCAGGGTTTCTTCTTTCTGTGCCCTTGCTCCTCAAGTCTCCAGTGGGGAAGACTAACCTGTCCCAGTAACACTTCAAAAGGGTTAAGCAGTGCTAATTAACTGAAGCAATCATTTCCACATTAGAGCATCTGACCTGGATTCAGAATAAATATAATGTTGATTTTGAAAATGAACTCGATTTCCGTAGGAATTGTGCGGAATACATTACAATATACCTCAAAGCAATCAGTGAATAAAGCTAGCACCTTTCAAATATCCCAGATCTCAAACTATTTCCCATCTGTCTCTTAATCTGAATATAATTTAATTCACATACAGCCTACTTCTATTTGCTTTTCTAAAGCTGCAATTATTACAAATCTTTATGTAATGCTAACCAAGATAATATCCAAATTACCCAATCCAAACCCTTCCGATACAACACCAACGCTCTGAAAAAACACCAACTATTGCATCTGTAAAGAAAGCAAGCTCCAGGAATAACAAATAGGAGACTTAGGAAAATTGTATCTACCTGACCTGTCCCTCATTAATTTTGTCCCTTATGAATATACCACAAAGCTTTTAAAACTAGAGTCCTAAAAGAGACATAATTAAAGTGTACTACAGACAGAGATCTCTAGTAAAATTCCTGCATCTCTTCCATCTGTGACCATTCTGAAAGCGTTATTTATGTAAGATTTTAAAGGAAAACAAGACAACACACAAACCAAAAATAAAACAACTGAGATTGATCCTAACTTCTGAGGTCTATAGTCTATATAGTCTTCTTCTATAGTCTATATAGATTTTTTTTATTTTTTATTTTTTTAAATCTGGGATATTCTTCCTTCACTGTCACTGGATGAAAACAACTCTACAGTACCAAACTGAAAAAAAAAAATAATAACTTCAAACTTCCTGTATGTTTCAAAAGGAAGTCTTCACAAAGCATCAGTGTTCCCTCACACTAGTCCACCGCAGACAAAACTTGTGGTCAAAATATTAGCATTGAAGTAATTTACGAAAAGAAAGCCTTCCTTTGTTCTCAGTAATATTTACAATAAGGCCTTTCATCATACAACACTGTTTTATCATACAGCATTAGTGTTAAATATGATCAATACAGAACTGTCAGGTACTCTTAAAGCGAGTAAAAGGCTTCTTTTGTTGCAGTGGTTTTTAAATCCAAATTAGGGGGTGAATATTCAGCTTCTGATCTACTTCTAGCAAATAAGTAGTATAATTGCTAGTAGGTCATAGCAACAGTACATCTATTTTACTTTGTATGGTTTTTCAATATAAAATATATATTATTTGTGACTCATGGTTACAAATTACCTTCCACACAGAAAAGGAATCATTTAACTTATTGAAACGTAAGTGTGCTAAAATGCTATTTGAAATAAAATATGAAGAACTACAATTTACAAACATTGCCTCCTAATTGGAAGCTTTGTTTGTTCTGGCCCCTTCAGAATGCTATTCTCATTTCAGTCCTTTTGTACTACGATGAATGAAATGGGTACCGATGCTCTTGAAATAAAAGATACACGCTCCCTCCACCAGGAGCAGGTGCTATCGAACAGCTACCATTCGCACGCTGGCTTCCTCCTACGAAAAAACTTTACACAGGAACATACACACAAGTAATTCTTGGGAGGCCTCATTTGTGATTCTCCTGAACAATAGCCCAGCTGCAGCCAAACTACCCGCGTCATTCCTAGGGTCAGTTTGGAAACCCTGCTTCCCTGTGTAACTATTGGAAGTCTATTTATAAAGTATAACTGTTAAGGAGTCAGCTTCTGCAGTTGAGCCTTAGTACCTGACGCAAAATTGAATATAAAGAACCCATGTGCCTCTCCGCCCCCCCCCTTCTTTTTTCTCTTGATACTTTAAACACAGCAAGACATATAGTTATCTGCTGCAAATTGCCCCTGACACTTCTGGGCAGAAATGCCCTTATTGTATTGCTAATTATGTACAAATTGGTTTCCCCCCCCCGCCTTACTCAAGCATTTACTGTGATCGTTGTTTAAATAATTCTCAGATCATTTAAGAACCAAAAAAAAGCATACATAAAATACAAAAATACAAGTATAGACACCTACACATATAAATTTATGTCGTAATAATTTCTGGCATCAGTTTATTTAAATAATGCAAAGCTTTGTCCATCCCTGAGTTTGACAATTTACCTACTGTATAAATCCAGTTGAGAAGGAAAGGAAAAGATGAAAAATGGCAAACTAATAACTCACTCTTTCTTCTATATGGTACTTGGATTTATTTTGTTGAAAAAGAGCAACAATTTCAAATACATTGAAAGATGAAAACAAACCAGCCTACTTCACTTCTGTGTGAAACTGAGATATGAAGACTGATTACCTAAGCCTGCAATCTAATTAAGTGAAATTCCTGTAAGACAAAGAAACATTTCGTCCCCCTATGGCGCAAAGCAGTATCTTCCTTTGCTTTGGATTCATACACTTCTGAAAAGGAGAGGGCGAGGAGGGAAAGGAAGGAAACAAACATACCCATGCTGAATTAATCAGAAGACCAAGGGAGCCACCTGCAGTTAGCAATCCAGAAACAGACACATTATGAGTTTGCAGTTTTCTCTTTATTTTACCAAAGCAATGCATATAGTTGAGCTACTGCAACACATCTGTGCTTAATACTAGAGATTTCTGTATTAAACTGAAGCTTGCTGCCTCACACCTACAAATACAGCTCTGTTACAGGAACTTAGGACAAAACTGACTCCATTTAAAAGCTTGTAGAAGTTTAAGTTCTCTGACAAATTTGATCGGAGCTTCTTAGCATATCAAATTCAGATCCATATTTTAAAAGTACTAATCCCTTTTCCTTTTATTTATTAGTACCAAATGCAAATAAAAGCAAACAGTTTTCCTTGAAGTATAATGGTGCACCAACCTCATTCTTTGGCTGGTACTTATCTTTTTACTAAGAAATCGATGAAAAGTAATATAAACAAAACTTTTTTTCCCCACTAAAAGTGTTTCATTACATCAAGCAAAAGGCAAGGGCTGATGAAGAATGATGTGTGTTTCACATTGTCATTTGTCAGTCAAGCACAGTAGTGAATATAGGCTTTGTAATATTGGCAGAGGAACACTGCACAGAGGTAGAATCAACCTTGAAATATCACATCACTGATAGCAGAATAAAAACTTTAAAACTGCATTTAATGCATGCAAATCAAATTATTTCACTGAAAATGTCTGAAGCCAAAACATTCATTCTGATCACACAAAAAACATTATCTGCTTCAGCAGACTGACTGGTCACAGAAGAGGTTGAAAATAATAAAATTCATGAAAGACAAACATACCTGTTAACTAGGGGGGCAAGGGGAAGGAATAAAAAGTCAACTTAATCAACAGTATCTACTGATTTACACTGAAACCAGCACATCTTACTTTCTCCCTCCCTCTCCTCAATATCTGGCAGATGTGCAAATAGACATTTTAAAAAAACCTGCAAAATAACACACTATCCTTTAAGAACAGGTGGTTTCACAGAAGAAAAAATGTACACACTATTTTCTTCAGGAGATCAAAAATCAGATGTAGAACATAAGAGACATAGCTTTAAAATGCCCTTCCTGATTTGGTATATTTTGCTGATTCCATAGTTCTACGTTCCCTTCTTGCATAAAGGTACCTTCCAGAATTGAAATTAGAAGCTTCAATAAGGTTCAAAAGACACAAACTATTGTGAACATGCAATGGCTCAACCAGTAGCAGCAAGAGAGCCTCAAAGGAAACTCACTGAAGACTGCACATGGGTATTCCACATGGGAACATAATGTAAGACTACACTATTTACTTGCACATGGATATTGCAGAATTAACACATTAAAAGGATCGACAAAATGTCTTCAAATCAAAAGAGTTTTTTTTAATTAAAGCCTGATATAAGTATATTAAGGACATTGCATCTTCCCGGTTTAAATGATCTAATTTGTTCAACACATATGAAGAAATTAAATACAGACAGGTCTTTCATATTGCTGTACTGTAGAACTTCTTTGGGAAGAAGAACAATTTCAAATACTGAAGTAGGTAAGTTGCTCAAATTTACTGGCATGTTTTCTTAACAATGGAAAATATAAATTTAAGGTCTAATAAGGTGTTCTAGTAGATGCAGAAAGCAAGGGAAAATAAAAGCTAAAGTGGGTGGGAATAGCAGCCCACCTACATTCTGGCCTTTAATTCCCTACTCCAAGAAAGCTGACATTTAGACCTCAAACGACATGCATCTGCAGAAAGTAGGAGGCAATCAAAAGACTACTGCAGCTCAAGTTTTAATAATTCACCTTAATTAGAATGTAGTCATCCAAGCACTTTAAGGCAGGGAAGAATAAGGTACAGAAATTCTACGAGAGCTGAAGAAAGTCTTGATAAACTACCCCAATTAACCAATGCAAACAGAAGATGCTAGTCAATGATCTACCAGCAGAAAAAAAGTTGTCAGTATCTTTTAAATAGTCTTTAGCAGCAAGCTAGAACAATCCCAAGCGACTTGAAATGAGGAAAGTCTCCACTGTAAGATCATACAACTTGTGGTGAAGATCGAGATGCTGACAACTTGTTGCAATACCATTTGAGCTCCACTCTTCAGGGGGACATAGGATGGGTGAGTATAACGTCAGAATAAAGAAGGGGTGGATAAGTTTATTTGAGTATTAATATCAACATAACTGGAATAATGGTGCGTGTTTGTTGTATTTTGATTAGACCTAACACTTCATTAAAGTACAAATAAGTGTTGACCTCTCCATATAAGATTTGTATACTTTCTATTCAGGAAAACATTGAATGCAACACCTGCATCCATCTATCAACCACCTACATACAGTAATAGCCACAATTCCACCTTCAACTATTTTTAGAACCAGTGCCCTCACTAGTTCTGACAAATTTTAAAAGAACATTTACCTTATAATGTTTACAATAAACTCATTTGGACAAGCATTGTTATCTGCTTACACTTCTGCATAAGTACAGTTTCCTGCACTGTTTATAGTCTGAACTTTATAGCCTAAAAAAGAAACTATTTATCACCTCCAAATAAGGAGTATTAATGATGTTGACAAAAGAGGATGTTGATATCATCACTGTAGCTAGTCTTATTTAAACATCACCTTTTTCTTAACCTCCTCATGTCATATGTTGTATCTTCCTCAGAAGCAATGTTGTCTCCCTGGACCGTTCTTCAGCTTTTTTTGGTATGTTTGTTATGCTCGCTCTTAAACTTTTACACCCACCCTTTCATACTGCTTTCAGTTACCTATTTCAACCTTCTTCCTCCTCAACCAACAAAACACATTTAGATACTAAAATCCTGGCACTGACCCAAAACATGAACAAGTTAAAACTAAATTTTAGTTAATCCTATCAACGTTTTACTGATTTTTCATTATTACTAACATTTTAAAACTGAGCTACAGATGAGCCCTAAAAGTTGTTCATGGAGGGAGATATCACAGGTAGGACTGGACAGCCACCCAGGTTTTCATATTGTAATTACTGAAACAAGACCATACTAAAATAAGGTATTTAATATATTTTATATTACATCTATATTATTACATTACACATATAAAAATAAAAAACTGAATATTTTGTTCATGTTTTGTTCAATTGCAGTTTACACGCAAGTTTGTATTTTCTCTTGTCCTTTCTCACTCAAACTCCTGCAATGTAAAAAATACAGCTCAGCCATTAAAACCTTACTTCAATTTTAAAATCGTATCAAAATGATTGTTGAATTGTATTTTAAAAGTCTAATCATAAAAGAAGCAACAGAAGCTTGATCGAGAAGTTTTCCCTTGAGGTAAGTTGGATGGATAATGAATTCTGTGCTGGAACAATCCCAATAGTTACAGACTATTATGTACTAATTACTACCTTTACAGATCTACTGTACACATAATTAATTTCTTCAGAGCACCACTATCATTCTTGACTGGCAAAATACACAACCTAAATTACAAGAGCCAGAAATTAACATGATCCTTTAGGGAGAAGGCATTAACTTGCTTTGTAGTGTTTTGCAATTAGACTATCAATCAAACAGTGAAAAGTGATTTTGATAGCAGCAGGCCAGATACACCGAGCATTGTCACATTATTACAAAGTTATCTGAGGCTGAAAGCATATGATGTATCACCGCTTATCTACAGAGCCGTAACATTTTCATCCTTTACTTTTACCTGCTACAAGACACTTCATCATACAATTATATACGTATTTAACATGCACAAAATGAAACACCAACATAAGGAGGTTTTGAGATCATATTCCACAAAGCACAGCAGACATCACGCTGCTGCTGCCGATGGCTGCCTTTTCCCTTATACCGGTAGCCAAAAATATAATTTGATGTCAGTCAAGGGACGAAAGCAAAATTTAGGAAAAGAATGTTCTAGCTGCACAACATAATATGACCTGCTTAAATGATTTGAAAGATTTGACACTGAGTAGGTTTCTTGCCAAGAACATTAGCATCTTAAACACTTCATTCTAGTTGGAGATTTTTTTTTAAGACATGTACAGAAATACAAATACACACCCCCCCAACAAGCCATAGCCCGAGACATCAACAAGAAGGCATTCTTAGTTGACAACGCACCTCATTATTTCACTGTATTAACAGAAAATTAATTACTTAAGATCACATAATAGACTCACAAGGACAAGGTGCATTTATCTCATCGCTTGGATCTCCTCTCCTCAGTTCTTAAGAAATACTGCAGGGTTCATACTAAGTCATCCAGCTATGGAGGATTCCTGCTTTTATTTTACATTTCATTTATACTCCATAAACTGGAAAGGACTTTTTTTTTTCCAATTGAGAAAACATTTATGTGATCACACAAAGCTTAAAATTGATCACACAAGTTCTAAAAAGAAAAAACCTCACTACGTAAAGTTTATCCTCCTTTTTTAAAAAAACTTGCCTGAAGAGAGCGTTGTTTGCAGGTAAGATTTAACTCTTTTAAAAGTAAGAAGATAATGTTGAGCTAACAATACCTCAATAGAATTCCTTCCTCTTGCTATTTAAATATCAAAACACCAATCAATCCATGATAAGATTATTTTGCAAACCAAATACTACTGAGCCTGAAATTTTCAAGTCATGACAAAAACTGTAAAAGGATGATGCATGTTTTCACCAACAAAATCACTGCTTTCACTTCTAAGCAAAACATGATTCACAAAATAAGATCCTGGATGATACCAGATTCTCTCTTAGAATTAACCAGGTCAAAAGAAAACAAGTAACTGGTTGGAAACTCTTTACAAACATACTATCTTTACTCCTTGCTCTGTGCAGCTACACAAGGAAATATGCCCCTCTGTGTTCCATTGCCACCACAATGCAATAACTGTCCCCCATCTTAATACTACTCAATTCATTAACGACCACCACAGTTGCCCATTCATTGGAATATCATCTACTTGCCAACATGGTCTGTGAGACTATAATAATTGTTTCCATCTCTGCACCTGGAAGCACAATTCCAAGCTCAAAACACTCATCTAAGACCTTCAATCAATGAAAATTTGAAGCCCTGAAGTCCATTCATCGGAGGCCCTTAAAAGATATTCAAACCATCTCTATTTCTCTTGAAGAAAAATGGAGAAAGTAGTTCCAGGCTGTACTGAGACAGTGATAATTAGATCTCGGTTAACTTAGTTCAAACCCCAAGATCTCAAAATCCTATAAAGTTTGAAAGGGAATACTTTTTAATGTTTCCATTGCTCCCTGTGCAGCAGATGTTTTCATAACTGTGCACCATAATAACCCATAACTGAATTCATAGACCAAATACTGCAGTTTGACTGTTACTACTGATTTGAACTTAACTGAATACTTTTCACATAGAATCGTCTGGGTTGGAAGGGAACTTTAAGATCATGGAGTCCAAGCATCAAAAGACTACCACAGGCAGTCTCCCATCCAAGCAGTAACCAGGCCCGACCCCGCTTAGCTTCTGAGCTCAGACGAGGTTGGGTGTTCCCAGGGTGGTACAGCCATAATACTGATGCCCAACATATTCGTGTGGCACCAGTATTAAATATTTAACGTTACAGTAGCAAGTAAAGATTTAACCTTATGCATACTTTTTAAAAGAAAGTTTGGATCTAAGTATATTAGAAGTAAAATTATTTTTACCAGCCAGGGAACATTCCTTTTTGTTCCTGGTGCTCTGTGGTTGAACATTCTTATGTTTTACAAGCAGATAATTGATGAATGGAATAATTCCTTAGTTAATGAAAACTATGAAATTGTGCTTCAGAAGTGTCTTATTATTACTTTACCCCTCACCCCACCTTTTGGTGGCCGGTAAATACTCTTGCTTGAAAACAGGCAGTACTCAGATAGCAATGCAGCACATAGTTTAGTGACAACCAACATTAAGTTATTCTTGGGGGTACCAGTACCTTAAAACAATGCTACGTTGAATGAGAAAAAACCTCGAAGTTTCATTTTCACTGTGCCAGAGAATCATGAATAGAATTCAGAGGTTTAATCAAAGTTGAGTGCTGCAACCTACATGGAATTACGAATTTTTAAGTGTGTATACTATCATTTGTTTTAATTCAGTTACTATTCCCACTGGCATTCCAAAATGACATGAAATACAAGATAGTAAACACTAAGTCATCAAAATTGCTTTTGGCAATTGTCAGTTTTCTTCCACTCATCCGTTTATTTGTTTTACATGCTGACTGCACCCTCCAGAGAATATAAAATACACTTCTATTTGTCTTTCTATCATTCTCCTTTAAGATATTAGGAGACCACACCAAGAAATGGGACTACAGCAGAAGAGAAATTTGATCCTAGATTATGCCTGAAATAAGTATTTTGGGGATTAATGAGCTGCCTGTGGCTGTTAAGGCAAAAGGTAAGGAAGAATGGCAAATATCATTTAATATTTCCCTTTGCAGATAGCAGTTGCAGAAAAGAGCTGCTTGTGGAATGCAGTTATTTAAGCCTGTGCTGCAACTAAATGCTCTGAGACTCTTGCTTTGTAGTAGATTTTCAAGTTTTAAGAAAAACTTGAACTCAAAGACAGACAACACTGACTTTCTCTACTAGTCAGCCAAATCAGGTTTTAATGTCCTGGGTAATAAGTAGCTGCATTTTTAACAGTCTTCCCATCCTTTGTTACGGCATGTTATTTTCTACAGCCATTAACTGAGGACAACATAAGGAAGAACAGGAAAAATATCTGCAAGGCTATCACTACAGTAAGCTATTTGGAGAATTTCTGCTGTTCGTAGTTTTGGAACTGTGCAACTATGTCAACAAGAATTTCTTCTCACATGAAACCGACAGCTATGTCAAAATTTGAAGAGGGTTTTTTTTCAGCATTTTTAATGAAGAAGCTTTTCGGGAATTCAGAAACATTTCTTCAGATTTTTGATGAAAGAATTCAGCTCCAGGCAGAAGCTTTGTTGTTTTCATTAAGAAGGGTCTCATTCCATTGTAAGCGTTATCTGCTGCTAGAGGTTCTTTCCCTTAAAGGTTTTCCTGTCTCACTGTCACACGAAAACCAGTGATGAACTCCACATCATTCTACCCTCAGTGCAATGCTATGAGCCAAGAGTCTATCAAACTTCGGTACAGAAAGAAGTGCTCAATTACTGCAGATGATGCTTTTGTACTACTGCATGTAATATCTGAACATTTAGAGCAGAAAGTGGGAAGCACTGTAAAAGCAGAATACTAATGGCTCAGATTCAGTGACTACCGAAAAGAGCAAGAGCTCTGAGTGAAAGAACTGTATATTTACCTTATGAACAACACAGCTATGACTAACTCTTTGAAGGGGTTTCAAAAGACATTCAGAAATAACTCAAGGAATCTACTCAAGAAATAGTTCAGAAAAGTTATGGTCCTCTGAGAGACCTTCCTTAACCTGAGTTAACTTTTCAAACTCCATATTAGTATAAACCGCAGTTCTTATTCCTGAAATTCAGACAACGGTCAGGATACCACAAACTTCTACATGCAATACAACTTAATTTTGAAGTCATAGACATCAGAGCATTCTAGTGGTTTGAATTAAAATAGAAGACTCCCTGTGGTTAAAATACAAAGCATCACATGAATTGTTAATTCTCAAAGCCAAAAAGTTAAAATTTAAAAAAACAGCAGCACAAAACTGCTTACAGTCAGTACACATATTCACTTCAAAATCCCATGTGTGTGTTTGCTTATTCAGATTTGGCCTATGAACACTTGATAGATCTGACTCCATCCACCTTCAAGAACTGCGCATCCCTGAAGTATGTCGTATTCTAACTGGTTGATAAATGGACAAAAGATTTGTAGCTAGATAAGGAATGCATTCTTTCAGTATCTGCCGCTGCTTGGACTTCCCCATTAGTTCCCAAGTTATTGAACCGTACTTCAGCAGTACTTGCTTCTTTTCAATACCTGAAACAAATTACTGGTAAATGGCCACATATGAAACACTTATCAATTGACCATTAAGCACGGATAATAGCGAAAAGGCTTGAAGAGGCTGTGTGCAGCTTCAGAAGTACTCAAAGACCATCTGTAAGTCATGAAGAGCTGAGGATGGTATTAAAGTATCAAAATCATAACCGATACTCAGTTGTTAGTAGCTGCATTGCCAACTCAAGATAAAAATATTACTATCATATCTCCAACTGAAGGAATTAAGTGTTTGAGAAATTAATGATTTTTTTCATCTAAAACCAAGAGCAGGAGAGCTATTGACATGACATACTGAGCAGCCTCACTTACACTGGGCAGAAATCTCCAGCACGGTTTTTAGTCTTACTTTATTGTTCTCTCTAGTAGCCAAACCAACTCATTTCACACTGTGTTTGAACAAACATCAGTAGACTGTCTGACACTTTACCATGTTATTATGCAAACAGTTCAAAGAGCGTGCACTCACATTTAACCCTTTGACAACTAAGTTACATCCTTCACTAATGGCAGTTACAATGCAGTTTAACTGTATATAACTTTGCGGGGAGGATGCTTCTTAGATTACACAACACAAATTTAAATATTGATTAAAGGAGTATATGTAAAGGCTTTTTTTCTTAAGTGACAGCTGCGTATAGTATTAAAAAAAAAGTGAAAGCAAAGACTAACAACACAAACACAAGAACTCTGGAAAGAACGATGGTTTCAATCTACATATACCAGAATCATGACAGCAGGCAGAGTATAAAGTTGTAATTTTGTGATTCAACTGTATATTGCAATTGCTACATTCTAAGTCTGACTAGTACTTGTAGAGGATTTTGATTTAGCAGAGTGATACAAGCAAGTATGTTTTTGTTACACATCAAACCCTCCATGTGTGGAATATCTAAAAGAACCTGACAACTTACAGTTCCTGCAGCTAAGAATATTAATGCAGATGAGCATTATTTTAGGATTAGATTTAAAATTTAATTATAATTTAATTTGAAGAAAATTCACATCTGTCTGCAACATACCTTGCACTTTTAGAGAGGTATTATTATAAACTGTTCCTCCCCTCACGCTGTACAGTGAGGGAGGAGCAATTATTGTAATAGACTGCTACGCTTAGTAAAAACATACATTTTAAATCATCTTCCTGCTATAAACCCATTCTATGAATTCCATGGTATTGCACAAAGCATAAAAGACACTGTCATTGCAGTTTTAAACTTAATAAAAGTATAATACAAAGTAAAAGAGAAATGTACCTTTCATTTGTGTTCCAAAAGTAACCGCCAATTTTGCAAACAGTTCTGGGTTTTCAAATTTATCTTCTTCAGCTTTTACCCAAAAGCTGTTTTCTGCTATCTCTTGAGGCTCAATCTGAAACAAAAATGGCATTTCCAAAGTTATTAACTAGTATTTTCGATAATCAGGTTAAAGCCGATGCTACTAGACTTCTGTGATAATCGGACTGAATTAAGTTCAGCAATGTTCCAGGTATTACGTTGTCTTAAAGATGCTTCTTAAACAAAACACAATCAGATGAACTGTCCTCTATCTACACAATGATTTTTATTATATTTCCCCCATTCAACAAGTTGATAACATATTAGCATCTAGGTTTGAAAGTGTTCTAGCTTTCTCTTGATTACTTTCTAGACAGTTCCCAAATTCTTCACCACTGGTACGCATCCCTGCTACTCGAGAACTGTAGAAGGAATAGTCTTTCTTCCACTGCCACAGGAGGGAATATCTTATCTGCCCACAATACCTCAACGTGGACCCTTCAGTGACTCGATATTAAGTCTGTAGGAAGAATTATCTTTTTAAGTATCAGAAATAATGTTATACTTTTTTGTTTAATTGTTTACCTTTTTCAAATGTAAACACAGATTTCATTACAGTACCTTACATCAAACTGGCTAGATTAAGAGGAAGAAAGTACTCTGCAATATAGAAGCTGAAAGCCAATTTTACTCTCCATGTATAATTTAGAACAGCTATTTTCTTTTCAAAATACATTCCTCCTCCAGTTTTTAAAGTCTTATCAATTCTTGCTGACAAGTTTGCTTAAACACCAATTAATTTTCAAGGGCTGTTTAACATGATATGCAGGAACTTTATCAATACCACACTTGTAAACCTCACTGGGATTTCACTGCAACACGTTGGTCCTCCACCTTTTGCCATACGATCAATCCCTCAATGTGTAGCTGCTTTACCACCAGCTGCAGTAGGACATTTTTAAAAACTACTTCAAACCAACACTAATGGCGAAGACAGTTACAGCAAAAGGCACTAAATCAAACAATAAGAATTTTATTCCCCAAAATGATGTCTCCTTAAAAGCGGTGATCAAACAGACTTTCCTCTTTTTCAGTACTCCGGAGATCTTTGGCCCTCCTCCCAGAGCACTTAAGCAAAGTGTCCATCTCCAGTTACCTTCCACTGTCACACAGTGTTCAGATGTACACTTTATGAACTATTTCTACAAACACATGAACATAATTGATTACAATGAAACTGGATGCAATGACAAATATGTACTATAAACTACAAAGCTTATTTTTCTGTATGTTTACAGGATAGTAGTCAGTTACAGAACTAGTGCAACTGACTCTAGAATCAGGTGTTACTTAACAAGGACTACTGAGTGCAGAAAGGATAAGTTACACGTATGGCAGGAATTCTTCCTTAAGTGAGATGCCTAAATAAATGAAAATGGTTAAGATAGTTTCTCTCCTACAATTCATTTATCAGACAAAGCAGTGGGGAGCCAAAGATGAGCAGCAACTTCAAGAG
This sequence comes from Chroicocephalus ridibundus, assembly GCF_963924245.1. NCBI lineage: Eukaryota > Metazoa > Chordata > Aves > Charadriiformes > Laridae > Chroicocephalus > Chroicocephalus ridibundus. The sequence goes on from NC_086292.1 coordinate 20,155,115, forward strand.
AGAACAATATTGCCAATGGCACACAAATTTTCTTCTCCCCCTTAAGAAAATTGGCAAAATATCAATTTGTGGTGAAACCTGTATTCCATAAGGAAAAAAAAAGTCCAGACGGAAATACCCAAACAGATACAAGGGCTTAATATAAAAATTAGGAAGTAAAAGATCGTAAGGGAAACTAACTGCAATAATAGTCAAAAAACATTTTCTTAGAAGCCCAGGTGGAAATGCATTTCTAAAACATTAGAGCTCCATTTCAAAAGGAGGAAAAACAGTTTTAAAAAAAAAATTCAGAAAATTGTACGATAGAATCTTTGAAGAGAGTAATCTTCTCAACAGAACGATGACAACAACATTCAGTGGTAAAATATCTTCAACAGATAATAAACATTTCATAGGTGAGGAAGTAATTATTTTTCTATATATATAAAAGGGGTTTAAAGGTTACAAAATTGCATAATTCATATGATTCATATGAGTACATGAACTAAAGGGATTTTTATACGGCCAGATGAATTTCAAAGGAAAAAAAAAACAACCCCAAATCTCTGAATTCCAACACTGGGTAATGCCATATTCCTCAAAGTAATACATGAGCATCTTTTCCAGTATGAAAACTCCTACATTCTTGTTTCTTTTTAATAATACAACTAAGCTACTTAAAACAGTCCATTCTTTCTTCTAAAATATAGACTATATTGGTGTGGCTGGCAGGAGGTTAAAGGTATTTTGCACAGACCTTTTAAGAAAACAGCAGGACTATATGATTCCTTTTAAATTCAGAAGCATTAAAGTTAACATTTATTCACATCATCTCTTTCCTCAAAAGCCACTTTTTATCAATGGGAATAAAAACAAACATCATAATACCTTTGACCAGTTGATCCTCTTCATTGTGACTTCCAACTTATACTTTTTCTTCTCCTTCATCCCATGTGGTAACGCTGGTATCACCGGAAAGGGAGCAAAAGGAACACCTCCCAGAGGTGGTGGCATTGGAGGCCCACCAAAAGGCGGTGGTGGAGGAGGTGGTGCTGCTCCACCAGGTAGCGGAGGTGGTGGAGGTGGTCCTGCTCCACCAGGCAGAGGAGGAGGTGGCGGCGGTGCTGCTCCACCAGGCAGGGGAGGTGGTGGAGGGATTGCTCCACCAGGTAGCGGAGGAGGAGGAGGTGGTGCTGCTCCACCAGGCAGGGGAGGTGGTGGAGGGATTGCTCCACCAGGTAGCGGAGGAGGAGGAGGTATCGCTCCACCAGGCAGTGGAGGAGGAGGGGGAGGAGGAGGGATTGCTCCACCAGGCAGTGGAGGAGGAGGGGGAGGAGGAGGTATTGCTCCACCAGGTAGCGGAGGTGGTGGGGGAGGAGGAGGTATTGCTCCACCAGGTAGCGGAGGTGGTGGAGGTGGTGGCGCATTCTCACTCGGTAGGGTTGAAGGTAATGGTGCTGCTTCTGTCTGTTGACCTGTCAGGACTGGACCCTGAAATATAAAGGGAATTCTTTTCATCGGGGAGGAATTTTAATATGAAATTGAACCAACTAGGATGCCTTGTAGTCAACTGTACCTCAAAAAAGTGAGAAATGCAAGCATTCTCCTATTTAAATGAGAAGCAATAACAATAGATTATGCCACGTTCCATAAAACTGCCAAGTAAACTGAATAACCTAGCGTTTTTATAAAAACAAATTGTTTCCATTTTAAAGAAAATTTAATAGTAGCAGTAACATTTAAGTGAACAGGACAGCATTTTATTTCTTACCAATGCACAAAACATTTATCCCACTTAGGCTATCCTGGCAAGCTGGGGCACCAGAGATGGTAATAACCACGCTGCATTTTAACAACACTAATTTGCTGGTGGAAAATTTGCCACAGAAAATCACTGAAATGGCTATTGCAGTGCAAGAGGTTACGGGACCACAGTTGTTTGTTACTGTCCTGACATCTTGTTTGGAGGGAAAAGAATTTAAAAACCAAATCATGCTTTCTTTTAAATCTGTCTGCAGTTGTTTCTGCAGTGATAGGAAGAAAGAGCAATTGCAACGTCAATTCTAATAAGCTGCAAAAGGAACAATGAAGAGAAACGGCAATACGTTAAACCATCAGAGAGGCTTCTGTAGTGATAATGTGATCCTAGCCTAGTACGAATTCCTCACAGACTTTTGTCCTTCAAGACTATCTGTTAAAAAGCAGCATCGGAAGCTATGCACAAACCACCATACGAGCTCATAGTCTACTTCCTCTACTATTTTTTTATTACAAAATTATTATGTAATATAGGCTGTTCATTTAATCTAATTTTCATACTATTTCCCTACACGATTATTTATTGTTTCTAGTTTAAAGTCAGCAAATTTGTTAAAAAAAAAAAATCAAGCTGAGAAAAATCTGAGTGCACCTAAAAATACGTGCCACCATATATTTTATGGGGTGCATAACACTAGAGAAAAAAGGCACGGATACTAGAAAGTTAATGCGTAACACTTAATGGTACCATTATTGTGAATGAGCTGTAATGTCTGCATAACCTGAACTGTGTTAAAATCGATCTAACAGGATTAATAATTAGACTAAAAATAATTTTTTTTGCTTTGCATAAGGCACGTGTTTCCTTGTCCCATGAACTACTACACAAATTGTAATGCGACAACTGGTGGAGAACTCATTAAAACAGACTGTCAAATTGCAGTGTAACGTTGTCTTGTAGATATTTGTAACAAACAGTAAAATTGGTAAGAACGAAGTATGAACAGAAGTGTCTGTGTGTGAAAACAGAACAAGAAATGACAAGACACCACAGGTTACAACGACGACTTGTATCGATAGCAAAGAACACAACAACGACGAACAGCAATCCAGCTGTTAAATGCAGCGTAACGTGCTTACATTGAGATGAGGAGGCCTGTGCTCTGATAAGTCTATAGCACAGACAACTTGCCAGCAGAAGACCAGCATTCTGAAAGCAGGATGATGGCAACCAGGTTATAGAACATCACATGCTAGTCTTCCTCTTAGTATCCAAATAGGAAGTGAGATCATAGGCATTAAGAGATCCACGTTTAGGAAAGAAGGCAACAGGTAAACCTTGCCTAGCACTGAAGGAGTACAAAATAAGCCAGGCTGAGGCATAAAAATCAAACCATAGTATCTGTTAGTTCCTAAAGGGTATAAAAGACCTTTCTAAAACCCAGTTCATTGTCATTGAACAGGAGGAACCCAAGAGATGTTGCGAAGGCTCGACAGGCAGCGTTTCTTATCCTCTCTGCTTCACAAGTGTTCCTGGACAGACCACTTGGAGATACAGTTTTGGTGCTTGTGAGCAAAATTTATGAGGAAATGAATGCAAGAAAAATCACCTTTGCTAAAACTAAGCATCACCTTCCCTTTCCATAAGGTCTTGCATTTTTTGTTATATTTACCTATAAGACTACATAAAGCTAGTGGCTTCATTAATTTTAGAAGTGGCTACACTCTAATAGCCAGAGTTCAAAAAAAATATTGATGTTATCAGTTGCATGCACATGCTGAAAGGTATGCACAGCTGTTATGACTTCCACCTTTGCAATTTAAGTATAAATCCTTCCAAAACGAACACTTTCTCCAAAACATATAGAAGTAGCAATGTTAAAGCATAAACAAATACTTGGAAAAAAAGAAGGCAGGCTGGACTCAAACATTTCACAGCCTAAGGAATTTTTTTCCTCAATAAAGCAAATATCTGTGATAGGTGTTGAATATACTACTATTTGAAAAATGTTACCTCCATTAATGATCCTTAGTAGTTTATGCCGGCTTAAAAACAAATCAATACAACTATAACGTACATTTCAAACTCCACAGAGACACTATACTCCAGGGCAATTTCTTTTCAATTCTTTAAAAAAAAAAAATTCAACTCAACTGTAGAACTTAGTGTGATTTAGTTTTATTACCTGGGTTCGAAGCTGCTTGATTTCTGTTTCAAGTTCTTTGATTTTCTCTTCTCGTTTCTGAAGCTCCGCTTGTGCCTCTTGTCGAGCTGTGAACTCTTCATCAAACTGTAATGATTAACCAATATAGAAGTGTTTGTCCATTTATGTCCACACTAGATATTATATTTTCAGGAACTCTTTGAACAATATCACAACTAGTGCAATAGATGCACTTTTAGCTTAAAAAAAAAAGTATTTTTCCAGTATGTGTTGTTCTAGTACCATGTAATTTCTTCCATCAGTAAGTCAGTGATACAGAACCACTCAGATCCTGCTTAGTAAAGCTGTAAGTTCAATGAGTTTCCCCCCCTCAACAGAACCTTGCAGACTTCTCAAACTAAATTCAAGTATGTATCCCATACAGCAAGCTTAAATCTGAAGAGAGATGTGTGCAGCTTCAGCAGTACGATCCGTAAAGTAACGTAAGAAAGGAGGTAGCCAAATAAGTCGGTGATCCCTTTAGTCTTCATGTCTCCATATAAAACACAAGTCCAGTTTACAACATGGTTGTGAGAAATTTGCTGTGTATTTTCATCCTGCTGCAGTTTGCTAGGCTTCAGATATTATTAGCATCTTTAAAAGCTTCTGTTATTCATTCTTCCACAGGACAAAACAACTTATCACTAGGAAGAGCATGTGTTGACTGCCACTAACAAAGTACATTATGATAAATAACTCTGCCAAGGAAGCATCACAACAATTTGCTTTTTTAAACGCTTCCACATTTAACATCGACGAGAGAAAAGCTAATGACTTCATGCAACCCTTCATCTGAAATTTGTAATCATCACGTTCAAGAACGTGTACTGCCTTTTGGCCCGTAAAAAGGCTTCTTGGACCCCTCCAGCAAAAAATCTCAATATTGAATGCTTTTTAATACACAACAACATGGTTATGAATTTCAGTATATTGCAGCTAATATAGTACATTAAGCATTTCATATGTTGGATATGATGAGCTGAAATTAACAAAGTACCATTAACATAATCTAGGAAACAGGAATTTAAGTAACTTGAGAAAATATGTTGTATGAAAATATTTTCAGCACAAACACCAATAGCGATAAAGCAGAACGATAAGCATCAGTTTCTTTAGAAACATGCCCAAAAATTTTCTTACAAGAAATATACTGAGCTGCAATTCTTCATACAGAAATCACTTTAAATGTCTAACCCCTCCTGTATCTAGTAATAAAAGAGAACTGCCCATGACCAAAATAGGACTTAGTTTCCAAGTTCCTAATAAAAGAGAACTGGATCAGAAGAATAAAACTGGTTGCAAAACAGGTTCCCAAATGTGAATAAAAAGGAAGTAAATTACTCATCCTCATAACATAATAAGTTATTCGTGGACATTACAAGGAAATAAAGCAGTATTTTAACATTAGCATCTCTTGTGCCTAAGGAGTTGATGCTTTTTCAAACACTGAGTGACACTGCTTTTCAATAAGTTTCTTCAGGTTCTAAACCAAAGCTAGGTGAAGAGTTACAACATTTCCCCCCGCTATTTTGTTTTTTTTGTTGTTTTGGGCTTTGGGGTTGTTTTTTTTTTTAAGTATATACTAGCACTTTAGGTATTTAACTACGACTAAGTATTTCAGGACAAAATAGCAACCAGTGGAATTTTTCCCATCAGTTTTCTACAGCAGAGGATACAACTGAAGATACGTCCAGCTAACACTACTCATCGGCTTTTGAATTCAGAGCAAGCTGAATCTGAGCCACGCACACACACAAAAAAACCCCCAAACCCACCCAGATATTAAACGTGAAAGAACATCCTCCCTGCAAGATACACTATTTCCCCCTTTCCACTAGGTTTCTACCGTGAAACAAGCCTACCGTGTTTCTGTCAGGCTTCTGTTCCTTAAAAAGGAACCTTAAAAATACCTTAAAAAGAGTGATGATTAGGGCTTACCTTTCTGGAAAATTCTGCTGCTTTCTTTTCACTCTCTTCTACTTTTGCTTTGTCCACACATGAATCTAGAATTTAAATAATACACCACACAGAAGTCAGGTAAAACATATCACAGCTTTGATGTGCCTTCCAACCATAATTACCCTATGAGCCCATGACACAAAGCAACTGACAAAAACCACAATGAACTACTAGGTTGATCTGACCAAACATTTGGTGGATTATTTTGATGAGCAAAATCTGTAAATTTAAAGAAGCCGTGAGGAGACGTGACCACGAAAGTTGAAAATGAATCGTCATAGTTCTGTCTCTGACAGATCTGAGTTTGCACGCCCTTCTCTTTTATATAAATCTACAACTAAATAAGAAAAGAGGATTTTTCCATTAATATGAAGTAATAATTACTTCTGAGCTTTCAAATCAGAAAGCTGCCTTTCCGGACTAGGAATCCGAAACCAAGCATTTCTTTATTTCAGTAAAATTATTTTGTAGATAAGGAGACTTTGGACAGACTGGGAATCCTCACTCAAAGGTATAACACACTTCTAATGAATTCTCATGCAGTGTAAAACTCTAAAGGTTTTGTAAGTGAGGTAACACAAGTAACTGTATTTTACAGGTAGGAATTGGCATGGAGAGACAAACCAGTTATTCCTAAAACTAGCAGGTCAGTGGAAACGGAAGGCAAGGTGAGGTAAGATCTTAATGTAAGATCAAGTGGATCATGTTCCTAGACTCATAAATGAATAGAAAATACACACTTCTTAGACATGTAGGATATCTTTTAGAAAGCAATTTCCACCCCCTAAAGTCAACATCCTTTCTCTGATCCTTTTGACACATCACCAAAAAAAAAACCCCCAAACATTTTCCCAAGTGAATGTGTTGTCCAAGAGCAATTACTTCCTCCTATGAAATATTTACTCCACAGATGCCCTTGTATTTCAAGAACACAGTCTATCCCTCCAATCTTAAGAACATAAAACAACGCTTCTAAATGCTGATAACTGACATTTCAATGATACAGTATTTATTCAGTTGCTTCTTTCTCACATGACATGAGCATCCAGCATCCACAGTCCCTCAATGCTTTAACTGATTAGTTTACTTGAAACTAACCTCAAATACTTGGAAAATATTAAAGAAAATATTCTTAGAATGAACAATGTAACAATTATAAATCCACTAACAATTACTGTTCACGTAATTTTGATATTTTTAACAGATCTGAAGTTCATAGAATTTATGAACAAGTAATTTTTCGTTATTAAGACTATTGTATTCAGATATAAGTCAAGACTAATTTGGAGAAGTAAACTTCATCAGTGTCATTTTATCAAATGCTGCAGAGCTTGGTCTGGCCTTCTCCACAACAGCTTATATGCATGTTTCCAGAAAAATGAAAAAATTCACAGTCGTTTTAAGTTTAGACTGAAACACATAAAGAAAAAAAAGTGCACTTCAGTAAAATAAGATAAAATTGCTTATAGTATACAAACCAACAAGATGAGTAAAATCCACGTCCATTCTTCCTCTACATTTGAAATCCGGGTCCATGCCACTACAGTGCAATACAATCTGTGATACGCATTCTTCTATTATCTTGTAATACTGAGGTCTAGCAAAGAACACATTTTACAAGATAATAAGAATATGGACAATAATTTATTTATGCAACTTGGAGGGGGAAAAAGGGGAAACTTTAACTCCCAATATATGAATTCCACAATTGCCAGTAAAAGGATCAAGTTGAGAGTCTTATTTGTACTCCAGTTAATGAAGCACTGTTGTCAGTTTCTCAGAAGGATATCCCAAGTTCGGGACTCCACAAAATACTGTGCGCTTTTCATTTATCCTTTGCCAGACAATGATGAATAAAACCAACAATGTCCTTAGTATTTTCAATATATGCTGCAAGAATTATTTAGCATATTCCCAACACAGTGAATTCCATGACTGGCAACAGTACCAGTATTGAATGAGTTATAAAATTAGTTAATTACACTGAAAAGACAAGATAGAAGGTACTGTGGAAGTTTTTTTCATTAGTAATGAAACTAACTTTCAAGTTCTTTGAAGTCATGAAGCTATCAAACTTGAATAAAGAGTGCTCAACGAGTTAACACATTTTGGGATGAAAGTGTTAGAATAAGGTTCAAGTCTTTGAAATAAGCATTATTGTATTTATCAATCTCAATTAACATTGAGCAGAAAGACAAATAAAAGATCAGTTAAAGAACAACTATTCATGCACAATTATGAGCTACTCAGTTTACCAGGGTCATGATTTCTATTCTTTCCCCTACACGCTCCAAAAATCAAACCTGAGAGTTGACGCTTACCGGACATAGTAATCATTTCTGATGAGAAGGAAATGTTGGAGAATTGACAAGAAATAATTTTCAGAAGAAGTATCTTTCAACATATTGTACAGCAGATGAAATACTTCATTCACATCAGTTCAAACATTGTTAAGGAAATAGAGAAGTCTTAAAAAAACCCAAAAATTAAAACAAAGGACAAAACCCCCACCCCACTACAAAACAAAACACGCACCCCACCTCAAACCCAGTTCCCCAGCTGTTCTTCATGTTGTTGACGCAAAACCTTTCAACACTCCACACTACTATCGTTGTTAGTAAATACACTTTTTCCAGTAAGATTATCCACAGAAACTGTCCCCTGTTCAACAATTAAGACGTACTTCATTACTACTCAGCAAGATCATACTACATACTTATTACCATAGAAACTGGTAAACATGTTTCACACAAAGCTTTCATTTTCACTCTGAAGTGAGCTGGGCTATTGGCAAATACACACTAGACAATCATTTTTATTTCTTAAAGAACCAAATCACCTGTAATTCCCCAATCTGTAATGCAAGAACACCGCTTGTTAGTGATTTTATAATCCTCTCTTTCATTGCATCTACCTTCCCCTGCTTAAGTACCAGCTACTACTCTTTCAAAAGCTGCAAGCAACCATTCTGAATTTAAGTAACTTGAAATTTACTGCTTCTTCACATCTAGAGAAGGCATACATCTTCAGTGCTTCAGAACCCACTGGAAGTTTTGTTTCATCTTAGTCATCAAAACTCGTTTTTCTTCAAACTTATAATCTTCCATGGGTGTAACTTTATATCTTCATGTATTACAAGCCAGAGTTTAGCTCAGTAAATATTATTTATGAAAAATAAATTCAGTTCTCAATGACTTACATTGACGTGCAAATTTAAGTACTAATTTTCTAAGTTTTTAAACAAAAAACAAGTGGAAAAAAATCTGCTTGAGAAAGTCCCTGGGAAGATACACAACAGTGACAAATAAGCTGCACGTAGAGTGTTCTAACTTATGTTTAATAAAGTTATGAAACGATGCAACAAGTTGTAACACCATTTCTCTAAAGGATATTCCATTTCAGCTTTGATATCATTGAGACGATGTGACAGTTCAATTAAGTCTTCTTCTTTGTTCTCATCAAACACTCTCAGTTGAATATCAAGCTCTTCATTTTCCTTATCTTTCAAGCCCTATTTTTCAAGGCATAGTATATCTTAATTTTCCCTTTTTTAAAGCAAGAATTCCCCCCTTCAAAGATTATATCATGACAAAATGTAAGACATTAACCTTTGGAACAGGACTAAGCTGTAACTCAGTGCCTGTGTTTTTTTATTATAATTGCACAGATGAGAAAAATTAAGGCAAAACGCCAGCAAATGTAGCAGGTATGGGCTGCAGAACAAACACGAAGCCTTGTAATCAAGCTGAGTTCTCTTAATGGGACATAGTCAGCAGTTTACGCTTGTTAATGTCAGAGTTTCTTTTTTAAAAAAAGCATAAGGATATTTCAAAATATTAATGAAAGTGAACATAAGAAACGTAAAGAAGCATAAAGAAGATACGCTTACAACTTCTGTTATTAACTTAATCTAGATCATAGCATAAAAACATCCATAGCACATTAAGTAATACTTAGAAGAGAAGTAAAAAAAAACAAAATAAAAATTAGTACTCGGAGCAGAGAAAAATTTGTTTTTCTTGCAAGAAATACAAGTAATTTCTCTAATACAGGTAAGAGCAATGTTTAGCTTCGTACTAGGCAAATCACAAAAAAGGAAATGAGTTCAAAAGCTGTTAGTGTGAACGCACTCCATGCTTTAAATGAAACGATACAAAACCTAAATACATGCCCTAAGAAAAACTAACATACACACACCAGTAAGAGCTTCAAAGCTTAATGTCCGAAGAACTGAAGGTTTTTAGTTCTGGCAGATGTTTATGATTCAAAACTTCATATCTTAAAATTATAGCAGTATAAATTCTGTTTCAGACAAATAGAAGCAGGTATCATGTTTTGTGAGAAACTGCCAAGTAACTTAATCAGACGTACTCTTGATGTAGGAGTCAGAATGGTTTCTTGGTTAAGAGCTATAAGTCTACCTCTAAGTCACAAATACTTATACACAACTACCCATAAAGGCATACTTCTGTGCAGCAGCATGAAGATATGCAGTCTTAAAGAGAATGAAGGAGCCGATTTGATTTTTCCTTGAAAACTCCAAATGCATTTTCAGAAGGCAGATTAAAGAAAAAATAGATTTCACAGGAAACAACAGGAACAGCAGATACAAAGAAAGTCAATCCAAGATTGGTTACACAGCCAGATTCAAGTTCCTGCATGTGCTTTGAGCTCTTTATGCTAAATTTGACTACGCTAATTTAATTTCTAATATATTGACTTGTTTCAGCTACCATTCTGGTTTACATAGCTAATGAGAGCCTAAATTTGCAACTGCGCAGAATAAAAGCAGATTTGGATTGATAGACCTTCCCAGGTCTGACCTTCCCACCCCCAGTCTTTCACATCTGCTACTCTCAGTAAAACAACTTGTTTATCTTCAACATTCACAGACAGTTGACTGCGATCAATTCCTATACACAAATGACTTACAGGCAGTATTTTCTTCAGGCCACAACGTAAGAACTCATTTCTCAAGTGTATCCTGAAATCAAGATCATCTGGAGACGTAACAAGGGCATTGATGAGCTGCATACATGCTACCTGTTATCAGAAATACAGGCAAAAACTTTTAGTATGTATAGAATGAAAATAAATATTGTCTTTGACTATTTCAGTTTAATTATAAAACCATAAAACCAAATGTCAAGAGATGAATATTATTTATTATGCAGCACGCATGCAACACTGGCTAATTTAAGCAACACCAGATACTGCTCAGTTTTCATATTGTGAGTGCTTCTGCTATGTTAAAATTGTATCACATAGGGGATCATACTTTATTTCAGAAAGTTCTTCCCACACTACAGTTCCACACTGCAACTCCTCCTTTCTCCACAGTATTCACCAATTTGAAAACAACCTGTTTTTACAGTAATTGAAAATTTAAAAAAGAAAAAACAAACAACAAAACCACCCCAAAAACATCCATGCACAAAGTAATTAACACCACCAGGTGTCTTTTCTACTCCTGCACAGCACTTCAGCAAAATACCTGAGGTCTTAGAATACTGGCTAATGCTTTAATTGAACAGCTGTGCACTTTAATTGATTTACTTTAAAACAGGTAGACAATAGCATAATGCCAAAAGTGCTGATACATGTTAAAAGACTGAAATAGGACTCCAGGGAAATATCAAAAGACATTAACTGCAAATAGAAGTAGCATTAGAGTAGGAAAAAAAATAAAATAAAAATCAGTAGCTGCAGAGAAAGAAAGTCAGATAAAAGCACTCTTCCTGTTTTAATTACATTCACTATTTAGTTTTAATGGAACACCTTATGGAGTCTTAAATTTCTATTAAAACACTCTTTCAAAGGCACTCCCTTTATACCGCTGTATCTTCAAATAATGTACTATCATCATGCTCGCTTGAATGATTCTTGTTATTTTACTACTATGACATGACTTAACAAGCCAAAGTACATGTCCAATCTGAAATTAATAGAGAGAAGAGGTGCCATCTGCTATGATTGCTCTTGCCAGAAGAGACTCTGGCTTAATGACTTGTGCTAATACATTACAAGTAAAGAACGATTTTGTCAGAAACAAGTTAATGAGACTTGCAATTGTACCTTTACTGATGTATAAGTGAGGTTTGGGCCGGGGCAGGCCGGGGCGGGGCGGGGAGAGGGGGCAGGAATGTTGTGTGGTTATTTTTGTTTGCTTGTTTTAAATCAGCACAGTCATAAAGTAGGAGACTTTTTCAAAATGAATTATTTTGTGATAGCATTATTAAGATTAGAATGTTATTTATAGAAACTCATTGAACATCTCTATCTCATCAGCTCTGAAACAAGAACTACTGACAGTAAACAGTGTTAATACAACTATAGCTGACATATATATGATTTAATAATGGAAAAAGGTATACCTTCCATGCGGGTATACCTGCCCTGCCTTTCAGCCATGGTACCTTAGTAATACAGAATTTGTATAAATACTGTATTATGAAGAGAGAATAAGCCAAACTCATCCTTTAGTAGGATATTCAGCCAATTTGCATTCTAAGAGCCACCAAAAGTCTTGGGCTATTAGGTGTATACAGAGAATAAAAATCTCTATCTACTGAGACATAAGTAGCAATGAACATGTGACATAGGACGTGGCTCAGTAAAGATCACTAGCACAGAAGACAGTTTATTTTACAAAAATAATTTTCAAACTCAGTAGATTATCCCTAGAGATGCACCAGTGGCTGATGATGGACAGAATTCCCACTGGGGAGGGACTCTATCAGGGAGTGTAATGATAAGACAAGGCGTAATGGTTTCAAACTGGAAGAGGGGAGATTTAGATGAGATCTGAGGAAGAAATTCTTTGCTGTGAGGGTGGTGAGCCCCTGGCCCAGGTTGCCCAGAGAAGCTGTGGCTGCCCCATCCCTGGAGGGGTTCAAGGCCAGGCTGGACGGGGCTTGGAGCAACCTGGTCTGGTGGGAGGTGTCCCTGCCCAGGGCAGGGGTGTGGGACTGGGTGGGCTTTAAGGTCCCTTCCAACCCAAACCATTCTGTGATTCTATGTCAAACACACACCAAGGAATGCACAGTTCTTGTTGAAAAGAGAAAGGTTAACTATTCAACTCACCAGACGTAGGCTAGAATTTAAGAGTTGTCATTACCAGGGAGAATGATAACAACTTACCAAAATCCTTCATAGCCAAATAAAACTTTTGAGTGCAGTTTTTAGAAAATCATAGTACAAAAGAAAAAACCCTTCAAAATACTTAACAATTCAATAAGATCTATTCTTATCTATTTCTTCATTCGGCAATATTACAAAAAGGTGAACAATACATGAAGTATCTTCCTGCCACAAGTACTTCAAATGGTAAGAAACTTCAGGTGTGTGCTCAGTTGTGGTTCTGGCTCTAAACTAAAGTCAAATATTTATTTCAAGAGCAGAACACAAACTTGTTCTGTCTTTTTACAAATATAGTACTTTGATAGAATCAGTTCAAAGCTGTAAGTACCCGAGTTTTTGTTTGTTTTGGGCAGGGCAAGACTGGAGGGAAAGGGGGCGTTTAAACCAGCACTGCAATTTAGGAGTACTTTTTCATGCTTCTTCCCTAAACCCAAAAGATATACGGGGAGCGGTGCCTCCAACTCCACAAACTCCAACTTCCTCAGATCTCCAGTAACGATAACTAAAACATTTCAGAGGACAGACTGAGAGCTGGATTTTTATTGGTCCATTAAATCACACAAAATTCCTGGTCAAGAAGACCACGCAGTGACAAAGATAAGAAAATGCTTTCACAGACTTATTACCTGAGCATTACATCTGGCATCCAAAAAAAGGAATATCACTAATTAATCTCCTTATAGTAAGGCTCAAGACTTTTTAATCCTATTTTGGGGGCAAGAAAGCGAGTTTTTCAGTTTACTCCATTAAAAATTAGAAAACCTAGTATCAGTAGGCCATTTCTATGTATTTTTCGTCTTTTACTGAGCACTGGAGTAATAGCGCCACAAGATTTTGATGGTAAATAATTTAAAGATCACAAAATAATACACAGTCTCCTAATAGTTTAGATTATTTCTGAAGTGTTAGTAAGCATATAAAAAAAAAGTAAACCCACCTGCAGTTGTAAGAATTCATGGTTTTCTAGTCCTTCAACAATATGAGAAAAGCGTTCCCTATTGTGCCTTTCAGCAGCAGTTGTTATAGCACCTAAAATCTTGTCCAGACTAAAAGAAAAAATAAACTGTCAAAAAGCATACCACAGCCAACTTTGTCATTTTAAAGATACTCAGCCCACTATTTACACAACTCCAGACTTCAGTGCACTGACAAAGAATTTGAATGTGTTTATTTACAGTTATCTATAGAAAGTTGAAAACAAGCCAAGAAGCAAGTGTTAAAATATCTGCATGGTTAATGTTGAATTTAAAAAAAAATTAATAAATCACTGAAGTATTGTGACATTCAGCTAAGGCGCAACCAATGAGAAAAAAAAAAAAACCTATGCAAGACTGTTCATTAGGTACTAGCTGACATGTTTGACACCTGGGAATTCTAATAAGCTGTCTTTTCAGAAATCAAAATGGTTTTATCTATTTATTACATACAAGACATGGAGTTTGTCATTTTCAACCTTCAGTAAACTAAGACACTCCATAGTTCAAAGCAGACGTATACCAACTGATTATCTTTGTTTTAAAAAGCTCACTGACATGTGCTACATAACTCCATAACTTGAACTATTCAAAACTTCAGCTACAAATGACAACTTTTTGCCTCTGACAAATTTGTTATGTTTAGGTAGAGAGATGATATTTTAATAAAATCCAAAAAATATATTTATTTCTACATTACTAATATTATCTTCTAAACTAATGAAAAAATGTTAACATGTGGTATCGAATCAGTAATTTTCCTCCCCGCCGCAGGGAAGATGTCCCAATCTCACTCCTCCCCACAATAATAGGCTCAGTAGTGCCCCACTTACTAACGTTGTTCTAAAATGTATTTAAATCTGACAGCTTTCCTTGTGGCAATTAAAAGTTCACAATTCCTGATCATACTCATCAGGGGTATATATGAAATAAGTTATCTATTCCTTTTTCAGCAGCCATTTATGAACAGTTATGGCTTATTAAGTCTTCTCTATAGTAGGCAATGATAGTCCTTTCAGAGCTTCCACTTAAGCCACAGTTTGTAGATCTCTGCTCATTTGCTTTTGTCTGATTTAATATTGAATTAATGCATCAGAACACATGAAAGTCTCTTCTAATTTAAATTACATTACACAAAGATTTAACAAGGTTGCATTTGTTGCACTAAGTTTTCTCACCTGTGTCTAAACTGACAACTCAAGAGCATTAAAAAAAACCAAAACACCAAACCCTCAATTTGTTTCAATATCTTACTTACGTATTTTCCTCTCCAACAATGCAGATAGCAGAAAGTAGTTTCACTGTTTCGGTCATCATGTGCGGTTGCTTTGGATCAATTGCTCTTGACAACAGCAAGAGACCTCTTTCATCTCCTAGAATCCTTTGCAATCCATACTTAAAGGAAAAAAAAGCTTACAGTGAAACAACTGTATTCACCTTGAATATTCATCATCTTTGGGCTTCAGATCCTTAGGAATCCTCACACACACCTCCCC
The DNA here is from genome assembly GCF_963924245.1 of Chroicocephalus ridibundus. Lineage (NCBI taxonomy): Eukaryota > Metazoa > Chordata > Aves > Charadriiformes > Laridae > Chroicocephalus > Chroicocephalus ridibundus. The sequence goes on from NC_086292.1 coordinate 20,170,625, forward strand.
ATATGAAGTCTGGCAACAGCCTGCTAAAACCTTCTGGCTATTACCACCTGGGGACACAAGTCAGTCTTCCCAATCTTACATTTGAGGCTTTCTCTAAGAAAGAGGGAGTCAGTACTTAAGGAAGATGCCATATCTTGTAAAATCAGGTAACCACCAAAAGAAAAACCAGTTTTTATTTTCTATCTATATCTGAAACACCTGAAACAGTATGCAAAAGTAATCTTCCCCCCCCCCCCGTAACTGTAACAGCTCCTGGCAAGTTGAAATAATACTTTCCACACAATGACCAATAGAAACTGAAATTCTTTTTTGAAACAACTATCTTCTTTTATTTATTGTATATTCTATTTCACTTTCTGTACAGATAAATCAAAAAAACTTGCATGTTGGCATTTATTTAAAAATAGCATTCTTTTTCTTCTTCTAAAAATAAGAAAATAAAAAAATAATAAAAAAGTAATTAGATTAGCATCTAAAATTGCTAAAAATAGCATTCTTTCTCTTTTTCATTTTCATTAACTACAGGATAGTTGGTAAATCAGATATCTAATTGTTTGAAGTTACACTGTAAGTGTAGGAGTAGCAGGGGTGGAAGCATGCAACCATTTAAATTTGCTTTTCCCATTTCAGACAGCCTATTCTGTGAGATTTTACTAAACTGAGCAACAATTTAGGAAAACTTTTAATCCAATTATTTGTTACAGGTGGGGGGAAATAAATCATTACGACAACACTTTAGATTTTGCTACGAATCAAGCAAAATCACAAGTTTAACACTTAGAAACGGAACTCTCACTTTACGAACATAAGTAATCCATGTTAGAAACAAGTTAGATAAGACAAACTAGATCGAAGTTTTATCCTTTACCTACTACCTACCAACTTAAAAACTGTAGCTAAAAAGATATTAAATCATACTCAATTTAAAATGAGGTGAAAAAGACATTATATGAACAAAAGCAATCATGTATTGAAATCTGAATTTAGAAAAAAAAATTTCCTTTCAATTTCACAAGCAATTTGTTTCTGAATTCACTTTACCTTACACCCATACTAACACCCTCTGTCTGCCAAATATTTTACTTCCAAAAATTAGTAGTATTTAACAAAAATAAGACAAAAATGCATATTCAGAAAGGTCTATGAAAAGGAGTCTCAACAAAAAGTTACATTAAGTTTAACACCTATGTTTCCAAAGTCAGAGTCAGCTGACACCGGATAGACAAGCTTTCCTTCCTTTTCTGAGATTCAGCATGCTACATAGATCTTGAAGTCAACAAAAGACAATCACGCTAGAAGTATTTAAATTTAAAATATTTCTTACTTTATTGTTCATAAACGCTTTGAGGCACTGGATAAGTTTATGTTGATTCTTCTTATCAATACTTTCTTGCCTTGAAAGGGAGGAGGAAAATAACGTTAAGTACAAACAATCGTCACAAGCTCCCCTACCCCTCCCTTCAAATGATCCCAGTCCTTACTGTTTCTTGTCCAGAAGCTTTTCCAATGCATCCAACAAAAGTCCAAGACCTTCATGTCCGAAATTGTTAACCCAGCTGGAAAAAGGAAGAAAAATGCTTTTAATTATGTCTCAATTAAATTTAAAACTTGCAAAGTTATGCCTCCAATACTGCTTGTACATCTCGTCATAGACGCTGCTGTCTCACTTCCCAGGAAGACCTGATCAACCGTTAAGACAAATGCTTAGTTCCAACAACTAGAAGCTGTCGAGAACCACTGTGAAAGGTGAGAAGATACCACAGACAGCTGCAAACATTTCACTTATTCTTTTCCAGTGTGCTGAGAACTACTTTCTCGTGCCAACAAGCATTAGCATAATTACTCTGCTTTCAGAAAAAAAACACCCACAATTCTTTATTGCTTAGCAAAACCAGCACGATGTTAGAACTACAGCAAAAATTATTACTTACCTGACTGGATTGCTAGTTAGAGACACTCTCAAAGACTCTAGACAATTAAGAAGCTTTTCCTCTGAAATTCCAGATCGCAACTCATGAATATATTCTTGCGAGGACAGTGTGCATTCATGCTTGCTGTTTTTCAGTCCACCCTATCACAGAAGACAGAATGCTGCTTAATGTTATATTGATCACAGTAGTGTTTAGTTGATAACATGTAAGGCCAATAGTTCAACATGAACTTTAAAATCACCATTTTTCCTGTACAGCTATTGAAGACACCTGACTTGACTTTCATTTGTCATAAGCGTTTAATAGTTTAGGTTTTGCATCACAAGGGTAAATATTTGTCTGGAATCTTCTTCACTTCCTTGAGTAACGTGCATGTACCACATCTTGGAAACACAAATTTAATTCCATAACTCAGTTGTATTAAAACGTTTAACTGCTACGCACTCTCATTTAACATCTACTTCACACCCTGTATTAGAAACAATCATAAACAGAGACACACAAACACCTCCCCACTTGTTATTAAGCTTGTCTGATCATTCCCCACTGTACCCGTCTTCCATTTCAAGAGAGCTGTGCATTATCACTATGGACATATCCTGACTCTAAAATTAATTCTCTCTTCTCCAAAAGGAAGATAAGCCATTGAAAATAACTTTGAAAAGGAGCTGGTATCCACCAACTGTTAAATCAGTGTTTTTAAAACCATGCAACTGCATGACTCAGTGATTCCATGTTTGGACACTAATAAAGATCTCTAGAGGATCTCGTTTGCTACAAAAGAATCATATGGAAGATTTGACAGAGAGCTCATCTCCCTGCTGAAGCGCCATTACAGAATACCTTCCTACAAGGTATTTCAATACTAAAATACCTGATAATCAGTTCTTAGAGCTGTAGTATTGAAAACCATGAACAATATGCAAAACATTTTACCAAAGGGTGCAACTAATCTTTTGTACAGCTCTGACAAGTTGCAGAAAAGTAGGCTTATCTCAGAAAAGTGGTTATGATTAGCATACAGTTCCCAAAGCTCCTTAGCTCTAAGTGGTCTCTTGAAAAGAACCTGATAAAGATGTCATGGGTGTAAAGGCAATATGAAAAGTGCCTGACCTACAATAGGATTTATATGTATTTGGTTTTAATTGTATCAGGACCTTCTTCGACTACTGTAATCTTCTCATTGTCTCTCTTTCAAAAAGCTACACAGCTTTTTGAAAAGATACAAAGTGTTTGGTTTGCTCTATTCAAATTCTTACCATTCATTTTCCAAAAATGACACTAAGTATGGCTGATGATAAAAAGGAGTTGTCTACATTTAAGTTAATGATTTTGACCTACATACATTCCAGTATTAATGCATGTAACAGAACTGTGTAAGTGTTCACATTTCAGATTGTATACTTTCAGATTGTTTGCCCTCACCTCAACAAAACAAAAATCTGACACAGATTGTGAATGCATTAAGGTGACAGTGTCCTCTGGACTATGTCAACTTTACAGATGTTTCTTGTTGACACATACAGCACCTTTAGGTGGACAATGGATGCCAGTTATACATCAAAGGACGAAGACAGACAAACATGAGTAAACAGGATATAAAGGAACTAAAAACTGCCACTACCAACCTCCTAAACAAAGAGATGCTCTTCCACAGAAGGAAAAAGAAGTAAACAGGTGGAGATTATAAGAGTAGGAACTGACTTTAACTCAGGTAAGTGTATTAGTGTTACATATTAAAAATCATCATAGTTCAGAAAAATCATCAGTCTTAAAGACCATAACGTAAAGAACTAGAAAACAGGAACAGCTTTATGCTGTTCGTTGCATTGGATGGAAACTGAAAAAGATTATGTGTGTAACTAATGTACACATCTACACAATACTGGATATAGATTTTGTCCTTTCGGACAACCGCCACTCACAAAACCTCAAAAGTAAGAGAAGAAAACAGAAACACTGCGATAAGCCACAAAATCTATAAAGAGATGTGATAATGGCAACTTCAGTCAAATGCCATTACATGTTAAACCAGATCCTGAAAAGCAATCTAGAATGCAAGATGTACTTTTTTCCTCCCAAGAAAACCATTTCCTGTGGTTAGCCCCTCCACTGCAGTCTGCTGCACCTCCAAAGGAGATTTCTATTCTGATGAGCCATTTAAGGGCTTTGCTACGTTTTCATTCATATTTAAACCAAGGTGTGCTCTTACTGTCTCCTCTTTTTATGAGTCCAGGAGGCCTCTATTAGTAAGGCTCCTTTCAAGCCTAGCCCCTTGTTTTCAGAAGACCTATGACTCCCTCAAAAACAGTTACAATAGGTTGAAAATTGGAGGAATTGTCAGCATGCTGTCCTAAGCCTCCTTACCCTGCCTTACAGGACAGGCATACTTCTTCATTGGTTCTAGGACTAAGCACCTTTAACTGCATAGCAATAAGGAACCATCTCCTCTGCCCTTTTCCCCCCTCTTCAAAACAGAGGATCAGTAAAGATGGTTCATAAACCATCCATTCTCAAAACCTTTCACCCAAATACTCCAGTTTATGCTAGAGAACTCTCAGCTTAACAGGATTAATTTGTGTTATTTTCTGAAATCAACTTTTCAGTCTCAATCCACTCTTACCTCTAGCCATGCAAACTGGAGTGCTACAACCAGATGCTATTTCTTTCATTTTCCTATCCAAAGAGAGTTGATTGGAATACTATTTTTAAGTAATGCTATGCCTTTACATGAATCGAATATATATACACTTCTCATTTACTTGGAAGTACAAGATCTCAGTGAAAGATGTGCTTGATGTGAGAGCGTCTAATAAAGACGAAGGCAAAAGCGAAGGACAAAGAAACTCAGAGGGTTATGAGGTCCCACACCAAAACTTCCAGAGATTAAGTCAATGCATAAGATCAACAATCTTAGAAATTACTTTATAAGCAGTCACCTTCACAGTAAGACATAAAATTATTCATTCATGGCAACTCAAATGAAAGCCTGGAACACGCAGTTAAAAATCCTTCTCCAAGGAAGTTAGAAGTGATGAAGTTTTAGTGAAAAACTAAGCTTATGGGATCTCCTGAAGTGCCACAAAAAAACAAGTATATAAATGAACCTAGTTTGCCTTCCATGAAGGGGGTAAATCAAATCAATTCAAATCTGTGTGTAGGACACATTTCAGGGCTTAAGAGACAAGAGTGACAGAGAGACAGGACAGACACCTTACAGTGTAGGACACAGTGGAAAAAACTTATGCATAATTTTCTTCCTACACAATTATTTTTTTTTTAATATTTAGGAAATAAGACAACAATTAAATATTTTAGAGATTTCTATTTCAGTTTCTCTTACTCTACTTTGAGAGTTGTTGGCTAGACAAAGAAATTCCTCACCCAGGACTTAGCAAATGTCCAGCTTTATACACTACGCAGACATGCCACCAGAGGCCAGTAAAAAAGCTTGAGAACCAATATCTAACAAAATGGAAAAAAGCAAAAGTTTTTCCCTCTGTGGGGAATAAGCAGATATTCTATCTACTTGGAGGTGAAGAACGGTGGAGTTCAGGAGCACACCTGAAACAAATGGATGGGCTGTAACAGTTCAAATACAAGATCAGAAAACCCTGCACAAACTACTCCTCTTTGAGGTATCAGACAATTCAGATTTCATTAGCTCTCAAGCTAAAGCCAAGTTCAGCTGAAGAAGTTGCAAATATATTGGTTCCATGAGACAGTACTGCAGTGAGAACATTGGCAGCCAGCACACTGAATAGAAATCTCACAGTATCATAAGTGGTCGCTTCTATCTGATTCACTGTACCTGTTCCATAATTTAGAAAATAAATCACTCTTTATTCAGAGTGATTATTATCACAGAAACAAGTAACTGGTACCAGCATAATTATTAAAGAATTGGAAGTAATAGCTTATACCTTCCCCCCCACCAACAATTAACAGAAGAGCTTTTGCATACTCTCTATTAATACAATTCTGTTTCTACCTGAAGCAAAGCAACCACTATATTTTAATTAGAGTACAATAACAAAGTCAGATGATACAAGTTTGGGGGTGGTTTGTTTGTTTTCAGGAAATTTATGAAAGCGTTTTCAGTTATTTTTACATTTACATATTACATACTAGAGTATTTTGACTTGCACATTTGACTTGGAAAAGCAGTATCCTTGTTCAAACTATGAGGAAACGCTGTCAGCTCCTGAACTAGAAACTGGAAGTTTACACAGTTTATATCCACTTCACCCCATAGATATTAACCAAATGTATTAATTCAACCCATTAAAAACAAAACTAACAAGCTAATCCTACTTTAGATATCTACATTAATGCCTCACAGATAGAAGATGTGCAGCTGCCATTTCAATACAATTGTCATTGTCTATAAAAGCAAGGAAAGGTTACCTTGCAGGCAGCTAAAGAGACAAGCGGGCACCAGTGCTTGAGATCCCAAGTAAAACTCAAATAACTTAAAGCTCTAAACTCCCAACTAACAGGCAAACCCCTTCTCTGCAATTGTTACTACAACCCAACAGTCCAAAACTCTTCTCCTTCCTAACCACTGTAAATCTTCAGGAAAATAACTATATATGCCAGCACATGCCATCAACTCCCAAGGGATAGTTGATATCCTATCATCTCTCCCAAGGGAGGAATCAGTAAGTGAGGGAAGACCACTCACTTACTGAGAAACAGCACACTAAGATGCGTGCATTTTTAAGCAATAACGTGCAGAACCCATACTCTAAGAGGGACATTTCTTATTTTACCATTTTGCAAGTTATCTGTGCAAAAACATGCATTTAATGCATAACTATTCTTGCTCTCCATCAGACTCTGAATTAAAAGGCATGGGGAAGAAAACAGATATTACAAAGTTTCTCTATTGCCTATTTCTTTACCAAATAATCTCTTCACAAAGCAGTTGTTCAGGCCAATTCATCTCATAAGGAAATTACATGGCAGCAGGAATTATTTGAAACTGGTTTTAACTCACTGAACTGAAGAGTTGATAATTTTGTCCCCTCAAAAATTAAATATCTTTAAATACCTTCATTGTGCTTAGATATTTTCTCAGTCGACATACAGACCAGTACTGTGTACAAAACTAAGAAGTACTGGTGAACACAGAGAGAAAAGTCTGTTTAAAGACCACTCTGAGTAAAGCAAAGACAACTGAAATTTCTTCATCCCTATGCACTATATCCTTAAATATTTAATTACATCTGAGGTAATGATTAGACAGTTTTAAGTCATAGGTTATTCCTTCTTCTTTTCACTACAAAATAGAAGTACTGAATATGACCCAAGTAGAAAACCTTGCAGTACCTGAAAAACCTGTTTTGGTTGCAATCAAAAATAAAGTCCATCCGTAATTAAATAGCACATCTTTGCTTTCAGCCATCATTTCAAATGTATATGTAGTTATTCCCAGACAAATCCTTTTCTCAAGGAAACAAAAATTTGCTGAATGCAGTCCAACAAATAAAGTCCCAAATACTTGTTTTAAAAAAATAATTTAAAAAAAATCAACCATGACTTAACATAAAACATAGCTGAGCACTTAAGAAAAAAGTTATGCTGTGAGTGATCTCATCTTATGCTGATTAATTGACCTTCTGAATTCTCTGTGTTAATCTTATTCTCACACTGACGTCCAGCAACTGACATTTCCATGATCAACTACGAATGCTGACAATTAGGACATTAAAAAAATCACATCTAAACAGCATGAGGTAAGTCAAATACTGTAAATTTAAAGTTTCAAGTGATTGCCTTCAATAAAACGCAAGACAAGTCTAAATTATATTTGCTGCTCACTGTGAACAGATTAGTTCAAAGTAAGTCTAAAGTATATGGAAATAGATTGCTGAAAACTTAAAAAACAGATCCCTCAAAAGTGCCATCAATGATTTATACTGTCAAGATAATCACGATTGAGCAAGTTGATAACTATTTTGATAAAACAAGGATTCGGTTATGCCCACTGAACTTTTAAAGCCAAGATAGAAGTCCAACGTATTCCAGCCTAATCTCTAAAAATGGAAGTGTATTCATAAGAAAGAACAAAACTGTCATGTTCATACTCACCGGAACTTTACTTCCGACTATCTGCATGCAGTGGTCAGCCAAGAGAGGTTATTGTGTAAAAAAGATAATAATAATATATAAATAAACACAGCAAAGTACTTAGTAGGATGTAGCATCACACAAATTTTTCAGTGTTTAATCATTAGTAGTAGTTACATTCTTTTATTACTTTACCAAGCTGTTTAAGAGTTACAGCTTCTACACAGGAAAACAGTAGTCCTACTGTAGGAGATATAATTTGAAGTTCTTGATATTCTGCTGCTGAATGATCAGTATTTTACACATTTACAAACAAATAACTAAATACCTAGACTGACATCTATATCTTGAAAGATTAAGAGATATGCCATTTTGTTAAAATTATCAGGTCAGATATTTCACTGAGAAAACTACAGAAAAACCTGATGGCATACTGACTTCCTGGTATGTATAACAACTTCATTTATTATGGAGCTTTTGATCTATTTAGATGATGTCATTGCTGAATTTAATTAAGTCTTCATAATCAAAAACATAGCCTACAGTTATAAATCTAACTTGCGTTTCAGAAAATCTCATGTGGCATTTTTCTTCAACTGCTCAGTATGGATGCTTTTAATTACATGGATAATTAAACAGTGATTTACAGAATGACATCTTTTTTTACCATGGAACAGCATCTCTGTTTATGCACAAATGAGGAGTTGACTTTACACAGAAGAGACTCTGCAGAAAGGCAGCACATCTCTGCCCTGCTCTATGTATTTGCACAAATGACCGTGTTCCTGTGAACACCAGGATTACAAACTTCTGTGTAAATATTGTAAGCCTTTCCTTGTCGGCTATTTGCTGCAATCTAATAGCAGCCAATTTATTGAATAACCATTTTTATCTGAGTAAGAGCCTAAGACAGTATTATTTTGTTCCGATATCTGAATTTGATTGTATCTGTTCAGCCTCTACCTGCTTCATTTTCTACTCTTGTCGTTTCCATTATTCTTTTAGGAAGTTTTTCAGAAGACAGAAGTCCCTGCAAGTCTTTCACAATCCCCTCTTCTCTTCCTGATGAGGCTTCCTCTAGAAGCACACGATGGACTGTCATCACACAACAATTTCTTTTCCTAATTTGCTACCTTCTTCTCTCACCAATGTTCAACTCCTTCAGGATGACAGGTCACCAAGTCCCTTCACTGTTTCCCAAGTATAATTTCCATGCTCAACAATCTTTCTCAGATCAGAAGCACAGACAATCACTTCACATGAAAGCATCCAGCTTATTAGCTTCGCCCTTTGAAAACCAAGCTTTCTTTCTCACATGGAACTCTGAAGACAGCACAGTGTTTCAGAAAAGCATGGTCAACATGCTGCAGATGGCACACAAGGCAGAGAAAACGAAGCACCAAATTTTAAAATAATTTGGTTAAGACAACATCAGCAAATGAGTGATATTTTCAAATGAGTGGAGAGAGCTCAAAAGCCTAACTAAAACAAAACATGAAATGAACTGGAAGAAAAGTAACATCAGCTGTTAAGTGTGCTTCATGAGCTCTAAGCAGAAGAAAAGGCCCAAGTATTTTCAGTATAAACAAGGAAGGCAGATGAACAACTATCTGTGACAAAGGAAAAGGTAGAAAATTTTAAGAAAGATAAATTTTGAATGCGATCAGCATTTTCATGGAAGGCAAGCCTGAAGCTGGCCTGAAGAAAAGAAAGTTTGATAATTCACAACACAGTAAAGATTGATTAGGGCTTGTATTCAATCAGTAGTTTAAAGTAAACAAAAGACGAAATTAACAGTGAAAGTGAGGTTTTACTTTATGGTAAGATCCCAATCAACATTTTACAACTGAGCTCTACTTTTTATATTTTTTAAACCAGTTAAGATGCTAGCTATTTAAAAGCTAAGTTAGGATAACACACTACAGAAAGGTCATTCATATTTCTGAACAACCTTAAATTATTCCATTCAAATGCTGTGATTCAATTGCAAGAAGGACTTACTGAAGCACACGAGCTTTGACACAAGCCATTTTTCCATTAGGAAAAACATTTTTCATATGCATAACACATCCATACTGGCGCTGACTTAAGTTCAAAGTGCACATTCATGTATGAGGACATTTTGGTATCTGATTAATTTTTTTTTTTCCTAAATTGTTAGTACATTTTGGCAAACATATCCCCAGTTCTGATAAGTTTCCCATGCTGCAGCACATATGGTAGCAGTGATGCAATCTGTTAAAATTTCCAGCAGTTAGACATGCAATGGTAGCCATGCTTTTCTTACTCAGATACAAAATTATCATACTTGAGGCAGCTGTATTTCAATATCTATATATAAATATATATATAAGAGAAATCACTATCTTCTAAATATGTTTTTGGAAAAGAATAGTGAGTACTTCCATTGTGAAAGTTTCTACTGCTTCAATAAGATATTTTTGTTTACTAAGGAAAATGGAAGATTTAACATTGATCACCAAATGAAGACAAAAACCGTATAACACATAATCAATAGTTCCCGAAGATAGTCTAGGCAAAGTATATTAACAGGAAGTTTCACAATATTCACTGCGTAAGCTTGAATAATTCTCCAATAACTTGTATGTTTAGCTAGACCATGCTTTAAGCACTGAATTCCTTCCAAGACAGACTAAAGGACTGTGGATTTTGTTTCAGATGGACTCATGCAGGAACGTCACTCCTCTCAGAAACATCAATCACCATCTTCACATTATAATGCAAGGATTTTTTTCCACTTAACTCTGTAATGCTCAATGCAAATCAGTTGCATTTAATAATTGTGTTTCATTGTAGTTTTAGTTTTTTGAAATTTAACTCTGCAGAGCTGATTTTAAAGTTTAAAAGAAAAACAAGTCAATTGTCCTGCTTGCAGTCCATGCTTATAGATTCATGAGGCAGACACCGACATAGTGAAATAAACTGGCAAACAGGACTAAGAAACACATTATTATTTAATGTTATCTGTATTTAGCACTCAGACTCAGCTCTGTAGAACTGCTGGGAGTGCTGCCTTTATGTATTTGAACAATTATGTCACACATAGTCTTCATTTCCAATAACCTTTTATTGTGCACAATAACTGAAGTGGGGAAAAAAAAGGATGAGATTAATCCTAATTTCCAAATAAAATCATATGTGTTAACCTCATTTTATTCAAGAACTATGCTGATAGCAAATTTTATCACTTCAAGCATACTGCTGTCCCTTGGATACACAAAGCTCACCAACACTTCTCCCCAGTACAGCAACACGTTCAGTTCCTCAGAATTCACCACGGGCCTCTTTAAAATTCTTTATACAACAAGTAGTGGCACAAATCAGGATAAAACCTATTTCTAGGGAAATCACAACATCCATATGTCTCTCTGCTTCATCCATGAATTTTTGTGGCATATTGTCCTTTTACATGATAAGAACTACAGTTGCCATAGTAGATTTTTAACACACAAGACGCATTACTGCTGTATTTTACACCTAATTAGTATTAATAGTCCCACTACTATTAGTCCCACTGCAGAAAAACTGCAGCTCTTCACTATTTGAAATTGTATTTCTCTGCAAATATTGGGGCATCCAGTGGTTCTTTGACACTTTTGGATTCTGCATGAAGGATCCATCAACTAAGGGATAATCAATTCAACTTAAGTACAGAGAATGATCAATGTGAATAAAAAGTCTGAAAATATTTTTTCCCCTCAAAATGTGCTTTAAAAACTCATTTTAAGACCATTTTATTTACCTTCAGAACATTGCTTAGCAGAGTATTTAACCGACTTCAAGCCACCTACAGTACTCAACACATCCAAATTAAGCTAAAATAGTGACTGTACTTCAATTTTAAATACTTTCAGTATTTTAATTCCCTGTTTCTAACACTGTAAATTGTATGTCCAATATGTATGTCACTACTGAAACCATAATGTCATGCTATGCCTTCCAAGAACTTCTGATACCAAAAATGCGTATAATGAATCCCACAGAACTACACTCAGGCTCCATTCATTACACTGCATCACTGGTCCTGCAATTTCTTGTGGTTTACAAGACAGCATCAAGTTTCTACATTGCCCAACAACTGAAATACAAACTAACCCTTCAGACACAGCTGCAAGCATTTAGAACATTTAGAAGTATCTTAGTTAATACAGGACTGGCTTTTTTCCTACCACTCTTACAAGATAAATCCAGACCAAAAAAATTGAAAATTTCAGCTTGACAAGCATAATGGTCACAAAGCTAAGCTTCTTACTTTCATCTGTCTTGGAGAAGTGACTACTTACAGATTTGGCAGTTGCAGAAATGTACTGGACAACCATCTCACGTTTTGTGGTCAAGTCTTTATCTCTTAAAGGAGCTTTTCGTTCTTCATTTAGATTCATGTCTTCCTGTAAAGAAACAGACCACACAACATCAAGATTCTATTAGTCTCTGTTATTTTCATACTCTTTTTCTTGAATAAATAGCTCATTTTAAAACAAAAAGAAGTGACTTTTTTCCAGCTTATCTGCATTTCAGTTTAATTCTGAGCTACCTGATTTTCTCATTTCATTCTGTCACTTCAAGTGTTCGTTGTTTTCAGGACTTAGCCAAAATTACAGTTGCATCAAGGGTAGTTACCATTAGTGAAGTTTGGCTCAAGAAATAAAACTAAAGGACAAAAATCAAGAATTCTACACCTCAAGTTGATCACCTAAGTGTTAACTCTTGTGAAGTTCCTGTGTTTTTTATAAAATCATCACAATGGACACCATTCCTGCAATATCTAATCAGAAGGCTGCTGTTATTATATAGATTATTAGCTTGTGGCAGGGGTAGATGTGAATGTGTTCCCATTTATGTATTTAAAATAAATGTAAAAAAATCAAAATATTCTGCTATATTAAATCCAAAGATGCCTGTTTCAACTTAATAACTGGATTAAATACAACACGTAGTCATTACTAGTGATTAGTCTTGCTATTAAAAGTCAAAGTAATTTCACATTAGCAACTAAGACCAGTAAACGTTACCGTAATAACTTACTAGATAGCAGGTTTTTTTTGAAGAATTATTACTTTGTGGAAGACAGACCTATTGTCTGCTTCAATTAACATTACTTGGAAAAGTTTAAAATTAATCCCTTAAACTAACAAGAAAATCAAGCAAGTATTAATTAACACTCATCCTATCTTTCAAAAGATATTTACAACTTTACTGAACAAAGTAGAACTACTTAATGGAACAGCACAGTTCTTAAGCCATACTGACTGGAAGTTTACAATAATTTTAAAAAATGATACAAAAAAACAGTATTTTTGACAATACTCAAAAGCCTCCGTCTCCTGATACTTCACGTATCAACACCAATGTGCATGGCAGAATTAGTAAACACCTACCTCAAAAGTTGGTTTCTGTATGACTAATGGTAAAGCTCACTTGTGAGTAGAATCACAAACCTTGAAGAGTGATCTTAAAACAGAAAATATTCAAGACCACACAAAAATTCAGCTTTCTATACATTAAGATTTTATGAATGGAAATGACTCTTTTCCAAAGGAATTTACTTAAGTTTATTAAAAACTATCCTTCAACAGCAGTATCTAACTACTGCAACTAAGTTCTATAGAGGTTATCTTGACCCAATCAACAGGTTACAATTTTTATTTTTTGCTTTTTGCCTTTGTTTTTTCTGTGGAAGTAGAGTAATCTAAACATACATAATGCTAGCGTTCTATGAGTTATTCAGTTGTTTATGTGCCAGTTCAGCCAGGTCTATCAGTCTTATGCTATACCCTCCCAAGTAGTTATTACTTCCAAAACGACAACATTTGAAAATCACTACTACATAATAAATGCCAACATGAAACAAATTAAGACCTACTAAAACAATGTAGCACATCATCTTACCATCATTTTTTCAAAGAGATCCATAACTTCTTTTTCTGATAAGTTCATACAACGCTCATCAACAAGCGCCTGGGAAAGCGGGATTTCACTTATGGAAGGTTGAGAGTCAATAGGATGCTGAATGAGAGGTTTCTCTTTTTTCACTGCTGATTTTCTGAAGCTTGTTATTCTGTCACGCTGCAAAGACATCCATTTAAAAATAAGCAGAAATAGAAATACAGGAAAGCAGCCAATTACATGGCAGTAATACACACATTTTTAGTTAATCCAAGCAGCAGAGTTAAAAAATCAAACTGAACTGTAAGTAAAAATACTCTAACGTTCAGAGATTACTTTTCATAGAAAGACAACGACATTTAAGGTAAATTCATGACAGGTCACATGCAAAAGGGATATAACTATTTCTCAGAGTTTCAAAAGTATACCATCTATGTTAAACTCTTAGCATTTCAAAATCTTGAGTTCATCTTCTCACATTACTCCCTTATTATCCTGATAGTGAATAAATATGGTACCACAAAGGTAATGTCCAAGCGTTCCTTCACCTGAAGAGCTATAAGTCTTTGGAGGACAACTGAAAAAGCCAGCGTTGGGAAGGAGGTACTCACAAGTTCATCAGGCTTATAAAAAAATCCTGCTAAAGTAAAATAAAGTTTGTAGAGGAATTAATGCTCCAAGCATAGTTCACAATTCCTTGAAGTGTTTTTTGAGTACCGGCTCCTGAAATTAGTGTGTAATTTTAAAAAGCCAGCTAATGGATTACTCACGTAGAAGCAGCCATCCATAGTTAAATACACATAACAGACATTAGTGAAAGCATATTATACAGTCTGCAACGACGTTTCACTGGTTAAGGCTGACTTGTTTTATGCCTTATACCAAACCCCCGCCTTTTTTTTTTTTAAAGCATGCTTACTCAGTTAATTTGTTAATATTGGAAACAACCAACAAGAGCACTTTCCTTATAAGGCCATTTATTTCTGTATTATTAACATACAACTCTATTCTGAAGTCAGAATTTTTTTTATTTAATAATATTGTCTTTAACTATATATATATACACATATGTTCATTTTGAGAATGTTATGTCTACAGCAATTTTTCTAAGTTAACTGTTTGTATCAACAAATACTAGCGTATTTGTTGCAGGCATTGAACAGCCTTATGAAGACGTGCTTCCATCTAACTGCAGCTTATGTAGGGCTACCAGTACCATTCATAGCAATTCATCTCTATGAAGACACGTAAACCAAAAGTTTTATTTTCTATAATCAAACCACCTCTGTGAGGCGTGAAATGTTTAATGGAGTATTTCATTTGTATGAAATTTGGATTCATTTTTAGATTAGTTCAGTCAGAAGTGGAGAAATTTGACAAAGTGCTGTGGAATATGGGGAAGAAAGGTTCTTTTTTTGTTCTTTGTTTGCTTTGTTTCTTTTTCTTGTTCTGTTTTGCTGTTGGGTTTTTTCGTTGTTGTTGGTTTTTGAGATCCTACGAGATTACCTTCACTTTTTGAAGGGAAAGTATCCCTAGATAAGCTGCATGCCCTCTGAATTTCTTTGGAGGCTTTGTTCATGTTTTTGAAGGGAGCGGGAGTTGAGTTTGGGTTTTCCTCTTTCCTTAGAAATCTTACATTTGTGGACAGAAACATATTACCTACAAGGATACTCTTAAAGTCTTAAACAACACAGCAATTTTACTTTAATCCCATTTTTTTTCCTTATGAGGATAGTTTACATTAAATTTTTGAAACTATAATTAGGGCATAGCCTATTGAAGAGGCCAAAGATATGACATAATGCCTGAAAGGCAGCATCCAAAATTAGCCAATAAACATCAAATGCAGTTTTACTGTTCACTTACATTTCAACGCCCATTCAGCAGTCACAAAGAAAAAGCCATTTAAGATCAATTTCACTGTACTTCGATCTGTTTCAAGTAGACCTTATTAACAACAAATTTGTGTAATCAGATTGCAATGGCGAGATCACTTTAAAGCCATAAATGAATCTATTACATGATTACTGGCTATTATTTCTTCATTTCAGACATGTAAGTGATGATTAAACAAGTGGCCAGTGTGGCTTAACTACTATATGTAGAAAGTAAAAGTCTATAGTTTTACTGAAATCAATTTTGATTCCTGTAAAAATATTCCTGTAAAAATATTTTGCAACAGGTTTTGAAGTATTCAGAATTATAAAGTTGGTGCTACTGAATACAAACTTGTTGTTTGATATACAGTACACACTTATTACCCAAAATGGTTCCACTCGAATCATATGGCAACTAACTTTAAAGAACCACTGCAGATCCTTTACTGTTAATAGAAAGGTCAAGAGAAGTATCACTTGAACTGCTGAATAACAGTTTCAACATACACACAATATTACTAAAGTATTTAACCTTCTCCAAATAGATATCATTAATTACGCTTAGGAATAGTAACTCAATTTTCTGAAATCTAATGCTTAATATCCTTATAAGAACATGTTATATTGTCCACAACATTTGGAGTAAAATAGCATGCAGCGTGGAGTTACCATTGCAAATTAAGATGTTACAAAGACCTTACCACATCATCTGCCAAAGTTTTTATTTGAATATTCTATTGAAAAAAAAAAAAAACACACACACAAATCAAAGAAAAAAAATACAATTACCTACTGTTTCAGAATAAAGAAGTCTATAATTCACGCATTCTAACATTAAAAAGCACTTGAAATTTCAGTAAGTGTTCTAACAAAACTGCAGCTAAATGAGCATAGAATCTACTGCATTTTATGTGAAAAAGCAGGCTTGCATCCCATTTCACCTTGTCTTTTGCCTATTTAACTCATAAACCCGAAACGTGTGTAGCTCTAGCACCCCCACTATTTCACAAAAATGCAGCAAGATCTCTTAAAAAGCTTTCCAAAACAAACAGGGACTAATGGACTTCAAACCAAGTCAGCAGATAGCTATATGACGTTCCCAGTTTTGACAGAGTTTTTGAGACTCAGGGAGTTGAGAAGAATTTCCTGTGCCCCAGCTTCTTGAGCCCTTCTGCCAATTTCTCCTTAACACCAAGTAACGTAAATTGACAGATGAACTGGTTACAGCCAGTGTACTGATGATGTACAAACTAGTCACTTGTATCTCTCCCCCTCTAATACCTTCTCACTTTTTCCTTAACAGCAGTAAAATCCTGCTGACAAAGATCACCAACACCACATCTTTATTCACGGCCAAGAAAGCAATCTATATTGCATACCAATAATTGTTTCAAGGAAGAATTTGGTTTATAAACAATGCTCAGTTTACACCAAGCAGTCATTAACAGGTAATTAAGATCTAGAACTCGGGAGAGGGAGCGGGATGGGACACAACACAGACAAAAGGGCTCTATATGAAAGAGTATGGTAATTGATCCTTAATGACACAGCCCTGCAAGTCGCTGGTTAGGAAAAAGCGACCCTATTTTTTTGGACAGTAAAGTTTCAGATTCCTTGGTTATGCTCTCACCAGCTGAAGTGATCACGGTGCTTCTAGTCAATAGCCCATACCACTGCCTATCCTTAACACAGTACACGGCTTCAATAGGAAATGAACCTGGAACTGTTCAACATACACCACACAACATTTTACTTCCCCTTGGTGGAAGATATTAAGATACCATGTTCCTTCTAATTCTACTTTCTATTACTTGGCTACAATTATCAATATGGTATTTCTGAAATAAAGAAATCCGAAGACTACGCAAATAGTGGAGGCAGCATCAAGGTGGGAAAGAGGGACAGCTAGGACAAAATCTTTTTAGATGTTGACACCAACAACCTTTCACCTTCCTAATTGCTGTATCTCAAACCTCTTCCTTACAGCTACACATGTTTTTTGTTACCTGGACTTCAAAAAAGTAGTAATAATCTAATCTTGAAATGAAAATAAGCATGTCCTTATGCTAGAAAATAGACTTTTTATTTTGAATAGGGATTATTGAGCAGGAATTCCAAATGAAGTAAAGCCTAACCATGACTTCAATCCAAAGACAACTATGTAAGCAAGAAGTTCTAAAACTCTGTATCCGTTTTAGCAGCCACTTGTACTAGAAATACTTCTTTTTTTTTTCCCCTTCTCATTGAAGTACTGTCAATCTCTCCCAGAACCTGGAACGGGATAATCTACTCCATCTCTACATTTATATTGCATTTGTCACTCAAACTCCTCTGGGCAAAATAGAGAATACTAAAGCAAGCTAGCACACAGCATTTTTTCAGACAGCTCAGGCTCACTTCCCCAGATTTCCTTATGGGGCATAAGCCACATTGCTGCCAGTAGCTACTCAAGATAAGCAACACATTTAACAGGTAGAAGAGATACTGCAAGTAGCTGGAGGCAGAGGCAAGGCAGTTATGTACCTACAGATTCTCACTGACACAGAATTTTGACAGTCTCTTATACTAACAAAGAAATCATGCTTCCAATCTGATTTAAGAACATAAACCAAAAGTGCTTTACCTCCCCAGGAGGAAGTTGAAGATATCAGTTTTTGTAGTAAGTCCTCTAGCATTATTCTTTCAGCCATTGCATCACAAGATGAAAAGAAGTCAACCTTTTCCTAGCTGGTAAAGACATCAACTCCCTGATTTTAGAAGCAGCCCAAAGGCAAAAGTTTTGCAAAAGCCCCTATGATAAAACATTTGCAGATAAGGGATATAAAATTAATATTTATATGTATAAATATACACACAACTCAAGACAGCAGCATATCATCTCTCTCTCCTAGTATGTAATATCAACACAAACCATGGAACTTCAACTCCTAGATCAAAGAACTATTTCCTACTGATTTACTTAGTTCTTCATTTAGAAGACTTAAGTGACTGAGCTTCTTCCTTTTAAACACAGTCTTTCCTGTCCATCAATAGTTAAAAAAAATATCACTTTCTATTTACTCCTCCCAATTTTAGTTTACTCTAAGTATCCCACTACTTGCATAAGTACTGACAGATCACAACAATAAGGCATACAAAAATGATAGCATACACTAATGCAACTGCATCACACTAGTCTTTTATCTTAAAGGTCAGTCTCAGCCATGTTAACATTCAGAGTAATTGAAGTCTCACACATAAAAACAGCAGACAGATTTTCACCACAGTTCACTACATTTACTGGTATAAAAATCACTATTTCCTCATCCAAGTTCAGTTCAGGCTACCGCAGTAACAATGTCAACATTCAAAGAATTAAACGACTTGAAATGCTTGCGTTAACTTTTAGTGCAAAACTCACTTGAATATTTTTCAAACTTACGTATTAATAAACCTTTCAAGATCACTTGAGCTGGCCATAAATTGTAAATTAAGGTGCATTTACATGGGTTGGTTGATCTTTAAACTACATTTAAGTATTACTTTGCCATGTTCTTAATTGTTACACTCAAGACTCTCACTACCACCACAAAAATAAAGTCATAAGCAACTCACATTTTACCACATCTACAACGAAATAGCGATGAGCTGGGTAACTTCTAAACTTAACAGCAATTTCCACTCCACTGCACACTGCTCAGGCAAATCGTGGTGGGCTGCAGCACCTGCTTCTGCACACAGGCTGCAACTTCAGGTAATTTCTTTTTTTTATTCAGAAACTCTACCTACTTATTTTAGTACTTAATTTTGAAATGCGGGTGGCATTGCATAATCATTAACCAACAGTAGGTTTTATAGGACACATTTAAAAAAAAAAAAAAAAAGAGAAAAGAAAAAAACCCAACAATCAAATACCACCACCGACAACTCACACAAATAAGCAGGTACAAAACTCCATGTCTACATGTCCTTAAAGCCCAAAAAGGGCTCACTAAGAATCTCTTAGTTTAAGTGTTCTGGCCAGTCTGTCAAATCTCTATAAAATAACTGTAGCAACAAAAATTGGTACTAAGTTTCTGCATAGGAACAACAGGTTCCTCCAGCAAGACCTCACATGTTACATGCAGTGTATCAGTTGCACTAGAATAGGTAAGCATTTGCATACAAAATAAAAAAGAAAATAAGTCATATTTGACAGTATAAAGACAGCATGTGGGACTGCACCAATTGTCAGCAGCGTAAATGGGGAAAATAAGTACGGGAATTCTACTTCATGTACTTGAATTGTCAGGCTAAGCATATACGATGTTGCCATATACATTTTATTGTTTGGGGCATCTGCGGACTAGCATTGTATTTATTTTCGCCTTAAATAATTTCACTTTCAAATCTAATAATCTCGGTAATGGATACTTTAATGGTCTTTCTTGAAGAACACTGTATTTAAAAAAAACCAAACAAACAGGATTCAGATAGTTGAGTGCCAATTATGTTGTATGATAAGAAAGCTTATTTCAAAAGCCGCACCTCCTAAGCCAGTAGATTAGAAGTGCATTGGAATCATTTCAAAAATCCTTTGATACACCCATGTAGCTTTCTGTGCCTGTAAAAAGTGCCAGATATACTTTATCAGACAAGAAGCCATCTGTCCAAGTGGTCCCTATTGTACCGGTATTGGGGAGGACTGCTTGTCAGTATCAGCATGTTGTGTTTACTGCACCACAGCAAACAAATCCAGCGGTTTGGAAAAAAATCAGAAAGTGTTTTTTTCCAGGAAAACAGACTGAGACCACTTGCTAAACTAGTCATTTGAATAGTCATCGGACCACCTTCTGGGACTTAACAGCTCCTAGCGCAGTGCATGGATGGTTCAGATGCTCCCCGTACCGGTTGCGCGCCTGTTGCTTTTCTGCCACACATGCCTGTCAGGACCACATTCAGCCCTCTGTCTCTGCTGCTTGTTTTTCAGAAGTGCAATTGTTTGAATTCCGAGCTTTGAGTTTTTAGGGAACTTGGCCTTTGCTTTTTTTGGTATAATATTACTGTGAAGTGCTTTTGAAAAAATCTGGAACAGTTAAACTGGAAAAACTATGTCAAAACAATTCTTGACAGAGTATGTGCAGACTTTATCTCAATGTTATGCTTAGCAAGCAGTGGATTTGGGCTTTTGCTTTCAGCATAGCAGCAGAACAAAGCCAGTTTTGCTAGACAGTGATACTTGATGCACGTCAAATTGCTGTTCATCTTCCTTCCTTGTTCCGGCCTCTCCTGAGTGCAAGTGGCTGATCTTTTCATTCAGACACATTGTGGAGCTGCTCAGACTGAGTGAAAGCTATTATAAAGCTACTGAGTTTGGTCAATTAAGAGCAGTGAGAACAGGGCTCCTCCTTTTATACCTCACTTCCTAAAGAGAGAAGTCTTTTTTATTATGACAAGGTTCATCTTTACTCTTACTGAAGTGCGGTCTTAGTTTGTTTTTACCCTTTTATAGACATGCTGCCCTTTTAACTACAATTATATGCTTTAAACCTGGGATTCATCTTTTGTTGAAACCTAGAGTTTTCTTTCAAGATGAGCAATGACAAGTTAACTTGACAGTGAGAGAGTTCTTTTGAAATCTTCATGAAAAACGAAGCAGAAACTGCTTTGAGAAACTGATGAGAAAATTCTTTAGTACTTTTGCACAATTTTTCTTTTTCATTCCTGCTTACTTGCTTCCTATTTCACAGTGCACGCAAGCACAGCCTAATACGCCTGTATAAGTGACAGGCTCAATTATACTTTTCCTGTTGTACGCAGGGATAGTTTTGGGAAGATTCTTAACTAAGCATGCTGTTGGTTTCGACAACACCTCTTGCTCTTGTGGGTACAGTAAACACTGAAATAAATGTCAGTCCATTTGAATTTTCCTCTGCAAACATTTGAGGAGAGGATAAAACCAGTAGAATACATCTGTTGGGACACAACTGATAAATTTAAAAATAAAGCAGAAGACCCATAGCAAGTTGCAGAAATTGACATAAAGACTATACTGTGAAGAGCTTCACTGGATACTGGGCAGCTCCTTGAAAATGGAGTATTTTACTTTTGATAGACTTTAAGGAAGTGAGGACATGTATTCGTTTTGTTTGGGTCATGTTTTAAATAGTAAGAAAACCCCCACAAAATCCAACCAACCAAAACGCAGCCCGCAAAGGAACTGGCAGTAGAAGGGATGCAGTGACCCAAAGAAGCAGGAATTACTTGTGAACTTATTCATTTTGTCTGTACCCAGCAGTCTTGGAATATATGGTCACAGGGATCACATCAACAACTTCTTAGAATAATGTTGCCTGTCTTCTAAGGCACCGACTTCCTAGCAAAGAACAAGTATTTGATCAGAGCAGTACTTGATCCCTTCATAAGAAAAAGTTGATTGTAAAGTTACTTTTTTCTCCCCTAATCATAAATAGAATTATACTAAAACTTGGAAAAATGAGCAATGCCGCTGCCATAGCAAGGAACTTTGGCTCTTCCTTGAAGAGAAACTCTAGATCGCGTAACTTCAGCAGGCATGGACTCTCAGCAGCCAAAGCATATCGGGTTAAACCAAACTTATAGCTGATGTGATACACACAAGGGCTTTCTGTTCCTTTTCCTCTTCTTTCCTGTTTATAACAGCTTCCTGAGAAGACTATTTGTCCTTCAGGGAAGTAGGAAATGAAGCTGCATGTGAATAGAGAGGAATTATATTACACATAATAATGAAGAAGCCAACAGTATCATTTGACTTTAGTACAGGTGAGATTCCCTGTTAACAAGTAACAGGAATTCAGTACGATTACAGATGTTTATAAATGGGTTGTGGATAATCTGTTATCTTCTGCTGAAGGGAAAAATGTAAGCAAAAAAAAAGATGAGTTTATTATAATATTGAAGTGTTGAAGTGTGGTATGTGCTTAGGTTACCCATGAATACCCACATGAATTTTATAAAGGTCTTCCCATAAATTCACAAAACAATTGGGTTTAAATATAAAAATGTTAACTGATGGGATTACTGCTTATCTTGTAAGTCATTCAGGAATTAGTTTGAATCACAGAATACTGTAAACTAACTTCAATGGATTTAGGAAGCCTGTCTTATCCAGCCCAACTTTGTCTGAAGTTCAAACGTGAATGTATATTTGTAAAATTTGAAAATGGAAATTGTATATCTCATTTACAGATGGAAATTTTATTAATGCTTACTGCTGTACACTTTACTTTTCTGGTTTGGGAATGCTTCCACCGAGCTGTAAATAAACTGGAGAATGAAAATTAAACAGCACTGCTTGAAAATGGTAGAATAGTAGAGAATGGAAGACTGTAAAGGTTAGAGAGACTGCAGCAGAGCTCAGCCAAGAAATTATGTGCTAAATCAAAAGGAGTTTCCTCACCTCACTTTTTTCCATTGACGAGAATAAAGCAGTTGAGATCTGCTTGCCATAGAGGAGTGGAAAAGAACTGAAGCAATTCTAGTAAAGAAGATTGCCTGGGAGCAACAGTTCTTGCTGTCCCATTATATAAGACGACCAAAAAAAAACCCAAGAAAGAAAGAAGAATCTGGTTTTATGGGAATTAAGGCTGGCAGCAGTACCAGAAACAAAGCACCAAAGTCAGGATAAAAAGCGGTTATTACATGCTTCAGTGCTGAGGCTTTGGTTGCAACTTAAGTCTCAAGTCTGGTTATAAACTACCTTCTACTAATCTGTCATATTCATTAGTTCACTCAATCTGTGATTGGTTAAGGTTTTTATAAGCAACGACTTGCAATGACTACGAAAACCCTTCTTATTGTATGTAATTTTACTTCAGTGTATACAAAATTAGACAGAAATGTTACCATATGGCTTGCTTCAGTCTGAGTCTGTCCCTCATTGTATCTCAGCTAATTTCAGTTTTTGTGCTAACTTTTGAACTTGGCCAGATGACACGGGTTTACCCTTTGCATTTCAGATTTTGTATTTAAACCTTTACTTTTTAATGCACCTTCTAAATGTGGCTGGCACAAAAATTAAAATATATATGGCTTCAGTGTATATGCTTACCCTGATATTCTGTTGTCTTTCTTCTTCTTCATGCACTTACTTACCCGTTATAATGCAACTAGAACACTGCATGTAACCATCTCAACTATTAATAACTGTCAAGTTCTCATCTACTTATGCACTCACACAATTACAAATGCAAACATTCAGCACAGTTCCATTACAAAGCCACAGTATTTTAGAAGTTACTTCAATTTTATAGGTATAAAAATAATTCACAGCAGGAGACTATGAAGAATGAAAATGTAACAGGAAAGCAGGATACTGTATACTGAACAAGAACTAACTATTTGTATCTGTTGTTAGGAATCTAGAATCTAATGAATCTCATGTTGGCTTAGTATTTGTTCCTCACAAAGCTACACTCATTTAAAAAAAAAACCAACACAAACAACAACAAAGAACAAAAAACAAACAAACCACAGGCACCTTTAAAGGTCATACTCTTAACAACCACCATTATTATTCTTTCTTACTATGGCAAGAGCTAGACTGCAAAACTAACATTTTTCCTGACCAAAGTACTTATTTAGTCTTGCTCAACCATCCCTGAGAGACCAACATAAATTTAAACAGAGTCACTTGTAAACACATAACTAACTAGAAGTGACAGAAATATATCATCAAAAAACATTTAAGGTCTGTGGCTATTTCCTCTCATCCTCATGCCTAAACATGAATTATGATGCATTTTTGTTAACGTCATCCCATACAGGACAGAGTTATTAGCATTTGACTAGCTAATCCCTGAACTAAGAAACATGAGAGAGTGGGCCTGTGTACCTTCAAGCCAACTTGCATCCACCAGTACCTTTACTGGAATTCCCTTAGCCTACATAACCCGAAGTTACATTTGCTGCTTTACTGGCTGTTCCATCTACAGTCCCATTGCTCCAAGTGCTGGGGTTATACAGTACTATTACCTGGCTGCCTCAAGCTTAACTTTATTTAGAAATTTATTCTGAACTACCAGGTAGCACTGCTCTGAATGTTCTACATTCCTCAACTAAGTTCTCCTGTATGTATTCTCACGTAAAAGGGGAAACTATGTTAATTTGGGTTCGTTATAAAGAGAAAACTTCATATTTCCACTACAATTAGGAGAGTGGTAAGAGTATTTGTTAAAAATATATATATACACACAAAAATCATGAAGGAATAGAAGGCAGGATTCTTTCCAATTACGTTTCTTTAATCAGCTAGAGACTTTTACACTTATATCCTTCACTTTCGAAACAAGTTTAAACACACTTAACTGTTCTGAAGTATAAATTGAAAATATTTTTTAGTGATAAAGACATTTTCCATCTTCGATGCCCTCCATATCTGATAACACTAGGCAAAGACTTAAAGCAGCAAACATGTATCACACTTTCAGCATATGTAACACTTTCTCCAATACCATCTTGTCTCCAATTATTTACTCTGACAATCACTGAAAGGACCAAGAAGGGAACTTCACAATTAAGCCACCTGACATACGCATCACCTTGAATTTCCTCTTCTCCCACTCTCCCCCAAAACAATCTGAAAATAATACAAAACTAGAGTTTCCTGTTTACACAGAAAGAGCCCATATCTATTAGAAACTCTTAAGAACATTTTTGGTTTATGTAACAGAGGTGTGGTGGTATTGCAGTATGCACTACACCTTGTGACCAAATACTAACACACCCAGGTGGATCAAATACCTTCAGTAGCTGTATCAGACCATACAACATTTTCCATGTGTGGGCTTGTTCCGGAATTGAACTTCCAAGTTCTCAATTTCTATAAATCAGCTGAGTTTATGGGTTTTATCATGATCTAGGTTACAATATCATTTAAATGCCATGGCAGATCGTTTTCAGGTCTGCCCATGTGAATACAGTGTGCTGCTTTCACACCATGTCCAACTCAACAGTCAAGATGGCTGAAAAGCAGACACAATCATAATTTAATAGTACTAATGGATGAACTTTGGACAAAACAATAGAAAATGAGGAATTCTACTGTGCCATAACACCAATCTTATTAGTTCTAGCAAATAATCAAAGAAGTAAAAACAATAAAGGAGAGGTTTTGACTGGTTCTGTTTCAGGATCTTGTTTGTCCCGCTGTCACACAAAAACTTAAGTCAGTAGAGCACTAAGGAGGGTATGGAGACTGCTTAAGCCCACACTGATGCCTCAAAAAAGCTGATTCTTTAAGTGTCACCCCTTTCTTGTATACAATTAATTGTTAACAAGTAGAATATATTCGCATTCCAGACTGCATGAATGATGTACCTTAGAAAGTGGAATCCTTCACTGAGCAAGAACAAAGAGCTATAAAAGCTTTGGGACGACATTAGTACTAACGACTTTTGTCAAGGAAGATTCAGCTTATCTACCTATTAGGAAGTTACTCTTGAAAGCAGGAAACCTAGAGGCCCTCACTCCACCAATACTGCCCAGATAAGCTATTTGATTCACAAGACCTTAAGTAAAAGATCAGTTTGATACAAAAAACAACATGCAAGTTTAAGACAACTTAGATTTGTCTACCTGCAACTTTATAAATTGCTACAAAAATACTAAAGTCTTTTAACTGTTAATCTTCTGTCAAAAGTATCTGCTCTGTTACCATAGCCCTTTATAACAAAAAACTTATTTCCTCCAAAATTAAGTTACTGAATGATTAAAAAAAAAAATATTACTGTATCTAAAGAATGGCCATGATATAAAAGTTGTAAGGAACTGTAGGAAATTACTAAAATGAATGTTTTCATAATTTCTTGTGGTTTTAAGGTTGAACAAGTAAACTGATGAATAACCAAATGAAATTAGTTGCTTCAGCAGCAACTGCCATCTCTTGTTCTACTTTACCTCTAAATCTGCACAGGGGTGAAAAAAATTTGAGGAAGGTTATTAGCCATTATTGCTTACCTCTAAAGAACTGCAACTGTTGCAGAAAAAATGAAGTAATCTTGTGACCCAAGACAAAGTTTTTAAGCCCATCTTTTCCTTCTACCAGATCATCAGCAATCACAGTATCATCAGAATGCTTTACAGGCCATTCATAATACAAAACAAAAGTTCACCCTCAACAACTTGGATATTCATCAACCCAGTGCTTATCTCAGAAAAAAATCTCAGAAAACATCACTTCCATTTGATATGCATGCTGTCAGTTCTCACTGTAAGCGTCTTCCACATTGCCTAGGTGGAATCTGCTTTGTTTGCAAAGCTTCCTGTATGGTACAGAACAGCTCTGCAGTTTTGCCTTACAAGTAGTATTCAGGAAGTTTAATTACCACAAGCGGATAGGCTTATCACTGTATCTATCACCTCATTTTAACAGCGTCAATATCAATTCACATTAAAAGCTAAAGCATTTACTTAAACATCAGCACCAAGCATACCCTACTCTACCGTATTAGAAGTAGTGCTGAATCAGCATGCTTTTCAGCAAAAGAACCAAATATTCCCAAGACGTTAATTTTACTCTTCAGTAATGGCTGCACCCTAACTAACATCACTTGCTGGAATGTCTTGACTTTGATCTAATAAGACCAAGAGTCTTCTAAAACACAAGCACTTCGCTTTTTCCTCAAGCATACAGTTGAAGCAAGAATCCTCTGCAGGCGTGCACTGATTTTATTCAGCGACACTATGATCTCAAACGTAATACATTTTATTCATTCACCAAAAGTCTCTGCTCAACCTGACTCAGAGTTCATGCATGCAGCACAGAAACATCTAAACAAGTCACATGTAAAAAGCACATTATGTCTCCACAGGAGAATGACATCAAACAACCTTAGGAGTCAAAGGTGATGGTGTGCTGTAGGTCCTGTAGCACAGGGCCTGTCTGACAGCGACTGACACACACAAATTAAAACCCTGGTTAACTCCTGCACTGATACGGGTGGAGTAACGCAGCTGGAAAACCTATCCTCCCAAACACATGCAGTTTACTTTTGTTTTAAAGCTAATTGATAAAAGATTTCATTCCACTGCTCAACGCTAGTTTATGGCACATTAGTCAGAATGTTGAGTTCATAGGTTTTGATTCATCTCAAAGCTCGCGGGGTTTGAAAGACTTCAGTATTAAGCATAAACAATTTTTACTTTTAAAACAAAGTATGAGTTGCTCCCTGTTGGATGAATCACCAAATCCACTTGCTCTCCAATTAAATAAGCTCTCTCTTACCCCTAACAATTTGTTTTTCGTGTTACACAAGATCTTCCTCCTAATCTGCGTTTAAAAACAGTATCACGCTCAGAAGACAGCTACAAACTAAATTTCTGAAGGGGGCTAAGTGGAGTATCTGTCACTGAACAACTACCACACAAACCTGAAGTGAACTTGAGGGTAACGGAGAATGCTTTTAGTGTGGTACTAGCCACTATATGCACAGAAATGTGTTAATTATGCTAATACTAAACCAACACAATTTATTATTAACTTCATTTAAAAACCACACAAAAATTATTAGCCGTATTAACTTCTAGTTAGCCAGTGTTCTAATACTCAGGAAGCACCACAAATCCTGCTATAACACCTCTTTTCAAGTACTGATTCATAGAATCACAGATGTTAGAAAGGATCTCCTTCCTTTCTCAGTTTAGTCCTAACTCTTGCTCAAAAAGCAGGCTCAACACCAAATTAAAACCAGCCTGCTAAAGGCTTTGTCCAGTTTTGCAAATCTTGAAAGTGTCCAAGAACGGAGATTCCAGTGTCTCTGGCCAACCAATCCTTAATCATTTTTTCCCCTTATACTCAGACTCCTCTCCAGTGACCTCTCTTGCTCCTTTTTATGACCTCTGTCTCACATTCTTCTCCCATGAACTTCTGTAAAAAGCCTGGCTTCAACTTCCCACCTAAAAAGGCAAATAACTCGATAAGACTGTGGGTTCGGCTAAGCTACAATAGCTACGTCAAATCAGACGTGACACTTTTCAAACACTTACCGATTTCCTAGGTACCCAACAGAATTATATACATCCCATGTGACAGTGAAATGCTAAAGAGAGTAAACAATATCTAAATTAAGGATTAACAAATATAGGAATCCCAGCAATCTCCCTGACAACCTCGATTTAGTCTGTTTCCCCATGTATAACAAGCATACTTTTAAATAAGCAAAACAAGCCCATTGCCAAACCCAGTTAAGAATGTAACTACTCACTGCCATCTCATGCCAGCCTACTCTCAGGGCTGGCATGAGATCAGATGATTGTTTGCCAAAACAATTTAATTTTTTCTGCCCATTTCATTGCAAACAAAAATAATGACAAAAACACCAGGCACCCATTTCCACCTCCAGTCCTTTTGTCAGCAAAAAAAAAAAAAAAAAAAAAAAAAAAATTAAATCAGAGCTCTTTCAGCAACTGCGATGCATCAAGGTGCTCACAAGACAGACATTAAATTTTAGAAAAATATTCCACTTTACACACTACTAGTATAAAAACTGGAACCAAATTCTCATTGTGCAGTCCTGCCAGGTGCAACAAATTATACAAAATTCAAATGACTCTCAAAGTGACCTAAAGCAGAAAAAAATGGAATTAGTAGTTCTAATATAGACCATCTGCAATTATTTGTGTGCGTACATATGCAACAATTATCTTACAGAAAAATACTTTACACCACCATTTTCTTTTCTAGCACAGATCCTCTCTTGATAGCTTCGTCTTAATTCCTGTCAATCAGGAACAAATGCAATTGATTCAGACCTTGGTGTGGGGGGGAAACAAACGACCACCAAAACACAAAAAACCAACCAAACAAAAAAACCCACCAAACCACTATGCATCTGCAGGCCAAGCACCATTGCTCAACTTTTACTTTCAGACAGAGAGTGTGGGGAAACAAAAAAAACTTCCACCTTCTTCTTCTTCTAGAGTCTCCCTTCCCCCAAAATAATGACTTCAGCTTTCCCAGCTCCCTGTCATCTACAGCCATTTTTATTCTATCGTAAAAAAATCATTCCTCTAGACTTCTTCCCAATGACTTGCCTAATTTCAGCTGCTATGCTAGGAACTAAAAATAAATCCTCTGTTACATGGAGTTGCACACCCTCTCCCACCAAGCCCTTGTTCAGCACTCCGCTTGATGTGTGAAATAAGTTCTGGATGAGACACACTCCTCTCAGCACACCGAGTTCCTGGAATTATACGCAACAAGCTGACAGAGTGCAGGTTGATTCATCCCTATAACTCTACTGAAACTTGATAAGTTATGAAGCTGAACCAAAAAATCTCCACACCAAACTCTGAGCAGCTTTGTATACAAACTCGGTGACAACTTAACACTTGCACAAGTAGCATGGCTTCTCCCACAAAAGTCCCAAATATACCTTCATCTTATTTGTATAGTGAAGAGAATAGGGATGAGGTACAAGAAAGGTTGCTCTCTGACTACCTGATGATATTGCTAACCTCAGCAGAATCAACTCCTCATTCAAAATTAAAGCCAACAAAATTTAGTAAGATTATTCTCCTATATAACGGATATATCCTTTCCCTGATTGCAGCCTTGTTCTTCCCTCACAAACCCATGGCAGTAATTGGTAAGTCTGGCAGTCCACTCACACTGCCTCAGTTTAAAACACACCTGAATCCCACCCCTTTTCTTCCTCAGAGGTCATGTCAGTTTTACACACTGTGTACATCATGTCCAGAATAAGAAAAAAAAAAAAAAAAGATCTACTTTCCCACTCAAGCCGTTCACTCAATGATATCATCAGAGGCTAGTCACTTTATCACAGGGCAAAACTATCTTTCAGAAGGCATCCCATCCATGCTGCTGCTGAACTGTAATCGTCCCCTCAAGAAAAGAAAGCATATGACCGCAAATATTAACATAGCATACTTTTTCCACTAAATGTAACAATAAAAGCCTACTCTAGTGATTCTATAATAACTTAAAAGAACATGCAATGGAAATAGTTATCCCGTTCAATCCAATTTCGAGCTCATTTCACTTTGATTTTTTAAATTACGCATTTCTTTCAGAACAGTGTTCTCCTCTGCTAAAGCAATATTCAAATTTGCATCCACAGCTTTCAACAGAAGAACTTTCCTGTGTGATTTTTAAAGGACTTCCCCGTGGGCATCTTCAAGCACCCTTCCTAGCTACTTTAGCTAGGAAATAGTAAAGTTAGTATAAACATAAACAAACACCTTGTTTATATGAAGAAGTATCTTTATCCTGTGCAAGGAAGTATGAGTTTGTTTCCAATAACACTATAAAACAAAGTAACACCTCATATTTGGTTGCCTTTTGCTAAGATATACACGGTCACTTTCAATAAAAACACACTTCAAGTTATTCAGTATTCTAGCATTCTGTCTTCCTTTTAGATAACTGTTAGTTTCAGTAACTTTTTAATGCTTCATACATTATGAGTTTAATATCTTACCCACATGCATTCTAACTTAGTTTTCAGTGACAAAAAACCCCACAGTTCTCAGGCTGATCAGCCCGAGGCTCTGCTGCACTATACTCAATGAGAGGAACACGAGGTGCGAGCACTTAAATATTGACTTAGTTTTACCACTATCTGTGAAAAACTTCGCATAGATTAAATAAAGTTTGTAACTAGTATTCTATTCAATAAGAAAAGTCAGGTAAGTTTCAAGCGTCCGCTATACTGCTGCTCTTCAAAATCCATCAGGGAACTGAGCTAAAACGAGTTGATTCAAAGTTAAAATAGGTGTAAGTAACAGAAGTAAACAATTAAAAGTAAACACTCACATTAACTGGTCTTGCTGCTACTGCCTTTATAAAATGAGGTAAAAATAAAGCAGTGCTGTTGGCTTTGAAATATGACTATGTTTCGACTTATCAGGTTTGTAAGTAGAAATTCCTTCTTTTAAGTCAAAAAGCACAGGCATAGTGAACAAACTTCTACAGCTCCAAAGAGGGTTTTTGTGTCACATCTTTCCAAGAAGACCGGAAAATTTCCAAAT
Organism: Chroicocephalus ridibundus; assembly: GCF_963924245.1. Taxonomy (NCBI): domain Eukaryota; kingdom Metazoa; phylum Chordata; class Aves; order Charadriiformes; family Laridae; genus Chroicocephalus; species Chroicocephalus ridibundus. The sequence goes on from NC_086292.1 coordinate 20,202,396, forward strand.
TTTTTTCATTATTTTCACATTAATTCAGAAGTTCTCTTGGGAGGCACGTCGTTTGCATCATAACCACCAATATACCGGATGCTTCAATACCGACAGTAAAAAAAAAAAACAAAAAAAACACACCACCACCACCCCCCAGCCGGCCCCAGGGTGTTTCCCTCCGAAGGCGAGGGCAGCGGCCGGCGGGTCCCGCTCACCCAGCGGCGTTGCTGCCGGGGGAACCCCCGGCTCCTGTCAGCCGCCGCCCCCGGCGCGCTCCCACAGCGCGGCCCGCCGCACGCCCCCCGCCAGCTGCCGCCTCCCGCTCCCGCGCGGCGCCCAGAAGCCCTCACAGAAGCTCACACGATTGTTGGGGTTTTGGTTTTTCGTTTTTTTTTTTTTAAAAAAGGGCCTTTAATTCCTGAAAGGCCGGCACCCCCCAGGCCCGGCCGCACGCCCCTCCGCCCCAGCTCCTCTACTAGGGAAGCAACAAGAAGGCTCCCGAGCCGCTGCCTCCTCCTCCTCCCCCGCCTTCCTCCTCCTCTCCAGGCCGCCCCCAGCCCCCCTCCCAGCATCACGGCTCGCTCACCAGCTTGGGCTTGTTCCGGCTCTCCTCTTCTGCGGCGCGCCCACTCCGCTTCGGGTTCATCCTGCCAGAGCCCAGGGGCTCCTCGCCGCCGCCAGCGCCCGGAGCCGCCTGACCCTCCATCCTCCCACCGGCTCCGCGCCCCAGCACAACCCCCCACCCCTCTCTCTCTCTCACCGGGGCTGTACCCTCAAGGCCCCATACGGCCCACACACAACACCGGGCGTCTCCCCGTCCCCTCCCCGGAGCAGTTCCTGGTCCTGCTGCCCCGCCGCCTCCTCCCAATCCACCGCCTCGGAGACGCCGGACGCCCGCGGGCATGCGCGGCGCCCGGCCGGCGTTACCGCGCATGTGCCAGCGCCGCGCGCATGCGCTGTGGAGGCCGGCAGCCGCCCATAGGGCGGGAGCGGGCGAGGGCTGGCGGTGCCCGGCCGGGAAATGGCGGAACTGAGGGGTTTCGAATAGAAACGCCCACTGGAAGAGGTGAAGCCTGAACCAGAACTAACCGGCCCCGGCTTTAGCGGCGCGGAGCCGGCGTGTGGGTGGATTTATCCTGAGGGCTGCCAGCCAAGTCGTGCCTCAGGTTGCTGTGAGGAGGGAAGGCCGAGAGTGGTGCGCGGCCGTCTCCTTTCGGGCGGAGTTGGCCGGTCCGTGGGTGGGCAGCGAGTTGAGGCGGCCGGAGCCGGCTGTGGTAGTACTTTGGGGCTCTCGAGAAAGTGGGACGGCCGGCAACGGCTGTGGCAGGAGGTGTTTTGGAGAAAAGCCCTGTCTCCATCTGAGCGGCCTCCCCCAAGCAGCCGCTGGGCCCCGTGTGTGGAGTGCCCAGAGGGCGGGTTTCCTCATGAGGTTGTTCTCACCCAAGTATGTTTCACTCTGTTTCGTTCTGGAAGCACACGATACACAAGGGATTACTGCGATGTTTTAAGTAAAGAACTCCAGTCCCCAATATCTGAGTCATGTACACGTGCTCACGGTTCACAACACTGAAAGAAATTGCTTGAACTGTTTCTGTGGGTTAGAGATTCCCTTTGGGTGAGCCTCAGTCTGTAAAGTGAAGGTCTCAGCATGGATATATCAGTGTGGACAGTGGAAGCGAGCATCGCATGCCTGATTATTAGAGGGCTCACGTTGGCGGATGTCTTCATATTAATATAGTTGTTATTTTAGAAAGAGGAAAGCACGCGTTTTGTGTTTCTATAGTGGAATCTGTGCTTGTTAAGTAATACTGAAAAAACAATCATGAATAACAATCATCATCAGTTGTTTTGGTGGGACAAGGACAATCCGCAAATCTTTGGAGTCCAAATTAACATACAAAAGTATTACTTGATTGCCCACTAGAAAAGTGCCCAGCTCAGCACTTCTTCCACAGTGGGCTTGTTCTTTTTCAAAAGACAGGTGAGACCAGTACAGTGAATTTTCCCCATCTCTGTCTCATACACACATAGTTTAAGCATGCCTGAGATTCATGTATCTGTCTGCATTTCTTGTCGCGCTCTACTTAACTGAGTACTGGATGAAATAGGTGGTTTTTTTTAAAAAATCTGATCATGAAAACCTGTTGATAAAATATGACAACACCAGCTTTCAAATAAAATGACAGCTCCAAAAATTGCAGGGGTCTTAACACTGGAGTAGAATCTTTGCAGCAGAAGTTAGTAGGTTATAAAGGAGGTCAGGTCTGTCGAGCTGCGCGGTTCTAAACTCTCCTTTGGCATGCAGCTCTTCTTTTTAGTACAAGTTATCCATTTATTTCATTTTACTGATTTTAACAGTAAGTATTTGGGCATAGTTTATGCTATCTTAACCACGCATAAATTTGTAATTATGAAATTAATCAAGTAATCTTGAATTTAATGATTTGTTTGCAGTGACAGGCAATGTAATGTTATTTCCAACCACATTGGTTTATAATTTACAGTGCTTCATTCTACAGCAACAGTTTAAAAACAATTTGCGAGTTCCAGTTAAAAAGAAATGCTCAGATCTTTTTTTTTTCCTCTCTTTAGTTAGCCCTAATGGCCGTTTTGTTTTTCTGTGCTGTGTTTATTTGTCTGTATTAAGCAGCACCCATAACTGGAGCAGAAAGGTCAGTCATTCCAGAGTCGGAGAAAACACAGAATAATTTCCAACTGCCTGACATCTCTGTACACAAATTTAAGAGTTTTTAATTCAAACTCTGTAGCACTATTTGTTAAGCATAACTCTTGAGTGCTCAAGAGCTTTTTTTACTCAAATTTTCTGAATTTGCCACAATACTACTCATACTGCTTTAGTCAAGTCTTCAGTAAAACTTTTACATTAGACTGACCTCTAAGATTCAAGAGCAGCAGGCAGAACATTGCAAAAATACTTTGCAGTATGACTGAAAACAAATGCACATGACAGAACTCAAAAAAAAATGGAGCAAATGTACGTTCAGGCATTGAGTTAATTTATTTTTTGATGGAGTAAAACTCAGATCCCATTCATGATCTTAAGCAAAACGGAAAAAAAGCACTGAAGTCAGGTTTAGAGACTATGCACATTACATTGAAAAGAAAATACAAAACATTTACTATTTTCAGTGTCAATATGCAATAATAACTGTACTCTTGTCTAATTGATGGTGAAAAAATGTGCAACCATCAGGCTATAGCTACATCATGTGATGAAAGAGCTACCCCACAAGTACTCTTAGTTCCTCTTTCCTCCTGCTGTTTGCCTGCTCTCCTGGTACAAATGGCTGCCTGGTTAGCATAGTTGTCACTTTTTTTTAACTTTGACTCACAAATATTTTGCAAGTCTCCACATAGAGTGCTCAGCTGTGACTTAAAATTGTTGTACAAAAACATTGCTACAGGATTTTCTGGAGACCAGCTGTTGAATAGATTACTATAAATGAAGCATCATTAGATCTACTTCACAGCCTCCTCAGAAGTTAAAGCCTACCATGTTCTTTTTGAAAATGTTTTTAGTCATACTGCAGCATTTTAGTATTCTTTTTTTCCCCTGTTTCTTAGACTGAGAAACAAATATTCCATGTATGAACCAAGGACCTGGGGGCATTTAAACTCTGCAGGCAATTCTGAGCAAAAGGTGTGAAGTTAAATAATGCAGCTGTCCCAATTAGGAAAATTTAAATACAAAAGCCCCTCCCCACCAAAACAAAAAAAAGCCCAGAAAACCACAATTCTGCTTAAGGCAACCAGGCAAACCTCAGATCATTTTGGCAGTCAGTTTGCAATGCAGTATTTTGGCCTAGCTCTGAGAGCAACATAGTATGGCCTGAGGGTACAAACTAGTAGTTGTACAAACTGTTCTTTACTTGGCTTCATCTCTGAAGAAAATGTATTTTAAAACTATGCATTTTACAAAAATAATTTCGCAATACTAAAAACGTGTAACTATGAAAGGCCGCTGCTACGTAGATACTAACATTTCTCCTTGTGGTTTTGCATGTAATCTCAGTCACATAACCACAACAGCTAACAGTGACAGAAAACTGCAAATGTGCATCTGTAAAAAAAATAAAATTCACACAATAGATAGATAGGCATGAGATATCTTGAGCTTCCTCAAAGCATGTACTATTTTATATATGAATTTGAATGAAATAGGCCTTTGAAGGTGACTGGCTGACCCAGCAATGTAAGAACTTGTCACTCTAGCACCCTCCCTCTAAACATATAAAAAATACAATTGTGCAAGATTCCAGAAGACACACACTCCAAGTATATCTGAAAAAGAAAAGGGTTCTAGGTTTTTGTGATTTTAGAAATTCAGTGAAGGAATTTCCATTTGCCAGAGAAGGCCTAGGCTTCTGTTTAATAACAGCAGTTCTAAAACAGCTGTAGTCTGGTCACCAAACCAGCTATTCAGGTTTCAGTCCTTGAGAAATGTCCTATTCACCAGGTTTCTAGTATTGAGGAAGACAGTTAAGAAGACAGTTGAAGTCTTTGTCCTAACTGCACTGGGGAAAAGAAAAAAAAAGGAATTGTTCTGTATAATACCAGGAGAGAAAACATGCAGTATTTAACTTAACCACAAACAGGAAGCATGCTGCTAAGTCACCCAGTAGTACATTCCCCTGCTTTTCATCCAAAAGTTCTATATCATTAGCACAACCACTCTACCACAGAAAACATACCACAATCCTTCTACTACTGTTTAGCTGTAAAACTTTCTTCAAATTGTCTTGTCTCTCTTCCTGATCAGTATCATCACTGCAGTCAGTTTTTACCCTCCTCCCCTTTCCTCTCTTTTGCAGTTGTAGTTGGAATCTATTTACGTTTAGTAATTTAAAAAATCCCAAAATATATCTTTGGAAGGCAGTCAGTCTAAGATTGTTTACAGTGCATAAAAATGTGGTAAATAATAAAAAGAAAATCACAGAGTATATAGTTTATCTTATCAGGTAGGAAAATAGGATTAGAAGTATTAACTACTAAGCAGTGAAAATCAATGAAGAACATTATTTGCATATGAATAGATATTCCCTATTGACAAAATAACCTCACTTTCTAAAAAATACTCTGACTACTTAATAAATATGATTTATTTGCAAACCTAAATCCAGAGAAAATACAGTTACTGATAATGCCAATAAATACCTGTTTGCTAAAGCTTTATTTAATCTAAAACAATAATTTCCTGTCCTCTTAAAGGCAATGTTTGTACATTCTATAGTGTTTCTGTAAATTAAGTCACAAGAAGTTACTATCATATTTATACAAAATTTGTTAGATTTGAAGGTACATTAAAACATCCTATATTAACCAGTAAAACAAAGTGACATTTCATGTTACAATCATGAACAGTATCAGAAATGTTAATTAAAAGCAAAGCTAATAATGAACATTTCTATAAATCGATAAGCATTACAGCTGCAGCAAGGTTAGTTTTCTATGGCTACAGCTACATTTTGTTTTTAACCAGCTGTGAGATGGCTGCACAACAGTTCACGTTAGGCTGTGAACTTTTCCATTTTAAGTCAAGTTACACGTTTTGCCTGTACTTTTTTATAGGAAGAGGAAGCTGACAGCTTCCCACCTATTGTTTTAAAAAAGTTCTCATGTTGCATATGTTAGCAAAGTAATTACCTCTGCGGTCACAGGAGACCTATAGTTCAACTTTACTTTCCATGTCTAACTCTAATTTAAAATCTTAAAGCACTGGAGCTAGATGGGGTATATCATTATTAAATTATACATTAAAAGTACAGTCTACTTGTGTCAAGGCACTTAATTAAAGTGACTGTCCTGGTTTCAGCTGGGAAAGAGTTAATTTTCCTTTTAGTGATTGCTGTGAAAGGAATGTCAGTAATAGGTATGGGTTTTAGTTGTTGCTAAGTGATGTTTACACCATTCAAGGACTTTTTCCAGCTTCCCATAGAAGCATAGAAAAAGCAATGGAATGGCCAATGAAATATTCCATACCATAGGCAACATGCTCAGTGTATAAAGGGGGCTTAGCCGGAGGATGGGAATCCACAGTCCCTGCTCTGGATGGTGCCAATTCACCAGGTGCTGAGAATGCCCTGTTATTTTTCCAAAAGGAAAAACTTTGTTTCTGTTGAACTGTCTTTATCTCAACCCATGAGGGTTTTTTTTCTCCCTTTCCCCTCTTTTTTTTCCCCCTCTTCCCCACACCCTTGGAGCGGGGAAGAATGGCGGGTGAGCGAGCTGCTGCATGGTCCAGTTGCTGTCTGGTGTTAAACCACAACAGTGACTTATATAAATCCAGAAATAAAGTGAATAATGGGTTTTATCTGAACAAATCTTTAGTAATTTTAATTTACTCCAGGCCAGGCTCCCCTAATACTTAGGAATCAAAACATCAATACATTTTTTAGGTTTATACTTTCCAATGTGTTACTTTTTTGTTACAAGAATTTTCCCTTATTGAAGCACTTAACTAATTTAGGTGAATTCTGTTTTCACCATTTTCTGTATTTTGACCACTTAGCCTATAATTCTAGATTACAACTAGGTTTATCTTCTCCACGTGATTTTTTACTTTCAGGTTTTAACACAGTAGTATGAGAACAGCATTCATGCCCCATTCATGTTTTCTAGAAACAATACATGTATGACTAAATTGCACAGAATTACTTCAGAGGATGATGTAAAAAAATAAGTAGGAAGAAATCCCTTTTCTTGATTTTGGGCTTTTCCCACAGGAAAAAACAAAACAAACAACTGCTATATGAAATAGCCAATATACATGCTAATTATGTAATAATTGATTACCTTTTTTCCCCTTCTCTTTTAAAATGCCAAACTGTAGTCTTAGCTAGTACAAGATGTGGTTATTAGTGCAATTGTCTAAACTTTGCATCTAGTGGTAATTTCTCAATATTGCTGGCAAGCAAAATGCCTGTTCCTTTTTTTTTTTTTTTTTCCCATAAAGTAATCCCAGTAGTATCATATAGAACTTCTTGGGTTAGTACTTCCATTTTTTTTCACATTTTATGTGCTGGGACACAACTGCTCTAGGACAGTTATGTCTCGTATTATAACACTGAGTTTCCTTTCCAGCCTGAAAGAACTGGAGGTGATCTATACAGAGAGAAAAAATGTAATATTGCCACTAAATACTACATCTCAGTTTTCAAATGTACATTTAATGTTATTTATATGTGCTACCTTACCATTTTTAACAATATAGTACATCTTTTTGATTTAGAGTCAAATCCCAATAGTTACTGTTGATTTAAATACAGTATTCAGGGTCTTAGTAAAAGCTACTAAATTTTTACACTTTTTCTGTCATATCTAGTATTTTATACACCAAGCACCTATGTACTGTCTGTATCTGACAGTGTAATTCAGAGACCGTGTTCTATCATTGCCTGCAGCTCTGTAGAAGGCAACAAAAAAGGTGTTTTTTCAGAATGTGGTATCTTTTTCCCATCTAAGGCTACTCGGGGATTCTCTTGCCTGTTCTGCACATCTCCCAGCAGACCAATGGCTGAGTTGCACAGCTTATCCTGCTGTGGTATCTTCCCCAAATTGTTTAGAAAATGTCTTTTGATGTTCCTATCTCGCAGCACAATTTACTTCTCAAACATAACTAAACAGTTCAATATAAACTCCTTTTATTTACTACTCCTTTTATTTAAAACATGGGTTCCCTTGACCACATTCAGCACTAGGGACCTTTCTATTTATCTTGCTTTTCTACATCTTCACAGCTTTTGACAAAAACTAAATACCCTTCTGTAGCCATTCTCTAGCAACCTCCTCACACATGCCTCAAAATTACGCAGGGCTGGTCAGAACAGGACAGAACAGAACTGGTTATTTAATGGTCAGGCTGCTCTACATGGTAACTTTCCTACTTTGTTTATTTTGTCCACAAAGAAAGCTGTATTATGGGGAGATAGTGTTTACAATTTCTGTAAGTGATATGAAAGCTTAGTAAATAACAATTCTACAGTATACGGAATTAATTATCAGTGGAATAGCTTTATTTGTAACTCACCATTGCCCATACTCCAATAAGTAGGTTTCTGGGTGGAATTAGTTGAAGAAGTTCATTTTGATGGAAATATACATGTTTAAGGCATTAGTAGATATTAATGAAGAGCTTCCAGGCAGATGGACAAAAGTAAGCCTGATAAAAGCAAAAGATAGTGTTAAGGAATCTTTGTTCAAGTTGTTCAATGGAAGAATCAGGTAAAAACTCTTGTAATTTTCACCCATGGTAATTACCTGTTCAGCATATGAATAATAGTTTCCCTTGATAGAAAGGAATTGATTTTTTTTAACAGTTCTTGTCTTTGGGTGTAGCACGTATCATTTGTTGGTGGTATATACACTGTACGGAGGGATTTTCGTCATCAGGTCTGCGTCAAGGTTTTTTTCATAGCTATGATAACTCCACTAAAGGTCATGTTTGGGGAGAATGGTGGGACACATTTTAAAAGTGTGTCCTTTTACATGAGCTAACAGTGGGATTATTTAAACAGCTTCTTTAAAGGGAGGCAAGCTAGTTATGTGATGCAATTATTTAGTAGGTAAACTAATACTATTTTATTATATAATTTCTTCATGGTATTTAAGGGATTTGCTTAGTTAAATATCTTGAAAAGCAGGTATTGCAACTCTAAGGAATGAGAAAAATTACCCTGAGAAAAATTACCCTGAGCAGCAATGTATTTGGTGTACTCTCTGCGTTTGGTTCACTTAGTTTTTGTGTTTAACATATAAGAATCTTTAATAACTACCACTGAAATAAACTATGTCTAGCTTTTCTGATGGAAAAACATCGCTCTGAAGTCTAATAGGTTTCCTTATCATCTGGCACGGTTCTAGTAAGATGGTCTTGCATGAGGCTTACAGAAAACAAAGTGTCTTCTCTTATTCTACATTTCTCATTTCTTCTGAATTAGTCTTCTTTTTTTTGTCTGTTAAATATTGCTTACAATTAACTTACTTGTGAAAAGAAAAATTCTGGAACATGTAATCTAAATTCTTTGCTTGTCCACGTAGTCCTCTTTATAAATGAATGGAGTGTGGTAAAATAATAACACCAGTGAGAAGCAAGATTAACTCTGATCTTGTTCCACATGTGCACAATTGTATATTTTTAATTGAACAAGTAGCTGAAGATGAGTTTGAAGCTCAGCCCAAGAGAATGTGATTTTTTCACATGATAACACACATTAGACTTCATTTAGTATAAGAGGAGGTGACTCTTAGGGTGGCAAGTGGTATATATTTCCCTCTCTATCCACATGCAAAGTGTATTTGTTAAGCAAATCTATATAATGCAAAATTAATAGATTTAAAAAAATTGTTTTCTGACAAATTACTGAGCTAATTCATGTGTCTGTAGTGACATAAGGAATAGGAGACAGTAAGAGATTACCAAACTAACAGTAATATAGTACCAAATCCTCATTACTGTCACCTTTAACTCTCCACTAAAAATGCTGTGATTCATGAAATGTGACAGTTTATGCTGTGACAAGAGGCAAGATTTTTATCCCTTCCTGTCTACCACATTCTGACTTAGGGAAGAATACTGTCTGCACTCAGGCTGCCATAATTCACAGCCATGTGTTTTAAAATCAATTGAAATTGTGCAAAAAGAGCAAGGTGTATAGGCTAGGGGCAAGTTAAGCTTGTAAGCCAGATCAGTGTATACTATTGCTCATTTCTGCATCAGAACACTTGTGTCCTCTATTGAATCTTCGGTGTTGGGAGTATGAAGAAAAAGCTGCCAAAGCAAAACGCTCTCCTGCATATATCTCTCTGGAGAAACATGAGCACAAGCATGGGACAGATGCTTGTTCCGTTGCTTAATGCATTATAGGAAGGTGACACAATGCTGCAGTGATAAGGATGGTACAAGAACTGCAAGTTTCTGGTGTAGAAGAATATAGGTTCAACTTACAGGAATTATTACTGTCCAGTTTTTAAAAAACTTATTTTTCTGACAATCTTATAATTTCAGAATAGAAATGGTACAGAAATCTGTGGATGAAATTGTCCAGGGAGAAGACAGCAGGAGGAGAGGGCTCTGTAATCTTCGTAGACAGCTGGAGAGAGAAGGTGAGGCTATCCGAAAGAGTGTCTGAAAGAGAATCGGGAAAATAAGAGGAAGCTAAGAGAGGGCAATGCAGTCAAGTAGCTATGCAGTCAGCTGCTAAAGGTGTCTAATGGCACGAGAAAGGTCAGTGTTTCCCAGTTTGGCTAGAAGGTCATGCCAGATTTCCCTGAGTGTGGTTTCACTGCAGTCTAAGGAACGAGTGGAACTGGCACAGAGCTCCACAGCCACTGTTTCTGCTGGAATTTGGAGTTCTGTGGTCTAAATCATGCTTGTTCCTCGGGGAAGTTTGTCTCTTTACATCCTCCAAGGACCTTTGAGACTCCCACCCCCTTATTAAGGAAATCTTTTTAGCCACCTGAGGGTATTAGAAGTATCCACCGGTACGGGACTGTTTACGTGCAGGTAATAGTTCAGTTAGTTCTGAAGTCTTTGCTGTGAAGTTCTTGCTTTGCTTTGTCTTTTCTATGTATAGTTCTACTAATAGAAAGTTATTAGTTAGAAGTTGCTTCGCATTTTATTCAAACTGTGGTTTTATTTTAAAAAGTTAGCCCTGCTGTAAAAAGAGGGGTTTTTTGTTTCTGCCTGTTACCCTTTCCAGTCTCCTGGTGCCCCCTTTTGTGTACAGCAAACATTCATGTGACTGTTGTTAAGTGGATTGCGAAAGTGATCTGGGTTAAAATATCCCTTATTTAAACATGGTTCAATTCCTTAACATTGCTTATCATGTGGTTTCAGAAATACCTGCATTGGTACAAAAGGGAAGACAGGTAAGAGAGCAGTGTTAATCCCCTTCACCATACAGCTGTCTCTTTCAGGAATCTAGCTCCTTTCTCTGATCTGGCCCAGCTGTGTCATCTTGGCTCAGGCTGCTGAGGAAATTGCTAAATTTTGAGGAACAGCTGTGGGAAGGCCTGTAAAACAGCCATGTGAGATAAATAAGAGCAAAATTACAGACTGAGCTAGGCTTGCTGGTGGTTTAAGGATTGAAGAGAGAAAATACTAACATGGCAGCGTATGAAATCTTAACTGAAAAGACTAGGGACTTAATGAAAGGCAGTCACGTAACAATAGTAAGGTTGTATTGCTGCATCCAGTGAAAGATAACTTTTATTTTCTAGGGTTTTGTTTGTTTGGACAGCAAGGATTCTTTGTCTGTTTTATTAGCCTGGTAAGTGTATTACTCTTAGTGAAGTAACTTGTTAAATGCAAGCCATGTTTTATGTGTGTTAACTGCTAAATTACTGCTTTATGTTTTTAAGCTGCATATGTATCTTGTTTGTGCAGTTTCTGTTCATGGCTGAAGGTACCTAAAAAGGTGACACAACCAGTGATGGGGGGGTGTATTTTAGTAGTACTACTGGTTTACGCTGTGTAACTGTAGGATGGTATGTGGTTTGACTCGCTTATGTAGGAAATATCAAGAAACAGTACTTTAGTTTTTTGACAACAGAAGAGCTTTTATGGATTTAACTCCTTTCAGACAAATCAGTTTATATAGTGATAAATGGTTTGTTTATTTCTGGACCTTCTTGGATCTTAATGGGGTATTTTAAATCAACTGATGTTTTTAGGTTATCCTGTGAGTTCTACATGGCATTTGTGCTTTTGTTAGGTATTTTCTTTACCCCTGTTTAATGAACCTAATGTAGCTGTGAAACACTTTAATTTTCTTGAAAGCTTGCCAAGTAATTCATAAAACACTAGTCTTAGTATGATTCAGATTTCTTTTTGTATCCTTAGTAATCTAGTAATTTAACCTTAGTATAATCTTACTAGTCATGGTTAGCCAGTTAAATTGACCCTTGAAATTATTTCTCCAAAGTAAATCTGCACTTTAACAAAGCTACTTCTTTTCCTCTTTCTCTAATAAATAAACGTCTGTCCCAAGACAATATCTTTAGGTAAGAATCTACCTGAGGCTTATTGAAAGGCTGGTAGTAGTATACTGAGCTAAAACCCTGAGTTACTTTCTAAGTATAGGAAAAATAGTAAGAATTAACTTAGTAAGTTCAAATTCTGTCCTGAAGCAACCTGACTACAACAACATTGCAGTGAAAGAAAGGTGCGGTTATCTGGAAGTACTATGAAACACATTTTTGGGTTTGTTTTGGGTTTTTTGGTGGTTTTTTTTTTTCAGAAGAAATATTAGAAAATATTGTTAGTTCTCTAATTTCTTTTAAGAGTGCAATTTAATGGTGTTATTTTCTTGTTAGGCCTTGAATGACACCTAGGCAGACATGAGTAGGTCTGACTGTGTATCTTGAAAGTGTATTGAAGCTGTTTATTCTTTACGACTAGTTTTCTTGATCTTTTGCATAGATGGATATTAGAACATTGTGGATTCTCTGGATTGCATAGAGAACAATGTTTCGTGGATTTTTTCTTAACAATACAAACCTATAGTTATTTCTGTTTGGAAGGTAGTTAAAGAGGCACTGGCTGTAAGTGTGCTTAAACAGGCTAAGGCAGAATAAATATCGTGATGCACATCAGTATCCAATGTTACCTTTGTTTTACTGAAAAAAACATTAGTCAGCATGTTACCAATAGCGATGACATTGTGTTGCTTAAACTCTGAACTGATTAGTCTGAGTTCTCGTGGTTCTCCTTCATATTGAGTCACACCTAAGCAAGTAAACATGGTAGTAGAGTAAGCTGTGAGAGCTTTTTACAATGTTTCCTTTGAAGTACCTCTTCTAGCACATTTTTTTTAAAAGTCTCGTATAAATTTGCTTTATGACAGAAAAACAATTCAGTAAAACTAGACTTCAGAGCAGAGTATTTCTGTGTAGTTTTTGTGAGATCAGTCATTTAAGTGAGATGAGTCACTGAATCACTTCATGTAATTACATAGCCACTTGTTTGCGGTTCATAGACTAAAGTTAAAAATATTTTAAGCATATGAATGTTTAGATAAGGGAGATGACATAATTGTGAACAACTCCCAGGTTTTAACAACTGAGCCATTATTTTAAGTTTCATAATGGGTCCTCTGGTTAATTGGGAGTCTCAGGCTTTACGTCAATTATGTCACACTCCCTGAAATCCTCAACAGTACTTTCACAGACTTCAATAATATCTTATTTATTGTTATAGGACAGCTAATCAACTAAACATTCCTCTGCTGCTAAATACAGCCAGCAAGCTGCTTATGACTCAGGACTCTGGCAGATAATTCTGATGCATATCAGTGAAAACTATACTGGCTACTGTCATGTTCCTTGTGTGAACAAATACCAACTTCTTGGATCTTATTTTTCACATTCTAGGTTCATGTTCCAGTATGCTTTCAGTGTTCACTGTAGTAAGCTTATGCTTGTAAAGGACTAGAAAAAAAACCCAAACAATTTCATCATGTAATCATTCTGGAGTGTAATGCACAGTAAGCTCTGAAATGTACAATGTTATATCCATGGTTAATTAGTAATTAGGCTTTCAAAAGTTCATGAATCTAATCTCCATACAGAGCAGTAGTTAAGGACAAGTTACTGGATAAACACAGCAATATCCGAAACGAGAATTTTTATAGCAGTTTTGAAAGTCTTTGGATGTTGTTGCAGTTTTCTAGGTGGGAAAAGTGCACCGTAAACTCACACTTGCAAATCAAGAGGTATATAATATTAATTAAACACTTTATAGAGACTGTGAAATTAATTTCCGCCTATAACAGTAGTTTGGGGAAAAACTTTCCTGACAGTTATTTGTATATCTCCTGCCTAGTATCTTTTCATCTTTCAGTATAATGTATAAAATAGAAAAGGAGCTGCTTGTCAGCAGCTTGTTAAGTTCCTTAAATTTAATACCAGCTTTGAAAGGCAAATGGTCACTCAAGTATGTCTAACACACTTATTTCTGTATAAATATTTTTATATTTAAAATAAGCTAGTATAATAAGAAGCTTGTTATCATCTCAGATTAGCGGATCAAGACTACTCAGAGACTAAGCAGCTGTACACTTGACTGAGACAGAAGAAACAATCTTTGCTTGTTCCTGAAAAATTGCTTGAACCTCAGGCTTTTACAATGTGACTGCCCTGGCAGATAGTTTATATTAAGCTAATAATCTTTTCACAGAAGCAATAAGAAACTTGAAGTGATTAGCATGTTTGGTTTTTGTTTTTTTTTTTTTTTTTTTTTTAAAAAGCAGGGGGAGAGGGGCAAAAAGGAGAGTGTAAAAAAAAAAAAAAAAAAAAAAAAAAAAAAAAAAAAAAAAAAAAAAGGCTAGCACCGTCTGGGAGACTAAAATGCCAAGTTCAGTTCAGTTGAGCAGAATGCCAGAACTGTCCCTCCATTGCCAAGAGGGATGCTCTTATTGCAGGGATGGCAAGAAGTACCAGCTCCTTCATTCTGAAGATGGGAAGGCTTTTTTTGAAACTGATGAATCTTCTTCCATGCATGTCATTCCTAGTTCATATATTCCCTGCTGTTCTAGACACTGTTTGGATTGCTGTGGTTTGACTACTGCTCTTGCCGGTTCAGACTTCTGTTGACAATCTGTCAGCACCACTGATTAAACACCAGCACAAAGAGGGTTAAGACTTACAAGAGCACTTCCTGGGCTTTGCCCTTCTGTGGTCTAGAAACAATTTGGTATGTCCACACTTCTGTTCCCACTCTGAAGCGATAAAGCAGAATGCATATAATCTTGTTCATTGATAACTCACAATTTTTTCCTCTGTTTAGCTTCACATCTGTAGTTCAACTTCAGAATTCAATGCCTTTTGCTGTTGGTTTCTGCATATTGTGTTTACTAATTAAGTGTAGGAAACATAATGGAGTAACTAATGAAATGAGTAGAATACAGTTATTTAACATCACTTCTTGGGTTTATATATTCTTATATTGAACTAAAGCTAATGAGGTGTTAGTGATGCACAGCAGCCAAGATTATGCTAATCTGGTTTTAGTGACATAAACAGGAGAATTTTAGAGCTGCTTTTTTAAAATCAAGTATCCTTTTCAGACAGCTGAACAAAGGAATAGAGGAGTTTGATTCTCTAAAATGAAATATATTAGGAGCATTAATGGTTGCCTAAAACATGTTCCTATCTTGTCAGTTTCTTTTTCTACTTTGCAGAAAAAGATGGTTTAAAAAAGATATGCAAAAATTCGCCTGAAATTAAATGTCTGTTCTAAAACACGTACTTTAGTTAGTAAAAACAGAAAACCTATTTGATTGTAGAATGATTTTGAAGAAAAAAGTGGTCCAGGCAGCTGGCATATATAGCGTCTTTGGAAATACTTTTTTTTTTTTTTTTCCTGTAGAAATGTCTACATAAACAACTATATTGTGCTTGTATGCTAAGGTCTGATTGCAATGTAATGGCAGTTGTTGGGATGTTAGTATCATGTTACAGGTGTTGAGGTGGTTTTGAATCTGCTTCATTTTCTTGTACAAATTTTGGGAAAATAAATCATAAACTCAGGAATTTTACACCTGAGACAGTAATTGTTCATAGATTGCTGAAAAGAGAAGTTAGTGGAGGTGCTGAGTTCATTATGTTTTGGGAGTAGTGCATCCAGTGCTTTTATCTACATTAGATGAATCCAAATTGCATACTGTGATATACTGTCTAAGGTAACTCTTAATCAGATGCCCAAGCTGTATTGGAATTATTTTTTATATTTAATATTTATAATTAATTGACTTTTGAATAAAACATTTAAAATGTCAATGTTTAGATATTGGATTTGCAGCATTGCTTACTTTTGTAGTTCTAGATTTTGTTAATGAATTTGAGCATTCTGAAGAATGACAGCCATTAGTTTGAAAATGCAACTTAAGACATCACGAGTATTTGTTTCACCTCATTGATACTTTCTACCAATATGTAGTGACTTCCAGCTGCTCAGAAAAAAAAAAAAGAAAATTTTAATGGGCCATTATTGGCTGCAAGATTCCCTGCCAGAACATTTGTTTTGTAGGAGGAACTATATATTCTGTACAATAGAGCACTTAAATGTATTACCTCACATTTTTTACAAGCATGGCTTTATTTTTGGCACCTTTTTCCATCAGTGAGATAGCACAATATATGTCTAGATGTAAACTGCTTATGTTGTGGAAGGAACAAAAACTAGACAAACCAAAGGGACAGAAGTTAAAATTACAGAATACAAATGTACTTTCTGAATGCGGAGTCAGTACAAAGGAGAAAATTCTAATGTACTTCTAAGGTAGAAAGGAAGAGTTTCATAAATGTAAGGTCATGGAGCAGTCCTCCTTCACTGGCAGAGCTCATGTTCCACAAACCTCAAGTTCTCTCAGCGTACATACAAAAAGCCTTAGACAGAGGTAGTGTTTAACAAAAACAAACAAAAAAAATTAATCCATTTCAAAACTGGATTGCCTTTTGATCTGGGATCTGTTAATCTCACAGGCTTAGCATCACTTCTAACACAATGTACAATGGGAAATTAGAAAAGTAGTAAAAATTTAGTATTTTTGGAGTTTCAAGGGCTATGTGGTTTATTTAAGAAAGAGAATTGGATGGAATTAATTAAAAATAATAGATCCCTTCTCCCCCAGTCTAAATTTTGAAGTCCAGTAGACTGGTGTGGAGAATTTCTGGATTAATGTTTCCATCTCTGCATTTTAAATGAATTTAAAATGTGTCAAAACTCTTGGCTGGCATGATTGCTGTCCTTTATGCAGAACTCTTTTAACTAGTGACTTCTTTTATTGCACATGAAGCTAGTGGAAACAACAAAATAATGTTTTTCATTAATTCTTTTATTAATCTTTTTATTGATGCCCAAAAGTGGTATTCAGATACATAGGGATATTATTTCTGCTTTTCTATATCTAAAACTTGACTACACTTCCCATCTGGCAACTTGTAGCACTAAAGTACATGCTTTGTGCAAATTAGAGCAACCTGAAACACTAATAAATGTTAGAATTATTATATTGATAAATGGCTAGTTCATTCAGGAGTCTCTTAACTAGTAAATGGAGCTTTGTTGCTATATCCTCAGACTATCTTGCAACTACAAGCAGTTTACTAGGGCAGACACTTCTAAGAAAAAAAAAAATGCTTCTAGGTCTAACATACTACTGCAACATTAACTGTTCCAAGAAATGTTCTAGTGTGTGGTTTTTTTCTGTGCAGTCCATGGCCAGTAGCCATGAATAAGCTAATTTAGCCTGAATCATAAGTGATGATAAGAAATACTTTCCTGTCATAACGGTACCCAACTTCAGGGGTTGTTTTATCTCAGAATTTATGTTTGTCTGAGATATACTGCCCTGTTTCTTTCAAGGGCTATTTAAATGTCTCCAGTGTAAAGTAAAAGCTTATTTCACTTCAGAAACAGGTGTGTGCTGACTCAGGATGGGGCAGCACTGTTCCCTCCTTTAGATCTGCTTGTTCTGCCATGTGTCCAGTCCACAGCAGCTGCATAGCTTTCTGAACAGTGATGAAAGATGAGGGAAGGAATAACAGGAGCATGGCAAAATGTAATATTTGAAGAGTTAGGAATGCTGGGAATATGTGGGTTTCTCACCCACCCCTTTGCTTTTCAAAAAGGTTATATATCTAGCCGAGCCCTGCCTGAAGTTCAGTGTTATTAGCTCAGAGCTTCTCCAGGTTTTGTGTGTTCCTAGCTGTCCCCCTTTACAATTAATAAAGAAATTGTGTGTTCTGTCTCTAATGAAACCAGTTCTCTCATGAAATGGCAACAGCAATGTGGAGACTTCATATAACTGTCACACCAAATGCATTTGACTAGTGTCACACTAGTAAGAACATCACTGTAAGGGGAGACATATTAGATATCTTGCGGGGGGGGGAACTGCCTTGAATGACAGGTGTCATAAGAACAGGCTAGGCCGATGTGAACAATAAAAAACAAGTATTTATAGGAAGAAAAAGCATCTGGATTTTACATAACAATTTTCCTGGATTTTTTTGGTAGTTTTTTTTGTTTGTATTTTTAATTACGATTGGCTATATCAGTATGTGAAAACAAGTGTAGATAGACTTAATCTGGTGTTAGTTACGTTATGAATAATGTGACCACACAGTTTGCAGAAAACAGGAAACAGCTTTGTCATACTTCCTTTTTGAGGGAATGCTTCATCATGACACCACTTAAAATTAAACATTAATTTGTCAGCTGTGGGAGACACCCAATGTTGCACCCTAAAGCAAGTGTGTACAAGCAAATCAGTTTCAGTTGCTAGAATGACAAATAATTTTTTTTTCCCATCAGAATAATTGACCAATTATTCAGTTTCTCATTGTGCATGTACAGGAGCTTAAAGGAAACTTTCAGTAGTGACAGTGATGTTTCTATAAATGTAAGAATTTTTTATATATATATATATACACACACACATACCAGATCTCTGGATAATGATGTCTTATGAGAAAATGTTAAGTGCTGTGCTGCAGAATCAGTGAAGATGTGTTGATTTTTGTAATAAAAAGTAAATCTAAATAAAATATATGTTTAATAAAAATGTGGGGTGTTAAGCAGCAAAATAAACATGTAATTGAGCATAAACTTAAAGCATTGAAATGACTTTTCTATAAAAATATTCTCCTTAAAACAGTGTTTTCCAGTTGACAGACAAGTACAAGTTCATGGAATGCTTCGTAAAAGAAATGTAGGTTTCTGCCGTCAGTCAACAAGTGTTTTGCCATGTAGGGTCTGCACTTCCATTTGAAATGGTTTGATAGCAAATTTGGTATCAAATTTGATAGCAAATACTTGAGGCTCAGGGGTTTTGACTTGGAGACTTAGGTGTTCAGTGCAGATACATGGTAAGAAAGTCTATATGTTCTCAATGGCAACTTCAGATTTCTGTCTAATCCAATTTGTGCATCTGTAAGTGAAGGATATTGTTTTAGCTTCCACTGGCAGTAGGATAGCAATGATTAGCAGCAGCAGGTCTGCTTTGTGAGTACTGCATATAGTGAGCGAAAGGGAGGTAGGCAGCATTTAGTGACAGTATCTTTTAAACGCTTAGTGATGACTAATATGTTAATTAAAACCTGAGTGGATGCAGCTAATGATGTCCTGCTCTGTATTTCTAGAGCTGAAACACAGATCCGTCTAACTCATTATGAATGCTCCAAGAGAGCTGTTAAAAGGGAGCTATGCTAGACCTGTTGCTGTATGGAATTCCTAAAGAACTCGTTTGGTGGGGGTGTGGGAGAATGCATAGATTCTAGGAGAGGTTTTGAAACCCTAATGATATTTATAAAAACAAAATTCTAACAATACAACATTCAACCAATGGAAACAAGCATTGCTTTCATAACTATATATATGTATTTTGCCTCTAATTTCTATTTTTTTCAGTGCTCTGCATAACCTGATTCATTTTTACATTAAGACAGAACAAATACTTTGCTTTCAAAATAAAGAGAGTGTACATGTACAATGTTCTACATTGGCTCATGAGGTGATGAAAGCATTTCCCAGAGAGAGTGAGAAGAAGCAAGAGTTTTCCCTCCTGGAACCTTGAGTGTGGAAGCGATCTCAGAACACTTGCTATTTCTGAGCCTGGCCCTGGGGTGAGTGAGAAGGGGTGGTTTTGAGGCTGAAGGCAACAGGAAAGAGCAGAGCCCTGAGGTTTGTGGGACAACAAATGCAGTTCCCAGAGAGTGAAAACAAGCAAGAGTTTTCCCTCCTGGCAGCTGGGGAGCAAGCTGCGGACGTTCACTATTTTTGAGGCCGGCCCTGGGGTGAGTGAGAAAGGGTGGTTTTGAGGCTGAAGGCATCAGGAAAGCCCGGAGCCCCCGGGGTTGTGGGGTGACGCAAGCGGTTTCCAGAGAGCGTGAGAGCAAGGCACAGTTTTCCCTCCTGGTAACTTGGGTGTGGGAGGATTCTCTGGATGTTTGCTTCCAGAGAGTTTGTACGCTGTCTATTAGCAGAGCAATAAAGAAGTAATACAGAAAGGCTCACCTGTTCGTTATGTGAGG
This sequence comes from Chroicocephalus ridibundus, assembly GCF_963924245.1. Taxonomy (NCBI): domain Eukaryota; kingdom Metazoa; phylum Chordata; class Aves; order Charadriiformes; family Laridae; genus Chroicocephalus; species Chroicocephalus ridibundus. The sequence goes on from NC_086292.1 coordinate 20,222,430, forward strand.
TTCATTAGAAATAGAGTTAAAGGAAATTGGAGATAACTGTCTCCCCTTGCTGCTTTTGAGCCCTCATAAAGGAGAGTACATAAGTTTTTATTCTGTTGGCGAGTGACAGATCGCATGGGCACTGTTTTATTTGAAGGAAAAGGCAAGTGAAACTAGTAGGGGAGTGGGCTGAATAGAAGAAAAGTTATTGTTAAAGTTGGTAGAGTGTTTTCCAGTGTTCCCAAGCAAGACACTGCAGAGAGTACTGATATTAGAAGACTGAATACAAAACAAAAATTTGAAGTTGCAATGGATTGCAAGAGGGTGTTTAATGCTGACATCTGTTTTGGTTGTTCTTTTTTCCCCTCATAGTGCTGTATGGCTGTTTGTGGCTTGGATGTAGCTGCTGGTGGCTTGGACAGGTGTACTCTTTGCTGGGTAAAAAACTGGTGGGATGGCTGGGCCCAAAGAGTGGTGGTGAATGGAGTTAAATCCAGTTGGTGTCCAGTCACAGGTGGTGTTTCCGAGGGCTTGGTATTGGGGCCAGTTCTGTTGAATATCTTTATCAATGATCTGTATGTGGGGATTGAGTGTACCTTCAGTTAGTTTGCAGGCGACACCAAGTTGGATGGGAGTGTCGACCTGCTGGAGGGTAGAAATGCTCTATGGAAGGATCTGGACAGGCTGGATCAATGTGCCAAGGCCAATGGTATGAGGTTCAACAAGGGCAAGTGCTGGGTCCTGCACTTGGGTCACAACAACCCCATGCAGCGTTACAGGCTTGGGGAAGAGTGGCTGGAGAGCTGCCTGGCAGAAAAGGACCTGGGGCTGTTAGTTGACAGCCAGCTGAATATGAGCCAGCAGTGTGCCCAGATGGCCAATAAGGCCAGTAGCATCCCGGCTTGTATCAGAAGCAGCATGGCCAGAAGGACTTGGGAAATGATTGTTCCCCTTGTTCAGCTGCTCATTTGCTTTCTTCCCATCTTTCTAATTCTGTTGCTTTGTAGAGAATCTCATGGTTTTCCTGTTGTTGAGTGAATGCATCTTCTTAAAGCTGCTAAAACAACTGTTGTGTTTGCTCGTATATCAACTTGCAATAAGACCTTTGGAACATGTGAAGGAGTAGTTCTGCATCCTTTGTGCAGCTTTTCCATACCTATTTAAGCTTAATAATTTTTCTGTACCTAAAGACAATCAAAATCTGTTGATGACCTTCTTTTAAATTTTAGGTTAAGGAAGCAAACAAAAAAAGAAGTCTCCTCAGTCAATTGGCTTGGTTTAACTCTATTTATCTGAGCTAAACACAGGAAGGCGAATATCCCAACCTATGTTTAATACAGAAAACAGAAGGACTGTACCTTCAAATTGCTTAGCAGCTTCTGGTGGTAAATTAAGGCGGACAATAACAAGCTGAAATGAGTATTCATGGTCAAATATACTTCTTAACTGCTTATATTAAGATCTTAGTTGCTCTTGAACAGTTGATAAGCTGTTTAGGCATTGCTATGAAAATACAGTGCCATTTTTTTTTTGTTTAGTTTTTTAGTAACGGAGACAAGACTTATGCATAAAAGTAACGCAGTGTTTGTGCACACTTGCTGCCAGTCTGTTAAGTGAGCTTGAATGAGTTGAGACCTGAAATGTGGTAATCTTTGCAGGAATTATTTTTCTGTTATGTGTGCTGATTGCCTAATAAAACTTTCAGGTTGATGTTAAAGTTCTTATGTATGATTATAAATGGGCTGAAATTATTGTTCTTACTTAACAATAATTGTTTGTCACATTATAAATTTGCAGCCGAGGCACAGAGGTGCATCCAACTTCTTGGCTTTACTGATAGGATGGTAAATATATGGAGACCTCCATTCCTTACGGAAGGAAGCCTTCATATTGCCTCATAAAGGAGGCAATAACAAACCCAAATCAATATGCTAGGAACAGAAAGGATTTACGCAAATCTGAGAAAAGTACTATTGAAATAGTCAATTCAGTGTTAAATGTCAGGTATTGCTTTAGAAAACATGTATCATGGGACACATTCTACTAATTCTTACCTTCATGTGATTCTGAGCAGAATTTACTGCTTCAGTTTATTTTAAAGGAACGTGTACATCTTAAGCTTGGAATTTGGAAGCATAATTAAGATGAAAACAGGAAAGCATGGCATAATTATGTATTTACTTCACCGGATGTTTCGAACTGTCACTGTGATCGGGGAAGAACTGAGTTTTATAACATCTTAAAAACAAAAAAATCCAAAACCACAAACCAAACTCTGAGTCCGAATAAAGTATTTGTGCCAAAATTAAACCACGCCTCGCAGAATGTTGCCTTATGTGCATCCTTCCCCCTGCAGCAGTAGCTCAATGAGCTCCAACAGCAAACATCATCTGATGAGAGAACCGCAGCTTTCTTCAGTAGTTTCAGCATCTGTGCTGTCCCGTTCAAGTAAGTCATAGCTTTAAAAAGCTTAATTGAGAAAGTAATCTTTATTTTTGACATGAATCAGAAAACATTTAAACTTGTGGTGGTTAATTACGGTAACGTTGTACTCTGTTAGATTTGAGAATGTGATGCTTCCCTCTACTGGCCAACTCGCAGAGTAAGTTTTATTATCTGGTGAAGCAAGCAACAACAACAAAACCCCCCCGAAAAAAAAACCAAAAAAAAAAAACAAACAAAAAAAAGCAAACCACCCAACCATTTTAAAAAGAGCAGCCTATATGTTGGACTGAGGTAAGAGGATTGTCATTGCTGTCCCTTACCTGCATCACAAAGAAGCTTTATACTGTAAAGTGACTAAAATTACATCAGTCAGTTTTGGGAAGAAGTACGCTAATATTTTAAGCCACGTGTCTTCTAGTAACACTAATGCTGAATATTTGCAACACATTACAAAGAGCATGCAATGAAGTCTCTGAATTTTGCAAGGAAGACTTTCATCCACTGTGGAACCCATGAAGCATATAGCCTCTGACTGATATTGAAAATGGACTTATCTTTCAGCTTCACTTGAAGAGTTTAAAGGCTCCTTTAATTTCAGATTATAATTTTTGCATAAATCTCATTCTATGAGTTGATGCAAAACCCACACAAATTTCCTGGTCAGTCACAAGAAAAAATGCTTATCTTTTGACTGTAGTATATTGTCCGTGAAATGAGTTACCAGTGATGGTAGTATTCTAATTACATGAGCGTTCAAAGATGCTCCGTACAGTTTAAGACAGCATTGTATGGGAGTGCCTCACCCTGTCAGAGCACTTGCATATCACAGAGTGCTCTTTCAAGTGATTAAGAGACTTCTATGTTTGTACCGCAATTCCTTATTTACTTAAATGATGCCATTTTGCCTCTCTAATGTGTAATGTTGCAGATTCTTCACCTTTGTAGGTAGAGATGAACAGCTCACCAGAACACCTTTTCTTCCCTTTAAAATGTGAGTTCTCATGTTAAATTGGTTGTAGCTACTGAGGGCCTGCGCAGGTTAGTTCCCCTGAGATCCACAAAGACTGGAAGGTCTTCACTCAGGACGTACGGATCCTCTGCACTTCCCTTGTGCAGCTGTTATCCTGTAGTGACCAACAGAAGGTTCATTGCTGCTGGTGTTGTGAGTGCACATTTTAAAAAAGCCAACTTACTTTGCCAGTAATTGCAGAGGAGATTAGTATGTTTTGCAGTGGGTTTCCACTTGTTAAGTGCACATAATTGCACTTTCTCACTAGTGTAAGATACAGACAAAGATAGAAATTGTCTTCTGAAAACTTTTCTTGCCACTCCCTAACAGCAAGCAAACCAGCAAATTATGTGTCTGAGTTTAAATTATTTATATGGGAGATCTGAATGATATTTCCGGCTGTAATGAGATAATTTTTTTTTAACTACTGATAATTAAAGCAACTTATGCTTTGATTCTCTGCTGAATGTTCCAGGACTGGGTAGCAGGCATCTGTATGGCTACAAGATAAATACAGATGTCACAGTACCAAGCTTGTCAAGAGTTCAAGGAGTGCCTGGATGACGCTTATAGCCATATGGTTTAATTTTAGGTAGTTGAGTGGGAGTTGGACTTGATCCTTACGATTCCCTTCCAACTTGAGATAGTCTATGATTCCTTTATGTGTTGTTTTGGTATTGGACATTAGTCATAATGCCACTTACCATGAAACTACTCTTCTTGACTCTAGACCCAAGATTACATCTGGTTAACAGCTAAGAAACAAATAAGTCATCAACTCTGTGCCGGGGTTATATAGCTGAACAATGCTAATATTTCTTCAAAATGCTTTTCAACATTGAGTCACTGTAAGATCTGCAGTAGAGTCCTGTGGTTTCTGTAGCTTAAAGTATTTTAGAACTTCAAAGCTAGTGTTAGCATGCCTTTAAGGTAGAGTTTGAATACTTCAGAATTTATAGACTTGGCTTATTAGGTTTCTTGAATAGAATTACCATGGTCTGAAGTTAGGAAAAAGAACCTCATCAGGAAAAAGAAGTCCTGAACAGCCCATCCTCGTGGGTCTCAGGAAGTATAGTTGTTACCCACGTGTCAGGCAGAATTGTGTAATAAGACAAGCGAACTGGCTGTAAAACTTCCAAAGAAAGAAGCTTGAACAGCAGTGAAATTTGTACCAAGCCTTAAAACACAGGGGAGGATGTTGTCTTCTCAAAGCAGGTGTCTAAAGTGACAAATGAATGGCATTGGACAAACCACAGAAGACTTGAGTATGGTCTGTTTGCCAGGGAAGTATAACCTACTCATACTAAGTGGATGGTGCAAAATAATTTTCTGTGGAATATTTCAACACTTCAAAAGGTGATTGGGTTCCATTTCTGAGCAAACAACAGTAGAGTTTCGGGAAAAAAGGATAAGGCTGCATTCAACATTTGGATGGACTCAGCAAAGTCAGAGGCACTTGACTTTGGGGCAGCCAAGCAGGTATGCTGCAAAAGAGCCAAGCGAATAAGCTGATAGGAAGTGTATCTGCTGTGGCTCTTGATTAGAAACAATTCAGAAACCATCTCCATGAAGTGCTCTTCAAAAAGATTACTAGCTTGGCCCCACATTTCATCTGAATGACTTTAGCCAGTTATTATGATGATGCAAGCACTTTGAACTTAAATGATACTTAAAGCTATTTTTGAATATTGCATTGTTGGAATCAAACTAGGACCTAAACAGGAGTCAAAATGAGTGCATTGAGGGTGTTTTTGGTGTCCAAAATTGGTAGGCTAGTGTGAGATGGTCTAGTAGGTAAGAGATAAGTTTCTGCAAAGACTTTTCATTTTGACAGCTGAAAATAATCTACTAAGTTTATGAAGATAATAGCTATAAAATAGGCACACAATTTCTTTCATATATATAGGTCACAACTTGGTAAAGATTTTGACAAATTCATGTCTCCTCTTATCTGCTGAGACTGATTACCAGCAAATATTCCATCGTGGTCATATCTTGATAAATACTTGCTGATCTTGGCCTATTCATTAATATAGGTACATTATCATATTTACTTTACATAACTTGTGTACAGGATAACAATTGATAAATACTGGAAGTGCAACAATGTTTACCTTACTCTTTGAAATGGGATGGGAAGAAATTCTTTTCCAATAACCAAATCCTTTCTTTTTTTAGGGTATTTGTAATTCCTATCTCTGCCAAAGAGAAAGAGAAGAATTTTTAGAGTGTTGCTTTCTTTGTTTTGTCTTTTTTTTTTTTTCTTCCAGGTGAATTTATGATATTCCCTAAGAAAGCTCAGATCTTATGCCTTTTATGCATCAGTCTTTTGTAATCCCTAAAGTCTTGCAGGTTAGTTTGGCTCTTCCCAAAATGTTTACTGAAATCCAGATTGTTTTCAGTCTTTCAAGGATGAAAGTAGTAACTTAATTAAAGACCAAAGGTGGAGAACAGTCAGGTTAAAAAGAAAAAAAAAATCACAAAAAATAAAAGCTGTTACAGTGACAGGAAGTTGAAACAAACCCATATGACTCTCGGGGCATTGCTCATCCTGTAGACAAGTACCTGAGCAAAGTCCATGCTTATCTGATAGAGCAAAAAAGATAAAAGTATGCAGCAACTGTTTTGTCACCCCAGATCTGCTGTGCCAGCAGAGCATCACTGAGAATCACAGAAGTGACCGCAAGATCTCACGTACATAATTTACAATTTTTGTGTCAAATATTGCTGGAGAGAAAGACAAAATGTCTTTATTAAAAGCATAAGGTTGCTACTAAAATACCTGCAATGTGGAGAAATAAAGTAGGATTTGACTTGTGTGGCTTCTTCAGAATTGGTTTCCAAAACTATAGCACTAATAGCATGAAGATGTGGGGGGTTTTTGGTTTTGTTTCTTTTGTTTTTAAATCAAATTAGCTATGAGACCAGAAATTGGCTTAAACTTTCAAAGCTAAACATGTGGTGACATGTTTCAATAATGTAACCACAATAATCCTACTAGCCCAAATAAGAAATTTCAGCTAAGAGTTATTATCAGCTGAAAAGTGATTTATTTATTTATCTGTGTGTTTAAGGGTCTTTTTCCAAAATGCTACTGAACAAGTTCTGATAAATAGTAGGGATTTCTTTCTCCAGACTTGTTTGTATTTCTTATTCTTATGTGAGAGTACCGTATTGATGACTCCTCAAACTTTTCAAGGCATGAAAGAGAAAATGGCAAAGTTTGTGCAGTAAAGTGTTTAAAAAAAAAAAAAGACAATAATGAATGAATGCATACGTTTGTGAAGGCTTGACTGATGTTATGTGTGGAAGTTATCTGAAAATACTGATTTATCTGAGTCGGAGGTTACTCTTGCTCAACACGGAAAACATGAAGTTAGTTGACTATGAGATTTTTTTGGAGGTGGCTCATATGAGGTTAAAGCTATTTCATGATACATGTTATACTCCTGCTAAATACAAATCAGTCTTGGGGCTTTGGTAAATTATGTTTTTTCTTCTTTTCCTGAAACTTTTTTTTCATTTCCCCCCTCCCCTTTCCTTCTTTTGCTTGAAAGATAAGAGTAGCAAAAAGAATGAGTCCACAGGACTCATACCAAACTTAAGAGCTTTTCCTGTATGAAGTGGAATATTCCATTATTCCATAAAAATATTGTGCAATCCATTATTTAAAAAAAAAAAAAAGCGGGGGGGGGAACCCAGCTCACAGTATTGAGTCTCCCTAGCATTTTTTATCACTGCAATTGCAACAATTTAATTATTGGTATGTTTGCTTTGTTTTCTTTCAAGTTCTGTGCTGTTTGGAGTGTAACCTAAGCTAATTAAATGTTTCCTCCTGAGGGATGGCAGTTCTTGCAAGCAAGGTAACAGCTGCACCATACTGATGAGGAATGACAAAACTTGTATTAGAGTGGGTATTTCTGCCTTGTCAGATACAACAGTAAGTTGATAGCATTGAACAATACAGGAAGCTTTCGCGATTGTAAAGCTGAACTCACACAAAGTAAGAATTTATAGCAGAGGGCTGTCTTTGGCCAGGCAAACATATGCATTGCTGCCTCTTAGAGGCAGCAGTCAGAAGTAGGGTGATACTTGAATTTCATTTCCAGTTGAAGTTTTGACCTTCAGCAAGTCATTCAGAGCCTTTGTGCTGTAGTTTCCCTGTCCATATAATAGAAATAGAATTTGAGTCACAGGAGTGTTGGTATATAATTTTCATAGTACTCCACAATATCTTGCTGAAAGGAGGCGTGTAGGTGCAATTAACAGTAGATGGGTCTGAATTGCGCTCTCAACAAAGAGAAGTCTTTTGGTTACTCTACAATAAAATCATAATTATATCCTTAGTATCCTTGGCAACAGGTTACGGTCCCAAAAGGTGTTATTACAGTTTAGTGTTAATTACTGATATAAAGATCAAAAAGAAGGAAGGACAGAATCTTTTAAACAGTTTCCGGGGTGTAAATAAGCATTATGTAAGAAGCATTAAAAACACCATACTGCACATATAGAGGTATGCCCTCTAAAGAAACAAACAAATCATTTGCATAGTTAGGACATGAACTTTGAAAAACTGTATGCTTGATGATTTAAATTCATACAAAGAGATGGTATTTATTGGATATGGATTAGTTTCTCAGTAGGAAATTGTATCCAATTTTCTTTTTAGAAAAGCGAGTCTGTGAGACACAAGGATTACCAGTTGGTGAACTGAAGATAACTTGTTTTATCAAACTGTTTTTACAGAGGAATTACCTGATTATCAGTCCTCGTGTTGTGAATATATTTTAAACTGCAATGTTTCACAATACAGATTCCTTATCCGCTTGAGCACTAAGGCCATGTATAGGAATACAATTCCCTTCCCTTATCCACTCCGTCAAAAAAGGTTAATGTTACTTCTTGTACAGGTATATCTTTTTAAATATGCTCCCCTTTCCATTTACTTGATACTCGGTCCATTTAATGGTATAGTTCTCACCAGCTCACAGTGAGTTTCCTTTGTCTTCCCCTTTTCTCCCTACTCTTTTTGAAATAAGAACCAATAGAAGTAATAACCTTAGAAAGCAAAGTTCTTCTGTTTATTTTTGAAGAAATGATTCTGTCATCATCTGGATGACAAACTCTGTGCATCAGTTCCTAGCTGTACCATCAATAAGGTAGATGGAAAAGAGGAGGAACTTAGTAAGGTGTGTGAAGAATATTTGTGGAAATAAGATCTTGGAAATAGGACAATAATGGATAGAAGGAAAGGGTAATGTAGGCATGTGAATTCTAAGTGCTTTCCAATGTGGAAAAAAAAAATAATTGGCTGCTGGGAATATATTTTAGCTGATTTTTGTGTTACTACTGAGGCAAAGACAAATAAGGTATAATATAACATTATTGGTGGTATGACATAGTTTGAGTTTGAAAATGACGATGGTGACTGCTTTCAAGTGACTTGCTTAATGGAAATACACACACACAGACACACACACACTTTTGAGTCTAAAATTGGGTGATAAGAGCCCTGTAGTTTAGTACATCTTGATACATCTTACCTCTGACAGAATTGTTCACTGAATTTATTAGAGTGCGCTTGGTACTACATATCAATACCTCTTTTTGCTTTCAATTTAAATAAAGATCTTTATAGGAGAGGGAAGATATCAGAAGACATAATAATTTTGTGATTATTTATTTACTTACAATTTAATGGTTTGGAGCCAGACTTTGTTTTCTGTATTTATATGGCTGCTTAATATAGTAGCAGCCTTACACTATGACTTTTTTTACAGAAAAACGTGATGATTTAGAATGAACTGTGTGAGGATATACTGCTAGTGCGCGCATGTCTGTGCAAGTGTGCGTCTGTTACTGGATTGCAAAGTTGTCCTTTTTAACTGTCTGGAACTTCTGAGGTACCCACTCTTTTGTGTTGCAGAGGGGGTGCTGGTGGTGTTCAAATACTCTGATGGTGGTGCTCTGATGTTCAGCTACCGTAAATCTGCAAAATAATTAGGCTTCAAACTGTGTAGTTGAAATAACTAACTGAAGGTTTAGGACAACAAAGGTTAGCAAAAATTATTCTGTGAATAAATGTTAAAAGTAATTTAGATGATCTAATTACATTACAATTTATATTTCTAATGCAGAACAGAACATCCCGGCTTGAATTATCTCTAGATTTTCTGCCAAATTTTATAGATTATATTTAGTTCCTTATTGCAAGACATTTTTAATCTCTGTTTTCTCTCAGTCCCTAGAGGTGTAACACTGCATCGCATGCTTATTCTGCTCAGTGTGATGAGGAATTGCTAAAATACTTCTCATAAGGATAGGTTTTTTTGTTGTTGTTGAAAGTTTAGTAGTTTACTTTAGAAGCAGCTGTCAGGAAAACGTGCATCTAAAATAGCTGTAACACTTTTATAAGGAACCTGGAATTGCTACTTCCACTTTATGCTCTATCTATACAAGGATGCTCCTGGGACTCTGATCAACTGTCTGTTTATCCATTCTTGAGAATTCCCCTTTGGCTGAGATTGAAAGTGGATGAGTATGACTTTTTTCTGTTGCTATACTAGATGGTACAACTGTCTGTAAGGCCTGATTACACATAGTCCCTGTACTTTCTAAAATAATGCTGAACTTCTCTTCATAAATTTCCAGTAAAAAAGTGAAATTACTCTGTCCAAAAGGAAGTTTAGCCTGTGTTTAGAAATCAGCAATAGTCAAAATGAGAACAAATGACTTACAGTTGCAAAAATGCTGATCATTAATAGTCCTCCTTAATGGTGGAGAACTTTATTTTTTTTTTTAATCGAAGTTCTTGTCAGATCAGCATAGCTACAAATAAGCATTAGATGTGCCTATAAGGAAGATGTCAGTGAGAATGCCAAAACTGGGCTTGAAATGTGTATGGGAAGTACTGTACTTGTTATACTCTTGTTGTGTACTTTGCATAAAAATTAAATGGCCTTTTAAAATTTTGCTAGTAACAGTTGAGCGAGTTAACTCTGGAAACTAATTGTTGAAGGTGCTTCTTAAGTATATATAAAATTTTGGAGGCCTTCTTAAAATACTTGCGAATTTGTTATGCAGTAGATTATATCCTGGAAAAACACTAGTTAATTTAATTTTTTAATTTGTATTAATAATGTAATTCCAACATCTACCAAAATTTTACAACTTCAAGTGTCAAGACTGCCATTCAGCTCTAGAGTCTGTAAGTCGTGTTCTTGGTCCTGACAAGCACATCTTCAGCGTGAATACAGTCTACTGAAGTTCTGCAGGATTGGGGGCCTCATGGGTTTTCACAGAAATGTGCAGAATTTAATACCAAAGAACAGTGAAACTGTATGTAGGAAGTAAAGACCATGTGGGCTTGTGCTGGGATTACGTTCATGTTCTGTTCACAGGGAAGGGTCTGAAATGGGAATTCTATTTGCCAGTCCAGTTCTAATAAGTGACTGAGTTACTGCAGAAGCTTATTTGGTAGTATGAGGTAGTTTAACAATTTTTAGAATCATAGAGTAGTTTGGATTGGAAGGGACCTTTAAAGGTTTCTTCTACTTCGGCAAATTATTAGTACCGTAACTTTCACTCTGTACTGAATTTCTTCCAGTTTACTGTAACTGGCCCTCAGTTACGTGCATTGAATAGCACTTAGTATGTAACGTGGCTAATGAGTGAATACATCCAGTATCAATCAAATAGTGGGGTTTTTTTAATATTAATTCTGTTGAGGCTAGGAAAGCATCTGTTCAGACACAAAACATTGGCGACAGTTAGCATGTGTGAAGACGCAGCTAAAGTGATCCTTACGCTTTCATCTCATCTTTGGAGGACTAGATACAAGGCATGATGGTGCAAAAACTGTTTGACCCTGATACGCCTTACTGAAATTCTCAGAAAGGGTAGGCGCTAGAATAAGAATAACTGGAAAGTTTTAGTTTTGCTGAGAGTCTATTACTCAGTGTACATATTAGCATTAGATAGCATGGGAAGAACAGTGAAAGGAAAGTAAAAAATAACTTAGCTCTGTAGAATTGCAGAATGTTGCTATAGATAGGTTGCAAGATTAAAGAGCTGTCTTGGCATGTTACGATTGAAAGACCTGCAGCCTCATCTGCCTTTCTCTCCTAAGGAGTTTTTCTTAAGAATTTCATACTTCAGATATCGCACTATAATGTGAGTTAAATCACTGCATTTTGTCTCAATTTTTTCCTCAGTGTTTTCCTTTTATCCTTTTGTTTTATCATAATACCTTTTCTCTCTTGGCTTGGCTCTAATTTCTCACATATGTGGTTATTGGAGTAATTTGAGAAACTTATACCAATATTGGTTGTTTGGGTGCTTTTGTACAAATTAGCATGCGCAGTAGCATGTCCCAAAACTCAGACACTGAAGTCTCTAGGGTAGGTGGTATCCAACACTGGGATGCCCACTATTGCACTAAAAGTCTCTAAGCTAATTATGTGATACCTGCCAGTCATGGCTGCTTTGACGGAGCTTTGTGAGGCTTCAGCAAAGAAGGATGTAATGTTTAGTTTGATGAAAACGTAGGAGGCTGTAATATTTTGCATTTGGGTAAAAAAAAAAAAAAAAAAAAACCGAAACAAAACAACCATAGCAAGATGAATTAATCAGCTCATTGCTTAGATGTATTAGGTAAAATAAAAACAAACCAAAGAAAAAAACCCTGACCTGACTGTTTCTAGTAGCCCTGAAATACTTACAAAAACCTATTTTCATAAAGAGTAGAAGAGGATAATCATTCATTCTGTTCCTCTGAAGTAGAAGGGTACTCAGTGGCTGGTGGTGAGCCAGCAATTCCATTGTGGAGGGGAGCTCATATTTTATTTCCTATCATGGTTAGGAATTGTCTTAGATCAAAGTCTCATTTTATTGTGTGATGAGAGTTCAGCAAAGGTTCTTTGATTGACTTAATTTCTCAGTTGTGCTTGAGAAACCTCTGTTGAGGTCTGTCTTCAGAATGTTGCGTTCTCTTTTATTCAGGGAGATTTTGGTGTTTGCTGTGCTGAATCTTGTTAGAAAATGAGAGCATTGTGGGATACTTCGACCTCCTCCTGTTCAATATTCAGCATTCCACATGTGTTGGCTTTATTTAAGGGTGGCCTAATCTTCTGTGCCACAGAGCTATTGAGGGATTATTTGCTTCACAACTGATAATTCCTGCTAAAAACTTCAGTTCCTTTACTACTCTTTTTAAGATTAAACCCTTGTGTAGTGTCCCTTCCCCCTCCCAAGTAGAAGGATCTATCAATGGATCATGTTTTATTGGAGAGTTAATTGTTCTGTTCAGACACCTTTGGTGCAGGCCATCCAGTTCTGATGTTTTTCTGTAGCTTTGTTTTTTATAGCATCCTAATACATCCAAGGTGGAATTTTGACATTGCTGCTTTTAGAAATAAACCACAAAATAGTTCCCTCTTTCTATGCAGTGTGAAAACCAGATATGTATTTCCTTAAGTTCTGTTGTTTTTTTTCTGGGCTTCTTATGGCCTGGGCAGTGGAAGTAGCAATGAGACCGCTCTCCGGATAGAATTTTTGAACCAACTAATGAGAGTTCTGGGGTAGCCTGCAGTCATAAATAAATTCACTAATTTAACTTTTGGTCAAGTAAACACGCACTTAACTTCTCAGGGTGGTAAATTAGTTCCTCTTTTCTTATGTAGCTTAATCTCTCTCCTGTACTGTCAAATGATAATCTCATACATTATTAATCCCATTTAACATTCAGCTGTGCACAAAGTTCTGGTGGCTGCCAAAGTGCAAAATTATCAGAGCATTGCATGTGGCTTGAGCTGTGATGCTTGACACTCTCTCTAAGGAAAGCGGAGAAACTGGGAAAAGGTAACATTGATTTTCATTTAATGCTTGATCTCTGCTTGTCATCTAAGAGAGCTGGCTCACAATACTCGCATCAAAATTGTTTTATGACCAGTGAAAGATGACTCATTTGTCAGTGCTAAAATGTTTGTTTATTGAAAAAGTTTGGAAGTCTGTTGCTGTGCTGCATCATGATAGGGAGAGCATCCCAGTGTTACATACCTGGCTTATGTTAAAGAAGTGGGAAAGGCTCCCTGGGAAAATGAACCAAACAACTTGTTATGTGCTTAAAGGTGTAAATGAGGGTGCTGTATGAGAGTCATCATATATAATAGTGAGAAAGTGGGGTGGTCTGTATGAGGAACACAAATACAACTGTCTAACAGCTTCTATTTTTGAAGCTATTAATAACATTCCAGTTCCTGTTTACTGTATATTTTAAGCCAAGCAGCCTTTATATGCACAAAGTCTTAGTGCTCTCTCTGAATGTTGACAGGGAGCTTGCAAGTATTGGGTAAAATGTGTCTGTCTGGTGCCTTTTCTCAATCTGGCCTGTACTCAGCAGGGAGTTAAGCTGATTGCAGAAAAAAAGTATGTGATATAGATGAGTGCCTGAACACCTTTTTACCTTCCAAGGCACACACCCCTGTGTATGTACATCTCGTTAGGTAGAATGTTGTTGGCATGCCCATGCCTCTCAACTGTTCTTGTGTCCACACCTGAAAACTTATACCATAAACTAACTTCACTGACACGGCATGGAATTCTGCTTCTCTAGTGCTACGTTTCAGTTTCTATCCAGAACAAGTAGGATTACCCTATAAATGGAAAGATCTAGCTATTCTAGATTTCCTCATTTTAGAGAATGAGCAGGATTTAATAGACTCTCTTTCTTAAAAGATTTCCAGTTAACTGTACATTTTCATATTTATTCCTGTTATACTTACTTGTTGTCTGTTCTAGAAGGTGTATGGATTTTTACTGTACGTATTTTTACTAGACTATTGTTTGTACATGTCTGTGTTACTTTATTTAGTCTTTTGGGATTTTATCTACTACAATGAATTTATTATTCCATTATCAGAATATAGCATAGTCTCTTCTCTGGCTTTGAAATCTAAAAGTGTCTGGGAAAAAAACCTCTCAAATCTCTTTCAAAATATCAGTAAGTGAGCTGCTCTGGTTTATGAATCAGATAATTACAGGCGTGACTTTTATCTCAGACCTCACCGCTTGTTTTCATTTCTGTAGCCTTAAAAGCTTCAGTTAATCATTCTCAATAGACTGAAAAATAGTTTCCATGTAAGCTAACAAATTTGGAAGCATAGTTTCTAAATCCTTTAACTGATCCTGCAAACAGATGTTGAGGATAAATATTACTCATCTAAAAGTAGATACTGCTAACGTATATAATGAGAACTGCATAAAATTACTGGAAACTCTTGTTTTTGTCTTGAGAGAATCGGGGTTAATAAGCCAGATCAGTCACTTTTATTTAGGCAATACAAAAAAGCATATGTCTTCTTGCTTTACCAGCTGTCATAAAATTTTGGAGAAAAGGGTTGTTTCCAGGCTTTCCAAAGGGAATATTTCACAGAAGTATTTTGACCTTTATAGCTTACAAAACCAATTGACTTCCTTTCCCCATAAACTATTTTTTGGCTGAGATTTTTCTACAGCAAAGCTTTAGTTGTGAGGAAAAATACCAGCTCTGAAAATAATAACTGGACTGCCTTCTAGTGGTTTTAGTTATCATAGATTACTCTTATAAAAAAAAAAAACAACACAAAAAAAAAACAAAACAAAAAAACCAAAAAAACCCAACAAACAAAAGAAACACAAAAACCCCAACAACTCATCTCTTCAGGTGAATCATATTGTTCCAAACTTAGTATTTCCCCCCCAATATTTCTTAATATTCAACAATTATAAGTGTATTTCAATGATATTTGCATTTTTGGAAGTAAAAGGCAGATTGTACTGGTCACATATGTTTGTTTTTAATCTTAAGAAAAGACTTTTTGCCAGTGTTTGTTATTTTAAGTAGTGTATAGGAGTTTACTGCCAGATCAGGAGATATTGATTTCAAGATAAAGGGCTTTTTTTTTTTTTCTTTTTTACTCTTGTGGATAGTGCTTAAGAAAAAAAGAACACCCCCAAATCCAAAAAGCCCCACTGACCGAAGTGCTGCCACTAAGGAAAAAGAGAGATGTGTGACAACAGAACCATTGAATTGAGTATTAGGATAGTTTAAAACTTGCCAAGTGATGTTCTTAATAATTTTAATTTTTTTTTGTGTTGTTACACACCAGTAAAAGAGCAACTTCTAGAAATCTAGTGAAGACCTTAATATTGTAAGGTGATGGGGATTTAGAGTGTTTTGCATTAATTAAACAGACCTAGTTTGTGGAACTCCTTAGTAAATTTTCTTCTTGTTGTGGAAAGTATTTAAAATATTATTATACGCTTCTCTTCTGCTTTATCTGCCTCCTGCCAGTAGAAACTATTAACATCTCTGTGAATAAATGTATCTTTTACCAGATACTGACTTTAACCTACATACAAGGTGTTACATATTGTCAGTATATTTTCCTAATAACTCTTTTGTAGTTGTCTTCATGTTGAGTAAATAGAAATCAAAGCCTATCTTTATTATTAATTCCCAACTTTGTGTAACCTTCTATGAGGTGTTTTATTTCGCATTGGACAGTGAAACTTAACACTGGGGAGAATGAAGAATTTTTTTCTGTTAGCATCATATAACACCAATGATATAATAAATTATATCCTGAAATCAAAACATCATAGAAATGCTCTCATCTTCAATAACAGTCCTAGAATTAACCCTTTCTGGAAAATTCTTATTGTGAAGAAAAAAAAATAAATCACTTTTCTCTCAGATTCAAATTATCTTCTGGAAATAAAAGAATTACATATGCAAAGATCTTAGTACTATTTGCTGTGCACTGATACTAAAACGAAAAAGATGAAATGACAGCAGGGCAGTGTCAACTTTACTCTGCAAACTTCTTTGGAGGTTATATTAAAAGGCAGTTTCCCGTGACAATGTGGACGTACAGTTGAAGAGCTCTGGAGACTGCTACAGTAGCAGTAAGGCAGGCTAAGGTGTGCTTTACAAGACCATGAATACTTGCAAAATTAACCCTTAAGTAAGCAGAAAAGTTAAGTAATAAGATCTTTTATCTAACAGCCTTGCAAAGATGCTGAAGAAAGGAAACTCGTAACTGATGAGGTGTGACACAAATTGAGGGATAGTAGTCTTAACTGAAGGGATAAGCATATCCAGAGATGGCAGCAGTGCTCAAGGCCGCTGCAGTATAGACGGTGGCAGGAGAATCTTGAATCAGCAAATTATGATCAAGTTTCTGAAGATGCTGACCACTGGGGAAGATTTATAGTGCTCAGTGTGAAGTACTGGTATACGTGGGCCTCTTAATCTCTGTCATTAAACTTAAAAAGGAAACAAGGCAGTCACCATCTGTGCTGTCCATAAGATAAGTAGCATGTAGAGGCAAAAGTCATGTGACGTATAAAAATGGTCCAGCAATTTAATACAGTAAGAATAAAGTTTTAAACTGGAGGAGGAAAAGCAACTCCCAGTGGTGTCCGAAGTGTTGCGGTAAAGCACAGCTGCTGGCTAATGGCTTCAAAATGGGAAGCTACTGGACTTCAAAGTGATGGTTTACATACCTGTTCTCATTGTGCTAAGATAAACATGGAACTTGGAATTTTTATTAAAGAAAATCTTAATTTTCAGTAGGATGTAGTTGATAGTAGCCTTAGGGGTGTTCAAAACTTCTTGGGGGCCAGCTGAATTTAAAGCTGGTTTTTTATCATTCTTCTTTAGTATTTGCAATCATTGTCCTTATTTCTGTTAAAGCTGCATATGTTTCTCATGTTCTCAACGTAGGAGTTACTTGAGAGAGAAACATGTAAGTGGGAATTAGTGTTTGTCATTTCATTTCAGCATTCACCTTAATTCAGTTTGATCCTAGACTTCTGTTTTGAAAGGTGGGGTAGGTTCCTTGCAAGTTTTTATTTCTCATTGACATCTTTGATTCCTTCAGATGCATTGCACTAAATCTCTAAAGAGAAATAAGGTATAGATTAAAAACTTTCCTTCATAAAAGTGTTCAGATTCCTGATGATAATCAATTAAATACAAAAACGAGAGGTAGAATTGAACGAACTAAAAAGTTAGTTTAATAAAATAAGCTTTAAAGGACTAAAGTCATTATTGACTATAAATTCTTCAGGGACATTAACAATGTATTTGATAGTTGCCAAGGAAACATAACCTTTTTCCAACATATGTATGCATTGCACATAATAAGTAACTGAAGTAATTCTGACAATGACTGATCCACTTCAGCATATCTATTCTTCCTTCAGCCTCTGCAAAAATTGCAAATGTGTTTTACAATTCAGCTAGATTAGTATCCACTATATATGCTGAACCCTTAGTACTTCCTATCTGATGATGCAAATAGATTCAAAAGAAAAGCAGCATATCAGTTTTTCCTGATTGAAAAACTGTCATTTTGCAACAAAATGGGCAGTGAGTGTGTGCCCGGTTGGCCATTCTTGATTAACCATAGGGCATCGCGGAGAATCTAGAGGCTAATACAGACTCAAAAATTGGATTATGTTTATGCTAAACGTTGATGTAGTACAGAAATAGTGGATTCAACCTAGAATAGCAGCAGAAAGTTTTGCAGTGCTTTGTGTCCTTTAGCTTGGTCGTGTAGAACTCTTTACTACTGTAGCAAAGGCAGCGTGAACGTCTTTGTGTATTTGTCCTGCCTTGGGGTGAAGTGGAAGGATTGAGTGGAAGAAATTCCCTGTTCAGATATGGTGCAACTCTGGTGATCAACTTACGGGGCAACCACAATCCATTTGAAATATGAAGCATTCATACATTACAGTAGGTATAGTAGTAGTACAAGGTATCAAATTATCATAATAGAATATTTAAGAGTTGCCAAAGTACAATTGCCAAATTAATCCTTTACCAAAATAAGTGACCTGTGTTAAGTAAGGTCTAAAAGAAGAAGAAAAAATGCCTGTAGCAGTGGCAACATCAGAAAGACTGAGATTTTCAACTCTACGTGTTCCTTAGTGCTGTAAATAATTCAAGGTGACCTAATCTGCACAGAACTTTGTTAGGCAAAATGAATGTTGCAGACCCAAATTGGTATTGGAAGCTTTTATATATAGTCACAACATACTTCGATACTCTTTGAGGAGACTAACATTGGGACTGCAGACAACTTGGAGCACAGGTTGAGGAAAAATTGTCTTTGAGAACTTGGATGTCACAGTGAAGCTGCTGTAGTTGTGACTCTAAAAGCAGTGAAAGACAGGAATGCTCACAACGCTGTCAGGTGTGTAATGCTATGTTTGGTGAAGTGCTTGAGGGGAGCTTCTGTGTCGGATCTTGGGATCTATAGGGGGACCCCTCGCTACTACTTCCCAGGGAGGAAATACCCTCTTACTACTTGGCAAGTACCATCAACCTATGTATAGTACAGTGCTATAGAGGTCATTTATCTTCAGTCTTAATTGCGTGAATTCAAGTAAATAGATGATATATAAATTTAGCTTCTGAGAAATATTAAAAAGACTGAATAATGGTTATGTCTTGCCAAATAGGCATTTGCACAAATTTCACCTTGCCTGCAGAATTGATTTTTCTGCATTAAGGAGATTGTTTTATAATTTAGCAGTACATAATTCTTTTTTCATTTTGATGTTGGCATTTGGATGATTTTTAAATGGGTCTTACTAAGAAATGGAAGCTAATGACTTAATTGAACAGTGGCTGAAATAATCCCCAAAGATGTCTCTTTACATTGTACATTAATGCATGTTGTTGTCATTATCTTATATAAATGACTGGGGTTTTTTTGCCCTGCTTTCTAGGCTCGTCTCTGTTTTATAAAATAAATCATAGTGAAAATTCAGTGAAGACCTCCCCGTTTTGTAATCTGCATGAAATATGCCTGTATCCATTATCCAAGTACAATTTGAGAATTGATCACAGCTCTTGCTCACTGCCATGTTACTGTGATATTTGGCAGCCAGAATGTCATTTCTAAGGCAGAGAAGGAAGTGACTGAGAATGGCTTGAATTAAATATGAACCTCATCTTTATGGAGGAGGAGTCAGGAAGAGATGGAAATCATATAAAGCCTTTCCTGAGGCACACAATCTAGCTAAAACTAAATTATTCGCAAAACCATAACTTTGTCTGAAGTTATGAAATGCGAGTGGTATAACTTTAGTCAAGCATCTATGTGGTTTTTGATGTTGTTTTTATACTGGCATATAAGATAAAATATACCATAATTTGGGACTTTCGACTGGGGATTTTATGAAGATGTTGCATGCTAACCATTCGCTTTTCTACAGTGCTTATGGGCTGGGCATTGATATCTTGGTGATGGAAACGTTTAAAAAACACGATAGATATGCAGTTATTGATTACAAATCAATCCTTGAATAATTGTCATAGCTTTTCTAACACAAGCATCTCAATTTATTTTTGTGTGGATCAAGCGGAAAGTTCAGACTTCTTGTTTTGTTTGCCATTGATCTTACTGAAAGAAATATTCAGTACTTGGGGTTGGATGTGGAGGGAAAAGACCAGCACATCATTGCATGTGGAACTGAAGTCTGTCCTCTCTTTCAGCTTTTTTATTAAAGAGATAATGAATAAAGAAAGTAATAAAAAGAGTCAGAGTGAAGCGTACAATAGTATTATTTAAGTCATATGAGTCATATAGTATTGTCATGAAAAGCATTTTTATGCAACTCCAAAAAAAATTAATTTCAGAGCTTGTTTTCATCATAAGCTTGTAATGAAGTTTTAGACTAAACTCAAGAGGTTCACTTGAAAAAAAAAAAGGTAAACTACAAGTAAAGTTTAGTTTAGTAAAGTTTATTTTAAAGTGAAGTTTAAATTTGAATGCTGACTTCTGCAAAAAGACAATTCTGCTTGTATTTGATGTCAGTGGTGTGGAAGTATTTTTTCATCTTGAACTTTGGAACTGTGGGCAAAATGAGCTGTAAGCTGTCTGTCTTTCTCTCTTTCAATGGAGAGATTTGTCTTGTGAGTTGTCTGCTTCTCTGCTCCTCTCTCAGCAGCCCAGGCATCCCCCTCCTCTTTCAATGAGATGATGCTAACGTGGAAAAGTAATGATGGGGATTCATCTTCTCCTACAGCCATATGATTTGCTGTTAGGGGAGTTAATAAGAATATATAGCAGAAAAGAAGGAAAAAACCAACAGTATGTAGTGGCCTAGCTCTCTGAAACAACATGCAAGTAGTTTATTTAGTAGCTGTAAAAAATATTAGTCTGTGAGGTCATTAATGAAATCCTTTTTTAGTAAGATTTTTGTCTTATCTGGAGAAATGAAAAAAAGTGTTGTGAATAAACAACAAACTCGAATAACTTCAAACAGTTTGGGAAAAGTTCTGAATGGAAAATGTGGTATTGGCATTCCTGACAATTAACTGCTTTTTAGGTCTTTTCATTTGAAAGAAAGAACTGGTTTACCACATCCTTTTTCATGTTCGCATGATATTATATTTAGTTACAGTTTCTGGATATCTAAATAGACATTTTTAGCAGTACACTCGAGACCAGAACCTAATTTTATTATGCCAGACAGGATTTGTTTGTTTGTCCCTCCTTGGATTCCTTAGAATTTCCTGTTCATGTCACACTGTCTAAGTGTATAGCATGGCATGCAGTGCTGTATTTCCTGCTATCAGGAAGAAATTTTAAAATTAAGTTCCTGTTACCATTACATATAAATCCTTTCCCAAGTTTATTATACTTTCTTCAGACTGCTATCTTGGCCCTCTTGTATAATATCAATGCGTTTTGTATTTTAAATGAGTACTGATGAAAGCTGCTAATGGTATATGTGCTGTCAGTCCTTTTAAGGTCTTATTCTATCTCTGGTATAACGTAAATAAGACTACTGGCTTGTATGGTGGAAGTAAAGTATTATGGGTAATGAGTTTTGAAAGTCAACGTGTTTAGTGACTTAGTGATAAATACGCAGTCACGTCTTTTAGGTGGGGACAGGGATTACTGTGAGACTATACGGAATTAGCTCCTCACTTCTGTGTGGAATGCAGGTGGGATAGTTCAAGATTTTTTGGTTTGGGTTTTTTCTTTTTTATTCCTAAGGAATAGAGATTTTTTTCAGTGTAGGAAATGTTACGTGTGGTGCTTTTATTTTGGTTGGTTGGTTTTGGTTTGTTTTTCTCCCATTTACTGACAAGCTTGTGGAGCTGAGGTGAACATTTGCAACCGGGACCTACCAAACACTGAGCTCAGAACTCAGGTGTTTTACAAGGCAATCTCAGATAGTGGTAGTTCAGTCAGATACGTGTACAGAAACATGAGGGAAGTGTAGTAAAATTAATACTTACATCAAATAATATTAAAATTATGTAGTTTAAATTTGTGTGGATGATATGTTTCAAGAACCACATATAACAAAGTTAACTGTGTTTATTTTAAAACAGTTATTTAAAAATGAGAACTAAATTTTTGATGTGATTAAAAAGAAAGTTACATGCATCTTTGGCAATGGAGGGAAGAGGAATGGTGGGACAAAAAGTCACAGAAGCCTGCTGTATACATACTTATGTACGTGTGGTTTTCTCTGGGGGGAAAAATAACTGCAAAAATTCTTCAAGCCTATTTATTTATTTATTTCATCCTTATCACTTCTGCAGCTTGGTTTGGGGTCTGCTCCTGCTGTAAGCAAGACCCTGGCTCCTCTCTGGAGTCTCCTACTTTTTCTTCTCAGACAGCAGCTAGTGTATTCGGCTAAGAGAAACTGCTGCCATGTGGAGGAGTGGAGAGGAGGAAAAACAGCAATCGGAAAGCCTGCAGCATATGAGCAATCTTCTCCTTCAGCAGGGTTCTCCTTGAGCTTTCAGATAGCAAGCTGCAAGGAAAGGACAACAGGAATGGGCAGCTGTCATTTTTACTGTTTAGCCACAGTCATTTTGACAGAAAACAGTACATCGGGAGTAAACTGAAAACGAATAGCTACACCATCTGTTATGGTGGGAGTAGCCATATGGAATAAAGTTCAAAGGCTGTTGTGTTATGGTTGTTAACTCTTTGACTACATCCATGTTGTGCTGAAACAAGTGAGGTAGCTACTGCTTATCAATGACTGTCTTGTTGGAGTAGGATGGAACTTATTCTCTCATCTCACCAATAGTGTCAGAAAAAAATTTAATGTAGTACATGATATCTGAGGGTCCAGCTTTGCTCAGACCAATGGTAATCAGGAGCAGCAAGGGGCAAAAAAAAAAAAGTGTTTTCTAAGGATCGGTGGCAGGTGTTGCAGCAGTGCTCCATTTCATCACTGGCTGTACCTTCAGAATACTGTATATGTGCTAGTCTAAACTAGGAGGAAAGGATGTAATTAAAGAAGTGACTTTCTAAATTAGTAGCTCTGAACATGTGGAATACACAAAAGGCAAGATGATAATATAGAGGTAGATGTTATACTTAACTCTTCATGGTATACTTTGCTCACTTTTCCAATGTAGCTGCATTTTATCTAACTGAAAGGAATATACTCTGTTTTTTCAAGATAACTTGCTAGTTTGGCTGTTACTACACTAAAGTTATTTTCAACTTTAATCCCTGTCAAAAGGAAGCAATAAGGTACGCTATAAAGGACAAACGTGCTATATGGTGCTGCAGTCCCTTACTTGCATGTGGTTGTTGTGGAAGAACTTAAACAGTTTTGATAGAGGTAAAAATAAAGGATCTTGCAAATTTATCAAGACTTCCACGGAAGCGTCTTGTGCTTTTCTATCTATTCTAAAATGTCAATAGCAGAAAGATTTATTAATCTTATTACTAAGTCTCTGAATTGGTAATAAATATGAAAATTTGTATGATTACACGTTGATAGTCTCTGCAGTGAAAATAATATCTCCATATTTCATGTGTTAGCAAACCTTAGACACATTAAAAATTCTTTCAGTAAGAAGATGCTGCTTTTTTTTGGTCCCTGGGAGCAGTCTTATATGTCAGATTTCTAATATCTGCATGCTGTGGGAAATGACCTTGTTATGGATCTAGTGCTTACTGCTAATCTAGAGATACACCAATAAGGATCTAAAGCATAGTCAGATGGCCTTGTAGCTCAGACTTTAATCATATTACTGACCGACTGCTGTGGTTACTCATCCAGAGATCCCAAGGCACTCAGGCAATTTATACATAATTAGTTACTTTGGTCACCATTGTTCGATGAGTCTGTTCAATGCCATTTTCTGCTAGATGGCAACTGAAGGACTTCTGTGCTAATGACAGTGCTGCTTTGAGTACCAGTACAATAAGAATGGGAACGCACTGACTGTAGGAAAACTAAAATGAGTACTTGGTGCGTCCTGAAATTTCCACTGATATGGTCAATCAGGTTTCACAGATGTTAACATTGATCTTTTCTTAATAATAACAATTAATAAATGATAATGAAGGCTGGGCCAGTGGGAGTGTGTGTGCCTCTTTTTGGACCATCAGAAATGATTCTAAATATTTTATGTAGTGTAGCCAAGAGAATCTTTATTTGCAATAAGGACCCAAAAAAAAAGTCAAAAGCACTCTCCCTGGAGTTTAAAATGTTACACAATTATCTGTCAGAAAAGTTCTCCCATAAGGAAAAGGATAGGACTAAATGATGCCCTTAGGGTGCCTTCCAAATCTGTCTTCTCTAAAAGCCAAACTGATCTCTGTTGGGTAGCAGCTACCAGAGTAGCTACTTAACTTTTCCAGAACTCTATCACAAAAGATAATCTACAATAAGAAACCAAGGTGGTAAAGACTTCAAGAAATGTGAATTAACTATGTTATATGCTCTTAAAAACAGTTTCCAGATTGCATCGGAGGAAATTTACTTGCAATCAGAAGCTGTTAATATTTATGTTGTAATGATGCAATTATTAGTAAGCCAAGTAAACATCATCTGAGTGTTATTCCTTATTGGACTACCATAAATCAAATTTAAAGTTTCATCCTTAAAGGTTAATCTACCTTAATTTTATAAATTAATTTGGACAGGGATTTAGCTTCTCTTGATTGACCCAAATTATAAAGAAGATGGAATGAGATTAAGGCCATCACTGTAGGGATGTGAGAAATCTGGTGGCTGAAGAAAAACTGATTCACAACACCGAAGAAGTGACAGCTGTGTTCCAAAGTCGTGTTTTAGTTTGTGGTTTTGTTTGTTTTTATTCTTCTTTCTCCCTAAAAAAGACCTTTCAATGGGTATGTAACATAGCTGGTGTGTAGCCAGCGGTTAGCGAAGCCCATGGTGAGTTGTTACTCAAAGCTGTCACCACGTCCTGACAAAGAATGGCATTCCAACTTCAATTATTATGAGTTATTTCCATCCATAATTCTAATGTTTTGAAATAGCAGGCTGTTTTCTACTTATTTTTTTTTTGTTACTGTGAGTCAGATGACTCCCAAGATCTAACTAACTGGTTTGTTTTTTTTTTTTTAATATACTGGCTGTTGGCTTGTAAAAATTCATGTTTCACTTTGTTAAATGTATTTACATCTAACATTTTGTATCAGAAAAGCTTAAAAGAGAAAGTTTAAGGATTTAATCCCTTTAGTGTGTTGGGGTTTTGTTTACTTTCTTAAACTGCAAAGGGTTTGGCTTCAAACTAGAAGTGCAATCAGAAATTAGCATAAATTCTGATGAAATTTTATCTTGCTCATAAGAGTCCATTAAACATTTCAGGACCAAGCTAATGGATATAAGATGCATAAATCCAAAAGATTTTGAGGCAGTAGTAAATCCAGTAAGTGACATCATGAGCATGGCAATGACTAGGCCTGGTGTTTAATGAAGAAAACATCCTTATGCTCACGGGTTTCTTTTTTTCCCCTGTATTGCAAATTTGTCGCTAGATAGCAGTTGAAATATTCCTACTTGTACGTCAGAGCATATAACTGCAAAATATGATCTACTTAACTCGCTTTCAGCATCCACGTTGTCATGGTAGCATTTTGTATATGTAGGAGTTACCCGAATACTGCAAAATACATGTTTTGAATATGTGGGATGGAATGTCTTTTCGATCAGAAAGGTAGTTTGTGAGCAAGAGAATCACTGAATGCTGATGACAGTTCTTGGGCTGGGAGAAACCCAATTTTAATTCACCTGAATACCTTAGTCATTGGACTTTCTGAGTAATTTTAGGACTTCTGTTGGGTTCCAGGTTTTGGGAGGATTTGCTTGCTTGCTTGTTCAGTAGTGTTTAAAACACGAACAAGAATTTTCCTTGTTCTGGTCAATGTGTAACAGAATTGATTTGCTGGAATCTCTTTTGTTTCAGGATTATAGTTTTACTGGCAGTTTTCCTTTCCAGACGTGTTAACTTCAGCTTTTTGTTATGAAAACATCAGTTTTTTTCATGTAATGGTTACAGAACAGATGCCTGCCTGTCTGCCTGTCTTTCTCATGGAAAAAACAACAACAGTAGTTTTAAAGGTTTGTAGTGTAGTGGCATTTTGAAATAGTTAACTTATGCAGGATATATAATATCAATATGCAGAACAACTTCAATTCAAATATCTTTGTAATGAATTTGAAATATCAAGGGAATGTTATGCAAAAGGTAATCAAATTGTGCATCATGACTGTTTTTCTAACTAGTGATAATTAAAACTTTCCTCTTTGCCTGCTTCCCCATGTTCAAAGCATGATTGAGTGTGTCAAAGTTTCTCTGAACTAAATTCTTCAACCCTGGGGTTAACTGTATTTCTGGATGCTTAACTTATCCAAAGTAATGAGGGAAGCAAAGCAAGACAGGAATGCCAGTCACTTTGTGAAATGGAAAGTAATACTGTCCTGGAACAATTAATTTTCCATCTAGGGATGCTTCCAAAATCATCAGTTAAAGACTGCAGGTAAATGGAACCAAATGATTTTATATAGTGAACAAAATGTTATACAGGTACAAAATTATTTTTTTTAACTCCAAATTTATTTCTCAACTTTCCACAGGCTAGTATGTGGTAAACGCTACTAGAGCTAATACTGCAACAAGAGGTTATGGTATGGAGCTTCTGAGCTCAGACAAGCAAGAAAACCATAGATTTAAAACTGTTAGAGAATAACTGTACTTCTTTGTGATGATGCAAGAAATTCTGCTATGACGAGACAGATATAACTACTATTTATAAGTTATTATTCTTTCTTTTCACCAGCTTTGCTTAATGAGGTTGATGCGTGTAATGTAAAAAACATTTGTTTTTTCTAAATTCAGAGTTATAATCTAGCAATCCAGTTCCAATACTCACGACTAGCTAGCTGGTTTGTTTTGGTATTTATCACCCCTGATTGTATTTTAATTCACAGTCCTGGCTAATGATGCTGGACCTCAACTTCTTCCTCTGTGTAAAGATGTTCAAAACTACAGTTATAAACTGTGTAACAACAGTTCGTATTGAGTCAATGTGTATATTATACATATTCTTCTATACTATTCCTCAGTCAGAACAGTTCTCTGTTGATAATTGCCTTTTGTAAGCTTGTTTGTCCATTTGAATATATCTGATGGGTTTGGCAGCCTGTTTTTTTTTTTTTCTTTTTGTATGGATTAGGAATGCCCAGCAATAAGCTGCTTTTCTTATTACAGTTACTAGAGCATAAGACAAACTGGCTGCAAAAGACCCTAATAATTAAGCATTTTTATATGATGATCATCTAAGGCTAGAAACAATATCCTCTGAACTGTATGGTGGAATAAATTTGCTGTTGGGTATCTAATAGGCATTGAGAGGTAACATGAACAAATTCTTTGATTTAACTTAATAGCATGTTTCACTATCAATTTATTCTTTTTGTTTACAGTCTTTTACATCTTTCTAATGTCAGAAGGCATTCCATACATTATTAACATGTTAAGTCGATCAATAGTGCTAAAACTCGTGTTTGGAAAATTGAGTTCATATTTGCAAAGTTGGAGTTGCGGTGGTTCTACGTCCAGGCTTGTTACTTCCCAGTATGAGAACTTTGTGATGCACCTTCAGTTACTCCATTTACAGTTATATTTAGATATACCACTTCCTATAAACTGTTATCTTATAATAATGTAACTCCTGTCATCTTTGATTTCCTGAGAAGGTCAGAAGCATCAAACAAGCAAGTGTGTAAATGTGAGGTAAACCTGAAAACACTGATTACTGAAAAGCAGAGAACTGTGAAATTCTGTTGAATCTTTCCCTTCTGTGTTTATCTATGTCTGCGGGGTTTTCCAAGGTACTTAATGGAATTAGCTCCCTGTGTCGTAGATGATGGAAATATTTTTTTTGTGGGAGTGGGGAGGAGGAGCAATGGAACAAATTACAAGGGGAAGAAAAATACCTTTTCAGGGTGAGTACTATGTTGAAATTTCCTACTATCTAGCTGTTATTTTGACAATGTCATATGCTGGGGGCTGTGCTATAGCTAAAAATTTTCCTTAAATAGTATGTTTTGTGGCTATAAGTGGAAACAATAAATGTTCATTCATCAGCAGCGATGCTTATCTGAGTTTAGATAGCTGATGTAGCAAGTCCCATAATTCAAACAATGTGATGACTCATTTTGTTAATCACTTGCTCTGTGATAAAATATATTGGAATTAGTTTCTTGTTAAATGGCACATGTTCCCTTGAGCAGTGAAGTTTCATTAGACTTCTGAATATTTGTTTTAGTATCTAGCATGCATGAACAGTCAGGGTTGCTTGGAATGTATTTGTTAAGATGCAAAAATCACCCTGGGTACGTAACAAAAGCATAGGCCTTTGGTTAGGCAGTCTCTAGTTGATGCTAACCAGCAAGAAAAAGATATCTGTTAATCTACTTTATTTCAAGTCCAAAACTAAATACAGCTGCTAATATTAAAGTTGATATAGATGGGGAATGATGAATACAAGTTGCATCAAGGCAAATTCCAGCAGGATACTACGAAAGGAGATTTTGCAGTGAGGGTCATCAATACTGGAACAGGTGCCCAGGATATGAAATCTGCATCTTTAGGGATAGTCAGAACATGTTCCTGAGCAACCTGCTTCAAAAGTGAAGTTAGCCAAGTTGGTGGCGTAGGAGGGGGCTGGAAATCAGCCAGATGACCTTCTCAGGTCATCTTCCCAAGCAAAACAATTCTGTGATTTTTGCAGGGAGGCGCAAAAAATGCCTTAATGGTATCTGGATCGCCTTCTTTCAAGCTGCTGCCTTTTCTGCATTCAAGACATAATTAAATTTATATCCTTAAACCTTAAAAGGCTAATATAGATTTCAAAGATAGTATCCAACTACATAGAATAGTAGCTATTTTTTAAATATAGATCTGCTAAACTCATTATTTGAATCAGATGTGATAAAAGGCGGAGTTGACTAGGTATTTTCTTTCATCTGTAAAGCAACTTTGATTCATGTTTAATGGTACACTTCTCCACAATGCTGATTTTCTTTCATGTTCGTTCTTTACTCAAATGTGTATTTAAATGGAGGAATTATTTCTTTCTCTTGGAAAATAACTTTGAAAGCAGAAGTAGCATTAACTTACTGTGGTCATAGCTGTAACTTTGATTTGTATGCAGGATTAGAAATTTCATATTTAATACTTATAACCATACTGTAAGACCTCAAGGCAAGTGCACAAGCAAAAGCAAAACCCCAGAAAGGGAGTCACTGGTATAGTGAAATTACTGAGCTAGAAAACAAAATTCCTGATTGTGTATAAAGTGATTCATCTGGTCTTCAACGCTCTGGACAACTGATAAAGCTAACAGAGCACCTCTGCTGATTTTCTAGTTCTGCAAGTGCTTAATGTACTCTCTGCAGTAAGTAGTCTAAGCTGGAATTGAAAAGAAAATGCTGAGGCAACTTTATCATGGTAGGGTTTTCTTATAGAGACACATTTATTCCTAGTGCAACTACCAGGTGCATGTTTGCATGGAGTTTGGAGTGATTTTGTACAAAATTCTTTGTAGTCAAAATCTGGGCGAGCAACAATCTATAACTGCTACTCAGGAGACTCTAAAGGGGAGAAATGGGAGAACTTTGCAAAAAGTTGCACAGTATATAGGGTAAAAACTGTCAGGCTGGCTTGGGGATGAACCAAGATAAGATCACCTTTAGTGCTTTTAGTAACTTTTTGTACTGAAGACCTTTACACAGATTGCAAAATTGGTCCTTTGGTACTTACATCTTGTGAGTATTTCAGTCTGCACTTGAAATATTTTAGTTGTTTTTCTTTGGACCCTGGGAGCAAGTAGGGGGGTGATTCAGAATGGAATACAAGCAAAGGGGAAGCAAAACTTGCCTTCCACCACTTTCAGTGTGACGCACAGTTTTTCGTACCTTGGCTATACATGCCTATTTTTCTCTGTGAAAATGTGGGACTGAACTAAGTTTGTTTGAACTAAGCTGCCCATCCAAACACTTCTGACTTCTGTCAGTATTTAGAGTCTCTATTGTCAGTAGTTTTGCTGCATAGCAAACCTTGAAACCTTTAGTAACACTTTCAATAGCTCAGACGATAACCAAAATAACAATGTTGAGGTGAATGAGATGCCTTCTAAAAAAATTACAAACTTGGTGGGATAATTAGGCTATTGCCAGATTATGCAGACACAAATGTCAGTAATTCTACTGTTGAAGTAATATGTATATAAGGAGCCCTTTTGTGTTTCAGTCTCATTATGTAACAGAATTTCTTCTAGGTTGTCATTTTATAAAATGACATTGTTATTCCAACTTTTAAAGAGCTACCAGCAATTAAAGGAATTTCATAGTTATCTGGCTGCTGGTCATTTAGGGAAAATTATGGAATGGAAAGAGGAAATTACAAAATTGAAGACAAAATTAGTAAGAACTCACAAAATAAAGCATGAAGAGTTTTAGCCATCCGGTTACTGATGGAATTTTTACATACACTGGTGAAAAAAAATAAATCAGAACGCATCTGCTCTGTTATTGTAAAATCCTTGGTAAGTGCATTTGTCTTGAATTATCTTAATTTCAAAGGGATATGGAAAAACAAGAAAGAGTTTCAAGAAGACCAACAAGAGTGGTAAGATACAAAATGCTGCACGTAATAGGAATGTGTAGGTAGCATAACATTTTCCACTTAAAGAAGACGCAACTAATCATATAATGTTATGGCAACTGTAAATGAAGAATGGCATAGATGAGTTTGTCATTGTCTCTTGCTGTAGAAGAATTATAGCACTATCTAAAGGAGAATGTAGGTGAAGGACTTTAGACAAACAGAAGATTGTTCTTGATGCCGTAGTCTGTCAATGTGTGGGACTTCTTGCTGCAAGAAGTTATGGCTGTTTAAAGTTTACATTGCTTAAAAAAAAAAAGGAATAATTAATCATTGGAATGAAAAAATGCACTAAGAAATAAAGCATTAAAGAGAAATAATAAAAGCATGTCTGCCTCGGGAAGCTTGAGAGGGAGGAGATTGAGACTCCTGTGTTGTGACACTGGCAAGTTTTGCCATTTAACTTTTGCAAACAGGACTATACTGTTCCATCAAACTCACATGCCTTATTTATCAATACATTATAATTCTTCTTCTAGAAGACTTCTGGGGGGGAAAAGTGCTATAAATAGAATAAAATGTTGAAGTAAAAGTTTTGCAGTGTTTCATCCTTTGCAATTCTGGTGGAAGTAAGGCCTCCAGTTTGAAAACGTCTCTGATAAGAAGTGTCTTCTCGACCTTGAGTCAGCTAACAGTGAGAGAAGTGTAGAAGAGAAGTAGGGTATGAATTCTGTCCTATCTGGGGTCTTACAGAGATAGTTGGGCAGCGAGTATCTGACAGCTTGCTTGTTTTGTCCTACACCTTCATCGCTTCTCAAGGCTTTTAATTTAAGAAAGGAATATTGTTAAATATGCTTTCTTTTTATCCAAAGAAACGTGGAAAGATTTCCACTCAGCTTCTTCTGTCCTGTTTTTCTCTCATGTTCTGCAGCATATCTTTTCTTCTTACTTGAGGTGCCTTGCAGAAAAGGTTGGTTTGTAGATCTTCCTTCCAAACTACCAAGTAGAGAACTCAAAAGATGAAGGCTTTTACACTGTTTAATAATTTCTATTTACTATTACAATTAAGTAGAACCTCGACTTTAAAATTAAAAAGAAAATATATTATAAGTATAGATACATAAAACATATTGATGCACTGACCTCAGTTAAGTAATATCAAAAATGTTTAATATGCATTTAATTAAGCTGAAAATACTTGGTCTCTCATTTTAAGAATGAGAACGATGTTTTAAATGGGTTGTACAGCTTCTGTCCTTACCAAGTGCAACACAATGTGGAAAAAAAGGTTTGGGCTTGCGAAGAGATCCTCTTATTTTCCATCTCCCTTAGAGATACTATCTGAATGTCATGTTATTTGGCATGAATTTTTCTTATAATAAGGTAAAGTTACTCCTGTAAGATAGATCATAAAGTAACTTGCTGCTTTACAGTAGGTAGATGCACAGTATGATTCATTAAAATTGCAAGTTCTTAAAAATTCCTTCTCTCTCATTTTCAAACTTTAGTGGGTGTTAGAGAAGGTGGGAGCTGTTATTCTGCACAGTACGGGACTCTTGGAAATGCAGACAAAGTGGAACAATTTAGGGCTGGCTAGGTTAGCTGAAACCCCTATGTAGGTGGCAAACTTAATCTTATTTCTTGTACCTCCTGCTGAATTTTTTTTTTCTTTCTTGCTTGCTTTCTCTTTTTCCCAACGTATATACTGACGAAGATGAAACAAGTATCTCCTCGCAGTTGGCCTGAATGGAGGGCCACATCACTTTTTGGGTTCAGTCTCTGAGTATGACTTCTGTTAAATGAAAAGGCTCTGTGGTGATGTCACAGATAATGTTCTGTAGTTGAACGAGAAGGTATCAGCAAAAAAAGTAATTTAAATTAAGGAAGAATGGGTGCTTGTTCTGTTAAATGTACAAGTGTTTAATCAGTAAGAAGTTGATCATTTTGAAGGGAACAGGAGGAAAAGTCGGAGCGAGTGGGTGGAGGATGAGGTGAATGCCTTGTGGAAAGGTGCAGAACATAAACTCTGTCAAAACTTTCAAGTGAAACTGTTCAAAGTTACGTTTAGTGAGAATTGTGGTTAGTAAGCATCAACAACTGATATAGTGTTACCGTATGTCTTTTAAAATGTGTGTTTGATTCAGGAAATTGTGGGGGTAGTAGTTCTGTTGAATTGTTTGTGTTGAAGTGTTTATGGTGGTTCAGGTGTGTAGGTGTGTATCTTGGATACATTGTAATAGCCTCAATTACTTTCAAGCCTCCTACCTGAGGAACAAATTTGACCCAGTACTTACTCTTTGTTTCTTTGATTTGTTTTTTTTTTCTTTTTTCCTTCCCCATTGTGAAAATTGCAATTTTATCACAAGTAAAATTTTCCCTATTTCAATATGGCAAAAAAGAGCAGGCACCTTCAACTTCTCCTTGTAGCATCAGTTGTTGGAATGTAACAGCTCAAATTTTTCAATTTGCGAATATTGTAAATCTTTGTCGTGTGCATTCTAATGATCCAAAAGTATTTACTGTGTTCTTCTCCTGAAATGATCACACAAAGAACTGCCCGTAAGGGCATTATTTTGATTTGTTTGCGCTGTATTTGCTTTTAAAGATAGACTGTTTTAATGTATTTATTGTTTTAGTGCTGTCATGTGTGGAAGAAGTGCAGATCTCTTAAGCTGAATGTTTTGCAAAAACTAAATAAAAAGCAAGTGTGGAATTTTTATATTCTTTGTCTTGGTACATATCACTGCCACAGTTGTCCTTCTAAAGCTGATGAAGTTAAAACTAACATATATTACTCAGATTGCTTATCGAAGCACCTTGCAATGCCATTTGCAATGGTTTGATCCTAAACTTCTTGTAAAGCCACTGCAACTTCTATTATTTGTAATAGAATGACATAATCGTGATGCACAAGAGGAAAGGAGGTACACAGGTGTGACCTTACACTGTAGGAGTTTGTCATTGCTTCTTTAGCTTGCAAACAGTATGCAGACAAGTCTTACTTTTCTGTGTGTGTCTCACGCCAAACTGACTTGAATGCTTTCTCTGATGGAGCTTTTTTTTCCTCACCTTTCACCAGGGCTCTGAGGTAGCTCACTTTTTTGGAATGCTGTGGACTTCCTCTTGTTCTTCCTCAAAGCCCAAAAACTCCTCCTGCAGCGCCTTTTCTCTATGTCTTAACATAGTCCTTTTCTGGGCGCTCTTACAGTACCCATCCTCATCCTTGCTCTGCAGACTCAAAGTATAGTTTGGTGTATTCCAATTAGTCTTCCAAATAATTTCTCTACTAAAGGAAATGAGGAAAAAGAAAAAGCGCCCACAAAGTAAAACTTGTTCTGTGTGAATATCAGTTTAGGCAAGAGCTAATAAGATGAACTTGTATGACTCATCAACGTTAGGTTTTTTCAGATTTCTACTTTAAATTAGAGACTGTAAAAGAATTTTCAGGGCTGGTGGTGAAGGCTTAAGTGTTCTACCTCCAAAATGAATGAAGTGCAATTCAGTCTCCGTTACTTTTATTCATTTGAATCTGCCAGGACAGGAGCCAATTAGTGTTACAGATGATGCCTGCAACTAGACTAAGCCCACTAAAAGTTTTCCATGTACATCAGCGAAGCATCCTAACTTCGTAATGACCTCCTGTCACTTCTAGTGGTGGTGTGACTGTACAACTAGTTTTATGCAAGTGAGAAGCTCTGTGATTCTGTTATCTTCCTGAAATTTCCAGCTTTCAGGTTCCTTGGAGTTAATAGGCTCATAAATAATGTCTAGAAAAGGAAAAGTATCAGAAAGTTTGCAGGTGGCTCATTATAACATTATTATAATGACCTCTGGCACAGTATAAATAAAAGAGCTCTATTGTCTTAAAATCAGTAATAATTGGTCTCTTAAAACAGTGTTTACTATTAAGTGACTTGCCAATAAATATATACAGCTCTAATTTTCCACTGAATTATTAAAAAACTTTACACTTTTCTGCAGCCTTTACTGCAAAGATTTAAAATGGAAACCTTTTTCCTTATTGAATAAATATTCTTAATTTTTCCTCCCTTTTAGTAATTTTAAGGAGAGACCATCCCTGATAGCTGCCATTGTCTCTTACACGTCTGTTTGAGTGGACAGGTAGGCCACCTTTCCAGACTTTTAAACTTAGTGAGAAGTCCATTTTTCACTTAGCCAATTTACCCATGATGGTTGAGGGTGACCTTATTGTTCCATACTCCCATTGAGGTCATAGTGTGGTGTCACAGCGTTCCTGTAGTGGTGTAGAAGCAGCACAGTTTTGTGAGTGAGCAGCTGCTCAAAACGCTGTTGAAGACCAACCTTTTATCATCCGTTGCAAGGTGACTTACATTTTGCTCTAATGCACACAAGCCAAGTTAGACAGTGTTGTTATTGCAGTGTTTTTGAGGAGCCTCATGACGTCATATAGAAAATTTGCACTGTAACTTGGTACATCTACACTCAGGGTTATATTTTAGTATCCCTGAAGCACTTGTAATGGTGTATCTTTTTTGTTAAGGTGGAGTGATTTCATTCTTCTGTTTCCTACTGTTTAATTATCGCTATTCCTGTTCGGTGTAAGCCCTGAAATCGGTTTGTGTTTCAGTGATAGAATGAGGGCAGCAGTGGAAAACTGCACAGATTTCTTTTTTTTTTTTTTCCCCTCTGTGGACTTATAATGAATGACCACGTGAACGATATGGAAGCTGGTTCTGTCTAGAATTTAAAATCATCTGACAAGAAGCTGTAGAGCTTAATTTTTGTTGAACTGTTACGTGGAAATCTGAACACGGGGAGTGTCTGTGGAGGGGGAACTATATGAAGCACTTAGCAGCAGAGTACCTACAGATTCAGCAGCTAATAGATTGTTATCTGCCACAATTTAAAATCCTGAAACCAAATAAAATCCTAAATGTGGATTCTTATTCCTGTGTGCTGCTTGAGCAGTCTTTGCTAAATTGTTCTGCACATAATTTAATGTTCGTCCTTTTAACTTTGCAGGCATATTGCCAAAGAATTACTCATACAGTTTAAAAAAAAAAAAAAGAGAAAAAATAAATCAGTGACTGTGACCCATAAATAAGCTACACAATCTTAGTTCCCTTTCCAGGTTTTTCAACAAATGATAAAGGGTATACTCTTCAAAAATGCATTTACCAGAAAGAAACCTTTCAAATAGCTTCTAATACATGTAACTATGGCTCATAATGACTGTTGCAGTAAGCTGGGTAAATCACTTTCACTCAAGCACATTTATACTTAAGTGTTTTTTCTACTGTAAATTCCATTGCTGTCTTCAGCCCTGATTGGTAGTACTTAGCATTTTACATGGGAATAATGCATTGGAGCTGGAAAGCAAGTTTAGTAAAGTGAGAACCATCACAAGTGGTGTTTATTATAATTAATGTGATATGAGAGTATACACGGCAAGCAAGATATCATAATTAAACCATTTTATTTTTTTTTTTACAAATGGTGGAAGACGTGCAATTTGGAGACAAGGATGTCGAGCAGGACAGTGTTAAATGCTTTGCTCCAAAGTAGTTCACTGTGTTTCCATGTTGCTTGGTGGTTATTGGGAAACTTGTTCTACCATGGTACCAAAAGACTAAATGCGTTTAAAGTCCTTACAGCCTCCTTGAGGCACCTCTTGTGTGATTATGAAAGTAGGATAAGGAGATTTTTAGTGGATACTTGCATAAGACTTGTTTTGAATGTCAAAAAGGAGAAAAGATGCTAAGTATGTGGGGACATTAGGATACAGAAGCAGCCCCTCCAGGTTGAGGGATAACTGAATAAAAAGAAGAGAAGGCATTGTCAGTGGGAGCCTGCTGAGGATGCTGTTAAGGGGGAAAAGTGGAAAGGGTTAACATACTTGGGTTCAATGGTTTTATGCATTATATGTATGAGATTGAATTACGAAGTGCTGTAGTCTGGGTATTTCTTTCATGTAGTTTGGAGGATACAAAGCTGCATAAATGGAATAAGAGAAAACATGCTTGAAATCAGTCAGACATCTCAAAAAACTTGACAAGCATAGATCAGAAGACAACTGATGCTATAAGTATTATGAAAATAATGTGTGATTAATAAATATTATTGGCTTTGTTGAGTTTAACTTACGTGTAGGGGAGATGTGCCGCGCACTAATAAAAATACTTATTTTATGGAGAGAAAAGTAACAAAATAAAGTACTCCATGAAGTACATTGAAAGAATTTAAGTCTTTGAAATGGTTTTGAAGCATTAAGTAACATAGAGACAAAACATATGCTTTAATGAAAATAGTTCTCACCTCTCTTGTGGAACACATTTCTCCTTTAAAAAAAGATTAGTGCAAAAAGGCAGTCATTCAGAAAGGCAAAGCTTAAAACATTCCTAAAACCTACACATTTCTTGAGTTTTGTTGTAATTCTTCCAAAACCACAAAATAGAACTTGACAGAAGCAAGATACTAAACCACCTCGAAAAATACTAAGCAGTGCTGCATATAGGGGACGATGAAATAAAACTGCAACAGCAATTCTATATTGGCTGAGATTAAATGGTGCTTTCAAAAGCTGCATAAAATTGAGGCCATTAGCTTGTATTTGCATTTAAGCAGTGGAGTTGTAATGTTAGACAGTTATAAAATTGTAAATTATAATCAGACAGGTAACATTACCCATTATAGGAAGATGGCTCAGTTTGAACACAATATTTGAGAAAATGTTTTCAAAAAATACTAAGAGCTAGAGCAATGAAGTATTGGACTGTGGAGATATGTAGGCATTTGTCAGTGTACAGAGATTGTTTGCAGCTGGAAGCAGCCTTTTTTTTTTCTCCAGAAATTTACCATCAGGAGCTCTAGAAAACGTTAGTTCTATATTGCCACTTCTTCCGTCTTCATAGAAACCTATAGTTCCTGTCATTTGTTTGTAGGTATTTTTCAGTGCTTGTTATTATTTACTGAGGAATCAAAATTATACATAAACGGTTATTAAAGCATGCTCAGATGACAAGTCTCCCTTTTTTTTTCCTTACCCTGTAGAATTTTTCTTCTGAGAATATGGAATAAATGATAACTTCAAGCATTTGCTTCTTCTAACATAATGGGGCTTTTAAGTTATCATCTAAATGACATGAAGTGCCAGAGAGTTGCTCTGAGGGAGCGTAAGAGCGTCACTCCCAGTGACGGCAGTGCTGCCAGCCGTCTGAAGGAGTGAGGCAGGATAGGTGGGTGGCACTTGAAAGATGAAATATTTTTGAAGTAGGGTATGCTTTTTTTTTAATTCTGTCTAATGATGTCCAGTAGCGTTTGGGGCGGGGGCAGAAGTACTGTCTGAGAATGCCATAAGTATGGACCTTTGTCATGATCAAGTTAAAAATAACTACATTTTTCTTTTAAAATACATATATATGTGATCACGTGCACAGTACTTCAGATTTATCAAGAAAATGTTGTTTACCTTCAGACTTGCAAATACAGTGATACTTTGTAATTGTCTTTTCTTCCTTATAGGCAGGTGAGCAAGAAGAAGAGACTGAGGGGACAAGAGCCAGCCACAAGGAGACAGAAAATTGTTTTGTCAGATAGGAGTAGTGGGGAAACGGGACACAAGAGTTCAAGCTGTACGTGGAAATGAATGATAACCATGTTTGTAGATTATTGCACTCACAATGCTAGTTATAGTTGAGTTTCCCCACTAAGTTCTGATGCCCAGAAAACTTGATGAAATAAATCCCTACAACTATCTTCAGCACGACTTACAGCAAAACATTCATGTGTGACTAGAGGCAACTGGAACGACTGTTTGCTAATGATTAAAGTAATATCACCCATGATAATTAATCAGGTTAGGGTAAAAGAGGTATCTTATTCCTACTGAAAAAACTCCAGTGGTTTAGTCCCCCTTATTTTATTTCATTTTCACTTTTTATAAGTGCATATTGAATACACAATCCATTATTCAACTACCACACCTGCTTTCAAGCTGTAAAATCCTATGCAAAGCCAATAAGTACAAAAATATGAATCTTAAAATTGTATTCTTTGTGTTACAAACTTTAGAACCGATAGACCTGTTAAACTGAAATATCAGCCTTTCAATAGCAAGCACTGGCTATAAGCTGAACTATTTCAGTAACTGTAAACATAATAAAAATTCTCATGATGAATCTCTGAAAAGTTCATTTGACGAAACTCATAAGAAATACACTGAATTCAAAGAAATGAATAATCCAGCATTATTGATAAGAGCTAACTAAATTTTTTTCAAGCAACAAGAAGCAGCCATGTTTTGTTATAGAAGTAACAATACAAAATGAAAGCCAAGAAAAATATCAAGATCACTGTAGCTGAAGTTCATTCTTCTGAACTGATAAAAATGCTTCCAAAGTGAAAGTATGTTGCAGAGCCTTTTCAAGACTGTATGTTTGCTCTTGTGGCAATATGAATTGCTTAATTACTGGGATATTTTGTTGAAAGGGGCGGTTTATAACTGTGAATTATGTGAATTTATACTTCAGTCTGACAGGTAAGCCACTTGGGGCTTATGGCTAGCTTCGCAGTCTCAGATGAGGAAAAGGATTACTTTTAAATTGGGTCAGAATTTCAACATTGACTCTTTTTGGCCACAATAGAGAAGAAATATATTCTGTTTATTTGACCTGATTAAAGTGAAGAAAAGTATGTAATAATTTCCCGAAAGAACAGCGAAAAGGAAGTGGCTGCTTATTTCAGAAATGCTGAAGGTATATATGTAATTCAAAGAAGAAAGTTTTCATAGGTGTGAGACGGT
Source organism: Chroicocephalus ridibundus (assembly GCF_963924245.1). Lineage (NCBI taxonomy): Eukaryota > Metazoa > Chordata > Aves > Charadriiformes > Laridae > Chroicocephalus > Chroicocephalus ridibundus. The sequence continues at coordinate 20,261,598 of NC_086292.1, forward strand.
TAAATGTGAAAAGATGCAGTTGTAAAGGAAATGTATATTAGCACAAAGCTGCAAAACAGTTTATCTTCTTTGGCTGACCCTTCATGCAAATGCCATTTTTATGCAGTAAGCATGGAACAACACAACAGTAACTTTTCTTAGCAATACAAGATCAGTGAATGAAGCAGATTAATCACAAGCATTTTAGTTACTTCTAACAATATCAGCATAAACTGTCGATATACTGCTGCAGTCCATCCAGATGGCTGAATCCCGTGCTTAGCGTTCAGCTGAAGCAGGCTTGCGTTTTGCAGATATTACGCCATGATTCTCAACAAGTAACTTCAATTATAGAGGTGTTCCAGAAGAAAATCAAACCTTGATTATGTGACCATTAACAACTATTGTGGTGAAGTAGGCATAGCTCTATGCAGTAAGACAGTGCAGGCGATATCCTTGTGTTTGGGGTGGGAAGGGAATGTTTACTTGAAACTAGTTCTAGTCTGGTCCTGTAGATTCAAAAACCTTAAAGTGATTAGGATACATCAGTGTGTTACTTGAACACACTTTCTGGTTTAGTTTCATCCAAAAGAATCCAGATTAACATATTTAGATGACTTCAAGATGTGAACCAATGTGTGTCCACTAGTGGGAACGATCAGGAGGTACACTCCTATGAACTAAATGGGGACGTGGATGCACCGTTCTAGTAAACACACTTATACCTCTGGTGTTTTAGACACCTCTGTCTGTGGGTAAAGGCATGAACGGTAAATGCAGTTGTTCAAGTTGTACTCGTCTGAATCTATGACAACAGCACAGATAATGCTCTGCCATTTGTGTTTTTTAAATGCTGCAACTGCTGTCATAATAGCTCAAGTAAAAGCATCACTTGGTCTTAGGTATATTTGTTTTGATAAAGATGTTCTGGGCGTTATGTCTTCCTGAAGTGATCTTGCTTAACCAAGCGCTATTTAATCTAGCCCTGCAAAGTCATCGTGTACACATGATCACGTTTCAGAAATCATAGAATGGTTCAAGTTGGGAGGGAACTTAAAAAATCGTCCTAGTGAATCAAGTCAGTGTGCTTACCAGCTATTTTGTTAGCGTGTTTAGCTTGGTATGGGGTTACTTGCTTTTTCTGTTGGAAGACTGTTTCTTAATGGATCATGTGGAGCTCTGTGAAAGCAAGTTGGCCATAGATGCAGCTTAATACTATTTTAATATCAGAGAGTTTAACCTTCTTCTGTGGGCATCTTCTCCTTTGGTTTATGTCCTCATTACCTACCTAGATAATGTTCTTAGATTTGAAGGAACAACACACATAAATCAAACACGTTCCTTGTGTATGCTGCTATTTACTTTAGAAGTTGTGATCAGTGTGGCTAGTCCCAGGTCTTTGGTCTTAGCCTGCCTTGGAAACTGAGAGCTAAGTTGCCCTTCTGTTTTCACTAATAAAGTAACATCTGCCCACTGATGACAGCTCCATCAACCTTTTCTGTACCTGTTTTCTTCAGTTAGGCATGTTAAGAATTATCAGCAATGGAATGTTCTTGTTTTTATTGTTTTTAGACCTCTGTAGCAAATACTAAACGTCCCTCTTTCTCCCTGGGAAGCATGTAGTTCTTCCCTGCTAATAAGATTTCACACATTAAAGCATACTGATAAGAGCGTGGTACAGCTAAGATTACACATCTGAGGTTATTCTTGTTGCTACGAAGTGATGAACCTGCTATCTAATGTGCTGATTTTTCTTTTGGAACTATCCAACATATCCTGTTAAAGTTTTCCTAAATTTAAGCTATAAAATTAATTTCTCAGTTGCAGGGTCAAAATCTAGAGTGCATTAATACTTTGAGTGAGCTTAAAACAATACTTCCATTAACATAATTAACAACATTAACATAAAATAGTAAATATACTCGTTTTTCTGTAGTACACAAGAGATATTTTCTGTCTGCTGTAGTATTTTGTCTGCAACATAATTTAGAAGATAGTTCTGATTGCTTTGCTGATTTTCCATAAATGCCAGATGAATTTGGGCAAGGTGTCAATTTTTATTCCCAGCTCACCAACTTGAGGATTTTCATCCCAAGTCTTATTGCCTGTACAATGAAATTTTTCCTTGGGAGGTACTATTTTGAGCACAGAATTTTGAAACAGTGGGAATTATTATCTGTGAGTAATAACAATCTCTGTGGAGCTTGTTATACAACAAAGACTGATCATGTGCTTGACTATATTCCTGTGATTGCTTGCATCTGTGAGTAGCTTAAATTTCTGAAAGTTGCTGCCTTATCAAAAGAGGTGCAGTACTGGTCTTTTTTTTTTTCCTTATTGAAATAAGGTAAATTATTTAAACTACTGCTATTTTAACTCAAGTTCAATAACACTTAGATGAACTTCCATGTAGCAGTCTAGAAAAATGTACAAATTAACAGAGGTTAAGCTGGTCCTTGAATTTTTCTAACAGAATTTTGTCATTTGAATGGATCGTTATATAGCTAAATTCTTTCTAAAATAACATTTCTTGAAGTGCCCCATAGGTGTGCAAATAATAAGATACTAGTAGAGAACTTCTTTTATTTATTTATTTTTAATCAACTCTTATTTGTTTGGTACAAATGTTTTGAGAATTAGGTACCCTTCTTGGCACAGTGTGGAGGTTTCCAGAATAGTTGTGGCTTTGCAGGAAGATTCAGAGTAAGGATGTTCTCTCTGGTGATACGGCTGCATTTCATATTCTAGTAGCCATTCAAGAATTTCTATTGGAGGAAGCTTGAAGGCAAGGTGATCTGTAGAAATAAAGGATATAGGACTGATTGTTGTGTAAGCATGAATTTTATTACTTACCTTGTTTTCTATTGATTTATGTGGGTAACAATAGTCATAGTATGACTCCTTAGCTAGTCATGCTATATGTAAAAAAAAAAAAAAAACAACCAAAACAAAATAAACAAAAAAACCCCCCCAAAACAATAACAACAAAAAAACCCCCCAAAACGACCAACAATCAAAAAACCAAACCAACCAAATGCAACCCACAAAAAGCAGCCTGTGAATGGCACGGTCCATTCTGTCTGTCTGTAAACAATCCTGTATTAATTGTATTGAAAACAGAGCTTGAAACTGTAATCTCTTGAAACAGAAAGCTTTCCTTTCGTGCAGTTATGCTAACTGATTTATTAACAATGGCAAAATATAGCCATAGCTTGAACAGACATTACTAGCATTGCTTATTTCTCAAGGAATGCTGTATAGTTGAACTGAATGTTGTATTTTATAATAGCGTGACTAAACTGTAATTGTCAGGTTGTCATTCTCCCCCCACACTGCTTATGGTCAGATTACTCGTGACAACACTGCTTTGGTATTTCAAATACTAAAAAACGATGATGAAGTGTCTCTTACAGTTACATACCATGAAATGAGTTATTCAGGTCTGTCTTCAGAATAGGTCTAAACATTCGCTACTTTTGAAGGAGATACTGATCACTGTTGTGACAGGCCACCAATACAAGGTAAAAGAACGTACACAGTTTTTGTAGTCTGAGTTCCACAGAGAGAACACTGACCTTTAATTCTAATTATTAGTTTTTCTCCAAAAAGGTTCTTGCAGTAGATACTCTGGTTTCCCTTGTGGATATGTTACTGTAGTATAGCAATTACAGCATGACACCTAAAAATAAATTGCTGCTTTTTCAGTATCAAAATGTAGCATGTTTCAATACATCTAGTACATTATGGTATGCAAATTTGTACAGAAGGTAGAAATTGCTACTTTTGATTTGCTTCTATGAAGTCCATAATGAGGATGTAAAATAATAGTCGAAGTAAATAAGAGATTGCTACTCCAGATAAGAGTGCCAGCTAAGATGGCAAACAAGCTGTCAGTAATGATAGCCGTAAGGAACTTCTATACTGGATAAGCCCAAGTGAAAATGAGGATGCAGTACGCTGTAACTGGGGCCATGTGGGTTTTCTGTAGAAATTGCACGTGATGGATTAAATTTACTTTTGAGGGCCTGGAATAATGAAAAAGTGCTTGCTTGTTCAGTAACAATTATGATCTTGTTGACGTGTGAGGGAGAGGAAAATTGGATGAGCACTGCCACCTCATTAGGTATTGAATACTGTACTGGGAGATAGTCATAGGTATATGTGTGCTGCTGGGGGTGGAGAAGGATTGGGAGTGTAAGCAAAGAAGGGAAAGTAATTAAGAAATTGAGAAGTAGTTTCAAAAACTCTGTAAGGATTTGATTGCCGTTTGTGTATGTTTGACTTCTGTCACTTCAGAATATAAATACAGCATCATTATTGAGAATTAAAGTGTGTTCCTACCATGGAACAAGGTCAAAAAGCAGACTGATTCAAATTGTGCAAATTAGACAATAATTTTGAGACATACATCATGACATAGAGCTATCAAAAAATGGTAATAGATGAAAAGAGACCAGGCAAAGGTTATAACTGTATATTCTTAACTGTATGAAGTTGTCAAGCAGTAGAATAACTTAATTTTAATGAAGCAATGAGACTCCACAGAGGGTGATGAACAGTCAAGTAAATAATGTCAGTTTAGTAAGGTTCTAAGGTTGCAGGCCTTGTTGTAAAGCTAGATTTTGTTCGTCTCTGTATAACACACAATGGTATGTTAGTAGCAATGCCATTATGTCCTGGAGTACACTAATGATGCAGGGAAATCACAGAATAGGATTGTGATGTTACACAAAGCAACTATGTCGTCTAAATTTTGTAGCGCTCACGATGTGGTTCAAAAAAAAAGAAACAAACGCCGAAAACAAAATCCTGAAAAACACAGGCACTGAAGTGTAGGGGGAATAAATAGCACAGAGCTGCTAGTCTCTGCCCAGCAGAGGGAAGGTCCTCTGTTCCCTGTACTGTGGTTCTGTCAGACTGCTGTATTGTCTAAGGTGAAGAAACCTCTTCAAGCCTTGAAATCTTATTCCAAAGTAGGACGATGAAGAGAAAAGGAAAATTGCATGAGATGCCATTAAGTTGGTGAAAATACGTAGTGCTAATCGAAGTACCTGTTAAGTGTGTGCTAGTCATGTAAGACTCTCTTAATATGAAATAAATCCAAGCAGAAATTCAGGTTTACGTGACCTGTATCTTGTCAATGAGATCCCAAGCAAAAGATCAGGGGAAGAAATGAGGTTAATTATATCCAATTACCCTTTGCCCAAATATACTAACATATGGAATTTCAGAATTTGAAGAAAAGAATAGGGGATATTAATTTCAGCAAAATCAGTTTTCAGCACTTGTTTTAATATACATGCCGCTATGATGCAACTACGGAGAAGGAACTACGCTCTGCAGTTCACTGGTATATCAAAACTAAAGCCTTAAAACATTCGTTAAGCTACTGCTATATGAAGTCAACTCTTTTCAGATTGGATGGTAGTACATAACTGAGCAGGCATTTATTTACTAGTGTGTCAAGCTATGCTTACTTGTGTTTCTCTAGCAATAAAAGGAAAATAGAAGTGTCAATAGTTTTGCCATTTATATTGATTCATAACTTCTATGGTTGTGATTTCTGACTGAAAGACATAATTATGTCCCATGTTACTATTGAATCTCTACATTTTTGTCTCATAGCCACAACCGAATAATTCAGATAACTTCGAAAAGTGCTTGAAACTGAATTCCTCCTTTGTTGTTTTAGTTCTGGGGTTTTTTTTTTTTTGTTTGTTGTGTTGGTTTTTTTCTTTTGTGTTTCATCAACTCTGGGTTTTGTCTTCAGAATAGCCTCTGTTTCCAAAGAGTATTCTGAAATATTCATGATCATATAGCAAAAGATGATGAAGTCCATTTTTAAAGAACAAGCAAATACAACTTTTAAGAAATGAAGATAGGGAAGTTATTAAAAAATACACATGTGCATCTGCTTGGTATTTGGAAAAAAAAAAAGGTATTTTTCAAGTATTGTTCTTCAACATTTCCTTAAAAAAAATTCATATTTCTAATAAATGAAGAAATATTTCACGACATGGTGCATTATGTTAAGACAGTCATCATTCTTAATTAGTGTTTTAATATCTGTAGATATTTGCTCAAAGGAGTTGAGTGGAATTGTATAATTATTTCATGTACTGTTACTTAAAGCTGAAAAAAGTCGCTCAACAGTGATGCCTATGAATAAATGCCATGCCTTCTGCAAACATAAATTCTCATATAACTTAGCTTTTACTTCATAGTAGTATAAGCGTGTGCTTGGATGGCTTTAAGGTTTTGTCTGTTTTAACAAAAAATCCAGTGATATTGAAGTTCTTTTGCAGAATAAACAGTGTGCAGAAATACACTTAACATGCAAAGAAATCTGTCGTGCACATTGATGTTAGGTAGTTATAACTGAGATAATAAAGGGAGTACATGTCACAACAGTATTGATCATATGCTGTCAACCTGCATAATTTTACCTTGTGGTATTTCAGACTTTAAAACCTTTAAAACACTAATGGGACACATACGGATCCAGCAGTGTTTTGCCAAGACTCAGTTATGAGGCATCTGCTGTGATTCACCCTTGCTCTAGTAAAGATGAAATCTGACACTGTTTACCATCAGCTTGTGCTCCTCAAAGTGACTTTAAAAATGTTATTATAGGCTTCCATGTAGGTGGTGCAGTGACTAAAAAAGCTGTATCTAGTGTGCTGAGTTGCCTTTTTTTTTATTATTATTTTATTTTAAATACTCTCTTGATTACATTCCCTGAAAAGTCCCCCAGGGAATGACTGATAGACAATTTTGCCAAGCTCTGAAAGATAAGTTGTAATTGCGTTAACGCAAAAGTGATGCCTTCAGTATGTTTGTCCTGGCCTAACTGGTTGAAATTTAGCAAATTGGTTTACTTCAAGAAAAGAGAGTCTCTGTTGGCTTGCACTGCTAACAGGAGATGAAGGCAGCAAAACTTATTTTGGCTTTGCAAGGCAGCAGAGGAGGTGGGAAACACAGGAGAATCTCTCTCCTTATTCCAAAGACCTTTTCTGCAGAGATGCCTTGCAGAACAGTACTGTTTATGAACTTAGAGGGTGGCTGCTCTGACAGTTATGGCTTGCGTTTATTACTTGCCTGTTTTGAGAATTCACTCATTGATGTCCTGAGAGTATTTTCTCTGCTCTGTGTCTGTTCTTTTCTATTGTACTAGTTATGTATTTAATCTTCCTTTTGTCCTTAAATCCTCAAAATGGTTACACGTATATTATCTGTGTGTCTTTTTAATTCTTTATGACGCTGCCTGATAAATAATCATAGTGTCAAATCCTGCTTGTTTTAGTGTTTTTCAGCTGGTAGGAGTCCCCTGGCTAGCTAATTGAACTATAATATATAGGAAAATTTATAGATAAGGAGAACAGTTGCCAGAAACTACATTATGAAATGTGTGTCCGTTAAAGTTGACTAGCTTAAATATTGATAAAGTCAAACAGGAGAATCAATGTCAGATACTGGGATGGATTTTAAGCAGCAGAATACAACTTTATTTAGCATTATAGTTTCTCCGCCACCTCTTAGATAAATCATTTAACTCATTCTAATATATTGGCCTCCAAACACTTCTAGTAAACTGCACAAAATTCACAGAAACTTGGTGAGAAATTTCAGCTTATCAAGTCAATACTTTTTGAGAGGCCAAAGATCCATTGCAGCATTCCTGATTTGTTCTACACTTGTGCGATAAACTCTTCTAACCCTTCTGGCCCTTATCTGAAGTGTTACCAAACAACAGCAATTGCGTTGACACTCAGATTTCTTGTGGTTTTTCATGTTTGTTTGGGTTTTTTTTCTTCCTATTTCGGCATTAAACTAGAAGTCAACTTTTGTATCTGACAAAACAAGTTCTATTGCTCTGGAACACTTGGCTCCAATGAACGTCCTTGTGTTCAATTTTCTCCAAAATTACATTTTGTGTTTTCTTTTCCTTAAATGTCTTGCCGAGGTAAATTGGAAAGGAATTCCTTTTCTTCCCCTTCCTCCCCTGCCCCACAAGTGCCTGGCTGGGGCTTGTCAGCTCATCTGCTACCTACCACTTATGTATTTTTATTTACTTTTTATCTTTTACTCAATAATACCCGATACGAAAATCTTAATTTGAAGTAAACCATGAATTTGCAATTGCAGGTATTCCAGTTTGTTCAGAGGCTGTAGTGTTAGGACTATAGGCACCAAACAGCTGGGTTGTTCTATGGTTTTCTTTAACTCCGTTATTCAAACAGGCTCAGACGGACCTGGAAAATGCCAAGTGAAGCATCCTTCACTTGGACTCAGGCAGCTGCAGCTGGTGGATCTGTAACAGGGCAACTCGCGGTCTGAGATGCAAGTGCAGTCTAAGTCTGGCACTCGTAATCTCTGTGAAAGCCAGATATTTTCTGCTGAAACTTGTTTCTTTCTCGTGTTTTCTACCAGAACTTGAATGTATTAAGTTATGCGTGCACTAGGCCATGTTTCTACACTAATCTAGGTACTATGCTGGCTTTGGTATTTTGTTTCTAGTACAGAAAACATAACCTTTTGTTTGAAATTTAATCTATTTGACCGTATAATTAGGTGTCCACCGTTTTTGCATGGCCAGCATTCTAGCCTAGCAGTAATATTAGCCCTTAAGTAATTTACGACAATTTTTGGTTCATTTGTGTCTCTCAGGTAAATGCCACTGTAAGCTACATGCGGTACCATCTTCAGTGTCTACTCATATCTGAAAGGGGAGCATATTTGCTTGGTTTCCTTTCAGAGATTCTAGGTCAAAGCCCACAGTAAACTCTCCAGTGTCCTGCTCGTCGTTAGGTATAATGACATAGTTTGGAGTTTCTTTATATTTGCGTGCCTGAGAGTGAAAAAGAGAAAAGATTGTTTTATACAAATATACATTAAAAAAAAAAGTTTCATAGGATGCAGTTCTGGAGTCTAGTGTAATGCCGTCTATCAGTGTGTGGTGGGATGAGAACAGGAAAAGGAGAGAACACAGGAAACGCATTTCTTTATTGTGTTCCCACCCCCCCAAGGGAAAAAGTACAACCATGTTACCATGGAAAAATCAACATGATAGAGAACTGTTGGATCTCCAATACCATTTTTTAAAATCCAATTGGTTGCAGCTGTACTGAGAGGGAACAAATGTTTTGGTGCCTTTGCTGCCAAATAATAGATTATATTTGGAAGCATAAGACTAATGAAAAAAATACAGTTCAGAAACCTAGCAATTGCAAAGCTTCAGGCATAAGAAAGAAAGCTGCTAACTTTTTTTGTAAACAATACTGTGCTTGAAAAATTTAGGTTTTATTTTTTTTTTTAGATGCAGTGTTAAGTTATATATAATACTGTTTCCTGAGGATTCAATTTTTCACTGTGGCAGTGATCCCAAGTTTCATGCTTTCTGCTGGCTATAATTTATCTATTTACCAGCAGCAGCCATCTGCTTGGAACATCATTAACTCAAACTTGGGCAGAAGGGGGGGCAGCAAGGGGGAGGGAGGAGCACTGGCTAGAAGAAATGCTTGTCCTGTGGAGGGATAGCAGGCATAGTGTTCCTCATTTGCTTTGCGTGTTCAGCACTGGCAGACAACCTTCTTCCATAGAAAAGTGATCCACCCCCCGCCCCGAGGTACTACCATACACTGAACCCTGCTGGGGGGGTAGAGTCTGAATTGGGTTAGGATTTTGGTGTCTCAAAGAGCGTGCTGTTCAGTAAGGGCCTTTGTCCCTGCCACAGCTTGGATGCTCTCGGTGTATGTAGTAAGGGATTTCAGCTGACTAGCTTGGTTGAACTCATAGGCTTTGACAAATTCAAAGGCCAAACTTGCTGAACTTCACTGATACTGAGTTGAATTATCAGTATTTGGCTTTCGTGGAAGCTGAAAAGCCTTTGACATCAGTCGGAAGCAACATGACCTGTAAGTGAACAAGTTGCTGCTGATCAGCTGAGGTTACCTGCTCTCCACTGCAGGATGGCTTCAGCCAGCACTCTCCAGTTCGCGTGTGGAGCGTACCCACCACTAGTAAAAGGCTTAGTTGAGGACCAGCAACTCTGTTAACTGAAGTGACTTTACCATAGGTGACCAAATCGTTAGGTCACCTTAATGGTTTTATTCAGATATGTAGAATCTGTAGGTTCATTATTTGAAATTATTAGATACAAGAAGGAAAAAGAAAATAGTTATTTTATTAGGCTCCTTGTAAGCAGACATAGAAGTTAAGTGTATACCATTAAATCTTGTTAAAGCAAGCAAACAAGTTATCCATTTTTCAGTCATCTGTTCATTGCCATGGTAGAAGCATTGATTTGTATCTTTTAGAAATCTGTAATTGCAGACCTGTAGCTTAATCTGGCATAGGTGTATGGAAGCACCTTTTCAGTGCTTCTGTAAGAAAATAGTAAGCTAAATCAGTAATGCTATATGACATAAAGGAGAAAAGAAATATATTTACAACATCAAGCAAGGGTTTAGCAACCTGATCCGCATTCATGGTGTTGAGCAATTCATCAAATATCTGGGCAACAAGCAGTAATTGATTTCACAGTATCTGACCACTGGACATGAATGTGTATGTGTAATATAGTTGAGTGGCATTCCTGCAAACTTTTTTCTATTGAGTTGCTGGTAGCTGGTAAGATTTTCCGAAAATATGCTGTGGTTTATGAATATTTTTTTTTTAAAGTTTGGTGATGAATGATGTAGGAATTTAAACTCTCACCTTTAGAAATAACCATCTTTTACAAAATAGATCACTGATGTCTCCTTAAGCAGCCTAATGCAGTATGATAAGTGACTGTTACCTCTGACAAAGAGCGCTAACCAGTGGACGCTGTGGTACTTACTACACCAAGAGCATCCTTAAAAAGCTACGTATTTTAGCTTCTATCAAGACTATATGGATCAGACATTCTTTGAGTGATGTGCACAGCAGTGAAAAAGAATGAGACATGGGCTTTGGAGACCCGGAGTGCCTGGAAGTTGAAGATGGAAGTTGCAGCCTTCTGTGGGTTATAAACAGTAGACGGGATTAGCATCTTCCCAGTTCAGCGTCTGTGGTCAAGCCTATTTGGCAGCATGATTTTAGGTGGGTTAATAAAGAAAATACACACTTTTCTCCATAGTAATGAAGCATGTTTTATGCCAGATGTTGTTGGATATCACAAAACGTTTGTTTATATAATTCTTTAAAAGTTACATTAAAGTAAAAATGCACTTCTTTCACTCTTTTAAAAGCTGATGTATGCCTGGATTTTTAAGCTTATATTACTCCTAGTACATTTAGAATTATTGTAAAATTGTATAAAATAGAGCAGTTAAAAAAGCAGAATGAGAAATAGAATTCAAAGACTTTTTTTTTTCCTTGGATGCCTATCTTGAATATGGACATTGTGCTAGATTTTTCACTTTGGACAGAGAACTTCCTAAAAAGAAATTCAGACGCTGAAAGTTTGCAAGTTGCAAATACTTGATTTGTTTCATCAACTATAAAATAGTATATTTTGGAATGAATTAAATTCTAAATAATGATCTATTGATTGTTCACATGAATTTGAATTTGCTTAATGGTACCCTAATTTTCAAAATATATTCTTGGTCCTGCCACTATGGGGACTTCAGGTAAACAGTCAGAAAAATGCAGGTGTGTTTAGTAGATATAACAAAACTACGATAAGAGTGCAGGTGTGTATAGCAGGTTTATCAAGTGACGCTTCTATAGACTGAAACGAACAATGTCTTTATGTGACTTAAGAGGTAATCACTAGCGCGGTGGCTTTCTGATTGCCCTTCCTCCATCATTTTCTTCCCAGTTCCAGAGTGGCTGTGCCATTTTATCAGAGTATGCTATGACTCACTTCCCCATTTTATTTTCTCTCGCAGATGGCATCATTTCATCTCATGCTCTGAAAGTGACAAGTGATTCTGTGGCACTGACTTTATTGTATTAGGCTGTACTAGCTGTGATGAATATATAATCTGTGTTGCAACTTTCTTTGTCTCTGCCTTACACAGCAGTGGGTGAAGTAAGAAAACACAAGGACGCTAATATAAGGCTTCAGATGCTACTGCTGTGACTTTGAGCACGAAGGAAGTATCAGTAATATCCTTATTGGTCCCCATGTAGTAGCACTGATAATGGGTTTTCTCTAGCATGCCAGGGAACGTAGAGGCGTAGAGCTGACTCACTGGCTGATGTTGTCATTTTGTCATGCCAAAAGTTTGTAAAATGCTGCCAGTTCTGTCTTGCTGTGTTGGATCTATTTGCCCAGAGCTTTTAAATTCCTTTCCAGAGCTGACAATTCTGGTGGAACTGTAACCTATGCATCCCACAACACTTGACTTTTTGCAACTGTGAAAGTACTTGATGTGTTGCCAAAGTGAAAAATACTCCAAAATGTAGTGTGAAAGGTTTATTCTTTTTATGCTGGTGTTATGATAGGCAGGCACTGAATTTTGTTGAGGGGGGTGGAAAATGGGTTGTGAAAGACCTTCCCACCACCACGCATGCTATATTTCATCTTTCATCGAGATTTGCTGTAGCTAGCTGATTTCGAAATGGCTTGGCAGGTGATGAAACAGATCTACGTCTGTGCTTGGTAACTAGGGAAATCCATTACAATGTCTCCACGTGACTGGATCTGATCTTGAGTGGGGAGTGTCTGTACTGTGTAGTAGAAAGGATTATAGATGGACTAGGATCTCAAAATAAAACACACTCACAGGTATCACTTGGGTTAACATCTGGCCACCATCCGTTGATGATGTACATGCAGGCTTTCTCGGCCAACAGTCTGGTCTTCAGCTCCAGAGCAGTTTTGCTGTATTGTGCTGCTCTTTCCACTGCTATCGCTGGCATGCAAGTCCTGAGAGCAACAGAGTCAGTATGAGAAATGTTGAAAACATTCATAGACAAAACATTATTGGCATCACAAACTATTTCTTTATACTTCCCCTTCTGTAAAGACCTTAAAAAGTCAATTTTCCATCCCAAACAGAGTGTTATTTTTCTGAGCTCGCTTTCAGTTGAAAGGGACATTCTGTGGGAGTTCTGGAGGAGAGGGAAGAGGGGTCAAGATAGCAACAAAACCCTCTTGCCGGTAAATAAGCATAAGTTCTTGCCTGCAGTAACATTTCCCTAGCAGTTTCCACTACATGTTGAACTACGAAAAACCTGGAGTATTGTTTTTGTACTTAATTTTAATAGATCTTTTTCAAGCTTTTAACGCTCTATAGTGGTGATTAACTTTTTAGGCAGGTGTCATAGCTCAAATTGAGGAACTATTCCTCCAGTAGAATATAGGGAAATGAGGCACTCCCAATGTTTTGGGGTAAGTGGAAATTCATCTTAAAGGTCAAGGTCACATATGTTGCAGAATGTGTGCTTCTAAATGTCTGCCCTTCTCTGTCTGAACTTCACTGTTTGTTCTGACTGGTCCTGTCTCAGGATCTGTTTCTTCATGCTGCTTCACGTAGCAGTGAGCAAAGCAGTCAAGTCAAGACCCGGGCATCAATAACTTTAAGGGACTCAGTGCTGTTGAGAATAGCTTTCTCCCTAGCATTGTTTTCTTTGAGGAATTATAATTGGAGACCTGCACCAATTGTAGAATACTGATGAAGATGAGAGGGAGAGAAGTAGCACATTTGTGTATCTCCAGGAAAGATTAATCCTCCTTTAATTACTATTTGGCTTGGAAAGAGTTACATGTCAAAAGGAAAAACCGTATTATTCCAATTGCAGTATCTTCTATGGCAACAGAACTTCCCTGTGGCTGAATTCCAGGGCCCAAAATCAGTAGAGATCTACTAATTTCTCTTGCTCTGTCACACCAGAATGATTCTGACCATGTCTTGATGTACTGATCAAACTTCTCTCCAAATACATGCTTATTGTGAATGGAGCAAAGTCTCAAGTGCAGCAAATTCAATTTACTTTGCTTCCACTTTACCTGGAAAAAAAATAGCCTCTGCCTTCAGGTGAAGTTTGAATGCAAACGGGGGAGCGTTGTTTTGTGGGTTCTTTGTTTTTTGTTTAAAGCAACAAAGCAAAGCAGAACCACCGCACCAAAATGAAACCAAAAATCCCAAACACCCATAAAGTAGAAATTATGCTTGAATGCATATATGATTTTATCAGTTTCTTTCATAAGAAGGTCGACAGATCCTTTTGGATCACTTTGTCTGAAATGTTGTTTTAGGAAAGTTTAGTTGTCTTTAACCTTTATCCATCTTCAGGTTGTAGGAGGTCTCTTTACATGATCAACATTTTAATGTGTCCTGTTGCAGGGAATGAAAGTCTCAACTGATAAATCTGGAGTAACTAGTTAATATTAGGTATACCGGATACAATAAATTACTATTTGTATTCCATTCCTTTCCAAAAATATAAAGTTCCAGCTGCTGTATTAAATTCTGCTAAATAGTTTTGTAAAATAAGCCACATATATCCATGTAGATACACTACTATACGTAATATAGATAAATATATATTTTTATATATGTTACATATATAAAAGATATACGAGAAGTTCTGTGTTAATTCATTTTCACACAAGACATACGGTTTCTCTTAGTGAACAAGAAGTGTATCATATATATCAGAATCATATTTGAGATTGGATATAAGAATCTGGAATGATTTTGTTCATAGGGATACATCAGTTCCTGAACAATGACAGAAAATTAGGTAATGCTGACTGCTTTTTCAAAGTCATTAATGGAAAATTCACAGTTAATGTTTTCTAGGAGCCTGTGCAAACTGTTGCAAGAAAATGAATTAAGCTTAAATTAGTTTAACCAATTGAAAGATGACTTGCCTAATGTACTCCATTATCGTGACTAATTCTGCCCTTTCGCCTGTAAAGTAGTGGTAAATAATGAAAGAATTCAGATCATGGGAATTAGGCAATTTTTCTTTGTTTTAATAACCGGGCCTTTGAATCTCACTCTGACCTTTAACAAAGGCTCCATATCAACACACAGATGGCACATGGCCATCGTGGGTCAGGGTGGCGGTAGCACCGAGAGGAAAAGCAGGATCATGAGGTGATGTAGTGGGGAACTTGAGGAACATTTTATTACCTGAATATTGAGCCCTCCTTGGAACTTTTAAGTTATTTTAATAAATAAATGCAAACACAATAACATTTTAGGAAAAATTTTTGTATGAGGGGAGCTGCTTTTAGATAAACTAAGAATGAAATGGATTAGTTAGTGAATGCTTTTGTAGCTGCTTTGATGAGGATTAGTCATTCCATAGAGAATTGCAACTTTTAAATTTTTTATTATTTTTTGTAATTGATAGCCTTGCACTCTTCCAAGGATGCTTTTGGTTACATGACGGAAGAGACCAATTCCATGTAAGCAAATGCTTGATACTTATCTGGAATGTGACAATTGTAGTGTTTGATTGTTTTGGTGATGTAGAGATTTGGACCCAACACTTGAACCCACAGATGAGATGTGGTTTTTTTTTTTCCCCACCATTGGTTCAACTCCCATTTTCTTTCAAGCTCTCCAATTTGGCTCGTACAAAAAAAATTCACTGGGGTGGACAAAAACTACTTAGATGTTTGAAATTGTTAGGGCAGCTGGAAATGCTACCTCTTTTTTAAGAACATTTTTTTCCCCCTCCAACCTCCTCTGATACCGCTGTTGAAAGATCTTTGTCCAAATATATAGTAGAAACTAATTACCAAACCATGGAACACACACTACAACAGATTTCTTTTCCAGGGGGCTGTACCAGAGATGAGTGTTCAGCCTCCTGAGAACAAATGACTGTCTCGATTAGCAAGCAGTAAGAGTAAATATGTAGACTAGAGCATGATGCTGAGGACAGTGTGTTGCCAACAAGCTCTAGTCTAATCAGGAGATTTGCCTCAGAAGCATGCTCCTCATACAAATGAAAATGGTAAGGTGAACATGCCCTTAATGCGAAGAATGTGTGTTTTAAGTGTTTTAAGAATGGGTTTTGACTAATTTTAAGTTTTTTGGTCTCTCAAGTCTGTTACCAATAGTTTCTGGAGATGATTGCAGCTACTGAATAGAAGACAGGTCTGGTCTCCTGCATTTTCCAGGCAGACAGGAATGTCTGCCAGGCCAGCACTGAGACAACCAGAAGCTGTGGCGGTGTGGGCAATGTGATACAGAATTTGAGTTAATGTTAGCATGCCTTTCACGAGGTTTATTGACTTGATTTCTGCTAACTTAATCCATGCAGCTTCCTGGTGATTTGGAGTGATGACTGCTTTTGTCTGCAAAATGCTTTCCAGACATATTGCTAAACCTGCCAATAGACAGAACCACGGGTGAAAAGTATGACTGTTGAATGAAAACAGTGGGTGAAAAGGCAATTGCTGGAGGTTTGGAACCTTAGAGAAAAGGAAAAAAAAAGTAAAAGGAAAAAAAACAAAACAAAACCCCAAAAAAAACAGTTTAAAAGCATAATTAGACCAACACTGTAAGAAGATAACCAAATTTCTTGAAAGGATGCCCTTAGTTTTACAGTTGCATAGTGAGATGACTTGGCCGATGAAAGTTCTGGGAGCAGAACAGTCCATTGTTTTTAAGATTGAGTTGTTATTCAAGTTGGTATATGTAGAGCATTCCTGATCTTACACAGGGCTGAAAACTTTCCTCATGCATTAATTATGAAACAAATCTTACTTCACTGTTATAAACAGTACTTCAGTATTATCACCTTCGCTAGGCAGAGACCACAGCAATAGTCTTATATGTGCCTCAGTTTACCGTGGTAATGGAATCAAAATTTACCCAAAGCAAGGCCATACCTAAACCTTTTTGGAGCAGGGGTCTGTGGTGTTTACATAGGTGATGGCACCTACGTAACCTTTTACTGGTTCCACCATTTTAGAGAAACAATAATGTAATAAATGAGAATCCCCCCCCTCCAGTAGTTGTTGGTGAACTGGACAGAGGTTCTTTAAAGTATAAGACTATTAGAAAATATTAACTACTCCTGACCCACAGATTCATACTAGTAGTTCGGAAAACACCCAGAATTAACAGCATCATTGGTATAAATATGTGGCAGGAAAAAGGTTGTTTATTGTACAGAAAAAGTACATATAGAAAATATGTCTTTTGTGTCCTTGTTTCTTAATATACATGTAAAAACTTCCTATTTCACTGTTTAATTGCTTTGAGCAACATCAGAAAACTGTTTTTTTGCATAGCTAAGTCAAGTGAATTATGTGTAAGTGTTATCACAACCATACTTGTTACAAATATTTAGAGGGAAGGGGAGAAAAACGTGCAAGTCAAACCTTTCTGCCTTTGAGGGCAGGGACCAAACGGATGTAACGGAAGTCATTGATAAAACGTTCTTGTCGATCGGACTAGTGACAGATGACAGTTGAGTAGGACTCATTGCAGTAAATCTAGTGGGACAGTATTCAGAATATAGTCCTTTACTGTGAACACTTCATCAATTTCTCCGTAGTTAGATGTAATGCTGAAATAAAACCAATCTATATTTGTAACCTTGAATTAGGAGCGAAAAGATACTCCGTTGTCACCATTTAGTCTTGGTAGTGCCCACGTTGTCAGAAGCTGATGTGGCCAGAACTTTGAGATAAGTCTGTTCAGGTCTTTCCTTATATAAAGTTCTTCAAAGTTCAAAAGTTGTTTTGTTTTGATTTTTTTTTTTCAAACCAAAGACGCAGATTTATTAGAGTAAACATTGAATTACCTAACTCTTTAAATACATTATATAGGTGAGATGTAGCACAACTGGAGAAGACTTATAAATCTCTCTCTCTGTCCCCTTCTTCTTCCTCTTCTGCATCCTTTCAGGATGTGTCCTTGCTCCAGGCCTGGTTTGGGTCAATGTGTCCATTGTAGGAATAGTGTCAAACTCCACACAGCCTGGTCTAGTCATGGGGAACTTTTCCCTTGTCCCTGCTGAGAAGTTGGTGTTTTCCCCTACCTTTCCGAGGAAGGGGAAGTTACAGCCCCTTCTCGAGCTACAGGTTCTCTCACCAGAGATTTAGTGTAGTACAGAGACTTCGTCTTGTCCGGTGGAAGGACCGAGTCTCAGTCTGAGTCTCAAGTTTGTTAAACAACTAAAGCAGATACTTTATTTTGGTTTCCTGTTTCATCACCACCTCTTGTCAGTTCTCTATGCTAAAGGCTCAGTGGAAACATGCTCAACCATCCGTAGCTGTAAACAGCACCTAAGGAGTGATATGATGTAATTTCATAGTGATTGGGTGTGATTTGCAACATTTAAGAGTGATACATAATAACTTTATAATTGTGTGTAATAGTTACAAAATGACAGAATTCTAAATTAATAATAGCTGTGTGTTTATTAGCTAGCTTATTATTTAATTAGCTTTTTAGTAGTGTGTGTCTTAATCAAGAAATATTGTGGTCTCTTAAATTAGCTACATCTTGGGCCTGCAATTAAAGAGTGAGAGTCAGACCCATGAATAGGGCCATATGTTGTTTGGGCTTAAGTTACATTTCAAAAGGGATGAATGCACGTGGGGTACCCAACAGCAGCACCGGTCTCTGAAAGCAAATGGACGCATTGGTAAATAAGCTAGACTTAAAAAATTGTGTTTGTCTAACTCTCCAAAGAGCTATGAAGAATTGTAATTTTATAGTGGCAAGTGGGAGCTCACTTGGGAAAGGAGATGTTCCAGTTTTAGAGAACACAATATTTGTATAATGATGTTAACATAGCAAATGTTACTAAGTCACCGCAACGATGAGTTGCATTTCCACTATTGTCTCAATTTTGCATCAGTATCTTGGCACATCATGCAGATACTCTGAGTAGAGAATAATAGCTTTCTACTTCTATAGTCCAAGTCAAGGCTAAAGAGCAAATTCTTAACACAGATGTTTCACACACAGTTGACTTGCTTCATTCTGGTAAATCTGACAATAAACAAATTCTAGCCTTAGCAATGCCTGTAAATATTTGGTTTGAAACTGTTCACGTAATCAGAAAAAAGAGGGCTGAAGGAAACTTGAGAGGTCATCTAGTCTACCGAACTGTCTCATAAATCTTCACCTCTACTTAAAAATCTCTAGTGAAACAGTTTCCAGAATTGCATTAAGCAGCGTGATCGAGGTCTTCACTAACTTACAGTGAAAAAGAATTGCCTACTTCGGATTCATTTCCCTGGCAGCAGTGACAAGTCACCATTCTTGTCCTATTCAGTGGATATGGAAGTTATGTTCTCCTTTTATCTTTCTGATAGCTTTTTTTTTTTACAGTTGGAAGTTTATTAACGTGTATTTTCAATGTAAAGGCTTCCCCCAACCCCACCCAGTTTTCTAAAGCTCTTAATTTTGTTGCTGGGCTTGTGAGGATCTTATGTGTATGCAGATCCTGACACTCGTGGGGAAGGTGGATTGCCTCATGTTTTGCATATGACATTCCTGTTGATATCTGCTGGTCTTTGAACATTTTTAGTGGCTTGTATTAGTGATTTTGTGTGTTTATTTCTGCTCAACTCATGCCGGATCTCATTTTGAATTAGTACTTTTGATTATTCTTACTAGAGCGTACTACTCTATCCACTTCTTGAAGCACGGTCTGCTCCTTCTGCAGCACTTCTCCCATCCATGCAGTCCAGTGCCAAGCCCCTCTTTTGTGAAAGGATGCAACCGGGGTTCTTACCTGTAAATTGTAACCACTTCTCTGGAAGTGTTGAGAGTAAAGATTGAATGTATTGTACCAGAACAAAGGGAAGATGAAAAAGACTATGAAGGGTACAAGTATCCTCAGTGTCTTTTCTATGAGGAGAGAAGGCGTTGTAAATAGGCTAATGTATTGCACAACTATTATATCATCCGAAAAAAGGTCAGGGGATTACAGTGGAAAGCTGATCAATACATATAAAGCTCCAAGAAATGTTTTTTGTCTTGAAGACTGGTGTGAGTTGAAAACTTGCTGAGCAAAAATATTTAGAAATAAGGGCAATGGAACTGGCAGCAGTGTAGCTAGCCTAATCAATAATAAAAGGATAATCTGTCTGTCTTTGTGGTACACAAAGCAGTAATCTG
The DNA here is from genome assembly GCF_963924245.1 of Chroicocephalus ridibundus. Taxonomy (NCBI): domain Eukaryota; kingdom Metazoa; phylum Chordata; class Aves; order Charadriiformes; family Laridae; genus Chroicocephalus; species Chroicocephalus ridibundus. Next base: position 20,281,613 of record NC_086292.1, read on the forward strand.
TTGTTCAGATTGATTAAATGCCTCAGCTCTGCTTCGATTATTAATCAATCTCTAAAACAGCTTACTGTGAGTATAATACAAAGTAGTAGAGATTAGGGATAGCAATGACGGTGATATTAACAGAAAGGCGGGGGAGAGAGTCCTCTTTTCGTGATGTAAAAGAAGCTGAACTGCGGTGGGGTTTTTTGGACAGGTTTTCTGTTGATGTACATCTGAGTGGCTTGGCTGTGGCAGCAAGTTGCAGAGCTCTAAGAGCTCTAAGAGAGGGTCTAAAGGGGAGTTTACACAAATCACAGTGACTTGGATCTCTGATACACAAATGTAGGAAGTGCCATTGACTTGACAGAGAAAGAATGTGAAATATGAGGCCTAAGAAGTCTTGGAAGCTCTTGGCTAGGAAAAAACCTGCCTAGTTACCTTTTGGAAATATACTTTTGTCTGATTCATTTTTGCAGGAATAACTTGTTCCATTGCTTGCTTACACCCAAGTTTATTTGAACTGTGGGCTAGCCTAAGCTTTCGACTTTTGTGCTTTTTAAGTTACCAGGCAGAAAAAAACCCTCCCATGTATTTTTCTCCCTATGCCTGGGGCTATGTAATTGCCAAAATGTTGTGTTTTTTTTTTTTTTTTAGTAAGTTACATAGGTGGTGCTCTGACTTCAGACAGGGCAAAAATCAAAGTTTAAATTGTCAGAATGGCTCACTGCTGTCTGAAGGGAGGAATTTGGGTTTTGTCTTTTTTTTATTTCTGTTTTTGACTTCCATTAAGAGGTTCAGATATACTTGTTTCACTGAAATTTATGAATCAAAATTTTTAAAATGCAAAATCACTTAAGATCCTGAGCAATAGGCTTTAAATTGGCCTTCTTTGCATCCAGAGTTGGACTACATGACTTCCAGAGGCCCCTTTCAAACTTACCTTATTCTGGGTCTCAATGATTCAATGATATGATGTGGAATAAAAGAATAGGTGGGATGTTAACATTTAAATGGATTTGATGCAACTGACGAGAGTAGTTGAGTTGATATTTATTTATCTGTCTCTTTTGGAGGGCTTCCTTTCACCTACACTTAGGAATCCTTGTAACATGACCTTCTCCATCATGTTGTCATCTCATGACTGCCAGTTATTCATCTTGGCTATCTGAATCCTGTAAGTACTTGGAGAAAATATATGGTTCTCCGTGATGGGAATAACTAATCTCAGCATCCTCTCTTGAGGATTTACATATATGCAATGGATGCATATTTGTTTGCTTCCATTATTTTAGGGTAACAGTGAATACCCACGGGTGGTTTATAGAGAAGCAAAGGATACCATTATGAAAACTGATGTTAGATCGTCTGAAGAATTTTCGTCTTTTGAACAGTACTGACCTGCATGACTAATGATGCATTGTGCTGAGAGTAGAAATTTCATTGCATTCTCAATCTTGACTTCTTTCCAGTTATGTTGTGGTTTGGGTTTTGGTTTGCTTTGGGTTTTTTTGTTGGTTTTTGGGTTGTTGGCTTGTTGGTGTTTTGGCTTGGTGTGTTTTTTGTGTTGTTTTTTTTTGGTTTTTTTTTTTTTTTTTTTAATGGTAGAATGAAATAATAAAGCTGGTGATAAAAGATGCCTATAAAAATTCTGGCAAATTTATTACTTGACAACATGGGTTGTTATTTTTCTATCCAGCTGGTCATTAGGCCTTTCCAACTGTCACTGTCTCATGTAATCTCCTTTAATAGCAGCACATAATTAGCTTTATGCTGATCAGAGGCATCGGGGATAGTGGTGGTAATATTCAAATCCCAAATATCAAAATCCCAAGGAAGATAACTTGAAGAGACATATGTCTAAGCCAACGTTTATGACTTTTAGTCCTAAAGTCTGTAACTGTTGATTTATGCATATGAGCTTTGAACTATGGTATGGAAATTTATCAATTAAGAATCCACAGGAGTTTTGGAAGGAAAGTACAGATGTCTCTCCAAATGGTAATACGTCACTTACTTTTTTTTTTCTATGCAGTCCCGTTTTCACTTCAAATATTGAATTTCTTCTTACTTGTCTAGTTTCTTGTTTAAAGAAAGATAATGAAAACTATAGTCTTGACATTGCTCTATTAGGAACAAATTTTGTCCATTTTTAATCTTAATTCAGAGCCCTATATATATAATCTATATATGTGTACTTGACAAAAGTGTTTCCTTAATGGCTGTTACAGGATTGCAGTTTTCTACTGGTTTTGGGGTCCGATTTTGAGGTGGTTTTGTTTTACTGCACATATCTGATAAATTATTTAAGTTTTTTAAATTATCTAAGTCAAATTAGCCCCAAACTCCAAAACTTCCACGTAATTCTGGAGGTGTGTGATATCTCTGCTTTGTACAGGGCTTGAATCTGGAGCTTTGTCTCTGCAAATCTATCACGGGAGCTATTGTTAGGAAGGCAATTGGAGAGTGGTGGTGGTACTGCAACTAGGACTTTATCATAAAAGTATGAATTTATCTCAGTTCTTTTGAAGAACGCATTATTTGAACAGCTGTCTTCCAGAAGTGTTCTGGCTTGCACATGGGGTTGGACAAATCAGCTATTCCATCATAAAGGAGGTACCCAGCTAAGTAAGGAGCAGGATTTCAAACACTCCAGGCGTAGATTTATTGACTAAATCTAGCAAATTATTTGGTTCATGTGCTGCCTGGATTCCAGACACCACTTCATGATGCATCAATTAAGAAGTCCATGTGCCGAACATCACCCTCTGTATTCTGCTCTACGGTCAGCCAGAATAAACCAAACTGGACTTCAAAAAAGGAAATACACCTTGACAAGTGAAAATTGTGTCTGCTGCATTAAGGTTCTTTAAAGCTGGAAATGTCTTTGAATTTAGGCTTTCAGTTCTTCAATAAAAGATCACAGTTGTAATCCATTTGAGGATTCTGTCAACACCCCTTTCAAAAACGGCATAAACCTGTTAAGATTTGTAGGAGAAAAATCAATACAAGTTACCTTTTACTCATAACTTCAAGTTCACAGCCAGAGCTTCCTCCAAGAAATGTTTCAGTTCTAGAAAAGGAAAACCAGACATCTGTTTCTTTATGGTTCCCCACTGAAAACTATTAGTGGTACCACTATAAGGATTATTTTTGGCCTAGGTTTTTGCTCGGGGGATTATTTTGGTTGCTGACTACTTGCTTTAACTGACCAGAATGTAAGGACATGTCTTACCTCTGACAGGATGGTGGGATAGATACCGAGAGAGTAAGTGCAGCACTTGAAATATAGACTAGAAAGGAAGCATGTTGACTTCTCCCAAAAGAGATCTGTCAAGATTCATTGCAGGACCTATTCCTTACCTTCCTCCTTTAATTTCCTGCGTCATTTAACCAGTGCTTTCTGCAGCAGAAGTGCTCTGCACACCAGTGCTTCCTTTTATGTTTACTAATAAATAGTGGCTGCTTCTATACAAGATATTTTGTGGTGGTGAATATGATCTCTCTGAGTTGCAGATACCACCTAAAGACAACTCCTAGACCTTTTAATATTTTTTTTTTTTTGTCACCCCTCTGCTGATGTGCGATGCCATGCTGGGTTTTCTTTTTCTTTGTTACATATCTGAAACTTTGTTACTTAACTAATGTATGCTCATGGAATAGATTAATACAATACTTTGCTTTCTTTGTAAACATAGTTGTTGAAGAGAGGTATGGAAGACTCAGAATGTGGAATTATTAACAGTCTTCTCAGACAAGGAATCTGTTTTGCCGAAAAACAGGAGAACTGGAGAGTGGTGGACTGCCCATAGTTTTGCTGATTATTTGATCCTGTGCTTTGTTTGGGGGTCACTTTACTGACTATAACTGGTGTCTGTTCCTTGTCATTTACTTCTTTCAAAAGTCCTTAATTTTTATTTAGCAGAAAAGAAAACTTTCAGTAGCATAGAGATGGTATGAAAAATCATTATAATACAAGCATCGTTAGCTCTAGTTTATCATGTGATGCTTTTCAGACTTGTTCTGTTAACAGTTCCTTAAGAAACAAAAAGCCCTGAATAATGTTTCAAAACTCCATTGCAGTCTCTTTACTGATGTTCTTGATGTTATCTCTTATACATGCAAAGTAGTTCTACACAACTATTAATTGGATCTTTTGGGGAAGATCAGCAGAATTTCCACTTTTCAGCAAAACCAAATGGCTATGACTTAAGGCTATCCTAGATCACTGAAAGAATATCAGCCATGGGAATTTCACCCTGAAGAATAAGGCCTATAAGAACCTTTATCTTGTGGCTGTCCTGTGCTCATAGGTTTTGCCATTGAAAGGAACCTAGAGGAACGTATGCCTAATTGTTATGTGGTGCAACAAGTGGGCTGGAAGTAATTAAGATTTATATCAGTGAAAGTGAAAAGAAGTTTGTGTTTTGTAAGATGGCCATGTTCTAAGAGAATACTGTTTCATTAATTCCTTTTGCTCATATTGCCTTAATCTAGCGTAGCTGACTTGCATTACCTGTAATATTGAGGTTGGTTTGTTACTAGTGGCTGCTTCTGCGTTTTTAAGATGTTGGTTGGATTAGTCTTGTTAGTATCTCTCCACTAATCTGTTATGAGACCGTAGGCTGTTCTTGCTTCCTGCTGGCAGAGAAGGTTATTTTCCAGCCATGCTGCTTAAAGTTCCTTTCCAGAGTTTATTTCAGGCACCCTCTAGAGGAGCAGAGTATGTCAATCCACTGAAGAAACAAACAAACAAACAAATCTGCTGCTGTGCAATCAAAGTAGCATTGTTCTCCTTTCAAGTAAGGTGAAGACATTCTTCTAGGTAAATTATTTATCAGCCAGCTCTTTGAGCCACCTGGGAACCAATCTTGTGGAAGTTTGGTAGTTAAGAAATAAGCTCCTAGAGCGATTCTGAGCATCTTTGCATTTTTTCATCAGAGGAGTCAGCTTTTCTGCTGGTCCTTATTGGCTTCTCTGATAAACCCAGTTATTGGATGCTTAAAACTTCGAGTAAAAGTACTGAAAGTACTAGCCAGTACGCTCTCTTTTGATGACTAGTTTAGCAGCTACCAGAACTGTAGAGAGAATTTCGCTTTTGTGCCAAAGAAAATAAAGGCAGAAAGAGAGTTCCTCGAGGAACAAGCAAAGTAGAGGAAGGTTATAGAGGTGTGTTGGGATAAGGAGATAGCATTTGTTTATGTGCTGTTTGGAAGTTTGTATCTCTGCTGATACATTAAAGCTATTTTGAAACGCTTCCACCACTTCCATCCCGCCACTAAGAAGGAGCTGATTCATGAGCTTAAATAGACAGTATTAGTTATACAAAAAAAATATTACAAATCAAAATTCAGGAGTGTTGTGTACTAGGCCTAAGTGCAAGACATGAAATTTCATTGTAAAGCTGTGAAATGAAACTAGTTCACAGGTTAAATCACTAGTATGATGTTTTTAGAACATTCATCAAAATTTATTTACACGTATTAAAACAAAGAAACATGCTTGTTGAAGGATTGAATTTCCTGCTGTCTCAGAAGTCCTTTTTATTCCTCTTTGAAAGTTATTTTCTTATTTTTTCTTATTCAGTCAGGTAGGTATCATAATTGATAACATAAGGTAATGATTTTAAATTCTGTTAATGCATCACTTACAGACTGTAGTAATTTGAAATTGCTGTAAACAATCACTGCCGAAAAAAAGCAGAAGCAAGTAAAGGCAAGGAAGAAAATAGATGTAAACATTAGTGGACTCCAGTAAGAGCATTGATTTCTTTTGAGCTGCTTGACAGATAAAATGGTGAGGCAAAATATCTAACTTCAAAAACATCATTTGAAGAAAATATGGTAATGTAGCAGGGGAGGAAGAAAATGATGAATGCTACTTTGTTAGAGAGAGGAAAAAATTCAATCCTTCTGCACGAAGTATCCATCATTTTCCTTTTTGTTCTACAGCCATTTAGCGAGGATTTGATAAACGTCCATTTAGCTGTAGTAGGCAAAAATCATGTTTAAAGTCTTGGTTCATGGGTCATCTTTCAAAGCATTACATCTTCATAGTTAAAAACTTTATCAGGTTCTGTACAAGTGTTTAATGTCTGAGGCTCCAAGCAATTCTCAGAAGAAAGCAGTGAGGAATTTAATTCTGAAGAGTGTGTTGTAAGGAGGGTATAATGCATATGCATTCACATCAGTGCTGAGCAGATTTTATAAAAATGCCACTGGAGATACTGGTCTCAGAGGAGAAACATATTACTCCAAATACATATAATCAGAATAACAATGAAACTACTCTCTGAGGGTTTCTGTGATGTTACGTGCGAACTGTGAATGTTATTAAAAGGTAGGAAGGGAGAACACATACTTCAGAGTGTTAAGTCATGTGCAGGCTGTAACACGGATACGTAAGGGTGTTTCAGATGGAAAAAGAAAGGATGTAAGTGAAAATGCTCCATGTAAATTTTTGGACTTTTAAAAATGCAATCTTGCTCATTTATAAAGAATTCAGAAGTTTTGTTTCTTTAAAAATTTGGTGAGATATGAAGTGCAAATGAGAGAGACAGACAGACACTTGCTGGTAGGTGCCAACCTCTTTAGCAACACCTTCACCCCCCCCCACAAAATGCTCAGTTAGTCTGAATCTCTTTTGTAGTCTCTTCTTTTTCTTATATACATTTGTATGCAAAGCACTATCCAGCGAAGTTTCTACTTGTTTCTAAGTTAAATTACCATAGCAGATTTCCACATGTTTTTGGAAGGTGACAGCAGTTCTGTTCTTGAGGCAGGTACTGTTTCGTGAAAGATCTTTACTATTTATTACATCTATCCCTGGTGGAAGATTGCAATTACTATCCTACTTCCAGCAACTCTCTGCCTGAATCATGACAGCTCTTAATTATGTGTGAAAGTAGAAGTTATAAACAGAGAAATTTCTTAGAGAGAATTACCTGGGAGATATATTCAGGCTTCGAACGGTCTTCAGCAGGGCTATTCTTCTTGTGGTTCTTTTTTTGTTGGTTTTCCTTCAGGAGCTGTGAAACTTTGCCTGACTTACGATACCAGAATTTGCATTGGAAAGGAATTTCTGCTCCCTTCTTCCCAAAATTTTTCTCTCTCTCTCTCTTTTTTTTTTTTAAATCCAGATTTGCTCCTGTCTATATTTCTTCCTTTAAATAAGCCTTTTGCAGCCTACTGCTGAGTAGTCTACTGCTGAGCGTGCTGCTCAAGGAAACACAAAGAAATAAGTAACAACCTTTTTAATTTCTGATCAAGCTTTATATGTCAAATCTTATTATTCAGGTACATAAACTTTATTACCCTTAAGTTATAAACATTGAATTTTCAGTTTAAGTATTTAATGGCAAAGATTTCTCAGTGTCTGTACTTAAATGTCTCACAATGGTAGTCATGTTGGAGTCGATTTTCAAAATAACTTCAAGCCTGCATAAGTTGTCATTTCAAAAATGTCCTATTCCAAGTCATACTAAATCCAAGATTTTAAAGGATGTCCAGCTTCAAGACATCTCTTTATTGGAGATGAATAAAGATAACTGAGCCAGGACAGATGCACAGCTTCCTGGCCCAGAATAGAGCACCCCAGGGTGTTCGGAACTCTGCCATTTAATATAGAAGGCTGAAATTCAAGTCAGTTGCCCCAGAAAGGCAAGAAAAGAAATATAAGTCTGGTCTCTCTTATCCCACAGAAACACCCTGTTGGGCCATTGCGACAGGACGTTAGTGCACAGTCCATCTTAAGAGACTTCTGTTTTGATGGGAAGTTTGGGCTTTATTGGATCCACGTTTCCAGAGAAACTGTTTTCTCTGTAAACTTCCAGGAAGCTCTCAATGTTCTACAACAATTAAGTTGCATTTATTATAGGTTGTTATTTCCTGTGCAATGTCTCTTCAGTAAGGATTATTCAATTATGGGTTGTCACTCTGATGGTTTGAAATAAGCCTCTTTATTAAAGGTAACCCTGACAGTGCAAGGTAGGTTAAACTATAAAATGCTAAGAGTTTCAGGAAAGAGATGATCATTGGGGGTTGTAGTAGTAACTTGATTTTGTAGATTGACCGTCATCGATGACCATTCTCTAACCAATGTGCTACAGGAAACAGCTACATGTGTGATGCTGCTAGTTCATCTTTGTTTTTTGTTTCTGCTATCAATGTAATGGTCAATAAAGGAGCTGGCCACTTGTTGGAAAACTGACGTCCACAGATAGTAGAGAATGTTCCTGTAAAAAAAATTAGTCTCCCAGCAGCATTAAAAGCTGAGTTTCAGAAAGCCATGTAGGCATTTGTGCACTGCAGTTTTTCCACAGTAGGGCTAAGCGTTACAGGGACAAGGTCATCCTGATGACCTCAGTGGAAGGGAACAGCCCAGGTGCTTGTGGGACTAGAGTTACAGGGCTTTTTTCCTGCCTAATTAGCAATATTACTTTATATTTTGCACGTCCTTTTGCATGTGTTAGGAAGAAGTCTGCAGGGAGCTCATTATGTTACCAGCCTTGTAGTTATAGGCTTGCAAAGCTGTAGCTTCAGGGACGTGGGAGGTGCATTCACTTGGAGAAATTCCATATCCAGGCTGAAACCCTGCTGAAGACTTGTAGGAGCTCTGCAGGATGTCTCTTGTGGGGCATGCTTTGTCCTGTCCTGCGTGTTCCTGCAGAGAAGCTGTCCATATGAATCTGCCTTGACATATTTTCACTTTCAGATAATGACTGAGGGCAGAATTTTTCCTCGTATGTTATCTGTTAAAAAGTCTCTAACCAATGAATGGAGTTGCGGAGAAAAAGACGCCAATGAAACCTTGTTGTTGCTGCCTTGGCATGATTTTTCAGAGCCCAGTGTGGTTCCTGATTGGCATATTCTAGAAGTACGGTTTAGTGCGAGGGCTTTTTATTTTTTCTCCCCTCTGGTGTAGAGAGTGTGAAACATGACAGAATCACATTCCCAGCACACTACTATGCTAACACACTCAAAACCGTGTTGTTGAGAATAAGACAAGAATCTCTAAAGAAAGGATACAGGGCAAGAGCTTCTGACAACACTTTGAGGACAATAGCATGAACATTTGTTGTGAGAATGTCTATCTGAATCTAAATTCATTCACTTGTCTTTGAGCTTTCCTCTTTGGAAGACTGGATCCTTAAATCAAATTCCATGAGGTATATCATGCCATCTTTTTTTGTATAACTGTTAACACTGAAGGAGGTATTATGTTGTTATTTTCTGGCCATCATGGAACTATGCTAGCAGTTGCTCCTCAAAAAGTGTATGTATCTTGAGCCAATGAGGATCATGGAGGATGTTTCTATGTGAAGTCCCAAATACTAGAGTTGATCAGCACTTTAAGGAGAAATATTAATCAGAGGTTTATAAAAAGACGCAATCAGAACATCAGGTACTTTCCCCAGTTGATGAACTGCACCTTTCTTCCTGTTGCCACCACCAGATAAATGATATATATTTGTGTAATCATTTTTGGACACTACACACCTGGCATTGCCCAGTTACCCTGTGGAAAAAGTCACTTTCTAATTTAAGTGATGACAGACATAAAATGAGGTTATCGACTTGCCTTTCACTGAAATACAAATGCACACAACCCAGAATAACTCAGAATAAAAAGGGCAGTTTCATTTTAATGGAACATAGTTTGAAAAAGAATAATTTTTTTAACAGTTGAAATATTTATTATAACTACATTAGTATAAAATGATAAATTTTTAAACTTACAGTATGTAAACATAATTTATGTACTGTGTAGAATTAACAATGCACATAAATATAAATAGTAATTTTAAGTATAGATAATTTTGTCATAAGAGGTTTTTCTTCATTTATGTAGAAAAATTGTGCCGATGAGAACAGAAGACTTAGTGGAGTTTTAGAGGTGTATGTGAGCATGGGATGTGTCTTCATCAGTGTGAGCTGCCACTTTCTGCAGCTTTCTGTTGCTTATATCACTTCAGCTTCTAGTAAGTTGAAGAATGCTCACTTTGTCCAAGTCTATTAGTTGCAACTGACTTAATTGCTTAGAAAAATATCTTTGTAGGGCAAAGCAAAAGCAGACAAAATGCTCCAAGAGTGCAGAAGGGTATACTTCTGATAAAAAGAAAAATCGCACAGAAGGTGCCCATTTCAACGTACAATTCTTGCATTTAATGTATATTTAGTGTAAATAAAAATAATAGGCCAATACAAAACACATCATCTTCAGTGATGCAAAACATCTTGTTCTTGCAGGTTGAGGGAAAACTGTAAACTCGGTTATGAGATTTGATTGTAAAATTTCTGAAGACAAAAATGTATTAAGTTCTGCAATGTACTAGATACGGCATTCTAACATGTTCCAGCAAAAGACCTTTGAGTTGTTTTGTTAACATTATTTTAATATTTCTTTCAGGATGGGTATTCCTTCTTCACTTCTGCTCTGTGGTTTGTAGGATGACAATGACATCTTTGATAATTAGCATGTCAAAGATAGAGGATAGCTGCCAAAATATAGGCTGCAGTGTGACCTAAAGTATTTATCGATCTTTATCCTAATAGCAAAGTGTTCATTGACTACATGTATGACTGGGCATTCAATTACGCTTACTTACTGGTTTTAAATTGGAAAAATGGTTCATCCAAAAGTGCTTTGTCTGGAAACAAAAGATTACTCATAAATCTGTAAAGCTCTTAATTTACATATTTATATGTAGTTTGTCTTGAGATAAGTGGACACTTGTGTTTGTTTTCTAGCTGCATTACTGCTGACCTGGAAGATAACAAAGGCAAAAGAGCCTTCAGTTGCTATTATTAGCACAGCTCTCTCATTGTTCAGACAGAATAATGTGCTTCTGAATGTGTGTGCTTCTGAAAGTATGTTCGGAGTAAGTCAGACTTCAAGGCGAGTGTTTAGACTGGGGCAGATGAATAAATGCACTTCCTGCTGGAGTGGAACTGGTTTAGGGCTTGACTGGCCTAGTGAGCATTATGGCAAGTGTGGCTGATTTCGGCCTTCTGTCACCATCATCATGTCAACACGTTACCTGTGTGGCAAGTCCCCTGCTCCCTGCAAAATGTATACTCTTAAGTTCTAGACCTGTTGGGTGATATTCAGGAAACTGGGATGCCTAGGAGCTTTTAAATGTCTAGCAGACTTTGGAAAAGTCAGGGGTGGTTTATTTTCCCTTATCACCTATGAAATCCTCTTCAGAAGAATCCCCTTGTCACTTGTCAATAACAGAGGAACTCATGGGATGGTCTTCGAGTCACAGGAAAAAATACTAACTTCTGATTTATGTTAGTAATTTTAAAATATTTTGAAAAAACATTATTTTTAATGTATTACCAAGCTACCAACCTTTTAAAAGTAATTGCATGATAAACAAATTAAACATAGATATTCTCAGTCTATGCTAAAACATAGATATTCTCAGTTTCAGGATAAAAAGATTTCTGAGTTCAGACATGGAGGTAGATATCATCTGCCAAGTCTGAAAACAATACCAGACACGAATAACATCAATAGCATCCACAAGCGCTGTCTGAGACAGGCTGAGCCAGATCTTTAGCTGTTCTAGACCACTGACTCTACCAGTGGTAAGCTGGTATCGGCAAAAAGTTTGGACAAGGAAAAATTAGTTTTACTGTCTGACTCTTTGAGAAAGAATTAACTAGGCAAACTCCCATCGTATTCCATATGCCCAACATGTTTGTTTTCTCCAGCGTAGCATTGATTGAATTTGATTTTTTGTCTTGAGCTTTTTGACTTCAGAGAAAAATGTGCGTATAGAAGTAAGAGGATAGAATTAAGCTGGAATGAGCGCTTAAATAAACTTACTGCTGTAGATGCTCGGGAATCCTGACAATAGAACTCCTGTGGCTTTCTACAGTCCAGGGCTAATGAATGCATTCAGAAGTGCTGACCAAAAGACGTGTCACGTTCTGCAAGACACTGACACAGTTCTGAAGCTGCGACACTACCTGGTTCCTGTTCTGATTACTGCTAATTGTTCCAAATTCAGTAATCTTTTGACAGAGAGGTCATCCTGTGTGTACCTAGATAGCTATTCAGATAGCACTACCTAATTAACTAGGAGTTGAGCAATGGTAATACCTACCATAAACATAGGTATAAGTATAGGAAGAATTAACTCTTAATTATCTCCATTAAGGCATACATAATTTTACACGTATTTTTAAAACTTTTGGGTATATCTAGTACTAATATTTATTTAATATATCAACATTAATATATTTGTGCTTGTATCTGATAAAAGGAAGCAAGCGCGTTCTTCATGTTTAGAAAAATTAGTTGAAGCTCACAGAAATCAGTGGGTAACGAGGAAGTGCAGAGCAAAGGCCTACACTTCTGAGAGAAAGCTGATATAGCAGAGTTTGCCATGAACGAGCCTGCAAGTGATTCCAAACAGACTAATGTACTTATGAGGCAGAAGAGGGAAGGTGCGATAAAAGTAATATAAATTAATAACAGGAGTTATGCCCACTTGTTCTACCTGCATTTATTTTGATATAAACCCCAGAATTTCTGAGACTAGGCACTGTCTGACTCCAGAGAATTGGCATGCCAGGAGCTGTCAGCTCTCTTTGTATTTCCAAAGTAACTTGTCCCAAATACGTACCAATGTCAGCCACATAAATGCGTGCATAGTCAATTAAAATGCTTTTCAATTTTTTTTAAATACTCTAAATTCTGCAGTGTTGTTCTTCAGCTATCACCTTCTAAAGATGAAAAAGCTACTGAAAGCACCCCTGTGTAAGACAGAATACAAAATGTCTTCTCATCCCGGTGACACTTTGTGGAGACGGTTTCAGTGGCAGCAAAAACTAGAGCAGCCTAGTGCCAGCAGTCACTGTCTGCCGTGCTGAATTGTTGGGGCCCAAGTTGCAGGTACAGGGTGGGTAATGGGGCAGCGAATCCCGTGAAGCAATGCATCTTCCTGGGAGCAATCGTTCCCTAAAGTGAAGAAGACATCACACTTGAACTTGAGTGGCTGTTGTGAAATATCTTGGCCAGCTAAGGACAGTGGAAGATGGAATTCTAGCCCTTGATATTCAACAGAAGAGTAGTTTGCTTTTCTTATTTTGCTTTTAGCTGATTGTGAAAGAACAATCTATTTCCAGGAAAGACTGTTGGAGGACTTGGCAACTGTTTGTTGGGGAGCGAGTCTCATTTCTCATCACCACTTCTCCACGTTTTCCCTTTAGAAAGCAGCACAGTGCAGTTTTGCAAATCTTGCCCCAGCACTGGGGAAGGATGTATTTGGAGATGGTGTAAGAAGAATCTTAGTGCCTACAGATACTTCACGTATTACCACAGAACTGAAATACTGACATTAATCTTTTTTTCTTTTAGGAGTATAACTGACATCAGGAGCCCCGCTAGCTATTCATCCGGAAGCCAGATGTTGATAAGGAAAAAGCAAAAAAAGCAAATTAGCACATGTGCTCCCTTAGACTGCGTGGATACCCCAGGACCGAAAGATTCACCAAGCAGGTAACACACAGTGTTGCTCCTGGAAGTTAATTACCGTGTGTTAGGAGTAAAAATATGAGAACTTGTAACCAGAGGGAAAAATAATTGCACAAATCTTGTTGTGTTTGGTCACAAATAATTTGATTTTGGGATGATCAACATTAGTATTGCTGGTTTTGTTAGTATGACAGGCCTCTAACGGTTTAGCCTGTGGGATGTGGAATAGGATGGGAAGCTGGTGAGAAATGTGCTGTCACATGATGCCTGAAATATTACGCAGATAAAATTTACCGACTACTCTCCTCCAGTTTATCCTATTTGGAAAGATGCATGACAAATAAATGGCTGTTTCTAGTGAAAGTAAGTGCTCCTTCATCTAGAATAAGCATTCTGTCTTGAGAAGATTTACAATATTAACCGTTCTCCACTACTGTTTGCAATCACTGCTTCTTCTCAGTCTTTCTTACTTTGCTTCTTTTCTGTTCCGTTTTCATTTTTTTTTGAACTTTCCTCATTTGCCTGCTAGTTTTTCTTCAGATAATCTGGAAGGTGAAGAATGACCAGACAGAACTCAAATGCCATTTTGTTATGCCTAATAGCTGATTAAAAAAGAGCTGGCCCATCTCTAGTGTTCACGCACAAATGCTCCCTCTCGGGTTTTTTAAATTGAGTCATAATTGCCTATGCCAAAAGCTGTCAGTACAACAGGATAGAAAGCAGTCAGCTCTTCTTAGTGTTATATAAAGTTGTCATTTTGGAAGAATGAGCAATGATAAAGAACTGTTGCAGTGCTTTTGCCTGTTTTCACAGTAAACCATGATGTTCATGTTGCTTGTAGTTTTGAACTCTTTTCTAATGAATTACGTTTCTCTTGTAAGGAAAGAAAACAAAGCAATAGGAATTTAAGCATAATATATATAAGGAAAATGGGGCTGGATTTCTGGAAACGTGTCCATCAAACATGCACATACCTGCACGCAGTATAATAACGTATGAAAAGATTGAAGGCTTTCATGTAAAACATGAAATTGAGTGTATCGTTGTTACTGTGACAAGCACATTAGCAGATGCCAACATCTAGCTGTACATTAAAAGAAAAATTTAATATAAAACATTCCTAAGTCTACATATTATACATACAACATAGCATGCAGTCTTCCCTAATCATGTGTGATTTCGTGGGTAATATAAGGTGTAATTAATATTTGTAGTGCTTGAAATCTTAGCAAAATGCTATCACTGACTTCTGTAGTATCCACTTCTTCAAGTTGGCAGCAGAATTCCTCCTGATTTTGAGAACTCATTTCTTTGCTTTCTCATTAACATTCAAATTACTTCTAGGACAATTATTAATGGAAACTGACATTGTGTAATCTAGCTCTGGAGCCACTGTTGCTTTTTAGTAAGCAATAATTTACTTCTAGCTCACTGCAACTTACAAGGTAATGCTTCCAAAATTCTGTATTTCATAACCATAGCTGAAAATCAGTCTTCAGAGTTCCAGCATCTGTGGCAGCATGTGGTCCTGCATTAATTTGCTGAGTCAATGTTCCAGCTTTCTGGTTCACCTCTTTTACTGAGGTGATAACAGCTTTTCTGAAGCTGTTCTGCAACAGAACCGGCTGCTTTCTCAACCAATGACTCATTGTTTTGTATATTATGCTTTAAAAATTTCACAGGGGACAATCCGTCCCCATTAAATAGACATAACTTCCCTAGGTTGCTCATATGCCTCCTAGTGCTATTACTTTTCTGTTGTTATCTGACTGCAGCTATCAACTATATAGACACTATACTAAGAAAATACGTTCTGCTGACGCACAAGCAGAAATCCACCTGACTGCAAGCTCTGTAATTTGCCTTATAAATGCCCCTTGCCTTTATAAAATATTGAGCAAAACCACAAATGGTGAAATTCTTCTGGAAAGCAAAAAACACTAGAGCATAGAGAAGGAAGGTTTAGAGAGGAGTTGTTAGATGCATGTGTTTACATAAACTGAGGCAGCGCTTAGTAACTTAAATAGGAACGTGAAGGTTAAGTGTGCTCTTATAGATGGTAAACTCTTAACATGGAAATTATTTATTATATGCACGTAATACTAAACTAGTTTTATGAAGCAAACTGCATCCGAAGAGACTGATTTGCTTGCAGCTGTAGGCTGTTTGTACTTCCAATGTATGTCAAGTAGCATAAATATTATTTAAGTGGTTGGATATTTTTTTTTTCTTCCAGACAAGCAAAATGATGAAGACTGACAACTACAAATTGGCTATTTCTTTCAACTTTAAAAGTATCCAGGTTATGTTTGATCATTTGGAATTTAGATTGGGTGTCTGGGCAAGTCACAAGGTTGGAAGCATAAGAGAATGGCTTCTGTGTATAATTAAATCTATTCCAAAAATCCCTGGTTACAATTATGTCAGACATAAGTAATTAATTATCCTTGGCATGAGAGCTTTGACATACACAGTAGTTTTGAAGGCAAAGTAATGAAAATCTGGAAAATTTAGTACTCTTGCTGTGGAGAACCTGAGAGGAGCTGGATATTGGGATAGCATAAATATGTTATCTCACTGTTACTTCTAAATATAGTTTAGCTTAATACCGTGTGATTTCCTAATGAGAGGCTATTGCTGTAACTCAGTACTTTGAATTCCTTAGCACCATTTCTCAAGATTTGTTCTGAGGCAAAAGGTATTCCTTTGTTTGTCCTGAACTTCTCTTTCCATTAGCAGTCCGTAGCCCATTTAATCTAAGACAACTTGTTACAGCCCCACACCTACCACTGTAACCTTCTGTTCCCCTGCCAGCTCCTTTGCTGGTGCCGCAGACGAAGCAAGCGATGTCAGAAAATGAATATGTGAGTAAAATGTGTGCTCCAACCTTGGCAGTTGCCAGCTTCAGCCATCAGCTTTGTATTTCACACAGCACTGTGCTAAGTTGTCTGCCTTTGTCATGGAAATCTTCCTATTTGGGAAAATTACATAATGCTCTGATGCTCTTGAGCTTTTTTTTTAAAAAAAAAAAAAAAAAAAAAAAAAAGAAAAAAGTTGGCATGCTATTCAAATCAGAATAGGGAAAAGATCTCATGAGCAAAGGCTTGAAAGCGCTGTAGCCTATTGTATCAGTAGCAATACAAGAAATACTACGTTCTGGGTATTTTGGGGTTGTTTCATCTGTCACATTTCATATTTAACTTGATTTAAAGACTTTGCAGAAAAAATAGATGACAGACATACTTTTAAAGCCATATCTGGTTTTTTCTTTGGTTGTTTTTCACTTTTCAAGTTGGCTTCTATTTTGATTAATCTTCTGAGCAACGACATTCTGTTTTTCACCACACACATTTTATTCAAAATACTGAATCTGAGGTATTAATTCAGAGCCCGAATTGTAGTATTACCTTCATAATATAAATATATTATCAGTATATTTATGCCAGATTTGACTTTAAAATTACCTTTATTTTTGCAGGCGTAATAAATATAAAATAAATTTTTGCAGAGTTCTACATTAGCAGTAATGATTATGTTCTTGTTTATATCAAGAGATACTACATAAAATTATGATGTTTAATGCTTTATGAAAAAGTAAGCATGCTTTTTATTTTGGAGGAGTATAAAGAGTTAACTTTATTTAACACCCCCTTTTTTTAAAGTATAGCTAAGGTAGGAGGAGGTTTTCAAACCAGACTCTGGTAATGTAACTTACACAATTTTGAAATCTAAAGGTCAAATAATATTGTTGCTTGCATATTAAAGACAATTTCCTAAGCTTTGGAGGGGAACAAATGTTTCCATTCATGAGTCATGTCCAGGCTAATGCTTTTATTTCCTACAATAATTGTACTTGTGCCATAACAACTATAACTTGAAATCGCTACAGAAAACCTGTTTTCAGTCTTTGTGGAAGTCTCATACTCAGTGCAGTACAGCTGCTGGTAGTAAGGGCTGAGAAGTTGTGCAAAACTCCTTTTGAGCCTTAGTATGTTCTTCTCTATTGAAAGGAGAATTACGTGGCACTTGTGTAAAAACTCTACAGAGTTCAAAGAAAGTCTTCGATGGATTCAAGTGGTGTATGCTCAACTCTTCAAAATGTCATGACTCAACGGCCTTTCCTGTGGCATCCCTGCAAATCTGGCGGTAGCACAGCAGTATTCCCAAGGCAATGGAAATTTTAAATCTATTTCTTTAAAGATCTCACTTGACTTTTAAAATGTTTTCCCCTCACCCATTTAATTCTTTTCTCTGTAATAAGTTGGACAAAATTATAAGTTAACATGGTTTTACTTGTAACTCTGTCTCTTTTTGGCACGCATCAAAATAGTTTTCTTAATAATGCCACAACACAGAGCACTTGTACAAATTACCCTGAGAGATATGTGTTGAAATTGTTATGAGACTCTTTTGCATTATTTACATCATGACGTTCTGTCAGTGTACTAATACTCAAGACTGCTTATATTTCTGGATTTAACAAATATGTAAATCAGGTGCACATTTCCCTAGGAATGCAAATGTCTCTAATGAGGAAAGACAACAAACTTCAAAACAAACAAACAAAAGAGTAGAATATGGTAAATAGCTCATGTGAAAGAGGGAAAAGAAATGTTGCTCAAGTAAGTGGACTAGAGATACGGGACTGTAATCCTTGCTCTGGGACTGTTTAATCAGCTCATCTTGAAGCTCTGACAGATCAATTGTTTCTGAGCAGGGGAAGAATGGCAGCCAGACCCAGTTTTCCCATAAGAAGGCATGAAAACTTCTGTGTTTCCTCTATGTATCAATTTATAGAGCAGAGAGGATTGAGTTCCTCTTGCTGAATTTGTTAACACTGGTCGAATACCACTCCAAAGGGCCCCAACACTCTGAAATACTTTTTCTTTATAATGCAATAATTAAAATAGATGTTTGATTTCAGCGTATAAGGACAGAATGGGAATAGCATCATGGTGAATTGAGTTTAAGTATTCTAGAAGGATTTGAATGTCCTTCAGAGAAGCATTCAGCTCGAATTTCATCTCAAAACATTCCCCTGATTTTGTAAAGATAAGCGATATCTTTGAATCATAATGCTCTAGATTGAGTATATGTATAGTGGGAATGTTATGTATTGTGCTGTGATTGTGCTATGCTTTTTATTATGCATTGCTCACTGAAAACTTTATCTTCCATTAAAAGCTGAATTCCATTCAGAAGTGCAATTAGACAAAACTCGCTCACTAAAATAAGACATCATTTATTTCAAGCTGGCTTCTATTTTGAATTTTGATGGCTTCCTGCTAAATAAGCAAGCTTTCTTCTCTGTGAAATTAGTTCAGTATCTAAAAATATGAATTACTTGGTATTTTGTTTTTCATGGTGTACCTCCAGCCCTCAAAGTACTGGTAAGCATTATATTTCTCAATTAACCACCATCTTTAAGATGATCATTATGGTAAAATTAGTCTGAGTTATGAAAAATCTATGAATTCAGAATAGTGTATGTGTAATAAGTGGGGTAAAATGTTTTAATCAACATTCCTCGGTAATTCTTTAACTGCATATTTCATATAGCTGTTGCCTTTTTCTGTCTGTTTTCAGTGTTTTAGCTAAAAAATGTGCTTTGTGTCTGTTATAGTGAGAATGCCAGTTGGATTCTGTGCACGACATTCATGAAGCCTCTGCCTCATTTGTCTCTGTCATTATATATCTGGTCTTGCTTTAACACATTCTCAGTTGTTTCTGCTGGTGAAGTTGACGGGTGAGGATCATTAGTAGTATAGCAAAGCCACCTTGAAAAATGCTATGTTGATTTTCCCATGTGCTACTTAATCTGTCATGCAGATATAGATATTAGAGTGCTGGAGAACGAGTTCTGTAAGCAAAATTATTCCAAATCTCCACATCCAAATGTCTACAAAAAGCCTAAAAATGACTTATCGGTAGTATGTGCTTGTGGTAATTCTTTGCAGATTAGAACACGTGGAGAGCTACTTTGGTACCTTTGACTTGTGTTAACCTAACTTCCATCATAAAGGAGAAAAGGTCTGCAACAACATCAGCTGATGCAAAATTTGTTTCTCATCTCTCCCAGTATTACACTCCCAACAGCTTTCTGCCTTTCCTTGCCTACAAGTTAACACCACGTAGGAGGTGTTTGCTTCGTACTGCTTGAACTCTTAAACTTTGTCTCTGGGGGAGTGAGGAGGCTGTAATTACTGTGACGTTCTGGTGCTGATGGTGAAAGAAAACTTGATGTTCGCAAAACCCTCAGTAGAAGCTGGACTAGGACTTCTTAAAATTGTTACCCCTAATGCCTCTAATTGGTACCTTGGCTAGGTCTCCAATGGAGCATGAGTTAAGGGACTTTCTTAAAAACAGTGTTCACTAGACATACATTAAACTGACTTTTAAGTATTGTACAATTGCTGTTTGTTACAATGCTACCCAGAAATCTGAGCTGTCAGGTGCCCTTAAGTCTTGTTGATTTGGATGAATGCTTTAAGTACCACCAGAAATTATATGTATAGCGTAGAAAAGCAATCTTCAAATGTAGTTGTAGCACAGAGTATTATTATTTAAAAGACTCAGACCCTCAATACGAGTGTGTATGCTTTACTCTAATTTTGTATGAAAATGTAAGAAAAAAGAATGCATGACTAAATGGCAGATAAATGTATTAGTAGTTTATGGTAGTAAACTTGTCTAGGGAGGTGATTCTACCCCTCTGCTCCGCTCTGGTGAGACCCCACCTGGAGTACTGTGTCCAGCTCTGGGGTCCCCAACATCAGAAGAACATGGACCTGTTGGAGTGGGTCCAGAGGAGGCCATGAAGATGCTCCAAGGGCTGGAGCCCCTCTGCTGTGAGGACAGGCTGAGAGAGTTGGGGGGGTTCAGCCTGGAGAAGAGAAGGCTCCGGGGAGACCTTTGAGCCCCTTCCAGTATCTGAAGGGGGCCTACAGGAGAGATGGGGAGGGACTCTTTATCAGGCTGTGTCGTGATAGGATGAGGGGTAATGGCTTCAAACCGGAAGAGGGTAGATTTAGATGACATGTGAGGAAGAAATTCTTTGCTGTGAGGGCGGTGAGCCCCTGGACCAGGTTGCCCAGAGAAGCTGTGGCTGCCCCATCCCTGGAGGGGTTCAAGGCCAGGCTGGACGGGGCTTGGAGCAACCTGGTCTGGTGGGAGGTGTCGCTGCCCAGGGCAGGGGGTGGCACTGGATGGTCTTTAAGGTCCCTTCTAACCCAAACCATTCTGTGATTCTTTGTGATTTGCAACTTTTTAGAAGAGAACTTTCACGTCAGTATTTTTTTAATTGTTACGTTAAAAATATCCTCCACGTTTCATGTTCTCTTCTTGTGTTCAGTCTGCTCATTGTGAATATAAAATGAATCAAAGATAAACAAAATGGAAGATGTAGAATGAATGAAGTCCTTCTTGTCACTATATTTTTGCTAATTCTAATTTGAAATTATAATTTCTTTTAATCAAGGCTTTTTTACTGGGCAGCTGGTGTCCTTTGTGCCAGAAGTCAAATATGAAGACAAAATTTGATGTACTATGTTGTAAAATTGTCAGAACAACACACAGATTTTAAAATTACAGGAGTGAAAAGAAGAGATGAGCATCTTATTTGTTCCTGGTTGTGATTTTTTTCAATGTATTTTTTCTATAAAGCGTCATCTCTTTGCTTTTATTTTAGAATAACTCTGTCTTATTGACAACTTAATGATTAATTTTTTTTAATGAGGCTCCATAAGCAAGTATCATTCCATAGTTCTCTGTTCTCGTCAAGGGCAGTGGGAATGAGTTTTTTTCCTTCCGGAGTTCGTGTTGCTCACTTTTTAAAACTAATCCTTAAGACATTGATTTTACTTGCTTTTCAGATTTTAAAAGTTTTTTGAAAGACAATAGAGAGAAGAAAGGTTATACAAGAACAAGGATTGCATGCTGTTTTTATTTCCTTATGACATAATTATGATTTATTTTTCTAGATACTTTCTGCCAAAATATTTGAACGGGTATTTAGGAGCAGCAAATGTAAACTCTTTGCAGATTTCATTTATGCAGGTTTAAAAAAAAGACACTACAATATTAAAAATACTGAATGAAAATGTGTACGTGAAGTTGCAGCATGGTGGTTACCTGGAAAGTTAATGGACAATAACTAGTATTGGAGAGATGAGAGACTGAACTAAAATCTTCTATTTTGAATTTGATGGTTAATAGCTTATTTTTGAAGTTGTTTGAATTTTTGTAATGTTCTGTTGGTTTGTGTTTATCTTTCTCCCTTTGCAGAGAATGAATTCTGTTCTATCTCAGTGCTGCCTGTCATTGTGAACTATAAATATATCACTTTCCTTGCAGTTTTGAAACTTAAAGGAATTCTGAAAATCCTTCATTCTCAGAGATCAAAAGCTACTGTAAACCTGGGTAAGTCGGCTTTGTGAGAGCTATTTGAAGCACTATCGGTTGACAATCTACCGACCAAATCTCTTGCTTGCCCAAAGTGTCTGTGAGCTACTGAATTAAGTGATGCTACAAATTTGATCAGTATTCTTATTTTTCGCTTAGGTATTACCTCTTGATTCAGTTCTGCTCTGACCAGTTCTACTTAAGAAGCAGTGGATGTTTTCTGATCCCACTGGGTTTTTTTGTTTGGTTGGTTTTTTTGTTCTTTTCAGGAGTCGTTCCTCCCTGTTTAAACAGAAGCAAGCAGGAAGAAGTCAGTAGTGCTTAAACAGGGCTATACCCAAATATATTTACTTCTGAGCTCAGTTAACTTCCGATCTTTAGTTTCATCTGGGACTTTGACCACAATAATTGTAAAAAAACAAACACACACCCCCTGCAATAGAAGAAAGTGACACAAATTTACATAAAAAAGGCGAAGTAAGTGTTCTGCAGTAACCAAACGGAAGAGGAGGAGAAGCCATGCATAGAACTTTTTACTTTGTGCCTTGTCTTCTTTGCTCTTAGTCTGACCTCTGAAAGATAAGGATTGTTTAAAATATTTTGGAACTCCTCCTATTGTAATCACTACATTCCAGTGCATTCACATTGGCCCAGGTTGCTTCACTTAAGTCTGTCTTTGTTCCTACATGTTAGGGTCCCTGCGTGTAAGTGACAAGTTATTTTTTTGTAATTGCTAGTAAAACCAGTAGGACAGACAAAATACAGAAAATGCAAAAGGAATTAAGGGGAAGGTCACATGAAACGAACTTCCTACACAATAAGGCATTTCCCCTGACCCTGGTGAATGCAAAACTTTTGTGTAATTAATTTTTTTTTATTTTTACGTTATGTAGCAGTTTTCAGCAGTACATACCAAAATTATACAGAACCATTGTTGACATAATGATGGTTTTCCAAGCAAGGTACAGAAAGCCTAACTCATTTTTGAGTGCAGTCTGCATAAAATCGGAGTTGTATGGATTTCAGGGTAGTTCTTTCTTTATTACACTGTATTTTAAGAAGTTTTATGTGACCTTAAAGTGCAGTTCTTTTTCAAAAAATCCTGGTTTAGGTTGGTATGTTTGTTAAATTTGAACTTTGAATTGTAAATCTTCCCAATGTTGAGATGTTCCCAGTTTTAATGTGCCTTTTTTTTTTGTATTTTAAATGGTCTCTTGGATTTCTTTCTGCTGTGTTTTAAATGTAGATGAGGAACTCATCCAAATGGTCCTTTTTCAAATATGGCCTTTTATCACTGGATTATATCTAATACAAATTCATACGTGGATTTAGCCAGGAGTTACAGTCCTGGATTGTGTAGCTTTATCTGGCTGCCAGTATTGTTCCTGGTAATGACTGCAGTAGAGAGGAAAAGCATTGTCCACAGCTTGAGCTTGATTGTACGCTCTGTTATAGAGAAAGTCAAGGGAAATACAAGCTTTCATTTGTGAAGCAAACAAAAAACCCCTGTATGTTCACTTCAGCTGTTCCAGTAAGAGCAAAATAATCTCAGAAAATCAAAGAGGAATCAGATTAGGCTTCCTACTGCTCACCCACTTTATGCCTATCAGTCAATTTGTGTGACGAACAAGAAAGAGTATGTCCTTGGAAAAATACTTACGATAGGCTTATTCCAGTTTATTTCCTTGGTTTATTTTATTTCATTTTGTTATTGAAAGAATAGGCTGACACATTCCTCTGTGGCTTCTTCTTTAGAAATATTTAGGCTAGTCCCACTGATTAAGATTTTTATATTCATACAGGATGTAATCAGCATGAAATTGCAAAAGAAAGCCATCCTTCTGGTTTGGCAGTGAAAATGCAGAATAAACAACTCAAAATTTATGTCTTTTATCTGTCTAAATTACATGATGGGTTAATCATTCATGAAGCAATCGTTATCTTACAAGTATGACTTACAGCTCAAGAGAAATAAAAAATAAATACCATGCTGTTATTTTTCTTTATTATTGGAAGACATTCCATGGTGTCAGCGCATGCATGGAATGTTGGACAAGTGTTTAAAGAGATTAAGCTACTGTTTGAGAAGGGATTTTGAGAGAAAACTGGAAAAGCTATTATACAGTGTGCTACTTCATGTTCTAGAAGGTTATAAAAACTTACAGAATAGGTAATGAGAATGAGTAAACAAATACTTTAATGCCAATTGAACTACTAGGGTGTTTGCCTAAATAAGAGATGTAAGCTTTTAATTTTTAATACAAGTAAACTTTCTTTCAAGTACCACTTTTTGTGATATAGCAAATGCAGATCATAGAAAAATCTGGCTGGAGTAAGCTTTTCGGAAGTCATCCAATTTATTCCCCACCCATAAGAAAGGATCAACTAATCCATTTATGATTAGCACTTGCTCTGTTTTCTAAATATCTTGGTTTGGCACTTCAGTAGTTTTAATACTTCTTTTTACAGTTAGGTTTTCCTATGATGTGATAGACATAGGCTTTTGGTTTCATGTTATTAGTGCTCATTTTTCCTCTCTGTTGTCTAATGGACTGGTGTCACTATCCCTGCCTTCCACCCCCCAAATTTCCTGCTTCCAATAAGGTTTTGATACTTAAGATTCCTCTCTAGTTTCCTGCATTTTTCTCTTTTGTTTTCTAGCTTGTGTTATTCATTCATAGTAAGCTAGACCCAAATCACTACAAGTTTTCGGTTGCATTTGGTGTGGTGTTGGTTTTTTTTTTTTTTAATTTCAGATAAATTAAAAGCTTGTAACTTTATCCAAGTTGTTTTTTTCTGTTTCCATCCATCCACTCATGAAAAGACTTCTGTTAATGAGAACGCCTACTGCAGCTTGGACAATGTCACTGATGACACATGAGGCGACATCGCAGTGGTGGGGGGTTGGGGGGGTGTCTGCTGCACAACCTTGAGTTCTGCTCTCTCAACTGCAATGTCATGAACTCTGCCTAAATGAGTTTCTTCCAATGTAGTAGGTTTTTTGTTTGTTTGTTTTTCCCCACCCACCCTCCTTCCTTTTCTTTTCTTTTTTTTTTTTTTTTTAATAAACTATAAACCAGTTCACCAGGTTCACTGCACTGACCTGCATACACATGATGGTTTGGACATAAAAAGGGAAATTTATGGGAACCTCAGGGAACTTTATATTGGAAGCTGGGTATCTAGTAATCGTCTGACGTTTTAGACTCTAAAGGATACTTAGGGAGAAGAAGAAAGTGACAGGTAGAAAGATCTAATTTTTTTACGCTTAAAAATCTTTCACAACAAATGATCATTTCTAGTTATGTGTAGTATCTGTGTTAGAAAATAACCAGTCATTAAAAAAGAAGTTTGCTTAAAACGAGTCTTTGTTAATCTTAGAAGGAAATAGGAATTGTGGACAAGGCTGTTATTCTTTTAGTGTCTCCCTCCATTTACCCCCCAGTCAAATATATTTAGAAATAAGTGTGGGGGGTTTAACAATGACTGGGAAGTTCTTTTAAGAAAATCATGTTTTTCTGACCATCATTGTGGTCTTTATGAGGAGGTATATGATGGAGAAAACAGCAAGTCTAACAAAGCAACAGCAGCACAGTGGAAATAGAAGCGGAAGATAAGGGTAATTCTGTGGGAATGAGACTTGTTAAGGTTGGGTTTCAAAGCCAATCTAATGTTGTACTCTGTGCTGTAGAGAAAGACGGATAAAGTGGTAGCATTTTGTCTTTCCTACAATTTAATTTAGATTTGTTCAAAACGTTTTCTTGCCTTTTGACTTCAGGTGCAAATGACCTGGAAAACAGGTTGCCTTTCTGGTACCAAAAGAATGATGTTGGAATTTAATTCAGGACTCTGAACTCCAGTTTGTGTATTCTTGGTAATATAAGAGTTCTGGTTGAGGTGTTCATTCACAACATTTCCAAAACTGTTTCAGCTGCTGTTTGGGTCCCAACAATTGACATGAGATGGAAATGGAGCTATGAAAGTGTCTGAGAAATATCAGTATACTGAAAAAAACAAACCCCAAAGCAAACCTGGAGCAGTTCTTCTAATTGAAGGCTACTTCAAACACTTGTCTCTAAAGGTAAAGTGTCTGCCATTCTTGGCATTAAAATTGGGTGTTTTCTGTTTTATAGGTTTTATATTATTGGTAGTGATTATATTGTAATGACTTCTCTCTGTTAGTACTATGGGGGAGTTAAATCAGCTGGAATGTGCACTGGTAAGAGCCGGGAAGTCCTAGGTCACTACCAGTTTTTTACAGTATTAAGGAATGTTATGGCGGGTGCATTTTTATGTCAGAAAGAGTTGCAGAATTAAGTAGGATAACATTACTGTGTCAGGATAGTGGGAAAATAAATGCGTAACAGCTGTTATTAGACACCGTAAGTACAAAATAAATCTGTTCCCAAGAACACCATTGTGAATGAAAAAGGAGAGAGGGAGAATAATCCCTTGCTAGTAGCTTTTAGCATGGCGGGATAAGCTTCTTTCTGATGTTTTTCAGGATTTCACCAGATAGACTAGGGATTCTTATACAGATATTGTTACCTTGGCAGAAAACTCAGGTGTCTAATCTTTATTAAGTTTGTTTTTACTAAAGATTCAGTAAACTGGAGGAAAATTGGTACTTACAGCAGATTTGCATATTATTTGGTTTTGATGAAAATGTTGGTTTTGCCAAACCTTCTGGAACCTGCAGGGAATTGGAAGAAAAAAAAACCCCAACAGTTACTCATACACTTCTGTTTTTCTATTTGGAATTTCTGCTTCTTTTTAACAGATGTCTGTATGTTTCAATTTTCAGGTGCTGCGCTGTTGTGCCTGATCCATCGCCTTCCCTGGTTTCCAGAAACTGGTATGTATGAACTCGCAGTCACTGTTTTAAGTGATTAAAGCCCTGTAAAGGACAGTGAGTTACATGTGAAAATCTCGCTTCTGACTTAGTGATAACATGGGAAGTATCCAAAATAAGTCAGTCCATGTAACACATACTTTTTGGTTTCCAGTTCCCATGGGAATATGTCAGCAGACAAGCTACGCTATTAAGTTAACCAACACAAATTTGCCTTACAATTTTTCCATTCATTCAAATGGGACGTGAATATTTTGTTTCCTAATCTGCACAATTACCCTGGAGCTCGTGTTGCAGCATGTCAGTACAATGACAGCTTCCCCTGAATGACAACTCACAGCTATAGTGAAAAATGACAGGATTTGTAAACCAAGTTTGTTTAAAGAAAAGACTCAGTTCTTGAGTGACTCTCTTTCTCAGTGGCATCGCAGTTAATCATTACTGCATTTTACAATACACCTTAGATATACTTATTTTTAAATGGATCTAATTGGCATGCTTAAATGGACTGGTAATGATGTGTAATTCTGTGTTGCAGAATATGCTGTACTAGGACCTACTAACATAATATTGTTGATAGCAATTAGAGGATGCTCAGAGACGTTTTACATGTTCTACAATGCGATCTAGTGAAAACAAGTCAGTAGTGATGGGACTCGCAGTTTGTAAATGTTTACCTTAGTGGCAGGCTTTTGTATCATGCCTTTTCTTGTCACTTGGGCAGTTCCTGTCACTAGCCTTTTTTCTAATGGGGGCCTTATTTTTCATGTAGCATAAGCCACTGCTTGTCTCCCTGAATGTCCGTTTGTATGGCACTCTGTTATATATGATATTTCGTTCTGTTTATCCTTAAGATTCTTCAGTAGCATCTTGCTTAACGAAAAAGGTGAGATGAGTATTTTACACTCATGAGCGTAGGAAAGGAGTCTTGGACTGAAAGCTGGCTGGGAAGCTCTTACATGATTTTTATTGTCATGAATGGTGTAGCAAGAACTCTGAATATAAATCACTGTAAGGTTTGCTGTGTAGTTTAAACATGAGCTTTGGAACTCAAACTCGTGTCTGTGCTATACATTGGCTGTATTTAATTTCAGCTCTTGGGATGAGGGATTCACTGTGACATTTGTATGGCAGGTAGCATGAGCCTCTATTTGTACTCGCAGGCCAGAAGAATTGCTGCAAAGTATCTATCTAATTCTAATAATGTGATTTCCCCCCCGCCCCGCAATAAGGAAAATAACTCCCAACATTATAAGTGCTTTTGAACACTTGCAAAGCGTTCAGAAAGTTTTAAGGTGTAGTAAGACAGAAGTCTTCCCATAAGTATGCTGCAGACATTAGAGACTAAGGCTGTTGTTCTGATTTCATTTTTCTTTTGTTATATAAATATATATATATAGTACATAAAAAAAAAACCAACCCATTGGAGATTATCTGAATTGGTTCATAAAACCTTGCTGGTTTGCAAATCATTATGATATTTTAACAGCATTCCCTGTTTCTGAGTTAGTATCTGTAGGCATCTTGCATTATATTATACTTTTGGAATTGCATCTGAAACCTGTGGCTACACAATACTGTTTCAGAAACTTGGTATTTAAGGTTGAAGGAACGGACCAACTTCTGTGTAAGGTCTCCAGTGTGAAATTCTGGTTGTGGGAACTTTTACAGCTTCTCCATTGTTTCAGTAATGCCAGTGGTTTTGCCTTTTCACTGCACTTCAGTGGAAGCAGCTTTTTTTTTTTTTTGACTCTTTACTTTCAGCTTACCTTCTTAGGTTCTTCATGTTTATGGCCATTGATTTTCTTGAGATATTCCTGCAACATCTAAGAAATTCTTCCCTAATTAATCATGCCATATATGTTTGGTACCAAAACCCTGAGACTTTGAAAGAAGCACTGCTTTCTAGGGAGTGTATGCATCTATACATTTTATTCACTATATGTAGATATCTATGGTTGGTAAATGTTTGGTATATTGGTAGTTGAAGAAGGTCTCTGTGAAAAGGATGACTCTGAAAAAGCTGATGATTTTGAATTTCCAGTAATTAGATGACAGCCAAATAATTTCACAAACATTAAATAACCTTAATGAATAAATAGGATTTCTAATGCTAAATAGTTAATGACTATGACAATTTGTTTTCGGCAGTTGAAAGGCATTTAAAATATTCCAATATTTTACTGTGCTAATGCTTAAATTATATTACTTAGGATAATAATAGGACTTTAACTTGCATTTCTATTACTTATATGCCTATAAGATTTCCCACAGACATTTAGTACTAGCCACTGTGGGGCAGCTGGCTTTACCAAATTACCATTTGCAAGATCCAGTACCTCATTTTCCCCCATACCTGTGCTCTAGATACTTTTTGTGTGATGGGTTATGAAAGCTCTTATTCAGAAGAATCAGCAACCCATTTTTTAGTAGAGTTCGTTCAAAAATGTTTTGCAGTCACAGATAGTATTGCCTGGGCGTTTTACATAAAGCAAAGCTGAGTTTTGTATAATAGAAACAGAATATATAATGTACAGCAAATAGTACTTGTGATCTTTCTGCTCCCAAATTCTACTACCTGAAACGGAAGGAATTGTTTTGTTTTGTTTCTGTTTGTGATCACTCATTCACATTTTTCCAGTGGCCAACGATAGCTGGTCATAAATGAATGGATCTACGTCTAGTGAGTCTGGCAATTATTAGAACTACTTTAAGACTGTTTTTTAGAATTGCTGACATGACTGAGACTAGGTGAAAAAACATCTAATAAAATACTGTATCTTCCTAAGAAAAATGTAGAGTTAATGTAAGATAACATGTATTTGATGACAGATAACCCAATGTAAATGCATGAAATAATTATCATCACCTACATGAAGATAAATAGCTTTTCTGAACTAGCAGACTTTTCCATATAAAATGCTACTATTTTACCAGTTTTTCCCATTTTTTTTGCCAAATAAATTTTATAATGGCCATAAATAGAAAGTGTGATATGCCTACGTAAGCATTACGGTATTAACAGAGGGCATTTTCTTGTTATTCTATTTAATTGAAATAAATGACATTTTTACTTGAAAAAGTGTTTTATAGCACTGCCACTTGAAAGAAATGCTGTTCCTTCCAAATGTGTGGAATCAGATGCACACGGATGGTCAGCATGTGTGTGGCTGGGATTTTATGACCATAATGCTACCTTTTGCCAGGTATATCTGAAATGGAGATCTGCATCTGTTATCCTGGCAGACCGGGACAAGAAGCTGTCAGCCGGTACGGCAGTGTTGGAGGGGAAACATCACAGTTAGTTCATTCTGTTCTGGAAAAAAACCACTGCCACACCACAAGGACTGGTCAGGAAAAAAGTGTCCATGTTGGTATAAAAGAAGGGTCAACTAGTACTATCAAAACCAATCCACACTTCAAAAAAAAATATTATAACAGTTTGAAAGTTTTTTGCTATGAGTTGGAAAGTATTTCCGTTCATGCACATGTAGAGAGAGTAGAATGAAGATAAATCTTGTAAACATGAAAATTACTAAGGATTCCAGGCCAAGATGGATTAACTGCCAGGCAACTATTTCATATCGTATTTGGGAAGTTGATTTAGGATCCAAAACAAGTTCTCTGAAATGTCTGCATTTCATCTGACAGACTGATATCCCATACTTAATCAAAGTAGCATTTCTAGTACACCAGTACACTAAATCAATACATATTCACATGAGGAATTAAATGACTTTCGTATTTGCTGTGTGTTGACTACTCTGTACATGTCTGGACACCTCCTTACTCTTGTTACTCCTGTTTTGGGGAGAAGCAGTTCTCATTTTGCTTTTTGTAGCTAACAGTAATTTAACAGATATTAGCTGGCAGCATTTGAAAATGTATTTATTTCTCTAGATCTCTTACTGTAAGCGTTTCTCCTCAGCCTCATCAGAAGGTTTATGATGCCAAATTTGGCCTCAGACCGTGCCATCTTTTTTGTTAGAAACCCAACAATTACTTCAGTGTATTCGTAAGGATGCTATTCATATAGACTATCTTCCTCTCTCTCCTGGCATTCCTTCTTTAGCTAGCCTTGGCTTTTAACTCCATAGCAAGCAGTCACTCCTCCTATATACCACAAATAGTTATACAAAATAATGTAAGGGTTGCCATTTTACTGCTGATACTGAAAAAACATCTTTCTGTGAAACAGCAGAAAAAACATATTGTATTTTGTCACTTAGCTTTCTCATTTAGTGTCCTGTGGAAATAATGTCTAAATGTTTGGGCGTAGGACACCCTATGTTTGGTAATCCCAGGAGTGGGCCCAGCACCAGGGTAGCAGTCCAGTCCTGCATGTGATTATTCCTAACTTGTTCCATTAAAATAAGTAATGCAGTTCTTGACACACTAATGAGAAAAATAACAGCTGCACGCTGTTTTTTCCACGCTGTTATGCGTACTGACAGTCCATGTGGGTGTGGTATTAAGGCCTCATGGGCAGGCGTTTTGGATGACTTCAATATTCGCAACTGGCAAATCCCCAAATGAATCATGGAGGTCACCTCAAATGAGTTAACATTTCTCGAAATAAGCTTCTGTAAAAATCTCAAGTGTCTGGGTGGCATCTTCTGAGCAGCCAGGCTGGTGAAACTTTTCACTCGCTGTGTAGCAGTAATTGTCTTGTATAAACATGTCAAGAGTATCCCAAATAAGGCCTGATTATATGTGATGAGTAACAGAGAATATACTTTCTTTTTAAGCTGCGTATGCTTTTTGATTTTCCTTATGAGAAGATACACATGAATGTACTTTCACACAGCTCGTTGGGTTACAACTTGAACAGTATGTTAATATTTGTGTCGCTTTAACTGAAGGTGTCATCACTGAAGTATTGGGACCTAGTAAGCACACTAGTTAATGATGTATAGCTTTCTGGCTTGGCTGGGAAGAGATTTCACTACTCCTGCATGAATACAGTTCTATTGACTTTTTAAGGCCAGCTGATAATAAGTAGAACATTGCCACCTTTTGGTCATAAAGAAAAGGCATACGGTTAA
Organism: Chroicocephalus ridibundus; assembly: GCF_963924245.1. NCBI lineage: Eukaryota > Metazoa > Chordata > Aves > Charadriiformes > Laridae > Chroicocephalus > Chroicocephalus ridibundus. The sequence goes on from NC_086292.1 coordinate 20,313,371, forward strand.
AGAAGACGCATTTTATGCAGGTTGGGGATGCTGCAGCAAAACTACGTAATGGTATATTCATTTGTAATGTAACTGCTCCGTAATGGTAGCCCAGTTCAGTGGAGGTTGTTGGCATCGTTTGCTTTGATTGTGTGTATTTCATACCACGGTGATGTGTTTAGAGAGAATATATTATGCTACATACTAATTAGGCTTTCCTGAGGACTGAATTACATATGCATCGTGAAGATAGTATGAAGGCTACCATGGTTACCATTGTGCACCCAGCAACTTATTTTATACAGTGCCAATTAATCTGAGGTAATGCTTGAGAGAGAAGAACATTGAATAAGGAATGCTAATGTCTCAGCTGAAAGATGGAAATTAGATAGAAAAGCACAGCTTTTATTTAAGATTATATGTCAGGGTCAGCATTTATAAACGAATCCACCTGTAAGACTAAAACCAACAGTTCTGTCTTACATAAAACCCAGTATCTCTCTAGGCCTAACTGACACACAGGACACACTGCTGCTTTATCAAGGATATTCTCTGAATAGGAGTTTTTTCCCTTCTCATTATTTTAATGCCATATTTTTGCAATTCAGACTATAATTGGGGATTATTGCTATGTTAGAAAGGGTGCAGTTTCATGATGCAAAGACATCTAATCCCATCTAAATGCAGGTTACAGTTGCTAGGGACAAAATTTACGCCTCTGGCCAAAGACTTCTAAATGGCGAGAACTGAGCATAGTATACAGCTCTAACTCCTTCCTCTTCCTGACAGCTCAGTTTTGCTCAGGTTATGTTGCTTCGTAGTCAGCTTGTCCCGTCGGTGTGAGGTGTAAGGCAAAATTCACCTACCAGCCATACGCAATGTATGGTTATAATTCTTACACGTCCTTCTTTACATGTCCCTTTTGCATTGGGACAAATCATTTTAGTAGATGAAGAGAAACCATTCGAGAGCGTTTGGATCCAGATTCCTCCCCAGTTCTGTTGCCATTTGTAGATGAGAACTCTGAAGGAGGGTCAAGTGAAGACATTGGATAAGCTCCTGGCAGAATTGCAAATTTCCTGCTCGAATGTTTTCATTAGATTCCCTGTCCCTATTTATAGCAACACGGCATAAAAAGCACTATGAATATCTGCAGAACAGTGCTGTCTAGTGTCACGGCCACGCCTCTTAATGCTTTTTTTTTGCTGCCATAGCAGTCTTGTGGAGTTTTGCTGTTGATTGTCTCTGCAGCAGCTGTAAATACCTAGCAACAAAGATCTAACAGCCCTAATGAAGCAAATCACTTAACGATTGATAATGTTGATAATGTTAACATTTTATAGTTCTTTCAGAATAAGAAGGTGCAGATAAACATTGGCGTGAGTTTAAAAATCCTTTTGATCCTTAAATTTGATTCTTACTATTTTGCAAGAATGTGTGCAAGATGGAACACTAAATATTAAATCTTTAGAAGAAGTTTACCATTTCTTTTGATTCACCAACATGCGTGAGCAGTTGGATTTAAGTTGACTCAGCTAACTTTATACTGAAACAGATGAGGGAATCTTGTATGACCCATTCTGCTTGCTCAGCAACATCACGTTCTATGGGGCTGGCAATTTTTGGCAAAAGAGTAATGGTAACAAACAGTTGAGAGGCAGTAACTTCAGCTTCCACAGATGTCCCAGCAGTTAATAGTTGCCCAAGGCAGAACCTTTGATGCTTAAGTGATGGAATGTTTATCTTAAAAACTAGAAATTAAGCCGCTAAAATATGTACACACCTTTTCCAAGTGTTATTTGTTAACACAGTTCATTGGCTTATGTGACTTGTAACTATATTATTACTATTTTTCATTAAAAACTGTTTTGCTGTACTTAGTAAAGCACTTCAACAAAAGTAAAAGTAAAGTATTTTAAACAAAATTCTTTGATAAAAGAAAATACTGTGTTTCAGTAACTTTTCACTCTTTGTTGATAGTCACTTTTAAGCGGATTTTATAACATTCTTGATACTCTACTAGTTGGACTGAAGATGCTTAACTCTGTAGGTTTAATCACTGGACTCCTTTTACCGTATTCTATACTGAACATCTCCCTTGCAGTGCTTTGAAACGTAATATGGTTGGGAACATCTGTCTGTTAGATGCAAATCAGAAATATTTTTTTGCCCACTTAGCTTGTACTTTAACAGAGCCTTGAAATTTATATACATCTCTGTTTTGTTTCTAAGAACATGGCTTAATCAATATTTTTGCCAAAGCTGCTGATCAGAAGTAATTGTCCGCTCAAGAGGGTATAACAGAGAAGAGTTGCAGTGATTTATGATAGTAAAACGCAATTAAGTTTCTTGCAAAAATTGTTATATATCATGCACACATTTTCTTTTTTTTTTTTATGAGGAAACTTTCTTCTAAGGTATTTTCAGAAGAAATTTCAGGTTATTAGCCAAATAATTTGGGAAATGGTTAGCTGCTGATTCAGATCCTATGTATTAATCTTCCTGTTGAACTAAAAGAGCAGCTGCACGGATGTGTAACAATGAATCAAGGACATTTCTTCATATCTGTTGAAGCAAGCTCATGTTTAATCATCAAGTTCTTGTCAAAAATATTTCTGCAACCTGTGTCAGTGGAATATATAAAAGTTTAGAATGGAAGTTTATATCATTATCTCATTGTCTAATTTCAATAATAAAATAATTGAGCTGTCTAAATGCCTATCAGTGGAAAACCAATGGAAATGGAAGACTGGTAATTATGCTTAGCTTTTCATTCTGATGAAATCTGCCTGTTCTCTGAACTTCTCTTCTTCCTTGGTGAAATGATTGCTTTCTATTAGTTTTGTTATGATGTTTCCAGTTAAGTGATTTCATTTTCTGGGGGGAGGAAAAATATCATATAAAAACCTTTTGCATGTTTCCCTTTAGCTCCAGTAGCAGAAACAGTTGACTTGCAAAGAAAACCCTGTACCTGACCAACTAAAGAGCTGAGGGCTCCAGGTAGGTCAGTTGTTGCCATTGCTTGTAGGGCTGGAAACGCTAGTTGTGGTAGCAACATATTTCAGATATTGATACATCAGGCAAGGTGGTTATGGTGTTTTTCAGAGCATCTGGTTCTTTGGATGGATGGACACACAGATGGAGAAGTTCTGAGTGACTGAACATTACTGAGGTTATTCAGCAAGCTGGCACAAATTTGTTTCTCCTCTAGGAAGCCTGCAGTAGAGCCACAGGCCATTACAACTGAAAACCTGGAACTAAAAGGACAGAAGGTAATAGGGGAATACAAGGAAAATTACATTAATTAATATTATTTTTAGAAGATTAACTTTTAAATTAAAATCTTAAGATGAAGTTTACACGTTAAGAAAAAGTAGGACATGGAATAAAATCAACTTACTCCGTTTACAGTCCAAATGAAAGTACATAAAATGATTTTTTTGCAATTTATGATACTTTTAGAAATTAGGACTCTTATCCTATAAACACAAAACATTACAATGAGACCAACAAAACAATAGTAGTTTGCTTGACAGTAGCTGTCACAGAACAGCGTCTGCTAAATTATATTCAAATAAATGAAACATTGAATTACTTACCTGTTGAATAACACACTGAATTACCCTTTTGAAGAAGGGTATCCATTGCTTCTAATGGTGTTAGTTTATCCCTCCCACCCCGTCTGCTTTACCAATTTATATAAATGCCCTGAGTTCTGGCAACTTTTCTTTTTATACTTAAGCTGTATAATTTAGCATAGTAAATAGCTGAGACTGGCAAGCAGCGTGTATCTGACAGAATATCCAGTAATTTCTTTTATATTTTGGGGTAATTGTAAGCACAGAATAAAACTGATTATTTCGGCATATGTAGCAATAGTCACAAAAGTTGGTTTTAATTTTAGATTTTGCCTATAGTCAGTTGAAAGAGGATGGTACTCTGTATTGGTTAATCTCTACTGAGGATGGAAGGAGCCAAGAACTGCCATAACTACACCTACAAAACATTCCCTTTCATCTCTGTTTTGTAGCATATTGTGTGACTATGGGGGAAAAAAGTTGCATTTGTATATTGCCTGCAAGCTCATCACTTCACTGTGGAGTATTTTTTTAACCATTCTACATGAACGGTGCTGCTTGTTGTCGAGTTTGATTGTTAAGACTTTTTACAAGGTCTTTTAAGGCATAACTCCATTTGGAGTAACTTTAAGGTTATCCTGTCCTTAAGGCGGAAGTAGTAAGACTCTCTCCTATTTTCACTGAAGCGTATGTAATGTAGAGGAAGACAGTGCTTCCAGTGAACTAAATTCTTCAGTGCGGAAGAAAGAGTCCCAGTGAGCAGAGTTTTGCTCATTTACTCCCTGCAGAGAAATGACATTTGTTCTCTACAGCATTTTCTCTTGAGAGGACCAGTTATTGGCTTATGTCACAAGCAGTCTACCGTTCCCCGGTGATATATTCCTTAAGGCATACATGGATCACTTTCAATACTCAGTGATCCAAATTCAACTCTTATTGATTGTATGAATGTGCTGGGGCTGTGAGAACAGAAATTGTACTTGTGTATGTGTTAAAGTTCATATGGTTTTCTTTCTGGCACAGTGCAGCTAGGTGTTTCTTCCACTATATGTTTTCTGTGCATATACATATATACGCTTATATATGCTTATATGAATAAAAGGCTTCAGTGGCCCTCTACTATCAATTGGCTGCCCCTAATTGTGTTCAGCCCCCTACCACTGACACGGACTTGCAGAGTCTGTCTAGAGAATCCTTTACCCGCTACAGCTGGTTTGAGGGTAAGCAACAGAAAAAAATATATAAATAATAGACAATATTGCTAACTTTTTTGTTGGTCTGTGGATGATTAAAGCAACTAAATTCAAGACAAGTTGAGGGGGGAAAAAAATTACAATAAGAAAATACTGTAAAATTTGATGGAAAGCATGTGGTATCTCCCCACATCCCTTACAATCTCCATTACTGGAGTTCATTGGTGACCTTAAGTCCTTAATTATTTTTATTGGTCCTTGAATAAAACCTGTATTTTCTCTCATATGGAAAGTTTTAGGATCTTATGCTCCATTTTTCTTTTTGAAGGAGCCTTTGCTGAGATTAACTGTGTAAGAATACAGTAAAATAATTAAGTGTTCTGGTAGCTGCTGGGGTAAGCAAGCCTCACTAACTTGGCTCGGGCTGTGCGGCCGAATGTCAGGAATACATGCAGTCCGATACAGTCAGCTAGGACTCAACAGTGACTGGAACTAGCATTCTTGTTATTGAGGTGTTCTGTACGGCAATACACTTTTGCCAGGATTGAGCATGAGGGGAAAAAATAAAATTGGAAAACAATCTCAGTCAAAGAATGGGGGGATAACCCACTTGTGAACTTACTCCAGCCTGGACTCATGGCTTTTTTTAGCCTTCCTGGTTAAAATATATTAAGCCAAGTGTTCTGGTGCTTTACACAGTACATTAAACACCTTAATCATACTGTCCTCTCTTGCATTAATAAATTTAGCATTTGTATTCCTGAAGCAGCTGTTTTCTTCTCTTGCTCTATTTTAGTTCTTCTTCAGAATACAAATTCCAGCTCATTTCCATTTTTTCCAGACCTAACACTTTAAAAGTTTTGTTTTCCTGTTTGTTTTTTTAACCCTCTAGACTAAAAATTGAGTGCTTTGAGGACCACTGCTATATTTTTCCAATAAATATTCCATTTTGTTGTTAAATATTTCCTAGTATTCTTGATGAATGTCCTTCTTTAAGGAGGGTGTTCTGGGACAATATATTTGAGACAGAAGAGCTTGTTCCTCATCTTGAATTTTATTCAGAATTAATTGCTTTCATGCAGAACTAACTGCTGTGTTTCCACAGGTAAGTACTCGTTCTGGAAGCACTTCAGTTTTTACACATCAAAGAACAAGATGCACCATAGAGATGGAACTTTTAAGATGGAAATTAATAGCGTCTGTGCTTTGTCCTTCTGAAAACCTCAGATCCAAAATATCATGAATTTTGCAGTTTCAAGTTTTGGTCATAGTTGCAGATACTGGTCAATCCCACTTGTAGCTGCAGAGCTAACTACTGTACAGTGAAGTCTGCTTCTCTTTTTAAATGTGAAAAAGATTGCTTAAAGGAGATAAATTTAAATCTCAGGCTTAGATCAAATGATTTAAAATTAATATTGTTTATCAAGACTTTTTTTTTAAACTCCGGACTTGTAAAGGCTATCAAAAATAGAAAGTCCCTAAATTTCAAATGACTAGGAAAAATATTAAATTAAGATGACATTTTTCTTCTGGAAGAAATACTTCTATGAATAAGTAGTTATTAAGAGCCTGTTCCTGTTTGTACCGTGCTTTTATAGACTTAAATGGCAGTGCTTAATGGCAGTCACCTTTACCATTAAGTAATTGACTAACTCAGGCAGGATGTCTCCAGGTAAGAGTTTGGTATAGTTCCTGAAGATGTCCCCCAGGCAGCATCTGTTGTGCCTGCACCAATTGGTATACCTAACATCTTGGTAAGATAGTCTGGCCCCTGCAGAGACTCTTTTAGGTGTTTCCTGCTGCCGAACTGACCAATTTTACATATATAAACCACGTTAATAGAAGAAAATCTTGCAGATACAGAAATGGTGTCAACGGTTACATGCTTTCAATAGTTACATGTTTTGAATGGATGTACTGGGTCTAGCTGGGATGGAGTTAATTTTCTTTGTAGCAGCCCATATGGTGCCGTGTTTTGAATTTGTGACCAGAACAGTGTCAATAACCCACTAATGTTTTAGCAGCTGGCAGCTGATGCGTACCCAGCTTCAAGGCCTTCTCTGTTTCTCATGCTGCTCCACCAACGAGTAGGCTGGGGGTGCACAAGGAGATGGGGGGTGAAACAGCCAAGGCAGCTGACCCCAACTGACCTAAGGGATATCCCATCCCACACCACATCGTGCTCAGCAATAAAAGTCTGAGGTAAGGAGAAGGAAGGGGGGGCGTTAAGAGTTATGGCACTTGTCTTCCCAAGTAACTGCTACATGTGATGGAGCCCTGCTTTACAGAACAGTGGTTTGGGAAGTCTCACCTGATCTGTCTGAAAATGCCATCGCAAGGATCCTTGTGACAAACTTCTGTTGCCTCCCGGACAGCGACCAACCATCCTGCTAAAGAGATTTGATTCCATCATGTAAGTGTTACCGTATGCCAAGATGACCATTAGTTTTATTATCATTTATTTAAATAAGTGGTCTCTCTGTGTAGCAAGGGGTAAGCCTAGGATGATGCTGAGGTTCCACGTAACACGTTAGAGATTAATTTTGCAGTAATTATTTGCTTTAACCTACTATAGAAGCAAACTGCTAACTAGACCTTAAGATTTTGCATTTCTTATGTGCGTACTACTGTGAATGTTATGTGACAATGTCTGAAAGTGCAGTATATCTTAAAACAGGAGGGAGCAATTTAGAAAGAATTGCTTGTAGCTTTTTACATTTTAAACACAGCCTTCCTGGGAGTTTTGCATACTATTGTCAGGCCAAAACATCATTTTAACACTGTAGGAATTAACACACCATGTTCCACAAAGACTCAAGGAAGCTGTCTAAAGTTCTAACATTAGTAATGCTTGAGAAAAAACTTCTGCAAACACTGCAGGATACTGCAAATTGCAGCACTGGAATCTATTTTATTTTAGCTGACTACCATCACTAGATGGTTAGTTATTTTTCCTCAGATCCTGCCTTTGTGCACTACACAAAGGAAAGCGTATGTTTTGTTTTATTGCCTTTACTGTGCCAGCAAACATGCAGAATAAGAATGACTGATGTTCTGTGAGATCCCTTATCTTTCATGATATGATTTCTTTAACAGCCATTCTTACTCTTCTCCCTACATATTTTTGGTGCTGAATGCAATTCAGCACTTCATATCTTTTTTTCTTACTGCCATTCTCTGTGTTTTCTATTTTTTCAGGCTTAGAGGACCGGAATGTTATTGTAACAGTCATTGTTAGAAAAAGGAAAGGCAAAATGAGAGCTTTGATTATTCTTAATGCAGAGATTTTTTTTATCACAGTAGATATTAATAAACCTTTAATAGAAACCTGCATTTTCTTTTATCAAGTCATTATTAAGGAAAGCCTTGAGTTTGAGGATCTTTCTCCTCTTCTTCCCACTGTGCCACCCTCCCACCCTCGCAAAAAAAAAAAAAGAGGGGGGTGCCTGCATGAATAAGACACGGTGAAAATTGCAGTCTTATCCAAGGAGGACCATACTTGGGGACTGGTGGGTTATTTCATTCTGCTTGTTAATTCCTTGTTTCCTGTGCTGAGAATTCCCATAAGGATGCCAGTTACAGGGGTAAGGTTTTGATGCTAGCTGTTGACTGGACAACTGGACCACCTCCATCAAACTTACTTTACAATAAGCCACTTCATAACCATACTTTCATAGTAGGTGTCACTTTGCACTGAATTTTGCTATTGATAAAAAGGTGAAGGTATTTTAATTGTATTATCCGTAATTATAATGGTATGGAATTGATGTAGAGATTGTTATAGAGGGAGACTGACAGTGTTTTTACACTGAGGAGGTTAAAAAGCCCAGCTTCCAATTATGAAGTTGCTTTACTGCCTTAGGAGGTCAGTACCTGTATAAAGCAGCTGCAGCAAAGGTTGCGATGAAAAGGAATGAGTTGAAGTGATTTTTATAGAAGTCACACAGCAGGTCAGCAGTAGAGCGAGGAATAAATTTTAAGTCTCGTGAGTCCCAGCCCAATGTCTTTGCAGCAAATTTCTGCTGTTGTAGAAATCTCATTACTTACAGAACAGACCAGAAGAATGTAAAAGTTGGGTTACGCACACTGTGCCAGTTGGCAATCACTGTGCTCTGTTTAAAAAAACCACCAGCCAACACTGTATTAAATCTAATTAACCTTCACCTATCTCTGATTACAAAAAACCCGTGAAAGATGAAATGTCATCTATAGTAGCATTTTATGATCTCTTCTGAAATAAAAATATCTGGAATTTAGAGTCATGGGAGAGTAGTAAGCACACACTGGCAGAGACAGCAATAGAAATGTGTCAAATACACTGAAGGACTGGGTTGGGAGGGATGATTCTCCATCCCCTCAGGTTTCCTAGTTATCAAGATTTGGGGGGTGTTGTTCTCTTTTTAAACAGGCAATATTGCCCATTATGACTTTTTTTTTTACACTGGCTCTATTCTTTGTTTTGAAAACATCCCATTATCTTTCCAAACACTTTTTTTATCTTTTCACTTTTTTTTTCCTTCACCACCTCTAAATCCGTAGGAGTGTGGTGTTTTGTTTTGTTTTTTTTAACCAATGCTCAGAAACCAGAAAAATAACTTGTCATTATATTACTCTAACAATTCTGCAAAGAACATGTTAAAGTTATAGGAAGAGTTGCAAATGGGTCACTCTTTATTTATACAGAAATTACACCCAGGGTCACAAAAAAAACCTTTAAAAAATCAGCTAGAATTATTGTTCCTTTTTACAGACTTAGAGCACCTAGTCTAAAGCACAGTGAATAGAAAGCTTTCATCATAAGAATTTACTTGGGGAGAAGATCTGGCAGATTAAGAGTCTAATAAAAATGTGGAAAAGCTTGTCCAGCTTTCATTAATGCCATCTTCTCACTTTGTCTCGCTTCCCTCCCTGAAGGCCAATCTGTAAGTGTAGATAGACAACTCAAAGTAATTTGCAGCTGGCTGACACTCTGTAGAAAAACATCCCAAATATCTAAAGTTTATATGGAAAAAATAATTTTAAAATCACTTCTACTGCACTACCACGATCATAGGACACTTCGCAAACAGCCCAGGATAAAAATTCTCTATCATAGCTTAGATTACTCAAAAATGATGGCTTTCTTAATTGGAATTGAGACACATCATTTTGTGTCATATGACCCATATAAGACTTGTTTAAGGAAGAGCTTTCCCATGTACTACTGTATCTGAAGATCCTTAGGTATTTTGATGGATACATTAAACTGCTGGGATAAAAGAACATGGAGAATATTCATTCTAGTGCAGTTGGAGGTGGCCCTAATCACCCACAATGCGTGGACGAAAGAAATAGTTTTAAGAGTTAAAGCACAGTTTAATAGACAAAGATGTCTCTAACATTTCCTTGATGCTTCCCTTCTGAGTATCACAATGAACTATGTTGACAGGTAGGGATGAAAACTGGGTTGCTGTTTTGACAACCATAATTGCTGGTGTTAACAGACGTGACCAGTCTTATCAGTATGTTATTTTTTGCTTTGTAATACTATTACATACCTGAAGCACAGCAAAGTTAGGAAGTTTCAAAAGGAAGATGGCTCACATAGGTTTGAGATGTTAGTTTAAATCTAGATACTTCCTACATAATAAAACTACACGCAAATTTACCGACATGAAAACTGTTAAAATTTATCACCAATAATACCACAGATGATTATATTTGGCGCCTAGTGCAGAACATACCTGTGAAACAGGAATTACCATCTAAATGACTAAAACTCCCACAGAGACCATGGAATGTATTTATTAAGTAACTGACAAGCTGATAACAAAGACTGATGTAACAGTAACTCCAGGTTTGTCAATTTAAAATAACAATACTATATAAAGATCATATAGGAGCATAAGCCTTAGCTATTGTACTGGGTGTGCATGGGCAGGTTTTGGTAGCTGGGGGTGGCGGTGCTGTGGGAGGAGGTCAGGGTTGCCCCATGCCAGGGCCAGCTGACTCTGCATTGGACCCCATGCCGGACACAGCTGAGCCATCAGCAAAGCTGGCGGAGCTCTGTGCAAGCACATTTACCGAAGGGCAGAAAACTCCGGAGAGGGAGAGGAGGGAGCAAAGGAACAACAGAGGGAACCCCAAGGTCAGAGAAGGGAGGAGGAGGTGCTCCACGGTGCTGGAGCAGAAACCCCTGACGCAGCCTGTGGAGGACCCTTCGTTGGAGTAGATGGATATTTCTTGAAGGAACAACGGTGTGTGGAGAATCCATGCTGGAGCCAAGGAAAAGGGTGAGAAGGAAGGAGCAGCAGAAAGAGACCTCACTTAGACAAGTGATGAAGTAGAATTATCTCTGAGCAGGGTGAATAAGAGCAAAGTTCATTAATTTAAAATGAAACGTATCATTTTATGGAGGTTTTATGTGACACAGTGCTTCATTACTGTAGGCAACTATATTTGGTGACCCTTTCTGTCCCTACGTTTGTAATGACTATGCAGAAATTCCTCTTCAACTGTGCGTTAGCAAATATGATGTATTGCCAGGCTCCTGAGAAGACTATGTTTGTTTTAGGGATGCTTATAGGTATATGCAGTGCCATTTATACTGAGATTATAATTTTGCAAATGTTAAATCTTTCAGGTATTTATATGTATTTTCTGGGTACGTTTTACTTTCCTGTGGTGAATCATACAAGGTGCATAACATGGAGCTTAAAACCAAGCGGAGGTTACTGCTATGAGCTAGTGGTATAGGTTCCACTTTTACTCCCAAGGAAATTTGGTGCAGTAGCTAAGGCTGAACCTGCCACCGCTGTCACCAAGTGTGATGTCCAGATGTTGTACAGTGTGGGAAAGGGTGGCATTCAAAGACAGGGCAAAAGTCTGGAGCATTTTCTTTTGTTTACTCAGTTGGGAAGAAACTCCTTAACTTTAAAGAAACAGGAAATTAGAAACACCTCTGTTGTACCAGTTCTCATACACAGGGCTGTAACCACACCTATGTACGCATACACACACTCATACGCTTATGTCTAAAATAAAAGTTAAAGGCAAACTGTTGCTATTAGAGTTGGCCAGGATTTTTTCCAAGATTAGTTTCATCAGAAAGTGACAGTTTATTAAAAGGTTTTGAGAAAAGGTCAGTTTCTGATAAAGCTTCAGAAGGAAAGCTATTTCAAGTCCGTCATGAATACCTGATAATGAGAGACCTAGCAGGCTGGCTTTTATGGCATTCATTAAGGGGTGAGAGAAGCAAGATCTTACATCTGATTTAGTCACTAGTCGTGTCTTCTCCCTCAGAAAACTTCAGGTTAGCAGACATCTAGAAAGTAAGACAAAAAAAAAATATAATTCTGCACAGATGTCTTGCAGCAATTCTTCTAGCTCCAGCCATAGTTTCACATGAGCATGACCCTTCTGAACAGTGTCTTGCTCGCTTTTTATCACTACCTCAGTTAGTTTACAGCGGGTTTATTTTCAATATTGCCTTTTTTGCCAGTGAAAGGGATCATTTTATGAATGAACAGGGGTGTACCCAGTGAAGACAAAGATCACTGAACCCTGAAGTAGCCATACACATATGTCTTAGGTGATAGTCTTTACACTAACTGTAAAATGCCTTCCCCATCCCTTCCTTGGTTCGTTCTGTCCAGGCAGATTTGCTCTGCACGTGCTCAAGTTTTGAGTTGTGAGTGCACTCAAGTTTTTCATGTGGACTCAGAAGTAAAACCCATTGCTTTTGTGTCTTCCTATAAAAATCCTATTTGTGACTGGAGAGAGTGCAACTGTTTTGTTAAGAATGCAGTCAAAGTCGAGTGCCAGCACAGAGCGGCTCATTAGACCACTGCAGCAATGAACTATTCTCTTAGGCAAGAGGCAAATAATAGATTCAGCTATAGATTTTTCCTCTTATTTCATCTTTCTTAGATGTCTTTATTTTCAGAGGGAATCATGTAATGCCTTTACACTGATAAAAGTCAAAGCAAAAATACTGGTAAAAGAACTCAGTGGTGCTTGAAAGCACCTACTACAGTTTACCAGCATCTGAATTTTTGTCAGGTGTCTCCATATATTTGATTTCTGCTTTTAGGAGCTGTTTCAAGTCAAAGAGACAGGCCTTGACTTGTATAAATTAGTACTGATTTGTAACTCAGTAGTTGGGATACATATGTGTTCAAATAAACATAACATCCAATTCAGAGCTCATAATTAGACTGTGCTTAGCTTTCCAATTACAGAACGGCGGTCTTATTTATATGCAGCACAGTTAACAGGACTGCATTTTTTTGCTAGAGACAAGAAAAGGATGTCTTGCTGAAGAAGCAACAAAGTAAACCCACTTTGCAGTATAAATACCATATAGTCTTTGCATCAGAAGGAGAAAACATTGATAGGGAATACTTTGGGAATGCCTTAGGATATTACTGGTTTAACAATAACAAAAAAGTTCACATGCAGATGCTGAAAAATATCCAAGACAGAGAGTTATAATAGCAGGCTTTCACAAAGGTGTCAAGGAGACTAAAACAATGTATATTTCTTCTTAAGTGAAGGGAGAAATAAATGCTGTGATAAAAGCAGACCTAGGAGCATACATTATTATTCTTTGTTGCTATTTCCATACTTAATTACAAAGTAAGACAAATAGCTAAAAGCTATACTGACAGTTACGGAAGTTTGTGAAAATGTCAGTGTCAGAACTCGTGTAGCTCTCTAGCTGTGGTATGAGCAATTATAAATTCGTAACACTTTGTATCAGTGCAAAAACTTAAATCGTGAACGGCAATACACATTTGTAGGCAAACGCTATCCAAAAGGTGCTGGATACCTACTTTCAGGATGTAAAAAATGCCCATAGTCAATGTAACTGATGAATGGATGCAATTTATTTTTTTAAGATGAGGTTATAAGCTTTTTTAATCCTTTACTGCTGCTGCTTCCTTCTTTCTCTCCACCTCTGCTGTATGTCGTCGAACTCCCAAGCTCAAATACAACATAAAAGAAATGGAAGTGTACACTTCATACCTATGTAACTGAACAGCTATAAAGGATTCTGAGGGCCTCAACTCATATTTTTTTGAATACCCAGATGATGGAGACATAAAATGCATCAAGTCAGAGGTTTGGCAAGTGTTCCTGACTGCCACAGCACATTTGTAGCTAAACTGACAGTGCGGATTCTCTAAACATCCAAGCATAGCCAGGTTTATCATGTCCTGGTTCTTGATGTTTGTAAATTAGTCTTGCTCCTCTCTCATAAAAATCCTTGTCGCAGAACCAAGTATTCAGCAATTCTATGACAGGAGACACTATTATTTTGGAAGCACAACTATTTTTCTTCAAATGATCTTGTTGACAAGAGGAAAACCATGCTGGAGTCACTCAGAATGTTTCTCGCTACGTGACAAAAAAACTCCTACTTTATCACATGCAATTTTAATACGCTGTGCTTTGGTGGAGGAAAGAAGTTTACAAACTGACATCTCTATGCCACCTTGTATCTTTATATCTCAAAAATATTAAACTACAGGTCCGTTCTTGAAAGCAGTTCCAGATGTGGCGAAAGGCTCAACAGTTATCTTCTGGTCTCGATTTTGACCAGTCTTTGGATTGACATCCTTCTCAGTTTAAAGGTTTAAAATGCCTCAAACTGTTAGTATAAGTTTTCCATTACAATAGAAGATAAAAATAAAGATCACCATATGCGTTGTATAAGATCTAAGCTCTGACAGTATTCAATTTGATCTGCTTTCACAAAGAGAAATAGAGAGAGAGCAGCAGAACTGCTATCTTTTAACTAAAAAAAAAAACCCCAGACTATTTTAAAATGTGTTGAAGCTTTATGCAAGTGTATGTCCTGCACCAATGACTGAAAAACAACTGAAATGCAGGCAGCAGGCTTGCCCTCTCCCTTCCAGCAGCCTTCTCAAAACCTCCAGTCCTTCCCCAAATATATGGTTGGCTGTCCTACCAGAATGCAGCAAAAAGAAATGCCTATGGTTCCATAAATAGCAAAAAAAAATAATCCCCAAACAAGGTCCTGACACCCCACTCCAAATCCCACGGCTTTCTGCAGTGCATCCAGAAACCCCCATCCCAGCTGCAGCAACCACAGCTCTTAGCAAGCTGTATCGGGGGGAGAGAGGGATGGAGTGGTATTTTTTTGCTTTGAAGGCCAGGACTTCAAATAAAAAGTTAGATGTTCTACAGCTTTGTCCCTCTTACATGATTTTAAGTGTAGTGCTGTTTTCCAATATTCAGCAGAAAAATTGTTCTAAGCAATACACTTTCTGTGGAAAGTACCGCAGTGATGCTCTTGAGTGTAGGTTCTGATTAAACAGTGGTGAGCCTTGCTGTCGGTAGCCTATTTGCTAGCCTCTCTTCAGAGACAAACAGGGATTTTACATCTGTGCTTTTCTCTAAAAGCAGTTAGTGACATATGAAAAGATTGGATTTGTAAATGTCTAAGGCAATAGACTTCATCTTTATAGCATACAGAGAAAGGAAGCACGAAGCAGTGAATTGCACAGCTGCCTAAAGAAGAACCACATTCTTTTCCAAGATCACCATTTATCAGACAGATGAAACAGGAGTATTTCTGTGAGAATTGTCTCAATAGCAGTACAGAATATATATACTACCTCCTCAAGCATGTGCAGTTTTAATGAGTTTCCACCTGCCAACAAAATCTGAAATTATTCAGACTCCCTCACCCTCCCACTACAACTTTATTTCCACTTGTTAAAAACTTGTCATTCAAAGAGTCTGCTCTACTTTATATAAGTGGGCTGGATATATAAGGAATATATATGAATATATAAAGAATATATATATATTCACATATATGAATATATAAAAAAAATCAAGGATCACCTTTTTTTTTTTTAGTAAGAATCAATAATCATCAGTAATCACCCTTTGTCTTCAGGGTGTGGACACTAAAAATTCATATACGTAAAACTTTCAATGTCAGGGCACATGTGATGTGAGGTACGACATAAAGGACAACTACAGCTATAATATGCACAAAATCATGGCAATTTTTAGATACCTGTATATACAAACAACAAAACCTGAGATAAAGAATCACTTGGAAAATTATTTATACTTAATGAACTTGCATCTTTGGAAAGTGGTAGCATGTTCTTAGTAGGACACATGAATTATCAGCTGTAAAGTAATAAATGGAAGATATTTTAAGGCATTACAATGTTTTTTCTTTAGCTCTCTGCAGATGCATCCAATGCACAGCAATAATGGCACAGGCACTACTCTTGTAATTCTGAGTAGTTTGGGCACTGGGGTAGTTGGGAACTATTTTTAGAAATGGCAAAGGATTTCAATCTAAATTTCAGTCACTCAGTTACTTTTATCCTATATTGAAGTCAGTTACAGAAAACAACAAAGGAAATAAAATTATAGACAGAGCAGTGTTAATAATTTAAAAAATTATTTGACTAACTGAAAAAAATATATAAAACTTTAAACTGAGCTAGACAAAGAAGATAACATTTTCCTTTAATAAACCCCTTTTAGATATTGATTGTTCTTTCTCTTAAAAGAGTTTTGCTAGCTATCTTAAAGAAACTGTCCTTTGAGCATAAAACCAGTAGAGACCAATTAAAACACAGAACATTTTCCAGTAACTTACATTGAACAGACAGAACTAAAATATTTTTAGTGCCGCTTAGGAAGTCAGAGCATTCTGGAAACTGCATACTCTGTTTGATCTTTTTACAGATAGATGGGTAGGAAACTCAGGAGAACTAGCATTTATTTGAAAAAATGCTTTTATATCCAGTAATAAAATACGCAAATAATTAAAATCTTTCCCCATCCCATGTTTAAGTTATCTGAAACAACTCCTCATGTATTTCTTTAGATTTTAAGTCAATTTTAATTAAATGTTTCACTTCTCATGAAATTGAGAGAGATCTCGAAACTTCAAGCAAATATTTGAAGATAAATTTCACAGAAATACGAAAATTAAACTTGCATAAGTTACTGTTTCTTTCAAAGAAGCTTTAAGCACCGAAGTTACTCAGAATCTTTAAAATATGAATCTTAGATTATGAGTCCAAATTCTTTGGCAGATTGTCACTTGGTGAGGTAGTAAGAATCAGAAACGTTTATTGTTTGAAGTATCCTCCATAATATGTTTGGACAAAAATGTAAAAGTTTGGGTTTGGTTTTGTTGTGTGGTTTGTTTTTTTTTTTTTTTTTTTTAAAGCATATCATGAGGGTTTCTCAGTAATTTATTTAAGTCTGCTGTTGTTTCACAAGGTTCCAGGGTCCATTTCTCTGCTTTTGAGAGTTCAGTCGGTACAAACACTAGGCAGGGAATGTCGTCTGTAGTCTATTGTACCTTAACCCATCTCTGGTTACTTTAAAATTTGAACCAGTTGAAGGAACTTGTAGTTTGACTGTCACTGAAGAAACACAGCTAGACCTTGGATGATGATAATCCAACTCTTTCTGTAGCAGCAGCAGCAGCAAAATAGTAAAACAGGTCACCATCTCTCTGGAACAGGCAACATTGGCAGTTTGACGCTTTTAGCAGCTAATTTGTATACTATTGTCCAGCTCTAAATCCAGACTCCCAAAAATAATGTGGATAAATTCTTTTTCCTATTTCTGAAACTTGTTTCTTTCTACTGCGTTCTTTCCTGATCTTTGTTCTGTCCTTCCTAATCTTTATTCTGTCAACTGCAGTCTGAAAGTCTCCTGGGTCCCCCGCTTCTCCCTCCTGAAGCTTCAGACTCCTCTCAGCCCTTTTTACTCACCTTCATATCTGCAGTCCTCTTCAATTCCCAACCTTTAACTTCCATTCCTAAAATTTCTGCAGTTACTCTTCTCCATTCCACCCCATTTCTCAAGAGTCCGGTCAACTGCCAGTGCAAAAAAAAAGTTAATTTTTTTTTTTCCTATGGTGCTGAAAAGTCTCGAGCTATGTCTACACATCGCAGAAGGACCTCTTAGCTTATCTCACCAGTTCTGTTGTGTCAGCAAGTGCCATGAAATCTAAGCAATCTAAGCAAGCTTTATATCTCCATCAGGCATTGCTTCATGCCCTTTTCTGCTGTTCAGCTCTAAAACTAATGTTCCCAGACCAAGGTGACACTAGCCGTGCCTTTTTTACGCTTATGTCCCTTACACACAGATCGTTCCCTATCACCACGTTCATTTCAATCAGGTTTCTTTCCCCACTGCATCAGCAGGAATACAAAATCCCAGTTGTAACCAAGAGCCCTTCCTCTGCACCCCTCCTTCCACTCTAGGCATCCTGAAGCAGCTGTTGCACTCCAGGATGGCATATTTCCAGCCCTTTCAACTTCCCAAAGCTGTTGCAGTTGGTGCACGCTCAGTTAGTCTGAAGAGATGGTTCGTTAAGAGTCTGGACGTGTAGATGTTGTGCGAGAGCTGGCAATATCCAGTCTGCTCGGGCAAAAAAGTTGTGAAGGGCTTGCCCAAAATAACAATGTACCTTTCCAAGAATTAAGCAAAATTCTTAGTCTTGTGATTTAGAAAATGTGGAGAGGTTTTCATAGTGTCAGCAAAGGCAAAAGTAATGCTAAAGGCCATCAAATTAGGTTTTTGCAACAAAGTCTAAATTTTCCAAAAAGCGAAGGCTCAAGAGTATGAAGGGAAAATAAAATCCAAACTAAAAGAAAACCCAAACCAGCACTATACTACTTCCTCAGGTTAAGTCTCAGAGACATCCGCAACTACTTTGCTAAAATAATAAAATAAAATGAAACAAAACATTAAAGGGAATATATCTCACTGTGTGTGTATATATATATATAAAAATCTAGAAAAGCCATTCGGAATGGAAAAATTCACATAGCTGCTTGGCAAAGTTATGAGCTAGTGAGAACTACCTGTTACTAAAAAAAGTGTCAGAAAACCTTAATGATAGCCGTGCTCACATCCCCACATAAAACATACCTACAGTCAAGACAGCCAGCAAAAAAATCTCTTCCTAATGGGGCTGTGTAAAGTAGTCTAGGTCTTCAGCTTTTGTAAAATGGAAGCCTGTTCACACTCCCAAATGAGGTTTCTGGGGAAAAAAACCGCCCCGACCCTACACAGTCACTTGTGTGTTTCCGTGACAAGCAGCCTTTATTTGCATTATCTTTTCACAGTAGGCTTTCTGTAGCGGAATCATAACGGACCCCAGGGAAATGCATCAGTTATTCTGTCCTTAGGGAGTACATTTATGCCATATCATCGCTACCTTAAAGAGGTTGCTTATTGTCCTCAGGAGAACATTTCAGTTGCATTACTCTGGCAGCGGCTGCTTCCAAATGTATTTTCATCCTCAGGAAGAGCTGATGATGATGCTTTGTTGATAAGAAATTCAGAAAAGTTTTCATAAACACTTAAATTCAGCCATACTAGAAATTACTTGTCCTAGGACAGTATCTTTGAGAGGGAAAGCATCGTGGGCTTCTTTCTGGGTTTACAGAGGTTTGTGTTAGTGGAAGGAGAAGAAACTGAAAGTTGCTCATGAAAATACAAAGGAAAAAAACCCAGCAACCTTGTGGGGTAAAACTGGGCATCCTAGAGCGCTATCTTATCTGTTCCACGTGCACTTAAGAAATCTTAAGAATAGCTTGTGTTTTAATCTTTAAAAAAAACCAAACTAATAAAAAATTATCAGTGCTAGTCACTCCTGAGACTTAGGTAACTCAAGGCAACCTGAGTATTTTATACCTGAGGGCTATTAGACTGAGGAAGGAGGGAAATTGAATCTATCCTTCATCCAAGTTGAATTGTGAGCGAAACTCACAATTTCACTACAACTTTTTTTAAGATCAACTTGATTAAGAAGACAGGGATAAATAACGTCAGAAAAGACCAAACCCCAAAATATTCCAGTTTAAAAAACTGTTTGAGAAATATTTAGGGGGAGATGAATCTCCCCTGCAAAGCATCATACAAATCGTTGGAATAAAAATATCTCTTTCCACTTTCATTGCTAAGGCAGAGAAGAAAAGCAAATGGGAATGGTTCTGTAACCATAGCAACATTTGCCATTATTTTTTTTTTCAAAGAATTTCTGAAGCAGTTTGGATTCTGTATTCTGAGGATAAAGTTTGTCAAGGAAGAGAGCAGAATAACTTTATTTTGTTGCAGGTCCTTATGACAACTTTTTTAAAAAGTTGTTTTGTTTTTTTTCTGAACAAAAGTAGTTTAAAAAAGAGGTTGCATGCAAACAATAAGAAAATGTAATTGTATATGCAATGTTTTTTTCTTAGGTAAGGTGTAAGACATCATATGTAACTCAGGAATAGTATTTGGAAATTATTATTATGCATGAAAACATACTAATTTGGTCAATTGTGAGAAATTTGCAACAATGATAGGAAGTGTGGAAAAATAATTGTAATTTCCATATAGTATCAGCTTAATCAGAAAATGTTATTTTTCATAATCACGAATATAAATTTCCTAGATAGAGGCGCTTGTGTCAAATTTGAAAAGCTTGCTTTCTGCCTCCCTTCCCCTTACGGGGTATGTGTAATCTAAACTTATATTTATTATGAAGGATTGTATTCACAGTAGCTTACAAGCACAACCAGTTCTTTTATCAGAAAACCCTTCACCCTTCCAGCTTACAACTAGTACTCATTGCTTATGAAAAGCCATACTCAGAAATAAAGATACAGTCATAAAATAACACAGAAAGTAATTAAAAATATTGAGGGTACAGTATATTCAAATTCTAAATATTTTAATCTGTGAGGCAATCTGAATTTATTCTTTTGCTATTCCAACTTAACCAAACAGCTCGGGTGAGCCAAGGACACTGTTCAAGGGTTCTAGGAGATGCATTGGATCACTTTACAGTATCTTGACAGGTAGGGGCAGAGGAAGAAGGGGACAGAAGGAGACTTACTCATCAAAATAAGTTCTACTTATCAGGAGAAAGAGTAGTGGAAGGAAAAGGAGAGTAGCCTAGCAATAGGAGGACATGTTCAACTGCTTACCCAACTGCAAACACACAAGTCCTTGCTTAAGTTACTTTATCTACATATTTCATTTCTATTTGCAAAGTGAAAGAGTACAATAATGATACCTACAGTAAGTAAAGTACTCAACTATCACCAAAATGGCGATAATAAAGCCACAACAAATACCATCTAGAGATGCTTACATGCTGGAGAAGCATCTTGATAAAATCTTGCATCGAGTTTGCTTTTTCTTTATTTTCTTTCTTTAACGTTTCTTGTTAGAGCTCTCAATTAGGAATGTGCTTCCAGGCTTAAGTTGGTCAAATTTATGTGACTTATTACCTAATAAAGGTAAAGCATTAGTATTTTATGGAAATGGTATGTAGCTCCCATGAGGTAGCTATTCTTCAAGCAGAACTGGGCTACCAGTTTTTCTTTTGGGTACGTGAGAAGTTGTCTATCCTTTAAGGGCTAATCTATGCTATATGTAGCAAGATGTATTTGGATTTACATGAAGGTCATATTGTCAACAAGAGAACTGGAATTCCTGAGACGCAACATATTTTAATGCATCATGCCAAATGAGGAAAGTGTTCTTTCAAATTGCTATGAGATTATATCAGAAAAGAATACACGATAAAATTCTGCATGTAGCTGATATAATTCATTTATCCTGGCAATTTCAAGTGAACTGAATATTTGACTTCAAATGAGCACAATGACGTATGCTGCAGTCACTCATGGAAGCAAAGAGAGTGTATTTCACTTTGGGATCCTGAGCTGGGCAAAGCAGATGATGTAAGGATTGGCCAAATGAGCCCATTGACTGTATTAAGGCTTCAACTACATCAGTAAAAGGAGGTTACTACCCCTTTTGAATCTACTTCATTGTGTTTCAATTCAAAGCCCGCTAATTTACCTCAGGCAAAAACTATTTAAACTGTTCTGTCTGATTCTGTCCATGACACATGAGAGAGTATTCGCATGAACTGCTTAATCAGCAGATTGCTGGTGTGTGACGGTGTAATCTCCAAAAAGAGGGCAGCGACAAGCAGCTGCAACTGATAACCTTTTTCACTTGCACAATTCCCTCTGGAAGATATTCATCCACTGCTTTGCTCGCTGTGAGCACTCACTGGAAATAGAACGAAGATCAAATGAGGTTTTGGAGGAACCCCTATAGAGATCAAGATATCTGCCATGTCATTGTACATGAACTCTCCCTCATATTGCAATCTCATCCTCATGAGAAGTAAGAACAGCAACTACTTGAACTAGAAAATGACAGACGTATAGACTGAAATCACTGTCCGTGTTTGCTTGTGTGTACGTTAACAACAGGATTTGGTTTCAGCAGGGAGGCAACAACTCCATAAACACTGCTGGTGGCAAAAGTAAATGGTCCTCCCTTGCACGCCTGTAATTTACTGTGATTTCACTGTCAAAGTTTGCCCCAAATTCCTACCTCTTCCTTTTTTTTTTTTTTTTTTTTTTTTTTTTTTTTTTTTTCCCCAGTAGCATCATCTCTGCACTGCCCTGACAGGATGGACAAAGAATAGTTTGCTATTACAACAGAGTGGACTGTGCACGGAATCCTTTTCAAGACAGAATGCTGATGGGCACTGACTCAGCTCTGCTCACTTGAAGGTAACAGAAAAGTTTGTGCAGTCTCTTCTGCAACTGCTGGCTGCTACGTCTGCTCTCAGCCAACAGATTCTGTTTGCATGATGTCCTTGAGGTGATAAGCAATCACTCTTTCAATCATGCAACAATGACAACTTCCTTCATCTACTCATCACGAATCAGCTCATTCGTATCAGATCCTCCTTTTCTAAGGTTTATGATTCTTAACCCATTCCGGTATTTTCTGGTAATAATTTTCTCCCTTCTCCTACTCCATTGATTTTCCATAATGGTAAGCTCTCATTTTCAAATTCATAAGACAGCTTCTTGTGGGGAATGTTAGAAAAGGGAATTCCGAGGCTTTAATCAAGCAGTTATAAGCTCACAATATCATTATCACTGAATACTTTCAATTTATTAATATATTGCAGTTTCGTGCAGTGTATATAAGTTACAGTTTATTTATACTATAGATGTAAGCAAATAGTAACACACAGACGACTCACTGCAATAACTTTTTTTCTTGCTTTTCTAACATTTAAAACTTCAATTTAATTTTATGGTGTGTGGGGCACTGGGTATATGTATCTCCGACTTTTTTTCTTTTTTTTTTTAAATAAATCAAGGCTTAGTATAAAGTCAGTTGTTTTTCCACTATGGCAAATTTCAGTAACATCTGAGTAACTTGGGGATTTCTCAAACTTCAAAATCTTAATTTGGCTGAAAACAAAAATGAGTCCAAGACTTGCCTATTTATAAGGTTCTGGAAGTAATTGTTTACACTTGTAAAACATTTTAAAATTACAAACTCTCAGATTACATAAGAAATCCAAAGCACCGTATCCGCTCAGGTAAAACTTCAGTGAAAAAGTATCTTTCAAATACAATTTATATGAATATTATATAACTAAACTTCTCTGAACCAAGTGATGTATATTTACCACTGAGAATTGAATAATCTAAGTGCCAAAACCTGCCAAGATATCAGTTCCACAGCACATGACAGATTTTCGGAATCATCCCCTCACGTTTTTTCAACAAGAACAGTTTTCTACAAATCACCCACGTAAATCTTCTTAAGTGATGTCGGTATGGCCTGTACATTGTAATACATAGAACACTGACTGCATTCAGTAAGGCAATCTTTTTTTCTTGTTGTTGTTTTTTTAGCTTTATCCCTCTCCTTAATTTAGGAGGAGAGAGACTAGATAAGGAAAAATATCCCTATTATTTGTGAAGGAGCTGGCATAAGTGTAAAACTAATCATTCTTAGAATAGTAAAGGCTAACAGGAACAGGGACGCCAAAGGCGAAAAAAATCCAACCCCCCCCAAAACCCACCATGAATAACATTCAGGATATAAATTTATCACAGAATCATAAAAAAAAAATAAACAAAAATAAACAAAAAAACCAAACAAAAAACCAAAAAAAACACCAAAAAAACCCCAACAACAAAAACCCAACCACAATATGAATATGACTTATTTGTTATATTTTATTGTATGTCAGATGTTTAGATGGAACTTCCTATGTTCAAGGAGGAACCTGTTTCTAGCAGGAAAGTACCAAAGAAAGCACAGAGGACAAGGTGAGAGTGCTTTGCTTCCCTGCAACAAAGGCTCCTTAACTTGTAACAGCATTCGTTATGCTCAATTTTAGATGTGAAAGTTGATACTTAAAAAATCTATTTCTATCAAGTCACAACTGATTTAATAAACATCAATCAGATGCAGAAGACTATGCCAAAATATTAAATTGTTAATTGAAACAATTCACTGCATGTAGAAAAGGCACCTACTGTCTTCAAACAACCTGTTTGTAAACCTGTTACAAAAATACTGCTGACCAGGGAATTAAGCCCGCACACAAGACACAATGCACCAACACCACAGAGCCTAATGGACTGTAAGGGGAACAATACACCCGGTAGTCATGTTTCTGCCTTGAATCTCTTTATTTTTTATCTTTCTTTTTTTGTGCGTGATCCAAACATAAATGACTCTATGACAGGGAGACACAACAAGCTATTAGGTCTACTATGCTAATCATCTGCAAATTAAACTGCAGTAAACATGAAGTAAGTCGCCATGCTAAAGTTCTTAAGACCTTCTCTGTCAATAACCTGCATAAAATGAATTATGCAATTATACCTCAGTGCAAACTGTAATGACTACAAATTACAGCAGTAATTGTATTATACAGCAAAGTGATTTGATTCATTGCTTACAAGGCATAATTAATATGCTGAAATAAGATTATCTCTATTTTCCATCTTCAGAGTCTAGTTTTCTGAAGAGTAGTTGGGATTTTTTTACCCAACACCTCATTGCTCTGACTGCCAGAAATGTTTAATTTTGGGGTGAAAGTCATAAGCACCATCTTAAGCTGCTGCGTGTAAGTCTGGTAGGGACTGTAAAGAATCAGGAGGCATCACTGCTCTTGGGAGATGAAACACAGAGATAAACAGACAGAGAGCTCTTTATGGGTATCTGTTGATGAGCAAGGGCAGGGGACTGACTAAAGCAGATTATATTTGCATTTCTGTTAGGTGACAGTTCATTTTCGTTTCATTGATTGTTGTTAAGTTAGGATAACAAAATAGCCTTTACTATTTCCCAGCGGAAAAAGAATTAGAAGGATAGGCCAGGCAAGGGTGACACCTCACAGTCCCAGCTTCCCGTCCCAAACAAGAAGCAATTAGGTTTGGCAGAAAAGCCACTCTAAGCAGCCCCCCTCACACAGGGACTGCAAAGACTGAGATAACAGAGGAACGCTTGGTGGACCGGTCAAAGCGAAGCGTCTTTAAGTCAGCCAAAACTGCTTGGCCTAAAGTTCACAAGAATGGCATTCTAGCTTAAGGACATAAGCAAGGGCCTCTCTATCTAATATCAAGTCATCTGTGCTAAGCTCCAGAGTTGGCAGAACAGCCTAGACATTTCTTGCAAAAGACTGACGTGTCAAATTTGGAAGCAGTATTCCACAAGAAACTGTAAAACAGAAAAAGGATAGAAGGAAAAATATCTTCGCTCTGGACAGCAGACAGCTTGTTAAAGGTCCTTGCTAATGAGAGAATGAGTGGAGATGATCGTTAATAGCATGCTCTAAATCCTTCATATCATTGCCAATAGTTTTCTTAAAGCTTGCTTTACTCTGTTAAGAGATTTTTATTTTTTTTTTAAATACCAAGAGGTGATCAACTAAGAATAACAGAGAAAGAGGGTAACATATACAGTACTTTTAGTTTGTGTCCTAGTGTGCATCTCCATTCATTTCAGTCAGAGATTTTGTTGGAGTTTTGTTCTTGGTTTTATTTTTGGGTTTGTTTTTTTGTTGTTGTTTAAATAAATGGTCTTCATTTTATAAGCCTTCGCTGTTCTCCTCATTACAGAAGTTTATTCAGTGACTTACAGCTAGATCTTTCTGTTCTTAAAGGCAATATTAAATAACATAGCTGCCATGGAAGGCAGTTATCCTTATCCTGCAGTCAAATGAAGGAAATTCGTGAAATCTGGTATTTTTTTGGAAAGATATGTCTCATAGAAACAAAAGCTTTAAGAGTTCTTTGGTTGGTGTTTCACTCAATAGCAAAAAGGCTATTCACTTATTATTAGAACAATCTCCTTAATCAAAATGCTGATTCAGCTTGCTCTTTAGTGCATGATTATAATGAAGATTATGAAAATCAGGAAGGAAGACAGACTAGCAATCAACTCTGTTTTGGAATAAGCTAAAGAACACCTGAGAGCTCTACAACTTTGTCCTTTGACATGATCTGGAAAAACGATTTTCAGCATGTTCAAACAAGGATGTCAGTCACCAGAAGCAGCCATGTTAGTTTACCTTTATTTTTCTTTAATGTGTGCTTTGATAATGTTAACAACTTAAAAATATTAATACAAAAGTCCAATGAAAAGCCTGAATTTCTGAATGCTTGTATTTTTCCGTAACAGTCTCTGCAGTTGCACTGAAACAGGGAGAATAATCTGGATGTCAAATATTTGACAGTCAATTTGAACAGAAGTACATAACTGTCGAGCCAGGAAGCATTTTTAATAATTGAAAGCACTTTATATTCATGCAAACTGCATATAAAACCCATACGTTTTAGAATACTTTTCATCTCAAGAATAAGGTCAATAAACCCTTAATTTTATAAGGATTCTTTCTTTTCCCCTCACATAATTATCTTTAAAATGTATACCAGCTGTAAGTCATATTTTTATGCAAATGAAAGGGTTTGGTTGTTTGGGTTTTTTAAAAAATAAAGATGCTTCTTATTTAGAGATACGGTACCATCAATTATGATCTAATTGATCTCTCTGACAGAACTTCCTTTTGCGTGTACAGTTTAGGAAAAAATCTTTGTCCATTGAATTCTGATTACAGCTGTGCAGTAGCAGGAGACATGCATATTCACAGAGCAGTTATTTTCTCATTTTAATAAAAAAATTAGATAACGGGGAACAATTATTTAGAATATTATTGCAGCTCTTCCCACTTACACTCCAAGAAAACAGCTTTTTTCCTTCCATTCAGTAAGCCAAAACCAACATGCAGTCACACATGCACAAAGAAGGTACGGCTGGAATGTTCTGATGAAAAAAATCAAGGCTTTCAAGTCATGAAAATGAATGTTATTATAAAAGTTGGCATTATAAGGCAGTATATGAGTGCTAGACTCATTTTATTTAATATACATCCAAAACCCACTTATCATAGAATATCTTTTACCATTTACACCTGAAAATTTAGACCAAGCATTTGGTATCTCTGTGTTCAAAGTTTTTCATTTATTCTCCGAAACACATAGCCATGTTAACTTCCAGACAGCAAACACATAAGATTGAAAATATGCAACTACTTTAATTAAGAACATACTTAAGCATCTTGGTGATGTAGAAGAATAAGTCCCGTTACCTTGCAGTAAATAAAGCATGTAGACACTATAAAAAAAGCTTGTAAGGTCAGAAAACTTTCAAATGTAAAATTGTTTTATGGTTTATTAAAGTTATCAACTATGTAAGAGTCAGGGAAACGGAATGTCTTCTCCACACGAAAGCTACATCACAAATGTCTGTAAGTAGTCTGGGAAGGCAAAATCCATAAAGTAGATAAATTTTCCTTATTCCTAAATGGGGACCAGCAGTCTACCTGATTTGATCAATCCTAAGTCTAGAAAGACATCAGTAAATGCTCAGCCATGCCATGGTAGTCAGTGCACATTGGTTACTCCAGAAAGCAGAAAAATATATTTTGATTCACTGTACAGTGTTTTGTACATGATGTGTACTGATTTTAAAAAAGGGCATAATTGAAAATTTAAATAGGAATCACAGAAAAACCTTGTCAGCTCTCTACTCAGAATTTTTCTTCTCCCACTTAAAACCAGCATCATCACTTTCCAAACTTTGTATGCTGGTTTTTGAAGAACTAAATTCAAATGTATAGGCTGAACTGAGTTCACATTTTTTCCCCCCTAAAGTAATCTAATGTTCTAATACATATGAATTTTGACAGCAAAGTAAGAAACCAAACAAACCCCAAACAAACAAGTAAACCCCCTAAAAGCCTGACTTGAGTTGCCCCTTGCTCTCAGCAGCTCTGCTTTGTTGTGATTGGCACAGGAATGGTTCTCCCTCATTAAAGTTTCTTCTCTCAAAAAACAGAGATGAGAATCTCTCTGAACATAATTCAAATAATTGACTGTCTGCATCTATTTTTGTTGATATATGTCAACACTGCAAAACTATCAGAGCTGTTAGTTAGCTAAAGCAATTGTATAGTACCAAAAAAAAAAGCAGTACAGTACGTGAAATACTTGCTTTTGTGCTCGTTACCAAAAAGGTATTTTCTTCTATTTCAAAACAATGCAGGTACACTACGACACCAAAAAGAAAATCAACCTCCAAGTAAGGTGGACTTTAGACACTGTGACATACAACTCCATAGGTTACTACTTTTCAGCTTCCAATTTGAGAGTGATGAAAAATTGAAGTTCATTGAATTACACCATACAGACAACTTCTCGGCTGAAATTCAATTAAAGAATCTGTGAACTAGTATTTTTTCAGAGCTGCCAAAAAAAGAAGTGTAATCAACAGGATGGAGAACTATTGAAATAATGAAACTATGTTTAAAAGTTCTGAACCACAGTACTGGATCCCTGTTATACTGTCAGCCCATTTTTTTTGTGTGTACAAGCATATGTTCCAAAGTGCAACACAGATATCTTTCAGCATGAAAACCTTAATATTCTTTTACTTTTTGCAGTGAAATGAGCAACAATTCTGATATATTCATCAACACAAAGAAATGCTGTCTGTCTTTGGTTTTAACACCTAGTGATGGAGGTACTGCAACTATTTTCAATTCACTGCTTCTTGCTTTCCAGGTTTTGCATTGGATTCTATAAGCCTTAGATAACTGTAGCTTATTTGAACGCATTTCATTCGTAGTACTTAAACCCACAATGGTTCTTCTTTGAGACTGGAAGGGCTATTTCTAATCTCAGTTTAGAGCTCGCTTGTTCTGATATTTCAGGGACATTTAGCTGTTACATGTCAAAAAAAGAATGACTAAAACCACAACACAGTGAAGTCATCACAGCTCTACCTCCCTCTCTACAGGCAGATAAGTAGGTCCATATTTTCTTTCTTCTGTGTCAATGCACTATCCCTTGAGCACAAATTGGATCCCCCCAAAGCTAATGCACTTTCTAAGGCATTATCCCACCTTCCTCCTATGCTTCTGCCTCTTTCAGATCAAGCACCTGTACAAGTGAGCTTCGCATAATAAACCCCCTCATCAAGATGAAGATGCCGCACAAGCTTGAATTACTATGTTCTCAGCCATGCTGGGACATCAACATAGAATCACAGCATTGCCTAGGTTGGAAGGGACCTTTCAGATCATCGAGTCCAACCATCAGCCTAACCGTGACAAAAACCATCAACTTCGTAGATCACAGCATCTCCTGAGATACTGTTACTCTCTGGCCAATACGTCTACTCAATATACCACGAAGAAATTTCCCAATGAGCAAAATACAGTAGCTAGCCTTTTTTGTCAGACTCAGAATTATGCCAATGTTTTTTGCTGCCCAGTCTATCAGATGATGCCTGCTTCTGTGGCGCCTCAAACCAGCGGAAATCCAAACTGCCAACGCAAGGGTCTATTGTCCGTTTTTCTGCACCCAGCTAACAATGCTGACAACACCTCACGTCTTACGAAGTAATCATTGTGTTGAAGGTGCTTGGGTGGTGATGACTATCTCTGCCTTTTCCCAGCTTTTTTTTCCTCCTTCATTTTTCTTCACTGTTTTAACAACAATTGAAAGGACTGCAAAAAATAAATACAAAAATATATTACCCTAGCACTAAACACTGACCATCTGATTAGACAAAACCGATTCAGTTGAATTTGAATTTCACTGGGAATCCAAAACAAAAGTGTATGGGAAAATGTAGTGATACATGTTTTATTTTTACTTGTTTGCAAAAAAAGCCATAACTTTATCAAACATTATAAACACTTGCACTGCTGACAATGCTCTTCAAACATAAGCTACTGTAATTTTCCTTGCATTTGCATAACACTGGCTGATTAAGCTGTCAGAATTTTCTTTGCTGCTGGCTGCAGAAATCAAAAATAAAAACACAGCAATTGCAGTGGTTTTCCCTCACAAGATTTTGACGCCAGGGTGTAAGAAACAGTAAAATGGCTAATCTGAAGCGTATGGAGGAGCATTCTCCTCAATTACTAATTCTCTCATCCATGCAGAAGTTAACTTCTTTTCCCCATGTAAGATCTGCCTCAATTGGCAGCAACCCAACCCATGGACCTGCAGTCCTGCCTGAAGGGGACACTGAAGCGGACACCCTCCTCCTTCACAACTCTTACTAAATCACAGGGTCTCTTACCCTGCCGATTTAATTCTTACAGGAACTTCAAAGCCTCAAGGCCTGCACCATCTGGGACCCTAGAGAGCTATCTCAAGAACTTAGCCTAGCTAGCCTCTGTGTTATTTCAAGGTTATGTAGTGCCCTTCCAGTTTATCAGACACATCTGGTTTGGCTCATATTGAAGTAGCATTGATATTCATCTCAAGATGCGTATGGCAAGATATAACTTATCCTATGAACACCCCACACTTATAACAAAAACTACCATGTAATTATTATTGCTGCCTTTACGTTGCTATGCAGTTTCCTCTCAAAATAATACGTGTTCTCTCACAGCTTATAATTAAATCATAATCTCTGTAACTTTCTACAGCAAGACCAAAGTTTTGATGTCGAAAGGGAGTTCTACAGAGAACTACTAATAATACAGAACATCTATAAAGCCAAAGAAATACTCTGTTGTGGATAGAAGAGTAGTTTGAATTCCTTTCCTTTCTGTAGAAAAGGATAAGTACAAGAACTTTTGCTGGTGAACACTTTTAAAATATAATTTTAAAATATTACAGAAAGATAAAGGTGATCAATCCATACCCTTTGAAATCATCCCATCTGGTTCCAATACACATTAAATTAATCCAGAGCAAATAAAAAACCCCACATATACCAGTTTAACACTGTTCCAAAAAGGACTTTAACAATCCACAATAATCAACCATGAAAACAGATGCACTGAAGCTTCCCAAGCTACAGGAACTTATTCTTACAAATTGGTCTTCCTAGCCTCAGCAACCAGCTTAAGACTTAAATCAACTTTAGAAACAAAATTATACAGTAAGAACAAATAAAAGTTGTCTAGAATGCTTGTGTAATCACACCGTGAGAATTCTGACATTCTTTTCTTCTTAAAAGAACAGTTTAAATTGCCTCCAAACTTCCATTTGAGAACATTCATTTTCTCTGTTGTCATCTTCGTACTCATTTACAATAATTTTCATGGTTCAGAAAAATATCTGGTAAACAAGAATATGGATTTTATTTTTCTTATGAAAGAGGTACAGAATGGTCAGCCGTACTGTGATACAGCAGCGTGCTTCTACACCGATTTGCAACTAATCGGCTTTCCTCATTGTTGTCTTAGACTGACTTCACAGGGAAATTAGTGATACTCTTATTGTGCTTATTGTGAAGCCTTAATCTCTACACTATAAAAAGATACTGTTATAATTTAGTATGCCTTTAAGTACTTCATCCAAGCTATACCTGTTTCTTCCCTTATACTTCAGACGTGCATTCTGAAAGTCAAACAATAGTAGATACTTTTCATCCTTTATAGATTTGGTCTAAGGTCACTGAAATGAATGCAAAACCTCAAGTCTCAATTGAAATCGAAGTAAAACTGTACATTGTTATGTCAATATTTCTTTTGATCTGAAAAAAAAATGAGCTTCTATTAAATAAGGGTCTATCAGGCTCAGAGGGAATGTAAGAAACTTCAGAAGATTATGATTGGTTTAGTGGTCCATATTTCTCTCTTCCACAGCCTATTCTATTAATCTCTTTTCTAAGACCTTCTCTTCCCCTATTTCAATGAAAAAAATACTCTTATTCCCTTCCAGACCTTGCAAGACTGCTCCCTACACATTCTCTAAGCAGCCTTGTTATCTCTATCCTTTTCTAGAATATAGATCATCGTTTTGTAATGCTGTCCAGCCAAAAAGCAGTTCCCGCTCTCCTTCAACAGCATTTCAGAGAACCACAGGGTTTTCCTTTCTCCTCGCTTCTGGGAAACAATGGACAAGAAGGAAGAGGGTGGAGCAAGAGCTATCCTAAGAAACAGGAGGGATATACATTGAGAGGACTCTGCTACTTCTTTTAACTGGGAATAGCATCTGCTTTACAGCAAAGTGCTGCCTCATGCAATAACAGACTTCAGCAAACTGTCCAGCTAGATCTGCAAAAACCAGGTCTGTGGTGTTGCACAGGGACTTTCCAGTTGCTAAACGGTTTGGATGAATTTGAGGACCTATCAACACACCCCGTTCTTTCTTCATTTGCCTCAGTATATTAATTCTTTCCAAGGTGTAAAAGACTAAAGCAACATTAACTGTGATGGGGAGGAGATGGCAGGCTCAACATGTGTTAATATTATTACAGACATCAAGATGTCTGTGCAACCTTGATGAATTATTTCTAAAAATAGGATTGATGCAGGTGATCGGTTCTACAGTTTTTGTGGGAAAGGTAAGCCCCCCCAACCCAGATATCGATTGCTTACAGTAGGACTATGTTTAAGAATGATAAAAGGCATTTCAGTGCAAACTGTGTCCACAGACAGCTTGAGGCACATGCAACAAAAAAAGTTTGGTGTTTTTTTTGTTTTGGTGTATTTACTTGCCTTTTTCCTTTAAGTGTTGCCAGCTACCCAGCTCCTACAGTAATCGCTGTTCTACTTATTTCTCTGATTCCAGTTTGCGGTTATCTTTTAAAATAACAAAGATGTATTGGTTCATTTTTGTAAGAGCAGCACCTCACAAGCAAGACATAGGCAAAAAAGAGGGAAAAGAGAGAATGATGGGCATGAGATGATGGGCATGAGAGATTTTTCTACTGTTTTTAACTGTGATATGATGGCTGTATTGCAAAGACAACAGATAATATTCTTTTATATTAATTATATGCTGTCATTTAAAGTTAAGTAGCATTTCAAATCACAAGGTGACTTCAACAGTCTTCATAGAAGATGCCAGCAATATTGTGCCAAAAGTCTTGACAAGAATTGATGCTAGCAGTTTTGAGCCTCTCACAGTGTACGCACTGAGGACCCAGTTACTTGAACAGTACAACTAGCACTTATCTACGATGAAGGCAGTTACTGCTCCACTGGCAGGGAAATTCAGAAACTCAAATAAAACTATGCATCTAGTTTCTTATTCAACCCGAATTTATATTAAAGGACAGGTATAAAGGTTGACAAAATGTAATGTGTTTTCTCTTTTTAGGCAGAATCTTTGCAGATTTCACAGGTATGCTTTTCTTAATAATGCTACAAATGCCTTCATGCCCACTTAAAAAAACCCAACAAAACAACAAATTTGTAGCCAGGTTTGCTACAACAGTAGTACAACCGTTTATATGAGATAAAATAAAGAATTTATGAAATGACAAAAAATAATAAATAATTAATGAGCATAGGAAGCTCCACCTCAACATGAGGAGGAACTTCTTTCCTGTGAGGGTGGCAGAGCCCTGGCACAGGCTGCCCAGAGAGGTGGTGGAGTCTCTGTCCCTGGAGACATTCCAAACCCGCCTGGAGGCGTTCCTGTGCCACCTGCTGTGGGTGACCCTGCTCTGGCAGGGGGTCAGACTGGGTCGTCTCCAGAGGTCCCTGCCAACCCTACGATTCTGTGATTCTATGAATAATCAGCACTACCAAACCCTGCACCTTCAACTTTCCACAACTTTATTGTAAACAAAGAAGACAAATTTATAAGAACTTTAATTTAGTTTTATAGTTTAGAGCTTTCTGCTTTGGTCAGTCACCCTTCCAGTTTTTATTTCTAAGAACGTGGTTTTTAATCATGTGCCTAAATGGAAGACAGAAATACGTCAGCCCACGGAGGCGTTTGTGGCTTCTGAGTCCAGCCACACAGTGACATCGATGACAAACTGAAAGCCATCCCTACTCGAGATACAAGTCATATTTCAAACACGTCTCCCTTCATTTACCCGCCATCAGCTGCCTTATGTGTCCCATTTAGGAAATCTCTCATTTGCATTCTTGAATTTCTGGTTTATTCAGGGCCATAACTCTTACTGCTGGACTGTCTGACATAATTATAACCTGGTATCTGTTTAATTTGTATGTGAAATTCTGTGTTCACAGCATGTAACCTCTTGTCCTAAGTACTATTTAAAAGTTCCTGAGAGACTCAGACTATTAGAAAAGATGGATTAATTAAGAGGACGCTAGTAATATGTTGGTAACTGTGAGGCAACAACAGGTACTATTTATCATCGTGTAAATATTTCAAATATTTTGAAAAGAAATCATTATTGAAAAGGATAGTGCAATTCTGAGCTAAATATAATTATTTCTCTTATAACTTCATTCTATCTTATTCAAAATTTTAAGGTGTGCAAATATGGAACTACACTGCTTTTATACTGTGAAAACAGAGATTTAAAAAAGGATTCATCTTTTTCATAGGATTCATTATTCTATCTGCCTAATGCCGGACAACTTCTGTTAACATCTTTCAGCCTTCCTCTCTCCTCCAAAATACTGGTAATGGAAAAACTCTTTCCTCTCCTACCTTCTCTCATATAGTATTGGAAAGAAAAACACAGGAAGAGGGACTCTCTCTACTACAGTGATTTTAGAGTGTGTGTCTGTGATATTTAGTAAAAAACGGTGCAAGTTTTTTTCATTTAAAGAAATGGACAATGTTCCCACACCGTGATGCAAATAGTGTTAATAGTGATGGGTGTATTTTGTCCTGGACTACACTGGTAACTCCCACACAAATTTCACAGAAGTCAGGGTTCCATCTGAAGCCGGGCCTGCACTGCACATTCCTCCATAGCACTTCCAAACATTTCAGCCGTTGTGAGTGGTACTTTCTGGAATCTCATTATAATAGATTATGCATGTTTTATATGTTGCCTCAGAGAACTGCATATTTTAATATGCACACATATCATCAAGAAATACTAGATCTGCCAGTTTTACTTTATCTACCCTTCATAGATAATTTGCCTTCTGAACAGAACTGAAAAGAGATTTTAAGTGATTTTAATACAGGAAGAAATCCAGCAGCTGGAGCCAACTGCTAAAAAATTTGAAGTCCTATTAATTTTTTATCACATGTCCAAAAGGACACTGCTCTGTGTAGATTATAGAGGCATATTCAAATAAGCTGAGGAAAGAAGCTTCAGACATTGTTCTCAGAATAATTTTAAGTAATGGATAATGATGCCCATGAAAAGATGAGGGAGAAAAAAAAAACCTAAGAAAAATCTTTCTTGATCCACCAACCAACTATGCAAGCGTGTCAAACACATGCATTTTCATTTCTCTAAGAACACGTTCAACGAAGCATTAAAGAACATATTACCACGGAGACAGCTGTGTTCTAGCATACCAAATCAGGAGACATACAGGTTACTTTCCTGATTTATGTATCCCATAGCATCTTCCTGCCAAGGCTCAGTCCCGTGACAGAGTGAGCAGACTAATTCTAAAGACGTATGCTATGCTTCATCTTTTCTCAAAATCTCAAGCCATTGTGATCGTGGTAGAATCTGACAGAAACTAAAAGATTTATAGCGCTAAGCTTCGCACAGCTTGCAAAGATGACCAAAGCAGCACTTATTTCATACACTTACTAATTGTATCATAAAAGCCAAATCAGGCTGCTTACAGTGATTAAACCTCATGGAAGTTAAATGGCAAAAGATCTTTATTCTAGATTTTTGACCTTTCTCTTTAAATTCTCAACACATAGGACGTAGGACATAAATTCTTTATGTTCCCACTGTAGCTGGGATATTTTTTCCTCTTTCAAAGCTTTCCCTGCCAAAAAAGCTACTACTGCTCACTTACTGCATGCTTTTATTCACTGTTCATCAAAACTTGAACCACATCTCAGAAAACGTCATTGCTAAATAGCAAAATTTGTAACAGTATCCCCTACCATCTTGTTAAAGAACCTTGAGATGACAAATGAAAGCTCCAGATCCCTTGGTACACGAACAAAAAGCACTGCTGATGCAGAAATGAAAGAAAAGGAAGTTAAAATCATGTTAAAAGGTCTCAAGCAACAGTAAGCACAGTCAATCTGAAAGCAAAGTTAATTCTTCAATAGCCTAGTCTATCATTAAGGGTCAACACACATCTAGATAATAAAGCAACAAGTTGCAGCTTACCTTGAAGAAGTTTAGTGGCATATCCTCTCATGAAGTAAAACTGTTCTTTAGTCCCTCCCAAAAATAAATTAAAAGAAAATGTGTGGTAGAAGTCATCACTCACAAAGAACATGGCTGAATCCACATAAGACTTACATGGATCTTAAAGGCAGGGATAGTGGCCTGTATTAGTAAATTGGTGAAAATATTGCCTATGCTCTTATTACCAAATTACTTAATTATCACTGCTGATTAAATTACAAGAGTAGATCATTATCAATAGTGGGGCAGGACAAGTAAGAGGAGTTCAAAATAGAAAAAAGGATTACTTCCTTGGAATGACCTAGGTTCTGACAGTATCTTTCTTTGAGCATATTGTCATTACATACCTTGAAGTCAGAGATACTTTGAGGAAAGGAAGCAATTCCTATTTCTACTAAGCTATCTATTAAAGGCAAGTTAGGAATAATTACATCAAGCCTGCCGTGATGCCTAACAATAGAACAAATGATGCGTTAGAAATACCTTTCAATCTAAATAACATTGGACTTCTCTGTGTAAATAGGATCATTTATAGTGCCAAATGAGAAACTGTATTTGCATCCCGAATTAACTTTTCTTTTTTTTTGATAAAACTGAAATCACGTTTTTTCCACTGATACTGAACTATCACTCAAAGTAGCCACTCTTTATAGAGAGTCAAGGAAAGCCATCAAGGTTCATTTTACTCACTGCAACTAAAATACACTGTTCACGGGCACACAGGGCTTTATCCCCTGTTTTCAAGGTCCGCTTTCTATAGACTGTTACCAAAAGAAAAAATTTAACCCAGGTCCTTTGTTGCCTTGTAATTGCCCATCATTTTACAGCCTGTACACAAGATCAGGGAAGAGATCATACAAGAGCTACCATTCATGTACATGTTTAGATCATTTAGGGAAGAGAAATGATTTTGTAAGCCTTAGCACAAGACTCAAAGTTCTGTGTTTTCATGCTTTAACACTGGCTAGGCCAAGACAGAGCACTGGATGTAACCAGTGCCCTAGGTACTGTATGGTTTCTATTGCCATTTAATATCGGTTAAGAGCCAGGGGGTAGGAACTGCAACAATGAACATTTTTACTGCTTATAAGAAAATAATTGACAACAAGTCAATTGACCACAAGTAAGTGTTCACCTACTTGAAGAGGTCATGGAGTCTCCGTCTTTGGAGGTACTTGAAACTTGACTGGGAGCAGCCCCGAGCAGCCTGGTTGAGCTTTGTTGGTAACCCCGCTTTGAGCAGAGGGTTTCACTAGGCAATTTTCAAAGGTCCCTTCCATTCTGAAGGATTCCACAGTTGTCCTCATTGCACACTGTGTCCTGGAGTCATTTCCAAGCACTTAAGGACTTTCAAAATGCCATTCAATGCATAGGGCAATGGGATCTCATTTCCAAAGGTATCTGAAACTAAGTTCAAATAAACTGAAAGGTTTTTTTAAGGAATACTATGTAAAAAGCCCAACCAAAAAAATTGAATACGATGATCAATCAACAGATTAGACCCTCTTTCAGGTAGTTCTCTGTGATATCTTACTACAGGTTGGTGGTTTTTTGGTTTTTGGTTTTTTTTGTTTTTTTTTTTTTGTTTTGTTTTTTGTTTTTAGCATAAAACCTAAATATGAGGTGGAATTGACAAATTAACTGTTGCAAGTTCAGGCTGCAGGCAGGTGTCATAGCTAAAAGTCATCGGTTTTAAAAAGCACTTAAATTCAACGTGTATTACAAGACAAGCAAATAGTAGAAAAATACAATTGTGTTTTGGGAGTTTTGAAATCTTAAACAAAACAGAAAGCTGTGCAGAGTACCACACATTGCATGATAAATGCCACCACAAATCCCTAAGAGAAACAGACCACTGGTCCAAAATATCACTCTTTTTATGGCCATACTGTTTTCCCTGATTACTTTTGTACAGAAGAGCTTTGCAACCTCCCACTCACACATCTAACATAAACTTCTCACCAACAGCACATACCCACGTAAAAGAATTTTATTGGGAAAATCTTCAACCAAATACAAAGCAATATGCAGCAGACTGTGGATTCTGGTTACAAAGTGCAGTA
Source organism: Chroicocephalus ridibundus (assembly GCF_963924245.1). Taxonomy (NCBI): domain Eukaryota; kingdom Metazoa; phylum Chordata; class Aves; order Charadriiformes; family Laridae; genus Chroicocephalus; species Chroicocephalus ridibundus. The sequence continues at coordinate 20,351,594 of NC_086292.1, forward strand.
AAGAAGAAGTCATCAGGTGTACTGACGGTTACCTAGCTTAAATACCACTTGTTTTGAATAAACGCACTGCATGTATTCCTGCTTTTGGGAGTTGCTTCTAGCAATGCCTCTATCTCCTAAAATACAGGCTGTGAAAACCCTTTTAGAATCCTATCCAGTCACCTCAGGGCAAAACCAAATTCAATATGACATCTCATGTAACAGGAACATCAATTATTAAAAAAAACTCCAAAAACCCAACAAAACAAAAACCCAATGCCAAAACAAGCAGTCTTTCAATACTTTGTCATGTTGTGTTATCAGTCTTCAAATGTGATTCTCACAAATGCAAAGATAACATTGAGCAACCAACGATAAACTCAAAGAAACCCTTAGTATTTAAAAAGAATAAGCTGCCTGTTATACTACGTGTACTGCAGACAGTGCAATGGAACGCTCCTGAAGGCTGATCTATATAACTGCTAGACGATCCTTAAGGTCCCTTCCAACCCGAACCATTCTGTGATTCTGTGATTATTCGAACGGTGTTCTTACCCACACTGATATGGCCCCTTAACACACCACTCTTTCTTTTTTTTTTATTTTTAATCTTCCAAGAGTAGGTGAACTCTATTCTATGCATGTTTGTCAAAATCAGGTTAGAGATTTTCATAATTGGCACTCCCTTGGCCTGCCATTTTCTTCACTTGCAGTCAAATGACATTGAAAAGGGGACTGGAATACTTTCATACGTTTGAAAGTGTCAGAAACTCTTATTTCCACCGTAATCCTTGTGAGTGAGTGCCAGCTTTTAGTGAGGACAAGCAACAGTGGGGGCTACTGCCTTTCCTGAAGTATGTTTTGGTCTGTAGGAGGTAATGATCATTCATCAGCAACAACTAAAACCCGAAACACAACCTATACGGCACCGTCCTTCCCAAAATTTGCTAATGCTGAAGAATGACTAAAACAGAGACAGAAACAGTCACTGTGGTTTTTTTCCACTTACAGTTACCTCAGTGGTTGATAAAAACTGCTCCCCCACTAGTTGCCTGTGGCAATAGCCTGGGAAAGCCAAGCTTCAAAAAGATTTAAGATGTACAAAAACAAATGACAAGAACACCGTCCATGGAAGCTTGTGATTTAGTGGAATTAAAAAAAAAAAAAAAAGTCCCTGAACATGGCTGTAACAATCTTTCAAGACAACAACTGAAAAGAGAGAAATATCACCAGCTGTCTTGATGTTAGGTGATTTTGTTTTTTTAAATCAAGGAACTGTGTTGAAGGAGCTGTATGAGAAGATGAAGTCTAAACAAATAGATAGTTGGAATATTTCCTCCACATTACTGGAAATTGTACCTTTTGCTTATTTTGTAAAAAGAACTACAGGAGCTGAGGATGTCCTTGGAACAAAACAACATAATTTTGACTTTGCAATTTACCAGCTGTTCAGCTAATGCCAGCTTGCACTGCACAGAAAATCCTACCTGGAAAATAGGAGTATTCTGTTCATTTCTATACCTTTATTTCATATTGCTTTGCCCTAGGTATTAGATGTTCCAGTTTTCTATGGGTCTTCTATACGAGGATAGCATTAAAACAAGAATTCCGTGTTTTAAAACTCCCCACAAGGTTTAATTGCTAGTGAAACCCATTTGGTTGCTTCATTGTCTTAACCTGAAGTGTTTACTCTTGATTTGCATTATCTGGAATATTTTACGACTCCTTTTTTTCCTGTGGATGAGCAAGAAATGGAAGTTGTAGAAGCATTCCAGTAAAACGTGTTAGACATCACAAATATTAATATGATCAAGCACATCTTGGAAAAGATGACAGAAATAGAATAGAAAAAGATAGGAGTCCTTGTGCTTCAAAGCTTAAAATGTCTGGAGGGATTAGGGAGAAATTTACCACTGCGGAGTCTGGACGTATTCTCTTATCTGATCTCAAGCTCTTTTGACAAAACAAGCAAGACATAGCAATGAACTAAATGGACCACGTGTCAGCCAGAAACAATCCTACCAGGAAGGACAGTAAGCAAAGTTTCCATTGGCAGCAGTATAGTTACTTGGATAACAGGACCCACACCTACTTCTGCTTTAAAGAAAAATTGCAATTATTTCTGGCCTCTTAATCCATCCTTGAAAGGACACAAGATGAGCATATTCAGATATAGAGACAGATATAATATAATATCATTGAGGAAGAAGAAAAAACCAGGAGTCCCAAACACATCTTCTTTAGTTACTTTATCTTTAACGGTATGTGTGGAGTGTCTGTATGAGAAACGTAATTATAGTTCAGAACTAACAGCATTTTCTTTATTTACTGGAAGTAACAGAAGGAGCCGGTGATAAAGCATAGCATGAAAAAGAAATACTATGAATAGGATGTACTTCATTTTTTAAATAGTTTCAACATATTTAAGTTTCTATACCTATACCTAACAAACACATGGAGTCATACCCTCAGAATATCCTTTGTTGGAGTGTTTTCATTGAAGAAGCTATTTTACTGCCTTTCGTACTCCTGCGCTATTTTAGCAAAGTGAGCAGGAAAATCTTTATGTCTAATTTTTATTTTCATTATCCTTCAGTGCCATCAGCAAAACTATTGCTTAGAGGCTTTTCTTGTCAGCTCTATCAGACAAGTTTACTTAAAACGTTGTTTTTGTTATAGCCACTGAGCCTAAGTCTGCATCAGTGTTCGTTCGCACTTCCTCTGCTCTGTAAAGCGCTTCTGTGACTATTTAATGGAATCATTAGTTCAAAAGATAAAATAATTACTATTAGACTCATCCTTACCTTGCATACCTGTCAGCTGTCCTGAACACATTCAGTTTAAAAAAATATAGAATAATTTAGATTTTTCCCATCCCTTCACTAGGATAAAAACTTGAGTGATTTTCAATTACATTATAAAATATAGGTTCTTTAACTCCAATGTACTGAAGCCATAATATGCACAGAAGTACTTCAGAAGAGCCCTTTGGCTTTCACAAGATAATTTAACAGCTGAAATGACTTATGTTAAAGAGCTTGTGCCTAATAATAAAATAAACCAAACGCCATCCATATCCTTATAAGTTACCTCCCCTTCCTTAAGGAAAAGCTTCTAATAAGAATCATCTTTTTAAAAAAGTAAAATTCCTTACAGTATTATTTTAATTATTAATTCCAATAGAACATTTTTATTATAAATCTGCTAATAACCTGTTTTTCTGTGCAACTGCTGAAAGTATACTTTTTGCATTATGTTCTTGGAAATTAGTGGTTAGTGTTATAAACTGCATGTATTTTACGAATACTGTTGGTTTCTACTGAAGCTAAAACATTACGTAACTTTTCAGATGACAGCAGTAAAGCTGCATTCAGTCATGTGCACTGAGATGACGAATCTAGATTAAATTCATATTTCTGCAAGCCTTCCATCAATCGTAGATGAGACAAATCCAACCTTGACTCTTCCAACACCCTAAACTTCCAAATCCATACTCATAGTAATTATTGAATGTTAAGGCAAAGCTGCCTTGAATTTTCGATTTAGATCATCAGAGAGAAAAGGAATTCAGTAGCATACTGCAGAGCAGCTGTGAAATCACTTTCCTTCCCTCCCCAATTTATCTCAGTTTAAGTAAGATGAGGGGTGTGTGTGTATATATATATAACTTTCCATCATCAGTACTAAAGAACTGCCTCCACTTCAGCACATAGTTGCCTTTACCATCATCCCTATGACATTTTAAACAACAGAGTAAAACATTATTTCTGCCAAGGACTGCAGCTTGGAAGAAAAAGGATGCTGCAAGTCTTGAGTGACAATGAATTGTACAGAGAAACTTGCCCTGTGCCCTTACCATCAAGCAATCATCATATTTTTGTGAAATTGTACAGATAGGTTAAGTCTATCTTTATTCAAGGAGACTAAAATAGGATTTATTGAAAAAGTAAGAGTGTAAGCAGAATATACTCTGTCTAACTAAATGGTATTACTGCATATTGTTAGTTACAATCCTGTTAGCTATGTAACAACCTTATGCATTTGCAGCATAAACATTTTAATATCCTTACAGTATCACAGTCCAAGCACCCTCAGAGTTAGTGCTCAGCCTCCCTACTTCATCAAATGCCTAAAACGTAGTTTGAACTATAAGCAATTACTTTCTTATTACTTTCTAATTGTAGTCTACTCTGTTCATTCTTGATTTTTTAAGCTTGAAATTCTGTAAGGCACATCTTGCACTGTTGCGTCCATCCCACATACAATTTGACATAAATATCATTTTTTATTTAGAGTGGAACGGATAACTTATCTCACTCCTGATGGATTTTTCAGCTGCAACACCGTACAAAGAGTATAGGGGAGCAGGGGGAAACAATGCATTTTTCCAATTAGTTTCTTAACATAATGTAGTATCACATGACTTGTACACACCTTTCTCCCCATTATTTTATTAGATTATCTTCTCACATGATTCTGAATCACCTGCGCTTGGCATCTGACTTCTAACACTTTGATCTTTCCTGTCTTCTGACAAGCAATTCACCTAAATGAACTCCTGTATGTGAACCTGGTAAGGTTTTCTAAGACATGAAAATTCCTTCAGTTTTACACTCCAATCATCTATACGTCTTCAATTCAATTGGCTTTTGCTAATGCTCCTCTTCAGTAATTGTCTAGGTCATTTGCCTGAGGCAAAAGCATCATTACAGCTCAGGCTTGGGAGGTATCCCACACCCATCTTGCTTGAAAACGACTATGTTTCGATTTAATTTGAAATGAAAGCTTCGTTGAGCTTCTGCTGTAAACACTGGGTGTATCGTGAACCAAGGCAGATACGTTAAGATGTTATCAGTAAACTAGATAAAATGTCTGTTGGCCTATTGGTAGTCCTATTGTATTAGTTAAAATCAGACAAGGCAAAACATGCTTGAAAGCTATTCTGGCTCTTACCTCAGATCCTCTTTATTGGTTTATAGCCTGACATTAACCTCAGCTCACGCATAACCAGTCTGCTGCTCTTTCACTAGATTTAATTTGTAGCCCCAGTTTGTCTTTAGAATGCTTTGATGCCCTTTATGGTCAAGTCTTAAAACTTGCATGCTCAATTTTCATGGTGTAATTATTCTCAAAGCCTTCCTTGGTAGCTTTATATGACAATTGTGTAAAAACCTGTAAACTCTAGAAACTTCTCTTCAGATTATTTCAGTCAGTATTTCTGCAGACTGTTCCTACCAGAACCAGAGGTTGTATTGTCTCTCAGAAAGTGTGAATTTTGCTTTCTGCTCTGATTTGTTCGCAGTGCTCTGTAACTGCTCCAGCCAGCCTCCCTTAAGCTATAACTAATACCAGAACCTCTCCGGATGTCAGTGCTGGGTATGGATGGTATCGCTCAGAAAAATTATGAGATAAATGATGCGACTGGTTGCACTTTGGTCAATTATTTTAACCAGGCGGATAGAGCAGCTGGTTCACTTGTGTACGGACTTTTCCTTTTATTCATTAAATGTTTCTGACATTTTAAAAATCCTTATTGAACAAGAAACATCAAAGCATAAAAAGAATGTAAAAGAACTTCTGGTCATCTTAGGCAACTTTTGTCTTACCCTAAATAAACTGTCAATTCAATGAGATTTCTTTTCTTATACTGCAATGGTATCTATATTAGCTAGGTAAATTTATACTTTATCTAGGAAATAATAATTAAAAAAATGTCACAAAGCTACTTACTATTCCCAATGGTGAACAGCATGGAGAAAATATTTCAAGAGTGTCCTTCACATTTTCTTTCACTATTTTGCTAAAGACTTAATAACCAGCAGAAAGAATTTTTTCCAATTTTTAAAGAAGGGCATTTGAAAAAAGATTGACGAAATCTTCTTAATGGAAAACTCTTTTTCAATCGTATGCATGAAATCAAATGTGAGTGCGGGAGGTGGGGAGCGTTGTCCTGTGCCGGCCTTACCTCAGTGTCTGCGAGAGAGGTCAAGTGCCCGGTAGTCTTACTTCTCAGAGACACTTTCAGGTGCCTGCATGTATCTTGAGAGTAGCAAATTGTACGTGAATCCCTTGTCTGGATGTTAAAGGAAGTGTTTCCTTTGTAAGGTAAATAACTCTTCAGTGCAGGTTGCTTGGGGTTTGTTAAGTGCAAAGTTGGGGTAGGTGAGGCGGTGTCATGCTTGGCTGGGTCTAGCCTTTGCTGCTGACCAAGGCCCATCTTCGCCTTGTGGTTCCAAGGGATGGTGTTTGATGCAGACAACAGACACCTCTCTGGTCTTTGCTGGTTTAAGAAGTTCTGAGAGGAATGGGTTTAAAAAGTTGCTTTGTTTGTAGTCTGTGCGGTGAAGTAAGCTAAAAAAAGACACAAGACCTATAATTTTGCATTATTTTAAGTAGCTTGGGGTTTTTTTTTGGTAGATTTTTCTTCCCTCTTATTTTGCTCTGGGTGTTTGATCACCTTCAAAGCATGCTGTGCACTATACCTTTCTATACTGTTACTTTAGCATTTTCCACAGAGCAATACGTGCTTTTGCTACCTTAATAAGAAACTTCTGAAAGTGTGGCTTTTTTCCCACAGTGTGAGGTAGTTCTCCGGTTACCAGCTTTTCCCAACCACAAATAATGTCAGTCTTCCTTTCCCAAAACTTCGACACAGCAAACTGCGTAGCTGCCCTAGTGAATTCTGTGTGTGATGAATTTTCTAGGAGTGCTGCTGCTTACAGGAGCGAGTGCTCACGCAACAGTCAGCACCAGTGCTAATCCTGAGCACGTGCTCCTCCGTTACTATTTTTGAGACTAGGTTTATAATTCATTCTTGATATTCTGTTAGGTTGGAGTTTGAGAGAGGTAAACTCTAATTCTGAACCCTAAGGTGACTCATTTTCAGACATTCTAGACTTCACTGTGTTTTTTTGCAATTCTTGATGCCTTGAAATGGCTCTTAAATAAAATGTTTGGACTAGAAATGTGTTTCTTCGTCTTGTGTTGGAAGGTATTGACTCTACTTGCAGAAATGTCATGTCTTTCATCATGCCAAATATCTGTAATGCATATTTCTGCCCCCCAACTGGGGAATTGTTGAGAATTGCATTTGCTATTACCATTAAATTGAATGGTAGTTAAGCCTCTCTTTTTCCTTCCCACTTGAAGTGTGAGAACACACACATGTATGCATATGTGTACACGTACACACAAAATTCAGAGCCCAGTTTTAGTAGGTACTATTTATATTTTAACAAATCCCATCTAGCTGCATAGATGGTAAAAAGAAGAGGCTGCCAACTGCTTATGAGTAGTTGCCATCCAGAAATTATTCAGAAGTTAACTGTAGAAGGTGGTATGATTGTGTTATACCTTTAATAAAGAAAGTTCAGAAGTATGTCAAATACAGAAATACGTGGCCAGGAACAGAACATTAAAACTGCAGCAGTTATTGACTAGAAATTGTTGTTCAGGCTGTAGCGCTCATTTTGAAGTAGGGTGCTACTGAATTTGAACTTTGAATTTTGATTGCTTGACTAACCAGCAGTAGCAAAAACAGATTAATGGCTTGTTCTGAATGGTAGCATATCATACTTACTCCTAGACAGAGAAATTTGAAACTACATGCACAGTAAAGGAGGATGAAGTGCTTTGAAGATAATTTAAAGTAGGCCCGAATCCATGCTTGTATATCCCAAATGAACACTTATTAATCTTCATGTAGAAATGTATATCCCTCTCAGCTCCTTTTCGTTTTCTTTTTTTTTTTTTTTTTTTCTTTGGCAGTCACACTTGTTTGCATTTCCATTAGTGGAACATAAGCAACAATCACAGGCTGCCACATGGCTAGCATTCCTAAGGATATACTTGTTTTCTGAGGACATACCACTACCTCAAGAATGATTTACAAATTCTTTGCAACTCAAGAACACTGATAAAAGCCAGCTTTCTAGTATAGAGATGGTGGGGGAGTAAACTAGCCACTTTATAATACCAATTTAGTCATAGCAACCATATACAGTTTTACAATTGGATTCTGAAGACGTAGATCAACAGCTCTTTCTATAACTAAATGAGACGGAAATTGTCTTTGCTCATGCTAGCTTTTAGCAACAATCAGTAGTACCCTGGCCTAGGAAGGAAGATCATCAAGTTGCCAGCCCTGAGAAAAGGCATCAGATCACAGACAGGGAGACTTCTGAAGACTCCTGAACTTGATTCAGACAGGTACATAAACATTGCTAAATCTGTCGGGGAATGCTTTTATTTCTTTTTCTTTTTTCTTTTTTTTTGGTCTGCCAGTCTCAGAACCAAATTTAAAGAGAACTTATGAATTTGTGAACACATGTCAGGCTGCAAATAGGCCTGGTCTCTGAATCCTCCTGATGGCATACAAAATCTAAGCAATTTTAAATATACATGCTGCGCTTTTCATCCTGGGTTGGCTGCTGCTTGGTTTTGGTTGCTTCCAGAGTTAGTCTTGGTTCCCCAGCTTATCTTTTTTTCTTTTTTAACCTTGGAAAAACAATGCATTAATTTATGAACAAATTATTTTATCAACCTCACTACTGTTTATCTGGAAAATTTGCTTTTGAAAGTGCAAATCTGTAAATACTGTGATGATCTGAAACTCTTTTGTTGGAGTTGAGGGACAATATTTGCACTGATCATAAAAAGTGAAAAGGTGTTTGGAGAATATCGGTGCTTTGTCACGTCAACCATTGTTGATAGCACCTTCCAAGGTTCTGTCTCCATTGCTTTTTTTCAGAAATAATTATGCCCTTAACTTTTTGTGTCTTAAAGCTTATGACACAAACTTGGTCTTTGGTGGAAAGTGTATGGGGAAACTTTGATTTTGGGATCATCACAAAATACAGCATTTATCGTAGTTAACAGCACTCTTGGTTTCTGAGGACAGAACAGAGAACCCAGAACATGCTGAATGTAATACTAATAACCACAGAAAAATCCCAACACCTTTTTTCTTCTGTGGTAGTATCCTCATAGCCAAAGGTTTACCACTTAAGCTGAAGTTTGCTTTTCCCACTTAGTAAGGATCACATCATACCACCCAGGACGGTATTAAAGCATTTCCATGACATATTCAGCATCGCTGTCTTAAAACAAATTGTATTATTGAGCCAGTAACTTGCATCAGTGTTACTTCTGTTCTTGGAGCAACCTTGTTTGAGAGGCTGTTTGTTTTGCAATGAGTTTACATTTGAAAATGCAGTATAATGAAAATGCAGTTGCAGTACACGTGTTGGACCTGACAGATGACTCATTTTAATACAATGTACTTCTGCATCCGAGTATCATTCAACACAGTACTGAAAGGTTTCTTTTACACAACCCGAAACCTTTGCATTTCATTTCATGCTCCCTTTAGGTAAAATGTATGTTAGTGTTTTGCCACAGAGATTTGTATGATGTATTGTCATGCTCTGTGATGGAAATACTGTGAAAATGGATATAGTGTGCCCTTCACTTCCCTAGACCTAGAATGGCTGTGAGCTCCCTGCCTTCAGTGAGTTTTCAGATATTCCTTAAGATAACAGTATTTTACTTTGCTCTTTATGTACCTCTTATTTTGCATTCCGGGTGCACTTTGCTCTTTATGTACCTCTTATTTTGCATTCCGGGTGCTCAATTAACGTTCTGTTAAATCACATCTTTCCAGCTTTGGTCTGTAGTAACTTACTGATGCCTAATCTACATGATCATTATTCTGGGCACCTAAGTGAAAAACTTGAGTACAAATAAAAGGAACCTAGAATTTTCTTGATAAGATATTTCCATGTAAATGAACTTCTCAGTTTTAGACAAAACCTTACCTTTCCAAATGTGTTTAATTTGAGAAGGATGTAATGAGGTTGGGAATGTCCTGTCTAAGAATGATACTACTGAGCGTATTCCTTGCCTTCCCATCTGTAGCAGAAGCTGTCATGTCCTGTATAACTTTATTTTCTTACAAATAGGCTAAATAGTGCCTGAGAGTACGGATGTGATGCATGGCACACAAGAACAGTGTTTAATGTACTCTGCCTTTTTATAGGAAAACCAGCAAACACCCCTTTCCCACCACCTTTTTTCCTTCAGTTATTCAGGACTGTATTTAATTAACACAGTTAATAGGATGAGGCTTTAATTACATATTCCCTTAGGTTCTTTGAGACTGTGGGGTTTTACTACAAAGTAAATGTGACTATGGAATGCAGATCCCCTCTGTAGGACCCATACATTATAATGATAATATTCTTGCCTCTGGTTTTAAAGAAAGCTACATCTTTCTTAAAAAAGAATCCTAAAATTATAAACTTACAGCAAGAATCCTAAAATTATAAACTCTTTGTCATTATAAATACAGTTTCTTTGTCTTTAGGGTTATATTTTTAAAGGCAGAGAATTCTTGCTTATATCAAGGTGAATTATATTTGTGGACCTCTATTTGAATATATATTCATTAACTCTGAAAAACCTTCTTAGTCTTAGTTCTGTTATTTCCCTCTTACTGCAAGATATGAAGTCAGATTTTCCAGTTATTTTTTAAATTTGTGTCACAGTGTATAAAGATATATATATATATTACCTAGCATATGAGGAATGGAAATATAAACATTAATTAATATCATTAAATCTGTCTGTATTCCATCTTCTTTTCTGTAGAACAGAAAAGTCCTAGCTAAGGCTGAATTTTATGAGCCCAGTTAAATGCTGATTATTCTTTTCGTGGCACCCAAGGCATCAACAGCACACTCATCTGACTCTCTAAGCACCATTAAGTCAAATCCCTATTGCTGCTCCGGAGTGTTACTAGTGCATATAATTATATCTGCTCTGTGTTTATCAGCAGGGTTCGCTCTCAAAACGGCTATGTTCAAAAGTGATGTTTCCTGTGGGCTATCTTGTGAAGATACAGTACAACGTCAGTAAAGCTCCTCTCCATCTGTTAGAGGGTGCTCTTAACTACATATCTTGTTTCCCTCTGGAGAGGTACTGTATTTTAATTCACATGCCATTTAGAAATGTAACATTCCAAGCAGCAAGAAATAAAACCATTGACTTTGAGCTGAGCAGTAGAGTAATGAAGAAGATGATGTAACGTGGTAGTCTGTAAATATTCACAAAGGAAAAAAAATAAATTTTAATTGCCGAATTTGACTGGCAGCTTCTTTTCAACTGAGATCATAAATAGTATTTCTTTCCTGTAAGAAGCTGGGACTGTTTTGCTCACAAAAATAACAGCTAGTACACGTACTTAGTCTGTTTTGATACTGTCCTGATTTACAAATCTCACTGACCTTTAGCATTTCCTTTATTTCTACTAGGCTTCAAGAATCCTCATCACACTTTTCTGAAGTTGATGTTTATTTCATTCAGGTAAGTTTGAGGTGTATTACGTATGTATCACATTACACTCCATGCTATAGAGGTGAGGTAATGAAAACAGTATAATTTCTGAAAGTGATGTGAATCATAGAATCACAGAATGGTTTGGGTTAGAAGGGACCTTAAAAGCCCATCCAGTGCCACCCCCTGCCCTGGGCAGGGACACCTCCCACCAGACCAGGTTGCTCCAAGCCCCGTCCAGCCTGGCCTTGAACCCCTCCAGGGATGGGGCAGCCACAGCTTCTCTGGGCAACCTGGGCCAGGGGCTCACCACCCTCACAGCAAAGAATTTCTTCCTCAGATCTCATCTAAATCTCCCCTCCTTCAGTTTAAAACCGTTACCCCATGTCCTACCATGACACACCCTGATAAAGAGTCCCTCCCCATCTTTCCTGTAGGCCCCCTTTAGGGACTGGAAGGCTGCTATAAGGTCTCCCGTTCAACTTTTTTAATGACAAAATTAATCCTTTTAGAGTAATTTACTGCTATGTCTGTTACTGCCTTCTCCGAAGCCCAAATCAGAGTAGGTATTATGCCCAGCCAAACTGGTATAACTTATTTTGGCCACAGGCTGAGAGGTGCAATATATGTCGTCAGCTCTTCAGAGTACCAATGCTAGTTTACATGACAGCTGTTGAGAATCAAGATCATAGCTAGCCTCTTGTTGGGTAACAGCCAAATTGTAATATACTAATTATTGCTAATTATCTTGGCTGAATTACCTGATAAGGTAACCAGACTTTAACAGCAGGTTTAATTCAATAATGCGTTTTATGTGGAACACTTCCTTCACCAGATTTAATCCTGGCCTGGATTTTGGGTAGTACCTGTGGGCTACAGGAAGTTAACATAGGCAACTGTCATTGGTTAATTTTAAGAGGATCTGAAAAGTACATTTGTACTGAATGTTGTAATTATATAGCTGATCTCTGCTGGCTACCTGTGAAAGAAATGGTAAAGTTTCGTAGCAGAATTTTGTGTCCCTTGCAGATTTTTCCATTTGATAATCATTAGTCAAGATCAAGTTAATGAAGAGTGCTGGAAGATGACTATGTAGGACAAACACGACTACTTCCAGCTTTGATAACTCTTTAGGACAAAAAGAACCAACCCAACCAACATGTTAGCCCACCAGTCTAACAGTATGCTTACTTTTTTTCCAATTTTGCTCTTATTTACATTATAAGCTTTTTCCCCAAAACTTTTGTACAACACTATTGTATTGTGAAACACAAACCACATGCTTGTTGAGGCCGCTAGAGACTTTCCCTGAAGACCACTACTCTCTTCTCTTAACTTTTTTTCAGCTAGTAAGTTGAACAAGTAAAATTGCCGCTGTTTTAAGTGTACAGGCAGGGGCCTAGAGTCATATCAAGATGTGTTAAGGTCAGAATCAGATACAGAACCCAAGAGATGTAACATGCAGATCCCTCTTTAAATACCAGAGTTCATTCCCTTTTATCAGCAGCTATAATATCTCTTGATAAGCAGTGCATATAATTGGTCTTTATAAATTAATAATGTCAGTTGACCCAGCTCTGATCTTACCTTCTGTGAAGATAACTGGAATCCTCTGTCATGATGCAGGGAATGTCACTGATTTGTGCCCCCTGGGACCCCCAACACCTATTCCTGGCTTTCAGTGCCTTAAACTTGCTTGCCTGCAATGATTGAATAAGTGGAAATACATGCTATGATATATGAGTTGCAAAGCTAATGCTCCTGTGCACAATTATGTTATGCTTTATACCTAAAATAGTTGCATTTGCACTGCAGTGTCTACAAAGCTAACTCTAGATAAAACTGATACGGATGGGTAGGCCAGGAGTGGTTTTCATTGGAACTGGATTCTATAAATAACACCGAAACTATAGCAGTTCACAGGACTGAGGAATGATCTCCCTCAGAGAGGGTCTGCCATGCAGTTTAGTGTATGGGCATGTTAATGACCATGTGGCTCTGATGAGGCATTGTCTAGTACAAGGGAAATGCTAGCTATTAACAGTTCTTCCTCTGTGCAATATTATTCTTTCTAAAAAAGAAGCAGTAAATCCAAAATCAGTCTCTACATTACATTGATTGGGCTGTGCAGGGTCTTTCTGCAGAATAAAGGGCTGTGTGTGGTAGTGGTGGGGTTTTGGTTCGTTTTGTTTAAACAAAGAACCCTGGGATCAAATACTTGGTGAAAAAAGTATGATGAAACAGCATTACTCTCTCTGCCTCTCCCACCCATAGTGGAAGTAGCCGTGAAGAACCGCATGCACTTTAACTAAACACCTTTTGGACCAGCATGTTAAAGTTTTCACTCAAACCTTGATGTGACCTTCTATAAAATGACAAAGATTTTAGTCCAAAAGCTGCATGTATGTGTACAGAATTTGCATCAGACTGCAGAGTAGTGTTTGCACCATAAACTACCTTAACATGCAGACTCACAGCTTTGGGTTTTGGCCTGTCCCTGTCTCACGTTCAATATAGAGAATCAGGACCTAGGTTGGGCACCCAGCTTAGATACCAAAGTCTAAGCCAGCATAAGCCAATTAGTCCAGTGCAAAGTGAACTAATTTCAAGCTTGTGGCTGGCTTGAGGCTCCTATTGTTAAAGCTCCAGAATACTTTTGTATGTTTGTAACCGTTTCCCTGCTGTGGAGATGTAGTTGACCAAAAGTAGATGAGAAGATTTGTCTTCTGAGTTTCATAAACTCCGTGAGCTTCAGCTGCATAGTGTAGTTTAGGCAGCAGACTAGAGAGCTTTTTAATGGTCAAAATGCTGTCTTTTGCTGCAGAGGTGGGGGCGGCGGGGGACAGGACTAAGCCAACAAAAAAAACCCAGAAGTTGTTACCCAGTGTATTTGGCAATTAAAGTCTGCTCTGGTATAATATATTTTTCAGTTTGCAAGTGAATTACAGTTCATCATCTCAGAATTGCACATTTTTCTTCATAGCAATTCAGCTCTAGGAAGCTTATTCTTCTTTTTAATGTCCAAGTGAAACAATGGGAGAGCAACGGGTTTGCATTTATATAGTACTTCATGCACAGCAGTGTACCTGTATTTTATATATTCTAGTGTGCTGTATAGTGTTATGCGGTTCTAAAATGGGATCAGGAGTTTTCCAGGTTAATTTGGTTTTAACTTCAGTTTTAAATAAAGATGCATTTGGATAAACCCAAACTCCACCTATCTTTAGCTTGTATCCAGATGTGAAAACAATTGCTAAAGGCATACTTATAGCCAGCGGAGACTGTGTAGGGCTAACCAATTTAGTTGGTAGTCTGTCAGAAGCATACTTCGTTATATTTTACCTACAGGCCTACTCACAGTATTACAGAGTTTAATGAGTTCTGGCTTTTCCTAACTTTCAGTAAATGCTTATTTAATGAAATGAAAATTGAAAATGTTAAGAATAATGTGTTATTAAAAGCTGGCATAATACCTGTTTAGAGCATAGGCGAGGTGAGCTCTGTTTCAATGGCAGGACGTTTACGGAAGAGACGTCATCCTTATCTGCAGCTTCCACAGTGTAAAGGTCATTAATATGGACCACTAAGTTTACAGCAAGCTGGTTGGTTGTTTGCTTGTTGGGTTTTTTTTTTTTTCTTAAATAACTTATTCCTGGCTTGGTTTTTAAGGTTTCTGATAAAATTAGTAAAATAGTTAAAGTCCTGAGGAAGAAGGAATACTGTTGACTGTCAACTACGCAGAGTTCCACAATACTGCCTACTTTTTGAGACAGCATATCTTTTACTTTGCTAAGTAAAAGAGATGGTAGGTATCAGAGAATTTCTTTGCCAGTGCCTGTCCCTGGATAAGATAAAACAATATGGAGTAAAAACACTGAAAAAATACCAGAAGATGATTCAGAATACGCAAGTGGAATTGAAATGGACTCCACCATGCGATTCCTTTTTCAGTCACCTATTAAAACTGTGGGTACCGCTAAGGACGTGAATCTAACTCTGTAAATTTTACCATAGAAATTGTTCAAAATGAGTGAAGTAAGAAGGAACAGTTGCTTCTCCTCAAGGCACCTTTAAAGAAGTATTTTAAATCTACCAGGGAATTTTTGTTGTTATTGGGAATATTTCATAAGTGAAACTAAGAGAAGTGTCAGCTGTATTATTGCACGCATTTTAAATTTAGCATATTTGGGAAGGAAAATCAGGGAGACTTCCCGTCTAGCACGAGTTTTAACTAAACTTGTATTACTGCATGGTCTCCGTCTCTAAATTGAAAAGAATACGAATCAGTTGTGGCTAGGAAGAGAAAGCGATGGTACAGAGATGGGTTTTCCCGGCCCTCTTATTTTGTAATGTTAGCTTTGATTTCCACTCGGCCCCTCCAACTGTTTAACTGAAAACAAAGGAAAACCCAAAAAATATTTACTTGGTGTTTTTATGTGACAGTAGCCCCTTTTTCCATTATTTTAAATTGTAGACTTCTTTTCTATATTTGCAGTAATGAGCGTCTCCACAGTTAACTTGGAAAGTGCTACTTAGACTATGAGGTACAGCTCTCTTTCATCTAGGACTGTAGCACCTGCTTTCTCAAAACAAGTGAGAACTACCCCTAATTGCTTGGGGCTTGTTTGATTTGGGGAAGAAAAAAAACTTCTATGAAGAGTTTAATGTCCTGTACATAAATTTGCATAACCATTTCTTTCACACTCTTTTTTTTTTTTAACTTTTTAAAAAATATTATTGTAAAGATTCTATCATTAAAGATTACTATAAGCAGAATTTTATTGCTCTGGGAAGAAAGACATGTTAATATCCACAGATTCTATTAATTTGGTTTATTGGTGCTTATCTGCATTATAAATCAATTAAACTCAGCAAATAGTGCTAAACCATCAACTGTTCCAGCTCAATTATTTAGTCTACTGTAATGTTGCGGCTGCTGCACTGCTGACCTGTAAATCTCTAAATTGAATACGTAAGTGTAGAAACAGACTTAAAAAAGTAAAATATTAATTTGATTTATAAATGTTTTTGATATGCTTAGCCGTTTGAAGTACCTACGCATGGGCATGCACAGGCACTTTCCACCAGGGAAGGGTTATAATTTTGAGGGAAAAAGCCCAGTTACCTCAGCACAAGTTTTTAAATTCATAACATGTGTTCTTTTAGTTTGTTCTTTTAGCTTGATCTCAGTTTGTGTGCTAAATTGCTTTGGAATTGGCAGGAAGGTTCCTCTTGGAATTTGGCGGGTTTGTTTATTTTGTGGTCACCTTAACAGCATGTAGGACTACTTGATCTTTGTACTAAAGTAGCAAACTCCAAATCAGCAAAAGCGGTTGTGTTTGTAATGCTGTAGTCTTGAAACTTATGGACTGTTACGGAAGTAGTAACATAAGTCTAAAGTTGTACCTCTATAATCTTAAAACATTCTCTAATGTGAATGGTTTTTGCAAGGTTCATGTAAGTATATAGTCATAGATTCAATGTTTTCAAGAAACGTGGTGAAAAGGAAATGGACAACTGAGGAATGCTGATGATCTCCCCAGGATCAACAATTAATGTTGCTTTAAAATTGTGTAACTCTCCAGGAGGCACCTGGAACACAGTTAATGGAGAGCAGCAGACCTTTCACCTTCAAGCTGCTCTGCCCCGTTCTTTCTGCGGGAAGCTGAGGTGATGGTGCCTTTTACTTGGAGAGGAGCTTCTGTGCCTGAAACTTGAAGGTAGTATTCCTGTTTCTAACTTATTTTCTAGAATTCAGTGGACTTCAGCTTCAGTAGGATTTTGATAACCATTGAAGTAGTATTTAATAATGGTTTACTGCGTGGTGCTTAGTGTATAGCTGCTTTGGAAAAGGCAGAGCTGTTAAACAACAAAGTCCTTCAAAGTTTCAATGAAATGTATTCTCCATCTCTTAAAATGTAACTCCTGAAATGTAGTTCTTAAGAGTTGCATAGGGTAAGCACTGCCTAGCCTGAAGTAATGTCACGTGCTATTTGGTGATGAAGTCTGGAGAAGATCAATTGCAGGATGTTTTAAAGTTAACTGACTGTTCGCACACCTCTGCTCTGCTGCAAAAGTCATGGCTTTTCCCCTTGCAAATGTAATGTCTCGTTGGCTTTGCAAGACCAAAGGAAAAAAAACTCCCCTGCGGTAATACATTAGACTTTTATAAGTCATCTTAGAATGTAAACTTGGCGGGTGATAAAACAGAAGTTGGCTGTTGCCCTTTGAACTTCAAGAACTGCTGCTATATTTTTCAATGAAAATGCATGTTGGGAACAGGACGAGTCTTGAACTTGGACTGTAAAGGTAAGAAGATTGAATACATGTTGTTTCTGATTTGTATTAAGCAAGTTCTATTTGTAAACTGGCTGCTATGGAAATGTCCAGCATATTTGCGTGTAATAACTCATTTTAGACAGAAGGCTGAATATTGCAGAATAGCAGGATCAGGGGGACCTGCCAACTGAAATGTCAACTGGTCAGAGAAAACTAAAAATCAATTGTTAACTTTGCCAGACGTTTACGTTTTATACTTGAAAGGTATGTGCTGCAGCATGTGCATAAAGTATATTTTGTTAGACAGAAGAAACCAGATAAATCTTACTGTCCTGAAAAACAATTTTTATTATGCAATGTTAATAGGTAACTCACAACAAAAGCTGGGGAAAATTCAGTGAGGATTTGAGGTTGGAATTTGATTCAGAAGCTTACAGTACCCGATAGCTTATTTCTTAACTCCGTTCCTGGGAGACTGGTGATTTTTCTTACTCAGAAGAAAGATGCTTCTTATTTTTTTCTTGCAAATAAATATCAAATATTCCCATTAATTTTAATGACTTTTACAGAAGCAGAAGTTTCATCAACGATTTTTTTTCCCCTTCAGAACTAGTAAGTTCTAAGGGAGGGGAGTTTAAAAGGAGTTGAGAGTGAGTGAGTTTAAACTTCTTTCTTTTTTTTTTTTTCTCTTTGGTATCGTAGTAATTTAAAAAGGCTACTTGCTTTGATCATCACTTTTTATTTTTACAGATGTTGGATATTGCAGGAAGTGCATCTTTTGTTGCAGAAATATGTGTTTACTTTTTTTTTTCATCCGGTCTAGTATAGCTCATGCCTCATCAGAAGGATCAGTTCTCTCGGTACTTAGTTTTGGAGGTGATAGAATACAAATATGAAACTACATGGTGATCCTGATATTGGTGTGGTACCCAAAAATCTTCCTAATGAATGTAAATACAGTTCATAAGTGTTCCCCCAATGTCCATCTTTCTGATACACCATGACAAAAACTTGGAGAAACCGACAAGTCCGAGGGCTAATTTTTCTAATTGTCTTCTGCATTTATCTCATTTGAGGATTTACAGCATGGTGCTACTGAATAGGTTAAAGCACTACCTGAATTGTATTCATTAGTTTACTCTTCTATGGTATAAATCTCCCTACCTTATTAGCAAAGGGGCCTTTGGCCGGAAGTGCTACCTTGCCGTAAATTGCACTGAACACTAATGTGGTCCATGTTTTTAACGGTTTAAAGAGTGCACATATATTCAATATAATCTGCTAATTTTAACAGCTAAAATCTAGATTATGGAAGAAACTAAGTGTGTATATATGTGTGTGTGTGGAAATCTCACCTCTACTGGTAGAGGTAGAATAAAGAGCAAATAAGTGACACTTTTTTTAGGTTTGTTTGCAACTCCCAAGATTTTACTATTAGATTTCTTTGGTCTAATTAGTACGACTGTGAACTTCATATTGGGAGACCTGTGTTCTTGTTCTGTTTCAGACCTAGATAGCTCATCTTGGGTAGATGGTTTATTGGTAATTTCAAGTTTTTCTATAATTTTTGTGGTATTGTTTCAGACAGGGATTGTCTCATACAGTTAATATATATTAATTTTAAATTTCTTTGCTTGGGGCTTGGTTGTTCCTGGGTTTGCTTTCTCATCCCAACTAACTCGAAGGTAGTTAGGCAGCTCTTACTGAAAGCATTAACTGCTCTTTTGTACTTGGGAGTGACAGAGACTGAACCTTTGACAGAAAACATAACCAAATAAAATCATGAAAGCATTGAAAATGTTGGGAAGGATCGCAACTTTGCAGATGGTGCTCCTGGCTTTCCGTGTAGTATTGTAGTTGCTGCAGTTGTGTAAAGAGAAGTTAAGAGGCCTTTTCAGAGTGTGGGATCAGTAATACATGGGATGGAATTTTTGTGGCAGATAATTGTTTTTAAGGCGACAGTAAAAGCTCAAACCTTTATCGTTGCTGAGCAGGCTGATGTGTTTGAGGGCTTGAATTGCGTGCTCTGGAGAAATGCAAGATTTCTGAGGGTTCCTCTGCTAAGAGTCTGCTGTAGATGGAATACTGTATTTTGCTTGTAGCTCCTATCACTTTTTACCTTTTCCCCCAAAAACTGGCAATTAATGTTTCCAGGTTTTGTTAGTATATTAAATTAATATTTGATTATGTCATAGTCTGTAGATAATGATGTGAGAAAATTGCTGGATTTTTAAGAGAAAACATTGCCAGATGAATTTCAAGATGAGTACTTTTACCTGGGTAAAAACTGTGCAGTGGCTACAGTCAAAAGTGTGCTGTGATTTTGTGGGTCCCTGTACAAACTAAAGGGGCAATTCAATTTGTAACTGCTCATCAGTGGTAATTTGTGACCAAGGAATGATGTGGCATGGAGGACAAGAAGACCCAGCTGCAGAAGGGATTAGACTGGCTGGAAGCAGGAATGCCAGAGACAGAGGAACTTCTTGTGAGCGAATGAGCGATGTTTCCTGTGGTGATGAGGTATGAAACAGCCACAATATTGCCTTGTAGCCATCCTGGAATTCCAGGGCTCAGGAGCCACCTTTGGGCAGCAGAGCTGGGCTGGGGTATGGACGCGATGCCAGGCTGAGCTGCCCCTTGCTGATGCTCACAGGAGTGGTGCTGGTGCAAGTATATGCCAGGAATCTGCTTGTGACGCATCTTTTTAGCCTCCTTGTATAACTGCCTGTGGCCCCAGGACTCTACCTAATGCATTGCCCTCTCTTTCTTTTTTAATGTTCAACACAAACATGTTTAATTTGCCTCACGGGGTACACTAAAAATTCCCCAACAAAATAAACATCTGGAAACTGCTGAATTGCTTGGTCTTTTAGTCAGGGTATACCCCAAAGAGTTCTTAGCATAATGTAAATCTGGGGTTTTAGTTTGGACAAAATAAAATTCATCTGGCTCTAGCAGTGTACTTTTCAATCTGTTTCTGAGAATCACATATTTCTGTTACAGCATTGAGAAGTCAGTTATTGTTTTTTCATACATAGTGTTCCAGCTGACAAGGGGGTATGGTATGGGCATGTAGGTTGTTTTATAGGTATAGGCTTTTGTTATCCCATCTGCACTTTAAAATGAGGTTCTTTGATTGTTCTAACAGTTTGTATTTACCAAGTATTTATTGGTGTAAAGCATTTACAATCAAGGGACCTCTGGAGACTGTGTAGTCCAACCTCAACCACACTAGGCTCAGCTAGAGCAGGTTGCCCAGGACCATGTCTAGTGCTCTGTTCAAGTTACTGAGCTGCCAGCTGATGGAGCTATGGGAAGGCGTGAGCAAACTGCACAAATATCCGAGAAAATAAACAGGAGATTACTGGCTCTTCTTGGAAACCCAGCAGGGGTAAGAGCCAGAGTCCTGCACTACATGGGAGGAGAGACACTCAAAAGCCTCGCTTAAGCAGGTGAGAGATGGAGCGGAATATCTGAGCTACGTACAGAGTTGCAGAGCTGTAATCTAATTGGAAATAAGAGAGACCTGGTGAGACAAATTGCATGCCTAGAGTGCTGCCATGGATTGATACAGGGTCTTTGGGAAGATAAAGGAAAAGGGCAGTGCAGTTACTACAACTGAGCAGCTTGAGTGCACGGAGCTTTGCTATAGAACAGGCTGTGTGAGCTCATACGGCAGTCAATTAGAGGAGAGGCCAGCTGGGTTGCAATGGTGAACACTGCCTACAGGCTATCCAGTCAAGAAGAGGAAGTGGAGGAAGCCTTTTTGTTGCTGTTTTTGACAGCTGGAAAAAACTTCGTGATCATTGGCTCTGTTTTTTTCACTGGGGCAATGTCGTGGGGCACAGGCAATGCAGAAGCTTTCTTGAATGCACGGAGATTATATTTTGTTGTTGTAGGGGTTGAACAACGTGCCTAGGGGAGGTGCTCTGTGGCAAGGGAGGTTCTGATTATGCGTAAGAAAAAAACAGATCTTCATAATGAGGGTTAGTTAAACATTAGGACAGAGGCTGGGAAAGGCTGATAAATCTCCATCCTTGGAGACACTAAAGATTTGCCTGACTAAGTCTCTGAACAACCCAAGATAACTTTGAAATTGGCCCCACTTTGATCATGGGATTGGACTAGATGAACTCAATATGGTCCTTCCAAGGCAAATTGCTTTATGACTTTTGTTGTATTTGCCTACCTGGGAAGTTTGTGTGACGTAGTTACTAGAACCGGAAGCTGAAAAAAGTTACCCTGTTTAGTTTCCACTTCTGGGAAGATCTTGACAAAAAGAAATGTGGAGTATGTTTTGAGTTATAGATGGTGTTTGCCTTTCAGGGTTGCAAACATTGTCCTCAGTGTACATGGGAAGATGGGTGAATGACTTCCCTGTAGGGAGTCCTGTAGACTCTGTTTCTCAAGACTGCCACGAATAAAACGAATACTGTTGAGTAATACTCCTGCTTTTATGGAGCTGTTGCTATGCTTAATTAAATATTTAAGGCTGAAATATTAAACAGCTGTATTTGTTTTATGGTTAGCATAATCTCAACAATTTCCATAGCACTTGAGTTTATTTATAGATAAATGTGTTTTGGTATGTATGATCCATAAGAACTGTTTAAAAAAAAAAAAAAAAAAGCCAACAAAATCTCAGTACAAGAGCTTATGTATAACCCAGTCTTGGTCATATTAGCTCAGGCATTGACATTTCCTGACAATCAGCTACAGGTTTCTTGCTATTTTTCAAGTACCTTAATTTTGCCAGTCTATGGCAATAGTCTCAGCTGTACGTTGTATGAAAGAGCTGGAGCTTGGTCTTATCTTTGGCAAAATATATCAGTGCCATTTAAGGGCTTGGGTAATAGTTTTCAAGAAGGGCTTTCAGATGGCTTATCTGAGAGTTGCTGCCTGGCTGCTGTAAACTTTCCTGAAGAAACGGGCAGCATAAAAAAAAAAAAAGCTTATAAATATCTTTGCTTTGTCATCCAGTTAGACCGATACACAATGCCTGATGCCTGCTACTACGATACAAAAGGCTGACCACCCTTTCCCATTTTGGTCATCTGGCCTTCAAAGTGGCCTTGCTGTTAGCATACTGCCTACTAAGTAAAGGTGTGCGCTGAGGAAGCTTAACAGAAGTTAAGCTTCAGAATTCGTTGCTTGAGGTCCAAGCTGTTTATATAAAGATATGGTCAGACTTCATGAAGGAATTTCTTTCCTGATAAATTTGTAGATTTGGTAAAACCCAAGGAAGCAGTAAAAGTTAATCTGAACCATGAAGTATCATAAAATTTCTCACCTTGAACAGCTTGCTGATCCACCGTAATCATGGCAGAGCTAGGAGTCGTTTCAACTTCAGACCTGGTTGAATTGATTCATGCTGTCTGGTTATGAACTTCAGCGGTCTTGAAGTTATTTTGAGTTATGTAGCTGAGCATTTTCCATGGTTCATCTGAAGCACACCTTAACTATGCTGTAACACACTTAGTTTTGTAAGAAGTGAACCTAAAGACAAGTTCTGTAGCAAATCTGCAGAATTTTTGACTTTCAGGTTAGAGTTGCAAGGTCTCTGCTGCAAAATGAGCAGGCTTTGTTTAAAGATCTGCAAACCATAACACCTGGGGTTTCAGTGCGTGCCCACTTACGTATCTGACAGCTTATATTTTGAAGCATTACAATTTACAAATTTGAGGAGAGGGGAACTCTTTTGTTTGAGCAACAGAAAGCAATGGAAGCACTTTAGTTTCTTCATTGATAAAACAACCCATAGCACTTCTTAGATTTGCTAGCTCTGTAGCTAGGTTACCCTCGTAAGATAGGACTGCCTCTTACAGAGCAGGAAAACGCTGGTGTTCCCAATTGGTATATATGACATCTATATGTAGGAGTTAAAGTTCCAGTCTGTTCTGCTAGAAAATACCCTCTTTTTGCAGATAATTCTGCTAGCCATGAACAAGGAGTTGGACTTTCTCCCACCCCTTTGAGTCTGTTAACAGTTCTGAGTGTATGTCATTTGCTTGCAGTTTGAGCAAAAGTTCTATCCTGGCACTGAGAATTTTTTTTTTAAGAACATTCCTTAATAAAATTCCAGGCATCTCTTGACACATGTCATCTGGGATAATTTCATCTGAAACTGTTAGAAATTTCACTTGATTTTCATCTGAGTTATACTAATGCATTCCAGAGGCTTAGAAACTAATGCCTAAATCAAAAAAAAAATAATCCAAAAGCAATATTCAGACATACTGTACTTGTCCTGATTTTTTTTCTTTCATGTGTTTTTGTGGGAGTTTTTGTAGTTTTGTTTGTTTGTTTTGCCATTTTGGTTTTCTGGTGTTTTTTTTTTTTAATGCTTAATTTTTTTTCCATCAGAGTGCTCTATATTTTTTGTTTCTCTTCTCAGTGTTAAGACTTCTTTTTTTTTTTTTTTTTTTTTTTTGGGTAACATGCACTTATTTAAGGCTGCCTACTGAACTATTTGGATTTTTTGATTTTTTGGCTTTGGATTATGATTTTTATGAATACTACACTTATACAAACCTGTAATACTAGATTCAGTATGGCAATAGCCACCAGTGAAGAGAACTGTGTTGCTCTGGAGACAGTCTTCCTGTCTTTTTTTCCCTTTTATATTACCTCTTTAAATGAGATGTTGCATTTCAGATGATGAATGTGGTAAAATGTTTCTTTGTGTATTCCCCTAGTTGTTAATAAAATAAATAAGATCAGGGAAGTCAGTGCATTTCTCAGCAAAGACTCATCTTTTTTTTTATTCCACTGTATTAGTTGGAATGTGGTTTTGGTTTTAATACTGCATCCGACTGCTGTTATATCTACCTTTTCTATCTTTTACCTGTCTTTAAATAAAGCAAGGCAGGGGTGTGGTTATCATGAGGATATACCTCTGGAATAGTGTCATAAATGAGGTCTTAATGGCAAGTTGGAAACGCTGATGATTTATGGCTTTCTACAACACTCATTAGGCATACACATCAATGTGTAACATCCCATAAATTATATTACATGCTGTAAAAAGCCATAAATTGTCATTTTTAGTGTGAGTTATTACCATTAAAGACTTTTATTCCCAGCTGCTAGTGTAAGTTTTCTATGGCTTCCTCACCAATTCCCTGACTAATGATTTCAGCAACTGCAGGAAGAAGACCAAGAGATACAGTGGCTGATTAGGGAGCACAAATGCCTTAAAGCTGTTAAATCGGAGGTTAAACTACTTTATAGAGAAAATATGATCTACCCGCCTGGTAACATCCTTAACATTGAGCATTTCCAAATATGATTCAGACCAACTGTATTTTTTTTTCTTCACTGTTGTTAATACCTGCCTACTGAAAAGCAGAAACACTTTTAAAATAATGATACCAGTTTGTACTGAATAGACAGCTGCAGTAGAATGACGACAGGCTAAATTCTGCGGAGCAATTCAGTCTCTCCTGTTGATCAACCCATCACAGAATTTGCAGCAGTACCGCAGAGGAAATATTGCACATATTGCTACAGTACACTGTAGTAAATCGTAGTATTTTTCAGTGATGAGCCATCAAAACACCGGGTTGGGTGTCTTACTCTGTATTACAAGTCAACTTGAACAGAGCTAAATATGGAGAGGGAATTGCAGGTAGTATTGTTTGAGGGGGGGTGGTGGTGTTTGGTTTGTTTTGGGTTTTTTTGTAATGCAGCACTGCTGTGATATTTGGCTTCAGGGAAGGTACTGCTTTCCTCCAAGTTGTAGCCGTTACCAGTTCCAACTCCACATAGAGGTTCATGCAGGACGAAGTCAAGAAATAAGGTATCAAAATTTACTTAACTTCTAATTTTAGACACCTTTGGGGATACTTTGTTTGAAAAGTGAGTACTACCCTTCAGGCTGCCAGCTATAAAGTGTCATTGTGAAAACTAGACACTGTAGCTTGCAAATGTAATGCAAAACCAAGATAATTTATCATGGCTTTTCCAAGAAATTCTTCCTTACAAGTCTGTCTTTTTCCCCATAAAACTTGTGTGTACCTTGGCTTTTAGGGAGATGTTTCTTGGCCAGCAGGTTGAGGGAGGTGATTCTGCCCCTCTGCTCTGCTCTGGTGAGACCCCACCGGGAGTACTGCGTCCAGCTCTGGAGTCCTCAGCACAGGAAGGACATGGACCTGTTGGAGCGGGGCCAGAGGAGACCACGGAGATGCTGGGAGGGCTGGAGCTGTGAGGACAGGCTGAGAGAGTTGGGGGGGTTCAGCCTGGAGAAGAGAAGGCTCCGGGGAGACCTCAGAGCCCCTTCCAGTACCCTTCCTACAGGAAGGATGGGGAGGGACTCTTTATCAGGGTGTGTCATGGTAGGACAAGGGGTAACGGTTTCAAAATGGAAGAGGGGAGATTTAGATGAGATCTGAGGAAGAAATTCTTTGCTGTGAGGGTGGTGAGCCCCTGGCCCAGGTTGCTGTGGCTGCCCCATCCCTGGAGGGGTTCAAGGCCAGGCTGGACGGGGCTTGGAGCAACCTGGTCTGGTGGGAGGTGTCCCTGCCCAGGGCAGGGGGTGGCACTGGGTGGGCTTTAAGGTCCCTTCCGTTCTATGATCCTTTGCCACACCTTCACTAAACCTTGGTATAGTGAGAATCTTTCCTCATCCAGCTTCTTCCAGTTCAGGGTATTGAAAAGAGACACAGACATCTCTCTAAAAATCATCTTGGTAATCTTGTTTTAGGCATGGTGAAAAAGACAATTCTGACAAAAAAAAAAAAAAAAGATTTTTAACATTCTTCTAGCCATTTCTGTTGGGTTATAAGAGAAGAGCTTTTTGTATCGCTCCATCCCCCACCCCTTGCCCTGCCGACTAGAGCAAATTTCTGGCTAAATCATGCCCTCTAGTGAGTCAGTTCGGTGGGATTAAAATTACAAAACTGTTTTGTAATTTAGGTGAAATATTTTTTTTTCCCCTTTCCTTTCTGGTGTAGCTTGGAGAATTAATCACAGAAATGAATAGCTAATTTATACTTTTTGCTAGGTGAGAAAAAGGTCAGTAGTTTAGTATTTGTAAAGTATTCCTAAAGCTGCCACACTTTCAATATCATAACCGTGCAGGAAAAGGAAGCAGTGCTGTTTGTACTTTGTAATCCTTCTGTAGCGCTAATTTGAGAGCTGTCAGTTGCACGGATGACCCTCGATAGCAATACTAAGCTAGAAAAGAGAAGACCAATTATAACCGAATTCTTGTTTATTTTTTAAAATAGATCTATAGTGTATCTAATTGATTTACGTGGAAAAGAGGCAGAGAGCACCAAGAAATTAAAAAATAAAGTTACTTGAAGTAAATACATAAGCTGAATAAAGTAACTGTTGACTTAAATTCAGGAATATGTCTTAAAATGAGGAGTGATGAACTGCTTTTTGCTGACTGTTGATTCAAACCATTGTTTGAATCAGCTTGAGGACTGCAATATATTGCGGTTTGGTAATGTCGGGGTAAGTCATATGACGTTTAAAAGTGTTAATACACTTTATATATCCAATTATGTTTCTAATTTTATAATAATGGAAGCAGTATTTGCACAGTATGAAAACAATGTGCTTGGCATTGTCCAGTTCATTGAGATTCATTGCAGAAGCAGCTCTTGTGCCATAATAGTCTCTCTCACCTTCAGAATGTACCAACAAGAGTTTCATAATCAAATACTGTGTGATACATCCCAAATAGGAACTGTGGGTGAATGGAAAGAAGTACTTTGTGTTCAATTTGTATTTCATGAAGTAGGCGTCTTTTCTGAAGAACTTTGAGGGTCTGAGCCTATTGAATTATTTTGCCACTGTTAAGAAATGGAATTTATTCATATGCCGAAATTTTTTTATGCATTCAAACCCAACTTTCATTAGATTTCTCAATTATTACATTAAAAGGTTATGTAAGAAAATATTTTTATTGTTATAGAAACAGGATCTCAAATGACTTTTAATGCTGTACTTGATTTGCATTAAGTATGTTTGTTCTTTTTTTTTAATCTGCAATTTTGAAGTTTTTGTGAATGAATATCTGATTTGGCTGAGAAACTTTGCTTGTCATGTACTTTAATGTTGTTTCAAAATAGTTGTTTCGTGGTTTGCCTTTTTTCTTTTTTTTTAAATCAATGCTTTGGCATTTTGAAAGTAAAACATTTTGACTTCTTTCTGGTGTTTTTTTTTTTTGCGTGGCGAGGAGGGATCTTATCTTGCAAAACATCTAGACTTTTAGAATAATTTATTTTTGATGAGTTCAAGAGCTGATCTTTATCTCATTAAGATATCTTATGCATAGGAATTCACATGTCAAATGATATTAAATGAGTTTGCTGCTGCCAGCTAGACCTTGTCAAGTCCAGGTTTTGATGTGATCGTTTTCTTGAGAAACATTTTATTGATGCTGTGTGGAAGCTTTGCTGTATTAACGGTGTAGAAAGTAGTATTCTTGGGTAAAGTAAAACCTTACAAAGCTTTGAACAAAGCCTTCCATCTACAGAAGAGGCTAAGCAGCCTCTTAACATGGTTACGTGGACATGTCTCAAGATGCTGTGATTCAGCGTGGCTGACCTGCCTGTGAAACTCGTAAAGACGTTGCTGTAGCTGTTCAGGTAAGACATCGAGACCGAGACAGTTACTTCTGTGGCCAGAATGACATTGTGTGCAACCTTAGACCCAGACTGTTTGCATGTGCTGGGCTGCCCAGTGCCTGGTGTGGTGATCTCTGACCCTGTTGTATAGGGTGACTGTCGAACCCTTAAATTTTTAAACAAAAGGTTTTTCTAAACAAAAATATAGAGAGTAATTTTTTGATTTCCCCCTTAGGCTGCATGCCTGAATGTCAGTGTAAACTCTGAAATCAACCTTTTGTTCGTACTGAGAGAGAAGAAAATGTTCTGTGAAACATCTTAGTATCTGCTATTATATTAGAATTTGGGGCTTGTGACCTGCAACTTCTGTATTGACTTTGGGTGTCACTAGGCTCTTTTTAGCTAAGGATCTTGTGCTGAAGGATGTTACGTATTTGGTTCTGGCCATCAAGTTTGATTTGTGGAAGGGAGAAGATAGAGTACTTGTTTTAGAACAACTTTCTTAAAGTTGTTTTTTTGACATGAAAATTCTGTGTGTTGTTTATCTACTGACTGCGATAATCATTACCCAAGTTACACCAGCAACATGGTTGCAAGCTTTGTGCAAAATAGTTTTTGGGTTTTTTTTAACCTTTCTTCTGAGATTATTGGAGAAGCAAAATTAGAAATGTAGAATATGCAAGCTAATAGTTGAATTTAAGGATACGGTAAAGATATCTGACTGCAATTAGGATCTGAAGACAAGCAGGTGTGGAACTTTTCTCATCTGTGATAGAGCCTCTGTATATCCTGGGTGAAATTACTGCATCATGTCATACAAACTTCACAGCCGGTGGGAGATGAACTCTAAGAGTTTGCAAGGCCATCCATAATTAGTAAACGTGTGATGACTGGAAGAGTCATGTGGCTGATGTGCACTAGATTATTCCAAGTTAGCATTAGGCCAAGTTTAAGAAAAAAAGCATACATCTGTTAATCACCAGTAAAGCTTAAATATCAGTAAAGCAGTTTATACTAGGAAGCTTTACATGCAAGCAAAGGGCAGAACTGTTAAGTAGGGTATTTTGAATGATAACTTCTGTTTTGGGGACCACGCTCAAGGGACTTTATTGTACTGTCCTAAGCAGAACTTCTGCCTTCTCTCCTGCTTCTCATTGACTGTGATTCCAACTGTGCCAGTACGCTCAAGGTCTGCTTTTCAGTAACAGATGTGTTCTTCCACTCTCGCACAAAGTAACCGCAGCTGATACTTAATCATAAATATCTCTAAGAAGATATTTTTAAATTAAAGTTATAGAAATTACTTCAAAATTATCACAGGCTTGAAATATACACACTGCGTTTATTTGTTTTGAATTGATGAATTGTTTATGGAGCACATGCATACATATCCTTTTGTTCCAAAATGAATGGGTAGAAAAATTTGGAAACACTGGCTGAAAAAGTTCTTTCCATTTCTAGCTTGCCTTTCCCTAGCTATTAGTCAGCTGTGCGTATAAGAGCTCTGTCTGAATGGAAATAAATCAGTTGTGCTAGTTGTTAAAACTAGCTTGATTGTTGTCTTCCAGTTGCAAGGATATTGCAAAGCTTTCTCCTTCCAGTGGTTAAAAACCTCTTTCTTTATTTCTAGCCTAAATTTATTTATGTCCACTGTTTCTTTGTCTGACGTAAGACCTCGTGAGGTCTCTTACTGAAATACCCAAAACTAAAATACGTAATAAAACCCAATATTTGCTCTTCAGAAGAATTTTTAAGAGCCCAGTGAGAAGTAATATATGGCAGGAAGTGTGGTAATGTCTTCAGTTGGAAGAGGAGAGCTCTCATTGCGTAACAAACCCATTCTTATTTTCTCTTCCCTCTTGGGTGTTTAACAGTAATTTCTAATCACTAGGAGGATCTATTATTGCGGTTTGGTTTTTTTTTATGAAAATTTTCAGTGTCTTTTTGTGTTAGTTGCTATCGAGTATTTCAGAACAGGCTACGTTATATGTCAGCGTTAGAATATTGCTGACCCATGCTACCAAATCGTACCAGGTGAATAATACCGGCCCCTGTGGAACGTTTTATTGGAAAAGATCAGGTAGTGTATACACATAATGGACTTCTGAAGACATCGCAGTCTCCTTAACTAAAATTTTGTAGTGTCTGTAACAGGGTCAGTAATCATTCTACTTAAGCAAATAAAATGATGTTTTTGCTGGATTATCTTAGAATTAACATAAATGACAAGAGCGTGTTGTATCAAAGTTGATTCATTTTCTCATGCCCGTAAAAGAAATTGCTGCTAAAGCTATTAAATCATTCTCCACTTATGTAGGTCTTCCTGAGTTCAGACACTGGCAAGTAAAACCTTTTAGTGAAAATATTATAATGTCCAAATTCTTTGCTGACTAAGAGCAGTAGTTGCATCAATATGAGATTTGGTCCAGATTCCTTTATCTGGGCCAGATTTGGTGTCACACTTCGTAAATGCATTGTATGGTAGGTAGATGAAAGTAATCACTTGTGCAGTATAACATTATGTAAAAGTAGGGATGTGGGGACGGAAATTCCATTCACAGCCAGTTACGTATAATGTGTCCTGAAGCAATTCTGGCTTTGTCTTAGCAAATTAAAAGCCAATTTGCATCCCTATGAGAAGGAGTTGATACCAGGTTTTCAAACCGGTATTCCTCCTTTTTAAATGTCTGAAATTAAGAACTAAATCTTATTTCATGTTTAGACTTTGCTCTCATTCTGTGTTCAAGCTCAGAGGTTGGTTGTGGATATAGATTTTGTCCTGTTGTCCTTCCTTAACTGGAAACACTTGCTGCAAAGGGCTCTTAGGAGTTTGAGGTATTCCAATTGTCATTCTGCTCCTCCAGACGAGACTGCAGTGAGGACAATGTGTCATTACTACATGCTGTGGAACGAGTATTTTTTCATCTGGTAGCTCAGTGGAAACTAGAAACTGATGATCTTGTGCAGGTGTAGCTTTTTTTTAGGTTACATGAAAAAAATTGCAGCCTGGTGTGAAAACTCAGCTGCTGAATTTATGAAACACTTACTGATATCCCAGAGGGTCTTCTGAAACTGTTAGTGCTGAACACTATCAAGGCTACCCAAAATAATGTTTTACTAGAAACTCTTGAAATTTCTCTGGCTCTGCAACAGTAAGTAGAAGTTAAAACCAAGAACCACATAGTGCAAATTCATTGCTACTACAGCATGTAATAAAATTTTGTGCTGAGACAATGAGTTCTCTTTAAGAAACGTGAGTAGAATATTGTTGATTTCCTTAGGAAGCCTTTTATAGAAGGAATACTGATGGTGGGGAGCAATAGTACTTTGAGGTAATGTTATTTTATTTTTTCTTCCCGTGTAACAATTGACACGTGACTTCAAGTGGACGGTGAAGTGAGTATTGTGAATCGTTTAATCTATTCATAAATCTATGGCTGTTTGTCAGACCACTCTGACAATAGCTTCCAGTTGTGTTTTCCTCCACCAGATAGCATCCTAACATCTCCTGAAATCTGCAGGCTTTCTCCACCTCCAGCTGTTAGACCCGTGCTGCTTCAGGAAGGAGAGCCAGCCACCCCGATAGCTTTGTGTACTCGAAGTAGAGCGTGGCAGGGGTGCTGGAAAAAGTCTGCCAGTAGTAGCCACTTCTCTTCCTATTTTTCCACCCCCCCCCCGGATATCGCAACAGTTTAAATGCCAGGGATATAGGTATAACTAAGTCGGTATGCATCTTGTGAACTAGCGTGGGTAAACTCTGAAATGAAATGCAGTGGAAGAAAGTTTACTGCTGCCGTGTGCTCCCAAACATGGTTCCACTGACATTGTGAAATGTCTGTGAGAGATTCTTCTTTATCCCAGCATCTTCTTTACAAAAATACCTTTTTGTTTGGTTGGCTTATTATACGTTTGTTCTTGATGAAGACTTTTTGTTAGTTTTCTTTTAATGTATTGGTATTGTTGTTATTGGAAAAATTAAATTCATGCAAAACCATCTGAACGATTGCTGCCATTTTCAAAATATTCATGGTTGTAAAAATTACGAGGTAATATATTTGTGGAATTTTTAATAACAAATGTTGCGGCTAGTATGACTTTGAGGATTAACATTGTATAAAAAAGCTGTGAAGAAGCTGTGCAATTACTGGAGCACTTTATGACTCTGCCAATCAGCAAGTAATTAAGGAAAAAAGTTGGTGGACATGCTTCAAGGGAATAACAAGGTTGACAAGAGCACGTTGCTTGCCTTCAGCAAGGTAATTTGGTAACAAAATCCTGTGTGTCAGACCTTTGATTCTTCTTTTGACCTCGATGTAGAAGGTTTGAGAGAATCAAAATAAATCTCAGAACAGCAGCTAAGGGATTAAAAAAAGGAGATAGTTCATGTGAGGAGATAGGCCAAATGCTGCAAGTAGCAAAGATTACTGGGAAGAGAAACAAAAAAATAGCGGACATGGTTAAGGCGTTCTGGAAATACTGTTGATAAAATAGTTCCCACTGGCCAGACAGAATCAGCTTTTTGCATATGGTAGGTGAAACGTACTGAGTCATTCTGAATAAATACTTCACAGTGGATGATGTATTCAGTGAAAGCAATTTTTTCTTGAAAATACATAATGGCATATTGCAGTTACCTCAAATGTATTAGTTTTAAATGATTAGTAGAATGATATTGAAGAATGATTTTTAGATTATAAATGGTTTATGAATATTTAGTACTGAGAATTCAGATTTTCAAAGACCAGGGGTGTGACATTGTAGAATTTGCATTAAAAAACCCCTTCTGGGTTGCCTACCTTAGCAAAAGTGAAAAATAGGTTAGTGATAGTATTAAAAAAAAAAAAAAGAGAGAGAGAGGAAAAAAAAAAAAAGAAAATATAGGTTTTCATCAGCATTCCAGCCCAGCCAGCAGAATTTTATGCACAAACGTTCTGAAGAGTGGGAGAAGATGTGGAAAGTAGATCAGCCATAATCAAATCTTATTAATGAACATGTAAAATTCGCCCCATTGGCGAACTGATAGTGAAACATTTTATCGCTCTCACTTCTACAGGCTGGAACTTGTAAAGCAGCCTCTACTTTCCATCTACATGGAAAATAGATGGAATCCTTTTTTTTTTATTTTTCCTTTCCTCTCCCTTTATATTGCGTGTGCATATTCTTTATTTTTGTTTCCACATTTAGAGATACAGTATCTATCTTTTGAATTATTGTAAAGATGGCTGTTTATTAATAACTGAGAAGTTACTCTTTTTATCTTTAAACATTCTGATCTAAGTCTAATACTTACAATCTTAGGTTTTGCATGCATAGAACTGATGCTTAACTCTCCAGTCCGTCCTTGCACTGCTGCAGTGTTTCAGGAGACAAAGTGATGCTTTAAATAAAGCACAAATGTTCTTGGTATATGTCATCTCTTGCATGTATATTTCTGCAGTGGGTCAAATTTACTTGAAGAAAACTTAGATTGTTAAACTGGGTTGCATACAATAAAGTGGTTTAGAATTGGAAGTCTTACTACTTATCTTTCTCGCTCTATTATTTCTTTGTCACCATCACCTGTGGTTTCTCATAAAAAAAAAAAACAAAAAAAAACCACCAACAACAAAAAACCCCACACCATTATATTAATGCCAGCGTGTTATCAGTAATGATTTCAGTTCTTGCTAGGCACCTAGGTGCTGTGGCACCAAACATCATTTTGTTTTAGAATTACCAGGCAGTAGTTGGTAGCACTGAAAATGGCTAGTGATTTTGGTTATGGATTTGTACTAATTTGAAAATGTATATAGGACAGACACACCCTCCTTAAGTCACATATCCCTGTAAATAATGATAACAAACAGCATGAAGGAATTAACGATATTGAATGCACACACGTCGTTAAGCACAATGTAGTTGTTCTGTCCTTGGACTTCCTGTTTGAGCTTTGCTGTGCTGATAAACATAAAAAGATTATAGGTAGTTTTGACCTTACAAAGAATACTTTAAGTCAGACCAAATCAGCTCATGCTGCAGCCAGTCCAACTACTGACTTAAAGCTCTGTGCAATTCTGAGGAAATACATGATTTTTAACAAGTATGGCAGGGTGACATGGATGGGGGTTGGTTTGCGCTTCTACAAATACAACTGTAAGTGACTTTGCCTTCCAGCTTTTTCTTGCACCTTCCTAGACATGTTTTAAGGGGCTTGTCTAATAACACTCTGCCTTAGTTTGAGCTCAAAATTGAGTATTTGCTGTAGAAAATGTTTCAGAATCTGACAGTTTTTACTTTCAGGTGGGTCAGTGACCTAAAAGTCTGTTTCTTAGATTTCCACTGGTGAAGAGAATATTAGAAGTTTTGTAGGTAGCATGATGTTCTTACCGTGTGTGACATTATCCACCTTCAAGGACAGCTTCAGTAAGCATTTTACTTAGGGGGTTTCTTTTTTTTTTTACCATTTTGAATCAAAGCCCTGAATTTCACCAAACAATTGAGTTTGCTGAAGTAGATTATTTTTTTTTTCATAGAATATAGGCAAGTTGCAGCTGGGATGCAAATTTGTATACCGATTTTTTTTAATTTATTTTTTTCTTCCGTCCAAAAGAAAGACTAAGTTATATTTGCATAAAGAAAACCTTGAAATAACATAAGATCAATACTTTCCTGTCCATTGCAGACTTTGGGGAATTAAAAACAAAGTCCATCATATGTCAGACTGAAAATATAGCTGTCCTAAACAGCTTGGGGGAGGAAGGAGGAACAGTAGGTCTTCCTGGACAGTGATGCTATGGGAATAGCTGTCAAAATATATTGATTGTTTCTGTACAGCCTCTTCAAAGGATTTCCACCCCACAAAATCAATAATAACTGTTCAACAATCTTAAATTAAAATGACAACTCAAAGTTTTTTAGCAGTTGGTGATTCGTTCTTTAAAATTATGCCCAAATTAGTCTTCTGTATTTTTATATAATAGAAGGATATTAAAAAAAAAAAAAAAAGGCAACCCCCTTCCTTTAAGAAAGTCACCTTTTTCAGTTTTATCTCATCAGCTTTACCTGATTCAGTTTTGTGAATATTGAAACCTTACTGCATTTAGTATTTGCTAATTTGTTCAGTGTAGAATTTTGTCACTTGTTTCTTGTGGTTTTTTGGGCATCAATGTTTAGCTGCGCTTTAAACCGTTAATATGCTGTAAATTGATAAATTTTGTACTGGTTTGCAGTAATTAAAATGAATTAATTGAGCTGCTCTAGTGTTTGTGCTAAGTTAGTACTTAATAGCTTTACCACGCAGTTTTCATGATTCTACAGCTGTAATTGCACTTTTAGATGCACAGTTAAAGTGTTTCTTTTAATTATTTTTCCTTTTAATAGCTTAACATTTTAGCAACATTTTCTGGTTGAGTACAATTTCTGCCGCTCCCTGGCACTTGTTGATGGTACACAAGGAAGAAGTAAATATGTGTACGCTTTATACGTAGGAAATCACTATAGTTTTTGCTTGTTGAAAGACCGGTGTCGTACATGCATTTTTGGTACTAATGTAACTAAGTATGGTCACCGTGTACTCTGTATTTTCCTTGAGTGACTCCTTCATGTATAGCTATTCTAGTAGGAACCAGCTTAGCGACAAGATGCAGGTTTAACTCAGCGTTATGTCTGCTTAAGATTTTTTTCTTTTTGTTTCAGAGTTTGTTTTCTCTTCTTTGTTCACGTGTTCCAGCCCCCTGATTGTGGCCTCTGCTGAACACACTGCAGTATGGCAGCGTCTGTCTCAAACTGGGGGATCCCAAACTGGCCACAGTACTCCAGATGTGGTCTCCTGGGTGCTGAGCAGGGAGAATAATCACTTCTTTCCACTTGGTAGCCACACTTCTGCTAATACAGCCTGGTATGGATTTGGTCGTCTTCACTGCAAGGCATTGACGACTTATGTTCAACTTGTCTACCAGGACCATCAAGTCTCTTTAAAGCTCTTCTTTATCCAGCTCAGGCCTAGGCTGTACTGCTGTGTGGGGGCTGCTTCTGCCTTTTTTTGAACTTCATGAGGTTCTTGACAGCCCGTTTCTCCAGCCTGTCGACTTTACTCTGAATAACAGCTCTGCCCTCCAGTGTTTTGGCCACCGCCATGAATTTGAGCGTGGGCTCTATCCTATTGTCTAGGTTTGTTAGCAAAGCTGTTAACAGTTTCAGCCTGGGTGTTGATCCCTGAAGGATGGCACTAGCACTTGATTGCCCGTTGGACTTTGTACTGTTGATTACAACCCTTTGATTCTGCCAGTCTAGACAATATTCCACCCACATCACAGTCCGCTTATCCAGACAATATATCAGAAATTTGGCTATAGGGATACTATGGGTCATTCCGCCAGAAGTCTTTCTGACATGTTATCATCAAAAGGGTGTGACAGTATGCTTCACTGTTTAACAAAATAATTATATTTTGAGGATAAATACTTAAAATTTTAGAACGTAGTTATCCTTACCCAGAAAAGTAGCAAAACTTCCTATGTGGAAAGCTTGGCTTTCTCAGCAAAGAAAAAGTTGGGGTTTTGTATAATTATATCTCTGTAAGGGGGGGAAAAGTCTTTGAAGTCTCTGCAGAAATCAATCTCCATAAAAATTTAATAAGTATACCACCTTGCTGTTTTAATTCTGTGGGATCAAATGAAGAAATGCAGAATCCTTGGTAGCTCAATGTGTAGTTCTAAGATGTGTCTTCCTGTATTAGTGAACTTGAAGCTCTTCATCAAATTAGGGAAGAAAAGGAAAAATGAAAGGTTAAATGTTTTTGAGGATCCAGCTGTGGTTTGTAAGCTATTTCTGAACTTTTAAATTGAACATGGAAAATAAGCAGTGGGGCAATTTCTGGAACTATTAAACAGGGCAGTGGCATGACTATAGTTTTATGCAAGATGTCTTTCAGATTTTAAGTAACAAGTTAAACAGCAGGAGACATTAATGATACGACAAAAAGTTTTTCCATTTCTCCTATGAACTCATGTAGTTGCAGTTAGGAAAATACGTAATGCTTGTTTATTAAAAAAAATAAAAATTCGATCTGTTGAAATATTATTTGTTTTGTTTTCTTAGAGATCAGTTCAAAACGTATTGTAGACATGTGAGTTTAGTAAAATACTCAGTTATGTAAAAGCGATGCTACATAGTAAAGCATTGTGAATCTATTCTCCACAGACGAAGAAGGGGGGGAGGGGGGGCGGAAAAAGGTGTACCAAGGAGCATGTAAGATAATTTAGTAGGGCAGAAAGAGAAAAAGCAGAAAAACATAAATCTAGTGTTGGTCAAGTGTAAGTAAGAGTTTGAGACACTATAACAGAATTGTTAATATTTAATCTTTTTCTCTAATAGATGCAAAAAGGATCTAATGTGTAGTGGCAGTCTATCAGACATAATATTTTATCACAATTTACAATAACATTTATTTTCTGACCTTTCAAGAGGAAAAAGTAGAGGTGTTGCTGGTCAGTATGTAGTGTACCAATACTGCTGAACTGAAAGACAGCCAAAACGAAGTCCCATCTTTGCCTGAAATAATCTTCACCTTATCCCCTGTTCCATTACCTGTAAGTCTTGCAAGTGTATGTCATCCTTAATGGTTTTGTCTTTTTTTTTCCTAGCTGAAACAAAGTTTCCACACCCCTTTCTCATATAGCATATTTGAAAATGAAGGGGCTTTTTATTAAAAGAAGAAGAAAAAAAAAAAAGGCAGAGGAAAGGGGTGGTCAAAACTTTAAAACACCTCTTTTTGCATATAGCGTAATGCTATACATCTGAGTCTTTCAAGTTATCCTTCAGTTCAGGCTGAGCTCTGGAGTTTATATTCTGTCCTGCATTTTCATTAGTTATTTTTTGACATGTCTCCAACATAATTGTAACTAGTAATAAGTTCAGCTGAACAGCTTTTTTTTTTTTAAACTAAAAATTATGAGTATATTTTAAGTAGGGTAGTATTTTCAAAGAATGATTTTTGTGATAGCATGTTGTCAAGAAGAGGTATCTTAGCGAAGTTTTTTCCTTCAGAGGTAGTGTTTTTAGCCAAAAAGCCATACAAAGTTGTTTTTGTTTTGTTTTGTTGTTTTTTTTTCCCTGAACTAGATTCATGCAGGTGCAATAAAGGTTGTGTGTGGCAAACGTCTAATGGCAAGCTGTCTGAAGTTTATCTGAGCAAAACTGGTATTTCCTCATTCAGAAAGTTATTGAGAATCAACAGTGAAAGAGGAAGTTAACTGTAATCAGTGACCATGGTGAAAATTTGTCTAGGAAATAAGATTTCCTGTGTATTGTTAATTCTTTTAAGCATAGGGACTTAGAGGCTAGCAGCAACACACATTTTTCTTGTACAGGTTCTGATTTTGTTCTTGCGAATGGCCTTAGTCAGAGTAGTGTTTCTCTAATCAATATTTTTCTTTTTCACTTATCACATAAAATATGATAGGAGGACCAGTGTCTGAAAAGTTCATCTGGGGATTTTAGTAATCTACCACAGTTCATTATTTCAGAAACTGTATTCCGAAACTGTGATTTTAACGTTAAGTCTTATTGTAAATAGAGGTGAACTACAGTTTTGCTTCTTACTCTTCACCACCCCCCACCCCCCCCCCCAAAAAATAATATTCTTTTACTGGCACACAATGTGAAAACTCACTAGATTAGAATCCACATTTCTTTTGAGTTGTTGGTTGTTGTTGTTTTGTTTTTGGTTTTGTTTTTTTTTCCCCCACCAGATATACCCTAGTGAAAATAAATCTCATTACACTGAACAACTGACAAATACAAACTGTTCTAAAAGGAAGAGCGTATTTAAGCATCAAATCTTTTTATATGCCTGTCAATGTGAGTCACATCTGTCCAAATGTGTGAAGCACATCAAAAGCTTTCATTAGTGCTTCAGGTCTCTTGGTGTAATCCTTCTTTGATTAGTAAGATTAAATGCCCATTGTCAAATGCTGATGGAGTAGAAAGAATGCATTTCAAACCTGAAAGGTCACCTGAACGTAGGGAATTCCTCATCAAATACTAAATCCGTGTCCTTAGGGTGTGAATTAAAGGTTTCTCAATAGCTCACACCACTTCAGGTGCATTCTAACCTTCTGTCTGTGCCACAGAGACTGCTGAGAAATGGTTGACAACGCAGTTGACTCCAGTAGAGTCCCCACGCAAAACTCAGGACTCCACTCCAGCCCTGCTCAAACATTCGGGATACTGCTGCTGCTGGCACACTGAAGCACGGCTTTTAACTGGTGTGCTGCAGCTTTGGCCGACGGGGGTAAAGTTAAATGTGAGCATTCGTTTCAGCACGTGTGTGTTAATGTTGTACGTCCTGTATATTTATAAATACTAATTTCTCATTGGTAAGTAATTTCTATTTTCTCATTAGAATTTCCCTGACTGAAAAGCCTTTTTTTCTGAAAGGTTGCAGTAGCGGTAGTGAACCCTTATTCACATC
This sequence comes from Chroicocephalus ridibundus, assembly GCF_963924245.1. Classification (NCBI taxonomy): domain Eukaryota; kingdom Metazoa; phylum Chordata; class Aves; order Charadriiformes; family Laridae; genus Chroicocephalus; species Chroicocephalus ridibundus. The sequence continues at coordinate 20,391,212 of NC_086292.1, forward strand.
AAAGTCTTATATGTGTGAATTTAAAGCATGTAGCTCAAGAAAAACCTGTTGTAGGTCTGGTCTCTTCATTTGGAAGTTGATTTTGAATATTTTGTGACTAAGGATGCAAAGTTAATAGGCAACTCTCATTTTATTGCTGAAGGTGAAGCCAAAGCTCATCTAACAAGGGTACAAAATGTTGCCCGGGTCAGGATTTGGCATAATTCCTGAAGGAATGGCATTTGCTGTGGAACTTGGCATTGGTCCTTCTGTATTGTGAATGGTGGAGGGTCTAAGCACCCATCTGGAGCACAGGCTTATATGACCAGGTGGTCCTAATGGGAAGAGAAGAGGAATTTGACTAACTTCATACTTGCCAAAGCTCAAGGGTTTCTTTAATTAGTACATAGTGTTTTCTCCACTCCATTAAGTGCCAGTGAAAATCATATCCCTTCATAACATGGAATTGAATCACCTGTCTCTTTGCAAAGGGCAGTCAGAAGTGTTACAAATTAATTCCTCAGCTCACTAGGTCTGTTGGAACCTCTGGAAAAGAAATGCAGAGACTTTCATGATCAGTTCCTTGCCAGTGTCTGCATTTTCCTCAACTTTCAGCCAGACAGGAGGTTTGTGGCTGGGCTCCCAAGCGTCAAAAGTCTGCAACCCTTCTCTCAGTTTCCTTTAGTAGTAAGGAGAGGAGGTTAAACATTGATCTTATTATAAAACTGACATTAGGCTTGACAACTTCAAGCTGCCTGGAAATGGAGGTTTGTACTTGTTGACTTGCAGTTCTGAAAGCTTCACTGCCTGCATAGTTTCACCGAATATCTGCGTATGCTAAAATTCAAAGTTGTTAATGTCGCTCTTCCCATAGACTGTTGTAACAGTGTGTCCCTTAATTGTTCCAAAATCAGTGCATTCCTTTGTGTGCAATAGATGCCGTCTTGTATTTGAAACAGCTTTTCAGCCAAGTTTATGGGAGATCTAGGATTCTTTGAACAAAGACTGATGAGTAAACTAAAAAAGGGAAATGAAGATAGGCAAGGAAATGTAGAAAACTTCCTGTGGCTCTGAAAAATTACTTGCAATAAAATTCTTAGTATTACTTTTATCATAGCATGGGGCTGAATTACTAATGTAGAAAGACAGAATACAGTATTCTTAAACACAAGATTTATTGCTTCCCTTAAGCATAATTCTTGTAGGAAGAAGGTCTGTCTTAAATTAGTGTGATCTCTGTATTGTTATTCTTTCTCCGCTATGATATTTCAGTTCAGGTGTTTTTAATAAAGATTTCAGGAGGAAGTTATGAAACTTATAGTAAGTTTGAGAACATAAAATGTATTTTCACCTTTTATGGTGGTTTGCAGAATTATTGTGCGGATCAGTCAAAGCTTTCTGCCTGATGGTGAAGGGAAACAGCCCTTGCTCTGATGATTAACCTAAGAACTGCTTTGTCATTTGTGGTACCTTGAGAATATGTGCAGTTCTGTTGATGCAAATTTTTTAACGTGTCCAAATTCTAAAGTTAAACCTCAATTATCAACAAACTGCATTTTGGATGACATGACACAATTTTAAACTCGCCAAAAGCAGTGAAGAAAACCTGCTTTTAGAGCAATTACCCATTAAGTTACTTTAGAGTCATTCTCCATCTTTCAGAACGGATTTTGAACAGTTTCTGCTTTTTATTTTTTGTACTTACTTAATCTTTAAATAAAGTCACAGCTAGCGGTAGCAAAAAAGCTGAATAAATACTGAATAAACACCCAGCGTGTACCTTAAACCGAAGAAATTACTTGGAGCTAAAACTGTAACATCCTATGTACAGTCTTCATGGGCGGGGCGGGGGGAAGGCTAGTTCTTTCATTCTTTCTTATGGTAAGGCTTTATCCATCAAGTGCCAGTTAATAGGAGTTGAGTAACTTTCTTGGAATATTCCTTAACTGTGACTATTACTTATGGGGTGTCTCACTTTCTTTTTGGTTGTTCTTGTCAACAGATTTAATTATGATCTGTCTTTTTCTCCCTTCTGTTTATGGTTGTTTAGAAAATGTTTAGAAAACGTTGTTTAGAGAAGATGGAGGTACAGATAATCTACAACCCAATCTTCAGATTTCTTTGATCATCTGGGCCTGTGGATGTCATTTAAGTTGTTAATATACCCTGGCTTGGATCTAGGAAAACAGATTTCAGTTTTCTGTTTTGATATGTAACAGACAAAAGAGACTTAAAATATATGCTGACATCTCAGGTAGACAGCTGTATCCCTTTCAGTGTAATGGCATAAAGCTTGTATTTATTTTTTTAAGTGATCTTTGTCATGTGAAGGGTTAGTCATTTGAGTCTATTACCTCCTTGATCTTCCAGCTTTTAAAAATACTAAACTGAAATATCTAAAATATAGCAGAACTAATAGTTTTCTGTCCTGAAAATCAGAAAAAAGAAAGATTACGTGCATCGCTCCAACTCTTCAAAAGCTCATTGACAGAAGCCACATAAATTTAGGAGGACACGTACAAGTCCTGCTTTAGTACCTGAAAAGTGTCTTTGAAACTATGATTTGCAGTGAGAAGTCTTCTAATGATTAACGTGTACCATAAAAATGACGTGCATTTGCTGTCTGGGATGTGAGAGCCTATGGTACTGTACTGAAGCACAATACAGAGAAGGGTAATGCGGGCTTCCTACTTACCTTTCAGACAAACAGATGAGAGAAAGCAAAAATAGAAGAGTTGCATTAGGAGACAGAAGATAATTTTGGTACCTGTTAGTCTGCTTTCTGAAAATGGAGCTGAAATTTCACTTTGGTTACAAAAGGCCAGATGAGAGTGTGTCAGGGGTTCTTGTTCTATCCTGACGTTAATTTGAGTTCTGAAAGCCTTGTAAAGAAAGAAGGGCCAACCTGTTAACCAGCACAGATTAACTATTATAATAAGTTCTAAACAAATTTCTAATAGATTTCTGAAATACCACTTATGAAACCATCTTCACTGGTGGTATTGAAAAAGTATACTGTTTGATTTATAGAGAAATCAGTTAAGCAAATCTTCTGAATTAGTGCTGTACAATTCCATGCTTCATTGGAGAGGCTCCAAAGAAAATAAATGTATCATGAGGGAAGAGAACTGGAAAAGCTGGAGAATGTGGGATGAGAATGAGGAAGACAAACTCCTTGTGTAAGGGGCTGTGTTTGTAGTGTGGACAAGGTTGATGAAGATGGAAGACAATGTTGTCTCAGAGACGAGTGAAATTTGAAAAAGATAATGCGGTCTTTACATAAGCAGAAGGAAAATGTTGTTCTGACTGTTGGTTGCTATGGTAATAAGAAGGGTTGACCGGTTAGTTGAAATTCAGTAGCTTTAATATCTAGCTATGTATTAAGCTGAACGTTGAAAGACAATTTCAGAAGAGCAGGGACATCTATTTTGTTAATACTTGTCAATTTTGTGTGCATTTTTATCCTCTTTAGCCATGTTTTCAAATCCCTAGAATGTTGATAATGTCTTTTTCCTACTGTTTCCTCTAGTTTCCAGTTTTTTGTTGTTCATATGTACAAATTGTTTTCTTTTCCTCTGGACATGAAGGATGTTTGTTTGAGCTACTTTGAAAAGTTTCTGTTAGGGAAGTTTGTCTTTTTTAAAATGTGCAAAGACTGACTTACAAACACGCCTTTCACGAGTGGCTTTAAGGAGGGCCTCTATATTAACACGAGAACAGGTGAAAAATGAGCTATACACAGCAATGCTCTGTAGCTGTGTGTAGTATTGGCAAAGAACGACCAGATGAGATGGGTCATTTTTATTACTTGTGACTTTTGGAGTGATTTTTCTTTCGATACATTTTTTAAGAGAAACTTCCCTGCGTTTATCAGTTAAAATACATTAAGTTGACACGGTGCAGTTACTTCAATGTATTTTACATCCATCATGTATTATAACTGCAGCTTAAAAGCAGTGGCATGTCATATTGACGGCAGGATGACTCTATGTCAAGTTTAGAAGTAAGGCCTATGTTTCTTGTGAACTCTGCGAAAGTGAAATGTAATTCTGACTTTAGCTTGGAAGCTATGCACGTGTGTTTCTCAGGTAAGCTATCTCCTATACAATATCGGTGTCTCTCTCCCACCGTCAGGGTAAACATCATAGCCTTAATTTAATCTTAAAGGCCAGTCCTTCAAAATGGAGTCTAAAATGAAGATCACAGGATTGTAGGCTAAAATGAAATTTTGAAAGGATATTGCATTTTGGGCTCACTTGATTCACCTTTGAGTTTTTGAACTACTTAATTTATTTTTACATGATGCTTCCAGACTCTTCTTAGTTAACAGAAAAGCTGAAGCTATTGTTGATATGTTTTTATAATCCAGTCTTCTGGTACCAGGAACAGAGAAATCACAAGGGTCGATCTTACTGGTGGTGTTTCATACACATGGTAAAAGATAATGTCTGTGCTTGACAAGCCTTCTGTAGTTGCTTTTATGTCTCTCTTATTTATTTATTTATTTATTTTTAATAGCCCTAAAGAGGTTGATAGAATTGTAAAAAGGTAATTCAAATATTAGATAACTTTTTAGATATCAGAGGTATGTATTTCTGCTTTGAAGTGAGTTGTCACTATTCAGTAAGAATCAATTCAAGTTTTATTTTCTAAATTTATTTAAGGAAAACCAAAACAATACAGTATATTCCAAATTCTGGACAGAAATTTATCTCTTGTAAATGGAGCCATAGGCTTGCAATGTGTGGTGTGGGTTGTTTTTTGGTTTGGTTTTTTTTGGTTGTTTTTTTAGGTGGATGTTTTTTTTGTTTGTTTGTTTTGTTTTTTTTAAAGTGTCAGTCTGCTAGGAGAGATAAAATTGTTCTGTTGAGTTTTACTGGGGTGGGTTTACTTTGTACATTAGCACTGAGTTCCAGTGTCAGAGAAGAGTTAAGAGAAACAACTCTGCTTGTTCTCTGAATCAAACTTATAATAAGATCAACTACAATTCTTTCATCTCTTGTGTAGGAAGGGTGGAGGTGAAGCCAACTACTCAATCTTTCATTAGCGTTCATTAGGTTTCTAGTTTCTAAATGACTCTGGAGTGAAGTTGCCATTTTGCTTGGTTTTGCTTGATTTTGTGTGTGTGTGCAGTGTTCCTTACTATAATAGAGTCTCTACAATTACTACGTCTGTTTCTGAAATAGTGCCGTATTATATGCAGCTATATTAATTATATTATTATACCTCCTTATTGCAACTTGCTGTGCTTGATAGCCTAGCGTTTTTTTGAAGTCCCAGTGCATTCATGAATCCACTAGTTAATATTCAACTATTTCATTTGTGCAACAGCAGATGACTTGTTTAGTGGCTGAAGTTAACAGTGTCAGTTAATTTCTTGGGCCAAGTTTCAGGAATTTTCTAAATATAATTCTTCAAAAGAAAAAAAAAAGCTACAGTTTTGACAATATTCTTTTAAAAACCAAATGCAATAGAAATCTTTTCAAGTGTGTTGATTTGGAAATCCTAACTAATTAAGGGGAGGGAAAAATAATGAGATATGAAATAATGAGATTTTAGTGATTTTGTGAGCAGTAATTACGAGTGGCTAACTCAGATTTTCACATCTTTATTGTCAGCTATGCATCTTTATGCGATAGTGAATTGTCCTTACATTGTGTCTTACTTCGTGTCATGAGCTTATTGTTTCACACTAAGTGAGCGGGTGAAATGCTCAAGTTTATTCAAGAAAGTTGGATGAAGGAAAACAAGAGCTTGATGACACATTATATTTCCTTGTACAAAATATACGAAGAATGATCTGTCCTCACTCTTGCTTCATTTATAGATAGTCCTCCTTAGGTTCCTGTGAAAAAGCTTACGTGGCGGTCAGCCGTACCTCTGAGAATGTTCTTAACAGGGGAAGGACGTACTTTGATTCCTGTAAGACTTGGATCAGTCTGTCTTTGGTGGCTGTAATGTGTTTCTGTGCAAAGTTTTTGAGAGGGGTAATAAATAGGAGCCCCTGTATATGTAAAATAGTGTGGGAAGGATAACTTGTTTCTACCTTAAGTTATGATGTGGTCATACTGTTTCAAATGTTGAAAGGTCTATTAGAACCATAGAAAAGACAAAGATAATGACTCTTTTTTTTTTTTTCCCCTAGTGTTATAATGGGGAGCGATTACATGGCAGATGAATTAGTCCTGCGTAGTTATTTGTGGAAGAGACATATTCCTGACTTTATACCAACAGTTAATAAAGCTTATCTGGTGTTCCTAGAAGGTGCCGTATTGATGCACATATTCCATATGCAGTACCCATGAGAATTATGTCTTTCATTTGAGCTTCATATCTTCTCATGTATGAGAACTGCAGAAGTGAATCTGGCATGTTTCAGACTCTGAGCTCTTTTCCCAGTAATCTTTTTTCAGACTGTTTTGAGTGTTTTTTTTCAATAGCCATGCTTTTAGAGCGTCCCAGGTGGTACACAGAAGTGGTGTCAGCATCTTTTTGTTATTGGTGTCCAGTGCTGCTTCACCTGGAAGTGGTAAACCATATCTGTGTTTATCTAGTAATTGTTTTCATGTTTACATTTAGGTGGTAGAATATTTACAACAATGTATCGCCTTTTCAAAATGTATATTTTGGGGGGCATTTTGTGTGGTTGGTTTTGGCTTTTTTTTTTTTTTTTTAATATTTGACGAGGGTCTGTTGGGCTACTGATGGGCTGTTTCCTGGTTCCAACCTGAGCATAATAGTTGAACTTTGAAAGAGACGAGGGTGATTTAAGACGGGGCACAGGTGAAATCATCCCTATGGGCTTGATGCGGTGTTGACTATCGAATGTACAAGATTTATTTTACTGGGTCATCTAATTCTGAAAGCTGCTGTGTCTCAAAGTTAATTATACTGCAGAAAGGTAGTCAGTGGGTGCGTGTGGGTGCTAGGACAGATTCCTAAATAAATAAAAAAGCACCTGCTGAAGCCTTGAATGCTTTTTGTTCTACTTTTATAATAGTGCTTAGCTCTCCTGCTTTCTCTGAGCCTACCTGGTTGTGAAGTCCTGTCGTGCCCTCTGGTGGAGAAATTGTAAATAAAGATACTGGCCTATTTGGAATAGGGCTCATGAAACCCACTCAGAAAACTATCAACAGCAGCAAAAGTTCAATGAGTATTCAGGAGAAAAAAAGTAAATTAACTTGGGTAGACATATGAGTGTGCAATATTATTGAACGGTTTCTGTGTAGGGAGCAGTCTGAGTTCCTTTTGCATTTTAATGTCCTTCTCAAATTTCCTTTTGACTGCTTGGCAATCGATTTTAAGTTGTTTCCTAAAGACTTGAGGGTTTTCTATCTTGAAAACATGTGCCTATAGTTATGTGACTTCTTAGTATGTATTGCCCCATCTATACAGAAATAACAACAGCCATTTTCTATTCTCAAACTTTTAATGCACAGTCTTTAAATTGAAATGCTAAATGGGTAGTTTGGCTACCAGGATAGTCTCATAAGTAAACTTAGGAAATATACAGAGGATTAAAATCTGAGCAAAGGCTGGTGTGCTCCGAGAGAGCTCTGTAGAAGCTACAGAGCACAGGGTAAGAAGATGTGGATGAATTACTCTTCCACCCTCACCCACCCCCTTCTTATACAGTGCTAGAAACTGCTACAAGTCTTGTTCTTTGTTGTCTTTTCTAATATTCTGTTTTTCATTAAGAATATTAGAAATGATGTCTTACTGAAAAGACCACAGCATTATACTTCCCTTTGAGATGACTGTGTGGTAATATAATTCTTAGGGCATTTTCTACTTAAATATTTTATTTTATTTACATTTTTCTAGAATGGACAGAAGGGGAGGGAGATGTCTTTAGACAATCATTGACAATTGGTACAAAGCATTGAGAGCAAAATTCAGAATTAGTCTGCAGTCTAGTTGTGTGCCCAGGTAACTTGAAAAACTTACAGCATGACCAGCAGCACGTCAAAATCAAAACAGGTTGCTAAGATTAAAGGAATGTGTTCTCTAGAGAGATTTTTTTCTGTGTGTTTTTGTATGTTTTTAATTGATGATGACCGGATAAGTGTGGTAAGTTGTAGAAACAAAAGATTTTGTAACTTAAAGCAGGTGATGCATCTTTCTGGGCTGTCTAAAGTCTGGAAAGGCCGTGTTCTTGCTGCCGTACGACTGCTGGTTTTGAACTCAGAAGGCAGTTCTGAGAACGTCAACCGGAGCAATTCAGTGTAATGTGGGGAGGCATTGTACGCTATAAGTTATGGGAGAGCCTAATTTTGGAAACGAAATGGCTGTAATGAACTGTTTGTAGAAATAAATGATGCACTCAAGATAGCCTTTGTATTGTTTATTATAATAAGCAATTTCAGGACATAACTTGTCTCTGGGTTGTAATGGCTGTGGGAAGCGAGTAGGGTGGGACGATATCTCTGGTGAATAAGTAGCAGTTTTGCTCGGTATCACCGTGGAAGCCCATCTTCTAGCACTGCACGTCAAACACTGCCTGCTTTTTTTTAGTTTTATCAAGCAGCTGGGGAAAAGGAAACTTTCCACTGTGCAAGGAAGGTGATTAAAAAGGGTCTGGCATCCTTAGAAAGGTAAAATGACGGTTCTGACTTAATGTGCCCTTATACCATATGCTGCTAGTGCAGGGAAGTAGTCCGGCAGAATCGCTTTTAAAGAAGGCGGTGCTCCCCAGGTGGTTTCGTGTTCTAATCTCCATTTCTAGGTTGTGATCGTAACTACTTTACAGTTTGGCTTTATTTACTAATAATAGCATAATTAAAAGTGCTTTTCCACTGCTACAAGACTATAGAATGAAGGACTAGGATGTCAAAGCTTTTTGACTTCCATTCCCACCCCACACATTCCTTGAGGCTCAGATAATGATTTTAGGCAGTTGCTTGTACTCAGAGCTAAGAAGAAGAATCAGTCAGGTAATTAGTCTCTTACTTAAATGGGAACCTGAGTACCCTAAGCAAAGGAACTTCACTTACATGTGATTATTTAAATAACATACTGTACATTAAGTATCTAGCTGTGTCTAAATTAAACACTGGAGAATCTAATTTAAAATGCTGTTGTTAGGCCACTGGTCAGATCGGTTTACAGCTGTGGTATATCAGAAAATAATGTTTTTCCATTTTATGTTTATGAATGTACTTGGGTATGCATGGACTAAGCAGAACAGATGATAAATTGTTCTGAATAGTAAAAAAAAAAAAAAAGAAATTGGAAATTGGAGGTGGTTATGGGAAATACATTAATAGCCTGCTGCCATACTCTGCCTCTCCTTTGAGATGCGACTGTATCTCGTTTCCACTAACATTTAAATAAATAAAGAAATAAAAATTGATACTCAGTTCTGGCAGCTCTGAAATGGATAGTATATTCAGTAGCTTCAAGGAAAAAAAAAGGCGTTGAATTTTGAGATTTTTCAGGTCCTTTAAAGAAAGAGTAACAGCCATGAGTATTCTAACACGGGCCAAGCATTGCTTCTTTTAAACTTCTTAAGAGGTCAGCTCTTTGATTAGGGCGATTGCAAGTGCTGTATGGCATGAGTTAGTGAAGCTTCACTCACTGAGGTATGTAATGCATTGAGAAACATAAGAGAGGAAAATATTTTGACTATCCCCAAGCATTTAGGGTGGCTCCTCATACACTCAGTAAATAGAAGATCGTAGATGCATGAAAGCTGTTTTCATTAGGACACTGTCCTATTCTTTGTACTATTTATGACTAAGAGAACTCACAGCGCAATTTAAAAGGGGCCCTATCACATTAATTTACCTCCTTTCCTTCCAAAACGGAGTACAAAGTGTCATTATTTATATCTGGAAAACAGCAACTTTTTCTATGTGCAATAACCTAGTTATGATACAAAGTAATACTAACTTTTCTACAGGGAGTGTTAGCTTAGGTTGTGAATAATAAGCTCTTAAACTTTAGGTGACTTATTCAGGAGAACAATTTGTTCAGAAATACAGAAATACTGCTACACAGAATCCCAAACCTTCTCCCTGCTGCTTTTTTTTTTTTTTTTTAAGTTGGCTTTCTTGCATCAGACTATCTGACTGTTGTCTCAGGGAAGAGAGTGCTTATCTAGGGACTCTCAGAACAAAGCATCGTGAGAGATGAAGTCTGAGTGAAGATTCCTTGCTACAAAGGAAGGAGGACTCCAGTGAGGCATCCCGGCAGTTTGCCTGGACCAAACATGACGTTGTTTTCTGAAACAGCCAAGCCCTATGTGTAACTGCATGGAGCCCCTTCATACAGCCCCTTCATCAGGATGCTGTAATGAAACTGAATTTAGGCTGCGCTGACGGTGCTGTCCGTGTGCTGGTAGAAATTTCTGTTATGCGGAAGGAAGGTGTGTGCTGCTCTGGTCTGTGTTCCTATACCCATCATCAGATGCTGAGGGGACTGGAACACCTCTCTCATGGAGAAAGGCTGAGGGATTTGGGTCTCTTCAGTCTGGAAAAAAGACGACTGAGGGGGGATCTTATCAACGCTTATAAACACTGAAAGGGTGGGTGTCAGGAGGATGGGGCCAGGCTCTTTTCAGTGGGGCCCAGCGACAGGACAAGGGGTAACGGGCACAAACTTGACCATGGGAAGTTCCACCTCAACATGAGGAGGAACTTCTTTCCTGTGAGGGTGGCAGAGCCCTGGCACAGGCTGCCCAGAGAGGTGGTGGAGTCTCTGTCTCTGGAGACATTCCAAACCCGCCTGGAGGCGTTCCTGTGCCACCTGCTGTGGGTGACCCTGCTCTGGCAGGGGGTCAGACTGGGTCGTCTCCAGAGGTCCCTTCCAACCCCTGCCAGTCTGGGATTCTGTGATCAGGATGATTGGCTTTAGTATTCCCAGCCTCTGTCTGGGGTTTGATTTGGGATTTTCATATTGTAAGTGACTTTTCTTAATGGCAAATTAAGCTTTCTGTGAATATATTAGGATATCGAATAGAATGACTGGAAGGAGCCAAGACACTAATTGGGAAGCCTTTTCATTTTGCAGTATGTATTTTAACAGTAAATTGTACCACTAAATGACTGACCGAAGACAAAATAGCAAACTATTTCTGCAGTTTACTTAAATTTGAAAATAATTATTGTTAGAGAAGAAAAATTCTTTCTCAATGTTAGTCTTATTCCACATGATTTTCCATAGAATTTGTGGCAGTGGAAAGAAATTTAGATTGTGCATTTGCTCCAGTTTTAAAAATTGATAGTCTGTGGATAGGACATAAACAAGAAAATGATAGTTAATTTTTATTTTCTGAATAGTTCAACGAGGCGAATAAATCCCTACTTGCATATTTTTCATTTTTATTTTGTCAGTTTGCCTGAAAGAAAGCACATACTGCCCATTACAATCACTGTACAGAGGATTTAAAACTCCAGAAGGTCCTGTTGAATTCAACTTTATGTGGGCATCAGTGTCTCAGTTGTGTCGGTAACTTAAGGAGTGTTGAAGTCCTTGCCCCCTTTTCCCCTTTTGTCCTTGAATTGATGAATCTGCTTAGTCAGTGTAGAAAACTCAGCAAAGCTAATGCTTCTTGAGTTCATGTCATCGTTTGTTGTTTTGATCTGATCAGTAGAAAAGATCAGGCTCAGTCATAAACTGCTTAATATACAGGAAGAGCTGTAGCATTTTACTGAGGCGGGCGGAATTCTTTAGTTTCTGGCAGTAGGTACAGTGTGTAAATATTGAAGCAGCTGTGAACAGGAAATAAATTATGCCGGGCTCTGAATTTGGACTTGCCTGTGGAGGAATAAAAGTTAAAAGATGAGTAGAAAGTCCCTTGAGTTTCTAAAGAGTGGTGTCCTTTTTCTGGAGACAAGATGTAGCTAGTAAATTGAGGAACAGAATATGCTAAAATGAAAATTTCTGATTTATTTATCTGATATTTTCAGAGTTGTAATTTTCATGTCATTAGTAGATACAAAAATTACACAACTATGGAGTTATTTTTTAATGTTGTATTTTAAAATAGCTGATTGAAGACACTTCTATAGGGAGAAAAACATATTTTTTTGCAAATAAACCTTCTCCCATGGTTTTGAATTTCTTGCATGACATGTTACATCTTACATTTTGTCAAATTACACCTGTCAAATCATACTGGATAATGTGACAGTACATGAAACGAGTGAAGCAACATGACATGATGTATCAAATATAATGCTTCATGTAGAAAGTTACAAATAAATGGTTGGATATTACCAAGAATGTTGATGTACTTTTTCTTTACCCATAGCAAGCCATGTTGACTAGTGTTTTTGGCATGGTTTAGGCCGGGTTGGCCAACAACAAGCTTTTTTTGAAGTTATGTGTTGTGGGTAGGTCTGTTGATGCTGTGGGAAAACTCTTGTGTGGTTACTTGGTGAATTTAATGAGGATTTTGAGAAGCTTTGTGCTAGTTCACAGGAAATATCTCCACTGATGTCCTCTTTGTCTTTTCTTCTTTCTTTTGGAGTTCTGGCCTGTCCAGGTTCTATGTAATATGTGTTGTATTACAAGTTTTTCAGCCACGGAACTTCGAAACCAAATGACCAACACTTTTCATAAAAGCAAAGTATCAAGTCTGGAAACCTCTCAGTAGGCTCTGAATCTCAAGTGAAATGCCATAAAAAGGGGTGCAATCGTTTCTTGCTGATTTCTCTTACTCTCTCTGTTACTCTTGCTGTGCCTGGTCCAGAATACAGCATCCAGTCGGTGTGTGCGGTACGTACCTAGTACTGGATTGATGGAAGGTAGGCAGATAGCACTGTGTTTGTCCTCAGAAACACCTAGCTTCGTGCAATTGGTCATGTTTTAATCTAGACCAAGTTTCTTACATATTCACTGAAACTCAACATTAGGGTTTTTTCAGTGATTTCCTGTAAAACTGAAAATTATGATTTTTTTAAACTGTTATCTTCATTAAATTTACTTGCTTTAATGCTGTCCAACACATAGTCAGATATATTTCTATAATACAAAGGTAAAATACTTCTGTTGCAAAAGTGATTGTTTTAATGGAGTCGTGATGTAAATTTGCAGGGAAGTCAATATTGAAGTAGTTTTTTTTTTTTTCCTCTTCAGCAAGTATGTAAAATTGATACTAGGTCTGTAATTAAAATGCCAGATGGAACAATAAAACCTCATAGAAAGAGAAGTAGTCAATAATGAAATGCTGCAGAGCTCCAAAAAAAAGGCTAATGATCATAAAATGTGGGTATGGCTGTAGAAATAAGCAAGGTCTTCATCTGAAGCCAAAAAAAGATAAATGGATGAAATTCCTTCCAAAAAATGAGATTAGAAATCTGTATGAGTTACTGCTAGAAAATTTTTATTTTATATTTGAAATATTCACTATACTATTTTATTTTCAATTTACTATTTAAAATGCAGAATATTAATTTTTATATTTAGGTAGATGTGAATCATCTTTGTAAATACGTGGGGTTTTTTTCCCGTTACGGGAAATTGTTATCATAATTCTGGGCCACCTTAAAGCAGGGCTTTGGAAATAACATGACTTCTCTGTTCTGTAGCAGAAACGGTGGAGTCCAGTCTATTCTCTCAGGGCACTTGCATTTCTTGATGATCAATAGGTTGTTTGTGTCATTTGGCTTTATTTCTTTGAGCACAGAGGAAAAAATTCAAAGTCCATTCTGTTGTTTGGGACAAGAGGTTGGTCGTATTTCATCTTCTAAAACAAGTTGATTAGTTAACTTCATCAGTCTTAAGGTAGCAGCTGTACTAATTAAGCCTAACTTCTTAACTGCTATGGTGGCAGATTTTGGGCTAATGTTAAAGCATCTAACAGTGAATTAAAGACCCTCTTCAGTGTGTTTGGCTTAGTGTTCCTCCTCAGTGTAGTGAGTTTGTCTTCATACCTTTTCATTCCTTGTTTTGCATGTGGAAAGGGTGTTCCCATGCATCTTGGATGATTGTTACCTTGTTAATGTATATAAAAGTGTATGTAAGTGTAAACATTTTGTTCTGTTAATTTTTAATTTAATTTCTTCAATTAACTTTCTCCTGTTGTATGTTTGAAAACTAACTTGGTTTTTCTACAAATAGCAGCCGCCTGTCTTTCAAGCCCTTCTACTGTTTCTGAGCGTGCAAGTTGTGTATTTTAGCTTATCATTGGATAACCTTTGGCTATACAACCTGCTTGTATCAGTAAACTTCTTAAATTATCCGAGCTTAGATCCAAGTCTTTCTTTTCCTTACATGTGTGCGACAGAGGCATAGGGACTGTAATCACATGATGTGGAGAGAAGGTTAAAAGGAAACGGGACCTTGTTGTTCATAATATACCCCATATAAGTGAAAACCTAATGGATTAGGTATGAGGAATTACGCTACAGCATTATTGTATGTACAGTTCCTCACTGTTTTTGGCAGCAGTGGCAAGGGATGACTCTGACCATCTAAAAGTATGTAATGTAAGCTGAAATAATTGTCTGTACATCAGTGACTATGCCAACAAAAAACTTCATGTTGTGTGTAATAGCAGTCTCTCACTTTTTGGGGGGCTCAACAGTATTTTCAAAGACTTGCATTTACAGATTTGGAATTGTGGGCATATGGAGGTGGGAGACATGGGTTGGTAAGATGGGGAAGGTAAGAAGGAGTAAGTCCTGATGTGGAGAGGCAGGAGTACTAAGTGAAAAAATAGTTTTGAGTGTTGCGGTTGGGAGGTTGAAGAAGAGGGAGGAAGAGCTAGAGATAAGTTTACAGCTGAGCATAAGCAAAGCTACTGATAAAACTCCTCCAACTTGGTTTCATACAATGTTAACTTACTTTGAAGGTATTTGATCTATGCAGTGTTGGATGTCAGCTCCGAGTACTAGATACTTTTGTAGTTCTAGGTAGAAAGTCTTGATAGAATGAATCATAGAATGGTTCAGGTTGGAAGGGACCTTAAAGATCACCTAGTTCGAACGCCCCTGCCCTGGGCAGAGACACCTCCCACTAGACCAGGCTATCAAGCTAAGGATAAAAATCAGGATAAAGGAGCTTTTGTAGTCTGCTTTGTGGGGGAAAAAAGTACTAACCTGGGGCCAAGCTTTGGGCATTAACCAGTAGAAATACAAATTACAAGTGAACGGATTAATGTTTTATTTTCTTACTAAGTGACAACTCAGCAGATAAAATGTAGGTAGTTTGCTCTTTTTGTGTAGCTTTTCAATTGCCTGTTGTGAAACAAAATGAATATGGAAGGGAAGTTAAAAATGCCTTAGTGTGTTCTGTCTTTGAATCCATTGAAATATTAGTACATCGAAGAAGATTACAACGTGAACTCGATTACCACATTTTACTTCCACTGCAATTTTTCTCAATTTGGAGCCTGCTTATTCTATTAAAAGAGAAGACTTGAACTAATGGTGATTGGTGATCTGCCCTGCTGAGTTTTTTTTTTTTTACTGATTTAAATCAAATTTAGTTTTGCCATTGAAGATATTAAATAATATCTATCAGTTCATTTATTCAATTTAGACACAGAAAAGGATTTAGAAGGCACATTTTCAATAACAGAGAAACAACTGAGGAGAAAACGGCTAAATTGCAAATCAGGGCTGAACGTGTACTCAATTCAAACGTACCTAGGAGACGTCCTGCATGCTGGGACCCAACTCTCTGGGCTGGCAAACTGTTAGGAAGGTCCCTAATACGATTTGGGCTTGTCCTAACCAGTGAACTATGAAAATAAGTCCCAGCAGTGTTTGACAGTCAGAGGTTCCAGAGAGGGCCTGTAAATAAGGCGATGTGGTGTTCTCTGCTAGTGTCCCAGCACGTTTTTGCAACATCAGCTGTGTGCGAAGCCACTGGAAAACTGTTTAATCTCTTTTTCCATCCCTGGTGTATTCAGGGTTTTAAGCATTAGAGCATCTTTAATTACCATTATTGAAGGTCTTTCAACTTGGAAAATTGGAAATATATTTCACCAGAGACTACACCATGGTAATTGGCATGTTGTTGCAATGTCTGCATAATGTTGTTCCTATTTCAGTCTGTTGCATAAAAGATTGTTTGCTGATTTTCCCAGAAGTATAAAATTAATCCAATCCAGGCTCTATCAAGTAATTTTTGGTCATGGAAATGAAATTGTAATTTTTCAAACTGTGACTTGTTAGTCTGCTTTGCTCAGAAGGATAGATTTGGAGATACAGAGCAGCATTGTTTCCTTTTATTTGTGTTGATCAGAACAATATAGCTGTCAGAGCTTAGTTTTCTAATGTTATGATGGGAGAGTATATAATAGTAAGTGTCGAGTGCCTAAAAGGTTTTATAAAATACATGTGATTCTTTCAGCAAATCATTATTTGATGCTTTCACCCAACCCAGCTATATTCAACTATAACCAGTATTTTGGCATGAGGTTATGAACAAATAATACTGGCAAGACAGTCTTGAAGGGACTACCTCAGAGGTCCTTTGTGCCTCTCAGTGACACTTAAGATAAGATGTGACGTGGTGTTTATTCCATGTGAGCAATTAAAAGTGCATGTGGAGGCTGGTAATTAGTCTTCTGCATTGAAAATTATGCATTCTGAGGATGGTTAACCTAGAGTGGTTGTGGACTTCCTATCTTTGGAGGATTTTGGTAAACAACGGGACAAACTCCTGAGCAAAGCAGTCTGAATTCAGAGCCTCTTTTGGGCAGGAGGCTGGACTGCAGACCTCCCAAAGTCCTTTACAGTCCCATTTAACTTTTAATTTAATTTATTTTTTTATAGGAATTTTTTTGTAGTGAGTGATTCCAACACAAAACTTACAACATCATGTGCTTGCGAAGGTTACTAACCAGGTAATTTTTGTTATGAGGAAGACCTTTTTCGAATTTAATGTACTCGATAAGCTGTTTGCAGACTGAGATTACTTAAAAATAGATCAATTCAATCATCTTTTGTTTCAGCAAAAAAAAGTTTTTCAAACTGACTCACAGAAATCTGTTGGAATCCATTGTAGTATATTATTATAGCCTAAAGTATATCTAGGAAAAATAAGACACTGTTACAGTAATCATTTTCTGTAATTGGTTCCACTCCACGTAGATGCGTAAGAGGTGAGATGCAGATCTTGTTGGAATGTGAGCAATAATGTCACTTGGAAGTCTGGAAAAATAACTGAAATTAAACACTGAGCTGCATTTATGTGTTGGAGAAGAAAACTTCAGGAAACCCCCCCTGTTTGCGCAACAGAGTATCAGATAACCGCACGCAGCCTGTGAACCGTCAGTCGTAACTTCAGCGTACACCAAACTGCTCCAAATACCCTGAAGGCCTGATGCTGTTTCTGGGGCATTCTGATAGGTGTCACTTCCAGGACCTTGGATACTCGGGTAAGTTCTGTTACCTGTCCTTCCCTCCAAATTCAGAGCAGAGCTTTGGTGTGCGGTGCACAGGCACTGGTATTGGGTGTTTCTTACCTTTACCTTGCACTTAAGGGAACTCATGTTACATGGCAGAACTGGGAAGCATCACACTGAGGGCACTGTAGGTCTTTCTCTACGAATCTTTTTGAGTTTTTTATTCCACTCTGCTAGTACTTCACTATTATTTTTTTTTAAGAAAAAATCGTAATACTGTTGAATATTTAGACTATTAATGTCTCATTAAAATACTAGAAAGTTTCTCAGGGTTAAATTGTCAAGGTAGTAACGTCTTGGATACCCTGGGACCAATTTTGTGAATGCCATGAGATGCCATCTTGTGTGTAGTTTAAAAGAAACAAAGTACCGTGACAACACGAAACAGTAGGTATGAAAATGTTTCTCTTATTTTTAGTGATTCATATTTTTCATCATTGATGAGTCAATAAATTCTTTCCAGGTGACATTGGAGGTGGGGGGAGTGTGACCCAACCACGGAACAGTGCTTACTGTCTACTCTCCATTATGGAGATGTAGTTTGCAGATAATGACAGCGAAGTCTAAGGAGCTTAACTCTTTTTCCTTGTGTGCTGGTATCCTCCCCTCAGAGGATTCCTAAACTGCTGCCAATTGTATCATTTATTGTTAGTTTTTGGAGCTCCCAAAGCCAGCTTTTATATATTTGAAGCAAGCAGGAGGTTTTATAGACAGTGTAATTGAAAGTACTGTGCAGTGTTTTTCTGAGGCGTAGTGGGAAACAGAACTATTGTACACGAATGAAATACAGTTGTGTTTTCCTGTCAGTGCTGTGTAGGAAAACAGACAAAAAGAAAAGGAAGAGTAGAAGTGAAACAGGAGCATAACCTGTTATTTACGAATTGTAAATATGAACTCAAGTGAAATGTAGCCTTTATTTAATGAATTGAGGCAAAAGTAGTAAACTCCAAGTTGAAGATAATGCCGAGAAACATTTAAAGACACTGAAAGTATGTTTTAATGTACACTTTCCCATTATTGCATTATCTTTCGTTGCCCGTTTTCCAGTCAAGATTATGTACTGGGGAGTGGTTTGTGTTGTTCTGCCACATTTGCTCCTGTGGTATCGCATCTAGAACGAGTCTGGGGCTGTGGCTGTTGCAGAGAATTCAGACCATTGCAACTGACTTAGTCTATATTGCAATTAGTAAATTTGTATTCTTTGAAATGTCTCTTTAAAACAAAAGGTTTGTTGTAAGCAAAGGCTCTTTTTGCCTTTCGCTATTAAGTATGAATGTTCCCTTTTGTCTTTGGAGGTGTCTTGGGCTTGATCGGTACAATTAGTTTCAGATTCTGCTCTGATGCTACTTGAAAGCAGATACTTAGACCAAAAATGCATACAATTTCCCACAGCAAGACTTGACAGCTCTTGTTAGACCTTACAGAATGATTCTTCCATATTGTTATTTCCACGTACATCGTTGAAGATGGCAGCGCAGTGTGCAGTGGTTCTGAGAACCACAAACTGACCGACTGAGCTGTGCAATTTCTAGAGAGCGGGACTGTCTAGGAGCGGAGCAATCCTCATGCCAAAAGGAGAGGAGAAGAAGACAATTTTCCATTTATAGACAGAGAAAGCACTCATTCAACTATTAAGACGCGTGCTTTACTGTGTTTCTCCATCAGTTTATTTTCATTCATTATGAGCTGGGGTTTTTGTGTGTTTGAAGACACAAATATGAAGACGACATGGATATGGAGGAGTCCCATATTAGCAATCAAACTAAAAGCCTTGTTACATTGAATTGTCTCCTGCGAAGTAAGAGGTATTAAATTCCTGCAGATCATCCGGATGTGTTTATATGAATCTCCCTGGACTGGGTCAGTATTTTGAGAAACTTCCATGTACTGAGGGAAGTGTTTGGTATTTAATTCGTGATACAATCCTAGTTTAATTTTTCTCATATTTTATTTGGATAGTGAAAATCTAGAATGACAAAACAGGAAAAAAAAAACAACAAACATTTGCTTGAAAAAGCTATTATTTTAGACATACCCTTCAAGAGTTTAGTGAAAAACATAAGCTAGTGTGCTATTTCCACAAGGTTCCTTATGGAAAAAAAAATAAATACCCACAACCCAACACCTAGTAGTATGTCATGGACTTAACAATTTAAATGAGAAATGGGCTATTGTAGCATTCTTTCAAAACAGGTAATACTATCTCTGTTTTAGTGAAGGTGTAACACTGAACTCTTGTTCCAGGAGCTCTGTGTGGCAACAATGCAAACTAAGTCCGGGTGCTTTTCTTCCAGGCAGATGCAGGTAGCACTTCCACAAATGGTAAATTCGTGGCAAGTGAGTTCCCATGAGTTTTCAGAACATCACAATTATCTACTGGTAGATGCAGAGAACTGACTTTGTTACAATCAGTTTTGGGTCTTTAGTTTCTGCATCCTTCCCTGTGTCTTTTCAACCCTTTTCCCAGATTTTTGTTAAAATTTATTTGCCTTTCTTTTCAAGAGATCAACAGAGAACATACTTTCTTCTTCACGTTCCTCTCTACTGCTATTAGACCGTCTTGAACAAAATCCTGTTTTCTTCTTCTCCTTAAGGAAGAGTGTGTCCATATGTATCTACCCAGATATGTATGAGAGCACTACAAATTCAGTTTACTCCTTATAATTTTAATTAGTATTTCATTTCTTAATATTTTTTTAGGTTATAGTTGATGAATTAACTGTTTTATTATTTTGTAACATCATCAAACATGTTAGGATCAGCAATTAATTACCAGTGATACTTGATGAGTGTGTTATTCAGGCAATTCAAAATTATTATTGATAGTAGCTATGGACCGTTACTACCTTAAATAGAATTTCAGTTTTTCTCAAGAGAATCTGCCTTTCCGATAAAATGCTCTTCATGTGTAGGTATCATCATTTCCAATTTGATATTGGTTGTTAACCTAGCAGACTTTATCATTGAGGTATAAATGTGAGATTTTTATCTAGTTAAAGTTTATGAACAATTACAAAGTTCTAAAATCCCAAATGGTGGTAACCTTGAGCATTATTACTGAGATTCTTGAAGTCTAGTTCTTACTAATGAAGTGCCTGAGTAAAAAGGAGGGGAAAGAAAACCCCGCCAAAATTCAGGAAGAATAAAAGCAGTGATAGGAGTTGTATGTGATGGCGGTAGAACGTTTTTCATCCTAATCTACTACGTTTAGCAATACAGTCATCTTGTGTACATGCCTTCAAGACCAGAGGGATTTTTATACTGGCTCAGATTGATAACGAAGTGACACAAAAGTGATTTCTTATGGTGAGGCACAAGAACCTGTCTATGTCTATGTAAAACACTTGCGTGTCTCGCAGGTCTTCTCTGGTACTAAAATTTCCTTAAACCAGCATGCACAAAGGCTAGCGTCCCTTCTACATTTGTAATTGCAGCTGTCATGATTCTGGATGTTCTTTGTAGCTATAAATATTTAATCAGTTTTTAAATCCTGTTATTAGTAATATTTGTGGCAGTGATTTTTTAGTGTAAGAAAATCACTAACTGGTTTTGAGTTTTCCACTCATTAATTTCATCAGATGTCGTGCTAGTTCTAGTATGGGTCTATTAGCTTTAATACATATATGAATCCTAACTTTTAATTCTTTATATTTATTTTCAGTCACACTGGACTTTGAGATTTGAGATCTCTTATGTCCTGAGAGATGATTTTATGCCAAGCAAATATTCCAAACCAAGAAGTGAAATTGCAACATTCAGATAAATTCCTCCCTCCATAGCAACTTTTAATTATCATCTTGAATGTTAAATAGTGACTTAACTATATTGACATATGTTTTATATTCCTTTATACTATTTCTAAGAAGTAATAATAGGCCCTATAATAAAATACAATCTCTCATATCTTAAAACACCTTCCTGAACGCTGCTGAGCACTCCTTGAAGATGCTAGGAATGCTAGTTCAGACTTATATGTGTGTATACAGGACAAAGGTACATAGGTCTAAGCTTTTAGCATGTGTTGTAACAGGCTTTTGTCTTCATCTTGCTGAATTCCTTCCATTCTGTTGTCTCATTGATGGTCACACTGCTGCTAATCGTTCTCCTACATTCGAGTTTCTCAGATCCATCCTAAGGTTTTTGGGACTCCTCGGCCAAGAACCTTTTTTAAGAAAATCAAAAATTTATGTTTTGTGTCTGGATCACGCTTGGGAATGTACGTTCTTGTAGGTCTTCTGGAATTAACTGCTTTGGAAAACTCTGTAACTAGAAGTTGAGTGAATGGTCATAACCACCTGTATTAGGATTTATTGCATTAGGACAAAGAGCAAGAAAGACATAAGACACGAGTCTGTGCACAGACTTACTGTGATGGATGCTGCTTAAATACTAAAGTACCGAGGTATGAGTTGTCATTATGAATTATCATATCATTAGATAGAGGATAGCACTATTTGTAATTTGTTAATGATTTTTACTGCAGATAGCATTGATATTTTAAATAAATCCCTAAATATTCTTGGTACCACTATGCCACCAGCTTTGTGCTATTCTGGACACGTTGCTTAATTGCTTGCTTCTGTCCTATTTATTTGCCCAATTCCAGGTTATTTTATGATGTTAATTCCATCTTGAGACGCCTGGGTGATCCTGTTCTCTTGAACGATGTACAGGCTTTTTGCTTTCTTCCCAAATACAGTGAATAATACCCAGGCTTAATCAATTATCTTCTCAAAGTTTGTCATTGATGCATTTTAATATCTCATAATATGCCTAATACATTAAGGAACAAGATAAATATGTTGACAAGAACTATAAATGACTTCGGTATTGACCATCGGTCATTTTAATTAGCAAATCTCTGAATACACTGGAATCAATTCGTTCATTTAGAAATTAATACAGGTACCTTGTCAGAGTATACTGTTGGTTATGAAGTTCCTAAAATGGCAGTATTGGCAGATGCTAAAGACAAAAATAATTGAAGCAGCTGGACCAAAATTAGGATATTGTTAAATATGCTCCTAGTTTGTATTTTCCATTATAAACGTTTTCTTTGAAGTGAGATGGCAAGGAAATTGGTCAGTTACTGGATTTGTCTTGATAATTTGTATCTGCTGAATAATTACACAGTAAATTTTTATGACTAAAAACTGTTAATCCAGGATATCATTCATGAAACTTTAATTCCCTAATTTTAAATTGTTCGTTCACTGATGTAATTAATAATTGAATTTACTTCCTAGGGGCTGCTGTAATACAACACTGAAGACTTTGTTGCTTTGCTGCCAGAACGGAGAAACAGATGTGGTGTCAAAGGCTGCCGCTGCCTCGCTTCTCTGGTGGAGCAGAACCTCTCCCCGCAGGATCATTTCATGTCCAGTGTTTTTGGTCTTCTGTCTTTTCTGAGACAGGAAATGGCAGTAATTGTAACAAGGGCTGTTATGAGAAGATATATTTGACTGGCCAAAATCATCCACGGTTATACGATAAAGACGAAGACCTCTTCAATTAAAAAAAGAAAAAAAATCAGATGTAGTTTGGGTTTAAAATTGTGGCTGAAGTTGAGAAGGTTCTCCATTATTAGTTCAAGTGGTCCATTCACATCTCATAGGGTACTTTATATAGAAGTGCAAAAAAAAAAAAACAAAACTACTGCGTTGTCTCCGAGGTCACTCTTCCTGTTGATTACCTCCCTTCTAGTTGCATTTGTTTCAAAACTCATAGGATGCAAATTCAAGGGTGGCAGAGCATTTTGCTTGTAGGTGTGGTTTGCAGTAAGACTTGTGATCGCAGAACTTGCTATATTTGAGGCCGTTGTGTAGATCATTTCAGTCCTGAGGCTGGTTTGGAGATGTCAGTGCTGCACAGAGCTGCCATCACCTCTCCTAAATTGCTTTTTCTTTTTCTTTTTTTTTTTCCTCTTTTTTTCCCCTCCCTGTGTTTTGCAGTTGAGAATCAAAGGAATCCCAGCTGTATTTCCTGAACTATTTGCTGTAGTGGAAATGAGGGGCACAGAAGAGAATTTGTTTTATGCCTCCCAAGGACTCCTGAAATTGTTCCTTACGTGCAGTTTTCTGCCTGCCTTGTGTTGTCCAAGCAGTTGCAACTGACCGTTGATCCTCAATTCCTGCATGGGGAGTTTTTAAGATGAATGCCTTAGAAATCATGACTGGAAAAGCAGAAGTTTCTAGGTGTTGGATTGAAGTGTGTTTTATGAGGGCATCTCTGCTAGAAATATAGTCGATTCATATCTGGTTAGGTTTGGCGGGTGTGTTTTTTTTTTTTTTTTGTGGAGAGTAATACAACCTAGTGTTCGTTGCTGTCACTTTTTTTTTCTGCATACTAACTATTGAGCTACTAGTGCAGTTGTCATTAATGCAGTTTCTGTGACATTTCTGTCAGCACTTTCTTTCACCAAGGTCTGCTCCTCTTCTCTAGCAAAGAAAGATCTTCTCAACTTTTAACTCTGCTTATGAATCTTTCTTACATACTTTCTAATTGGTTACTAATAATACTAGCTTGAAGGGCTTCACCTCATGCTGGAAGGGTATGACAGCTGTTAGATTTTTCCAGGATTATCTCTTTTAACTAACTCAGATTTCTTAATTTAGAATGTTCAAGGTTTTCCTTAGTGATAGAATGACAAATTCTGAATGTGATGGGTTGTCGTGGTTTAGCCTCAGATGGCAACAAAGAACCACGTGCCGCTCGCACGTGCCTTCCTAATAGAGGAAGGATCGTAAGAAAAGGCAAGACTCTTGGTTTGGGACAAAGGCAGTTTAACAGAACAGCAGAGGGAACAGGCAAACAACAACAACAACACGGGTAGGGGAATATACAAACGCGATTACGGAACCGCCGCTCCCCGCCGCTCCCGACCGGCCGGCCCCGGGACGCCCCAGCCCGCTTTTAAGCAGCAACTTCCTGTCCCCTCCCCCGGCAGCTCAGGGTGGGCGTGGCTCACATGGCATGGAATACCATGGAAAATTAACCCTATCCCCACCGGAACCAGGACATTATCCACCCCTTATTCCATACCATCTATGCCATGCCCAGCAGGTTCCAATGAATTGCCACCACTTTCCCCTGTTATATATATATATATATATACACACATATAATGCCCTTAGTTTATGGGTCATCCCTCCAAAGTGTCCGTTGAGTTCTTTTAATCCACAGCTTTGGGCTCCATCTGTTAGAACAGTCTCTCAGGGCAGGTGAGATGCTGGGTGGTGCTGGTCTGTTGCATGCTGTATTTTTCGGAGCTTGTGACTGGTGCACCTGGTGTGGCTCATGCACGCGGTCCGTGGGCTGAAGATGTAGATCTTGAGGAAACTGCTGGGCGCCAGCTGTTGAGATCAGTTCTTATCCCATCATCCCTGTGCCTTACTTGTAGTACAACTGATAGTAATTATAGCAATGAGGACATACAATGACAGTGTTACTTAGCAATTAACAGCACACAATCTGATTCATTGGCTATTCTCGCCCAAAATCAGATCCCCATAAGGTACACATCGGACTTCCCCATCCTGCCGCATCACCCACCAAGTGCACCCAGGTCCTTGAGCAAAAGCAATCCCACGGATGGGTTTGCCTTTGCCTGAGGCAGGAGTAACCCAGACTGTCTTCCCTAGCATATTCTTCATGTGCACTACGGGGACTTTATCCCCTTCTACAGTACGCGGAAGTTTTGATTGGGCAGGGCCAGCCCGATTGTTAGATCCCCTGGTGTTAACTAGCCAGGTAGCTTTTGCTAAATGTGTATCCCAGTGTTTGAAAGTCCCACCACCCATTGCTCTCAGTGTAGTTTTTAACAGTCCATTGTATCGTTCTATCTTCCCAGAGGCTGGTGCGTGATAGGGGATGTGATACACCCACTCGATACCATGCTCTTTGGCCCAGGTGTCTATGAGGCTGTTTCGGAAATGAGTCCCGTTATCCGACTCAATTCTCTCTGGGGTACCATGTCGCCACAGGACTTGCTTTTCAAGGCCCAGGATAGTGTTCCGGGCAGTGGCATGGGGCACAGGGTATGTTTCCAGCCATCCAGTGGTTGCTTCCACCATTGTGAGCACATAGCGCTTGCCTTGACGGGTTTGTGGCAGTGTGATATAATCAATCTGCCAGGCCTCCCCATATTTGTATTTCAGCCATCGCCCTCCATACCAAAGAGGCTTCAAACGCTTGGCTTGTTTGATCGCAGCGCATGTCTCACATTCATGGATGACCTGTGCAATAGCGTCCATGGTCAAGTCCACCCCTCGGTCACGAGCCCATCTATATGTTGCATCTCTCCCTTGATGGCCTGAGGAGTCATGGGCCCACCGAGCTATGAATAGTTCACCCTTACGTTGCCAGTCCAGATCCACCTGAGCCACTTCAATCCTGGCGGCCCGATCCACCTGCTGGTTGTTCTGATGTTCCTCCGTGGCCCGATTCTTCGGTACGTGGGCGTCTACATGGCGTACTTTCACAACCAGATTCTCTATCCGGGCAGCAATATCTTGCCATAGGTCAGCAGCCCAGATGGGTTTGCCTCTGCGCTGCCAGTTGCCCTGCTTCCACTGCTGTAACCACCCCCACAGAGCATTTGCCACCATCCATGAGTCAGTATAGAGATAAAGTACTGGCCATTTTTCTCGCTCAGCAATGTCCAAAGCCAGCTGAATAGCCTTCACCTCTGCAAACTGGCTCGATTCACCCTGTCCCTCACTGGCTTCTGCAACCCGTCGTGTAGGACTCCACACAGCAGCCTTCCACTTTCGATGCTTTCCCACAATACGGCAGGACCCATCAGTGAACAGGGCATATTTCTTCTCATTTTCTGGCAGTTTATTATATGGTGGGGCCTCTTCTGCACGCGTCACCTCCTCCTCTGGTGACATTCCGAAATCCTTGCCTTCTGGCCAGTCCATGATCACTTCCAGAATTCCTGGGCGACTGGGGTTTCCCATTCGAGTTCGCTGCGTGATCAGTGCAATCCACTTACTCCATGTAGCATCGGTTGCATGATGTGTGGTGGGGACCCTTTCTTTGAACATCCAACCCAGCACCGGCAGTCGAGGTGCTAAGAGGAGCTGTGCTTCTGTACCAACTACTTCCGAAGCAGCTCGAACCCCTTCATATGCTGCCAATATCTCTTTTTCTGTTGGAGTGTAGCGGGCTTCGGATCCTCTATATCCACGACTCCAAAACCCTAGGGGTCGACCTCGAGTCTCCCCTGGTGCTTTCTGCCAGAGGCTCCAGGTAGGGCCGTTCTCCCCGGCTGCGGTATAGAGCACATTTTTAACATCTTGTCCTGCCCGGACTGGCCCCAGGGCCACTGCATGGACTATTTCCTGTTTGATTTGTTCAAAAGCTTGTCGTTGCTCAGGACCCCATTTAAAATCATTCTTCTTCCGGGTTACTTGATACAGAGGGCTTACAATTTGACTGTAATCTGGGATATGCATTCTCCAAAAACCCACAATACCTAAGAAAGCCTGTGTTTCCTTTTTACTAGTTGGTGGAGACATAGCTGCTATTTTGTTGATCACATCCATTGGAATCTGACGGCGTCCATCTTGCCATTTTATTCCTAAAAACTGGATCTCCTGCGCAGGTCCCTTGACCTTACTTCGCTTTATAGCAAAACCAGCGTTCAGAAGGATTTGGACTATTTTACTCCCTTTCTCAAAAACTTCTTCTGCTGTGTTTCCCCATACAATGATGTCATCAATGTACTGCAGATGTTCTGGAGCTTCACCCTGTTCCAGTGCAGTCTGGATCAGTCCATGGCAAATGGTGGGACTGTGTTTCCACCCCTGGGGCAGTCGATTCCAGGTATATTGGACGCCCCTCCAAGTGAAAGCAAACTGTGGCCTGCACTCTGCTGCCAAAGGGATTGAGAAGAATGCATTCGCTATATCAATCGTGGCATACCATTTGGCTGCCTTGGACTCCAGTTCGTACTGCAGTTCTAGCATGTCCGGCACGGCAGCACTCAGCGGTGGCGTGACTTCATTCAGACCACGATAGTCTACAGTTAGCCTCCACTCTCCATTAGATTTTCGCACCGGCCATATGGGACTGTTAAAGGGGGAGCGAGTCTTGCTGATCACTCCTTGAACCTCTAGTTGACGAATCAGCTCATGGATGGGAATCAGAGAGTCTCGGTTAGTGCGATACTGTCGCCGATGCACCGTTGTGGTAGCAATCGGCACCTGTTGTTCTTTGACCCTCAATAACCCCACAACAGAAGAATCCTCCGAGAGACCAGGCAAGGCAGACAACTGTTTAACTTCCTCTGTCTCCAAAGCAGCTATGCCAAAGGCCCAGCGGTACCCTTTTGGGTCCTTAAAATACCCTCTCCTGAGGTAATCTATACCAAGGATGCATGGAGCCTCTGGGCCAGTCACAATGGGATGCTTTTGCCACTCATTCCCAGTTAGGCTCACTTCTGCCTCCAGTACAGTCAACTCTTGGGATCCCCCTGTCACCCCAGAAATACAAATGGGTTCTGCCCCTCTATAGCTTGATGGTATTAAAGTACACTGCGCACCCGTGTCCACTAGAGCCTTATACTCCTGTGGGTCTGATGTGCCAGGCCATCGAATCCACACCGTCCAATAAACCCGGTTGTCCCTTTCCTCCACCTGGCCGGAGGCAGGGCCCCCCTAATACTCGTCATAGTATCCATTACTCACTTCTTGCAGAAATGACTTGGAAGTTCCTTCAAGAGGATCAGAAGCAAGATCAGGCCTTCTGCTTTGTCTGGGGAACGGCCCACTGGAAACTGGGGCGGCACTTTTCCTGGAGGGATCCCCTTTTGTGGTTGTCCTTCCTTGCAACTCCTGTACCCGTGTCCGCAGGATCGAAGTAGGTCGTCCATCCCACTTCCTCATGTCCTCTCCGTGGTCCTGCAGGTAGAACCACAGGGTGCCTCGTGGTGTGTACCCTCTGTACTCTCTCTCTTGAGTGGGGAAATGCCTGCTTCTAATAGCTGAGATGCTGGCCCGTGCAGGTGGGGAATAGAACATATTCTCTTCAAGTTGCTGGACCTTCCGCGACAATTTCTCCACAGCTGAGACAAGGGGGGAAGAGAGACTTTCTTCATATCGCCGGAGCCGGCCAGCTACCTCATCCACTGTTGGTCCCTCTTCACCTTTCCATTCCATTACTGCCAGGGAGTTGGCATATGACGATGGTGCGCTCCGTACAAACTTCCGCCACATGGGCCTTGTGCATCGCACCTCATCAGGGTCTGTGGGTAAGTCGGCATTGTCCAAGTCATAATAAATCATCTCCCGCACGGCTAATTCTCTCAGGTACTGGATACCTCTTTCCATGGTAGTCCACTTGCTTGGCTGACATACAACATCCTCACTGAAGGGGTACCTCTCCCTCACGCCTGACAGGAGTCGTTTCCAGAGGCTGAGGGCTTGGGTCTTTTTCCCAATCGCCTTGTCAATGCCGCCTTCCCTAGACAGGGATCCCAGCTGCCTGGCCTCCCTACCCTCTAATTCCAGGCTACTGGCCCCATTATCCCAGCACCGGAGCAGCCAGGTGACAATGTGCTCGCCTGAAAGTCGGCTGAAATCTTTTCGCATATCCCGCAGCTCACTCAAGGATAGGGATCGAGTAATTATCTCTGGTTCTGCCTCTTCCTCCTGCTCTCGTGATGGCCCTGGTTCATCATCATCTCTTACTAAGCGAACTGATTTCTTTGTGTACTTCTTCTTCTGTATGGGGGCAACTGATACCGGCACGGGTTGGTTTCCTGGTTCAGTGGCAGTGGCTACCACGGGGGTTGCAGTAGCCGCAGTGTCCGCCGCAGGGGTTGCAGTAGCCGCAGGGGCCGCCGCAGGGGCTGCAGTAGCCGCAGGGGCCGCCGCAGGGGCTGCAGTAGCCGCAGGGGCCGCCGCAGGGGCTGCAGTAGCCGCAGGGGCCGCCGCAGGGGCTGCAGTAGCCGCAGGGGCCGCCGCAGGGGCCGCCGCAGGGGCCGCCAGTCTGGTTTCCATCTCTTCCCCTTGAGGGTGCTGCATAATTCTGAGCAGTGCCTGGTAGATACTGGCCAGGGCCCAGCACAGCGCGGTGAGTTGTGCCTCTCTAGAATAGCCACAGCATTTTCCCTTCAAATATTCTACCACTTTATCAGGGTCCTGTAATTGTTCAGGGGTGAAGTCCCAGACCATTGGAGGTGAGTAGTTCTCTAGGTACCTGCCCATGCTTTCCCACATGCCATGCCACCCCTGACTATCCAGCCTCGGAGCAGATCTCCGGGTGGTAGTCTTAAATAGTTGCTTAACCCTAAACAAGACCTGGAACGTATTCAGGAGACATAACACTAGGAACACGCTGGTTTGAGTATCCCAAGGATATTCAAGATTCTCAAAAGCTGTCATACCTGACCCGAAGGAGAAAAGGGAGGCAAAAGGGCTGGGGAAACTATTAACAAATTCTGAGAGACAGTGTCCAATGTACGGACAGGACAACAAAACCACATAAACACCCCAAAACAGCCGTCTGAACAGTGATGTTATCATATCATAAACAGATATCGCACAGGACAGCAGAATGATAATCCTCATCCCTCTTCCAGACATGGTAAACAGCATCGCAGGGAGTACATAAGCCATATAGGAATTTATGTAACACAGCCATGAGAACAAACCAAGCAACATGATGACCAGTGACTATTTACCTAATAAAATAAATGCATACAAGAAGAAAAAAAAAAAACCAAAACCGTTTTTTCCACGTTCTAGTTGGATTCTGTCGTTATCTCAACCCTTCGTGCCCCACGTTGGGCGCCAAAAAGGACTGTCGTGGTTTAGCCTCAGATGGCAACAAAGAACCACGTGCCGCTCGCACGTGCCTTCCTAATAGAGGAAGGATCGTAAGAAAAGGCAAGACTCTTGGTTTGGGACAAAGGCAGTTTAACAGAACAGCAGAGGGAACAGGCAAACAACAACAACAACACGGGTAGGGGAATATACAAACGCGATTACGGAACCGCCGCTCCCCGCCGCTCCCGACCGGCCGGCCCCGGGACGCCCCAGCCCGCTTTTAAGCAGCAACTTCCTGTCCCCTCCCCCGGCAGCTCAGGGTGGGCGTGGCTCACATGGCATGGAATACCATGGAAAATTAACCCTATCCCCACCGGAACCAGGACATGGGTAAATAAAGGAGATTGTAAGATAATGCCAATTTAATTCAGTAATTTCAAGTAGACTAAGGTCAGGCAGTTGAATAACTTCTGTAATATTCTGGTTTTGCTCAAGAAAGAGAGAGAAAGGAGTATCCTTCTATTTCCAGTCTTAGTCTCTCTTCAAAATATATATCTATATGATTGGCAACCGAGTATGTGAACGTTGGGCAGCTGCTGTGTAGTGCAAGCCAGTAAGAAAGAGCTAGATAGTGCAAATATCTTCCTTTCTTGAATTGTTACAAATAGCATAGAAATCAACTGCAGAGTTATCCTTTCATATCTTTCTCATCCTTGCTTCAGGTCACTCACTGATGAGCTTCCTTCTTTTTGTATGTGAGGGAATTTATCTTGATGGGAGCTTTTACCAAGTGATTTCTTCCCTCCCGAAACTCTCACTTCATGCCCTGTGTAGTTTGTCTAATGGAAATAAATTCCTAAGAATTATAGACGGACTCGGAGGAAGGCAGGCCTACAGGTTTATAAAGAGGAGGGAGTTCATATTATGACACAGACATATATACGGTGATCCCCTGAATGATGACTGGAAGGAAGAGTTCCCATCTAAATGGAATAGCGCATCAGTTAGATTAGATTACTATCCTAAAATACTCTGTTTCTGCATATTTTAATATCTAAATGTAGTGATTTTTCTGCCTTTATCTAGACTGATATATTTGATGGTACTGGTCATCAAATTTCTGAGGAAATGTACCTTTTCTGCTTTGAAAAGTAGAGCTCTTGGGAGATTGTTATGGAAAATCTGGATCTGAGAATAATTGTGTCCCCAGGCTATGCCAGCCATTGCTACAGTTGAGTTTGTCAATGCCTACCTCATATAGGCATATCTGAATAAACTCTGTCCATCATTCCATAGTGTTACAGCAAAAGCAGCAATTTTTGTTGCTGTTGTGTCAGGCGAGAACAGAAATGTATTAGTGGTATTAAAACCTGTTTTAATAGAATGACTGGTTAAAGTCATGGTGGGTTCACCATACTTTTCTCTGCTACTGTTACCCCTTTTTCCTAGAAGCTGGCTGGGTTTGGTGGACATCTTTATTCCTGCCACCTCCTCAGGCTTCCCCCTTGGATCACCACTCCCAGTATGAATAGGACTGGTGTGCCAGCTTCGTGGTTGTGGCCCATGCCTCAGTGAGCTTGGAGATAGCCAGGGAAGCCCCCGCTGTGGTCTGCTGTGCCGGTGCAGCATATTCCCTCTTTGGCGTGTTGTGCTGCCAGGCCTGGTGCTAGCATGTGCATCACCTGTGCTTAGCAGAAGAGAGAAATAAGACTTGGAAGGATTTTACCGAGTGTTGGAAAGTTCAGGGTGGGATGGATCCCCTCCTTAATCCCTAGTGTAAGAATAATCCATATGCTAGCAGGTCAGAGACTACTGGAGAGCGCATCAACAGCTGCGGGAAAAGAGGGCAGAAACAGTATGTAAGAGTTTTGAGATGATTATTGTAAATTTTGAATGTTAGAAACCTTTCCAGGATTTTCAGTCTCAGCAGAGAAATCATGCAATTAACTTCACGGAATGGAACAGAATAGGGAGCTTGAACATTTAGTTTGCTTTCAGGTTTCAGATACTCTAGAAGAAGGCAGAGGTATTGCACTGTCATTGTCCTACAACTGTTGTTAGGATTGTCACCCTGAAATTTTCTATCAGCTTCATGCTTATTAAAAATATTTGCATTACTGAATCAACTCGCATTGTGTAAACACCTTGGATTCTGGTCATGCTCTGGTAAAATCAAGGAAAGATTTTCATACGCTGCATTAAAGTTTAATTTAATATCTAGCAAATAAGGTAGTGGCAATGTTAAAAATAGCAAGTTTTGTCATTCCCAGAGCCGTTCAATACTGAGAAACTTACTGAAGTGGGTGGTGAAGACAGAAGATAGGGGAAGAATACAAAGTACTTCATTTCAACAATCAAATGTATAATATATAATGGTAAAACCTGCTTGCAGGTAGAACTGCTGCCTTTTTTTGTGTTTTTGTTTTAAAATAAATAATTTGTTTTAACGGAGGCATCAACTTGTAAATCTACAGAGAATAACAAGTGATATTACTGCCCCCAGAGGGGCAGTGTGCAATACAGAATCCCGAGTTATTTACCTATTATTATCATACCACATCATTTTGAAGCAACAGATTTAAAACAAACTACTGCTGAGTTTTACAGGCAGCAGTAGTGCACAGTAAAGGAGACTTCCTTAAGATTGGCACGTTCTCTCTACTTTTGCAGTGCCAAAATTGGACTATTTTTAACTTGATTTCATTGCAAACTGTGTTGAGAAATGATCATGAGACTAACCTGCCTAGACAGTCTTATTTGCTCGTATTTCACCTAATGGTAATGAAAAATGAGTGCTATTTTCCTTGCTTGTCAAAAACGAGTTATTTAACCCTGATGAATGGACAGTATGATAATGTACCTAATACTTTTACAGCTGGTGATACAGAGTTGCAGAAACTCTAATTTACTGTGCAACTCCAGGACACAGATATGGTAAGGGACGCCTTTTATGTAATAAAATTTTTTTCTTTTACTTCGCAAGAGCTACTTGCACAGAGTTTGACATCTACAAGTAAATCCTGAAGCTATTAAAGTTGGCATGAGTTTTGAAACTCAGTTTGAGGTATGGATTGACCCTGGTTGTGAGCAGCACGATGAGTCCTCTCTCGTTATGGAACTGAACTCATACTTCATGGGAATCTAGCTGTCAATGAGCAATGCCTGCCGTGCTGCGAGTAGTCTGTGTGAGCTTTACGACTCTTCTCAGATGGTTAACTTTAAAACATATTCATGGCTACTTGCATGAACTTGCTTTGAACTAAAAATGTGTTTATGTGCTGGTTTCCCAAGTGATTCTGTCGTGTAATGTGAAGATGCAAACTACAAAGTGAGCTAGTGTAGGTGTAATCCACAACTTCTGTAGTCTTCCGTCAGTAAATCTACCTTCAACCTTTTTTCTTCTTTTCCTGATCAGCAAGAAAAATTTGCTTATTGAACAGCTACTGAAAAAATCCTCATGATTTTGCACAGTTTCCAAATAAATGTAACAAAACCTGTCACAACTGGTATTCCTACCAAGGATGGTGGGTGATGAAAGTTTTGGTGTTTGGGTATTAGGTATATTGGTAGTAGTCTTGGATGAAAAGTTTACTTCATGACTGTTTCAAGGTAGTTTTATTTTTACTTTCAGCCAAGGCTAAACAAATGCAAACTAATAACTAGAATTAAGACCTTTTCAGGCAATTTTAATAAAGATCATTTTAAGTGAGAATATAATGCTCCTGTTTAGACAGCAGTAAAACTTGTCTATTTGCAAGTTTCCTACTTAATGAACTCGGGAGCAACTTGATGGATAAAGACGTAAGAGAAGCCTACGTCTAGTGCAGATCTTTGAAAGATTGACAGATACAGAGATAAAAGAGATTAAACATAAGAAAGATAAAAACTGCAAAGGATTTTTAAAAAAAGTCTGAAGTAATAATATGGATTTAAGAATAAAAATGGTACAAAATGACAAGAGAAAAGGATGAAAGGTTTCAGGAATAAGGTCAATTTAACAGTAAAAGCAACGGAAGCTGACAGGGAGAAGAGGGGAAGGCTGCAAGGGAAGATAAAAACTGGAACTAAAGATGTACTGAACTGAGAAGGAAAAGAAAGTCCAAAATCCATTCGCAAATAAAAGAACCAATAATTAAAAAGGTGATGTGTTACTGTGAGTGTGATGTTGTTTTCACAGTCTACTAGTTTTGTGTCTTGGATAGCGTTGAAGTTTCTTCTGTCTATTAAGCAAAAGAAACCTTAAGGAAAGTATCTATACTTCCATTCTTGTGGAAATCAAAATGTCAACAGCCTAGTAGGCACCAAAGTGATAGTGAAACCTTGGTGTTGTCTCCTTCAGTCCTACTGCGTATGGGAGTGAATCCAACTTAGCCTCTGTCATGGTTGTCTGTTACTCCTGTATGGCTTCACTGGGCAAAACAAGTTTCAGGAGAAGTGAGATGAGGCAGTCAACTTCAGCTGTCTTTCACTGATGTTGTTAATGTCCAGTTCTTCCTAGATAAATATTTCTCAATTGACAGGCATATTGATAAATATCTGCCTGGATGTAAGCATTATTTTTTTGTAGTCTGTCCTTTCCTTCTCCTTTCGGCAGTGGTAGTATGAATGTTGTTCTGAACAGGTCAGCCCTGAAGTGGTCAGGCAGTCGCGCTAGGTGATCGTTGTAGATCCCTTCCAATGGAACTGGTCCGTTCTATTGAACACGTGTGCCCAGAGTCACTGTCAGCACCTCTAAAGTATCCTGCTTTTTGTTGTTGTTGTTTCTGAGCCTTTCCTGTATTTTGTCACCTTTTCATTCTGTCTTAAATCTGACTTGTGACTCATGCTGTACCTGTTTAAATTGAGCTGATCATTTTTTTTATAATGGCAGACTGTTAATTATTCTCTTCTTGTTTTACCTGGAAAAAAAGTTGTGTAAGGGATCTTATACTTCTCTAACTCATGTTGGAGGGCTTCATGGGGATTAGTTACCTGTATCTACATGTCGCACAGTTCTTAATTAAAACTGTGTTGCATTGCCATTTTGGTTATTTATGGTGTAGTAATCAAATATCAACAGATAGCAAGATGGATAACACGTTTTTGCATTTTACCAATACAGTATAAAGCCATTGTTCTTTTGAGCTGCTGTGTAAGTACCTGTGAATGTTGGGTTTCAGCCGTTCAGTAGGCAGTGGCATTGCATTTATTTTTAATGCAAGGCACGTATCTGCCAAATGGAAGGACACCCACCGTGCACAGTAGGTGGGTTTTGACTGAACAAATTGATGTTCTCTCAGCCATTGGCACTGCATTTTTTTTAAAAGAAAAAAAGGTATATAATTGCTAAAGAATATAAAAGAGAACAAACAAAAAAGGAAGTCAGAGTAGGTTGGTGTTCCTGGCAATCAAGTATTTTCTCAGATGCTTTAATTATGGCTGTGGCACAAATTGTTTTACACTTGTGCAGAGCTTTTATCAGAGGTGCTTACCAGACTGATGAGTTTCTTGGCACAGAGTAATTCACAGTTGTGGCTTATAATGGTAAAACGTTTTTAATATGCTATTAAGTTGATAGTTTTTTTTAATCTGTACTGGTGCGTGGGGTTATTCCTCCCCGAGGTGCAGGACCCTACACTTGCCCTTGTTGAACTTCATTAGCTTCCTCTCTGCCCAACACTATCATGTCCTGACCTCGCTGAATGGCGTCACTGCCTTCTGCTGTGTCAGCCACCCCTCCCAGCTTTGTGTCATCAGCAAACGTGCTGAGGGTGCACTCTGTCCTCTCAGCCAGGTCGTTGATGAATCTGTTGAACAGGACCAGACCCAGTAACGACCCCTGGGGAACACCGCTAGTTACAGGCCTCCAACTGGACTCTGTGCTGCTGATCACAACCCTCTGAGGATTGTTCTCGATCCACTTCACTGTCCATCTCTTCATGGCAGATTATTTGAATCTTTTCTGAAAGGTTTTTTTGGCCTATACAGACTTCTTCTATGTGGATAAGTCATTTTTTTGTCATTCTTCATTTTACACATATGTGTGAGTGTATGCACAAGATGAATGTTTCATGAGGTGGTGTGTCATGGTCGTAATAGCGGGGAACCAAGTTGTTGAAGATGACTCAGAGAAGCAGACGTAGAAGAATCTTTCAGGCCTGGTGAGAAAATCTGACTGCAGGAGTTGCTCTGAAAGATTAAAACAACCAGTTGCCTAAGGGAAGGGGTGTGTTTACGAGCTGTTAGCTCATTGCGTAGGATATGATCGACGGGATGGAGCAGGCCCAAAGTAATAGAAGCACGTATCTTAAATACGTGATTTCTGTGGCTGAATTGTTAAGAGAGGAAAGCTTAAAATCATTATTATTTTGTACTTTTTGTGAAAGAAAAAAGAACATGAAATCTGTTTTCAGCAATCAAAATACCTTGGAGGAAGGAAGTAAGAAGTTAGGAAAGCAAGAGAGAAATGTCTAGAATCATGGGAAATAATTTCTTGGGTGTTCTCTAAGAGCTGTGTCACCCGTGTCATGGTGGACTGGCACTGCAATATTTTTTTCTGCTCTCTCTTCACACGACCACTTAGAAAGGAAGTCACTTCAGAGAAAATTATTTCTAATTACTCAGAGAGATAAAATTTTAGAGTGGGGCACTGGGATTTAGCCAAGTGGCAGCCATTAATGTTAATGGAACTCATGCAGCTAAATCATTCTTCACTTTTATGAAAAAGGTGTCCTAGAGAGTTTACATAAAGACACAGTTGTCTGTCACGCAGCTGGACTATAAATCACTGCTACTGTGTGTACAAGTAACATAGCAGGAGAGGCGGACAATTTAGTATAGTGATATTTTTTTTCTGAGCTTGGTGGAAAGCCACTTTTTATGTACTTGAAGGCTGTAATTTTTCTAATGCTTTTTGGTAATTAGCAATTTGAGCGTATTAATAATTTGGAGTGGTCGTGGTGTTGTTCCTCGTGACAGTAAGTGATGTACTCACTCCGCATCTCTGTAGCGGCTGTGATGTAAGGTAAGCTGTGAGGTTAAACAGTATTCTGCTCGATACAGTCTTTCAGCTTCTTGCCTAATGTGATTCCCCTATTCACATCACCTGTTGCCTTTACTGGCTTTTCTCCCTCTAGCATTAGGGAAAATATGATAATTTAATGCCCAGCAGCTGTTTCAGGATAGAGTAGGGTAGATCTCAGTCTCAGATACCCTGTATTACTGTAGTTAGAAATGTCTTAAATTGTGATTGCATAGTGCAAAAATTATCTAAAAAAACTCTGCAAGTTTCTCAAAATGAGTTGCCGGCTTTTGTCAGCTCGGTGTGTTTCCAGTCGGTTAAATCATTGGGCTTTAGAAAGCTTTCCTCAGTAAACTGCTTTTATGTTAAGGTATGTCTGGAGAGTGAAGTGCCTAATTCCAAGACAAAATATGATCAGAAGATGAGTCATCTGCCCCTAAGGCACTTCTGTATCCATAGTTGTGTGATGAAATGTTTGGAATATGAGTCTGTGTTACACGGGTTTAGCCGTGTTCTGTGTCACAGGATACATATTGTGTGTCATGAACGTACTTCTTTGTCCTCCAACCTGATGGTCAATTTATTTCAGAAGTTCCAAGATACCTATGTTTTAGATGTCCAAAGCTGCCTTAGAGCTAAGGTACGGGTGTGTATGCTGGCTAGGGTGAAGCATAAATCCATGTGGCTTCAACAGCAATTAGGTCAGACTTTGTACAACTGTTATTTGGAGACCTTTGATCCCAGTGTCAACTGCAGCTCTTTCTTGAAGGAAAATTTCCATATCATACTTTTGTTGAAGAAATATGTTTTTTTACTCCTATTTCTCTTTTTGTTTGGGGGGGGAAAAAAAACCAAAAAAAAGTAGTTAAAAAACCTAGCAGAAACACAACCATGGATGAAGAATTCTGTTATACTAATTCTTGGTTAACAGATAAAGTCTTTACGTTTTGGTTTTGTAGCAGAATATTTCGGGGAGTGGTATTACAGATAAAGCACTACTTTCAAAAAAACTCTGACCAAACATAAATATCCCAACCCCAAAAAAAACCCAAATCGCCAGAAGAACCTGTTGACATCCCTGACCCAGTTTATCTTTTATGGCTTTTAGGATTCAAATTAATCCTAATTAATTCAAATTAAATATGCCACAAGCTTAAAACTGTTAGCTAAGTAGGAAGACTTCTGGCTGGTTTTCTGGTGTGCTGTTCTGGTAGCACGAGTTGGAAAGATGGCACTGTTAATCACATCCTCTGGTATGTGTAAATACAGTGATTTACAGCACGTGATTTAATCTCCATGAAAACAAGACTTACAGGGCTTCATAAGAGTTCATTTAATAGTAATAACATTGATGGCACATTAGGTCCGCTGAGCTCAGGCGATTTAAACGCAGCAAGGATTTGTCATCTGGTGATTCTGTAACCTTTAAGCCTTTTCCAGTTTATATAGTACGCTGTAATCCCTGTTATGCTCTGGGCTACGGTAAGGCACTGAATGGCAGAAGGGCAATGTTTGCATTCAACTTAAGATCTTTAGCTTTCACTTCCTTTATTCAGCATACTGCAGCATATCTGCTTGGGAATATGACCCTCTGATTTACAGCATTATTCTGCTTAGTGCTTCGTTGAGAAGTGTTTTCTAGATCCAAACTCTAATATTTATTTAAATTTATTATAAATACGATCTTATAAACTTAAACTTACTTTCGAAACTAGCATCAAAGTAGATTTTATGTTGAAGGTACTAATGTTGCCTCTCCTGTTTAGCAAGTTGAAAAGAATAAGTCACTGACAGGTGGTGTTTTATTACTCCAGTTCCAGCCTTCCATTGTGATTTATTATTTTTTTTTTAATTGCTATTATTGTTTAAATAAATAGTTGGCATCTTGTCTTTACACTAAAAACATTGTGGAAGTGAATTACGTAGGTCCTGGAAGAAAATGGGGGAAGGGGAATTAAATAGGAGTGTTAAATTTTTGACTCTGCACAGCCAGCATCCATCACTAACTCTTGCTGCAGAAGATCATAAAACCAATAGGAAAGTTCGTTCCATGTATGACATCCAGAAAACTTAAGCTACTGAGTGCTTCTTTAGTATAAAAATAGAGACATTAAAAATACAAATTTCTATATAATAAAACTTTTTTACTTGGGAGATAATTCATTGCAAAAAACAGGTGAATGTAGCGCTTTAACATCCCATTAGAATTCTCCCTATTCGTGTTAAGTCTGGACATGTAAAATCATTACTTTAAATGCTTTTTGCTTTTTATTCCTTTTTATTTTATTGTTACTTTATTACTATTATTCATTTTTACTGTTTTTTACTATTTAAAATTACATTTACAAAAGAGCAGATTTATGGTTTCTAAGGAACTCAGATTTTCTTTTGCTCTCTGAATATAGGAAGGTGGAGACAGACGATTAGAGAGGACGAATAAATGGATGATTAAAACAATAAATGAATTCTTCAGGTTTTGTAACTTGGATTGAAGCCAAGATTCCAGTGGTTGTATTCATCCTTGACCGAGCAAGCTGCAGGAGGAGAGCACACGCTGAGAACAGTGGAATATACAGCAGCAGCAGTAATGCAGAAGCACGGCTAATTAGAACTCCTGTAGGCTTTATCAACAGGTCTGCAAAACACAATAATTAAGATTTGACTGTGAAAACATGTCACTTTGATGTTTTTGAGATGAGACAACCTAGCTTAAAATTACCCCGTTGAAAATTATCACTTAAAATCTTTTTTTTTTTTATAGCCGTATATATAATGCATCTGCTACTACTAGTGACTTTTTGCAATTACTGCAATCAAAGCTAGCACTAATTTAATTTCTCAATAAACTGTACAATACATAATACATTCCTGCAGGCTAATACTAAAGTGAGGCTAGCGAGTTGGTTGAAAAATACTTTATTTTGGTACAGCCACAATGTACCTGAGGGGTATGTTTTGAGGTAGGAAAATGGCTGTATGCAGTAGGTTCAGAGAAGGTGAGGGGATGGCTTTCTGAGCTGCTGGTCCCAGTCCTGGCCTCCTTGAGAAGTCCATGCTCCGAGACCTCAGTTCAGGCTCAAATCTCCTCTGCCCTCTCCCACTGAAGTAAACAGAGCCCTTGACCTGGACTTCCACAGGAGCTGGAGAGCTTTCCTGTCTTCTCAGTTCTTCCAGTTACGGGCTTGTATCCCTTCACATAGGCCAGCCGCAGCCCTGCATCCGAGACCTCTGCTTCCCTCCTGGCACCGTGCCGTCTCTCCCAAAAAATATCTGATCCTTCCAGGAAGACCTATTCTTAGAGTGACCTGCCTTGGAACGGGGCTGGCCCCGTTGCCCGTCGTTGTTTGGACAGTCCCCTTGCATTTTAATTGACGTCTTTTTCTTTCTTTCTTTCTTCTTTTTTATTTGTCATACTCTCACCAGGGTGACCTGAGCGAACTGGGGAAAGTGTTGATGCAAGGATCTTTCAGTGTTTGGACAGGACACCGAAAAGGTCCGACAAAAATGAAGGATCTTGCCAGGTTCAAGCCAATGCAGAGGCATCTCTTCCTGTACAAGAAAGCCTTGGTCTTCCGCAAGAAGTGAGAGGACCATGGAGATGGATATGACAAAACCTCATCTTACAGTTTTAAGCATTTTTTGAAAGTAAGGAATTTTTAGTTGGGGCCATTGCCTTTTATGTTGTAAATCAGTAATTCTGCAGATCCAGAGAGCATATTTCCTCTGTCACGGTGGCTTGTTTCCTGCTGTTACGGGTTGTAATGCCCCGTATGGAAGTGCCATGCCCCTGAAAGGCCGTTGGTTGTAATAAACTGTGAGGAACCCCATAGCTGAAGCAGCAGCTGGGAGAGCCTGTGGACTCAGTGTCACATATGTGGTGGCATCTGCTGGGGAGATGGTGTTGTGGGCAAGTCCCAGGGATGAGAATGTGCCTTCCCCCCTCCCCTAGTCCCCTTTCCAGCAGCGGGGGCGAGGGCATGAAACTGGGGAGGCTCTTCACGCCTTCCCCAGCCCAACTGGGAGAGCAAGGGGTCTCCTCATGTCCGTGGTCCCCAGGGAGGTCCCTTGGGCTGGGCTCTGTCTGGTGCCCAGCCTGGAGGAGCCTGGCTGCTCCCGAGCCCTGTCTCTCAGCCAGGGGGATGCGGAGAGAACTCTTCCTCCTCTCTCATTGCCTTTCTCCTTTGGCAGGCTCTAACTGCAGCTGAAAGGACAATTATCAGATGAAGAGAGTAGCCTGTGGCAAAATATGAGGGACATAAACAACTGTCTCAAGCCTATAAATGCTAACTATGGTCAACAAAAATCCCAAACTGCTCCTCTAAAAGGGACCTCCTGGCGTTCTGTGGGTGATGAGTGCTTCTAACACCAGCGTTTTGTCTCAGTACTCTGCCTTGTTTTTCTTAATAAGTAAAAACCCCATATGGGTATATCTTAGAATAGGAAAAAACCTGGGCAGTTGGAGTAGATGCTGCAGGTCCTTGATCTCAGCGGGGTCTGGGGACAGAGGTGCCACGAGTCGTCGGAAAGCCATGTAATAGTAGATAAGTCTGTTCAGCTCCAGCGCACGTTACAAATTGTGTATTAAAAGCAAATCCCAGGCCATATGTGAAATGTTTTTCCCAAACAGCATCACTTTCTTTCTGGAGAGCTTGTTTTCCCTGTAGCGCTTGTTTTGCCATACGTGCTTTTGAAAGAACTGAAGAGGTGGTGTGGGGAAAGCCTGCTCGGAGGAGAAAATCCTGTGCTCAGGAATTCAGGCAATGTGGCCAGGATTTTTCTTTGCCTCCAGAGGGCTCGTTTTCCAGTTGTTTGCGTTGCCACGAGAGGTTGGGGTAAGAGAATCCGTGGATGCTGCAGGATTACATCTGCACGCATCCCTTCTCAGAATTGCTGTCCTGAGGGCAAAATCATGTTTCTGGAGCTTGATATTTGTTTGATTCATGATAGCACCAGGACATTATTTTTCTTCGCAAGGGTGTTTTCTGGGGATTCGGAATTAAAGCAAGCCGTTGGGTCGAAGCTGTGTAACTGGACGTCTGTAAAACAAACATTTACGTACGGAGTATGTAAAATAGCCAGTGGTCAATACCTCTTCAGCTGAGATTCAACGATGTAGAGGATGCAGGTTCATAACTCGCTGCAACGCCAAGGAGGTGAGTCTGCCTCGTACCGCCCTGGAAGGCGATGCAGAGGAATGCCATCCCAGAGCTTCCCACCAGCCCACCTCGTCTGCATTGCAGTCAACGGCTGAGGGACAGTAAATCCTGGCCAGGGGGGGACACACCATCTCAAAATCCGCTAACGTGAACGGACAGACCTTAAATATGTCTATTGCTGGCACTTCTCTTCACATCCTCATAGTAGATCATGTAAAATTTCTAAGATCTCGATGCCTGGGCAGTTTTGTAGGAGCCTCCGTATAATTTGCCGCGTTAAACAAGATGCACAGAACTGGAAATTGCGGCAACTGGATGGGGTGCCCTTTCAACATCTTCCATGAATTTATTTTTTTTAACTTTGAAGTTTTTTAAGTGTTCGTAACATCAGGATGGAGCCTGATCCAGCTTTTGAGGGCATCACGGCACTATACTGCACAGGAGAGAATTTTCCAAAATGTTCAGGATGATGCTGCAGACTTTAACCGGTGTGTTTTTTGAATACCAGTGGATGTGTGTAGAACTGCCAGTGGTCACTGGCTTTGATCACCTTCTTACAAGCCCAGTTGTGCTCAGCGCAGGTCTCTCGACTTTTGTCAAACGTGGCTGTACCGGAGTGGTTGAGAGAGGGATGCCAGGCAAAGAGAGACTGGGAAATACTGACCGCTCTTCAGCGCGGCGCCTTTCCGCATCTGGAGGCAAACGCTTTCTCCAAAGGTCAGAAGAGCTCTGCTGCTTATGCCAGGGAAGAAATGACGAAAGCTAATTAGCAACTTGTTTTCTATTTCCTGAGGCTGTTGGTGGTCACTGAAAATGGGCGCTGACGTTTGAAAACATAACGAGGAACAGAAAGTTTGCCCAGGTGACCCAGTCTGTAAATCCTCCTCATTAGTTTCTCAGACCAAGAGCTCTGAGGATGCACGTATTAAAGAGGGACAGCAGTGTTAAACAGATGCTCTTTCTAGGGCTTTATTTGTATTTATGCTGATTTATCTAATGCGGTCCGTGTGAATAATTTATGGTAGATGATTATTATTATTATATATATATATATGGTAGATGATTATTATTATTTTATATATATATATTATATATATATATATAACCATTATTATTAGATCTGTTTCAAAACGTGTAAGTGGGATACTTTAGCTATTTTGGACCATGCATTAATCAGCAATAAATTCCTAGCAAACTGTGCTTCAAATGAGAAGATGTTTTATGCGATATCGGGTATTAAAGCACTTTTCAGCTCTCCGACGTGTTCGGCAGGTGGGACAGAAGTCTCCTGTTGATGAAGACTTTCTTGGACTCCAACCATAGTTGGAGCTTCTCATTCAGTTGGGTCATGGTGTGCAGATCCTGAATGATTTGTGCCTTTGGCATTTCCATCCACCTTATCAAAAGTGGGCTGTGATAAGGGGTACAGCAGCATCCGGCCACATCTAGCTTGAAATCTGCGTCCTTCCTAAAAGCCAGGTTTGTGGCAGCTCAGGCTGTACATCAAAAAATTAACCCTTCTGTTGGGAACCTTGGGATGATGTCTCAACTACAGGGATAGGCAGGGACCAAAAGACGTTGAACTGAAATTCCTAAAGGAGCTGAGGGCTTCACAAAGGGGTTTTAAAGATCACTGAAAGAATGAAACACGGCATCCAGCGAGTAAATAAAGAATCATATGGCAGAAATAATGTATGTAGAAAAATAACGTGCCATGCATTTATAATGCTTCGTGTGCCTCATCTGGGAAACTTCATGCTGGAAGAGGTATGAGATGACTTTTCAGTTAGTTCCACTGATTCCCGAATGAAAAGTCCCCATCGATTAGTTTCGGAAAGCTGTTGCAAATACAACAAGCTGGTGGAAAGTCAGGGGGGATAAGTTAGATAATGACTTTCACTTGCAACTGAAATTAAAGTTGACGAAATATGTTAAATTGGGTGAGAACAGGTTTGTTTAACATGCTGCAAAATGTCTGGAATCGTAGGGAAGAGGGAGAGATTTGTGGTATGGTTAACTTTTTGGTTCTTTTGGATTTGCAGATGAACGTGGTTGGAATAACTGAGAATGTGAAAGGAGATCATCAGAAATTTGAAATCTGGTATAGTGGGCGAGAAGAGGTCTATGTCGTGCAGGTTTGTCGCTTCAAAAGCCTGGATATTTGTACATCCTCATAACAGCGTTAGGGAAATGCCTCCCCTTGATCTTTATGGGATTATCAGATATTTAACTTGCATTTTCAATTCCTGTTTTCCCAAGACAGCATTCCCATAGTTGTCCCAGCGGCTGGTCCTTGGTGGCTAGTCCAGGACTGTAAAAGTCATCTTAAAGTGGAGACAGAATTGCCCCTTGGAACCAGAGCCTTTTATTCCAGATGAACCCTCCAATAGACCTGGAACTGGACAAAAAAAGACTTTACTGTGCTTAATAGCTTGTATGAATTGAGCTGGGAAATGGGCATCATGCTTTAATGGACACAGGCCATGTGTGCTCCTCTGCAATTAGATGTCAGAACTGCTCCCGGAGCAAAGGCTCAGCCTCTGTGCTGCTATTTCCAGCAGTCTTTCGACTCATCTGCAAAATAGTAGCCTGATTGACCTGATTCCTTCCTGATTATTTTTTTTCCCCCCTCTTCTAGCATTTTGAATAGAAATTTGTGGAGGTGAAATGTTTGCCTATTGGGGTGTTCACAGGAAAACCCGTTGTGAAAATATTGTT
Source organism: Chroicocephalus ridibundus (assembly GCF_963924245.1). Classification (NCBI taxonomy): domain Eukaryota; kingdom Metazoa; phylum Chordata; class Aves; order Charadriiformes; family Laridae; genus Chroicocephalus; species Chroicocephalus ridibundus. Next base: position 20,436,197 of record NC_086292.1, read on the forward strand.
TGGTTTTTTTTAATAGGTCCTCTGCCCAGCTTTTTTTCTGTTTGTGAACTTAAATTCACAAAGCAGATGTATGTAGTCAAGTGCACATATATACAAAATGCAGATTTGGCCCTTTAGCTATTTTGTTAAAGAGATAAGAAGCAAACACATGTGCGCTTTTGCCCACACTCCTCGCATTGTAGTGATGGCTCCACAAATTCCACTGTGTTTTGCCTGGATGTAGTGGGGATCATCAATTTTAAAAGCTGAAGAATGTTTAAAATTTAGTGGTGGCTTTGGATAAAAGGGGATTTCAGGTTAATTACAGCATGGAAAAGTAAGGTTTTATTCATACATTATAATGGGTGATTCTTAATTCAAAATTCAGACACTTTTCTCTTCTTCCAGGCCCAAACAGTAGATCTGAAGATGGCATGGCTAAATGAAATAAGGAAAATCTTGTTCAAGCAGCAGGAGCTTATAAAAGGTATATTGGACCAGTTTCTCTGTGGCATTGACTCTGCAGCAGCACCTTTCCTATTTTCACATTGCTAATCTTCAGATCCACCCCTTCTCACCAGAACGTTGCTTTTTTCAGAAGCAGCCTGGTAGCAAAATACTGGAGTGAGGCCTTACATTGCCGGGACATAATGTAACTCAGAGCAGTAAAGGCCATGTGCCTATGTGAAAATGAATTACTGAAGTATATATATATATATTTTTTTTTTGGTCATTATTTGGGGTTTACTTCACATTTGTTATCATGGGCTTAATTCAACAGAATACATAGCAGATGCCTAGTCTTAAGCATATTAGAGTCCACAGTGGCATGCTGGCTATTGGATTTGTGCTAGCGTACCGTCTTCATCATAACTAAGTCTGTGCTTTGCAAGAGTCCCTAGGTCTGGTTTTCTCTAACCAGAAATCTTTAGGGTTGTACAAGACGTCTGACTCTTTAAGTAATGCTTCAAGTGTGACGGTTGCTAATAAAAAATGGGATTTATGCTGGTGTTTGGCGTCCCCGCAGTGGAGAAGCAGCAGCCCGGCTCGTGCACGGACCAGCTCCCGCTCTCCTCCCAGCTGAGCGATGGGTGAGTGCCGGGATCCAGACCGGGGGCTCCTCCGGTACCTCCCATCGCTGGGCACCTTCGGGCCGTGCTGTATCGTGCCTCTGTGTATTTCCCCCAGCTCCGTTTCTGTCCGGGACCCCCGGGTGGGTGGCAGGAGGGACATGCTGCCGTCCGTCCTTCGGTGGCAGAGGTTTGGGGACGGGGTCTGTAAGAGCAGCCTCCAGCGCTTCCCAGCAGCACAGCCTGAGCTGCAGCTCCTCTGCAGATGGAGACAAAGATGAAAGACAGTGCTCAGGTTAAGGGGAAGAAATACTGTAGAAATTTTATTTCTCCTCTGAAAAAAATTGGAACTGGGCACTGAAGTCCTTTACTTTTATATAAACATACATCCAAAAGTACCATTATTATTTCTGACCCTGTTTTACAAGACCTTATGGAGTTTGCATTTGTTCATAAAGTAAAACTAAGATTAACTTTTTTTTTTTATCACTCAGAAAGCAGCAGAGAGCCTCCATAAGCTCAGAAGAGAACGACTCGGAGCGCACCAGCCCGGTGATGCTGGACAGTGGGCTCCCGTCCCCCCAGAACAAGCCCCCCAGAAGTAGGGACCCTTCCCCTTCCCCCGGGGCGGGCTCTGTGGGTGCTGGGGTACCCCCACCCTGAGCTGCACGCTCTCTTTGCAGGCTGGCCGGGAATGTCACAGTCCCTGGAGATCTGGGAGGGGCTGGAGGAGTGTTCGGGTAACCAGTACCTCTCCAACTGCTCGGACACGGAAGAGGAGGACGGGAACCAGCTGGTTAGTACGGAGATGCAATGGTCCCAGAGCTGGGGGTGCTGCTGATTTTGGTCATCTCACTTTGTTTTGAGGTTTTTAAAAGACGGGTAGACATAGTGCTTAGAGATATAGTTTAGTCATGGGTTGTGGCAGAGTTAGGTTGATGGTTGGACTAGATGATCTGAAAGGTCCCTTCCAACCTGGGCAATTCTATGATTCTACAATGGATGTATCTTGTCCGTGTCTCACAGATTTTCCATATTTCAATTTTGGGGACACAGTTTCCTGAAATAATTTTAATTAACATAGCTGATAGGGTCACCTTCCCTGCGTGACAGGAAATGTAGCTAAACAAGATCATTTTTTCTTACTACCACAGTCTCCAGGAAAATATAAAGCCCTTGCGGACTGCAAGAGGAGAGGATCAGAAGACCTGCTGGTGAAAAACGGGGATGAAATTCAGCTTTTGCATGAAGATGGTGAGGGACAGTGGTAGGTATTTTAGGATTACTTTGCCTTATCTCTCAGAGTCTGCAAGGCAGTCCCCGTGCAACCTCTCTTGCAGCTTCTGATTAAGTTTTAGACTGTTCCAGAAAGCTGGAGAATTCATTCTCTTGCCAAGACTGGAGGCCATATGCACTGGCTTGTCCTGGGGAAACATGTCAGGACTTCCCTTGCTGTGGGCGAGCTGTTTTATCAGCATCCTCGCCATCCCTCTTGCCATGCTCTTCCTGCTTCAGATGATGCTTCAGGTGAAAGCTCTTTGCCTGCCCCAGCTCAGCTGCTGGCTTTGCTCCTCTGGGCTTGTTAATAGCAATATTAAGTAATTGTGAGACATTTTCCTCCCTCAAACGAGTGTTAACTGGTTAATGGCTGTGCTCCAGCTTTGTGTTGTATTTGAAGCTGTGGCTCAGAAGATAACGCTTCACGGCTGGTTCTCTCCCATTGCCTGGGAATTCACTGTACCCAGCCTCCTGCCTGTTGAGTCTCGTCCTCTCAGAGGGCAGTGTGCCCTCTTCTGAATTTTTTTTTTTTTTTTTTTTTTTTGGCAACAATTTGGCAGAGATTTCTGGCTGTCTTTCCTTTCCATGTTGATTTCTGACTAGCTTCTCATCAGTCCGCCCAGGGTCCCAGCAGGCTAAAGCCTTGGTGGGGCTGTGGGGAGGGTGATGCTGGCAGGAACCTGGATCAGATTTGTGCAGGCACCGGCCCCGAAATGCAGAGAAATAAGTGCTCCGTGGGGGATTGCTGGCCGACATCTTCAGCCCTGGCATTTCAAGGGAAATCCAGCCTGTTATCAAAAGCAAGATGGAAAGCATCGCAGTTTTGCTGAGCGCTCCACACCTCTCGCAGCCACTTCGGCCAAGATTTCGCACACCGAGCTCTTTTTATTTTTTTATTTTTTTTGTTAGTGCAGATTTCCCTGCATGAGTGAGACAGAGAAAGGTCATTTCTGAGCATGAGTATTTCCAGCTGCCTACATCCTGCGTTGAATTTGCTTATAGTACCCTGCCTAAATCCATCCTACCAGTCTAGCTTAGGAACAGGATTGAGGAACGTAATTGCCCTTCCCATCCATGGTCAGTGGAGGGAAACTGGCCCCTCTGGAGATCAGTACAAGTCTCAGGCATGATAACTCTCCATTGATGAGAGCTGTGCTCCCAAGGTAGGCTTTTTAATTAGATTCCTCAATATAGGTGGGAAGAATACTTTAAATGAATGCCCAGCTCCTGTTAAAACGCTTCCCCAGTTTGAACAAACTGTTGGTTGCAGCAGCAGTTGTGCAGAACGTGCCCGTGTCAAACTGCTCCCGTGTCGGTTTGTTTCTTTTACTAATACTGTTGTTGTTCCAAGGTTGGTGAAAAACCTAAACAGAAGAAAAGAAGGCTGGATTCCCGTCCACAGTCTGCAGATAGTAGTGGGCAACTGCAGGTTTCGGAATGCCAAAGTCGCAGGTATCATATAGCACGCCTGGCAGAAATATTTCATAACTCCAGTCGGGTCTTTTAAGCCATTTGCGTTACACTTGATGTACTAAATCTGGCTGCATATGCCTCTGCAGGAAAAAAACCAACAAAACAACAGAAAGCAGCTACTCCAAAAAGCCTGCAAAAGTAGTAAATTAAGCCTTTTTGTTTGTTTGTTAACACCTTAAGATGTTTCTGTGACTTCAGGCGCTAGTAAATTAAAACTAGGCATTTAAAAACGTAGATTTCTTTGCAAGAGCAGTGGGTGGAAGGTGGGGCAGAAGAGACGGAGTCTGATCAGGGATTGCCGGGACTGCTTTGCCTCCGCGCTGCTGTAGCTCAAACCCCGTCTGAGCAGGAGGTCCCTAAGCAAAAATCTCCTCCTGCCGCAAAAGGCGTCGCGGCCCGACCCCCGGCACTCTAAAGGCAATACTCCATTCCTGCATCTCTCTTGCCCTCTTTGCTGCCCGCTCGTTAATCCAGCGTCAGGATAAAGTTTATAAACAAGTCACCAGGTTTCAGCAGAAGGTGTCTAGTCTCGAAAATAGTATTTCTCATTTTCTAGCTGTAAGTGTACATAGAACTAGATGGGGGAGCATTAACACAAGAAGGTGCCTTAAGAGCAGCCTGTCGCCCTTGCTTTGTACGCAGCATCCCCGCTCCATGGCCTGCCTCATCGCCGCGCCGTCCGCTGGAAACGGGAGACCAGGGTTTGCGATGGGAGCTGCTCAGGGAAGCCACGTAGATGTAGTCCATTTCAAAAAAAAAAAAAAAAAAAAAAGAGAGAATACACCAGTTATGAAACAAATTTTGCGAACAGATTTTTTTTTTTAAAATACTTCCTTTTTGTCAAAATCTTTTGTTTTGATGAATACGAAGGAAGCCTTCTGAAAGGCTTAAAATTCCAGTCAGCTCTTGATGGTTTTGCAGTATTTTTCCGTGCAGTCCTTCCTGCACAGGAAGGTATTTTTCCATCCCCTGTCTTGCAGGGCAGTCAGATTTCACAGGTTGGAGGTTCCCTGCCTTTCCGCAGGGGCAGCTGGGGGTGCGCTGGCGCAGAGCTGAGGTTCCCCTGGCCCTGCTCCCACCCTGGAGCACCGCGTTGGTTTTTTTGGGGAAATCTGGTTATCACATCTCCCTGGGTCCTGGACCATGGGGGAGCTTTCTCCCTCCATAAACGCATCCTGAAAATAGGATGCCGGCAAACTTTGAACGGCGGTTTGCTTTGTCGGTGGTCATATCCCCCAAAGCCCGGAGACTCGCAGCTCCAGGCTGGTTTGCGGAGTTGCTGGGTGCAGACTCAAAGAGGATTTCACAAAGCAAGACCACAAAAAGCTCCTCCTGAAAGCCTCACACCGCTGCCCCGGTGCTTTGCAGTCGTGTTGTCCGGGTCTAGTCGTAGCACCGGGGCTCTGTTTTCCCTGTTAACATTAACCTTGTTCTCTCTGGCCGTTGCTGATCACATCCTATATGCAGGCTCTAGGCACGATTCTAATTTTACATGCGCTCCAGGCCATATTGTAGGGTGATGTAGGATGTCGTCTTGCTGTTTCCTAGAGCTATTCCTAGAGCTTTTCGGGGCCGTCTCCTTATAGCCAGAATGTACTTGCACTCTGAAAACTGATTTTTCAAACAGTACCTCTGCATTTAGCAATTCCCTTTCCTCTGCGGACGGATCATTTTATACTGCAGGTGTCTTTGTAGCACTGAGTGCTCAGGTTGGGCTCTCTCCTGCTTCTGCAGAAGGTGGAGCTCTTGCTCCAGTTCAGGAGAGGGAGAATTAGGCAGCCAAGCAAAGTAGAGGCAGGAGGGAGCACTGAAACCCTCACATATTATTATCTGCTTGTGCCGAAATGCTGTTTTTCGGGTAAGCAGGGTAAGCTTGATGAACGGGTCGGTCCCCAAGAGCTTGGAGCGCGTTGGAGTCGCTTCAGAGCCGGGGCAGAGGCAGCGCTGGCCCTTTGCAGGGGTTAGTGCTGCCGTTATTGCTTGGCTACAGGTCCCCACGATAAATAAAAATATATCTCTAATCACATCATTCCATAACCAGAATTCGTACAAATCTTGGGTTTGGGGTTGTTTTTGTGTTTGGTTGTTTTTGGTTTTTTTTCTTTTTCAGTGCAAAGCCTTTAGCTGGATAGATGAAACGGTTCCCTTACCTGAATGTTTTTTCTCAGACTTATACTGTGGCCCTAACGAGAACCTCCCGATACAGGATGGCTGATACCTGCACCCTTCCGAGCTGTTCCTCTCCCCTCCTGGTAATTATTCCAGCGATGAGCCAGTATGAATCATAATGAAGTTACCGGGAACTTTTTGCTGCCCAGTTGAAGTTATCAGATGTGTATTTGCTCGGTGCCCCGCTCCCCTACCATTGCCAGCCTGGCAAATCCACCATCCTCTGCCTGGTTCCTAAGGGAGAACCCATGTTCAAAGCCAGACACCCAACACTCAAACGAACCCACAGATGATTGTTTTTCCCTTTCCTCACGTGGCTGCATGGGTAGTTTTGCTTATAGTTGAATGGTTACTACTGGCAATGCCATGTAAATGTTGATAAAGCAAGTATTTTGGTCCAAAAGTATTTTGGTCTTTTGCAAATGTGGTGAGGGAGGAAAACCTTATTAAACATTTTATAAATGTTGGCCTGGGTATAAGGCAGGAGGCTGTCTGGAAGGAAGAAGGCTGGCTTGGGGGGCAGTTTGAAAACCAGTTTTCCCTCTGGTGTGCTTCTAGCTGTGATTTCTGAGATTAGCCCTTGCTGCTTTCTTCCGAATAGATTTATTCTGTCTCCCGTGCAAATACATGGGGGATTTTCTTAGGTGGGTGCTGTAGAAATAGTTTTGCATCGCAGGTGGATAACGCGCGGAAGTCAAAATTGGAAAAGGTTTGGAGTGAACTCCACTCAGAAAAAGCAGTATCCCAAATATAGCTCCTGCTGAGACCCACCTGTGTGTGGGTAGTTTCAGCTGCCGTGAAAGCGGTTGGGCGTTGCCTGGTCAATTATAGGCATTAACGAGGACCGGTGCCTTGGGGAAGGTGAGGGCAGCAGCGTCCCAATCTTTTCTCTCAGCAGCACTGTGAACAGATGCAAGCGAAAGGAAGCAGGTTGTTCACTCACAGATTTTCATGAAATGGGGCTAAAGCTTTTTTTTTTTTTTCCCCCACCTGACCTTTAAATCTGGGGAGAGAGAAGGGCACATTTCCCATTTCCACTCGCTGCGTGGAGGTTGCATGAGTGATTTCTTTTAGAGGGAGCATGAAATAGATGGGCCTGCATAAAAAACAGGATTCAAACAACCCAATGGAAGCAGTGGTCAATGCCTTTACATGTTACATATATAAAAGAAATACTGCTACAACTTTCAAGTTCTTTTAAACAGCAAAAAAAGAGCTGCAGGCAGAGGGTGACTTGAGCCCAAAGGCGAGGAGCGCGCGGAGCAGGGCGGAAGGATGCTCTGTGCCGGGGCAGGAGCACGCACCTGCGTGGTTTAAGGAGGACCCTGGTCCTGTTCCACACGCCAGACCCTCCCAGTTCATTTTAACACCCCACTTGCCAAATGATCTCCTGCAAGCCTTACGGGCGTCCCCTGTGTGTGCTTTTCGTGCAATATATAAAGCCGAGCAAAGGTTTCTCCTGCTGGTTGTGCCCAAAGGAGCGAGCTCAGGTGTCCCCTGCTCCTGCTGGCCAGAGCAGTGGGGATTGTCCTCTCTTGAGGACAACCCTTGAGGCCACCCCTTCAGCCACTGGCAACCACAGCAGAGAGGTTTTAAGTCACTGAAGGTTATTTCCATCTACTTCAAAATCGGACACGGTGCACTTGCTAGGTGGCAAAGTAGGAGCCTCTTAAGTTCCTGTCGGGGCTATTTATAGCGGTAACAATTCTTGTGGTAACAATACACATTTTGAGGTACAACTGTAAATATCTGTCTCAAACACGCACACATTGCATATTTAATGGTTTTAATCTTTTTTTCTGTCTTCCATGGTTTTAAATCTAAGCTTTTCTTAGTTTATGAGGTTGATAAGTTCTGCAAATCTGAACGTACAGCCTGAGATTTTTAACATTTGAAGCTTTGCACACGACATGGTATGTTACCTTAAGTATGCTGTTGAACTAGGCTCTTCATGTATATGGATAAATTACAGTAGAGAATTTTCTCTGACTGCAAGTTTAAATTAACTATATTGTATATGTACCTGTATAAAAAAAGTGTTAGATCTATATTTAAAGGTTAAAAACTTGTTAAATAAATTCGTATGGAATATGCAATTCTGTCCAAAGAACACCTCTGCTATAATGCTAGAGGAAAAAAAATAACAATTCTCACAGTGTTGGTTTTATTTCACTTCTTTGGAAAAAATCTAACCTTCTTACACGCATTTTGATTTTGAAGTGAGCAGTGGCAGATGATCCGATTAGCTTCTCGCTGGATGGAGCAGCAGTAAAATTGGGAGAGGCACCTTAATGCTCATACTTATGTCTGCAATAGCGGCTATTGAAAACCCGGCCCTGGCTCGGGGTGTCTCCATCACCAGCCTCTCCTGCATCCCAGTGCAGCAGGGACCTCCGGGCTGGGGACCACGGGGGCCGTGTGGGCATCAACAGCCCTTTGGCAGGTGGTGTCGGGGGGAGAGGTGGCTGGGGGGGCACATCTCACTGGGTGGGAGGGAGGAGACCCCCCCTCAGTGGGGCTCTGCCTCTGGGGACGTGCCGTGGTCCTGTGCGCGGTGCCTGTGGTGCGGTAGAGCTTCTGCCCATCACGGGGGGCAGTTCCCCGAGGCCACGCTGGTCCCCTCTGCACACCTGGAGTTTGCCACGGAAGGAGACGCACGACAAGCCAGCACGGATCAGAGGTAAAGCTCCCCTCTCCTGGGATTATTCCCTTCCCTTGAAGTTGGGAACAGAATTAAACCCACTGGAGACAGCCCCACACAACACATCTGCCCAGCACAGCCTTTCCCCAGGTGATCAAGTGCAATGGAAACATAATAAAAAGAAATAAATTAGAGTCATTGGAATGATCTATTTGGCTAGTTTTTTCGATAAGAAATTTAACTCTGACTTTTTGAAGGGCTTGTGTCAGACAGAAATTCATTCTCACCCTCCTGTAAATCAGGTTATATTTTGCTGCACAGGAAGCGTGTCGGGCTGGTGTCTAATGTGTTAGGGACTGAGCCTATCTGCACAACTGTAAATATGTATGTACATATGGTTTCTAAGAGGTTGGTTTGTTGTTTCAGTGCTTTCAAACCGGTGATTGATTTGCTGCCACCTCCCCTTCCCTGTGCCTGGGTGCCAGCACCCATCCTGGGCAGGGGCGTCCCGCTGGGGGACTTCCCCAGGCTCGGCTGGGGAGGGCAATACTCTGTCTCCATCACCACCGGCAGCACCCGTGGCCGCGGTCTCTAATTTAACACCATTAATACAGAGACCAGGAGAGGTAATGAGTTCTAAGCAGTTCTCTTTATAATCCTAGCAAGACTCCACATAAATCATTAGCATAACGCCTGCCACTGCCTTTAGATGAGTTTTATACAGATTTTAGGTGGTTTACACAGTTTTTATGCAGTATTAAAGCAGGAGGAGTGTTTTCTGCTGCTCGTGATCCATCTCAGCTTGACTCATGTGGAAATGTGTGATGCCTCACGTGTTCGCCTCCCGCCTGTGCTCCTGCTACAGTGACGATGCTGGATGCGGGTGTCCCAGGCCCCCAGTCCCTGCTGGGCTCCCCTTGCCTGCCGTGCCGCAGCCGTGCGTGATGCCGGTGGCACACTGGCCCAGGGCAGGTGTGAGCCATGCCCCAGCTCATCCACACCAGCCAGGATTTGGGGGATTTACACCATCTCAGCAGTGCCAGTACGCTCAGGAATGCAGTCATGGGTAATTAAAAGGGCTTTTTATTTCCTTATTACCACATTTCCACTGCGTTCTCTCAACTTTTGCCTTCCAAGAGCAGAAATTAGTTCATTTAGAAATTTTTATTAAAACACAACGATTTCTGAAAAACACGCAGAGATTGCTATGGTCTCTCTTCCACGAACCAGTCCATCCCCAGCATGGCGTAACCTCCCACTGGTTAGGTAAGCCTCGTGGTGTCCTTTATCCACTTCAGGTACTTGGAGACCCTGGTGTAGATGCCATATTTACCTGGCTTGGCACATTCCTCGCCCCAGCTGGTGATCCCCGTGAGGAACCAGGTGCCCTCAATCTCAGTGGTGTAGGGACCTCCGCTGTCCCCCCCGCAGGTGTCACTGCCCCCGGCTGAGAAGCCTGCGCAGAACATGTTCTGCAGGATGGTGGTGGAGGTGCTCTTCAGGCAGGTCGGCCGGTCCACGAAGGGCACCTTGAGGATCTGGAGGGTGGTGGCCGGCCGGCCGCGGAAGAGCGTGCTGCCCCAGCCGCTCACCGTCCCCATCCCGAGCTTCAGCAGGGCATTGGTGAAGTCCCGGTTCCCGATGCAGATGGGGGTGACGTAGCTGTTGAAGCTGAGTGGCTGGTCCAGCTCCAGGAGGGCGATGTCATTGTGGTGCTTGTTGATCGTAGCATCGTATGTGGGGTGGGGAAGGATTTTCACCACCTTGCGCCATTGCTCCGTGTTGTCTTCCTCGTTGGTGTTGTATTCACCTGCGGAGACAAATGTGGCTTGGGCTCCATGGCTGGGCCAGTGACCATGCCCTGAAGATGCCACCCCAATGTGACACCACCCTGATGTGGTATCACCCCAGCCGTGTGGTTGCAAAGGGATGATCACTGCACACCCCAGCCCTTGGGAAGCTCCAGGCCTGGTGCCACCAAGGCTGCTTGCTCCTTGTCGAAGGGCGTTGGAGGTTCCCCCGTGGCAGCATGTCCTCGGTCCCCACAGCCAGCAGGACCTGGACCCCCCGATGTGACACCAAGCATGTGCCGGCTGACCAAGTGCCAAAGGTCCAGATGGTTTTGCCAAGGTTAGTCGCATTGTGGCTGTTCTCAGGATTTAGCACCCTCAAAGAGATGTAAGAGGATGTTGCCTAAGCATCAAAGTGGGGAAAGCCCCTAGAAATAAAAATCATTGTTCAAAATAAACTAGTGAAAAGAAACCTGACCTTGCCTTTTCCAAAACCCCACAGCCACAGAGGGCTATGGACTACCCACCCCCTGCCCCCGATGCTCACAGGTGCCCCAGGTCCCTGCTGCCCTGACGAGGCTCAGCTGGTTGCAATTACAGGGTGATGCTGGCGGCTCCAGGCTCCTGTGATTGAGTTGCCAGCAGCCTGTTTCCTCCCCTCCCAGCTTGTGTAACAGGTAGAGGGAAGGGAAAATGTTCTGTGGTCTCAGGCCGGCAAGTGGGCAGCGTTTGGGTCTGTCTGCAGCCGAATCCCCTCTCCTGCCTGTGCTGCAGGCTCTCGAGCAGGATGACTTTTCTTCGCAGCCCAAGAGTCTCAGGGGGCGTTTAACCCCTGCTGCCGTACTGCTCCGTGCTTTGCTGTGATCTCCAGAACACACCGTCTCCTCTAAACAATATCTGCAGCGCTCCTGGCCCTGGCAGCGTCCTGTGTCTGCTGTGTCTGCCTGCGCGGAGCGGCGCGGAGCCCGGCGAGAGAGGTGAGGCAGCTTTCTGCGGTCGCATTAATGCCGGTGCCTGACGAAGGCGGCTTTGGTGGCTGGTGCTGCCGCCGTGCTCTGCAAGGGGCTGGTTGGTTTTGTTTGTTTGTTTGTTTGCAGCAGAGTGTGAATGTCAGCCTCCTCGCAGGCTGTGTTTCTACAGTGTCGAGGCAAGACAGATGTGGGGGAGACTTTTAGGAGGTTTTTCTTATTCTACAGCTGCTTGCTATTGCTGGGGACCTGGATATATGCTTTAGGGAGAAAAGCGGAGAGGTAAAGGATAGGGGAGGGGAGTGCTGCTTCCACCCCCTGCTGTTGATTTTTGGGCCTCCCAGGATGCTATAGACACTTAGCATCCTTAGCTACAGTGTCAAGGCAAGACAGATGTGGGGGAGAATTTTAGGAGGTTTTTCTTCTGCTACAGCTGCTTACTGTTGCTGGGGACCTGGAAATATGCTGCAGGGAGGAAAGTGGAGAGGCAAAAGATAGGGGAGGGGAGTGCTTTGTCACCCCCCTGCTATTGATTTTTGGGCCTCCCAGGATGCTATAGACAAAGCTGAACACTTAGCATGAATGGACGTGAAGGAATGGGATGTTGCCCGTGCAGTGTATGCGGTGCAGGTGTGAATCCAGTAGTCCCTGAAAGCCCTACAAAATCCTGTTTTGCTTTCTTGACTTGCTGCCGGGCCACAGTCCTGCCCTGGAAGCCCCGCGGTGCCGCAGAGCGGTGTGAAGGTAGTGTGAGGGGAGGGATAACATCTCCTAAACAGAGCAGGGACGTGACGTGCAGGGGAGAGGCGGTTTGCATGCAGATGCAGCAGATGCCAAACCTCTGTTCAGGTGGAAATGTGTTTTTCTGGGGGGAGACTGTTTTTGCCCAGGGTATCTTGTGCTTTCTCACACTAGTGGGTGCAAGGCTGGGCTTTGTGGCAAAACTGCCTGAAAAGTAGATGGCAAAAAAAAATGCTGTGTGCAAGCCGTGAGCCTCATCGGGGGGTGTCCAGCCCCACGGCACTCGGTCTTCAGGGTCCAGCCTGGAGCTTGGCCGCGTTAACGTGGAAGATGAAGGTGCAGCTGGAGCCGTCTTGATGTGAGCTTATTTCTTCTGTAGGTAGAAACTCAGTGCTTCAAGGCTCGGGTAGAGTGTCATTTTTGTCACACTTCATAGTGTTTAAACTGAAAGTATGACTCTTGCAAGACTCCTCTCAGTGCTGGTTGTAGCAATTATTAATCGCATCAGTGTTTCCCTCTTGTACCCATCAGCATAACCTTTCTACACTAGGTATTCATACAGGGGAGAAAGAAATAATTTGGGGAAGCTGATTCTGCCACAGCTGTGACATGTGGCACCGTGATGCTTGCCAAGGCCCCGTGCTGAGTTATCATCAGGCTGCAACCGCTGGGTACCAAGAGTCGGGGGGGAAACACCATTTTTCAAGCAGATACACCTTTGTTTTGTAAAGTAGAGCCTCACTTGCTGTGCAGTCTGGCCACGCTGCCCCTGCCTAACTTCCCAGAGCCCCTGCTGTAAAAGCATGCTTCCCCACGTGCCATCCCCGTTTCTCTACTTCAATGCATTAATTCTATTTGCTTCTAAAGAGGTTAGAAGCAAAAGTAGTCATCTTCTCCTTGCAAGGAGCTAGTCAGGTTACTGGCACCCCTCTTGGACCAGCCACACAAATCCGTGCTCTGAGAGTTGTGTGAAAACTTCTTGTGACCCCCAAGAAGAGCAGAAATTCCTAGTCAGGTCCTATGTGGCCAGCAGAGATAAAAATCCATCACACCAGCTTGTGAAGCTGGAGAGGGACTGTTTACAAGGGCATGTAGTGATAGGATGAGGGGTAATGGCTTCAAACTGGAAGAGGGGAGATTTAGATGAGATCTGAGGAAGAAATTCTTTGCTGTGAGGGTGGTGAGCCCCTGGCCCAGGTTGCCCAGAGAAGCTGTGGCTGCCCCATCCCTGGAGGTGTCCAAGGCCAGGCTGGACGGGGCTTGGAGCAACCTGGTGTGGTGGGAGGTGTCCCTGCCCAGGGCAGGGGGTGGCACTGGGTGGTCCCTTCCAACCTAAACCATTCTATGATTTGTTGAAGCAGCATCTCAGCTGAAGTCCACCGGGCTGTCAAGCAGCCTGGGGCTCTCAGGTGAGCTTGCCTGTGGTCAGGTTGAGTTGTGTTTGCAAGATGGTCCAGCAGCTCTGCGGCTTTGAGACCAAGGCCAGACCCAGCTCACCGCTCCCACCAGAGGTGGTGGCACCTGCAGAGACCAGGCTGCTGAAATGCTGCAATCTGCAACTGGGGCCTTGGTGCCCCAAAGCAATTTGTCCCACGTTGCCGCCCATAATGATGGTGTGGGTCCCGGGGCTCTGTGCAATGCCTGGTGCCTGGCCAGTGCTAGCCCTGCCCCACGTCCCTTGCCTGTGCTGGCCCGATGCCACCCGAAGTGCTCACCTGCCACTGCCGTGACGTTGTCACCTGGCTGCAGGCAGTGTGCCGCCGTCACCAACCACTTCTCGTTGATGATGGACGCGCCACAGAAGCCCACGCCGTGGCTGTTCACCAGGTGGATCTGCGGGAGCAGAAGGCAGGGACATCCCCGGGTTTGTGTAAATCGGTGGAGAAGAGGAGTGGGACGCAGGGGTTTTGTTTGGCTGTAGGGCAGGCTGTGTTCAGGTTGTACAGACGCAAAGACGCTGCTCCTCGGGGAGTCCCTGCCCCTCGGTCCCCTGCTCTGTGCAGGGGGTGGCCAGCACCGCCCCACACACGTGTTAGTGCCCCATTGCGCTTCTCCTCCCTCTGCGGCCGGGCTGGGAGAGCCGACAGCCCCGAACACAAACCTCAGCATAAAACTGAGGGCAGCCGAAATACAAGTGCGTCCACACGTACCTCTTAAAAGTCTTTTGCCAGTGACTCGATCTTAACTGGTTAACTAGGGACAAAAATCTTAACCACCCATTCCATTTGGGCATCGAACTGCCTCAGTACGGGGCACAAGCCAGGACATCCCTTATGCTAAAACTTCTAATTAAATTGATGAGCTTTAAAAGAAGGATTTCTTTATAATTCATGTGAGGTGGCTCATCACTGTCCATCTGCCTCGAGTTTTCCACGTCTTTACTCATTTGATGCCTCGTTAGGCAGAGCCGGCTGCACTTCAAGGAGCTCCATATCCATAAGGAAGAGGATGGAGCTTGCCCATGGCAACGAGCTGCTGGCCACGGGAGGGCAGCGCAGGCTGCTGGTGGCCCAGAGTGCTCGTGGAGCAGCCAGAGAGGAAACAGGGACATGGTTTATAAAGCTCTTGGCTGGGATCTGAGCCCCACAACCACCCCCAAGCACCAGGGGGAATGTCGCATCCCTCCTGGCTGCTGCTGCAGCCCAGCAGGCCGAGTATCTTCACTTGCCAGCTGGCAAAAGAGCAACTGAGACTTTTTTTTCAGTGGGTGCCTGGTGAGGTAAAGGTCTCCACGAACAGAGGCAACTAGCCAGGCTTGGTGGGCTTGTAGCATGTGATTTTGCATGCTTTATGGGTACTGACTTCTCGTGTTTAACTTTCTGGTTCTCCTCTTGACTTACTGAGTGGTGCCAGCATCACCTGTGGTTTGTCCCACAAAGGGCTGTTGCACAGAAAGCTCTCTGTGGCTAGGGCAGCGGTACGGCCTCTGCCTTTTCGACACAAAATATGACATCCCAACCAACCTCCGGCTGCTGCTTCTGGTGGCCGTGTATGTCCCCAACACTTTACTGGCTTTTTTAGCTCTGAAATGGAGGGCAGGTTCTTGCTCCTGACCTTCCTACAGGCACCCTGCTCACTGCTTTGCTCCCTCAGCAGACATAGCGGGATGGGCTCATCTGCGTGAACGGGCATTTACGTCCCTGTGCGGGCACCTTTTCATGGACGTGGCCAGTGTGGGTCTGTGCTAGAGCTTGCAACAGAAAGAGATTTGCCATTGCTAAAACCTCATCTGAAATTATTATTTTGCATTCTCAGCCACTGAGGTTTCTGCATTTGCTGAAGCCAGAGTAGAATTTAGGGGCAGTAGATGACTTTAAAAAAGATCCAAGCCAGGAGCTACCTTTCATTTTGCCAACAATTTAGAAGTATTTGCAGAGGGGTGGGTTGGAGGGGGTTTCTTTGCAGCCCCCTCCCTTGCCTGAGATGTCACTTTTGGTGAAATAGAGATGACTTGGGTGTCACAAGTTGGATTTGGTAGATGTCACACAAGGACAGATCCTGTGTTGGCATAAATTATCATGGATCTATTGAAACTGATGGAGCCCCAAAATGAGCTGCATTGTTCCTTGCAAAGCTGTGCCTTGCAAAGCTACCCTCCCTCGGCATTTGGCTTAATCTTGGTAAATTCATGGACTACCGGGGAATCTCTTGCTATAGCTCAAATGCGGCTCCTTTGTGCCCCGCCAGGTAAAGCTGCTGTAACTCCGACTTGCAGACTTTTGCCAGGGCAAGTTTTGTTCTTGGGGCATAAAACCGTGTATAGAAAGAAGTTGTGCCCCTGTTAGACTTGAGATCTATCGCTAAACTAACCTCAGAGACGGGCTTTGGGTGTGTAGAAGGAAGATGATGCTGCATTCAGAAGGAAATGAATAGGAGAGCTGCAGAAATAGCCAGTACCTGCCAAGGCACCTCTCCTCTCATGCTGTCTGATCCGCCCACAACCCGGGTGCCCGTCTTAATTATCGGTGTGATTTTTGTGGTGGCAGCGGTGGCGGTGGTGCTGGTTTCTGTGATGTTGTCAAGCTCCTCGTCATGATCATCATCGTGGTCAATGGCGGTGATGTTCCAGTGCTCAAAGGTGTTTATGGAGCGGGTGAGCTTGCTCTTTGCTTCAGGAGCCGTGATCCTCCCACAAGGATATGGCACTGGGAGAGAAAGAGTCACGGTTACAACTGGCTGGGCATCACGCTGAGGGTTACAGTGATCTGAGGAGGCAGGTCCTGCCTCATCTCACACTCTGTTTTGGGACCAATGTGGGAGACGTGGAGTCCCGGTGCAGGTGATATGTAAGAGCAGTAAAAGCATAAATTGTTTCTGGGCTTTAGAAATGACACCTGGATCACAGACTGGCAGGGGTTGGAAGGGACCTCTGGAGATGATCCAGTCCAACCCCCTGCCAGAGCAGGGTCACCCACAGCAGGTGGCACAGGAACGCCTCCAGGTGGGTTTGGAATGTCTCCAGAGATGGAGACTCCACCACCTCTCTGGGCAGCCTGTGCCAGGGCTCTGCCACCCTCACAGGAAAGAAGTTCCTCCTCATGTTTAGGTGGAGCTTCCCATGGTCAAGTTTGTGCCCGTTGCCCCTTGTCCTGTCACCAGGCACCACTGAAAAGAGCCTGGCCCCATCCTCCTGACACCCACCCTTTCAGTATTTATAAGTGTTGATAAGATCCCCCCTCAGCCGTCTTTTTTCCAGACTGAGCAGACCAAAATCCTGCAGCCTTTCTCCATGAGAGAGGTGTTCCAGTCCCCTCAGCATCTTGGTAGCCCTTTGCTGTCCCCTCTCCAGCAGTTCTCTGTCCTTCTGGAACCGGGGAGCCCAGCACTGGACACAGCACTCCAGGTGCTGTCTCCCCAGGGCAGAGCAGAGGGGGAGGATGACCTCCCTCCACCTGCTGGCCACACTCTTCTTGATGCCCCCCCCGGATGCCATTGGCCTTCTTGGCCACAAGGGCACATTGCTGGCTCATGGTCATCCTGTTGTCCCCCAGGACTCCCAGGTCTCTTTCCACCGAGCTGCTCTCCAGCAGGTCACCCCCAACCTGTCCTGGTGCAGGGGGTTATTCCTCCCCAGGTGCAGCACCCTACACTTGCCCTTGTTGAATTTCATAAGGTTTCTCTCTGCCCAAATCTCCAGCCTGTCCAGGTCTCTCTGGATGGGGGCGCAGCCTTCTGGTGTGTCAGCCACCCCTCCCAGCTTTGTGTCATCGGCAAACGTGCTGAGGGTGCACTCTGTCCCTTCATCCAGGTCATTGATGAACATATTGAGCAGGGCTGGGCCCAGTACTGAACAGCTTTGAAAAAGAGGAAGGGTTGTGAGGGAGCGTGTTCCCAACGGGAGGGTGCAGCTGTGCCTGTATTTTGTGGGATGCTGAGGGACATACCCGGGAGGCAGCCGGGCGCTTGGCTGACATTCCTACAGCAAGTAGCTCCAGTACAATAAAAGTCCAGCTGGGAGAGGGCAGGAAATAGTATCTGCCAATTGTACAGCTAATCCTGCTTGGCACCAAGGTGAGGAAAACATTAATAAACTCTGTTTCGAGTTGTAGATTTTCTCTGTTAATGAAGATCTCAACTGTAGGCTCGCTTCAGACGAGCTCTTCCCATTTCTCTCCTACGCAGTGTGTGCCAAATTCCTGCTGATAGTGGCAGTCAAAATAGTAAATAGCATCAGGCATTGTCTTTCATCTGAAAAGCTTTCGACAGCACTGTGCAAACAGACATTAGTGTGAAATCAGATGTAAGTGTGGCCTACGGAGACTTCATTGTTTTTTTTTTAAACTGTCCGCTTTAGGAATAGGGCTCAAATAAGTGCTGAGTGATGGAAAGTGCCACCCGTGAGGTTAGGCTAGGAAATGAAGGTTTCAGAGCCAACAAAAGCTAAGCTTTTGCAGGAAGGGCAATTACCCAACCTGAAAGATGATCTTATCGCTAACAGTCAAACTTTCTGGTCCGGTGAAAGTGATACAGTGTGTTGGGCAACACAGGCCTGAGCTCTTAATGTTCTCCATTAACGGAAGGACTCCCAGCATAAGATACTTCCTACGCTGATTGCTGAAAGTCAGCGCTTTTAGGAGCTGAAAGTGTTCCTGGCTGCAGCTATCAGACCTTCAGAAACCAACTCACCCGTGCAGGTGCCTGCACGCTAGCTTAGGTGTGCAAATCTGGTACTCTCGGGTGTCAGAAATACGACAGCATCAAATGTTAAATTGACTTTAGGTGACAAAATATTTCTCTACTCGGTCTCCTCTTTCCTCTACCAGACGTGCTTCTGAGAGAGATGTTCATGCCCAATTAACTTGCTGTGTTGCGGTGGGTTGGGATTGCTCGTGTCGGTGTGGTTCGAGATAGCCTAACAGCCTAGGAGCAGGGTAAACTTGGGGAATATAACAACAACCACCTATGCTTTAGCCCTTTCTGAAGTTGCAACCTCAAGCGATGCATTTCCCCTCCACCCCGCTCAATACCACAGAGTCTAGTTTCTGTCAAGGGTCTTTGCGTGCAGGCACACACTGCTGGGAGGACAGCACCACCACAAAGCTTTGCTTGTTTCCACCCAACTCAGGTAATGATAAGACACTGTGTGATGGCAAGCCATGAAAAGGACCATCAGGAGGATTTGCAGTAAGAAAGATTGTCTTTTGTTCTGAAAAAGCCCGGAGCACCCTTAATTTAGCATCAGTAACTAAATAGTAGCTCCTCTTGGAAGAACAGGGGAGCGAGCTCTGGCTGGCTGGACACCAGTGCGTATGCTGGTGTAGCTGAACGTCACACTTCTGCCTCCAGAAAACTACTGATCCATATCTAGAAATATAAGATGGCTGCAAGTGGGAGAGGTACCTGTGTGAGCGGCCATCTGAAACGAGCATTTACCTTGTGAAAAATTTCCAGACAACTACCCTCCTTCTCCACGCACCTAGGCTAAAAAAAGGAGGTTTAAATTGTGTCCTTCAAACCTGACCCCATTGGGAAAGTGAGGGGTCAGGATCTTTTGCTAAGCAGGAAGACAAGGCTGGTCTCTATCAGGATATTGCATTTCTATGAGATTCGTGTACCTAAATTCAGGACAAGACCTTGGAAACTGTCACCCAAATCTCTTAAAAACACTTTAAAAGCTAACCTGTAGGTTCACAGGACTTTCCGTCTTCATGAAGCCTGTAGCCAGCAGCGCAGGAACACACAACTTTCTGCGGTGGGTCATGCCTGCAAAAGTGCTTGCAGCCTCCATTTTTGATTGCGCAAGTGAAGTCTGAAAGAAATGAAAATGAAACTGTGAAAGCCCTTTTGAAATACAACAGGTTAGAGATGTGTGGGGACTTGGACCTTCAGACTCAGCCTATAACCCAGTCTGGTTGTTCCAGACTATGGAAAACGGGTGCTTGTTTGCAAGGAGAGTGTCCTCCTTCCAAATCACATCCCTGCTCGCAATGAAGGAGCAGCGGGCACCTGTTTGAGAAGGCAGGTTGAAGAATGGCCCTATGAGAGGTCCTGGCACAGCCTCCTCCTGCCTCCAACAGCTGCGTGCTGTCTGAAATCTGGCAGCCTGACCGTAAAGGACTCCTGCAAATATTTGGTTACAAGCCATGTGATTTCCCCACTGTCGTGCTGCTTTCCTCCCCCTTCGTGCTTAGGGCAATCCAGCCCTGCTGCGGATGCTGGTGGAGCAAACCCTGAGCCCAAGTAGGGCTTCGTCCTGGGATCATTGCTGGGCTCCGAATTTAAAGCCATATGTTTTTTCTGACATATCAATAGATCATCGCAGCCTGACGTGGAAGACCCATTTCAGCAGGATGTTTGATGAAACGTGTCCTAACCTGAGGCACGGAAATTCCCGTGACTTTTGTGTGTCTTCTCGCGCTCCTCTGTGGTGGGAACACCGTCTCTTGGAGGTGGGAAACCACTAATCCACGGACACCCTTTTAATTCTCAGTGAGTTTTCAAATAACTTCACAGCAGATTAACTCCACTCCTACTTTCTCAAGGACACCCCCCTTCCTGTAGCCATTTTAATGCCATCATTTACTATTTTTACAGAGCTCCTTTTCACGCCTCACTTCTAGCTCTATTTTTGTTCCTGCCTCACTTCCACGAAAAATCTGCAATGAGACTATTTAAATTTGATGCAGCTTTGAAATGCTCTTTTTAACGTACACTCCTCTCTTGCCAGAGCAGAAGCTCAACTAGAAAGAGAATCTTTTATTAGTGCAGCGAGTCTAGCACATTATGCGAGTCGCACAGCCCCTGATTATATTATAAATATAAGAGCTGAATATCCCTCTTGCTTAAATTATCAGCTGTTTGGTTTTCACAAGCTCCTCAACCCATCAGGAAAATATTTGCCTTTCGTTTGCCTTCAGAATCAAGGTTGCTGGTGATAATTATAATTATGAATTTAGCGGAGTGCCATCGAGAGGAGGTTGTGATAATCCTGCCCTGCTCAGCCCCTGCCGCCCAGCCTGGCGTGGGAAGCGGGGAGGAGGAGTGAGAGCATGGGGGGGGCCCATCGGGGTCGGTGGAAAACTCTTGCTTTCACCGGGTAGAGCACGTCGCCCCTGATTGACGGGCAGCCCTGGAAAGGCTCGTGCTGGGGAGATAAAGGAAGGTCTCTGTGTCAACATTTGCGCTGGCAGCCGCAACATGAACAAGAGACCTTGAGCCTGAGTCTCTGCTGAACCCTGCGTAAGAGCAGGCACCTCGGTGCCCAGCAGAGGTGGAGCTGGGGCTCCACCAAGGGCAGGAGAGGACAGGGACATCCGCTCCTCCATCCCCAAGCACGTCCCCCGGTAATCCCATTGCCAACAGGCTGAATTTGCACATTTGTGCAAATTACAGCAAGGCGAAACATGTCTGAAGCAGCCCCCTAGCAGGACGAAGCTCTACGCCCACTTTGATCCGATGGGAGTTCAAGTAGGCCAGAACAACCACAGGACGAGCCCCCAGTACGTACCTATTTCACAGTTTCTGCCTTCGTACCCAGGTGGGCACCAGCACACATAGGAACTTACTGCGTCTTTGCAAATGGCTCCATTTTTGCATGGATTGGGGTCGCACTGATCTCCATCTTGGAGAGAAGACAGGAAAATTAACAAACCTAAGTGCCCACCACAGCTGGTGCCGACCAAGTGCTGGAGCCTTGCTCTGTGCAAGCCTCCTGTTAAAGACGAGCAGGAGACCGCACGCCTCCCATCTTTGTAGTGGAAAATAAGTCACATCCTGGCACCCAAGTGCACAGCAGACAATGTCAGCGCTGGGTAACACCAGCAGCAGGGCTTTACCCAGGGTCCTAATGATGCACCCCATCCCGCGTGGGTTAATTCCGCTCCTTTCAACAGAACACCTCTTCAGTCCTCTTCATGCCCCATGTCAACAGAACCTCATGCCTTGGCTAAGTTAGGCAAGGTTAGAAGGTTTGCTTCCTCAAGAGTGGTTAGAATTTCCTAATCTGAATTTGTTTAACACTACCGTCTTTGTTCTCTGAAGGTTTGGGCCTGTCCACTTGGGTTTGGAGACCTCTTTGTGTGTTAGGATTGAGAGCCTCGGTCAATTGCTCTAAGTCTTGTACTACTGTTAACCGATTTGTATTTTTCTTCGTATGTCGGGGCTTTTATTTTCACAGTTGCCTACAGCTGAGAAGCTGAGGCTTTAATAAAAACACCCAGTATTGCAAAATTGGTGATGTAACACTTTGGAAGAGAAAGTCAGTGACGTTAAACGACAAGGAAGCGCGCTTTGCAATGGTTGTGCCTTTAAAGGCAAGGAGGAAGGGGAATGTCTTGATGCGTTTGTGTCCTACCAGAAAGCGTGGCTGTTAATGGTGCTTTCGGGAAGGGGCTGGAATGCAAAAGGCGGACTGCAAGCAGGACAAAATGGTTCTGTCTCGTTTAAGGCATGGCGTCAGGGTTTGCGTGGAAGGTGTGGATCGCGGCTGTTGCTGCTGCCTGGCGAGGGCAATCGGGGCTTGGTACCACTCGGGTGCAGTGCGAAGGGTGAGCTCCTGTGGGCTGCACGTGTTGGGAACAGCAGCTTGTAAACTGAGCGGTAAACCAGGCACTTCGGATCACAGGGGAATATATGGCATTCATTAGTTTTGAAGAGCTAATTGGTTACGGTGGCAGGGAAGCAAATGCAGCGTTGGGTTTCAGCAGTTGGTTTTTCAGAGGACAGTCCTTCCATGCAAATGTAACTTCTTTATTTTATAGTCTGGACAGAATAATCTGAATTATTTAAGGCTTTTTAGTGAGATGTTCTGGGCCCTTCGCCAACCTACAAAGCGGTTCATTTATTGAAACGTCCTTAAAATTACTTTCAGATGCTTTAGTGGGCACTGAAATCTTTTTGGTAAGGGACTGAGGAGTTGTCGGGGACGGAGGCTGAAGGGGGGGGGAAAAATACATGGTGGAAAGAAACTGGTGGAGCAGCAAGGGTTTGGGACCACTGGTGTGAATTGCAAACAGCTGTTTGCTGTGATCACGTTGAGGCTCCACTTTAATATGGCATTTCTAGGGATTCACACTGGGCTTGCACGAGGCTGTGCCTTATCTGGAGATCTCTGCTTGAGAACAGAGCATTTGCCTTGTGCTGAAGGGGTGTTAATTCTTGCTGTCGTGTTTTACTCTGTAACCACGGCTGAAACTAGAAGCCCAGAGTATGACCTGGGCTCAACAGATCCAGTGGTCTGTGTGAACTGGTTTTGTTCAGTGAGGTTTTTGAAGCTTGTTCAAAAAAACCCGAACAAAGAAAATGTTTAGTAATTATGTACTTTTTTTTTTTTCTTCAATTTTTATACAAAAGGGGCAGGCCCAGGCTGGGAGGCTGCAGGATTTAAGGTGCGTGACTCTGCCTAGCTCTGTCATAATACGGGTTCTGAATGCTGGAATATACTTTTTTTCAATAAACATCTGCTGCTTCTGCACTGAGAGATGACTATTATGTATTTGGACATGAAGAAAGCAGCTCTTACCAATGTATGTTTTCCAAAACTCCATCTGCAAGGGAAAAAAAAACAAACAAACAAACAAAAAGAGGTTTCCTTTGATTTCTAATTCCTAGGCACTGCCTGACTGAAGTAGTAAAGGGATGACTCCAAAGATAAAGCAAAAGACTTGTAGGAAAACAACCACCTCCGTAATCCCACTGGTGACCAACAAACCTTTAAAGCAGTTCCCCAGCCCGACTGATGGATCACAAATGAGAACAAAACACAATAGATGCCGCACTTGGCCCCTGCAGGTTCCCCCCTTGCTGTTCACCCAAAAGGCTCGTAGAGGCATGGGCTGGGGGGGAACGAGATGTTGCCATTTTGCAGCAGCGATACTCACCGTTTTCTCTGTGTTTTCAAACACCTCTCGGGCTTCTTCAAAGCTGCATTTTTCTTCTATGCATTCTCTCTCGAGGTTCCCAGGAATAACCTCTTCCAGTCTGTTTGAATTGGCTCGCCTTTGCCGCTGCAGAACCGAGCTCGCCTCTTTGTTCTCGATGAAGACTGCAATTCGAAAAGGAACAGGGGCTAGAGAGGAGCACGTGCCGTCGGGTGATGCAGCCGGGATGGGTTGTCGGGGCTCTGTTCTCCCAGAAATCAAGCCCTTTTCATGCATTCAACCCCCCCGCCCCATTGCCCCATGGCCAGGGATGTTTCAGGAGCATTATCATCTACTTGAGGTTTCTTTGGTGTCTAAAAAGTGCAATCCAGAGAATCAAATCTTGGAG
Source organism: Chroicocephalus ridibundus (assembly GCF_963924245.1). Classification (NCBI taxonomy): domain Eukaryota; kingdom Metazoa; phylum Chordata; class Aves; order Charadriiformes; family Laridae; genus Chroicocephalus; species Chroicocephalus ridibundus. The sequence continues at coordinate 20,460,012 of NC_086292.1, forward strand.
AACCAAGAGTGAAGGTAGACAATAGACAGAAATGACTGATGGTGACAGGCTGAAGTTTGATGCTTGAAATTCCCTAAAGCAGATGGTGTGAGTATCTCCTATCATGGAGGCACAGCTCAGAATAAGCTATTTGAGAGGTGAAAATAATAGGCCTTTTCATGCTGCTGCTTGGTGAAGTCTTGTTTGGACACAGAAATTGTCCTGCTTTAACTGTCTCTGCCTTTTTTGGCCATGAAAAGCCATTTGTCTCCGCAAGCAGCTGCGGCCCTTGGAAGCCATGAGCCATTTGCTTCTCCCCCTGCTCCTCGCCCTTGCCCAGGGGTCTGGGTACCACAGTTTCGTGCTGACAGGAGGGGTGACACGAGCCCTCCTCACCCCCTGGGCCAGGTCACATCAACAAGGTGTTGTGCGTCCATCCCCCCTTCAACTTCTGACCAAGCTCCGGTACAGAAACCACCAGCAGAGTGCTGCTGGTGCTGCAGGGACCCCCAGTCTAGGTGGGACGTCCGCGGTGGCCACCAGCCTTCCCATGGTGGCTGCCTGGTGAAGGGCACAAGGACGTGCAGTGCCATCATGGTGCTACCATGAATGGCCTCCCAGCAGGGTCACATGTCCCATCAGCTGGGTCAACAGCAGCAGCCTCCCCATGGCAGCTACCTGGCAGGGTTTGCTCCTCACCCACCTCTTGGAGACCCCCACCTCTGCTGAGCACACTTCTCTAATCCCACCTCTCTAAAAAAGACATTATTCACCCAGAGGATTGTTCCTGCTTTGCCTCTCCTCTCTCTCCACCCTTTCTTAGTGCTCGCAGCCATGTCTCTTTTTGTCACTAGATGGCATGGTAGAGCAGCTCTTCTTGGAGCTGCTGGTGGCCACCCTGGACACGGACCTTTGTCTGGGGGCTCTGTGCTGGAAGGGGTTCAGGCCTCTCTGAGGGCTATGGAGAGCAGGAGCTCAGCTGGGAGGGCAGAGAGGAGAGTGAGGGGCAACTACCAGCCCCTGGTTCCTTCTTATGGCTAACTTCTGATCTTCATCCAGAGCAGATCCCAGCCTCTCTGAATCCACAGAGGATTGGTTCTGTTGAACTCTCATGAGCCCCAAACAGGTTGCTCTGATTTACACCATGCCAGTGATGGTGTAATCAGCCCCTTGACTGAAAGATCTCTCTGCAAGAGACCGAACTAATTGTTTTTGCAATGCTTTTAATCATTGTAGAGCAAGTTTGCACCTCTGCCTTCCTCATGCTAGTGTGGTTTTGGTTAAAAACGAAAAGGAGTGCATTCAGATCCTGACCTTAATCTAGTTGTTTGGCAGCAGATATCGATGGGCAAAGCACTGACCTCTGAAGAAGCCAGGCTTGTTTCAAGCACTGCTGCCCCTGAGGGGGTGGCCGGTCCCCTCCCAGCTGCAGGGTTGTGGTTTACATGTGGGATGTGAAGGTACACCCCCAAGCAAGGCTCCCTGGAGCATGGAGTCACAGCTTCGCTGGAGGAGACCTTCTCCCCATGGCATGGGCTGCAGCCTCCACCCTGTCCCCAAGCCGGGCAGAAAAGGCTAAGGTGAGAATGGTGGAGTGGCCTCCCTTGGTTTTATAGCCCTATTGGGATCTCCATGTGCTTAGTGTCTGGGGTCCCGATGTGAGCATGGCTGCACATCACCCCGTGTGAAGAGAGGCAGCTGCGTTAGACCTTCTCCTTCATCTCTTCCCGGTGGGATGTGCCAGGCACCTGCCGTAATTAACCCATTTAATGGTGAGAACTCATTTTAATGAATGCAGCTTTGCCTCCCTCAGATCCCTCTAGGCTTTCTCAGTTGCTTACTGATCCCACATGCTGCTTTACAAGGTAAACCTGATTTGAACTGAAGGTTGCAGGCCCCATGGTGTCACAGATGCGGTACTCAGCCTGGCTGGAAACCATCCTCACACCAAGAATATATTTACACATGACTTATCAACTTCTGAACCGGTATCTGAGAGAAGAGATGGGTCCCTGGGCCAAGGGGACGTGGGGGTGGATGTGTCCTGCCAGCCGAATATCGTACTTTCTAGGAGGTACACCTGGATGGGTGGTGGTACCAATAGGAGGTTCTGCTCACTTTTCATTGCTAAGCAAACATTTTGGGAAAAGGTCCTTTTTTTTAACCTGTTACTCGCCACGTTTTAATGGAAGAAGAAAGGCCAGCCTTGCACCAAACAAGTACTCACCCTGGATGTGAACCAGCCTCTGCTGGAACTGTTGCTGCTACAGATAAATCAAGCAACAGCCTGCATTACTATGTGTGATTGCCTACATCCATCAACCGCTCTATCTTGTCTACAGTTTTGGCTGCGTCTTACAGTCTTTGTTAAATTCACGCTGGGTTTGGCTTTAAACAGTTCTCGCAGTGGCAAATCCAATGACTGTTTTATGGCTGTGAGTACTTGTTTGTACTCCAGGACAAAGCGGCGGCACAGGCAGAGGTGTGGATGTTACTCCGCCAGCAACACTCTCCCCTTTTTTCCCCCTTCTCTGTGTGGGTGCGTGCATTCTAAAATGGCTGAATCAAGCTCTGAAAGCTTAAAAGCCGCAAAAAAATTAAGAAAAATCCCATTCTTAAAATTAATCCCTGTGACACATTCTGCGTAACATCAGCATAGAAACTATTATTTCATTCCCAAGAAAAGAACCAGAGCTTTAAAGAGAGGAGCTATAAAACGCAGCAACCCCTCTGAGCTCTCGTCTCTTACGAGACTGCACGACCTGTCCCACCGTCAAGTGGCAAACTGTCCCTTCGCCTGTGCCACTAACCCCCCCGTGCCCAAAAGTGAAGGACTTGCTAGGTTTTAAGTGAACCCACCTGTACTTTCAGCAGCAAGACACGCTCCCAGAAGACAGACGGAGAGTACGAGGGGGATATTTGCCATCTTCTTCCCACTGCCCAAACCTCTCACTGACAAATTGTTCAGGTCGTGGAGTTCAGTCAATAGTTCCAAAGTGCAAGTGCTTGTTTATTTATTCTGGGTAACCCTTTAATTTAAGGTCCCCAGATGTGCCATTGGCGAGGCTTGCAATGGCAGCACGGGTGTTATACAAGAGGACATGTCCATGTACAAGAAGCCTGATAGGAAATACCAGTCCTTGGGCTCATCTTCTGCCCTTTAGGATATTACTGCCATTTTTGGGGGGAGTTGAGCATGAGACAACAATAAATTAGCTCAGCTTCAGTGAACTTCTTTAAAGGACTGGATTTCCTATTCCTATCTGGGTGATGTTGTTGGTCATAGAAAAGTCCACAGTGGCATTTTCAAAGGCTTCAGCATAGTCCACATTTTGTCCAAAAGAGGCAGCACAATCCCCTTGAAGGACCACCCTACAGATGATGCTTCCTCTGGGGGACCAGGTACCCTTGGAGCAGGGCTGTGCCAGCCAGCATGGTTTCACGCAGGTTATCTAATTAAAAACCTGGATGAAGCGAGGTGAGACTACTGGTTCGCCATCCATATCTGCAGGGGCAAACCCTGGAAATACCATGGAGTTTCCTAGGTCCTGTACTTGAGGCCACAAGAGGGGACCCGCAGCTGGGTGGCTTGGGCAGTGGGCTGGTGTAGGGATGTGCTGATAAAATGCTGCATTTGGAGCAGGGAGAGTGTCCAGGGTAGGTCCACAGGCTGCTCCTCATCCACACTGGCCAAAGAGTGGATGAAAGGGAGGGAAGATGAGGGAAATAGGAAAAAAAAAAAAAAAAAAAAAAAAAGCAGGTTTTCATACAGAAAAGAAAGAGCGGGTTTTCATATGAAACCATTCATGTTCAATGGTGGGTTACTTACAACTTGTAAGACCCATTTCTTCCTTTTTCCTGGCTTTCTTTTAATGTAAGAGCTATTTCAAGGTGAGTAATTACTTTTGGGAAAATACCGAATATTGTAAAAAAAGAAATGCAAGATTCCCTTTTGGAAAGGTCAAAAATCTCTGCTCCACGCCTCCTTTCTTGAGGAGCTGCAGGGAAAGCAGGCCAAAATCTTTCATCCCACTCTGGGGAGGGCTTGTGGGCTTTCTGCCAGTGACCAGTTCCTCAAAACCTGCTTCCCAGTTCCTGCTTCTCCCTGTAATCCCTCCATGGAAGGGGCAGAATTGAAATCTGTCATTGCTCCCGTGCGTGTCTGGGGCTTGCAGTGCTCTGCCCAAAGATGAGAGGGTCTGGGACAAAGGAATTTTAGGGCAGAACTCAATTTCTGAGTGCTGTTGCCTTGTGGTATTGGCTCTAATAGTGTAAGAGAAGAGCGTCGAGAGGCTTGTTAAAGCAGAAGAGCTAGAAGAGAGGAGCTGGCAGGTTTTACTAGTTGCCAGCAAAGCAAGATGGATATTCTGCTATTGTCAACGCAAGAGAATCAGTCCCACAGCACATTTCATGGCACTGTGAGTGCTCACCAGCAGGATAACGCCATCCGGTGAGACGCCCAGTACGTTCCGTGCTGGATGTGCCCGTGTCTCGCAGGCCAGAGAGCTGTTAGCTGCTACGAGGCTACAATAGCCCTTGGGTAGTTGTTAAAGTGTTTGCTCGAGCTTATGAACCATAAATTCTGTGCGCCAAAAAAATTAAAAATGTTCTTTCGCGCAGCAAATGGGAGAGAGGTTTATGGTTGCGTGGGTATTTGGAGTTACTTTTGTATGCAGAAAGGACCGATCAGCCACAGGTAAATATGAGATGCTGAACGTGAGTTACAGCCTTGTGAGATCTGTGTTGCCTAGGCGGAAAAAATCCTTTATTTTCCCTTTCTTGGGCAAACAAAAGGTCCTGAAACCTATAATTCATCTTCTTTCTTCTTGTTCCGTTTGAAATGATCTTTATTCTTCACCGACAGTAGCTTTTGTTATCAAATTTCTGTGGTAGATAAATGAGTTAGGGTGAGGTAATGTGCTGTTGATGTAAATTGAATGCAAAGTGAAGAAGGTAATGATAATCTCTCATTTTCTGTGCATAAGAAAATGCAAATGTGAGGAAATAAATTGAGCTAAAATGCTGAAACAATACATCTCCTATCAATAAAGAGGAGTGTAGAGAATGGCCTGCCATAACAAAGGATAATTAGAACCTCATTACTGTAAATATTTTACTTTAGAACATAGGTCAGTCAAATTATTTTTGGTTTATGGTGTATATTTCACTTGTAATAGTACTTGCAACTTTATTGCTAATTAATCTTCACAGAAAATGCCAACATCATTAGAATAAACAAGGCTATTAATACAAATAATTTCTATTGTTTACTACTATTGCTGTCAACTTCTGGGGCACTAAATTGAAAGCAAAGTGTTTCTTTTTATTTGTATTTGCAAACAAAATCCCCTAGAATTGCGATCCCCAGCATGGGCACTTGGGAGATGAAAGCTTTGCTGTTTAGGTGGGTGACATCAATTAAATATCAGATCTGGCTTTGTTTCGACTTAGTGTTCTACGTTCTCTAAAGAAGACTATTTAAAATACACCAACCAAGTCATGTTCCTTCCTGTTAAAAAGGCTTTCTGTAGCAATGAGCTCTTGGGAGACATCTCTTCTGGTTTGAGTTGATAGGTTTGGGGTGGGTTTTTTTTGGAAATATCCCTTTTTTTTGTTGGAACAAAACGGTCCCACACATGCGGTTGTTGGACGTATGGTTGTGTCAAAGGCTGAAGGGGCTGGCAGGGACACAGGGTAGCATGTTCCCGGCAGGGTCACCACCTCGGGCTTGGGGACTGCACATCTTTCAGGGAAGCTTTCTGCTGCAAAGTGAAATGAAGTTTATGAGAAGTCAGAACGAGGAAGCTATTTCCATTTTAATCTGATAGATTTTTTTTTTTTTTTAAATGTGCTCTGGCTGCACTGATCAATAATGTTAAACAGCCTGATGGCTTGAAGATCTTGTTAAATGATTGTTCATAATCTCCCTTGTCTCCAAATGCACTCTTTTAAGCGAAAGATCCTTGCTCAAAACCTTAAGCAAATTGCAATTTGCCCTTGTCCTCTAGATAGCTATGGTAAGTAATCCTTCCTTAACCAGCAGCAAACAAGCCATTTCTGAAAAAAACAGGGAAAGTAATGCTTGATCTTTGTTTTATTATTTTTTCTTCTTTCTTTGACTACTTTGAAGTCCCAGGCTTTTTCTGGAGCAACGATTGTGGGAAGTTATCCAAATATAGAGGCAGCACAGCCATGGAGTCCTTTGCAGTGCCTATCATTCTGTTGTAGTCATTAACATACTGGAGAGAGTACCACTTCTGTAAAAAGTCCCATGGCCACTGAAGATGGCTATGGAACATGTTGCCCAGAGAAGCTGTGGCTGCCCCATCCCTGGAGGTGTTCAAGGCCAGGCTGGACGGGGCTTGGAGCAACCTGGTCTGGTGGGAGGTGTCCCTGCCCAGGGCAGGGGGTGGCACTGGATGGTCTTTGAGGTCCCTTCCAACCCAAACCATTCTGTGATTTTAAAAAAAAAAAAATACTAAGGTCTATTTGGACATCAGTGGTGTTGGTGACCTACCCCAGATGAGGATGTGCCCTCAGCTTTCACAGGCGGGATGCAGAAGCCTTGTCCCCGTGGCGGTGGCTCTGGGCTGGTGGGATCGCAGGCGCAGGGAGATGCTGCTGCGGACTTCAAAGCTGGGCAGTGGGAGGGTTATTCAGGCAAAAAGGAGGTGGCTGGCTTTGGCAATGTGAAATGGCAACCAGGACCATCCCTTCAGTGACAGCAGCATACAGCTTGTGCAGGAGCAGTGCTGGTTTATAGGTCTCACATCTCTGAGAACCTCTTCCCTACTCCCCTGATCCATCTCCAGGCTTTCAGTTCCTGTGTGTTGGGCATTTTTATTCTGCTTTTATGCAGAGGCTTGAATACTTGTGCCAAGAAACAGGCTCCCCTTGCTGAATTCCCTCCAGACACATCCATCGCGGTTAGCACTTAAGCTCTGTCCCTCCCATTTTATTCCATTTTTAATTAGACTCCTGAACAGGAGCACAGAGCAAACTCCACTTTCATCTGGGAGACCCTGTGCTGTGAAATATTTACGGGAAGTAAATAACTGTCAGAAAGTAAATAAGTCCCTGACTCTACATGAGTGTAAAAGTGCTTTGAAATAGTCTCATTCGAATAAAAGCTTCTCATGTTGAGTGGCAGTAAGAAACAGCAACACAGGCAAAAAATTCCCAATGTAGAAGGTAAACACAATTACTAATTCATGGAGCAGCACGTTTCACAGTAGCAGCTTTAGTATCTTTCTTTTCAGCTTGATTTAAAATAGGCCAGATTAAAAGGAAATCTGGATTTGGTTTGGTCATCATCTTTTCAGAAAGTGGAGCGCAAGCACGGCCAGACACACCATGTTGCTGAAGTTATTCTAAATTTAGACTTGGCCGTCTCCACTTCAAGCTCTGAATAAAGCAATGAAACAAAGCTCGGAGAAGGCAGCAGCTCTTGCAGGTTTTGATGGGTCAGGTAGATCACCAAGCTCCAACATCATCGTACAGAACAAGAACTAAGTTAAATATAAGCTCAAAAGCTGGCCCACCGCTGTGCGTGGGATGGATGCTCGTTCTTCGCCAGGCTTGCTGGTGTGAGCTTGAGTTCTGGAGGTTGCTTTGAAACAGATCTCTCTAAGATCTTTCTCCTTCCTCCAGCAAACCCATTGCTCCCATCTGCTGATGGCATTACTAGGGTAGTGACCTAGAGAAATACTCCTGGGCCAGGACTGTTAATAGAGGCAGGTTAACTCCAGCCAGCAGCATCCAACTGAGCAGAGGGAACTTGTTCCCTTCTTCACTCATGGGAGGAGATTCATCCCACCTTGCTCTGATGCCTGTTGTCAGAGGAGGGAGGCGTCTCTCTCTCTTGCTCTCCCTTTCTGGTGATTAGAAAAGGAGCCTTGATTAACAGTTTATGCTCTGTGTCAAACTTTATTTTTGGGAAGTTAAAATTGGGGTGAAAGGAGTCTCAACCAGCACATCCAAACCCGCCTTGCACTTAACTCCATGCTGAGCCGCCTTTTCTTTCTACTGTCTTTATAATTTGCCTTCTTGGCCTTTAGGGACAAAATTGTCTGTGGTATTAACATTAAAATTGAAGGGGAGGATATGTAGACAAGAGATAAGGGTGTTTCTAATCTGTGTATCCCTAATTGATACCACCAGCCTGCTCACTGAGACATAGGTTCTTGAATCAGTGGCACTCAAAGCTCATCCCCTGCTCAGTAAGTGTGGTCTTGGAACACCCCTTCCAGCTGATTGACTTAGGAGGGAACCGGAAAAGCTGAGAGCTCTCCCTGTAAGTCTTTGACCCACTGCACGAGGCAGACAATACTTGACATATATTCAGAGAAAGGGACCTCACGGTCTCCACTATCTGCTCACATCAACAGGTATGATGGATGAAAGCACCACTCTGCTTCCAGAGGGAGACACTGCAATTTTTCTCTTGAAATCCCAGGACCGTCAGAGGTATATGATGTCATGAATAGTTAAGACTGAATTGGCCTTTCTAGCGGGTCTGACCTACTTGGGTTTTCTTTTCTGTTCCCCTGACCTAGTGCCCTGGCGTACTTTTCTTGGTAACAGCGCTCGCTAATGGATGGTTGGGTGCTCTGACTTGCCAGCTCTATAACAAAGCCAACAGCGCTCTGCTGTGAAGGTTAATTTGCAGCCAAATTCACCAAGAGAACTAGCCAAACCTCTCTGCACTACTTGGGCTCTATGGTGAAAATTCAAGAAGGATGGTGGTTGTGTACCCAGTGGTTGCTTCAGAAGGGTGATTTTTACTGGTGTACAGTGGAGTCACCTCCCTGATGGGATGACCTGCTGCCATAAAGATCAGCCACGGCTGTTTGCAGGTGGGCTTTCCAGTCTCCGGTGCTAAGAAGGCACAGAAGCTTGGGTTCATCTTTCTGAATTTAATCTCCTAACTTGAATTGCCCAGTCCGGCACCATGGACTCTATAGTTGCAGGAAAGAGGTACTTCTAGAGACCCAAAAGGTGAGGCGCTGGGGGTATGGCTGGGCTTTGAAGTGCATTCCTCCCTGTGTTGGCTCCACATGGAATGTACGGCCCTGTGCTCCAAGTGCGATGGGGAGATGACAGCTCAGTGTCCATACGTGTTTGGTGCCTGTAAAGCTGCTGTGTTGTGCCCATGCTTTGTTCAGAAGATGTTGGGAACCTTGGTAGTAAGAGGATGGACGGACAGTAGGATGCAAAGGGACAGCTGAGGGCTGGAACCCGAGGTGGCTGTACAGAATGCAATGGTGCTTTATCAGATTTGCACTAGTTGAGCTTCTAGTTGAAGTTGCTAATTTAAACTTTACTGCAGATGTCCTTAGAGTTTTTAATTTAAACTAATACAAAGTAACCTTAAAAAGCAGCATGACTATCCTACCTTAGGAAAACTCTCTTGTCTGTTTCTGGCTAGCCCTCTTTGCAATTAAGGTTGTATGACTAATTATGAGTTGAAGCATATTGTAAACTTCTTAAATCAAGTGAAATATTTCACATGCATGGAAATACAAGTGGTTAAAAGATGTGATATCTAATATATGACACACTCTTTCTAAATTAGGCTCATCCCTTTGAAAAAATGCATGAGTTCCACAGCTCAGGCTTAGATCAGAATTTGAAACTGCAGAGAATTATCTTAGAAATCACAAAAAGTATCTCCCAAGGGTTTTTGATGGGTGCTTCTTCACATCGGCTTTTTATCTTGTGTCAAACTCATGGAAACATGGAGAGCTTGTGATGTGTCCTCCTTCTAAAAAGCATCACAGCTCCCAGCTATGAATCCTGATTCAACAGGTAAATGCTCTTCCTAGAAATGAATCTGGGCCTGAGTGTTTCTTATCTTCAAGGCTTTGAGGTTCCCAGCTAAGGTTGCACCATAGAACGGATGCAGGATGGGAACAAAATTCATGTTGCTCTTGTCCAAGTACTGACGTCATCTGGATCCTCTTGTAGATTTAGGGCTAAATTCTGCCACCCCTTTGTGCCAGCAGAGTTTGATTGACTGGAATGGGGCTGCAGGTTTGGCCTTCTCTTAATGGGCCACCTTGCTGCCAAACTCTGGGACTGGGAGTCTGGTGGCATGATAGCGCTGGCTGTCTCAGTCCTTGGATAAAACCAGGCGAGTAAGCAAACCAGCTGGCAGGACTTCACAACCATTGCGCCAACCCCGTTGGTAGTTTGTGCGGCCAACCTGTGAGGACCTACCTCAGCAGTTTAGCCAGGTCACCACCTCTGAATGGTCTCCACTTCTTTTTTCTTCTAATATTTTCTCTGGTTGGTTTGCTGCGGTGTCTGAAGCACACTGAGAACTTCCCAAGCATAACAGCAGGGACTGCGTGTGCGCAAGGAGAGCTTCACAACAGCTACAGCAGATAGGGGTCAGGGAGGTGGGACTTTATAAATCAACAACCTTCATTACTTGCAGCCTGGAAAAAATGAAAGGAGAGATGTACTCACAAAGTAGAGACTTCAGTGGGGGTTCAGGCACTAATCCATAAAAGTCAACGAGTCTGTGCCTTGCACAAGTGACTGGATTCAACCTACCCAGTAAACCCTGGCAGTGCTGCTGGGTCATCCTCCATCAACGGGGACAGCCTGTGTTGGAGCTAAATAAATGTGGTACAAAATGGCACCTAAAGTAGCATGTGTTATCCCACATAGCCATTACCCTGCTCCTTCTAAGGAGGAGCTCTGTCAGCTCCCTCTGTCTCCTCTTCGGGAGAGGGATGGTGCAACCCCTCCCTCCCTCCCTTTCCCTTTCTCCCATCTCTCCTCCCATATAATTCTGCTCTCCTGCATTTCTCTAAGGCTTTTGTAGTATTTTTCAAGTCGGCTTAGTCGTAAGCAGTCCTTAATCACAAGCAATCCTTTTACTATTACTATAATAGAAGATTCAGATGATGCTTCTGGTTGTTACGGACATTTGCACTAGTGCAAGGCCAGGAGACAATACTGCTGTGTCAGCACAGAAATAAATAACCACCTGGGGCTGAGGGCTAGTAGAGCTGAACCTCAGACCTCCCTATTGTCTGCTCCGGGTTTAAAATACTCCTGGGAGGTGAATCTGAGGAATGAAGCTCAATGCTAGTAAATATTTTTGACCTATGCTCTGGCTGTGGGTAATTTACAACACGCTTGAAAATCTGATCTGGGTTATGTCCAATTCACAGAAGTTTATTTCCAAGGCAGTTATTTATAGACTGCCTTCCTGGCTCTCGGGTTTCTTGGGGAAGTGTCTGAACATCAGCTCTCTGAGCAATCACCATAAAATTAAAATTTTCAATTTCAATGGTGAACAAACAGTTTAAGGAAAGTGAAATATTATCCAACAAATCCTTCTTTTCACTTAAAGCTTTGAGCCTTTAAATATTTATTAGCAGTGTCTCTACTCTGCAGCAATGTTAAAAGGCTCAGCCCCATTCTAAGGAGGAAAACAATCCATTTGATTAAAAATGAAGTGCAAATGCCATTTCTAAAGAAGGCCTTCAAGTCAGATTACAGTGTTTGGAAAAATGATCGGCACTTTGGTCTTCTATGTAGTACAGCTAGAAATGGGGTTGGTTTTGTTTCCTCCCTTAAACCTCCTTTGCCCTACAAATTTTGTGGTTCTTTCTCATGGCTTGACCCCGTAGGAGCGATGGTCACATTTCTCTGGGTAGATCCCTCGAGTCGCTCCCTAAACTGAGTTCTTCATGTGCTTCATGTTCTTCATTTGTAGACGTGGGGCCCTTGGGTGCTCATTGGTCTATTTTAACTTCTGTTTTTCCCTTGCTTTAGCTATGTAGGAAACAGCCTGCAGTAATCTCAGGGGATAATAACTTGAGGTTTGGCAAATCTGAGGAAACTTTATCTCTCCATGCATTGATCGAACTACCTGTACTTTTTCTTTCTTTAAAAAAAACCCAAAACTTAAAATCTTTAAAATAATTGTCTACACAATAGTATACAGTGGTGAAGAAAGATGTGATTATTGTATAGGATTTCAAATTGAATCTCTGTCAAGTTGCCAGCTGGAAAAGAACCCCCTGAATTGTGAGTGCACATGGAGCTGGCATTGCTTTGCCTGGGGAAGTGCCTGGTACCTCCTGGGAAGAGGGGAATGATGAAAACCTTCATTTAAAATGTGAGTTCCCAAAGAAAATTATCTCATGGTAGAAAATTGTCTCATTTGTAAATCTCTGCAAAGTTATCTTCTGTAAAGGTTGTTGGGTTAACCATAGCTAGAAGGACCATGCTAGGTTGTCTTAATCACTTAGCAGAGATTGTTTAAGAAGTTATTCTTATGGGAAAGTCCTGAATCTGCGTGTGTGTGTGTGCACCCTATCAATTCACGCAGGATTCAGTGGAAATAAGGGCTTCGCAGTGGTCATCTGTACCAATGTGTGGGGAGAGGAAACCTCTCCACCAAGAACCCACAGAGAAGAGGAAGGGGAGATGGAGGCAGTAGAATCATAGAATGGTTAGAGTTGGAAGGGACATAGAAGATCATGTAGTTCCACCCACCTGACCTAGGCAGGGACACCTCCCACTAGATCAGGTTGCTCCAAGCCCCATCCAGCCTGGCCTTGAACACTTTGAGGGAAGAATACCCTGCCCAAAACAACGCAATGAAAAAGGGCGAGAACCAGGACAGATTAGCTCTAGAGAGCTAATCCAGCTCCCTGACTCTTCTTTCAGGCTAACCCCCTTATGGTAAGACCAGCAGAGTTTTTGGAGGGTCTGTACAGGGCATGGTGTTTTCCTGTCATACATTAAAGCTACCCTGTATCACCAGGGAAATTGTCTAGAAGACGGAGCAACAAAAAGCTTGATAAAAGGAAATATTATCTGTTAAATGAGGCAGGACTTTCTCACAAGTATGTAAGTTCATAGATAAGCAAATATAAAGCTAGGTAATACACCTTGTCTTCGGCTGAGCCACTTAGCTTGCTTTGCGCAATGTACGTTCATCCCACTCCCTTAGGCCTGCTAGTTCAGCCTGTGAAGGTTATCACCTCTGTCTTGTCTCAAGTAATTGGAAATGTCTTCTAAATGGCCCAGCTTCCCTCTCGCTGGTGCCAGAAGACAATAGATTCTTGGTAATTGAGGCCTCAGCTGAAAGGGCTGCTGTAGTTAGGCTTCATTGCAAAAGATAAGGTGGCACCAAAACTGTTGATGGCAGAATGAAGGAAAACAAATTATCGTGCCTGAAATCAAATGAGTTTTAATTAATGCGTCTAATCTGTCTAGTGAAAGTTCTAAATGCCATTTGTGTCTTCATTGTTGCTCTAAACAGTGACAAACTCATCAGAGGCAAGCAAATTGTAATGTGTGCCACTAAAGCTAAAACCTACCAGAAGTGAAATACGTAATTTGGGAAAGAAGTACGTTTTAGGGAAACCTGCTGTAGCCCTGAAGTTCATGCATCACATCCCACCTCTGGGAGCTTTAAATATCCATTACCCACATAGAACCGGGATTTCTACTCGCTCTCAATTAGAGAGCGTGAGAACTCCTGCAGACACAATCTCCATTGTCCCAGTCCCGTCTCCTGGGAGGAGACCTCCCCTGTGTGCTCCACCATGGAAAGGTCTGGTGTGGATTCCTTCTGCAGGTGGCTTCCTGCAAAACCAACACCGCTGAGCAGTGGTCCTGCCTGGGGAAGGGGGAAGATTTCTCTTTAGATGGAGAAGGAATTTAAGCCTTCCAGAAGGTACTTTATTCAGAGTTAAACCTGAGTAACACCTTTTTTCCCAGCACAGGCTCTGTAGAACTGTAAGCAAGCTGAGCTAGGTGTAGAACTTAATTTTTCTTGTCCATATCAGCTTTTCCCTCTGGTTTCCTCTTAAAAACTACAAAATGCATACCTACAGCAAAGAGCAAATCCACATCTTGCCTGTATGCAGATACCTTGCAGGCTGGAGATACTCTACAAGATTGAGACAAGATCTTGTTGGATTTTTGTTGTTGTTGTTTTTCAGCTTTTTTAAATCTAAATTTTGTGTCCTGGGGAGGAAAGGAACGGCGATGTAAGAACAGAAGAGTATAAAGCAGTCACAAATAAACCTGAGCTAGAATTTAGAGACAAGTTCCTCACCTCAGACTAAGGGAAGATTTTGGGAACTTGCCAGTAGCAGTGAGGATGGGGGCAGGTGGAGAAGAAGCGGTCAAAAAATGCTTAAAAGCAAAACCCGTTAAAACCAATTGGATGAGACAGTAGGAAATTTGGGACTGGGGTGGGAGGGGACACAACTATAGCTATGACCACAAAGTGCAAGGTTTACCTAGGCTTCTGCCCTGTGCTCATTAAAGGAAGAGTTTCTCGGGTGGAAAGACCCACTGCCAATTGTAGAAGTGGTCCAAGTCCCTGAAGGTGATCTGCAAAATGAAACAGAAACAAAATGGGAACATAGCTCTTTGATTTTGCAGCTAGCCCCAGAGCCCCTCAGTCCTTTACTTCTGATCTTTTAGTGGAGCTGATTGCGTATCTTTGAGGCCTTTGGTCCTCAGCTGTAGAAATAAAAGCTCAGAGAGCTGAGCTGGTTGCTGATTCACCTCTAGGAGTAGAAACAGCGTTACAGCCTGATCAAAGACTTATTCCAGTGGGGGTCTTTCCGTAGCATTTTTGCACACACCCGAAGATATGTAAATGTTCTGCAGAATCTGACATACATGAGTAACGTTAAGTGTATCTTGTTGTTGATGAATTCTTTTTAATAAAAGGAAAATTAAAACTAAAACAGGCCCTTCTGAAAAATCAGTCTGTGCAGAGCCACAAGTAAGCATAATTTCTCTCCATTGTTTTTACCATCCTGCAAATTTGATTCATCCTCAGTCTGCTGATGCTTAAATGTGGCAATAATCTGGCAGGAGCCTCAGCCGTTTCTTCCTTCTACATTACACAGAATGGTGTTATGGCAGATCTCTGTGGTCTTCTATCCTGTAGCCTCTGTGGTACATTTAATAGCAGAAAACAGCCAGTGCTTTGAAATAAAAAATAATTGTCTTGCATGTTAGACGCAGAGAGGAGATATTTTTTATTGTTGTTTTCTTTTTCTGTCTTTTTTTCTTTTCTACCTGCTTCTAAGTCTTTGGTGTTTATGCTTCAAGCAAATGCAAATAAAACAGTGACTAAACTAGCTGGATTTTGAACATATGCAGAGAATCATAAATTTTATGGACTGTTGATGTTATCTGAAAGGAACCTCAAAGAATGAGACTGAATAGTACATTGTAGAAGGGAAAATTTCCTTCATTGCTACCACTGTGGGTTAAGGAAAACATAATCTTGTCAAAAGAGCTTGATGTAGTATTTTTGGGGTGAGATTACAAGTTCAGTTGATGAAAACACTTGGGTTGGTACAATAGAATAGACAAGGACTTCTGCAAAACACATGATTTGGTACCATGGAGCCCTGCATATTAAGTAACTAGAGAGTGCAAAAATGAATATTGCGTGTATTAAAGGGATTTAAAACTGCCTAACTAATGGTCCTCAAAGTGATCACTGTCAGCTGCTGGTGCTGTGGGTGCTCTCTGGGGTTCGTCTTTTTCTCCATTTCCATGATACTTACCAGCTGACTGGAAATGGCACCGGCAATGAGATTCCAGCTCACAAGTTGGGATGGTGCCATGGGGAGAGACGGCAAAGGATGGCCAGTGGAAAAATATGCTGAATATGAGTTCGCCTATAGCCAGAATGTTACTGTGGTTCTTGAGAACAGGTAGCCTGGGAAGGGGACATCATCTCTGTGCTGATATAATTGCTATATGAAGAGTCTGTCTAGGTCAGCAGTTCAAATAGGGCTGGGGTTAATCAGAGTCCCCTCTAAGAAGATTTACCAAAATAATAGAAGGATTGATTAACACACCTTCTCGTGAGAAACCTGAGCAATTTGCTGAGCTATCAGAATAACAGTTTCATGTTAACCAAGGCAAGTCTTAACTTTCCACACCTGGAACAAAAGGTTGTGAGGGGAACCTTTTTGATATAGCAGATAAAGCTCTAACGAGATCCTGGAAATTGAAGAGTAGCATCTTCACGCAAGAAATATGAGTGAATGGTCATTGGGACAATAACAGAGGTCATGGTCAAGTACCATTGCTGGAGAATTCTAGATGAATTTAGCGTTGATGTGGAATTAAAAATGACATATTGAGAAGACCTGTGGCTCCAGCAATGCAGTTTAGGCTGGAGCTTCAAAGCAATTTTTTCACCCTGTACCAGGGAAGGAGTCCCAAGAGCCCTCTGAATTCATCCCCAGAGGTTGGCCCACTTCATTCTGAACGTCTGAAATCTAACAGTCTGGGGGAAATTGTGTGGCTTCGGCAGCATCACGGAGAAAGAAACCCATTCCACCACGTGGGTCTCTGTGAAAGGCAATAAGCACCTCCAGGAATCTGCAGGATCAAAGCTTTAGATTAGATTTTTCTTTCTGTTTCCCATTGAATTTGCACAGAGTGAAAAAATGAGGATGGTTTTAAAATAGGAATTCTATTTCTTATTCAACATTCAGGCCTAAAAATTGACGGAAACAGAGGCAATTAGAGCGGGTGAGAGTGAGTAAGGTGCCTCTTCCACTTCATTTAGTAAAGAAACCGAGTTGTCTCCCCTAGGCACTTGGCTTGCAGCTTGTGTGACTGCAGATGGCTGCCACTTTGAAGGAAGCCTGTAATTTAAAAGCAACTCTGAATCATCCTGCCTGCCTTTCTTGGCATAACGCCACTTCACTTTGCTGCTCTGCAGAGGCTAGTGTTCATGGGTTTATCTTCTTGACTGGTAACACAAAGCAAGCCATGCATCCAGGACTAATGGCAGGTGCCTTGGAGAAGACGAAGTCAAGTATTTCGGTCTACTGCCTCTACAGGAGACAGCCCATTTAGCAGCTAGCATTACCTGATGGCCAGTGCTCCCACCTAAGCCTTCGTTATTAACCATCAGGGGAAGCATCTATCTTGTGCTCGTTCCCCTTGAGATCAAAGCCACGATGTATATAACCGTTGCGGGGCAGGAGGCTGAATGTTTCTTGGGAATAAGGCAAAGGTGAAGGCTCAGCTCTGGCTTCACAGCTTGGAGTGATTCAAAGTAGACTTCTCTATGCAATACAATAAGGTCTTGCATTACTACACCTCCATGAAGAGCCACAAAAACCAGCCCTGAGGCCTCCAAATAGGGTCCCAAATGGACAAACTGTTATTTCAGTGATTTAGCTGTCTCAGGGTAACAGGACTAATTAATGAGTGGTGATGGCACTGTGACTGCAGATTTATCCCCTTGTGCTAGTTTCTATTTCCAATCTGCCATTTTGCTCTTTGCTGCTTAGCCCGCTTCAACTCTTCATCCCTTGCATCAGGAGGAATGGGCAGGAGTTCCCCTTGTGCCTTCTCCAGTGCCGACACTGTGCCATCGGCAGGCAGCTCCTTCCCATGGGGCTGAAGGATGCATCTCCCTACAAGTTCATTCAGCAATGACCTGACTTGGGGGTCCTAAGCCACCTCCCATTTTCCATTTAGCAAACAGCAAATTGCTACTGAGCACTCTCCTACTGGTGGTTTTCCTCCTCTTCGGGCATTTTTGCAATGCCATGTGAGCTCTTTGTAACAACATGGGAGAGAAATCTTGTGGAAAGGGACCTGAGGAAGTCATCTAGACTGACTGATGGCTCAAAGCAAGGTCAGCATTGAGTTTGCAAGTGGTTGGTGTCTAGAAGTGGCTGAGAGTCTGCTGATGGAGGCCAGAACCGGTGCTCTTTCCTGTGCTCTGGAGGTGTCTCTCCATTTGTTAGGGTCGATGTTTCTCCACCCTAGTCTATCTCCCCTCCATTAAACTGCCCAGGCAAAAAAATCCATGGTTTTCCATGACAAAAGTCAATTAAGGACACTATAGACAGCTGGCTTCCCTCAATGCAGATGGAAACTCTGATGGGCATCAAGGTGGCTGCATCTGGTTTCTCAGGCTAAATAATGTGACCTAAAGAGCCTGGATCAGAATAGGGGGAGGTCAAAGGCCTGGGAAGGTTCTGGGGTGTCATCTTCCCGCAGTTTGGAAAGCTTTTTGGGTTGTCTTCTTAGTCTAGCTACAGGGACAAAAGGCTGTTTTGTCGTAGGTTAGATACTAGCTAGTTCAGAAGCAGTTAAGCCACTGGCATTGGAAAATGGAAGCCTAAACTGCCCAAAAGGGTGCTGTATAAATTTGTCTCTCAGATACTGTTAAGTATTGAAGCTAAGTAATTGCCATACCTGCTTCCCCAGATGTGTTTTGACCTCTTGTTTAATTATCTTTCCAAAAATTGTCCATTCCTGAGGTTGCTGGTTTTTGCTGAACACACTGCTGCCAATGTGCTTGAAAGAGATTATTTTACAGGAAAAGCATTTCCACAAACAGATTTAATGTTCACTTTTCTTTCTTTCCCCGAGGGCTCTCTACCTATTTTTACTCCTTATGTTCCCTTATCATGCAGTGGAACCCAAGGCCCTATTTACGGAGAAATGTTTTGAAAAGCCTAAAACTTTCTATTTCTGTAAATAAACATGTCTGTACTGCTGGAGTCAGGAGCCTGTTTCTCAGGAGTTCTTGCTTTGGTTGGAGCTGGATTGCTGGTTGACCTCTATTCTGCCTTAATATGGGTGAATATAGGAGTTAGGCTTGAAATTGTTTTCACATTGCAAATTCCCGTACACAATGAGATTTGCTTTACTTTCTGCATCTCTCCACACCTCCTGGGTGGTTATGGAGGAAACAGGTTACCTTCTGTGGGGAGATGAAAGCTGGAGAGGGACTTTTTACAAGGGCATATAGCAATAGGATGAGGGGAGATTTAAATCAGATCTCAGGAAGGAATTTTTCTCTCTGAAGGTGGTGAGCCCCTGGCCCAGGTTGCCCAGAGAAGCTGTGGCTGCACCATCCCTGGAGGTGTTCAAGGCCAGGCTGGATGGGGCTTGGAGCAGCCTGGTCTGGTGGGAGGTGTCCCTGCCCAGGGCAGGGGGGTTGCACTGGATGGTCTTTAAGGTCCCTTCCAACCCAAACCATTCTATAATTCTGTGTCTCTGATTCTGAATTGCAAGGTTAGCCATCGAAGTGGGCAGTGCCTCCCTTGCCCCTTATGTGAAGCCTCATTGTATTGTCTGTGCTCTTAAATTAGCTGCTCAGCTCTGACCCTGGGTCACCGCCACCCTTCAGTAACAAACAGCGAGGCAAGAGTCTGCTTAATTTCCTCCTGTGCTACCAAGACATCAGAACAAGCTTGCTTTCCGAGGGTGCAAAGTCCTGTGACGAAAAGCTTGGCTGTGTCCTTACTTTGCAGAGACAATGGATGCAAATGATCCGGGCCAGCGGGCTGCAAAATCAGAAATGACAAGCAGGAGGAGGATGTGCGGCTCCTGGTGAAATGGTGCTGACGGTCGCCGTTGCTGGCTTCTTTGCATCCGCAGCCACTGCCTGGAGGCCCTGGCCCCAGCCTGCGCAGGCGGGAGCCGGAGTGAGCCAGCAGCAGTTTCTGTAATGAGGATGTCGATGTGGTGATGTCCAAACCTTCATGCAAAAACGCATCTCCCCGAATAGCTGCCCGATGGTACACATAATGGTGGATGGCAGGAGCGCTGGCTTTTCTGGCATCTCTTGTACATGCAGGCTCTGCCCAGAGGGTCCGTGCCCAGGGGTGCAGGGCTCCAGTGGGAGCCAGCGCAGAGCCCTGGCTCTTGCCTCCTTCTCCAGCCCAGATGGAGCTGGGGGGAGACAGCCAGGCTGGACAGCAGCAGGATCAGCCTTGTCTTGGTTTCTCAATAATTAAATACATTACTTCTCAGCCAGCCTCGGTCAGTCTTGAAATTCACACTGAATTCCAGATGCTTGTCTTATTTGCTGAATAATGTTTTTCAGCTGGATCCCTTTTTTCTGTCTGTAATGCAGTAGGGCTTTGAGCTCCTTTCCATTCTAGCTGGCCTCTTATGCACAATCTTATCCCCATGTACAAGGGGATAAGAGGAGATGTTGTCTCCTCTTGTCCTGGGATAGAAAATGTCCATCCCTCTCACCATGGGAGAGCCTCTTCAGGTCCGAAGGGTGCAGCTCGAGGCTTCTAGCACTGTCACATCTGACAAAATGGCAACTGCTATATGTACCGCTGGTAAGGGGTGGTCTCTGCTGTCTCTTGGGTAGAGAAGGGCATGATCCTGTCCCTCTTTGGTTGATAGGAAAACCCGCAGATTGTTGACATGGCATTTATTGGAGAAATTACTGGACAGGTGTCCAGTTCTGCTGAGACTCAGGTCTGCTGTGAGGTTCACAGCATGATCTTTTTGCTCTGTCTTTGGAAATACTTGTGATATTGTAGAGCGCTTACGTTTCTTGGGAAAGCTCAGTAACTACCTAGGCTGCTTTTGGATGTCTTTATTCTCAATATTCTCCTTTTTAAACCCCAAGCAGGCTCAGGCAGAGGGCCTGAACAAGATTCCTCTGTGTCCCTCCCTCCCAGCCTACCCGTAAGTGCTTCAGGTAAACCTCAGGGGGCTGGTTTTGTTCCCAGCACAGCTCACCTGCTGGGAACAACGCGGGTGAACACGGCAGCTCTTGGTTTGCTCTTGGAGCTTCAGAAGCTATTGTGTCTGCCGTGACTACTGGGCTCCCTTTTTTCTTGAGGTCTGTCACGGACAAAGTAGTGAGATCTTCAGGTTTGCCCAAGTTCACACCTAGACTGACAAAAACTGCTAGGGCTGGTGGGACAACCACTCCTACATGAACATGGCAAGGTTTTGACTCAGAGCTATTAACATCTCTGCTGTGTTTTGTTCTGAGGCTGTTTTGGGAAGAGTTTCAGGTGCTGGTATAAGCTCTTTGCCTGCTGCCTCTGCAGGTTAAATAGATGTTTGGCCCCAGTAACAGTGTTAGCTATTGCTGGGGACAACCACTCCTGCCTCAATCTACCCTCTGGACAAAAGCATTTGTGCATTCAGAAGCAGCATTCAGGGCGGAGAACACAGGCTTCTCAGCAACCTAGTCAGTAAATAACATGTGGCACATGAAATGAGCTAATGGTATTTTTATGTAAGAGACAGACAGGCCAATCATTCATTCGCACTCATTTTTACTGTCTGTTTTATTCTCTCTGATGCAAAACAGCCAGATTCCAGCACCTTTTCCTCCATTAGAGGTGCCGACTTCAAAACCCGTCTGCTTTTCTCATACTTGAAAAGGAATTAATGCCTTGCTCCAGCAAACTCTTAAGGTAAATGATTCCCTGCATCTCATTTCAACACCTCTGAATCTACTTGCTCACCTCAGTACTTCTAGATGTAAAAAGCATGTAGTGATGGACAGAAATTAAGCCCTTCTCCTCCACCAACCACCACAGGTAGGAGAAGGAAATGTGAGGCTCATCTAATGTCCACCAGAAAAATGCATGGGAAGTCCCCTAAAACAGCAGACTTGGTTGGGCTGGTCCTTGTCCAAAACCAAGGTTGAGGAGAAGGATAATATATTTAGGGGTCAGCTACTATGGACAGACTGAAAAATTCTCTAGGCAAAAATCTCCAATTTTGCTTGTGCTTCTTTCTGGAATGGTGAAAATATTCAGCTTCAAGGGGAAGACTTCCCAAAGGGCTGTGATTGCAGGTGGTCTATATGGCTGTAGCCTTCTGCTGGGTGGCTTTTGTCCCTCCACAGTTCTTCAGATGTCCTAAGCTCAGGATTTCCTTACCACTGTCACTGGGGGGGGGGGGGGGGGGGGGGGGGGGTGGAAATGGGAGTGCTGCTGGTTAGGTTCCTAAACCACTTTTAGGATCTTCTGACAAGCTCAGAGTTGTCCCTATGTACCTCCTGGATTCCTTTAGCTTTTCCTCACCCTCTTCCTTTCCCTATTCCCAGAAAGGGAAGCATCAGCTCTTGGAGCCATGGACTAGCTTACACCTGGTTGGGGAAAGGTTTGAGGCTGTAGGTAAAGACTTTGGGATGTGAATGTTTGATACCCTGGGAAAGGTGAGTCACTAAATCTTATTTGTAATTCTGTATAAAGCTGAGCCAGGGCTGCCTACCAAGGGCTGCTGTGGAAATAGTCGGAGAACCTGCTATAACTGCTGATGAGGACGTCTGTGCAAGCTTCATCTTACTGTGGGACTAGACTGGGACTCATAGGCGAGGCTCTACAGAAGAGTACCATTAATGCCTTAACATGCTGGGTAATCAGCTGGATTTGCAGTTCAACAGACACATTATGGCACAAACGAAGTGCCTGCTCCAAAAAAAGGGCAGCACTCTGCTCTATCCCCTGCAAAAGCTCAACCTTCTTGGTGAAAACAAGTCAAAGCATGATTCCCTTCAAGGGCACGGGAAGGCACGTTGGGGTAGACACGCTGCCAATGCACTAAGCACCACCAGCATGCCTGCTTTGACCCACAGCAGGGTCAGGGTACCCTGGGAACACCAGGAGGTCAAGCACAGACGTTCCCTCTAGCATCCGATTGATTGTACCAGACACAACACTTTAAAAATCAGGATCATACTTTAACAGGAAAATATTTATTAAAACATTGCAAATTGCTTTCCCCACATGCCTATTGCATCATACTGTGTGTGAAAGCAGACTGCTGCTTTCAAAACTGCAGTGGAAGTTCTCCATACAGAGATAATTAGCATATATTTTTGCTTTACCCATAATGTAGCTTTCATCTCTTTAGCCTTTCAATTTTCACGGCTTTATTTTAAGGACAGAGAATCTGTAGCATAGGGACACTCTTGATTTGATGGGAGCTGATGAATAGGTTAAGATAAATACCATATAAATGTTTCTTTGAAATAATGCACTTGCTGGCAGAGTGAATCAGATGTCTGTGTTGCATGATGGTAGCTGTCACTTTATTAGACTTCTTAATTCAGCATTGAAGCCACACTTTACGGCCAGTTATTCCTTTCCTAATTTGTAATTTGTCATCTACAGCATATTGATTGTGCACCTAAAATATTTGCACATCTTCTCAAATGCAATTTGCAGCTCGAAATTTCAGCTGGCGGAACAGCACCGGCAAAATGAAAGCGCAGTGAAATCATTCCGATTCCGAGTAGGGTCAGTTTTGGTGGGTGGCAGTCAGGCAGCTTTTTGGTGGATCATACGATATTTGTTTAGAGATTCTGAGAGCAGGATCAGAGCTAAAATGAGGAGTTGTAGCTATTAAGTACTTTTTGTGTTCCTATGCAAACAGCCGCACTTTCAGAGCTCAAGGTAGTCTACAGACCACAGTGAAGAGAGGAATCAGTTCTAGCTCCTGAAGGCAGAGGGAATTCCTGGTTTACACTGGGTTTAGGGGGTCATAATGGTTTTTAATGAGTGGGTAGAGGGTTAATTTGCCAATGGAAAGATCTGTGCACCCATCCAAAGTTGGAGATTCAAAGTTTTCAGACAAACTTAAATGAATGATAGCCTGACTCACCAGGATGAGTCAGGGCTTGTTCCAGAAGGAGAACTCCTGCCTTTTTTTTTTTTTTTTTTTCATGTGTGTGTAGGACTAGGTATCACCAAAGCATTGCTGGTGCTTCTCATTGAAAACAGAAAAGTAAAGCAGAAAGAAGTAATGAACTTTCTCATAAAACTTGCGCAGGTGGGAAGAGTCACCCAGATCCATTTCATATTGTTCACAAATTGCTCTAGGAATCTAGTAATCTAGGAAGATGCAACTGCCTGTCTCTTCTCTGGAATCTCTTTGTACTTGTTCACTGCAGCAAAATCTCTTGGGGTAGTTCTCCTTGTGCTTTCACTTGAACTGTGAAATGCTGGGATATGTATTCGCAAAGAGAGAGTTTCTTACGGCAACGTTCTCTCTCCCACAGCAGCAGATTTCCCAGACATTGTTCTCTTTTGTTTTAGCCGTTTTACTAGTTTCTCTAGGCAACTTTTTCTGGGCAATGTTTTGATAGGTAAAATGAAATGGGAACTCTGCCTCCTCTCTCCCATGGTCCTTTAGATTGCAGTTCCCAGGTGGAGATTCCACCTCCAGCCAGATCTGCTGCGATGTTATGGTCAATCTCCTTCTGTTGGCCCAGGAGGGACATTTGTTTGGAACAGCCTCGGAAACCCTAAGAAGTGCACCGTCTAAACAAATGCTACTTTAATTATTGGGTTGGGTCCAAAACCAATCGTTGTAATCACAAAATTTGGGATTTGGGTTGCAGCTGCCAGCCCCTCGTTCTCCCCCGACTGGCTCTTTGTGGATGACTTTGTTTGTTGCCTGAGGAAGAGAGTGGGTGGGGTGGCAAACAGATGGAGAAACGCAATGGAGAGCTGAAAATCCTGAGCCCCCAAAACCTGGAACTCAAGAGTAATAATATCACAGTGTGCAGAAAGATTAGTCTTTTGATCCTGTTGGCAAAAACTGCTGTTTGCCAGCTGGTCAGCCAGTTCTGGCATCCTCCAGTCACAATTGCAATTGAGAAATGACTGGAGAGCTGTTTCTGCACTGAAATCCTTGCTGCCAGATGTACAATTATCGCTACTGAAGTAGCAAAAAGAGCCTGGCTTGGGAACACAGCAGGCTCCGAGTAGCTTGATTTGCTTGCGACAGCTGTTGCATTGCGTTTTGTGTCTTACCTCTAATTCTTGACCATGGCTGACATACCTCACCTCCTGACCTGTGCTGGCTGTGGTCTGTCCTGTACCTGTGATTGCTCCAAATGGCCAAAATATATGAGAGTATTTATAAGGTCATGTAAGATTTTGGCTGTGGGGAGGGGTGAAAGGGGCAAGTCTCATTTCAATGAAAAGATCTGTTTTTCCTCTCGCTTCCCCTACGGCTTCCCTTCTTGGCTGCTGCTAAATTAGCATGAAAATTGACTAAATATTTTAAGCAAATCAGAATTTCAAGAAGCAGCTAGAGCGGTGCCTCATGTTTAAGTGTGCGTCGCACTGTGCACGTCGTCATTGAATAATGAATTAATAAATATCTTTGAAGGATTTTTTTAGCCCAGAAAGCATACACCATTTTAGCTTCCAGTCAATTGCCCTATTTACTGTGGTTCTTTTTTAGCAACGCTATCAGTCCTGGAAGTAGCCTTGTCAATATTTTAGTTGCTTTGGTGCACAGAGCTATAGCGTTCAGTTGAATTGTAATCCTCAAATTGGCAAGCAAACAGGTTTGCTCAGCTTGCCCGTTCCATTTTTGGTAACAGGAGCTTGGAAAACCTTCTATAAAGGGTAAGGATGAAGCATCTTGTCTGACGCAGCTGTGAGATTCTGTTGTCCATGGTTAAACCTCTCTCTGGTGCTGCTGATTTGAAGGGTACAGAGAAAATTTGCCTACAGAAAAAAATCCTATTGTAGGCACATCTAACCCTTTCAAAGACAAGGAGAGTTTAATATTCAAATCGCCTCTTTTCTCCTCTGCCTGGGAGAGAGTTCATCTACTCCTCCCCCCCATTTTTAAAGGTGTTTCTAGCCCCCAGACCCAGCTAAATTGTGATTCAGATGCCGAGTGTTTGGACTCAGCTTGACCCCCCTGCGTGGATTGTACGGAGCAAGTGCCCTGGCCCACGGTCCTCCTCTGCATCCATATGGTGGAAGTAAGGATGCTGGAGGCAGAGGGGGCCACCTGAGGGATGTGGGTGTGCTGCAGCCTCTCCTGACCCCACCACCTGGCCCTGCCTGATGTCCACCTGGGGTGAGACAGAAGGAGGGACACTGAGCCACACAGGAGTGGCTCTGCACCGCACTGGTGAGACCCCACCTGGAGTACTGTGTCCAGCTCTGGAGCCCTCAGAACAAGAAGGACATGGAGCTGTTGGAGCGGGGCCAGAGGAGGCCACAGAGATGCTGGGAGGGCTGGAGCCCCTCTGCTGTGAGGACAGGCTGAGAGAGATGGGGCGGTTCAGCCTGGAGAAGGGAAGGCTCCGGGGAGACCTTCGAGCCCCTTCCAGTCCCTAAAGGGGCTCCAGGAAAGCTGGGGAGGGACTCTGGATCAGGGAGGGGAGCCATAGGACAAGGGGGAATGGTTTTAAACTGGAAGAGGGAGGATTTAGATGAGATGTGAGGAAGAAATTCTTTGCTGTGAGGGTGGTGAGCCCCTGGCCCAGGTTGCCCAGAGAAGCTGTGGCTGCCCCATCCCTGGAGGTGTTCAAGGCCAGGCTGGACGGGGCTTGGAGCAACCTGGTGTGGTGGGAGGTGTCCCTGCCCAGGGCAGGGGGGTGGCACTGGATGGTCTTTAAGGTCCCTTCCAACCCAAACCATTCTGTGATTCTATGAGTTGCAGTGGCTGGAGCCTGACTGCCACACGAGGGGCATGGTGCCCTGTCCGTACCCTCCCTCTACTGAACAGCATCCAGGATGGTGGCATGTCTGGTGACACCCCTCCCAGTTAGATGAGGACCGCGTCCACCCCTGGAGATATAAATCCCTGTGGCTGCAAATTCTACCCTGAGAACTCCTGCGACTTTTGTGTCCTTGCAACGATGTGTTTGTGTTCTGATTCTTTACTGTGCGTCCTGCTGCTGGGCAGGGATGAGCTGGTGACAGAAGAAACCTGTAGGAGACTACTGTCAGATACAGACAGTAGGACCTGCCGTATAATGATAGTGATGATACATTAATGATTGACAAGTGCATAAAGTAAATGGACTGGCAAATAGTTTTCCCTGGAATCTCATTTTATAATAGCCATATCTAGTGTTACTTCTAATAGAGAAGGTAAAAAGATATAGATGTCTGGGGAATGTGACTTTTAAAAAATTGAATCCCGTTAAGCTGCAAGCGAGACAGGATTTGGGTTTGGTGTTTCGGCTGTGAGTGACGGAGAGCAGTCAGCAGAGCTGGGATGCGGCTGGAAGTAGGGTATCAGGTCACACAATTCTGTAAGATGAAACCAGCATTTGTTCAGGCCGTGATTCAACTTGGCTCTAAAGTCTGTGTATTAAATCCCATTGACTTCAGTGGGACTATTTGTGTCCTTTTAAAGTTACACAAGGGCTTAAGTATTTTGCCATGTTGAAGCCTCCCATTGAGACTTAAATTCATTCTCCCATGTAACTTAAAAATATCCCAATGGCAATATTTAGTTCTAGCTAGCAAAAGCCAGAGAAAGGATGAATTATACTTCTCATTGAGACACACTCAATGTTTACATAAATAGTTGCTGTGAGGTGTTTTCTAGTCGAAATTACATATGCCCGATTTACCTAAACGCATTCTGAGGTCTACAGATTTTAGCTTTGTTTTTTCTTCAATTTCTTAAAGATATACAGCAACTACACACAGTCTCTGAAGACTAGTCGATCATTTAAATTATATTATTAGCATTGATTAGCCTGACAGCATGGCACTTCCATTTGAATGTCATTAGAGGGAAGCGACAGCCGCGATGGAGCACAGGAGGAAAAGAAACACTAGACACAGAGGAATGGATGTGGCTTTGAAGACTTCATAAGGCAAGAAAAAACATAAGACAGAGGCAAACAAAATGTAGTAACTCAGGACTGCTGCATGAGAACCGATAGGATAAAACCTTCTCCTTTGGGAAAAAATGGTGTGGAGAAAAGAGAGTGAAAACACAAAGCTTATTAAGGCTTTCTGTAAACAACACCAAATGAAATGTTTCTTATTAAAGTACATGCTGAGACCTGAGCTGTGCCAATAGAGCCCGTAGGTAGGAAGACTCAAAAGTCCTACAGTGTGGGGATGCCCAAAGGAGCAGGTGGCGGAGGCAAAATTGCTCCTTGCGAAGGCTCCCACAGCCCCAGGACACAGGTTAGATGATGTGTGCAGGGAGAGATGGGGGAAACGGCTACGCAAAAATGCTCTCTCCATCCCAAGTGCTGGGATTATAACACGGCGTCTCCATCCAGCCTCTACGTGTGTGAAGGACTTGGTCACGTGTAGGTCATGCAATGCTCTTTTAGCATTGAGGGGGACCGAAATAACCCATTCCCAGTGAACTGGCCCTGGTGAAGACGGTTTCGTTCGAGCTACTGCGAGCTGTATTTATGACACGCTAAGACACGCAACTGGCTTTTAGGATGTGAATTAGTAGTTTAAAATTAACTTGTCAAATGAAGTCAGGATCATCTCTATGAGCATCTCTGGGACCAGTAGTTGCCTTTAGCAGACAGGCTGGCAGTGCAAAGCTGTGATTAACGTGAACCCTTGGTGTAACTTCCCATGTGTTTTTTGGTGGCTCTTGCAATTCACCCAGCTGATGTAGATCAGTGAGTCCGTGGCCTGATTTGGTGCCAGATGGAGAAGCTTAACATTGATCTTGAGCTAAACCTCCCTCTGCTTCTGCAGGGTGGTGGTGAGCCAGCTGATGTGCCCACGACCGGTCTTTCACTCCCTCTTTTGAGAAAAAACGCGTCTTCCCATGGCTAAACTGATAGTCACTGAATAATCTCTTCATTGCAGAAGATCCTATCCTGTGTAGCTGAATCATTTGTTACAAACAGTTTCTAAAACCCGGTAATAGCTTTGTGAGTATCGCATCGCAAAGGAGCTGTCAGCCTGTCTGTCTACTGCAAGCAGGAGTCAAACATACAGTAAACCCCATAAGAGCTGCCTTTAAGGGAAAAACTTTGACGGCAAACCCAACAGTTGTGATTTCAAGTTATAACGTGCCAGATTCTGTGACAGCGTTACCCGGCACAGCAGGGGAGTCGTTTGCCAGACTTAATTTCTGGAAGCTAACTCAAATAACTCTCCAGCTCTGGCAGGCTTCTGATGTCCGTGTTCAGCGAAGGCAGCTTTTTTGCAGGGATGGATTTGTTGATCTCTTGCCCTTTCAGTTATTGGTCCTGGTTGTGTGAAGTGATTCGGTCACCAGTAATTCAGTGCTGGAGTGTTTTGTACTCATGCTGAGCAGGAACAGCTGATAGTACCAGGTGGAGAGCAGAGGCGTGATCAGACCCAAGGAGCTTGTATGGAAATTTCAGCCAAGAACTCTTTTTTTTTTTTTTTTTTTTTTTTTTAAATGGCCACGACATAAATCCTTGAAAATGGCAGCTGATAATGGAAATGCTGACTCAACCGTAGCTGTAGTCACAGTGGCCCTGCTATGACTCCGCGAGAAGAGAATAGATTGTTGTCAGCAGATGACTACATTTTTCAATTTTAGGAGCAATTCTCTTGATGTGTTAACCTTATTTACACTTCTTTCAGTACACTCATGTCTTTCTGCTGAATGTCAAGGGCAGCTCTAGAATTAAAAAGAATTAAGAATTTCTTTCCGTGCCCTCTGCTGCAATGAAATTTCTTCAGCTTTGAAGCAGTGGAGGGGTGGCAAAAGGTTCTGGCATTGAACAGCGGAGTGTTGTTATACAGATGGTGGCCTGGTTCTCATCTTGCACACACTGGTATGTATGGACACAAGTCCCTTGAATTCTACAGAGTCACAGATTTGTCTATTGAAATTTAGGGCGCAATATTCTGTGTAATTCAAGGAACTGGTTAATAAGCCACCCATGTTCTTGTCTGGTGTCAGTGAGTCACCACTTCTCTGGTGGGGTATCAGTATCTCAGGCTGGTGGTGGAAGGGGTCTCCAAAGAAGGCGGAAGGAACTGGACATACAGTGGTTGCACCACATCATCTCTTTAGCGTCACTGAAGTTTTCAAGTATGTTCAAAGTCTTGGTACAGATTTTCAAAGGTGCTGGTGTCCAAGCACTTTCCAAGCCAAATGTGGGTTTTCATGTGTCCTTATTAAAAGGCAGAGAAACACAGGGTGGAAGAAGTTTAGTGACACAGAGGAGGAGGATTAGAAAGAGAAAGGAAAAATGAAACTGTACCAGCAAACTCGTACCAATAATGATACGAGCTGTAACAACCAGCTTCCAATGGCCGAGTTCCATTTGGCCATTTTTACATAGGAGTTTAAGTATAGATTTGGGTGGCTAAATATAGACAGTCGGATATCTATTATGCGAAATCTCAGTTTGAAATTATTCAACATCTTCCTATTGTATTTGAATAATCGGCGTTTTATCGTGACGTGAAACCATCTGAACAAAAATCCTTTCAGAAAGCACTTCTTTGCTGTTAGTCGGACAACTCAGGAGAGATTTCCTTTATGAAAAGCAGCCGTCAGATACTCTTCAGAAGATGAACATCTTTGCAGGGTCTAATGAGAAAAGAGAGCTAACCAGGATGTGAGATCTCACATGCCCTCTACCCCCTGCAACTTTTTCTTTTTGGAAAGTTGGACTAGAAACTGTTTTTCTTTCTGTAGCAGCTAAAACCTGGTTGTTAGAAGTCTTGTGCAGGTTTTCGGAGGAAACTGCTGTATCCAATTCTTCATCTTGAGCCTGCCCAACAGGATTTAATTTACCTAGATACCATGAGCAGCGTGTTGTGGAATATTCGGTGTGCAGTCATATCACGCTTGAGATTAAACCCTGGCTGATGAATGAACCCTTCACTTCTGAACGTAATTGCTAACCATTAAAGCCTTAAACTGGCAACAGTCCTGTAGCACACAGTCAGTGAAACAGGAAAAAGCTGTAAATCGCAACCTGTACTTATTCAAAATAATTCCAGTCTTACTGTGCCATATATAGATTGAATGGTATACCTGGTATACTAATATAGCGTATCACCGCTCTTCCATCCCAGCACGGAGCCTTGGGGCTGCAATCCATTGAAAAAAGTCTTTGAAGGCTATAAATATGCCAGCGTTGCTCCCAGTTTGTAAACGAGAGCAATGGAAGCTAAATATATGCTGACTCTTCTCTGACAGATCCTGAAAGCGATTCTTATTCATTTTGATTCTTGCCCAGAATATCTTTCTTGCAGTCCTACTTCGGAATCGTTGAAGAAAACAACCCTGACAACTCACCCTTCAGCCCTGCGCCGCAGACAAGAAAGGCTTGGCTGATGTTACAGAGCTCAGCTAATTGCAGACTGAAACAGAATGTTGGTCATTTCCCTCCTTTCTGTACAAAATCCAGACTGCCACTAAAGTGCCATGGCCAGGATGCTTAGCTGATTTAGACTGGTGCTGCTACATTGATGTTGTCAGCGCTATTTGGTGTTAATTGGCAAGAGGATCCAGCCTTGTAGCTTCAGAAAGCCAACCGCATCCTGGTCTGCATCAAAAGAAGCATGGCCAGCAGGACGAGGGCGGTGATTCTGCCCCTCTACTCTGCTCTGGTGAGACCCCACCTGGAGTACTGTGTCCAGCTTTGGAGCCCTCAGCACAAGAAGGACATGGACCTCTTGGAGCGGGTCCAGAGGAGGCCACGGAGATGCTCAGAGGGCTGGAGCCCCTCTGCTGTGAGGACAGGCTGAGAGAGTTGGGGGGGTTCAGCCTGGAGAAGTGAAGGCTCCGGGGAAACCTTCGAGCCCCTTCCAGTCCCTAAAGGGGCTCCAGGAAAGCTGGGGAGGGACTCTGGATCAGGGAGGGGAGCCAGGGGACGAGGGGGAGCGGTTTTAAACTGGAAGAGGGAGGATTTAGATGAGATCTGAGGAAGAAATTCTTTGCTGTGAGGGTGGTGAGCCTGAGGTGGCAACCTGGCCCAGGTTGCCCAGAGAAGCTGTGGCTGCCCCATCCCTGGAGGTGTTCAAGGCCAGGCTGGACGGGGCTTGGAGCAACCTGGTGTGGTGGGAGGTGTCCCTGCCCAGGGCAGGGGGTGGCACTGGATGGTCTTTAAGGTCCCTTCCAACCCAAACCATTCTGTGATTCTATGATTCTGTGATTCATTAGCCCAGCCAATGCTTTGGGCTTCTCTGGATGGCAGCTGCTTCACCCTTGCCGTCCACACCATGAATTCCTGGCTCAAAAGATGGTAGGGTGAAGAACTGAGGCAGGTTGAGGAGGAGGGGGAAGTTTCTGAAGAGACTGTGTGCTGAGGGACGGTGGGCTCCTGATGCTCTGGCTGGTGGATCTTCCCCACCCAAGGGCAAATGCTAGTGCTGCTGTGAGGGACCGGGGCTGCTGCTCATCTGTTTGGATGTAGGAGTGCAAGAAGCAGAGCGAATTTCTTAGAAACAAAGCATATCTAGGATTTATTTGTTATATGCAGTATGTACAACCTCCCAGGGAATACAGCTGCATTTACACTTTAAGGTTAAAATCCACAACAGCAGAGAAATGGAGGTGTTATTCCTGCTGTGGAAACAGTGAAGATTACAACGGGGGGAAACACAGCAGAGACATGAGGTTATTCGCTCTGGTCCTTCAGGTGGTACTGCCATCCCAACAGCGACCTCGCTTCTCCCCTGCTTCCATGCAGGTCAGCAGCACCGCAAAATCCCCAAACCTCCAGAAATTGCAAATTTACACCCGTGGGTTTTCGCTTCTCCACCTCAGGAAAGGGAGGCGGCAGGGGTGCAAAACCAGACGGGAGCTGTCAGCCGGCTCGAAAATGACGTGCCTCAGGAGGTGTTTTATTTATGGCGACATTCAGATCAAACAATCACAGAGGAGCCTTGGTATCAATCAGAGAAGGGGAATTTGGTTCCTACGGCCCAGTTCCACTTTCTTTCAAACATTTTCTTTAAGCCTGGGGGAGGAGGAGAGGGACATCCAAGCTCCCACGAGAGGCCTGGGCTGATGGAAGGCACCCTTGATGTGTAACGTTAATATAAGAAGGAAGGAATAAGGCACTTTTCTCCTTATGGTATAAACCACAGCAGGGTTAATTTTGAGGTTTCAAAAGTGCCTGCAGAACGTTAATGTCAGATGCCCAAAATATTGTTAAACACAAGCGATTTGCGATTTAAAATATTACAAGCCTGCTATTTTTAGTGCAGAGGAACCTTTAGTCATTCTACATTTAGATGGCTTATCAGAATTAAATAAATAACAGCAATGGTTACTGCTCAAATTAGGTCTGTCTCGGTTTCCATGGCATCCAATCTGTTATCTCCAATATTCTTGCCAGGATTTGTACTGGGGCTCTGGGACAGCAACATTTCTTATAAGGCTTATAAGGAATTATCCTGTAGCAATTTCAGCTATATGGTTTCTATGAAACCCTGGAATAAATGGATTTATTTAAGATGTGTTGAAGGTTTTTTTTTTTCTTTTTTCTTTTTCTTTTTTTTTTTTCCCTTGAACTGTTGTCTATTTTTAGCCCTGCTGCCTGCTTTTATGTGGTGCTGCTTTAACTCTTTTGTGGACGTGCCGATGTGCTGTCTGGTGATCCCGTGCGGTGGCTATGCCTGTTGCGCTATCGGAAGAGGACTTTGATGCCGCCGGCAGAGTATATTTGAAAACCAGGGCTCAGGAACGCGGGATAACATCAGGCTTTTCTTCTGCAAAGTCCTTTGAAAGCAGCTACACAGGAGTGTTTCCACTTATTCTGAGACACCAAGTGTAGTTATCCTCGGAGGAAAGGTAGCAACGCTTTGTCTGAGCCCAAGAACTTCTGTCTGAGGCCAAGACCAAAAAAAATACCGCCTACGTCAAGTCGCTGGGTTCAATGTAAAGGTAAATGGTGAAACGCAAAGACCTGTGTTCTGTGGATGATTTAATGATCCCCTCTGACCACTGTGCAACTATGCATTAAAAAGACAGTTATAATCCCAACTCCGAAGAAGAACACGGTGTGCACAGCAAGCTGTATAGCTGCAGAGAGGAGGAAAATATATTTGTGCCATAGCAGCTGCGTATTTCCCCATAGCTCTTCAATTAATACTACCTTTTACGGGTACATTTTTTGGTTCCTTGGCCATTAGATTTTTCAAGTGAGGGTTTCATTAATCTTTTGTTTTCTAGTGTTTACCTAGTATATAGATCCTGTTCCATTTTCCCCTCTGGTAAACAGTAATCTATTTTGAGTTGATTTGCATCCTGTTGTGAAGAAATTTTGGCTCTATGGCATTTTAAAAATCAATGGCTCACTGCATTTCTAATTTCCAGGTCACATTCCTAAACAAAATGTACTGCTACATAGCACGGAGATTTATGGCAAATTAGAACTAGTTCTAACCAACAGCTTTCTAATATTTTGATAAGAATGAATGATGTAGGAGCGGATAAGCACTTTTACAGCGCCTTTTTTCAGTAGGTCTCAGGAGGGCAGTGAGGACCGCAGGGAATAATTTGGTGTCCAATGTTTACTTACTTGCGTCTCAGGCTTAAGAGAATGATACTAACACTGCCCTGCAGATCTTCAGCTGGCATAAATTGGCATCCTTTCCCCAGGCATCAGTGGAGCTGCGCTGATTTATACGAGCTCAGGGTGCACCTCTGGCGCATACAACTTTTCTACCATGCCTCACATGGAATTTGATTTACTCTGCATCATGATTGAAATATAGCTGTGTGTTTAAAGCAGGCAAGAAATGATACAGTGCTTACTATTTATAGAGTCGTAGCTACTTTTCAGAGCCAACTGAGCAATTCCCAAGTACAATCACAATACAAAGACTTTAATATTTTAGTACTCTGTCACCCTGTGGTCACTATAAATTCGTTGTGGCTGGGCAGGCAGCCCTAGCTCAAATCTATTTGAAAAACACTTACCTAGGCAACTGCATTAATGCAGAGCCCAGCTATTCATGTTTGCACACGCCATCTCTTGACCCGCTCTGCAAGGAATGGAAAAGGGCTAAGCTGAGCCTGTGAAACGCTGCAGGGCACCAGGCGGTGGATGAGATGGTGATTACGGTGCCGGAGCACTTTGCTTAAGCTTTTTTTGCATGGAAAGAAGTGTTAATGGTTAACACGATGGTACATGAGCTGTTGTAGTAGCTGTCGGTATAAATGAAGGAAGGAATAAATGCCCAGCTTCTGCAAGGTACAAAACTTTGAGGTTTTTGATGTGACTGAGGAATAGTTGTCCTATATCAGACCAGAGACCCATCAGCTCTATGTCCTGTCTCCAATGGTGACCAAAAGCTATTCTGGTGAAGAGTCTAAGACAGAGGTGTAATGGCACATACCTAGCTCCTTTCCCAGTTTCTGTTTATCTGTGGCTCAAGGATTTCCTGGGGAGGAGGCTTTTGTTTTTAATGGTCTTGAAGGAGGTTTCCCCCAAGGATTTGTCCAACCACTTCTTAAATCCCTGTAAGTTTTGAGCATCCACAAATCCGCAGGGCAAGGCTTTCCACAGGTCCACTTTTGCTGCTGGCCGTGGCCACTCTTTTGCTTGGTTTTGAACTTTCTGTCTACTAGTTTCAGCTGAGGCCCCTTGGTTCTTGCACTGAGAGGCAGTGAGCAAGCGTCATATAACCACCAGGTAAAGTGATGCCCCTGCCCCCATGTGCTTACCCTCTAACTTGTTGACCAACTGTAAGAAGTACATGAAACAAATAAGTGGCGGGAAAAAGGATTTGGGACCTCAGCACGGCGCTGCAGGAAGGATGGTTCCCAGGCTGTGGGGGTTGCTCTGCTGTGCCTCTTCACTGTCCTGTTCCTCTGCCAGGAGCAGGCTCTTGCTTGCGAATACCCTTGCTGTTGCAAATATCAATATTGCTGCAGCATTTGGTGCTTTCCAGTTATGTGCTGAACACTGGCTGAGGGAAAATTGATGTGCGGATTATAGAAACCACCATCACGTTTGTGTCTTGGAAGTAAAGGTGTTAACTCTTTCTGACTTAATTCATTCAGGTTGAGGGGCACCAAGGGATTGAACCTGAAATACAGCAAATCAATAATATAAACTCTTTGAGCTTTGTGAGCTAAGAATAAACACCAACCACAGACCGAGTCAAATGAACCTGGGCAAGAGGCACGGGGGAAATGTAGCAGTGGTGTTCTGTTATTGCAGGTCAATAAAGGCTAGATAATGTTTGGCTTTCATTACTGATTAAAAAGATTTCCTTGCAAATGTTATGAGATTAACACTGAGCTTTCTGTGTGCACTGAAAGGGTAATGTTTAGAAATGATCATCCTGCATTATCCCAGTGGAAACATGAATAATGATGCTGCAAAGACTAATGCTCTGGCTGGAGCTGGAGCTGGTCCTTCTGCCTGACTCATGGGTGGAGGGGGCACACGCAGTGGGAGGACCTGTTCCTGGTGACGATTTTCAGCCTGTGTGACAGCCAGTGAGTGGAGGTTTGCAGGAGACCCTGGACTGTTGATGCCGCATTGCCCACTGACAGCAACAGGAGTCTTCCTCTGACTTGGTGGGGTGCAGAGCTCCATCAGCTTTCAGGCGGACGTGGTGCCTTATACGGTTATACCAGTCACACTCCAGTTATGGCTGAGGAGGCAATTTCATTACATATGCCTATTTTTAGGTGCTTATAACTCAAAAACATTACCCTCTTGGCGGGAATTTATCACACTTGTTCTCAGCTCAAAGCTGATATATAAGATTTGGCGGGTCTCCAGATAGCTGAAGAACAGCTGCCTGGGACGTTTCCCAACTGCGGTTTTCACCAATTAAGAAGTTTGTTTTCACACAGTTTGGAGGAGTTTCTTTCCTTTAAGATCTTACCTCAGTAACATGCTACTCGCAGACGCCTGTGCACTTCACAGCCTCATAATTTTGGTCCTAAAGCATATTTATTCAGGGGTCTCAAAGGCATTTGTTCCCCTTGAAGAGCAACTGGGAGATGTATTGGGTCTATCGACGTGTAGTCTATCTAAATCTAATCTGTAGCTCTATAAAATCAGGAGCTGCACACCCTGAAATAAAAATTGCGTGCCTTTATTGCCATGACTGTACGGCGAAAGGAAAGCAGCACAGTCTGCCCAAGACTGGGCCGGGCGGTGAAGCTGCAGGTGCTCCGGTGCCAAAGAATGCTTTTGGTCTTGCATTTTTTCCCTTTCCCCTTCCCCGCCACCTGAGTACAGATTATACCAATACCCCTCCAGTATTCTGCTGGGCTAGAGATTTTTTCCAGTATTATGGCAAGCGAGGCTCCATCACTTTAAATGCCATGCCTGATTTACGTCATTTTCCCCGTATTTCTGTGACGTCGGCATGTCTACACACAAGAGCTTCTAGTTGGCTGTAAGGCCTGTTTGTCAAACTAAGAGTCAGATTTGTTTATTTTGAGAGAAAATCTTCCCCGGACTGAGTTTATCATGGCGTAGAGAAAAAGAAGTATTTCTTAGCACTCAGCGATAACACTACTAGGCAGAAATCTAATTTTTTTTGGAAAGTGCCCGGGCTCAGAAATTTGCGTCCTTCTCCACAGAGAGGTAGGTAGCCAAGGCATTTAACAGTTGAATATTTCCTTTAAACATGTTGTTTAAAGCTGGTCTATATTTCTCTGGATGTTCCACAGCAAAACCTGCAGGCTGGGAAATATCTTGTCCAAGGCAGAGCAGCTAAGTCTCTAAGAACGGTGCTGGGAAGATATAAAGCTGTTTTCTGTTCAACACTCTCGCCCTGTGTTACCCACTGCACTGGTGAGATACTGACCCACTTCCCGGCTGTGATAAGATACCGACGTGGCCAAAGGCCCTGGGAGGGTTTGGGATGGAGACGGCATCAGTGAAGAGCCCTCTAAACACTTTTCTGTGCCATTCCTAGAAATACCGCTGAGGGAAAGGATGCTAAAGGGATTTGTTCTGGCAGGAATTGGGCTTGCAAAGCATGTTTCATGTTCCCCAAACACAGAAATATGTGTATGTCAAGAGTGCAGACAAGTCTGTCTGGGGATATGGAGAGGACTAGGCTATGATGGGCAGCCTTGGTAGGGAAACAGAAGCTCAAAGGAACTGGTTTGTTTAGGATTGTCACCAAAAATTGCTTGTCCATTTTGAAGAGCAGAAGGGCAAAGAGATTCCAACACCTGCAGGGTGCAGATGGTTTGTGGGCAAAGCCCAGCTGCTGGTGAGCACGGTCATAGAATCATAGAATGGTTCGGGTTGGAAGGGACATTAAAGGTCATCTAGTTCCCATCCCCTGCCCTGGGCAGGGACACCTCCCACCAGATCAGGTTGCTCCAAACCCCGTCCAGCCTGGCCTTGAACACCCCCAGGGATGGGGCAGCCACAGCTTCTCTGTCTCTGGTGAGACACTGGCCAGTGTCTCACCACCCTCCAGCCCAGATGCCCTGTGGGAGGCTAGCAGTGATCAGCTAACACGGATGGGATGGGATGGGATGGGATGGGATGGGATGGGATGGGATGGGATGGGATGGGATGGGATGGGCTGTCAGTGCAGGGAGCTGGGGCTGCACCTCCCCAGGTTTAATGCCCACCTGTCTTACCTTCAGCCTGAGTGCAGCTGGTGGGAGGGCACTGAAGTGTCCTGCTGCTGAGCCCCTGAGTAGGAAATGAGGCACATGTGGTGTGCAAACAAGGGGAGAGGACAAATGCCTCTGGGAGACAGGCAGGAGAGATGCTGGAGACAAAATACTGATGCAAGAGGAGGGGAGAAGGATGTTTGCATCAAGGTAACTGGAGGTGTGCTCAGATTTGACTCCTGCTTGAGAATTAGATGGGGCAAATGGTCCTCAACAGCCACCCCCGAATTAGAGGTCCCTGTTCCTGGGACCATGCAGCATTTCAGCAGCAAAGAACAAGAGATGGTGAAGGTCTTTCTTTCCCTGCACTGTATGGTGGAGGATGCCAGATGCATCAGAGGGATGAAAGGATGGCACGTTCCTCATCTTACCACCCGTGGAGCAGCCACCAAGGAGAGGTACGGTCCTTGCTGTCACCAGGTCATGCTCTGGGCTTGCTTTGCCTTATGTTTTTTGTCTGGAGAGAGAGACTTCTCTCATATTTCCCTGATAGTCACAACTTGTGCAATATCTCCAAATGCTATCTGTGGTCTTAACTTAATAAAACCCCCTTAAATGATACGAAACCCTCTCATCACTCCAGTCAGATGCAGAAGGGATGTAATAAGCTATAACAGGCTTTCTGGAATCCTAGGAAAGAGGATCATTTTTCCTTTTAAAGCCCCACTATGAAATAAATCTGAGTTTCCTCAGAAATAAATATCCTGGGTTACAGCAAAAGGTCTTGCCAGTCTGGCTGATGTCTGGAAGTCTGTAGAAGTTTGATAGTGCGACCTGCGCACTGGCTTTCATGGCGAGAAGTTATTCCTTGCCAAATCTTCTTCTCTGTTATGTGAGAATTGTAGCCCCTTACATCAATTTCCCAGCATATGGAAGTGCAGCTGGCCAGAGGCGAGGGAGAGGCAGAGCGCTGTGGAAACTTTTCCAAAATCCCATCTCTGTCTTGAATCACAGAGGTGGGAAGCCTCCACCTGGGAGCTTTAAAAGGTATCTGTCCATATTCTTTTGCTTCCAGTTGTTCCAGGCTCAGGATCCAGTTCAAACGGTTATCTCTGGGTACCAGGACCACGTGGCGATTTCCCGTGTTATATCTCTTTCCCTACCTCCTTTTTTTAACTTTTTTTTTTTTAAATTCTCCAGTAAACTGACACTGTTTATAGTTTGGTATCAAATAGATGCAAATTTCAGTTTGTGTT
Source organism: Chroicocephalus ridibundus (assembly GCF_963924245.1). Classification (NCBI taxonomy): domain Eukaryota; kingdom Metazoa; phylum Chordata; class Aves; order Charadriiformes; family Laridae; genus Chroicocephalus; species Chroicocephalus ridibundus. Next base: position 20,499,287 of record NC_086292.1, read on the forward strand.
TAGCACAAGCCGAGGCAGAACCAAAGGTTTCCGACTGGGTTCTTTGTTACTGAATTTTCTGGGACCAAAACAACATATTTTTTGCTCTTAATCCTGACTTGTCTTCCTTTGGCAGTTGTGATTTCCCTACCTCCCATGAATAAAACTTGGAGGAAACCTTTGTGTGGCTCCCTGCAGCAGGAATCAGTACGTTTACAGCACCACAATAAAATGCCACAAATCTCCCTTTTTCTACTTGAAATGTCTCTTTGCAGATGGCTTGATTTTTATTCTCTTTACTCCCTTCCTTTCCCCCGTCCCCCCTAGAAGATACCATTTGGGCCATTAGCGATCTCAGCATTTTCTATGTGGTTCTGCTAGATATTTTTGTCAGTCTCGAATCAAAACGGTGCCAGATGGAAGCCCCATGCTCTTCATAGATGATCATTTCCAGCATTCTTCTGTGAGGTTGTATAACATATGTCCATGAGAAATTAAAAACGCTGTTTCCTTGCGCGAACTGTGTATGCTCAAGGGCACAGGGAAGGTTAAGAGAATAACCAAGCCAGGACAGTTCTGTACTTTTAAAACATATTGATTTCCTAAAGAGAAGTTATATTAACATTTAGATGGGCTGCTGATTTGTTGAGGATGGTCTTATTGCTAAAAACACCTGTACCAAGCAAAGCAGTCATGAAACACATGAGAAAAAAGGAGTTTTATGTTGAAACTAGTAGTCTCTAGTGTCAAGAGGGTGTTGTTTTTCTGGTTTGGTTTGGTTTTTTTCCCCCCAAGCATGCTCAATGTTAGCTTAATGCTATTCCTGTTGATCCCCATTTTAACTGACCGTAGACTTCCTCCTGAGCTGGAGGAATTTCCATACTTTGGGCAGGACTTTTGGAAGCAGACTCTGTATTGGTGTAGTAGCTAGGCTGAGATTTCAGATGCTGGCATTTGGTTGCTCAATTCCCATTACATGAATAGGAACAAAACATCCAAAGCCTGGAACCGCCTGCAAGAAGGTCTGCTGGGGCCAGCTGCCCCAGGAGACCTCTGTCCTTGTGAACCGTGCTCTCCTGCTTTAGCACCCAGCATCCCTGCAAGCTCTTCTGCTTTCGTTCACATTTACAGATTGGGTCATCTCCATTATATTTAAGTACCATCCCTTTGCATCTGTGTGTATGCTTTTTGTGCAAAGTACTGCATATGTTCATGAGCTATAAAAACCCCCAATATTTACGCTACTGAAAAAAACGGGGACTGTGAATAGCTGCAATAAACCTCAAGAAACAAATGACCAACCATCCCTGTCCTTTCAAAGTGTGGGGCTGATCATTTTACGAACCTAAGGAGATTAACTGTCTTGTGTTCGTGCATGCACAGAAAGCACTTAGCTTTGTTTACTGTGGGCACTTGGTGAAAGGAACAAGATTTTGGTCAAAAACAATGTCTTTCTGCTAATGTAAGTAAAACTGTTTCACTCTGCTTTTGGGGCAGGCAAGAGGAGCACATGGCATCAATTACTGTGGGCTACCTGATGGGTGGTAGCTTGTTCAGGAGAGGTAATTAGGTTGCTTGCAAACACTCTATGCAAATTTTCAGTCTGCTTTCCTAAGGAAAAAAAAAATTCTTGCTGCGATCCTGCTGTCTTTCTCTGTTGAACTCTTTGGTCAGCTCCAAGAAAATTGGAGAAAAGAGCAGAAGCTGCAAAATATTGGCTTTGCCCAGGTTTTGCAGAAACAGATACCTAGGCAGAAAGCAGAGATTCCTGCAGAAGAGACGGTGGGAGGTTGAGTCACCATAGATAACACAGCACAGAGATATCCATGTCTGTCGTCTTGGATCAGCCACCTCTGCAATGGATGGGGAACTCGCCCAGGACATGGGGAGGTACAACATCAATTCTCCGAACTAGAAAGGGACCAAAAGCTGAAGGTTTTCAATTTTGGGTGGTCTTCTGACAATAAAGCTCGTGCTCTCTCTCTTCCTTGTTGGTACATCCCACCAGTGTAATGGTTGAAGCCCTCCCTGGGATGAAGATGTGAATCGAGAAGGGGAGAGCAGTGTTTCTTGTCCATTCTGATTCTCTACTGCTTGTTGGCATTATCCTCCTCTGTTTTCAGACATAATGCATGCTGCTGGTCAGGAAAGCTTCAGAAGGAGGGAAACGCTTGTTTGGGAGGGTTATTTTGCAGATGATGTTTATTTTCATACCCCTGTGCTTTCCTGCCCTGCTTGCTGGGTCCTGAGCTGTCAAGCGCCAGGTAAGGAGTTTTGGGGCTGTCAAATACCATGGGAAAAGAACTGCAGAAAAGACAACTGGCTTTTCACCGTATATTCAGAAACTCCTCTGAGAAGTTGGGAGACTGGGGGCCCTCAGTGAATTCTCAGAAAATTAGCTTATTACTTGACTGTTAAGCATATTGTATATGCCAAGTAATTAATTTTTACAGCAAACTTGTCTAGGACTTGGGCAAAGGAGCAATTAATTCTCTGGAAATAGATCCATTATCATAATTGCTAATGGATGCAAAACTCCCTCAGACACAGATGGACAAAAAAAATCCTTTCATCTCTGTGATTAGGGTACCTGAAAGTCAGGTCCAGCACGTGTGACAGGTAGTTAGCCCATTCAAAAAACCCGTCTAGTGCTAATTGTGGCTGCTGAGCTCCAGCGTGTTTAGATGGAGGAGAGAGCACAGGTGACTCCTTCCCCCTCTCCTGTGGCCAGCACAGGAGCACCCACCCCATCACCTTTCCCTCTTGGTGGGGATGTTCTTCTCATGGGTGTAATTGGGATTTTCCTGCCAACAGCCGGAATCGGTGCATGTAATGCTGTCAGCAGCTCAAATTAGAGAGATGTTCGCACCCTCGGTGTTGCGCAGACCCAACCGTGTCCTGCGCTGAAAGAGCATGGTCCCTGCCACAAACACTTGCCAACCAAATTTGTGTGAAAGGTGGGTTTGTCTGTCTGCAGCCCAACAAAATGGGGTTGTTCAAAGGTAACACAGCCACACACAGGACAGAATAAGACCTTTGTTCCCTTTGTTGTTGAGTGACAGCTTTGCTACATCATTCTGCAACAGATCTTATCTCTTCAGCTTGATTTGTGGTTGAAAGGGCGTTTGGGAACTCGCAGAATCACAATTAATATTTCATACAACCCAGCCCTTGAAAAGCAGCTAACGAAGAGTGCTCAGCTGCCAAACGCCACGTGTTTTCCTGGGCTCGGGGGCTTTTGTGCTCCTCAGGCGTGGTCCTCCCCCATCTCCAGACAGCATCCTCCAGGCCCTGGCTCTGCTGCCCAGCAAACATGAGCTGGCATTTGCAACTGGCTAATGTACTACTGGTGAGAGATGGGAAGGGGCAAAGGGAATAGAACAAGAGGCTTTTATGAGAGCTGATCGGTCACTATTTAATCTATAGTGACAAAGGCATCGTTACTAGAACATGGGGAGGAGGATGAGATGGGCCAGACCTTGGGCCTGAACGCTCTTGACGTCTGGGGACGCAGACAGTGCTCTTCGGATCCATTCAGAGTCTCATGAGCACCGGGATTGTGCTTCTAGAGCATCTTCTTGCATGGCGTGAGGTGATACAACTTTTTTTTTTTTTAATGGAAAGCCTAACATGATTCAGACCTGCTTTTTCTAGGATCTAGATAACAGTGTAGGAGAAAGGAGACAGGAGGGAGAAAAGAGACAAACAGGGAATTTGTAAAATACCAATGCTTTTGGATAGAACCTTGTTTTCTCTGTGTTTATACAACAGTGCATAGCAGGGCTGCAGCCTAGAATGAAGATGTCTAGAATGAAGACATCTAGTTGGGGTGAAAAGCCATGAAAATAATCAATAAGTAGTATTAACCACTGTAATACTGCCCTTTCTTCCCCAAAATCAGGAGAATTGGACCTGTAATTATAGTTGGTGGGAGATAAACCAGCACACGTACATGAACAATAGGAACAGTTGTGCAAATACTGCAAGGTTTTGATCCTGCGTGACAAATAAGATATGAAAACAGCTCTCCAGAAGCTGATGTTCAGCATCAGAGGCCATCGTGTAATTAAAATTAATCCCAGCCTGACGAGGGCATTTATGGCCTCTTCTCCACTAGACACAGAGCAAGCCCGAATCCTGCAGTCCCAAGCAGAGAAACAGCCATTTACATCTCAAATGCAATTGCACCTCCTTCCAGAAATCACAACGCAGAGATGAAGTGGCCTCTAAACGCTCCCATGGAGGTTGGGGCAGCCAGCAAAATATTGATTGAACCAAGCGATGGAATACGAAGAATTACATTGAGTAATTTGGTGTGGCCACAGAGGCTTAGAGGGCAGGAGGGTTTCATCCTGGTTTTCCTGAGCCGTGGTGGAGGAAGCAGTTTCTCTGTGCTGGGGGATTGCAGCCCTTTGGGATCCAGCAGCGTTTGGCAACAAGTCATTAAATACTAATTGCAGAAGGTAAGGGCTTAGTTTCTAAAGTGCAGCGTGCTGTTTGTAAACAACCTCGGTGCTTATCGTTAGATCTGTGAGCATTCAAAGTTTACGTACCACCACGTAGTGCGATCCTTCAAGGAATAAGCATCGACTCCTTCCGTTAGGCCGTGGTCAAAAGCCGATGGATGGATGGAGAGGCCTGGGGGTCATGGACCCCCCGCCTGCCCCCCTCCGGCTGGTAATGGGGGCTGAGCTGCACTATGTGGCAGAAACAACGATCTGGCAATTAACAGTGAGTAATGTTCTGAAGTGTCATCACCAGGTTATATTCGGCTAATAAGCAGCGATATTAGAGTCCTGCAATCGTGAAAACCGTAAAGTCATTTTCCAGGGCACCTTTCATGTGGTTTGAAAATGTATCTTTCTTTTCTTTAAATTGGGAAGCCTTTTTCTCCATTCCTGCTTAAGGTGAGTCCAAGCTAAGTAGCCACACCACATAAGATAAGGCTGTATGGTCAGGTATGGAGAGTGGATTCCTTAAAAAGTATCCATTTCAAGCATTGTGCATTAATTATGAATGCATCTGAGTTTGACCAAAGGCCACGTGCTGTAGCAAGCTGGGTTCGGTACATCTAGTGAAGCAGGAGAATTGACGTGATTTTTCATGACTGGACAACCAAGCAGAAATGTACAGACAGCATTTGGAAACAATGATAGTTTTGGGGGAGAGGGAATAGGCATCGGCCTGTCCTCTATGGGTAATGACACCACCGGCAGGGCTCTTGGAGCTGTGCTGCACGGTGCTTCATAGGCTTCATGAAAAGATTTTTGGCTCTTTCTGGAGCGTGGGAACCACACTGCCTGTTTAAGTGGGCACTGGCCTTCACAGAGCTGAGAGCATTATTGACCATGGGACGCTACTTCAGTACTGTCGGATAACAAAGAACCACAGAAAAAGCCATAAAATGCTTTCTTGGTACAGCAATGCCTTGTGTTTCTTCCTGGATGGCTCCAGAAAAAAAGGACCAGGTTGCACAATGCTTTCTTGTATTTGTCTGTGCGGCTTTTTGGCAATTTCCAAACTTAATTTCTTGCTGGTGGGTGCTGGCTTGATTGCCTTTGCTGACCTTCCTGAATTCCTAGCAGCACAGTTAAAACAGCGAGTTTGGAGAGCAAATATTTCTGCTGGAAATAACCTGTTTTTCCTGGGGACCGAAGCTACCCAGATAACCAGAACTTACAAATGCCATTGTAGTAAGTCAGGAAAGGGAAAAACCTGAAACCACGTATCAAGCACAGCTCAGAAGATGAAGGAGAAAGTGCTTCACTCATGGAAGTGAATGCAACAGTACTTCATTACCGGAGGTGCTGAGGAAATGAATCACAAGTCATTAGTGAAGAGCTCTCAGTTCATCCCTTCTTCAGGAAGAAGTAGCTCTTTGAGGCAGGTATTCTTAATGGAAATTGTTCTTACAACGTTGCTTCAATGTCAGGAATAGAAGCTGAATTGTTTCCCAAGAAGCATTATCCTGCCACACTAGATGCCAATAAATACAGGTGTATCTAACATTTTACTCAAGGAAGGGAGTTTTTAGTTGATTCAATTCCCTTTTTTCAAGTTACTGGCTGCCACTGTTTGCTTTAATTATCTTTTAATGGAATAACAAATATGACAACGTGTTGTACCAATTAACACACTAAAAAGATTCTTACAGTGCTTATCGTCAAATTCATTTAAGTTTAGTGGAATGAAGTCACTTGTATTGTTGATTTTGATCCGCTTTGTGCGTATGGCACTTGGTGAGGCAGGTTCACATGCAGAATAGAGCATCTCTCCCTCCCATCCATGTTACTGATGTGTTTGGCTTTTGGCTTTAAGAGTGAGCGCTGTGATTGCTAATTGGTACATTAACCGCTCAAGGTTTTAATTTGAAACCCTGTGTCTTTGTGGTGCCTGGGCAGTGGAGGGGAGACAGGAGGGCAGGCAGTGGAGTGATCAATGTCTTCAGCACCTGTGGACTTTCTGGGGGAGATTTTATTCTTCTGGGAGCAAAACTATTGCCCCAAGCTGGCAGGGTGCTGGGTTCTGGTGCTGGTCACTAGGTGGCAACGCGACATGCAGGCACACAGAGCCTGCAGAGAATCACAGAATGTTAGGGTTGGAAGGGACCTCTGGAGATCACCTAGTCCAACCCCCTGCCAGAGCAGGGTCACCCACAGCAGGTGGCACAGGAATGCGTCCAGATGGGTTTGGGATGTCTCCAGAGATGGAGACTCCACCACCTCTCTGGGCAGCCTGTGCCAGGGCTCTGCCACCCTCACAGGAAAACTGTTCCTCCTCAGAGCTGCTCCCCAGCCCCGAGGAGGCTGCTCAGAGCATCCCTGTCCCTCTGGGGAGAGAGCAGTTTTCTGAGAACCCGCCAGTGGTGCTGAGCTGGAGATCTCTGCCGTACGAGGAGGCAGGTGGTTCGTGGCGGTGAAGCTGTGCATGGAGCCTCCGGCTCCGTCAGTGATCCAGGGTCAGCAGGAAAACCAACAAGGGGCACAAATCTGCTGCTGGTTGGGTAAAACGGTGTGTGGCACCATCCTCACCTCCCTGCTCATAAACAAGGGGTTCCTCTGGCACAAACCAAGCCTCTTCCCACACAGCTCAGGCCTTGTCCCCCCTGACTTTTCCCTATAAAGACAATGCTGTGACCCGTGACTGTGTGGGAAATTTGATAAACGACTCATGACGGGCTCGCAGCGCATCCTTACGTAAACTCCTGGTTTTGGGGAACCAGGCTGAAAAACCTAGACTGAAAAACCTTCTGGGAAGGAGGTGGTCTGAGCACCTCAGGCAGTATCTTCTCCGTGCTGCAGATGAGGGAGTCGGATGCCTGCGAACTGTGTGTTGCTGTATGTGAGCCCGGCTTTGGCATCTCTCCGTGCCCTGGCGCTCCTGCCTTGACAGCAGGATGCTGCCATTTGCTAACAGCAGCACCCAGTCTGTGCCTTCCACAACAAAACCTTTACTTGAGCTTTTGTCACAAGAAGACACTTGCCTACGAACATCTGTTTGAACGAAGGCCAGCGGGGTGTAGTTTTGAAAGGAGGACTGTTCCAGGACCGTGTGTTTCATTTGCAGCAATGTCACGGCTGAATACTTCTCAGGAAACCTTTCATCCCATTCACAGTGACTTTCTGCTTAGGCCAAAATGTGGCAATGCCATCGAGCTTCCCCTTTGACTGCTTCTCATGGTGACTAACACATTCTTAATGCTAGTATTTGTTTTGATCTGCTGAGTGTCTTCAGTTATTGATGTCTATGAGTTTTCCTGCCCCAGCAGTGCAAGGCCTCTGCCCTAACGTAACACTCCAGAAGAAGCAGTTCCCCAGCAGAAATTACCTGTTTCTCTCCCTTTTATATCGGATTTAAATGCATACATCCATTTTGATGTCCTGACGTTATTAATCACAGAAACCTTGATCTGGAAGAGACTTCAGGAGCCCAGGCACCCGGGGAATATACCACAATATACCAGGGTACGGCCATTGCCAACCCCTCTGTGCCTTCCCCTCCGGTCCCTACCTCTCCCTCCCAACTTCTTATTGATGGGTTGAGAAGCTGGAGGAAAGGACAGGTGGGAAGCACACAAAGGACATGGAGCTGTTGGAGCGGGGCCAGAGGAGGCCATGAAGGTGCTGGGAGGGCTGGAGCCCCTCTGCTGTGAGGACAGGCTGAGAGAGTTGGGGGGGTTCAGCCTGGAGAAGTGAAGGCTCCGGGGAGACCTTAGAGCCCCTTCCAGTCCCTGAAGGGGACACAGGAAAGCTGGGGAGGGACTCTGGATCAGGGATGGGAGCCATGGGACAAGGGGGAACAGTTTTAAACTGGAAGAGGGGAGATTTAGATGAGATGTGAGGAAGAAATTCTTTGCTGTGAGGGCGGTGAGCCCCTGGCCCAGGTTGCCCAGAGAAGCTGTGGCTGCCCCCTCCCTGGAGGGGTTCAAGGCCAGGCTGGACGGGGCTTGGAGCAACCTGGTGTGGTGGGAGGTGTCCCTGCCCAGGGCAGGGGGTGGCACTGGATGGTCTTTAAGGTCCCTTCCAACCCAAACCATTCTGTGATTCTATGAATACGACAGCATCGTGCACGAGATGGGTGCTCAGGAGCTCTCCTCAGCCTCCAACACCCTTCTTGCTGTGGGATGTTGCCGCATCACTGTCCTCCTCGGTGAGGGTGACACTTCCCCCCAGCTGAAACCATGTACGACGTGGCAGGGAATCTGCTTTGCTAATTATAAAATTATCTGCTGTCATACTATTGTGGTGACCTCAACTCTATGTGCAAATGTACCGTGGATGCCCTGGAATACCAAGTACCATAAATAAGTAGAATTTTTGAAAGGAATTTGGAGATTTCGAGGATTTCTCAAGCTGCTTCTAGTGAAGCATTTCCTGGAATCAGTAATGAAATCCCTCACTTTGCCACACTCTCCAGTTTAATGCGTACAGGCTTGTGGTGGCAGCTTTTAAAAGCTGTTTGTCTCATTAAAGTTCAGTTAACTCATTTCTGAAATTAGAAACTTTTATGACTAATGACTTGTGGTAGTTTGCCTTAAAGAAGATGCTTGCTAATCAGGTTTGGTTTTTTTCCCCAAAATCACTTCTGAGACTTGTGTTACTGCCTTAGTTATGACACGGTGACAGTGATACTTGGTACTTCAAGAAAAATAATTGGTAGTGATGCAATTTGCGCCTGCCAGGACTGTGTCTGAGGAACAATTGAAAACTGCAGGGCTGTAATAACAAAACACAAGGAGAATGATGATTTTTTTTTTTTCTTTGTGAATTTTGCAGCTTTAGTACAGAAACTCCTGTTCATTTTAATGAAGATCTGCCAGGCTAAAAGGCTGAAGATCAGGACTGCAAAGAATAGGTCACGTTCATCTTTACTTGCTTTCTTTAACCTTTGTTAGTGCCTCTGAACCACGCTGACATGTAAATAACATAGGCGCTGACCTTTCCACTGTACACGCGCTCGCAACTGGAATAGTGACTCAGAAATAGCAGTTTCTCAAACAATTGTTTCCAGGCACACGCAAGCGAGGATGACAGCGCTGGGGGTGTTATCGCGGAAAGGGCACCTGAAGCGCAGCTCCCTGCGTTTGCACAGCATAGGGACGCAGGGGTCACAGCGCCGCGGCTTCTCTGCTCCTCCCCGAGCCCGAGGAGAGCGTCTTAGGGATTAATCTTGGGTTTTACGACATCTCACACCAGCTGAGAAATGCTGCGGCTGAGACTGACGATGTCCCTGGGTGGTCCATGGTCTTCAGCTTTTATTTCCAGTTGAATTCAAAAGCCTTTGTCCTGCGACTGGATCTGCGCAGTGGATTGGGGGGAAGGTATGAGAGCATCTGGCCATGCCCATGGCCAGCGTGTGCCCAAAGATCATTCCCAGTGCCCACCAAAGCCCAGGAGATCCCTCTTCAGGGCCAACTCCCCCCCCCCGACCCCCCCAACAACATCTCTTGGGCAAGAAGTCGTGTTCATCGCTCTCTCAAACCTCAGAAGTAAGCAGCCAGGCCCTGTTTACCAAATATATTTACTTCCTGGGGGAGACTGCGATTCTTTGTTTTTAAAAAAAAAAAAAGGGACACACACCACAACACAGACACACCCCCCCCCCAACACACACACACACATGCAAAATCCCACCAGAGCCTGGATCTCTAAGAGGAAAATGTTTTATTTTGCTGCCCCTCCACTCTTTTTATGTCTTTTTTTTTTTTCCCCCCTGTTACGTATCTCCAGGTTTGTCGTGATTCCCTACTTTGAAGCCAGTCATATCAGGCTACTGCTCTTTGTGTATTATAGTGGGATTTTTACGCAACGCTTAATTTGGTTATCTTTAAAATGACAGACTTGGCCCGTGCAGTCATACTCTGCACCTCTCCTCTCCCTTTGAAAAGGAATCCTACGAGCGTACTAAAGTAAGAAGCGTTTGTCGAGTGACTCCGGGAGTATAAATAGCTTGCCAGCAAGAGCAGCACCTGCCATCTTTGATATGTCTTGCACTTCCCACAAATTGCTCGTGCACGCTGGGTTTGATCGCAGCTATTGTTTGTGCTAAGCTTCCTCCTACTCCTATAATCCTCCCATTTAAATGGATGGGATATTTTGCATATGTGGTAAGGATTTGGGGATAGGAATCGCAGCCAAGTATTTTGCGGGCATGACACAGTGTACGTGTGCGTGTCCTGCCAAGGGCAGAGAAATGGCAACGTCGACAAGCACCGCACTTTAAATGGAAGGGATATGGCTCTTGAAAGCACCTCGAGTCACGTACTTTGACTCTTATTGCTTCTTTTAAGGAGCTGCTGTTGCCTTCCAAATATAGCAGATCCGGGTTGGGATCTGTGGCTTTCGGTGGGTGCTGGGCTATTGCCACCTTAGCCTGGGGTGGTCTTGGGTACATCAGCCTCCCCCTGTCTGGCTGCCCAAAGGATGTTGCTTAGTCACCAAGCTGGGTGTCCCCATATCCAACAGAGTCAGGGCTTTGCGTCCCTTGAGGACTCTACCTGAGGCAGTTCAGTCCCAAGCACACCTTTGCTGCTGCTGGTGGGGGCTTTCCAAGAGGGACACCTTCTGCCATCGGCAGCCTCTCTCACACCATGGTCATACTTTCTCCTGCCGTGGTTCCTGCAGGTGGAAGGAGGAGGGAGGTGAAGCAGAGCACACCCCGGTCCTTCGTGCTTCACATCAGTGGAGGGGATGCCCAATGGTTACAGTTGGTTGAAGCTGGAACAAGCCCTTAAAGTCCAGGATTAGACAAGAATGAGGGGAAAAAAATTAAAATAAATCAATTTCTAAATTGAGAGCATGTGACAGCATGAGGCTGTGCGGGGGAGCCACAGCAGCACCCTGAGAAGCTGTGATCCACTGGGGTGTCTGGGGAGGAGAGTGCCTGCTGCTAACAGTGCCAGTCCCATTACCAATGGCCTCTCAGGTGGAGTTACCGGGGTCTGGAAGACCTTCTAGGCAAACCCTTACAGACAGGACTATGTGCGGCTCCTTCTCTCGAAGCAGCTCCCCTGCGCTCGGGGGATGACTTGAAGAGCACAGCCCTGTGCAGGCAGTAGGGTAGGGGGTGAGCAGCTCTGTTCTACAAAGCCATGTACCCAGAATATCCTGATTGCTCATTACAAACATCTAGTTTTGTATTTTCCTTTTTTTTTTTTTTCCCCCCTCCCTCAAGGAAAATCCCAGCAGTGCTACCAATTGTATTAGTTGTAGAGAACAAGCTCAGTAAGACCTCCTAGCCTGGGAGCGGGGTGCAATCCCTTCTTGCTGAATTCTTCTCTCCACTTCGTTTCTTTGGTGGAGATAAAGATGTTATTTTTTCCCACGTCGAGCCAGTAACGCAAAGCAGAGAGGAGTTACTCTTTTCAGTTCAGTTGGTTTTCTCTCCTAAATAAAATCTGCTCTTTCTCTAAGTTCCTTCTATAACCTCTGGTTTGTGGGCATGAATTTTCACTTTCCAAAAAAGTGGCTGTATTCTCCAACACTGAATAAAACTCCAAACAGGATTGTTCTGGCTTATGGCATTTCCTAAAGATGTTTGCTTTATTTGGCTATAACACTATTTTTTCTTTTGTTTCTTTTTAGAATAAGCCACCTACTTCTTTTGTATATATTTTAATCTCTTTCAGTGTTATGAAGCCAATAGGTGGCTAAAATAGAAGATGCCATGATTTTGCTATGCCTTTTAAGAAGGTTTTAGATGCGTAGTTTAGGTATTCATGTGCTTTGCTGAACAAAGAAAGCCAAGTTGCTGCTTTAGGATCTACGAAGACTTGAGTTTAACTGTTGACATGATGCATTCAGATCGTTTGGCGTTTGGTTGGCAGCCCATTCTGAGAAGCATAGATTTTATCGAACACACTGTTTGAGCGTACCACTGCTTCTCTATTGTCGTGTTTTCCTTCAGACACGGCCAAGGTCGTTTTTAAATGCCTGTACCCGCTGAAAGGAGAGACAGATGCAGGGGTTGCCCATCGCAGTTGATGTCAAGTCCTCTGCCGCACCCAACGTGGCTTAGTTTTCCCTCAAGCTTGAAATCTCCCAGCACAAACCTGCTTAAAAACTGTTCGTTGATGTTTCATCAGAGCCTGAAACCCTCCCCTTTTCGTGGGACCATATTCCGGCTGACCCAGGCTTGTCTTCCAGTTTCTGCAAGGTGTTTTAAGGAGGATCCGGAGGAACCACGGCGTTTGGAGAAGCTGGCTGATGGGGCAGATGCCGGAGACACGGCTCCCCCCGGGGCACTGGGAGGGAAGGTAATGCCGGGTGCTATTTAAATCGGCAGCAGATGTGTCAATAACGCCTGTGACGTTCCTCAAGATGGCTCGGGGAGCCTGAAGTTTATAAACGATTCTTCTTCTGACTCCGGCTAATTTTAGCCTTGGAGTGTTTACAAACAGAGCCGCATTTGCCTCTGCTCCTGATCCAGGAGGATTTCAGCCCCATCCCTGCTGGCATATTCCCTGGAGAAAAACAAAAAGGGATACAAAATAGCGACAGCTATTAAAAGATGCTGAGGGAACGCTCAGATTTGGAGGCGCAGAAAGCCAAATCTTGTGGCTATGGATATTATATCTGCAGATATCACAGTGTCACCGGAAAGGAGGAAGGATGTATACCTAGGAATAATTTTGGAGGAGAAAAACGGGGAACAGAGAGCTGAGCCTGAGAGCACTGCTTCTTAGTGGTGCTCCAAGGCAGTATCTAGCAGTAGCTCAGGAAAAAGCCAACGCAGAATGGAACGGCAAGAAATAATCAAGTTGTAGCTACATCTGACAGCCGCCACCAGCACCGAGCGCGGATGCAGCCCTGCCTCAAACAAAATGCCAATTTTTGGTGTGTACCGACAACATTCCTCATCTGAATGCACCATTTAGCTACTGCTTTGACATGAAGCAAGAGCAAAACGTCAAAAAAAAAAATCGATTATGTCAACACAGTTCATACGGAGCTTTAGAAAGAGATTTTAAATGCATACAAACCAGTTTAAAATTCCTTCCCTTTCAGAGCCGTGACCTCCAAATACTGTTCTTTGAACAGGGAACATCTCCTGAAGTGTTTGTGGTTTTCGGCAAAGGATGAGTGGGCAGAATCCTCCTGGGTTGGCGAGGCAAGGGCCTGCACTCAGTGCTGGCTTGAAGGAGAAAGGCTGTAGCTACATGCTCTGCCTTGAATAAATCCAAATCCTCCAACTTAACGTGACGTCCGCTTTGTAAAAAAAAAAAAAAAGTCTCCAGGTCACACAATACTTGACTTTCAGAGCTAAAGCTTTGCTTCTCCTCAAAGATCATGCTAGCTACCAGGCCGCTGTCACAGCCAGCCACCTTTTGCTATGGGGATTTAATGGGTCATAAGGACTCAATAAAAAAAAAAAAAAGGCAAATCTATAAAAACAAAAGCAAAAATTTCTCTTTTCTTTGCTTGCACTCACCCGTGGCACTGTGCTTGTCATTCAGATCAAAACGTGGTTGACGCATGAGAAATCCCAGCTGCCGTCTGATGAAGGCATGTGAGAGCTTTAGGAGGTAGCTACAAGTTCAGCTCAGTTGGGCATGAACGGTCCATGTGCCGTGACCAGAGGAAAGAGCAGAAACGGTGCCGAAATGCCCCGTGTAACGTAGGTGAGCTTCATCTTCTGACCCTGGGGGAGCACTGAACCGAGCACGTGTCTTCGTGATGGAAACACTAGAAAAAAATCCATCAGATGCAGTTTACAATCACTGCAAGTTAAAGAGAACTGAGGCATCTGGGATGAACCGCGTGGAGCTCCAAAGGGGAAGGCGATTTCAGGCAGGAAAGGAACAGAAAGTAGTAGAGGGGTAAGAGGTTCATGACAAAGGAAAGCAATTTATTTGTGGCCATGCAATTTTAGCGCTGCCTGGTGCATAAGAGCATGTTCAAATTAACAGAAAATATCTTGCCTTGTGGACTGTAGGCTTCTTGCAACACTTAGAACTTTCTTTTAAGATGAGTTTCTTGAACTAATTTAATGTCTTTCCATTTTTCCTTTAAGGATCCACTCTGAACTTTAAGAATAACTGTTTTTTTCAGAGTTCTTTGAGCCCAAAAATAGGTCTGAAAAACTAATCATTACATTCCTCTCTCTCTCTCTCTCAGGCTTGTAAAAATCAAACACTGATTAATTTTTACCACGCTTGAGGAAAAAGTCAGGCATGGAAGAATGTTATCCTATGATATCACGGCATATGCAAGCCTGCAATAATGTCAGAGCTCTACTTGGCAAGTTTCCTTCCAAATATTGCTGTATGTTCTTTTTCCTGCTGTTGCTCTATTAGCTTTCTGTGTCTGAAACTGTGGTGTGACTCCAGCTCAATCATGTCGTGCTCATCACCGTACTTGCCTGCTTATTACCGAGGTGGCCCAAGGTTCCAACGTTCGGTCTCCCATCACCCCAGGACTTCATGTCCATCGGAGTTTACCTCAGGATTTGGCATTATATACTTTTTGCCTCCCCATCCTCTTCTTGAAATACTCGCAGCTCCTCAAAGGCAGGAGTGAGATCTGCCGCCACTGCCAGCCTGCAGCTCGGCGGAGTCACACATCAAAGCTCCTGTTCCAGCTCGACTTCAAAACCTTTCAAGTTTTAAGACTTGACCAAGTAGCAGAAGGAGTTGCAAAGGGAAAGCCGGAATGCGCAGGGTGCTGGGCTCCGTGAAGAAGTGCATCTGCCTCTCACTTCACACAGTAAAAAGCAGCGAGCGATAGCTGTAGTTTGACCCGTGCCTCTTGCTATTATGTTCATAAGGGGTGTGGGACCACCATCGCCCTTTGACTATGGATCTATGTACTACGAATAGCGAAGAACCACAAAGAACGGGTCTTTCATCTTTACACTTTCTCTGACAAAACTTTCGCCAGCCTTGGAGAAGGAGCCTTGGGCAAAAATTGGTTTTGACACCAAGGCACCCAGTTTGAGTTAGGATACTCAGTGCTTCCCCCTTTTTTTCCACTTTCCACCTGCAAAGGCTCAGCCTGCAGGTGTCTATACACAAGCTAGTGAGTCACAACTTTCTGTAAATGACCTCTTTTCCCCGCTGCCTCCCCTGGAAAGGAAAGCGGCTGCCTGTCATTTCGGCAAGGTTGTCACTTCACTGGCTTTGTGCAGGTGTACGCATTCCTGCAAACCTGAGAAGGGCTGAGGTCTGCCTCGACCAGAAATGGACATTCGAAACTCTGTGCAGTTCTAGGCATATTATTATCGTTCATTAGCTGTTGTTTTATCTCCGAGGATATAGAATAAGGCAGATTTTGATTCCCCCCTGTCTTGAAACTATTTTCTCCCAGAGTCAAACTTTTACCTGCAGATTTATGCTTCAGTTTAAAAGCCAGTGCTTTTCTGCCCCTAAACATGCTCAACCAAAACCTCGGCAGCAGACCACTAGATCCACAGCGCACAGGGCTCCACACAGCTCGGGGATGGTGCCTTTCTCCAGATAATACTAATATTATCCAGATAATACTAATGATAGCCTTGGTGGGGATTTGCTCGGCGGTTGGCAAAGCTTGGTCAGGCGGAGGGACCGTTGCAGAGCCACACGAGATACTCCATTTCCCAGGTGCCAAGCACGTTCCCCAGCCCGGAGAAGCAACCCAAAGCGTCGGGGTCACAGCACAGAATGCCTGATGTCCATTAATTTTAATTGAAATGATTCATAGTAAATAGGTGAGAGACTCACTGTGTGAGTATGATCATTATCCCTCGCCACTAGTGTCTGCTTAGGGCCTCTCTGTTTATCAGACTGAATTATCCAGATAATACTAATGATAATCAAATCAGCAGAAAGTTTGCCTTGGTGTTTAACAGGTTTGAAATCACCGCAAATGTAGAGGATGTGCTATCTTTACTTTGACAGCTGTATTTTTTTATTTTCACTTGAGAAGGGCAGCGCGGACTGCTCGGCTGGGTCTCTGCTTGCCGGCTGTTCTCGCTGGTTGCTGTCTGGCAGCAGTAGCACGAAGAGACTTCATAGAAAACCTCACAACTTTTAATTTACCCGTGAAAGCACAAATGAGAAATAAGGAATCAGTTCAGGGTCCCGAAGCTGAGTTGGTTTGCCTGCTTCCCCAGGTAGAACACGCGCAGGTCGTGTTCTACCACACGCCTTAAGCCAGGCAGCGCTTCAGCCTCAGCTGCTGGCGCCGCTTTTCCATAAAAGCGCTGGAAAATGCTCAAGGGCCCTTTATTGCATCCCCAGATTGTGCCATTGCCACCTGCATACCTGAGTCCTTCATCTTTCCAAAGCTATTCAGTTTTAGTGTGCTGGTGATAGACGGTTATTGGACGTACAGAGGCTACGGTGTCAGATAGATGCCGCTGGTGCAAAGGAGATGAGGTTTCTTAAATGGTTGCATTTCCCCAAACTGGAGAGGCAAAAAAAGGCAGGCTGTCAAGTACTTTTACTCCCCAAAAGTAATCTGGGGAGGATTTGGAGACAGAAAACTTCTTTCGTAGGTCTACTCAGACTCTGCAGGCTTAATAAAACTCTGTGTAAACATTTCTGCTAAATGAAGATTTCAAGTGATAACTCATAGGTTGCGTTAAATACTGTCAGCGATGCCCATAAATATGTTGCGTTTACCATGTGGTGTTTGTGTAACCGCTAGCATCCCCCAAAACACATTTTGCCAAATTTCGCTGATTTCAGAACTTCGTGGTATATTTCAGAATGCTTTAGCTTCAGGAAATCCAGGACTTAAACCCAAGGTCTGCCGTGAGCCTTTAAAAGATTGGTTAGCTGGGAGCGAAGCGCTGAGAGTGCACCTGAGGTAGAGTCTTTACATTAAACTGCTACTTTGTAGGCTTTTTCTGTAAGAAGAATTTTTTTTTTTTTTTTTTCACTTAGACACTGAAACTAATACCATACTCTGTTGCAGAAATGCGTGCCTTTGTAAACTGTGATCAGTCTAGTTTCGCAAATGCACTGAAACGCAGAGAGAAAAGACCTTCAAGACTGGTCTTTTTTAGACTTTTCAGTAATCTGGAAGACTTTGATCTCCAGCACTAAAAGCGTGGGCATCCGCCTGGTGCTGGATCCAGCAGCCTCGGTGGGGATTTGCTCAGTGCTTGGCAAAACTTGGTCAGGCGGAGGGACCGTTGCAGAGCCACGCGAGATGCTCCATTTCCCAGGTGCCGAGCACGTTCCCCAGCCCGGAGAAGCAACCCGAAGTGCCAGGTCACAGCACGGAATGCTTGATGTCCATTAATTTTAATTGAAATGATTCATAGTAAATAGGTGAAAGACTCACTGTGTGAGTATGATCGTTATCCCTTACCACTAGTGTCTGCTTAGGGCCTCTCTGTTTATCAGATTGAATTATTTAGAGAAATTAAACTGCAATCCCCATACTATCCATTAGCTGGAACTCTATTTGCATATAGCAGTTGGGTTTTGGCAATGAAAAAGAGGAAGATTCTGCAACAGCGAGCTGGCTGCCAAAAAAAAAAAAAAGAAGAGCCTCTGTGTAGCGCTTAAGACTGCGTAGGAATGGGACTGGTAAAAATAAGATGGGGACCAAATTAAACATCCATTAGAGCAAGGAGGTGCCTGCTAGAGAATAGGCTGTGCTTTGGCCCCGCGTTTAGTATTTTATCTCTTCTGTAAATCTTTGTGTTTTCTGTTAAAACACACGACTGGTAGAAAAGAAATTTGTCCTAGTGTTCCAATTAACCCAGTGGCAGGCCAGGCAATGAGGTGATGGGCGATGGATTTATTTGGAGCGATTTTATAGGCATCGTTACATAACAGTGGCAACAAAACTCTAGACGCGGACTCTTAATCATTTACTTATTTTATCATAATGCAATAGATACCTCTAGATGCCAGTATGAATATATAAAATATAATTTGAAATGAGGAATAAGTGCTTGCGTTAGTGAGATTTTATCATGTCCGGAATCTTAAATTTAAGGCCTAATCCTTCTCCACCCAAAGGCAGGGAGAGTTTTACTTAAGATTTAACTGGGAACATACCAGGAACCATCATGACACAGCTAATTTAAACATGCTGGACTGCTTTAAAGGCATAATTTGAAATTCCTGCTATATAAAAGTGCAGAATATGGACCTTTTACAAACCACTGCTTGCAGAAAAGAGAAAATTTCAACTTCCGAATGAGCCAAAGAACCAACGAGAAAGTACAGCAAGGAGCTACTCCGCTTCTCTATCTGTGTGAGTTCCAAAATTCCTCAGGGGATATATGTCTTCATAGATATTTTACGAGGGTGGGAAAAGCATGTTCATGACTTGAGTGCGTGTTTTATGGACAAACCGCAGAGCTATTGGACATTAAGCAGCGACAGTTGTGTTGTAGAGAGGCACTTGGAGTTTACAATTTCAGATTGTAAACGATACCCGACTTATCCGAGCCGGTGCCAAGTCAGGACCTTCTGGGAGATGTTTCTGGGGGGAATAAATATCCTCAGTGGAGGCACAGCTCCGTGCAGCACGTCGTGCTCTGTTTCCAGAGCGCGACCCCGAGCTCCAAATATTTGGAGGCCCCAAATATGACCTGCTGTGTGTGTGTGTTTCTGCTGCAAAAGCCTCATGTTTCACTTCCCACTTGGAGCCAGTGAGACCTGGCTGTGCTTGGGGCAATCGCGTTTGTCCCTCTGGGCAGGGGAGTTCAGGAACCGTAAAAGGGTATCGAGGATGCTCCACTGTTCCCTGTTGCCACTCAGAGGAGCACAAAAGGTGTGTAGTTAGGGCGATTTACTATATTTGACTTTAAATCACACCCTACCCCCAAATAGAGTCTTGAACTTAAAGCCTCCCCAGGCACGGAGGTGGATATGAAAGACCTGAACAGCATTTGCACAGGACACAACAGATTTCTTTGTATTAAACATGACTAAATTTTCTTCCTCCGGGTATCTCATTTACCCGGAGGTGCAGAAATAGTTTCTAAGCCAGAAACTCAGCGAAGGCTGTCAGTGGGAGGCCCAAGCTCCGTGTCAGGGCCACGTATAGGCACATTTCTGCATCAGCCTGGCTGTGGGGTGTAGCTTGTTGCGTATCAGTTCTGCCACCGCAGCATCCGAGTGCTTCTCACCTTCCAGTATTACAGCTGCCAAGCGATGGAGGTGACACTTTTCGCTACTAGAGTTGGGAAAGTGATGTACAGAGATGCTCAGATTCATGTTGAAATATTTGTTGCCAAATCGTTGACAAAATTTTGTTGCAAAGGCCAGACCTCATGGGATTTTACCCCAAATCCAGAGGTGCTCACATCAAAGCAAGGAACTGATGAGGAAAGCTGAAGAACTAAGTCAGTGTCCCAGCCCCAGATAACACCCTCTCCACTGGAATACTTCAGCCATCAAGGTGAAAAGTGAAGGCCAGGCATACTGAGGCTGCAATAAGCCTTCATGCAAATCCCCTTAGATTTTGCATGCATAACGCTGTATTTTATTACTGGTTTAATTGACACTTCTAAGCCTTGCAAACTAGTAAGGGGGAAAACTAACCCGTTTCAAAACAGCAGGGTAAGCTCTCCCTGCCCACCAGTTCCTCTGCAACACGCTGAGCTGCTGCCTCCTTCCAGTGTTTAGTTCCAGCGTGCAGGCCGCACTTGGTCAGTGTAATAACTGCTCCTGTGAAAATTAACGGATCTCCTGGCGAAGGTGAGAACGGCAAGTTCACCGTCAGTACAAAGCGCGGCGTTTACCAGTGGCCTCTGGTGCCGCAAAGACCTCGGACCAGAAGTGTGAATTGTCTGTACTCTCATCAAAGTCACTGCAAAGGCCTTAGAAACCAGGGTCTAAGTTGTATTGGGAAGCTGAAATCTCCTCACTGGGACTCGCTGGCTAATTCTGACGACACTGGCTCAGCTGAACTGCAGAATCCTCCCTTCCCCACTCCTCCCCTTCCAGCTCTCTGGTTTCAGTGGTCCAAGTTTAACTGGAAACAGCCGAGTTGTTGTGGCTGCCCCATCCCTGGAGGGGTTCAAGGCCAGGCTGGACGGGGCTTGGAGCAACCTGGTCTGGTGGGAGGTGTCCCTGCCCAGGGCAGAGGGTGGCACTGGGTGGGCTTTAAGGTCCCTTCCAACCCAGACCATTCTGTGATTCTATAAGAGAAAGCCCAGCTTTTTGATCTTCTTGGCAGGTCTCAAGCATTGAAAAAGAAAATAGTCACAGAAAAGGCTGAAGTAAATCAGCCATATACTGAGAGCGCCCAAAGGCCGCTGTTCTCAGAGGGCTCACTGAACCTCTGTGAAGCAAAGCTGACCCTGCCAGGACAATTCCCTGGTTCCAGAAACAGAGCAGGGGTTGTCCATGGGGTGGACAAGATGCGCGGAGGTCTGGAGGAGCTCTGCTTGAGGGCTGGGGGTTCAGTTTTGCGCTTTGTGCATTTTTTAGGAGAAAGTCATTTAAGAAGTGCAAGTCTTCCAAGCGGCAGCTTTGATCCTGGCTCTCCAGTCTTGGCCTAAAGAGCCCAGATTTTCCTAATCACACCTGATTGATGACCACCTGAGTGTGATGGGAATGGGGGCTTTGCCCCGTGCTGTGGGCCAGCTGTGGCTCATCACCTTGTTAAACCCAGGTGATGTCCTGTCCCCTGGCAGCCCGGTCACTTTTTCCTTGGAGCCGGGACGTGGAGGAGCCGGGCACTCGGTGGCCACGGTAAACCGATCTGCATTCAGCTGTCGGCGGCTCTGGGCTGGAGCGAAGGGAGCGGGAGGGGGCAGGAATTCGGCCCCGCTAAAAATAGGCTGCTGCCTTGCCCGGAGCACCCCCCCGGCCCGGCACCACGCTGGCCCGGGGGCTAGTCTTGCGGGCGAGCTGCTCGCCTTGCCGGGGGTGGGGGGGCAGGATAAGCGGAGGGGTGGCCGGAGGCCACGGGGAGTGCCGTGCCCCGAGCACATTGCCTTCCCCCGAAGGTTGCCCAGACCTGCCTTGTTCCCTGCTGGTCTTAGGCAAGTCCATTGTGTCCCGTCCCCCCGCTCCAAACAGGGCACTTTGAGGGGAGTTGGGGGGATCCAGCTGCCGCACCGAGGGGCTCCCCCACCTCGCCCTTCCCAACGCTTCGTTTTGGGCGCTACCGAGCAGGGCCAGGCTCCCAGGGGCGCCGGCTGCATCGGGTTTCCCCCGCGTCCCCCCACCCCACCCCGGGGGAAGGGGATGAGTGGCCGCGAACCCAGCTCCCTGCCCCGACGGCGGCTCCGGTCGTAGGAAGTTTTGTTCCCGTCGAGGGGGGGGGGAAGCGGTTTTGTCGCACAGGTGAGGGGAGGGGGGTGTCCCTTCCTCCTGCCTGGGAGCCGGGAGAGCCCCGTTCCACACCCCGGGGCGGAGCAGCAGGGCTGGGAGCGGGACGGCGCAGGCTCCATGTGTCCCCTGGTTAAAGAGAGACCAATGCCCCCCCCGCCTCCCTTTCCCTTCAGGGTCGTCCCCCCCACCTCAGTGTCCCCCGGCCCTTAGCACTCCCGATGCAGCAGCAACAGGCTGCTGGGCTCGGGACCGGGCGACGCCGGGGGCCATAGCCCCCACCGGCCGGAGGCTCCTCTTGTGGGATGGGGGGTCCCCAAGGGGAGGGCAGGGCAAGTCTATGCCCCCCCGGCCCGCCCAGCCTGGTGCTGGGGCACCGTCCCGGGGCTGGAGGGAGGGAGGCGGGGATGCGTCTTTACCCCCCTTCCCACTCCCCGCACCGGTTCATGGGGGCCCGGGCTGTGTGATGGGGAAGGGGATGCGGGGGGCTGGAGCTAGAGCTGCTCCCTCCAGCCCCCCTTGCTGCCGGCGAGCGTAAACCTGCCGCCTCTTCTGCAGTGCCGGGGACTCGCGTCGTCCTCCTCCTCCTCCTCCTCCTCCTCCCATCGGCGGCTGCAGCTCTGCTGCTCCATCCCTTTATTATTAGGGGAGGATACGAAAAGGGGAGAAATAAATAAATAAATAAACAAACCAAAACCCAACACACCCAAGCAAACAACCAAAGCCCCCCCACCCCCGCCTCCCCCGAACTCACGCTACCCCCCCGCCCCGGTCGGTGGGACTTCCAGGGACCGGCTGCGCTTCCCTGGCCCTGGGGAGGGGAAGGCAGAGCCGGGGAGGCGGGGGAAAGGAGGGGACCGGGGGCCAGGCAGCCACAGGGAAAATCGCTTTTGTCTCCGGCACGGCGAGCGGCGCAGGGGCTCGGTGCTGCGGCTGCCGGAGCCCCCCGCTCTCCGCCCCGCTCCGCAGGCACCGCGCCCGCACCGCGCCGGGGAGCGGGCAGCTCGCCGGCTCCTCGATTCGTATTTTATTTTTCCTCTCTCCCTCCCCTTCTCTTGGTGTTATTCCTGCCTTTTCGGCGTAGAGGATTCCCCCCCCCCCCCCTCCACGCACACACGCTGCCCTCTCCTTCCCCCCCCCCACTCCCCGCTCGAGGTTTCTTTTGGGTCCAGCCGGAATCCGTGAACGCTCCCGGGGATTTTCCCACCCAAGCTGGGGTCTATGAGCGGGAAGGTGATCAAGCCCAAAGAAGAGAAAGATGCTTCCAAGGGTAAGGCGAGGCGCAGCCGCTCCGATAAACAGAGTGTTTGTTCCCCGGCCCGACCTTACCGGGCTGCGGGGAGCAGGGGCGGGGGGGGGGGGTGGCATCGAGCTGCTGAACCTCCGTATCGTGGGGGACCCCCGGGCACGGGTGGGGAATCGGTGCCCGGCTGCACCCCGGCATGGGAACGGGGGGTGTGTGTGTGTGCTCAATGCGGCACCGGCCAAAGTAAGTGCCCCCCACCCCGCTGGGCCGGGGGGAGCCGGCTGCCCCGCCGCCGGGTGCTCGGCGCTGCAGGCGGCGGAGCTGGGGGGGGCGGAATCGCCATGGAGACGCGGAGCCGGTGCCGAGGGTTGCATGCAGACCCCCCTCCCGCCCCCGCAAGCTGGGGCTGGGCACTGGTGGGCTTTCCCCCCCCCACACGCCCCGGCGGGGCAGTTGGGGGGGCATGCAGGGGACGGGGGTGCCCGCTCCGAGGGTGCATGCCTTGTGGGGGGGGGCGGGTAGGGTGCATGTAGGGTGTCCTTCTCCGTGAGTGCCCGCACAGGTAGTCCTGTCCCCCCTTCCCGCCCCCCCCGGACGGCCCCCGCATCCCCCCACCCCCTTCCACCCCGCGCAGGGCGCTCGCTGCGCGGTGGTCGGAGCATCCCGCTGAGTCGCTGGTGTGTGTCCCTCCAGGGAGTAGTTTTTCTGGGCATTTGTAGATAAATCTACATTATTTTCTCAAAAGTACTTCTGTGCGGCAGGCGGGTGGGGGACCCGGGTGAAGGGAATGCTCTTGGCCTCCCTGAAAGAGGGGGAAAAAGCTGCTCCTTAGTTTTATAAAACGTAATGGGTACTTTTCTGGCATTTACTTTTTTTCTGGCCAAATCAAAACAATACATCTTTTCTCTGCTTTTTTTTTCCCCCCAAACTTTTTGTTTTTTTGATTTTGAAAGTTTGTGTTTAACACTAGATTTTTGAGACCTTTTTTTTTTTTTTAAATGTTCTTTTCCCCCCGAACTCTGCCTTTCCTTTTCTAACTATCTTATGTTCAAAACCTTACTGTTTTATCAGGTTTTTAAAATATTTTTCACATCAACAAAATAAAGTTCACCATTCGGATACATTGCAAAAGCTGACATTTTCTAAATGAATTTTTTTTTGTCTTTACATTATTTTCTTTGATGTTCAGTATTTTTTTTTATAGTGGCCTTATTCACTAAAATGCTTCTTAAATAATTTATCAAGCAACGCAGAACAAAAGATTCCTGCCTTTCTGAGGAATTATTTTGCATGCTTTAGAACCGTGTTACATATTATAAACCCACAAAAAAAGAATGTGCCGTACTTGCGCTATACTTGCTTGAAAGCTTGGTTTTAAAAATCAAACTTCTGTATTCCATTTTGTGCTATTATTACAAGCTTTAATGACATTTTAACTTCACGTTTGAAATTGCCAGTGAATAGGTTTTGGGACATAATGTGTGTTTTAAAACACTGGGGCAACGGCATTTGTATCTGGTATTAACGAGTCAGTAATGACTTAGACACGCACGTAAGGCTTCGATTCCTGTGCTGACAGTGTACCAGAGGGTGTATATTCCGAGAATCCCAAGAAAACCAGCTGATGGTGACACTCTGCTTCCAGGAGATGCTGGTGCTCTTCTGGAACTGGTATAAAAACTTTCTCTGCTATCATAAAGAGGCGGTTTCAGATACAGCAGGAGGAGCCGGTTCACCTATGAGGTGCTTTGGTGCTGCTGTAGGAAAGTGAGTGATGGTCACAGCCTGTGAAACAGGCTTTTAAAAAGGTCCAGGTACGGCATTAAGGAGGTCGTATTTACCAGTTAATGTATAGGCTCCATGGCTTCTTCAGCCTTTTGTGTCATAGACTAAAATAGGAGATGTGTTTTTCCTCTGAATCACTTGAATTTTCTCTTGACGACTGCAAGCGATATTACTCGCAATGGGAATGTTTAATTTGCATCTAGCCATAGTAAAAACAGGTTAATTATTATTATTTTAAAAATAATGAAACAGTAATTCGTCTGGAAAGGATGAGGTACCGTATTCTGCATATTTCTGCAGCTATGCTGTGGCACTGGGAATACTTCGGTCCTGACAGGTGCCTGTACGTTTTTGAGTTCGTTAACCACTCTTGCGAAAAACAATGTAATCAGGTTTCATATGACAGTGGCTTATAGGATATGTCCACGTACCCCACGTTCTGTAAGATATACAATATAATTTTAATACCTGCTGTAAATGCAGGTGTCCCAGGGCTATATTTGCATGATAAGTGTGGAGCACTTCATTAGTGAGAATAATGTCTTATTCCTGAAGCTTTTGTACCCGTTACAGGGTGGTGCATGGGACAAGACTTTGTAGTTCTCTACAGAACTTGGGGAGGGCCGTATCCAGCCTGAATATAAGTTGTTAAATGGCAATTTCCACAACTAGCTTTTGGGCTGAGTCTCTGTAGAAAAGCCCGATTTACACAGAATCTTGAAAGGCCGTGGATTTTGGTAGGAAACAGAATGATCCAGTGCTAGTTGTTGCTGTCTTGCAAGGGGTGTTTTCAGCTCAGTTGCCCTCTCTCATAAAGCCTGTGGTGGTGCTAGTGGAGTTGCACAGGTGTAACAGAAGGACCAAAATCTGTTTTTAAAGAAATAGTTTTTGTTTTTTTTTCCCCCACATCTTTTCTTAAGGCAAAGAGGAAAGTAACCTCTTGCTTCAGAGTTTGTTGGCCCCGCTTGTAAGTCCTGCCTGGAAAACCCAGTGATGACTGTGTTGCTCAAAATCTGGCTGCTTTTAAAATGGGCTGTGGACGTTTGAGAATTACCTATCCCAATCTAAATAAAGCTTATGGATTAACATAATGAAGTCAGGGACGTGCACCTTTACTTTCTGCAAAACGCTGCATCAACTGGAAATGTATATGTATAAGATGATGGCGTTGATTTATTTATTTTTTAATTTATTTTTTTTAAACTGTGTGAGTGTTGGGGACCTGCGGGATCCCGTAAGCCCAGGGATCCTCCAAGCTGCCTCCCAAAGGTGCTGCTGTCGTCCCAGAGTGTTTTGGGGGAGCAGCCTTGTCCCAGCTCCGTTGGTGGCTTCAAGCACGGGGCAGGTTCCCATCTCTCTTCTCGCTTTGTACTTTGGCTGAGCTTAGCAGGAGTAGGAGGGTCTGGGTAAGGACGGCTCAGCGTCCTGCAACGGGAGTCTGATGGTCGATGGAGAGTCTGTCAGCTCTTCCTCAATGGAGGTTCGGTATGTGCTCAAGAAACACCCCCGGGTACGTTCCCACCGGCAGATGAGCGGTTCCCACCAGTCGGTTCTTTTCTTGCTGCGTGTGTGGTGGGATGGGTGACTTTCCCCGGTTCTCCCTCAAAAAGCTTCTGCTTTGAGGAACAGTATATCCAGTATCCCCAGCGAGCCTTGGGGCCGTATCAACACAACGTTTTGTTTTGTTTTTTAATGAAATATTTTTGTTAACTTTTTATTTGCGGGAGAGGCATGGGGCAGTAGGAGGATATTGTGCGTTGGCAAGGGAGCCGAGCCCTGCTGAAATCCTCGGGCTTTGGACGGGGGCCGTAGAGAGCTCGTTGCTGTCTGGCATTACAGTCAGGCTCCTTCCAGAGGCCGCTTTGCCATTTGTGTGGCTCCGCCGAGGGAAGTCAAGGGACGGAGTAAAGAACCTAAAATTAAATCTGAGGAATGGATTCAGCTGCATTTGTTTTTCTTCTTCCCCGGTTGGATTATGTACAGTTGCCTTCCCCATCGAGGCAGACACAGGGTTTTTTTTTTTCCTGTCCCTCCGTGCTCTCACTGTGAGAAACTTTGACAGCTTTGCCCAGAAGCCTGATAACCTCAGCCATAAGCGGTGAGGAAGCGCAGGGTATATTTTCTTCTCCAGAAAGCAAAATAGGAGGGAGGAGTGTTTTCGAAGCTGATTAGTTTATAATCTGAGAAGAGCGTATTGAAATAGTGACAGTAAGGGTAAAGACTTTGGAAGAGCAGGCACTATTTGAATTTAGTGACAGTTGAAAACAAAGCACTTGAAGAAAGCACTTGGCAGGAAAAAGGGAAGTTAGAATTTTGAGGTTTCTATTGCTGCTTTTCCTGGCTTTATGTGAATATAGTATAATGCAGCTTATGATTGAAAGGTCTGTAGAAAAGCTGACAAAAATAAAGGAGCTGATCTCAACAGTTATATTTCTATAGTACTGAATCATGAGAAAGTAACTTACTTGGGGGACTGAAGAAGAGCAGCGCAGAGGCAACATGTAAGCTGACCACGTCTTGGTCCGAGTCCACGGAATCAAAATTAGCAGCAGGCGCAGACCCGTGTGAGACGGGGGAAGGGAGCCTGGTGCCACCACCCTTTTCTGCAGCTTGCCCAGCTCCGTTGGGAGGCAGGATGTTTCTCGGTCGTTTTATCAGGAGTTTGTGTGCCAATTCTTCTCCATCCCAGACAAAAAAGCCCCACCAAACTTCAGCAGCAGCCACGGTTTGACGTATGAGTTCGGGCAGATGTTTGCCCCGCAGTAGGTTGGGTCTCACTATGGCCAATTGGCACTATTGACTGATGCCTCAGAACTTGTGTTTGCATCATAAACATTTAATGAGTATTTAAACTCAATGCTTTTATTTTCTTCGCGTTAGCAAGCTGAGTGCCTCCTGTCTGAAACTGGAGATTGCAGATCCCCTTTGAGTAGGTGCCCACGGGAAAGTGACAGCCAAAGTCCGAGGGCACGACCCAGCCCATCCCCGATATCCCTGCTGCAGGTTACAAGGGATGCTCAGCTCTTGGCTGAGGTCCTCATCCATTCAACATTCCCAGTGCTGCCAGTGGGAGTTCTCTGTGTCTGCCTGTGCCATTGCCTCCGATTAGTGGGTGGCTGTTAATGTGCCCATGCTTGGAATATTTACAGTAACTACCTCCTGTTATGACTCATTATCTGTGACCGGGTTTGGTTCCACAAACTACAGCAGCTCTTCGTAAAAGATACTTTTATAAAAGACACATCCTTCCCTCTAAATCCTGAGATGGTGGTCCCTGACATCTGGTGGTAAAACACCAGCAATTAAAAAATGGAAGTGGCCTTTGAGATCAAGATGCCAGCACACTCGTGCTGATGCTCTGTAATGATTTCTTCAGCTAATGCCAAAACCTCACATTAGTGGGTATTTTTAGTATTTTTAAGGACAAGCCCCAAATTTGGGTGTTCGTGATGCTGTCGGTTCTCGTATGGCTGTTGTCCACGGCAAAGAACTCGTGTATTGTTGGAAGGTAGTAAAAGATAGTCATTTTTTTTTGCTTCTAGAGGAAAACTTAATAATAGTTGCTTCTTGACAGATGCCAAATCTCATCTCCAAAGGAAAATCTCCCAGGCAGATGAAGCCTGGGGGATGAGGAGCCCCATGGAGCATTGCAGGGGGCTGCAAAGGGGTGAGTACCAGCATCCGCAGCAGCTGCGTAACAATTTGTGTGGCTCGGGCTTCCCGGCATCTCTGGTCCGTGGCCACCCACAATATGCTGGAGCCTTGGCATTAGATGTATTTGTGCAATTTACTGTGATTTCCTGCAAGGCATTGGTTTTACCCCTGCGCTTTGGGAATTTTGTGCTGCAGCCTAATCTTGGGTCAAATTAATGTTAATTTTCTTCCTCTGTTCCTTATTGTGTGTTATTGCTAGAGAGCATTTAGGAAAAGAAGTGGCTCCGGAGTTATATGAACCACTTCCTTGGAGACAAATTGCTCTGTTGATTACTGGATGCTTTTATGGATTCAGCAGTTTCGGGGTTTTTTTTTAGGGGACTGAAGCTTTCTTACACACTTGGATCCCTCTTAAATCCCTGGCTCTAGGGTCTGTGTGTCCCAAACGTTATTTTTTCTTTCCTCAACTGTGTCTCTTGGCCTGACAAAATTCCCCTCTTTCCCAAAGCGTGTCTTGGTCAAGCTGACATGAAATGACGTATGTTAAAAAAGAAAATGAAACAACTAAAGGACTACATTATTTACGATAATCCCTTTATTTTTTGTGTGTGGTAACTTGAGTAAAGAGTTTCCTTGAATTGTCAGGTCTGGTTTCTTGCTCAATATTTGTATTGTTTTGCTGAGAGAAATGAAGGCGAAAATAATTTGAATTGCACCCTCAGGCAGGTAACAATTCAGTTCTTTTCATGAAGAGAGTGTAAAGTGAGACTGTTCTCCACTTAATTAGTTTTGTGAGAGTGATATAAGGCAAGGTCAGCGCTAAAGGAAGAAAGGGCTGGCATGGATTGAACGCTGCTTACGTTGTTTGAATAATTAGAGCATCACTCTGAGGTGGGAGGGAGGAGAGGGACTGAAATGAAGTGGGAAGAAGCGATATTCCTGAAATAGCAATTGAATTGCCATTGGTCTGGGTAGCATTACGTGTACGCTGTTCAAGATTGACTAAACCCGAACTGGTGGTGGTTCATTACCTTTGGCGCTGCGGTTGTGACTGTGGCTGAAATGAAGGTGTATTTATAGAGATTACTCTGTCCTGTGGCCCAAGTAATCTCTAGGTGCTTTTCAGCTGAGGCTTGACATAATTGATGTAAGGCTCTGTTGGTTGCTGTAAGAATAAATTGTTTAAGCAGCACTTGGTATTTTTGATACTTGTGCTTTTACTTACCAACAGATTTAGGACAAATTTCTTTTGTCTTAGTAGGATCAGATCGAAATTACGCATTGTGTAATACTGGTCTGACCTGAGTGGTCCACGGGCATTCGCCGTGCTTTGTGAAGTGACCGCTTTGCTTCTGAGCATCCCTCTTAGGTGGCAGCATGGGGAATCCAGTAGTATCGCTGTACCGCTCTGGTGGAGTTCTGTCTCCGTGTTCCTGTAGGAACAACCAAGACTGGCAATGCCGATGCAGGATTTCATCATCATCAGTGGTAGTAGTACCCGTGTCATTATTTTTTCCAGTCTTCTTCCTCCTCCATCCCCTTAAAACAGTTTCCCAAGAGGGGAAAATGCTCCTGTGGTGGGTTGACCTCAGCCAGCTGCCCACCCAGCCCCTCTCTCATTCACCCTCCTCGACAAGACAGGGAGAAAACAAGATGGAAAAGATGGTCACAATGATAAAGACAGGGAGATCGCTTGCTAATTACTGCCATGGGCAAAACCACCTTGGCCTTAACTTCGGGTGGTGGAGGTAACCTGCTAATTGCACTTCTCATTAGAATGGGTCAGGTGGAAAGAATTAAACAGAAAAGTCCCACTTTCTTCTGGAATAAGAAGGCCCTTCCCGCTGTGTCAGTGGTTTCACCTGGGACAATGCCTCCTCTGGCAGAAGAGGGAGGTGATGTCTGGAGCTCTTTGGTTCCAGGAGGTTCACATAGCTTTTATTCATGTGCTTGGTTTAATTATAGAAGTCTTAGAATTATGAACAGTTTTTCCCTGCCCCCTGTAGCTTCTATTTGCAAATCTGGTGGTAATTAGCACTAATCTGGTTTGGTTTAGTTTTTTTTTTTTTCTATTCGTTTTGTGTATGGAATCCTCAGAGTTTTTCCTCTTCTGTTGGAGGTGACTTTTTCCTCAAGTTTTAGAAGTATTTATGATTTTTGTCAAATGAAGAGAAGAACAGCAGGACGTGGTTGGTTTTTTTTTTTTTTGCATAAGATAAGAAAGATACAATGGAAATAAAGTATGAAAGAACCAGAAAAGAAAGCTTAACAGGAGAGGGGCAGGGGAGGACAGCCTGTAGGAGAGGGGAGCGTTGCAGAATGAGCTTCAAGTGATGTGCAGCACCTCATCTGCTCGCACCCGGCCTCAAACACTCTTTTACCTATCCAACAGACACACAAGTGGGGGGATTTTGTTTTTTCGGCTATTTTTCCCAGGAGTTATCAAAATCTAAGAAGGTGGAGGCAGCTTTTATTTCCCCTCCTTGCATCCCTATGCAGGTCAGTGGTACTGGCCACAACGCTTGCTCAAGTAGCTTAGGCTGGATTTACTTCCCCGCGTTGTCAATGTGCTGTCAAATTGCTTACGTGAAAACATTTATTTTTCTTTTTTCCTTTGGATTTTACATCTGCTGTGAATTTCTGTACACTCTGATGTTCGATAAACAGAGAGATTTCTTTTGTTGCTCTTAGATCTCAGTCTGCCCAAGCTGTGCTACAGCGCTGCCTCGAAAATGTTAAATTTTTTAATTGTAATTATACACAGTGCTGCGAACTGCTGTCACTTAGACTTTGCTCCTCCGAGTGCTGCAAGAGAATAAGAAAGTATGATAGAGCCAATTGCCACTGCAAGCCATTGTCACTTCTTATGGGGTGCGGAGCTGGAATACCTGAACCGTGAAAGTCTCTTTTCTAGTGAAATAAAGATGGGGTGGTATTTTTGGGAGTTGGAGTACTAGTGGGAATTGCAGGTGTATGCATTTCCTGGGGGAACCATGATTTGTAATTGTTCGAGACCATCATGTAGTACAGGTGCTCCCTCCAACCCCCCGCTGCAGATGTTTCAGTAACGTTTCTTCTGGCTGTAAACGGGAGAAAGGTCTCTGCGACCATGCTGATGTACAATCACTGCAGGTCTGTCATGTGCTCTACTTTACGTTTGCTTCTCATCTTGCATACCAGCGACCGAATGTTCAGAGCCTGCCAAAAATAGCCGTCTGTTTTCAAGTGATCGGGTGAGGAGAACTGGAAGGACTTTCATCTGCTGCTCTTCTTTCCCTTCTTCCCCCTCTGCCCTGTGATTGCTTTCTGAAGAAAGTATGTTATGTTTTTTATTTATTCTGGTGGAAGTTGAGAAAAGGCGGTAAAAGTGAAGTAAGTAAAAAGGGATCAAATAGCGAGTCTCTCCTTGATCCCCTCATGGGAAGGCTACAGCAGCAGAAAGGCTGCGATGCCAGTCCCAGGAGCTGAGAAAAGAGTTCTGGGATGAAGTGTGACCTGTTTCTCTTCCACCCTGGTGTCAGGATACGTCCTGGCCAGGGCGGCCAATAAAGCAATAAGTCTATTTTAATGTTGGAGTTTAGTATCTGACCTGTTGCATTTTCAGGCTTGTGTTCCTTGGCCTCTGGGAAGCCGCATCTTTGTTTTCTTTGGTTGAAAGAGGGGTTTGGGGTTTTGTTTCTTTGTTTTGAAGTGCTGCTTATTTTTTCATTTCAAAATATCAGTGCAGAAACCAGTTTTCAAGTTTGTTGGGTTTTTTTATAATTGTGTCTTTGGGAGGAATTTCTATCACATGATTTCTGGGATGTTGGGAGTAGCAAACGGGTATAAATAACAGCCTTTTCTTATCGGGTATCCAAGTAGTAGGCGATGGAAGGGAGCGAAAGCTTTGTGGACATTCATGTAGTGACTAATATACAAGGAGAGAACAGCACAGAAGACAGGAGGAAGGTAAAATTGTGCTGGTAAAATTGTGCTTGTAGAATCGCACTTTTTCCTAGTAGTGCATTTAAGAACAGTAGATGTTCTTGTTTGGAGCGATGAATGTGGAGGAGAGCAGGATTATGCAGAGCTGTGAAAGTCATCGGTTCTGTTTCATGGCAACTTTCAAGGGTTTAAACATTTGTATTTGTTCCCCCATTGGGACGTAAACAAAACTTCTTTGAAGCTACTCAAGAACAAGAGGCACGCCAGAATTATTTTAAGGAAAAAGACCTGTCAGGTTTTCCGTCTGTGTCCTTGTTCCACCCTTGATCTGAGAAGCCCTTCAGTCAACACCGGGATGTTTTTGCGAGACTTTTGAGCGTGATTGGAAAAATTGGTTAGACACTTGTGAACAGTGTTAGGAGTAGATTTTGGAACATAAGAGTTTGGAGGAGGAAAAAAAAAAAAGTGCAACTTCAATGAGTGGTGTGGAGGATGTCAGGAGGCTTTGTAGCGAGGCAGGGAGGTTTTGTATATGTGCTTTTTGGACTGGCAGTGTCTTGTTTTTATTTGTCTGCAGATTGTATGGTGAAGGATGAACGTACAGTCACTTTGCTATTTGGGGAAGGAATGAGAGATGCCAGGATGAGAATACAAGGGGGTGAAAGTGTGATGGAGTGGCAGAAGAAAGAAAATCCTGTGAAACTTTGAATGTCAGAAAATTAGCTTTGAAAAGGCTCTGGAGAGCACGAGGAAGCTGAAAAATGGAATGGAAGAGGGGATATTATGGGCATAATTTATCATGGTTTCCGGGAGTGTAAGAATAGACTGGCGCTATGTGTTTTCTCACTGCAGAGCGTGGATTTATGAAGAACATAAAAGAAGCGCTGGGATAGCTGAGGTAGGAAGGGATCAGTGGAGGCAGGGTCAAGGGAGAGATGAAGCTACCGGTGACACAGAGATGGAGACGGAGGGGCACAAGGAGGAAAAGGAGCTTATGAATTTGCTGCAGCTCCAGGGCTTGTCATAAGAGGACCAAAGATGGGGGTTTATCATCACTGTTGGCAGGAGCTGGCAAAACCGTTAGCATTTGAGCCACTGAAGCTGTTGCAAATACCGAGCACGTAAAGAGAAATGCTTTTGCGTACCCGGTTAGCTCCCTGAGCTGATCGCCCAAGTAGGTTTTCCACCGGTTGGGTGTTTTGTCTCTGGGTGGCAGAAAAGCGCCCAAACTGTAAAGTCGCAGGAGAGGCTGAGCTTTTAATCAAGAGAGACAGAACTGGAGTTACAAATAAATAAATAAATTGTTAAATAGTTACATTGAAAACATCACAAGGGAGACCCAGCTCTGTGTGGCATGTAGCAGTCTGGTCAGTCAGAGCTCAAGGATCTAAAAAAACTTCGGTCATCTAGTCTGATTTTTCACCTCTTCAATGTACTAAACTGAGCGTATCTTTGCTTATTAAAATTTGTGTCCTACGTGTATTGGTTCAAACACACAATAATGAAATGGTTTGTTTAAAAGAAACCTTCAAATCGTCTTCCTTCTATTCATGAGTTTCCCAGAGTTTGGGTGTCCATTTTTTTACCATTAAAAAATAAAATAATAATAATAAAAAGTATCTATCCTGGACTTGCACCAGTTTGAGACAATTGCTACCCTAATAGCTAGTCCTGTGAAAGCCCACGTGTTGTACCAGTGTCACTGAGCCTTGTGACCCCCCAAAAGTGAATTCTGGAATTACTACTTGATTTTTTTTTTTCTAAAGCTGGGGAACTCTTGTCGCAGAGGATGAATGTATTTACTGGTGTGTTGAGGGTAATCTGTAGCCTGGTGCACACACAAATTTCCATTAAATTTAAAGTGTGCCCTTCTACCAGACTTGCCTGAATAAAATTATAGAATCACAGAATGGTTTGAGTTGGAAGGGACCTTAAAGACCATCCAGTCCCACCCCCTGCCCTGGGCAGGGACACCTCCCACCACACCAGGTTGCTCCAAGCCCCGTCCAGCCTGGCCTTGAACCCCTCCAGGGATGGGGCAGCCACAGCTTCTCTGGGCAACCTGGGCCAGGGGCTCACCACCCTCACAGCAAATAATTTCTTCCTCAGATCTCATCTAAATCTCCCCTCTTCCAGTTGAAAACTGTTCCCCCTCGTCCTATGGCTCCCCTCCCTGATCCAGAGTCCCTCCCCAGCTTTCCTGTAGGCCCCCTTTAGGGACTGGCAGGGGCTGGAAGGTCTCCCCGGAGCCTTCTCTTCTCCAGGCTGAACCCCCCCAACTCTCTCAGCCTGTCCTCACCGCAGGGGGGCTCCAGCCCTCTGATCGTATTATCAGATATAATTATGTGGGATTTGGAGACCAAATCTTGCTTTCACTGGTAAAGCACCTTGAAAGAAAATTTAGTATTTTCTAATGGCATAAATGGGGTTATCTTCTGTAGTAGTGTTGAAAGCAAAGAATTCCCAACAGCCCTGTCTTTGAAATCCTTAGCAGTAACGGCAGCAGCCTGTAGTGACAGCACCCAGGTCTGATGACCTAAAACACTGCAGAAAACCTTGGTGTCTGTCCTGCAAGGTGCCGAGCATCTCTACTGTTCATTTACCCCCAAACTCTTAGCACTCTGGTTTGGGCCCTGTATCAGCAAATGTCATGTGTTCCTGTCATGTCACATCCCCACTATCCCAAATTCTTACTGAGCTCCTGAAATTCCCATCTTGGAAATCGGCAGAAAACCCTGTTGGTGAATAAAAGGTAGCAGAACCCTGTGTTTAGTTTGTATCTTCAAAGATTGCCTGGAAGATGCCCCAACTGAAACGGTGTGGCATGAAATTTTACAATGTACCATGCTGGATGGCTTTGGTGGCAGCTGCTGCTGCTACAGTTCCACTGTGTTATGGTAGTTTATGCTGCAAAATTTGACTTTGGGAATTAAGGTATCAGAAGTGCCTAATTTGGTCTCCTCCATTCTCTTAATCTTTATCTCTTCCTTGTTTATGTTTTACCTTTATCCACAAACATAAGGATTATTGACTTGAAGGTCTTGAAGAATGGTTAATGCCTTGATACGTATGGTGGGAATAAAGAGTCTTTAAAAGGCGGTGGCATCCATTTTTGACCCTGTCTGCCTAATACCACCACAAAGCATGGAAACGTTAGTTTTATGTGCGTTTCCTAATCAGTATTCAGATTTGCAACATGCTGTAGGATGTCTCTCTGGTTTACCAGGTAGAGAGAACAGCTCGTGCTTTGTAAATAAAAGCTAATACCACTTTGATTAGTGTAAGTTTATTGCCAGATAAACAATATCTTTACACGGAACATGACTGTACTTGTAGGCTTAATACCCTGGCTGCGCTGATACAAAAAATCAGGGGGTTGGCTGGTGATTAGACCCAGCTAACGCGGCGTCTCGCAGCACCAGGCAGTTCGCAGCGTACAATCCAACTGTGGGATTGAAACCAGATCCGCCTTTGTTTCCAACTTTTAAGTCTCCCAGCAATGAAGCCGGCTGCCCTCGCCTGCCCAGCTTTATTTTCCGAGATGTAATTATTCCTTTGCTCGCTGACTCGAGGAAATCAATTAAAGCTCCGTGTGTGACAAGGCTGTGACGTAAGCTAATTGATCAGGGCATGCCACGCGTATGAGAAAGGCGTGGGGAAGGTTTTAAAGGAGAAGATTGAAACTTCATGAGCTTTCTCGTCATGTGGCGTGGTAGTAGCTGAGTTACCATCTTCTGTAATAACAGGCTTTTCACTGGGTGCTGTGGTATTAAACACTCCTCTTTGCTTGTACTCATGTCCATCTCTTTTTCAGCCTGTCCCATAGGAATCGGACTGTCTTGGTCCTTTTCACCTTCTTCTGGAAGAGAGGTTAAGGGTATGTGTGAAGGGAGCCTCAAACTGCACAGACTCACGGTTGGCCGCCTCTTTCAGTAGGCTAATACGGTTCACTAATTATCTCCTGCGCCTTGGCTACCTCTGAAAACCAGTCCCTTTTTCAGTTTCTCTGCCTCTGCGGGATGCTATCCACAAGTTGAGGTAGGAAATTCCTCCTGTGCTATCGTAAAGGCCTCATATATCATAAGGGACCTACTTTTGATCAGCCGAAAGCACTGGAGGGCACAGCAAAAAAAAAAGGAGTGGGCACCTTGCTGGCCTTTCCTGCAAAGAAAAGTTCTGCTTTTACCCCCAGAATGGTTGGTTGGTCCCTGCCTGCAGGTTCTGGACACGCAGCTCACCACCAGAGCAAGCATGCATGCATGAGAAGAGGCAGGAAAATCAGCCTCTGTTAAGGACCCGGCCTTCCACTTTGTCACCCCACAATATTTTTTAGAGTTGCAATAGTTTCTCACCCTTGCTCTTCCTCCCCAGAAAAATAATATCTTTGGTCAGGCTGCACATGAACTATTGGGCATTGATGAGTTGAGTTGTTTGCGATCCTGAATCCGAAGCAACGGCAGGTATCGCTTGCTGCAAGATCTTCCGTTTCAGGCCCAGAGGAAGAGATGATGAAAAGCAGTATTGTCAAATCTTATTTTTAGCTTCTGTCTTATGGGGATTTTTTTTGTTGTTATTTGCTTGTTTGGGATTGGGTCTGTGGTTTGGTTTTTTTTAAGATTTGGACTGCTCCTGTCAGGGCTGTTCAGAACATCATCGTGCTGTATGTGTTTTCTATCAGTAATACTTGGTGGTCCA
This sequence comes from Chroicocephalus ridibundus, assembly GCF_963924245.1. Classification (NCBI taxonomy): domain Eukaryota; kingdom Metazoa; phylum Chordata; class Aves; order Charadriiformes; family Laridae; genus Chroicocephalus; species Chroicocephalus ridibundus. Next base: position 20,536,291 of record NC_086292.1, read on the forward strand.
GCCTGCTTGGCCAATACCCTGCGGCTGACGCGTCTGTGCTGTTGCTGTGATGGGGATGCTGCTGCTCTCGTTGTGAGGGTATCTTGTAAAATAAGCACGCTGCCTTGGGCAAAATTAATTTCTTGGTGTTGATGTAGTTATTGCATTCTCTCCTCCAGCCCCTTGCCAACATTGCTCTTGTCACCTTGAGTACATTCTACCGTCCTGGATGAAGCCAGCTGAGGAGATTCCGTGATGCAGATGGCATATAGGACACGTAGGGTGTCCTTGGTAGGGTCATCCCACAGCTTGATGTGGCACTTGCCAATCTAGTGGGATATTTCGGTTTGATGTTAATGCTCCCAGCAGGTCTGCTCTGCTTGGTGAGGTGAGGGGGCTTGCTTTCCACAAAACATCTGTAGTGCTCTGCGCAAGGTGCATTTGTCACATGCCAATTGAAAACGTTTCTTCTGGCTTAAACTGCTTTGAAAAGAAATTCTATATTCATCATGCGTCTTTGTTTTTATTTTTCTTCCCTTTAAGTTTTCCTCTTTCCACCCTGTTCTTGCCCCGGCTCTGGCTTGCTGTCAGCCAGGCAGGGGGAACTGATGCAAATCCTGTGCCCACGGCGTGGACCACGCTTTCGTGTTTTCGCCTGTGTTACTATTAACGCCTCCCTCCATCTCTTCCAGCCCCTTCCCTCCTCATGCTGACAGCTAAATTGGAAACCAACTGCAACTCTGCTCTAGCAGTATTTTGCCCAAGGTTCTAACAATCGACTAAAACTGACTCGGATCATGATTTTAATTGGTTTGATTTTTGCTGATGATTAGGAAAAAAAAAGAAAAAAGAAAAAAAAAAAAGAGCTATTTTAGTCTTTTAGTCCCTCTTCATCCTTGGTCAATTTTATTAATCCGTCCGTGGTTTTGAAGACCTCAAAGATTTTCAGCATAAGGAGGTAAATGTTTGAGTGAGGCTCGCCCTGAAAGGCTGATGCACCGGTGGTGTTTTGTTTCTAGTGGGCAACAATATTCCTGTTTGGTCATGCAGAAAATTGCCAATTTGAGGGGACATGACACCTATTGATTACTGTAAGAAGTAGTTTTTCATATGAGACTGGAAGCATTTAAATGCCAATTTTTAACTTTTGTTTCAGTTGTACTACCTGTGATATTTTTCTCCTTGGGCTGCTGGTCCTTGTGTTTTGAAGCAATGGAGGATTATTCAGCGCCTGGAGCCGCAGAGATGAGTGATGACACGTGTTTGTGCTGTTTTGCTGTGGGACGAGAGCAGTCAGTTTGCTTTAATTTTTAATGCTTTGATTCTTTGGCAAACACCAGAGGTGTTGAAACTACTCACTCATGCAAAAAATAAATTATGCATGCGTACAGGTTTGGCGCCTGAAGGCGTTTTCATGGGGCGTACCTTCAGGCACGCAGCTTAAAGTGCCTAAAAGAGCCTAGACTCCTTCTGCATCCCCATCCATACAGTGAAAGGATGGAGATACCCTTCTCTGAGGGTCTGGACAGGCTTTCTTCAGTGTGCCACCACCTCCCACCACCCCAGCTGCCATTCACTGTTCTCTTGGTCGGGCTGATACAACAAGTTGTAGGTAACTTGAATACCAGCGAGAATTGTTTGAATATCAGTACAACATCCTGCGTAGCAGACAGCGAATCAAAAGTATACAAGCACTTTTGCTTTCTGTCTATAAGGTCCAGTTGGGTGCCAGCTTTGGCTGCCCTGTGTTTGGTGGAGTGTCCCTGTCGTTCTAGGTTGGGTTTGTTGAACTGAGGTGCTTTAAACATCTGTCAGAGGTGATCAATTACAAAGGCAATTCAGGCACTGGTTAATTTGAAGTTTTATGTCCTTCATTTCCATGAGACGTATTTGTTCGGTTACATTATCTGCTAATTGTATTTCTGAACAGTTTCTTGCAGAGACCTGTAACTGTCTGTTTTTGATACGAAAGTGGCATTGTTCTCTAGGGGAGATAATCAATGACTTATTGAGCTCGGCTCTTGCTGTCTGTGGTAAAACTTGAATTTTAGTGGGTAGAGAAGAATTTTTCTGTATTTTCTCTCCTTTGTGAAGGAGGTGCTTACTGGGAGGCTTTTCCTTGCAAATAGATGAATTGGTTGTGATTGGTGGTGTTTCATTGGGTTTTTTTTTTTGTGTTTTCCCTCCTACCCTGTTATTTAAAAACCATAATTTGTCAAGAATTATTTTTTGGTGCCATTTAAAAAGCACCAAATGTAAATAGCTATGATCCATGTTATTAGAAGGCTCTTCTGAATTGGAAAACCATGTCTCCTTTGAAAATATACCCCTTCAATACACAAATCCTTTTGGCTGGTGCTGGCCTTTGGATTTTAGAGGTGAGGGAATTTGTGCTGTCCTGGCATGTGAAGAGCACCTTCTCTCACAGGAGGAGCAGCTCGTGGAGTTGAGTACAAGTCCTTTCCAGAAGCAGTGATGAGGCCAAAGAAGGCTCTTGACTTCTTGTGACATTAATGGCCTGAAATGGAAGATGGGAGGCCTTGACTGCCACAGACAGGGCCTGTGAGCTGCTATAAAATTCAGTGTTTAAATCATGGTTTGACACCACAGATGCTTAATGGCTCCTGGGGCATCATAGGTAGGAGCTACTCCTCCACTAAAAGTTTATTTCCTTTTCCTGCATCAATATTTATGAATCTTCCCCTACCAGGCTCCAGGCAGCATAAGGGAACTAGGTGTTTATGGGAGATGTGGGGGAGAATAAAATTGGGGTATGAATGTGATGGGCAGTTCACAAATCTGTCCCAGTGGTGCATGAAATGTGTTGGGGCACCACTGTGGATATTGTGTATTCGGGGTAATTTTATTCACTTTCTTAATCACCAGGGGTTTGGTAACCATCAGAGGGAGGACCGTGGGTGGCAGTGGATTGTCCTTGGTGGCCACAGCTTGGTCCAGGTTTGAGCTGGCCCTGCCGTCCCCCATCTAAGGCGGTCTGGCCAGTATATCATGCTGAGGATTCCACCTCTGGGGAAGGAGTGTTGTGCCGAGGTGCTGTTCAGTCCGTTTGTTCAGCGTGGAAAGCTCTCGTCGCTAATCTTCTGTGGTTCCTCCTTAATCTAAGTTAATGGGCTTCTTCAAGGCGGAGCTGAGTAAATAGGCAGTAATATACAGGTGGTATGGGGAGATGATTGATTAGTCCTCTCTGAACCAAAGTAGTAATAATAAAAATAATAAAAAATCCTATGAAATTCTACATAATCTATCAGAAATGACATTTTCAAAGAGCACTTATCGACAGCCCCAAAAGATTATTGCACACTGTGTCCTCTGCCTGAGAGCAACAGGTATGATGTAACTTCTGATGAGATTTATCCTTCAATCTTTTTATCCTCATCAAGCTGAAGAGCTGGCCAGAGTAGGTTTATTGTAGTTGACTGTCATCCCCACTTCTAAGTTCCTAGCTTTTAAATTTATACCAAAATGCAATACTTGTACCTCTGAAGGCCTCTGTGCTTTTATTATTTTTTGTTAAACTGGGTATACATACGTTTCTATGGTCAGGGTGTTTTCTAAGTCACTACACCCATGTGTTGAATGAACAGATATTCTGTGCTCTGATTTGGAGCAAAAGGGATGATGGAGTGTATTCCTGCGCTTGCAGAGCCACTAGGTATACTGAGAGTTGTCTTCAAAATCATTAAATCCGTTTTCAGTGTAATACACACAATGTGTGAAAGCTTTCCTTAATTGAATAGTAACTATTTAATATTTCATATTTCAGGGGTTTCTTCTTTGCCTCATGTGTATGGGCTCCACCACAGTGCTTTCACACTGAAAGTAGATCCCCAACAGACTAGATTTTTCCAGGCTGCTTAGCTAAGTAAATTCTTCTCGTTAATAATAAGGTCTGCACAACCTGGTGCTTCTCATTTCAGTGGAGAAACTTTTCAATGACCATATGCGTCCTCAAACTGTCTTTGTTCCTTCTGTTGGTGGTTATGCGAGGAAATCTATCTACGTACTGCTCCAACTGTTCATTTTCTTGTTTGTGTTTTCACGTAGCGGTGTTGCTATTAAATAGTGAGATACTGATAAAACTTCGCAACAGATCAGGATTAGCTGAACAAAATTTGTAGCTTGAGCACTGAGCAGGGAGGCAGTTTTGAAAGCAAGACGTCAGAGAATTGTGCATGTAATTGCTGACGTTCAGACGGGCCACACAGACTCAGGATTATACGGTTATTGCTTGTCATTGGCTTCTTTTTTTGTCTTTGTCTCCTGAAACCACTTCTGGGCATCTTTCAAAATAGCATTTCTCTGTCCCTGAATATGTTTAGAAAAGCTTAGCTGCTGAAGAATCTTAGTATGAAATCTTAGTGGTTCTCATTGGAGAGCAGAGATTAGTTTAGTGTACCTTACAAGGGCGCCTATTTTCCTTTTCCAATACTATCACATACTCATTATATGCTTTTCGAGGAAACCAGTTTCCCTGTGAAGTTTGTCTAATGGTTGTGGGGTTTTCTTCTGCCCTCGAGCTTTACCCATCCTAGCACGTTTTAAGTGTCTGATCTTTTATTTTTCTGATCAGAATAAATATGCTCAGGCTAAATGCACGAGTCCTCAGTAATGGCTCCGTGATGGAGTTGCTATGTAAATGCACTGTGTTTACCCGGGTATTGGATGTTTCTTGCATGTGTGTAGTGCTTTTGACTATTTGGCGGCTGCAAGGAGAAGAGAGGTGAAGCAGAGTGTGTGGAGGTGAACAACCCCTCAGCAAATGCCTGTGAGTTGTTAAATGACAGTGGTAAGATGGAAAATTGAGAAAGACCAAGAACCAGGAGATGTATAAACTGTTGTCTTTAAAAGAAGACCCCACTACACACTGAGCTTTCACTTTTTTTCCTAAGAGACCTTGCTCTTAATATAAAATTTATGCTTCTGGGTTTTTTTGTTGCTTTATACCAGTGAACTTGGGTTTTGAAGAATGATGATGCTGGGAAAGCAGCCTTCCAGTACCTAAAGGGGGCCTACAGGAAAGCTGGGGAGGGACTCTGGATCAGGGAGGGGAGCCATAGGACGAGGGGGAACAGTTTTAAACTGGAAAAGGGGAGATTTAGATGAGATCTGAGGAAGAAATTCTTTGCTGTGAGGGTGGTGAGCCCCTGGCCCAGGTTGCCCAGAGAAGCTGTGGCTGCCCCATCCCTGGAGGTGTTCAAGGCCAGGCTGGACGGGGCTTGGAGCAACCTGGTGTGGTGGGAGGTGTCCCTGCCCAGGGCAGGGGGTGGCACTGGATGGTTTTTAAGGTCCCTTCCAACCCAAACCTTTCTGTGGTTCTCTGAAGGGCCTGCAAACGTAGAGGGCCTACCCAGCCCAGGGGATGCTGAAGCACCCTCTGTAGAAGGGCGAGGGAGCATCTGCAGCGCACAGTGTGATGCTCCATCTGTGAACAGGCTGCCACATCTGCATGGCCAAACGCTGCTCTCTGCAGAGTCCCTGCCTGGGGACCTGGAGGTGTTTGTCCACTCGCCGATGTGTCCAGGGGCTTGGCCCTTCCTCTGACTTCAATATCCCCTTCCCATTTTGAGGAGAGCTGGCACTGGCCTGCAGCCTTCTGCAGTGCGATGTGTGGTGCGGTGCAGATATACCCCTAAAGGTGCCAGGAAAACAAACAGGTGCTGGTGATATTAATAAAGTAGAGAGAGGCAGTTTGAAATTTCTACTCAGGAACACCCTCCTATATTGAAATACCAAGTTTTTCAGCAGTGCGTGAAACCTGCTGCTCAACAGGGTGTCTGTGCCACCACTTGATAAGGGCGCCGATGGGTTTCTTGTCCTGTATATCAGGTGCTGTCTCTGGTCCTTTGAACACTCAAGAAAATAGAATAAAAAGAGGCTCTCAGACTGAAACTGGCATCTGACACAAGAAAGCATGTCTCCAGCCATTCTCTGCTTTGTGGGTGCCACAGCAGTGGAGCCTGACGGTTAATTTGGAGGCAGGCTGCTGCCCTGCGCATCACCACCAGCTTCCAGGTGGATTTGCACACCCCAGCTGATCCCAGGGTGTTCCTCTGGAATTTCTCAGGGATTTTCACACCATCTGCCTTCAGACCTCCTGTTGAGAGGCTGTCATGGGTGTGAGCATCCTCGGGAATCCGGAGATCTCTGGAGCTGGTGCAGACTGAACAAATCCTGCACCTACCTTTTCCCCTGGACTTAATGGAAAGCCTCGGCTCCTGGAGCTGGAGCGTGGCTGGAAATGCCCATGCCCTTGGGGTCCGTGCTTTTGTGAGCTGTTATTTTCTCAGCTCGCTCCCTACTGACCCTATTCCTCAGGTCCTGCCTCCTCGCTCCACAGCTGCCAACCTCTCATCTCTCCCCCTCGATGCCCTTCTTTCCTCCACAGGTGCTAACCATCCTTTCCCTCAAGTTGCCTGACTGATAATTAGGTTAATGAAGAGCGAATGTCTCTAACCTGTATTTAGCTAGAAGTTTGCCAGATCTGGTGAAGGGGGTTTGTGCCAAAGACTTGTCCAATCTTTATTAATTAGTCAAACAAATACTATTGTCCTCTCTTTCTGTCCTTAAACCACCGTGGCTGTAGCAATGCCGCACTTGTAAGCATTAATTTATTTGTCCGACTGTGTGCAGAACAGGCCCATGACTGGTGCAATTCAGTGCTTTTTACTTAATTTCTTACGGTTATGCTGGTTAATTGGAACTTGTGAGAGAGCTTTTAGATATGCAGGTGCCTCACTATTGGCCCGTAGTCCTGCATTATAACAACTTCAATCATCAGCCTGTAATGTCTGCATGTTAATTACTCCTTTTGTGAGATGAGGTTGGCAAACGAATCTTCATCAAGCAACTGATGAGTACATCTGTGACTTTGTAATTTAAAACTAAGGTTAATAAGGCCAGGTCCTGGTGGGAATCAACTGGTAGTCTTTGTTGCAAAGGTAATGAGTCTGGCTTTCCAGTTCGTATGCCTCCATTTTTAAAGATTGGCTAAATTAGTAACCAGAAGCAGATGTGAAGGATATTTTCCACTCCATAGATGTTAATTATATCTGTAGAATAAACAAATCGCACTTCTTTAGAAATACAGGTGTGTACCCTCTGAAACAAAATGTTAAGAAGGCCCATTCTCTTCCCAGGGATGATGCTGTGTGGTTATTAAATATATGTTCCAAATGGGGCTGGTATTTCAGAGCACCTTCTGTAACTGCAGTGCTGTCTTTCGGGGCTTTCATCAGACTAATTTTTTGTCCTCTGCTGTTCTGTTACTGCTCGGGGTTTACTTGAGCAGGCTTATTTGGCATCCGAGCCTTGTGTTCATCTGTGCACAGATGTGACTGTGGCCAGCGGCTGTGAGGCAACTGTCCAAGCCCAGCAAAACTGGAGTCACATATGCTCTTGTTCTGTTTTTCCTTCATAGGGGTATTAAAATGGCACCTCTTTCACAGTGGATCCTTCAAAATATCAGTGATTTGTATTCCATAGTGAAAACAAAGCCAAACCTGAAAGTCTGGGTAGGTTTGTGTGACCCGTGTAACTCGTTTGACTTTAGGAGAACAGAACCGACCTGTTCGGTGGAGCAGTAACCCCCGAATTTGCCCTATTCCAGCTTGTTCTGCCCAGAAGCTGGGCTAAACCTTGGTGCTGGGACCTGCACCCAGAGTGTGTTTCTTGCAGGAGGGGGTACTTGCCCTCACAAAGAAGATCATGCATTTCATGGTGGACTTGGCATTTCATGCCTTGATTTAAGAACAACCCTTGCATTTCTTATGCCCTGCTTACAGATGTTGAAGATCTCAAAGCCAGCATGGAAATGGTGTTCAGGTGGCGCTTCTTGGTGTCAGAGGGATTACAGATGGGCTAGAGCCATCTCTGTGCCTGAGCTGACTCTGTTTGTCACCTGTGGCACTAACTTTTAATTCTGAGAATTGGAACTACCTGTCATGCTGGAATAGAATTGCTGCTAGGTTTTTTAGTGCAGCAAATCATGTTTTACTGTAACTTACAGCTTCCCTGTTAATATAAGTTATAGATACTCGTTATCTTTGGAATAAATACTGAATTTTACTCTTGCAATTACAAGGCAGTATTAGTATATAATTTTAATCAGCTTTAATGTAGAACGTTGGGAAAAATGAGCAGAATTTTAAATGTAAAAGGCATACCTGTAAATGGTAGGTTTTTACTATATAATTATTAGTGTGTATGCCCTACATGTTCTAGATTATGTGTTCATGCTTTTTGTACGCTAAGTGAGAAGTAACCAGAGGCAGAAGATGTCTTAAACGTAATAAACCAAAATTGATTCATTACATTATGAGTTCAAAACCAGGTGAAGACTCTCAAAAATATTTGCCAGAGAGAAGATGACTTGCAAAGAGATGGGGGGGAAGGAAAACCAATTGGATGGTGGTAACATATGGTCAAAGTAATGCATACCAGAAAAGTAAAATACTTATTTGTATATAAAAAGATAAGGATGTTTGTTTATTACCCAGATGCAGTGCTATTACTTGAGTTATCTTGCTGCTGCTGCGCCTCACTCCAGCTGTTTGCTGAAGGTCCCATCTTACGTTTGAATGGACAGGGATTTGGGAATGATTTAATTTGGGCAGTGTCCACTGCAGTTGGCTTTGGTTCACTGGCTCCCAAGCTGATGTACTTCCTTGTGGTGTGGTACCCACACAAGTGGATTTTACCAGACAGCACAGGCTTTGTGCAGGGCGGCTCAGGTGGAGCTTCCCTGCCTCTCCACAGCAGCCTGGTCTGAAGCCTTGCTGGTGACCATGGCTGGAGATACTAGCTCCATCCTCAGGTCATCAAAGCAGTTGCAGAGGTGGAAGCTTATGGCGGTAAGATGGACTCGGAATGGTGCCCAGCACGGCCAGTGCTGTCGCACAAGGGCGAAGAACCACCAGGGCATGAGAGACAGTGGAATGGGTATCTGAAGAGCTTACTGCCCTTCTGCGCAAAAGCTCAATTTGGCACAGGATCCATCTCTACAGCCTAAGTAGAAATATCTGAAGCGAACAGTGTTTAGCCACAATATGGGTCGTATACCTCTTTGGTTTTTTAGTGGTTTAAAATTGAAAGGGAGAAAGATCTTTTGTCTGGGTCCATATCATTAAAAAATGCAGTTATATGCTTTCACGGAGTGACCAAGAGACTTTGTTGCTGTAACATTGTTATGTAAAAGTAAGTATGTAAACTTCGAAGGAGTAGTATATACAGACATCTGTTTTACTTTGCGTTGAGAGGGAGGTAAGGTTAATAGTTCAGACAGTCTTCATGTGCGCCCATGGATTATTAGATTCTGGTACTCAGCATAATTATGAAGCTCAGCAGGCAGTTCTTCTGAAGCTGTTTTGACAACGCTCTAGATAGAGGACTTTCAGAGGAGGAGGTGCTGAAATCCGTGCACTAAAAGGGAAAATACTTTGGATGCGATCGGTACCTTGTTGCAAAGCGTTCAAGCACAGGATGCTATGCAGACCTCACTTTGCGATGATAGTCTCTTTTAAGTTGGTGAAGAGGGGCATAAAAAAAGATTTCCGGGAAGCCTGTTCGGCACAATAAAAGAAGAAGCAGGGACAAACCTATTGCCAAATGTTCACCAGTGGGAAGGTCTGAGCGGTAGCTTTTGTCAGGAAAATGCTGCTTTTCACAATGCTTGGTCCAAAATGCAGGAGCCTGTGGTTGGTGATGGATATCTGCAGTCGTTTTCCAAGGTGCAAAAATATCTGAAGCTAAATGATTTGGATTTATCTAAACGGTAGGAAATACAGGAAAATGATGCAAAGGCATTCGCGCAGCAGTCTGCCTTCGTAGTTGAGATTATGTCTCCCTTGTTAGCTTGCGCTGCTGAGCATTCGCCATCGCAGCAATTCTTCGCAAATGCAAGGTGAAGTGTGAGTCCTTAGGCTTTTCCTTTTGTCGTTACAACAGATTATATTCAAACCCCTACGTTTGTTGAAAATGTGACATCCTCATTTGGTTTCTTAAGGACAGCGCTGTGCTTAAGAAGCGCTGGTCTCTCAACCCTTTTAACCCCAGTAAAACTTGAACTGGGCAAAGTCAGTGGGACTCTAAAACGTGCAGTTTCTGCAGGTTTTATGGAAAGTGGTGTTGTGTAAAGGAAAAGGACCAAAACTAGCACCTTCAGCGCGTGAGAGGGGGAATCACACCTCATTTCTTGCATTCAGACAGCTGCCCGATGCAGTTGTGTCCCTGAGTCGGCACCACGTGTGTCCAGCCAGGCTAGAAACTGGGGCAAAATGGGAAAATATTGTTGGTTAGGATGTACACAGACACTGCAGTTGCTGGTTGGGGGGAAAAAAGTGACCAGTCGACAAAAATATAGTCATCACTTCTTCGGTATACAGAGCAATTTGTTTGGTAACCGTGCTATTAAGCATTGTTAATCTAGATAAATGCTCTAATCCCATTTAAGTCCGTTGCAAAGCTCCTATGCTGACTTTAATGAGACTAGAGCTTGTTTTATCACTAATTCAGAACTTTTTTTCCTTGAGGCATGTGTGTGTAGGGAGGGAATGGGGAATTAAAGGACAGTATGTTTTGAATTGGAAAGCAAATGCGCAAACTCTTTTGTGTAAGAGGGAGAAATGCTCTTCTCTCTGCTATTGAGGAACCTGAACATTTACCCACTTTCTTTGCCTGTGGCTTTTAGGCTTCAACTGTATCTCAGCTGAGGAATAACTTGGAATAATTGGAAAACATGGCTATGTTCCACTTATTTCTGGAAGTGGATACTGAATGCAGCTTTGGTCTGACCCAGCGTGGCCCTTACATGGGAAGGAGAGCATCTTTGTGTTATATGTGCTAGGGCTTATTTCTCTCTTTTAAAAGCACTGGCATGGGGACCCAAAATGAAGGGAGGTGGCCAGTGACTTAGGAGTTTTAGCTTTTGTGCTGAAAGGAGCTTCTAAAGCCATTTTTTTTTTTTTTTTACTTTAAAAAACCCCAAACCCCTAACCCTTCTGTAACTGAACACAGGCTGCATAGATCATCACATTTGATGGAGTTAGGTCCATCTCTGTAATGAAAAAGAAAAGTGCTCTAGTGAATGCTTTAGAAAGTATTTAGAAATATAGAAATACCTTAGAAATAGAAATACTTTAGATAATATTTCTCAAGGGCAAAATATTTCTTTGTGCACTTAACCCATCCTTCCCTTTCCTTGCCCGTAGATTATACCTGCGGAAAACTATATGCTCCGTGTATAATCAGTAAGTCTGAGGATCAGAGCATTTTGCATCATCCCTCTGTTCTGGCTATGAGTGTAGGCAGTTTGTCAAATAGACGGACAAATGAGCAGATTCCCAGTTTGTCTTCCATGCTTGGCAGAGGTTTGGGGGAGAAAATGTCTTGAAGGAGTGAAGCAGAATATTCAATTTTTGTTGCTGGTAGCAGTTGTTAATTTGTGTGCTATTTGGTAGTCTCTCTGATGGAAATTAATGGCTTTCAGGCTAGACCTTTGGCTGGCTGAGGTTGCATTTGTGCAGCAGTGATTTCAAACACCAAGCTGGACGTGGTGTACTGTAACCCTGGAGCCGGCTCTGGGAGGTGAATGCTTCTTCCTAGATACTGAGCGCACCCTGCTCCAAATTAAGTTAAGGCTTGGACTTGAAAAGATTATATGTGCATAGAGCAAGAAGCAGCCACGTTAATTGACTGATTCGCTTTGTTTAATTTTTGATTTAGTGAGAATGTTAAAGTGATGACTCAGTGAGCCATGCTAAAATGTAATCTGGAAATATCATCTATAGGATGAGTAGTCCCTTCTAATACAGTCTGATCTGAATACTAGATTTATTTCATAATTGATTTCCTCTGCAGGAAGAGCTACTCGTCTCCAAAGCATTGCAATTAAAAAGAAAAAAAAAAAAAAGGAAAAGATTAAAAAAAAAAAAAAGCGGAGTGTTTACCCTGTGGCCGTTGGTGGCCTGATGAGCTAAACAAGTGGTGTGATTTGCTTTTCAGAAGGGCTGTTGCAATTACGGGACAAGAGCAGCTGAGCAAGTGCAGGCTGTTTGATAGCAAAGGCTGTGCCTCCGCGCCAAGTGCTGGCCTGACTTAAAGACGGCAAGAAACCACAATGTTAATTTACTGGATCCATTCTATCTTGAGGAGCACCTGGGGAACAGCAATGCAGGTTTTGCACTTCAGAATAGTTTTCACTTATTAGACTTCCTAAATTTCTGGGAGGTTTGTTTTGGGCACTTGGAACCTGCCATGAAGAGACTTTTTAAAAAACAAACCAAACCAAAAAACAACCCCCCCCAAACACAAACCCCAAACAACCAACCCCAGACACACGTCACCCTCACTCTCCACCCCTCTAAACCTCACAAAATCAACCTGAAAACAAAGACTTGAAGTGTTTAAATGCAATAGTTACTTTGGCTGCAGCTCTGAGCTGTATAATTAAAATAATCACACAGCAGGAAGTACAAAACCTGCCATTCCTGCACAAACTTATTAGTTTAACATCACCTGCATATGCAGTCTTTTCTGCGCTGGTTTTACTGGTTGAACCTGCACCTCTGTATGTTACTGGTGGATTTATGGTGCCAAAACTGCTCTGTGCAAGGAGGACACGCTGGTGCTGTTAGAAGCATAATGTCTCCTGATTCTTCATTCCCACAACTGTAGGACTTAACCATGGTGTAATGTGGGCATTACACCACATTAATTATTATATTACCGTTTTACCTAGATCTATATGTGCACGTGCGACTGGAATAGGACAATGGGAAAGCAGAGGAATCTGCTGATTATGGAGTGACTTAGGGTAATTGGGTAATTTGCGTCCAGAGGAGGCCACGGAGATGCTGGGAGGGCTGGAGCCCCTCTGCTGTGAGGACAGGCTGAGAGAGTTGGGGGGGTTCAGCCTGGAGAAGAGAAGGCTCCAGGGAGACCTTAGAGCCCCTTCCAGTCCCTAAAGGGGACACAGGAAAGCTGTGGAGGGACCTCTGGATCAGGGAGGGGAGCCATGGGACGAGGGGGAACAGTTTTAAACTGGAAGAGGGGAGATTTAGATGAGATCTGAGGAAGAAATTCTTTGCTGTGAGGGTGGTGAGCCCCTGGCCCAGGTTGCCCAGAGAAGCTGTGGCTGCCCCCTCCCTGGAGGGGTTCAAGGCCAGGCTGGACGGGGCTTGGAGCAACCTGGTCTGGTGGGAGGTGTCCCTGCCCAGGGCAGGGGGTGGCACTGGATGGTCTTTAAGGTCCCTTCCAACCCAAACCGTTCTGTGATTCTATGAATTGCAGAGCGGGAAGCTGGTGGGAGAGGCTGTGGGAGAGCTGCTGATGCGTGGTGCGGCGTACAGCAGATCAACCGGTGGAGCTGCCATGGAAGAGCCGGGTGATAGAGGGGCAATTTCCCCGCCTGTCGCAGGCAGCTACGGGGTTGCTTACAAGTGCAAAGTGAAAAATCGGTGTTGGGAGCGCGCTAGCACTGTAGCCCCTAAGACAGGAGGGATTCCCGAGCAGGTGAAAGCTGGTGAATTGGGCACTTCACATGCGCTGCCGCTGCGGGTGTTGTAAGAATGTGAAAATCAATGAATGGGACATATAAATGATTCAGAGGAGCAAAGTTTTAATGGCAAGTATGTTAATCAGTCTTTGAGGTGGAAAAGAGTCAAGCAGACTCTAAGGCTGTTTTGGCAGTTCAGGCTCACTCTGTCACATCAGGAAAGGCAAAAGAATTAGCATTTGGAGTAGCAGAAGTGGTAGCTGGACCATCTGTCTTACTAAATGTGCTTTAAAAAGAAGGAGGCCATTGTGATGGAGTAGTTTATTGGCTTGATTGGCAATATTACCTAAACAATAGCGCTATTCCTCCTCTGTAGATCACCAGCACTGTACCTGTACCTTCGGCACAAGAAGGCCAGTCCTGAAAAACATGCAAACAGCGGTGGGAAAATCACAGCCATAGGAGGGGTCCTTATGGTTGAAATCGAAGTTTGTCGGCTTTGAACTTTTCAGTTTTCTGTTTATTCTGAGCAAGAGAAATTTAGGGGAGAGTTATGAGTTTAGTGAAATTAATAACAACTTACAAGACAACGAACCGTGAGGGTGAAGTACAAATTGGCAATAATAATGATGTGCAGCCACTTCTGCCTGGACTTCTTGACCAAGATCTCTAATGATTGGGTTATTTATTTCTTCTATTATTACTGTGCTGTACTTGAAAATTTCCTTTTCAGAACTGCAGAAATTGTTCTTTTATTGTAGTCCTGTTTTTCCTTAACATCTGAAAAAAAAAAATCTTTTAAAGTACCCATTGGGAATATGTGCTTGCTAAGATAAGTGAATTAGAACTTGAAAAATGGTCAGATTTATTTTGCTTCTGTATGCGTTCAAAATTAGACTCAATTTCATGATGTTCTTGCAGTTTGACAAGAAGTAATTGTCGCTAGTGACTGTTTTCAATGCAAAAGTCTCAATTGTTCTATATTTTTGCCAGCCTATTGCTATTTAAAATATAATGGGAACATCTAATATTGGAGGCAAAAGTGGAGACGAAGGGTAATATTTTCTCTTGAGTATTTTTTGACAGGCTTAATGAGGTAATACAGAATGCCTTTATTCTGGTGTTTTCTCTTTTCAATACTATTTAGGAAATCTGCTTGTATGTGTGTGTGATGTATAATATATGAAAACCATAATGAGTGGAGATCAGTAATCTCTAGTCTCTGCCCAAGGCATCATTCACCGTGGTATCTGAGCATCTAACAAATCAATTTGCTTGCCATTCAGCCTGTTTGACTTCTCTGCTACATCAAAACCCCACTGAAGTTAATAGAGAGGCTCCTATTGATTTTGGCAGTGTTTGGATCTCATCCTGACTTAGTTTTTCTTCCCTGTTGCTTTTCCCCTCGCTCTTTCTGATCCCTCGTCTGAAAGGAATCAGAAAGCCTCATACTTGGAGAGAGGCGAGCTGCATTTCAATATGTGCTGAAGCCAGCAGCAGTTGGAGGGATCTCCAGCAAAGGAGATCTGCTGATAAGGAAGCACTAAGGGAGCTGAGATGGATTTGCTCAATTTCTTCATTTTCTGTCTCTTGTAGCCTGGGGAAACTGTGCCTGGTGAGGAGTTATCGGAGACTCACAGGTCGTGCCTATGGTAGAGGCTTATAAATTGTGATCAGGGCTTTGGGATGTGATGCTGCTGTGAACAGAACCGTGCGGGGTACGGTGGCATGCTCTGGGCATGGAGCCGGCTTTGTCGAGGGATGTTGCAGGAGCGGCATGTCTGCTTGGGACCGTGTTCATTCAGATACGGAGCTGAGATCGTTTTCTCATACAGCTGAAAAAGTCGCAGCTTTGTGTCGTGGGGGGTGGGTTGTACTGGCTTAGCAGCAAGTGGGGGTGAAACACCAGCCCTCTCTTGGGGGAGTCTGTGAAGGAAACCCCCGGGCAAGACCTTTAGGTCTGAATGTTGCCTTCACAGAGGAAAGAGGTCAGAATCACAGAATGGCAGGGGTTGGAAGGGACCTTCGGAGATCATCTAGTCCAACCCCCTGCCCAAGCAGGGTCACCCAGAGCAGGTTGGACATATGTGCAATTCATATTCTCAAATAAACACACGTCCCAATAAAACTGAATAAATAAACTAGTTTCTTTTGGCTCAGTGCCTTCAAGGTCATGTCTGTGTAAGAAGGTTCAGCCCTAGCTTGCATTCACACGGACTGGAGTTCTCCATTGAAATGTGAAAACTCATGTAAGGGAAATCAGTGAGAATTGTAAGAAAGTCCTTTGCCATTTTTATTGCGTTCTAAGGTGTAAAAAAACCCATGACTAGAAATAATTAGGGGAGAATGTCTGGTGATGTGATAGCTATAATTATTGTGCATGTATTGCTGCTTAATTAGTAAATCCACTGCTGGCATGTCTGCAACTGGACCCCAGAGAAGTGCTGTTGCATTGGTGGACAGGTGGTGAATAATCCCAGGGGGTTTCCGGCATTAACTTTGTACTCGTTTCAGCTTCTATAAAAGTTGAGCTGCTCCGTTCCCCTTGTAGCCTCTTGATCTCCAAGCCTGGAGGTGCCACGTTGCACCCTTCTGTTATTAACTTGGGAAGACTAGGATTCTGGTAGCCTTTTGGTGTTGAGTCTGTGATATGACTTATGTGGTAAGGTATTGACTTCGTTAGGATAACGGCCAGTTACTCTAGAGGCTTTCATTATGTGGAAGGAGAAAGGACTTTTGGATGATGAGCAGAGTAGTTTTTTGTCAAAGACACTATTCTGTAGTGCAGCAGATGCTAAAAATAAGACACTGAGATTTACTTTATTTCATAATAGTGGGTAGCGTAACTGAGTTCAGCCAATTAGAGCTGATTTCTTGAAAGCTTTTCCATTTATAAAAGCCTAGATGACATTTGCTTTCAGCAGGACATTGTCAAGTCAATGGTTTTATTCGTTTAGGTGTCAATCTGCAAAATTTCTACCCGGCAAGTACTCATGTGTTTGAAGCCGAATTCTGTTGCTCTTAGCTTCTTTTGTGAGAATAGTTTCAGGGTAACTGATGGAACCACTCGCAGACCAAAGACCTAATCAATGTGATTGTAATCCAGATATTGAACTGAATACCCACAGTCGCGTCTGCTCTAAGGGAATATTGAAGATGCGCTGCCAGATGTCACAGCAAAAGGGAAATGCTAAAACATGCTTGGGGAAACCACAAGGCCATGATATTAACTGAGAACTAAAATATAAATAGCCTTGCATGCAGTTAATAAAAAAAGAGAGCTTAACTTCCCTGTTTAGGCCAACCTGATGACTTTTATGGCAAACCTCAGGTACTTGCTGGTTGCCAGGAAATTACTACCTTGGCGTCTGTGTGTGCATCCAGCCCCTTCTTCTGGTCGCTTGGCACGTACACTTTTCCAGGGATCATAACTCTTAGGGGCCTTAGCTGAGATCAAGGCTGCATTGAACTAGGTATTTGATGAACGCAGTCGTGTAAGAGAGAGTCCTTGCATTGAAAAGGTAAGTTGAAATAGAAAGGACAGAAGAAAGGAGAGGAGGGAGAGAGGGGAAGAGAAGAAAAAAGGCCAAGTGAGCTGTATAATCACAGCATTGATGTGGTAGGTTGCAGCAGATCTGTCAGTGGCTGTTAAATGTGAAGACATGCAGCTGCCAAGGGAGATGATTCGGTGCCGATTGCTGGGTTTGCGCATCCTCAGTGCTCCTGTCGCTCCCCTAGTGCTTGCTGCTGCTGCGGGATGGATGGGATGAACCTTTGCCCTGACACAGGACATAAGTTTTTATGTCCACGTCCCCTGGCTCTCAGTCCAGTGTCTTGGCTGCTGAACTGCACTGTCTTGGCTGTATTTGTTGGACAGTTTGTCAGGCTTGTGCTGTGTTGGGTTGTTTTTGTTTGTTTTGGGGCACTTTGATATCAATATCCTTTTTTAAAATGGGCTGATTAAATTTACGTGTTTATAAGGCAGGTGGAACCACTTTTAATGTTCAAAAAAACCCAGGAAACTCATGAGAAAATATTTTGACATAAGAATATTTTTGGTAACTATGATTAGTGATTTGTTTCATTTTGTTCCACTGAGATATCATTAAACTCGGTATGCTTTCAAACACAGCTTACGTAACAGGCAATCGTATATATGTTTTTAATTTCCTTTCATTTTCGTAAACCTTTAAAATGTTTAAAGGAGTAAAACATCTCTGTAGGGAGTTTCTGCTCAAAGACAACTTGGCATCCAGCCTCCACAGGAAATGTTTGAGTGCTAGCACCTACTCATCTCTTGGAAAATCTCTATCCAAAGCCAAAGCTGAACAGCGAACCCAAAGATAGGACTGTTTCTGTGGCTCTCCTACAAAACTGTTAGAGTGGCTTATGTCTCAAGACGTAAAGGACACATTTGCTTGCCTTGTTTATGTATTCATAAAAAATATAAGCTGGATAAAAATGAAGCAAGGAAACATATATAAGTCCTGCTATAATGCCACATTTTCCTTTTTAGAAAGTAGCATCCATGCAGTAAAGCCTAGCCACCATGCAGGCACGTTCACTGTAAAGCCGTAAAGGACAATTTTAAGTTTGAATTGTGCTTAAAAAGTTTCACGTGATGCAATAGGCATGGTGCAGACACATGAATTAATATTAAAGCAACCTATCCCCTTTTCTCAGCTTAATCTGGAAATGGAGTGTGCTTAATAATGAATTCTCCAACTGCCCAGGCAAGCAGTCATACAAAAACAAAAGTATTTGATTTGTCTATGGCTCTGAATTTTTAATGAAAACCCAAGTCAGTCTCCTCTGTGGAACACACCACCTGAGGACTTGTATCGGAATGATATTTTTCACTGAGTTTCATACTTCTGTGGAGGAGAATGCTATGAATACCTCATGATTAAGTCACTTTGTATCTTGCCATACAAGACTGTACGAGTATAAATTATTCAAGTTTAGTGGGTGTTAAGAGACTTCTGCATCAGTTGTGCTCTGAATATAGAAACCGGGAGGCTTATTCAGCAAAGAAAGCTATTTGGAACAGCTATTGGCAACTCTGAGAAATCTTGTTTTTAAAACGAATGAGAGGGTGTGACTAGTCAAAAATATAACTGAATGAGCACGTGGTTTTTAACAAAAGTCATTTGCTCTGCGTAGCTCTCCGCCACTAGTGATGAAATCCTAGTGTTAGAGCAGGATTTTGTGTTTCCCTCCAAGTTCTTTCAACGCATTTTGGGCCAAAGTATTTATAGTTATAAGCCAGAACCTGATTCTATCACTTCTCTTCGGTGTCGTCATTATCTTTATGTATCAGGGAGCTGCACTGGACGTTAAGGCAGACTCTACTGGTGTAGAAAAGTCCAGTCCAGCATATGTGCAGAAGATGACGCAAGACTGATTCAAATCCAAGTGGATGTAATTTTGGCAGTGAAATTCCTACAAGGTCCCTTATTTTACTTTCACATCTGCGGTGAAGAAATAATTGTGGTGAACACGAAAACAACGACCACTAAAGATGAACTGATGAAAAGGCTGTGCTGCTTGTTAGAGAGTTTAACTTAAAGCATATGAAATAAATGTGTTAGAGAAGGATTCATGTCTTGCGACAGCACCGAAGGGTTTGGAACTCTGCAGACTGTGGTGGCACTGGCTGGGAGACGTCGCTGCCATGGCAAGTGGCAGGGCAGTGGGCTGAGGAAGCAGGGGGGGACCTGGCTCATGGGGAAGCATCTGTGCCCCCCTTTTCCTCCCGCTCAGGTTGCTGTGGGACTTGGGGACCGGGATGGGCAGCCTGGAGCTGCTCCAGCATCACCCTGTAGACAAGGCCCAGTGAGGTGATATTTCTTCTCGGTCCTCTTCTGCAGGGCTGTCCGGCAGCTGTATTTAAAGCTGTAATAGGTCTTTGGTGCCTGTTGTAACAAAATCTGTAACAAAACTATCATTCCCCAAAATAAGTTTGTAGTTTAGAAAGCCAACATTATTTTATTTACGGGGCCGGGTGCGTGAGGGATTTGCCCTCCTATCATGCACACCCATCAGAATTCTCCGTGCGATTTTTATACACCTTTTACAACATCATTGTAATATTAGTACCTCCCTCCTATATTTGATTGGTTAGTACTTTACATACGATTACACCATCAAGTTATAGCTACCACGCATGCTCAAAGGAAGGGTCTTCACATGGGCAAGGGTCTTCTTGACCTGTGGGCGTGATTTTTAGTATTAGCATGAAGGTAGTTCAGCTTAGGACACTAAGAATTTTCACTTTCCTGCCAAGTTGGCTAAACTTCTCAAAACGTGTAGATTAGTACCATCCTCAAGGTCCTTATGCTCGATGTGCCTCCTCGAGAATGATACAATACTTGCCTCCCTTGGTTAGGAGTTCTTTTCATCAGACCATGCCTGATACATCGAGGATAGAATCTTCATTATTCGTGAGAATATGCATAAGGCCTTTCAACACTAGTTACTAATAACATGTGAAGCTGTATCTTGTACAATGATTTGCGCGTGCTTGAGGGTCTCCGGTGGTCAACTGGGGAGAGTTACCCTTACTCTTTTTACTCTTATTTGGTCGTGAGTTCAGTTAAAGTTCAGTTTGTGGTCTGACATTCTTATCATGCCCACCCAGCGATGTACTTCACAGTGTCACCTGCTAGTGCTTTGAATCTTTGCACAAAGCCTGTTCGCCGTAAAGCTGTACAGCAGAAGAGGCCTAAAACTCAAGAACTCCTGAATATGACTAATTTTGTTTGTGAGCATAAGTCAGTGGATAATTCCCCTCAGGAAACGGTGCTGATGCTCTCCTTGCTTGTTGGATTCTGCCTTCCTCGAGTTGCTGCATGAGGTGAACACAGCTTGGTTTTGGACCAGGCCCGATATACTCTGAGGAGCGTGCATATTCTGCATTGTACACTCACAAAGTGTTAGGGAAATACTATCCAAGCCTTAATTATCATAGAATCATAGAACATGTTGGGTTGGAAGGGACCTCTAAAGGCCATCTAGTCCAACCCCCCTGCAGTGAGCAGGGACATCTTCAACTAGATCAGGTTGCTCAGAGCCTCATCCAGCCTGGCCTTGGATGTCTCCAGGGATGGGGCCTCCACCACCTCTCTGGGCAACCTCTTCCAGTGCCTCACCACCCTCAGTGTAAAGAACTTCTTCCTCATGTCTCATCTAAACCCACCCTGCTCTAGTTTAAAACCATTGCCCCTCGTCCTGTCGCTACATGCCCTTGCCAACAGCCCCTCCCCATCCTTCCTGTAGGCCCCCTTCAGGGACTGGAAGGGGCTGGAAGGTCTCCCCCGAGCCTTCTCTTCTCCAGGCTGAACCCCCCCAACTCTCTCAGCCTGTCCTCACAGCAGAGGGGCTCCAGCCCTTTGATTTTACGCCTAAGCACGAAGACAAAAACTTCACTGAATGAAAGATTCGGTGGTTTGCAGGTTTCATCTGTCATCGTGCTTCAAGCCAGTGTTATAGTATGTGTATACGTTATGCACCCAAGGCCATATGAGGCCTATAATCATTGCTAAGAAGTTTGAAGTCTCACACTTTGTGTTAAAAACACAAAACAAAGGACACCAAAAAAAAAAAAAACCCACAACAAAAAACTTGTGAAAGAGGCTTACCATAGAAAGGCCCATCTAAAATACAAGCCCTGCTTGTAATTATCCAGTAAGGACCACTGTCTCCTTTCTGTAAGGAAATTATTATGTATGTACTTTGTCAAGGTGGTCTGTGGAAACTAAAGACAGACTGCTGAATTGCATTTAAGATGGCTAAATACACGAGACTTTATAAACTAGTGAAGTTTTATATAGACTGTCCCTATTTCTGTTAAGGGTAAAATGGTTTACCACTTACCTTTCAGGTACCTAATGTGTTTTTTTCCCCTCCCAAGGCATTATCGGAGAGCTGCGTGATTGAATCAAGCACTTTACCTCCCATTGGGAGGATCTCATCGTTGTCCTTGTTTTCAAGTCAGTTCAATAATTGTTGGTTGAAGGTGGCATCCCTCTCCTCTGTGTGCGCATGCTTTTTTTTTTTTCCTGTTCACTTCGAAAATAATATCAAAATACATGAGGTTTGATTGCTTCGGGAGTTACATTTGGATCGTACTTAGATTAGAGAATTTTAAATGCAAATTGCGGGTAGCTATTGTTCAGTGCAGAAAGCTGCTTTGTCCTCTCTGGTACATGAGGATTTCATTTGGTGCTTCAATAGAAGGATATTGGATTGGGCTGTTTGTCGCAAGACCTAGGTTTCACAGAAGGATATTAGTAGAAGGATATTAAATTTTGCTGTTTGTTGCAGGATCTGGATTCCTGTGACATGAACAAACTTCTTCATCTTCCATTTAATGGTTTCCAGTTTTATGAGGATTTCTCTATGAAACGGTGCCTTGCTTGTGTTTCTAAATTTATCTGTCTTCTCTATTGTTTTAGTCGTACATTTGCATGGCTCCTGTTGAGTCAATAAAGGAATTAAGTGTCCACAAAGAGACCGATTTATTTTTTAGTGTAAGACTAGCTTCTTTTCTCAGCTGGTCTCTATGGCCACCTGTCTGATTTGGCTTTTCGGTGGTGCTGTCAAAGCTATACAGCTTACCTATTTGGTTCGCCTTTACTCTTTTCAGTCTTCTATGGTGATTTTTGATATGCAGTTAGTCTCTTTTCCATACGCTGAGCACGTGTGCTGTGCATAGCCATGGTAATGCAGCAGTATATAGATCCCGCATACGATGAAAATGGATCCTTTTAATTAACTTGCATTGCAATGCGTGCGCTTAAAAATAAAAAGGTCATACAATTTTAGTTACTTGTGCTCCTTTTGGCACTGCCAGCAGTAACTATAGCTTTTCCTTCATCCGCATGGCCTCGTCGCCCCCTTTCCTACCATTTATAGCAAGCATCCACCTCCTGTCCTCTTGGTTTGTGGTGTTGAGACCAGAATGTGGATGTGTTCTGGCCTCATGTGCCCACCCTTCTTCCCGTGGGTGTTATCAGTACCTGATCGTGACCGTTCATATAAATATTTTTGAATGTTTCAGGTTTTTTCCTCACACTCGTCTTTACCAGGAGAAATTCCTTGCTCATTTACTTCTGGCTAGCTGCTGGTGATGCAAATTGGTGAAACCTTTTTTTTTTTTTTTTTTGAATGGCCTTCCTTCAAGGGACACTCACGATCAGGCATTTGTGGGGATGACGCTCACTCTTCTTTACTTTGGATGACCCTGCAGTCCTTTTGGGGAAAAAAGCATCAGAAATGAGGAGCTGCGTTATGCACTTGCCCGTTGTAGAGGGGCGGGAGGACCATCAGGGTGTCGCACGGCTATCGGGGTTGTCAGGTTGTGGCCATGGGGAAACTCACTCTTTTCCTCCCAGCTCCTCACTGTGCAGCAGGATGAGGGGAAAAATCAGTGTTCGTTAGAAGGCTTTTTCATGATATTCTGTGTGGATTTTAATTCTTGCTTTGGAAGGGTGAGAGAGCTGTGGGGAGCCCTGCTCCGAGTCTGTTGTCCCCAGGAGCCCAGGTGCTGCCAGCACAACTGTTACACCTCTGTGCTGCCTCCTCCGGCTTTATCTCCAGAAACAGGAATTATGCCCATAGGCGTCTTACTCCTGCCTACAACAGGCTCCTCACCAGAGGATTAAATTTTTCTTGGGGTAAGCAATTAAGAGGCACATTTGTTTCCATTTCGGGAATGATCGGATGCCTTTCTTTTACTTGGGAAGTTTGGAGTTTTGATCCTTTCCTTGGGTGCTGGGGGTTAAAGTTGGGTATGTGCACCTATGTATGTGTTTTGGTTTTTTTTTTAAATCTGTTTGTGTGTTTTGTGAAGCACAGCTATTAAAATATAAAATTAAAACCGACACACTGGTGACTACTTTAAACAGTGACTCTTCAAGTAGTGGCTTGAATAACCCCCCTAATAAATAAGTTATTGTCTGATTAATTTTAGCGAGGGGAAGCACTTGAGTCCTCCCCGTTTTACATGTTGTGTCGAGGCCGAGCTGCATCTGTGTTGGGTGGGTGAGATGCCAGGGCTTGGTGGCATGATGTCTGGGGTGCTCCTGGAGCATCTCCAAGGGGGTCTCTTGGTGCGGCCCCTTAACCTGTGCCAGCTTGGTTGGAGAGGCTGAGCTACAGGGATGGTCTGGGGTGAGCGAGACGCGTGGCAGGAGGGGACAGTGGGGCAGAGCGGTTGCACCCTGCCTGTCTGGAAAGTCAGCTGAGCATCACGTTCCCTCGGGGGTCAGTTGATGGGCAGGAGCTGATCTGTGCACGTAGCTGGGACAAGCAACCTGGCATTTTGGCACCTTTTGACCTCTACATACCTACAAAGGTAGGAATTCAAGCGCAGTTTGTGTTTGCAGCCTCGGTATATGTGCAAGTATAACGGCACGTATGTACACACTTGAGGTCTGGACTCTGGGACTCATTTTCTGAGAATTTGGCACCTACTTATTGATTGGTTTTGAATTACGCGTCCCCTTTGTAAAGAATTTATCAGATGACGGCTCTCCTCAAGGGCCTGAGATCCCTTGCTTGCACACCAGCTCTCAGAACTGTCTTTTATTTGTTGAGATATGAGTATTTTGGGGTAGTCATTTTCCATCAAGTCTTTTGTTGCTGCCTGCTGCACAAAAGGGTTGTATCTTACTGATATTTTTCCCAACGAACATCTCGATGAGTAAAAGCGTAATTTGGCAGACATCTGCCAGTTCACAAAGAGGCACTGTTTACAAGTAAAGAAAAGTTATTTGTTGACATGGTAATTTTGCAGTATAATGTGTGCTGCAGCCTCAAAGAGCTGTGAGCTATCACACATTTAAAAATAGAAAGCCGGAGAATGTATGGGTTGCTGTGGGAAATGCACTTGAAATCAGTTATTTGACATTGAAAATGAAATTAAAATGTGTATTTTTTAGGAAGTCTAGAGACTGCAGTAAAGCTACAGAAGAGTGTCACAAGGAGAGGGCTGGGTCTTGTTCTTGTATTGTCTTTGGCTGGGAAAGCATGGGGAAGAGCTCGGAAAGCTTTTTCTTAGTGGTTGGGGCTGGTGGTATTTAATGTGAAAATTACTTTTTCTGGTCTTTTTTGCCTCCCTTACTTTTCACATACCCTTAAAATGGATGGATTTTCTGCCTTGCTTTGTTCCCTCAGTCCTCTGCGTTACTTTTGTCTGTTGGCCAAATGTAGATATTTCATTTTCAAAGTCTACCTCTTTTTACTACCTCTTTTTGCTGAAGACCTTGGTGTCTCGTCTCACTTCTAGTGGCTTGCCATGTTCCTCAGTTTACAGATTTTTTTGGAGAACCTTGCTGCTCTTCAAAGACTTATGGCCAAACATGCAGAACAGGGGATCTCAGAGTAGGTTTGACTGGAAATGCCATACTCGGACAGAAGTTTTCTGTATGTAAGTGTATTAAGCAGGGATAACATCATCTTCTCTCTTCATCTCTAGCTTGTACAGTGAGTCCAGCCAGATTTTTGGATATTGGTCTTTGTTCTTAAACTCCATGTCCTCAGGCTAATGGCAGCAAAGGTCTATTTATATACTAATCTGGTAGTATAATGATTTGCTTTTTTAAAAGAGTGTGTCTTGGAGACCTTTTTGGATTCATCCCCTTTTTTTTTGTAGATAAGGACCCCATTAGTTCTGTTTGTGCTGCCTGTGGTTAAAAAAGTTATCTTAAGTGAGTAGAGACCAGAGGCTGTACGGCCTGGCAGGGTGGTTCTGAAGCTTGTGCTTTTAACAAGCAGCAGAGACGGTTTAGAAACTGCTATCTCTTTCTCCACGGGCAACAGGAGAAATCCAGGAGCGGGTACGGTATAAGCGCAGTTGCTCACATGAAATGCATGGCTGCCTTCTCATCGAGGGAGATGTCCGGTTAAGAAGGAGATGTTACAGCTGAGTCCCCCATGATCGGGGAGCTATGCTTCAGAGAGCATTGGTTAGTAAATAAGGGTGCTGCCTATGCACATTAAATAAGTGGGAAAACTATGCTTTGAAGAACATCTTCAAACATCATTGGTAGTGCAGCCAAGAATCCTGTAGATGCCTGGCATAGAGCTTCACGGAAAGTGCACGGCATCGGAGGAGAAGGGAGTCTTCCAGGTCCAGGCTGTCCCCCCATCGGTGCCGTGCAGAGCCAACGCAGGTGCTTTGCTGCATGCACACGAGTATGTCGGTGGTCTTTTTCTCAATCTAGAGATGCCGTTGTGTCAGATCGTGATCTCTCTAAACTTGCGCTTAGAGACTCTGTTGTCATTGGGTGAGGTTTCTTGTAACCCATAAGGTGAAATGAACGGGCACAGTTCAGCTGCTGGCCCCACAGTATTCGCGCTCCGCTCTCCTGTGTGTAATGTTACAATATAGTCGTCTTTTTATCCTGAACTTTTAATATGTTTATGGCAGGTAGTTTGCACAGGACAGGAAAAGGTAAAAAGCTTTTGGAGGAGGAAGAGTCTGTCTACTGCAAATAATGCCTTTTTGTTTTTTTTTAATTATTATTTAATTTTTATTTCCCCCCTCATCTTCTATGGGTTGCCTCGGAGCTGGTATTTGGGAAGTAACTGGAGCAGTTCAACACGGTGTCGAGTGTTCTTACAGCCAGAGTTCGCTGCTAATGAAATGACCTTTTGTCAAGAGCTTGGAAAACGTGTTCAATAGATTAGTTAATAAAAAGATCAAAATTCACATTTATTGAGATTAGAGTGTAGTTAATTTTGATGACACCATATCTGTAAACATATGTTAATTATAGAACGCTTGATCACAGATGGTATTTTTTTAGGCTTAATTTAATTACCCAATAATAGCACACACATCCTATTTTCACTTGTCTGGGAGCAGGTAAACATAGATGAAGAAACAGTTTCAGAGAGATACCATGAGTGATCCAATTAAAACTGATAACCGTTTGTTTGTAAGTCCGATTAAGTGGTGTTTAAAATTCTTCGAGATTTTGAAAAGATGTTTCTGGGTTGGCACCAGTAACAGGTTGGTTCTACAGTGAATCTTCTCTCCCTTCTTCGTGTGCCTTTATTCAGAGATGACATAAAAACTGAACGAATAATTGCATGCTTGATAAAAGTAGGTTTTATTTATCCACTGAGAAAATAAACTGCTTGCGGGGAAAAATGCTATACATTCAAAGTTTATCAATTGAATTTGCATGGTGAATTCTTGGTCTGTGTATTGCTGGTGACGAGATGTCTTCAAACATTCAGTAAGTCAAAGTTGAAGTGAATTGGCCATTTTCAATGAGTTTTTATTCTGTAACTGAATCAGTCTAATTCTGTTAGTGAGAAGTCTGTATATATATTCTGTCAATATTACAATATTTTTAATTGTTGGGTTTTTTTTCCCTCTCTAATATTTGCATATTGTGGAATTCTGCACGTGCTTCCCTGCAAATTATTTTAAAAGACAGGACAGTTAAAGATTAGAAAAAACTTGGAATTTTTGCTTAGGTGAATTACCTGCTTTGCATGACTTAGTTTTGTGACTGTGGAAGTGTACATTTTTCAGAATTGTGGAACTGTTGAGCATAATAACAAGAAAAGTCAGCTGAACATTTTAGTTTTTTTAGCTTTCATTTCGAAAAAAACCTGTGTTATTTCAAAGAAAGCTTAAATAACAGTATTTGCACAAAATTGAAAGAAAATTCAGACAAATCTTACTTTGGCGACAGCTCTTGCTCAACTAAGATTTTGCTCAGATTTTAGTTTTCGCGTTTATTCTGTGCACACTTCGTTGTAATGGATTTCACTAGTAATTAATTGATTGGAAATTAAGTAGTAGACTTGTAACTTCTGATGAGGGGCTATGTAAAGCAAGGCATGATTTATAGGTCTGCCAGTTTCTTCTAATTTGATTTCTTCCATGCCGAACTAACTTTAGGAGAGATGAAATACTTTGAAAGGAATAATAGGAAGTAAATGTCATGAAAACTGATAGTTTACTTGTCTGCTTGTTTTTTTTTTTTTTTTTTCTTAAAAAGAAAAAAGGCATGTATATAATAATAGGACAGAATTAAATCACGCTATGCAAAATCGTACCTCCTACCCTACTACCAGAAACTCAGGAGAGTTAATTGAATTTGGTATTCAGTCTGTAGTGCAGAAAACTCTTAAAAGCTCATGTAGTGTTCCCCTGATGTGATTAATTGGTTAGAGAAATAATAACTTGACAGTTTTTCTGTTGTAGGAGAGCTGCAGCAGATTTTCCTCATTTTTATTTGGTAAATTCTTCAGCCTTCGTAACTTGTCTTTTTCCAGATACGAGGCATGAAAATAAAAGGGAGTATTAGCTTGGGGTTTATTAGCTTATGTTATTTTGTACTCTCTAATGCACTGCAACAAACTATGTGATTGCTATCAGTATGCCAGTATTCTTCTCTTAATATATTGCAACTTAAGTTCTTAGTGGCTTCTTGTAGATCCTGGGATTCTTTTTCTTTTGGGGGTTTTTGGGACCAACTGTGTCCCATGGACAAAGCAAAGGCACATGTGTCTGCTTAATATTTTTAACCTGCGGCAGCGTATGCAAAAGGGCTTTCACGTAGCAATGGGAGCACTATTCCCCATACTCACAAGAACTCCCTTATTTGCATTTATCTTTATTTTGTTATATTTATATAATGAGGAGATTTCAGCCTTTCCCCTTATTTCTTTTTACCATTTCACAAATTCTTTGTATTGGGGCAGATTATAGTTGCTCAAACACCACTTTGTTTTTTTTCTTAGTCCATAAACACACCAAATCTTTTCCTTCACAAGAAAGACAAACAAGCGCACACTGTATTTCTTTGAAGCTTTCCAAAGATCATCCTGCTGCTGTCTGGCTTTGTTTTTAATTCTTAAAATACTTTCGAAAGAACTCTAGGTATTAAATATGCATGTGTTTAAAAAACGAAACAAAACCCCAAACCACATTTGTGGCAGGATAGAGCAGATTTAAGTAGCTCTGTGCTCCTTTTGGTCAGGAGCGTTCGGGCTTTTGAGTGTTTTCCCTTAAGACCCCATGGGTGCTGTTCCTGGGAGGTGGGCTGCTGGCACTGGGGCCGTCTCAATGTCATGGGTGAAATCCCGGCGCTTCTGAGAACAAGTGCTGTTGACTGTAAAAAGTCTAGGATTACAGTCAAGGTCTTTTATTTAGGCTGGCCTAAAATGTCATGGCCATCCCTCACAGTATGCAGCTCCCCAGGCTCTGCAGGAAGGGGAGAAGCTGCTGGTGAGACTGGGTGTGATCACAGCGGTGCCTGCGTAACCCCATCCTGCACCCTCCCAGTGCCAGGCACCTGGTGAGGGGTCCCTGGGCTGGTGGGGCAGAGATCATAGAATGGTTTGGGTTGGAAGGGACCTTAAAGATCATCTAGTCCCAACCCCCCTGCCCTAGGAAGGGACACATCCCACCAGACCAGGTTGTTCCAAGCCCCGTCCAGCCTGGCCTTGAACCCCTCCAGGGCTGGGGCAGCCACAGCTTCTCTGGGCAACCTGGGCCAGGGGCTCACCACCCTCACAGCAAAGAATTTCTTCCTCATATCCCATCTAAATCTCCCCTCTTCCAGTTTAAAACTGTTACCCCTCATCCTATTGCCCTACTCCCTGATCCAGAGTCCCTCCCCACCTTTCCTGAAGGGGCTCTAAGGTCTCCCCGGAGCCTTCTCTTCTCCAGGCTGAACACCCCCAACTCTCTCAGCCTGTCTTCATATGAGAGGGGCTCCAGCCCTCCCAGCATCTTCATGGCCTCCTCTGGAGCCGCTCCAAGAGGTCCATGTCCTCCTTGTGCTGAGGCTCCAGGGCTGGAGGCAGCACTGCAAGGGGGTGTCTCCCCAGATGGAGCAGAGTGGCAGAATCACCTCCCTTTCCCTGCTGGCCACGCTTCTTTTGATGCATGATCTTGAGATGTCGAATGTCACGGTTTTGGCACCAGCAGGGGTGTGAGATACCATTGCGGCACCTTTGGGGCTGCTTGAGGAGCTGCGACGCCAGACAGCACCAGCTGCCATAAGCTTGTGAGAAAGACTAGCCCCAAGAAAGCCCCCTCCCTCCTCAGGGTCCTTGCCAGCCCAAACATGACATTTTTAGGGCAAAGCTATTTGTCTGCTTTTGCTGTTAGTGTGTCCTCAAGTCGCTGATTTCTGCTGGTTTCAGTTGGGAGAGTGTTTTTATCACCTCACCCTGGTGGGTTTCATGCTCTGCATCAATCTTGTTCATCTCTACCCACGAGGCTGGCTTGATTTTCTGTGTCCTTCATTGCTTCACTTTCCACATCCCTTCCACAGCTTTCCAAGTCAGTTGTCGTGGTGCCAAGGTTTCCCAGGTCATGGACATATTTGTCTCTTGAATTCATCTGCTAATTTCACCAGCTACTTTTTCCTCTCTGTTCACATTGCTGTTGTTAAGATGGTATTTTGTTCTGCTTGTGTTGAGCTGGGATATTTTTCGGCTCCTGTATCTTTGCCCCAGGTTTCATCCCTCTTCATTCTCTTTCAAGTGCTGAAAGCGTAGACGCTGATGGAAAGTCTCATTAGAGCATAGTAGTTCAAAAAAATCATCCCCTGAAGTCCACTTACAAGCCAGCAGTCGTGTCCTGGTAGAGTCAAGCAGTTATCCACAGCAAGAGAAAGTTCATGTAACAAATATAGCCATGATCTGCATTAGCTTCCACTGTAATTCGTTTGTGGTGTAGTTCATGCAAAATATATCAGCGTAGTTTATTAAGAATCTAAGTATTAGAACATGATTGACTTGTGGGTTTTTTCAGGCACTAGGTAGGCTTGTTACATTATTTTTTTTTTTCTGGGATTTTCTAGGCAGAAATATGTACGCACCCTTGAGTTAAACTGCTTGTAAATATGTCTTGTGACATGCTCAGTAAATACGTCTTGATTTCCCCCCCCCCCCCCCCCACAACATGGAAGTCCATAGCTCTTCCTGGCTGCTCAGATATTTAGAACGTTACTTGTAGATTGGACACAAGTAAGTTAATTGCTGTTTTCTGTGGCAGAGAGGAAAAGTTGCAAGAGTGGTATTTTTTTTTTAACTAGTGGGTTGCTTTGTAGCAGACAGGACCAGGCTCGGGCTGCCCTGTGGATGCAGGGTGGATGGGCTCACGTGCTGCCACAGCCTCTGCTCGCTCCCTCCTGAGACCAGGTGATGACTTTGGCACGTACCGAACCCCTCTGTGCCCCTTACAGAAGTCAGTATTCAGATTACTCCTTCGCAGTGCAGTTTGGATGCTCTCAAAAGCATCCTCATCTCCCCTCTCAGCAACCTTGGCCCTCAGCACTCCAGTTTTTCATTATACTGCCAGAAGCGCGTGACTGCGCTACCATGGTAGATTCTGTTTTACTCTGACAATTGGCTGGGAAAAAAAAAAAGAAAAAAAAGAAATAATAAAAAAAAAAAATCTCTTTACCAACACACCTGGTAGTATTTTGGCCGACAAGGACACTGGAAGTTATTGAAGCGTGAGCTCATTTTTGAGAGTTGCAGGCTTATAACTCAAAGTGAACACGTTCAGGGGCTGCAGGCGGGATGGCAATGTGTAAGAGAAGGCAGAACTGGGCTCTCTTTCTCTATGGCGGAGATTCAGAAAGGCTTGATTGCTTTCTCTAGAGCCGCTGACATCAAGTGTCTCTGAAAAACTCAAGGTAATACAGTCTTGAAGCTGTATTAACTCTGCTGTGGAGTGTATGCTAAAATTCATGGATGGCTGTGGGGTTCCGTAAGGATGTGCGTTGGGCTGAAGGATGCAGGGCCATCGCAGTGAACACGCCTTTGTTCCTTGTGGTACTAAAGCTTCCCTCAGTTAGTCTGTTACTCCAGGTAGTTGGAAGTGAAATAGTAGAGAAATTTGTTCTATCAACATACCAAAAGTGTGTTTGTACCATCTTTTGACAAGCTTTAGTGAACGTCTCACTTAGAGGAGATGCTGTGGGGCTCAGATTTGTGCCGTGCCGGCTGCCCCGCAGGTGCGCGCTCCATATCCTGATTTGCAAACCGCGAAGAATGATGCTATTTTAATTTTTCCCTCTGCTCCCAAAGCTCCCACCACTTCTTTGCTTGGAAGTGGTTTTGTACACTTTATTTCAGTCCCGAGAAGCCTGAAACAGCTTATGTTGGCAAGGAAAAATATTGTGCTCTGTCAAGTGTTATGGCCTTATTCTGGAATCAGCGAGTCATCTTGAGGAGGCTAAAATTAATCCTAGCACTATTCCATCCGACGTCTTCATCTGGAAACTCGAAGCCCATGCAAATTGCAGAGAGGGAGGTCACATGAAGATATCAGATGATTTCAAGCTGTTTATCTTGGGTGCCTTCTTAGCTCCTCAGAATATATAAGGAAAGTAGATAATGAATCCAAATGCAGGCAGGCATAGGTTTCTCTTTTGCACTTCAAAGGGCCTGGAAATCAGTTTACTGATTTCTTTTTTTTTAATTTTTTTTTTGGGGGGGTGTGTGTATCTTTATATGCAGCTGGCAGAAATGTAGTAGCATAATTATGAATTCTGGACCAGATTATTTTAGTTACTCCTGAGTTCCTGTGGGGTGAGAGCAGGGTCTGATCCAGCAGGTTACACGAGCTCGCACTGCTCTGGCCAAGTGAGAGTTAACGGCAAGAACGTTTCTTGAGCTGACGTAGGTGGAAGGCTTTGAGCAGATGCTTTTGTGCCAGACTAAAATTGAGGTGTTTGCTTTCAGAGGCAAAGATGCTACGGGAGGAAATGCCACGTGTGGCAAACAGAAAGAAGAGGTTCCGAGCATTGTTTCTAGCGTGGGAATGCAAAGAGGCTGTAGCCACGGGATCAGTCTCGGGCACGCTTTGGGATCTTACGGTGTTTCTGAGCATAATCCGTGCGGACACACTCGAGCCCGATCAGAGCAGGCTCGGAGAGGAGAAGGAGTGTGGGAGGGCTTGGTGCAGGGGAGGCAGGATCTGGCATATTTAAGCATATGTCCAGCTCAGCACGTGAGTAGATCCTCTGAAGTCAATTGGACCATGCACTTGCTTAAAATAACATAAAGCATAACTTGCTTAAAATAACATAAAGAGCCCAGTTCTGGGCTCTGCAGTTCAGGAAGGACAGGGGACTGCTGGAGAGAGTCCAGCAGAGGGCTATGAAGATGCTCAGGGGACTGGAGCACCTCTCTGCTGAGGAAAGGCTGAGAGCCCTGGGGCTGTTCAGCCTGGAGGAGAGCAGGCTGAGAGGGGATCTCATCAATGCTCAGCAATAGCTAATGGGTGGGTGTCAGGAGGATGGGGCCAGGCTCTTCTCAGTGGTGCCCAGTGACAGGACAAGAGGTAACGGGCACAAACTCGAACATGGGAAATTCCATCTCAACATGAGGAGGAACTTCTTTCCTGTGAGGGTGGCAGAGCCCTGGCACAGGCTGCCCAGAGAGGTGGTGGAGTCTCCGTCTCTGGAGACATTCCAAACCCGCCTGGAGGCGTTCCTGTGCCACCTGCTCTGGGTGACCCTGCTCTGGCAGGGGGTTGGACTGGATTATCTCCGAAGGTCCCTTCCAACCCCTACCATTCTGATTCTGTGAAGGAGAAGACTTTTTTTTTTCCTTGTGGAACAAGGACCTTTGAGGCTTATGTGTGATCAGGAGCAGAGCAGGCAGGAGCACAGTCATGGCATTCAAACCACTTCCAAGCGATTTGAAACTTTGCCTGCAGCCAAGAGCTGCTGCTGGCATTGTATTCCTGGGCACCTTGTGCTGGTGATTGCCAAAATAAATCCGGGTGCTCCTGAAGTTGGCCATTCCCAGGGGCTGGTGATGCAGGGCGGTTGGGGAAAGTTCGATGGAAATATGAACAGAAACTACAGGATGTTCGTACCCACTTATATTGCATGTGGTTGCTGAGGAGCAGGTCACGATGGCTGTGAGGTCCATAGGGGACTTTTGGATTTCACAGCACCCACCGTAATCAACACCCAGCAGTAAACCTCACAGGGTGGTGTTCCCAGCGGATCTCTTCTGCAGGATTTTCATGCCCTCCAGATCTCCAAGGCAGTCTGTGGATTGTTAAATAGAGAGGCCTAAGTGAAGTGACTTGCAAGGGAAAAGCTGAACTTTCATGCTCTTGGAATGCTTAGTAAAAGAGAAATGGATGCTCTTGAAAATCCTTTTTGTACAGGATAATAATGACATAATGATGTTATTTAAAGCAAAACAAAAACAACACCACCCCAAAACTTACAAAGGTGCCTTCAGAACTGGTCTGTAGATACAGCAACTTTTAGTAATACTTGTCATCTCTATTAGCCGTGAAGATGTTGGGAGAGGTAAGGTACAGGGAGCAGTGAAAGCGTGGCATGTATTTGTCAGAGGCTTTAAATACATTTCTGGTGCAACCTTGAGAAAGGAAAACTGTACTCTAAAACAAACAAACAAAACCAACAAAACACCCACACCCACACTGATTGAGAAGGTTGATGCAAACAAAACAGTGAAAGGTTCTATCTGCTTCTGTAGGGAATTACATACTTTATCAGACAAAGCAGACTTCCCAAAACCTCATTATAACCCATAATGTTAAAGAAATGAATGACTGCTACTTTCTGAGAAGTAATAAAGCCTCGTATTTGGTATATCTATGAATGCTGATAAAGTTTTTATTTTAGTGTGCCATGCTACGGCCTTGAAAGTCCTTGTGTGTAGTGGTGAGAATGGAAAGCGTTACCTAAGACTTTAAAGACCCTGTGCTGCATAAGTTCTGGTGTGGAGCAGCACTGCCTCTGCCATGTGGGTTGGAACTGGCCAGGTCCCGGGCACGGAGGCTGCAGTGCCTGGTGGCACCCTTCTGGTGCCCCAGTGGGTTGGTTAGACCCAGTAATTTTGGTCAGAGTTTCCATCCTTTCCAGTTTGATAGCAACAAGAATCACAACATGGTAGGAAGAAGGGAATGAAAAAGCAGGATTAGTGATGAATTGTTGGGAGATCTTAAGCTCTAGAGGCGTTTCCAACAGCATTGATCGTCTGTGTGATGACAGAGATACAAAAAGTTTTGCGCAACGTTCTTTTTTTCTTGCGCAGATTTGCTTATGGTTAATGACTACGGGAAACTGCCTGAAGTGCTGTGGCTGAGTGCAGACTACTCAGCACGTCATCGTGGCAAAGGTATTTTTAGCAATACTGACTAGGTAATGTTCCAATTAACGACACTCAGACACCTGGCTAGAGACCAACCATCTCCTCAAGTGTTAAATCCCATCAAAGATCTCCGTTAGCTCTGAAGTTAAGAGTAACCTTCCTGGCTGTGGTACCCATGCTTTTAGCTTTCTGAGTAGAGTGGTGATGTCAGTGTCCTTAGGCCAAAAATACTAGTTGATCTAGGGAACTGAAGTTCTTTGGGGTTTTTTGATGTTTTTTTTTTAATTAAAAAAAAAAAAAGCTTTTGTGATTCAGATGAATGCATCACCTGGATTAATTGCATTATGTGTAAATTTACATGTTTATGTATGATTCTCTTCGTTTGGGGTGAATGGCAGAGCTACAGTCTTGTCAAGTGTACTTAAAGGCAAACATGTCTTCTCTAAAGCTTCTGCATATATTGGAGATATTATAAGGTTATTCGTGCTAAAGATTGAGATAATGTTACTGATTTGATACAGTAGTCTATATATACATTGCATATATACAAATGTCTATATACATTTCTTGTGCAACCATAAAAGGGAAAACTGTACCTTAACAACAACAAAAAAAAGCATTTCTATGCACTAACTTCACCAAATCTGAAGCTGTTGAACTCCAGACATGTCTGTAAAAAGAACCTGTTGCAGGCATGAATAATTTTTTCCCGTGAATGCCTTATCTGTAAAATTCGTTTCAGATTGGGTAATTATAGGTAATGGTGGTAATGACCTTTGATTAAGACTGCAATATTGCTTAATGAAATCTTACTTGCAGGCCTAGATCTGTGTTTCAAAATACGGACCTAATAACACAATATTAAGGATCATCACAAAGTGGCTGTTAACGGAAAGCACAGGTAATTGCACCTGCATAAAGATGCTACACTGTAGTGCATCATCCTTACAAATCTCTTGT
Organism: Chroicocephalus ridibundus; assembly: GCF_963924245.1. Taxonomy (NCBI): domain Eukaryota; kingdom Metazoa; phylum Chordata; class Aves; order Charadriiformes; family Laridae; genus Chroicocephalus; species Chroicocephalus ridibundus. The sequence continues at coordinate 20,571,866 of NC_086292.1, forward strand.
TAAACATTATTTTTGGACTTGGAAGCACTTGGATTGAGAGTCTCGGTGACTAAAGTTTCTCTTGAAACTCCTACGGCGTTGGCAGGACAATGCAGGCTGCCACTGCCCAGGTCCCTGTTAGCAGGGTATGGGAGGGAGGATAATCCAGTTTCTTTTTCCAGTCAGGTCCCTGACCACAAGTTCCTGATAGATGTCCTTGTTAGCAGTGGCGTTCCGGGGAGATCGGATTTCTCGTTTTAGTTCCTAGAGCAGCAATGTTTATCTCTGTTGTTGTTGGCCGCTGAACACATTATGGACAAAGGCTGACAGCGCTGCAGGTCACCAGCAGGCAGAGGATTGGTGTCCCATTATCTGGGAGACTTATTCAAAATTTATGCACCTGTGATTTCAGTTGCAGATGATCTTCATTAATATCCCCTGTATAAAGTAGTTTTAATTAATGTACTGCCATATCAGCCAATTTGAGTAAATGAGTTACGGGCTAATGTATTCATCTGTCGGAAATCAGTCTTTATCTCTACCTTCTGATTACCACTAATCCCCTGTTTGCTGAATCCATGGCGTACTCTTGCTCTGGAGCCGTAGAAAGAAAAATATGCCAAACAGGGAACCCCAATCTGCAGGTGGTTTTGCTCAAACAGGCTTACTACGGGTGCTCCGTTTCTCTCTCTGTGGTAAGCACTGCGTTCCGTGTGACATGATGATTATTTAATGATACACTACTATTAGTTCATCCGGTTAATTTTATCACTTGATTTCGGTAGGCCTACTTAACGAATTTAATAGAGAGACTGCTATTTATATCATGCTTTTCATCCAGGATCACTGAAACGCAGTCACCTTTGCTTTGAACTGCAACAGCTAGTAACAGCATGGGGAGCAGATCGGTAAAAATACTGAGCAGAAAGGGCATCCTTCCTCCGGAGATCTCAAAGCGCACCATGAAGATGACTATTTAGTTGCTTCCTGATCTGTAAACAGAAGCGAGATGCAAAATGGGTAAGCGAATTGGCCACAAATAAAAAAAAATGTTGATAATTGTGGTAGGAAAAGGATATGAGACTCCTGTCCTATTCACCTGGTTCTTTGACGGCTTCAGGAAAGACTGTGAAGAGATTAGCTGAAATCCTGGAAGAAACTTGATGTTGGCAGAGTATTCTTATGCACATCATGGCATATAGGACAGCGTATTGACACACGCATTGTTAAATTGCTGCGAGACTTGTGAAGACCACTGTGATCAGGGCTGTAGCTTTCTTTAATCCAAAGAAAGCCTTCAAATGAATAATGTTCTTGTTACATGGCATTTCTAAGACTTTTCTTTGATTTCTGATTGTGGAACAGTAATATTTTCTGCCTTTAACAACACACTGAAGAAATAAATCCACGCTCCTTCAAAGAATTCAATCACTGAAGCGGTTGAATGCTGCAGTACTGCGGTAGTGCAGTGTGAGGCATAAATAAGTTGTAGATTTAGTGGCTGAGCGGTGGCGGATGTTATCGTTATTGAGTGGGTCCTTTACTGTTTTGCGGCTCTTCAGGACCAGCTTGGGTTGTGATCTTTGCCTGTTTCATTTTTCGCACCACTTAATCTTCCAAAGATGTTTTTCTGTCCTGGATGATTTCCTTCGACAGCAGTGTGCTGGGCAGTGGCAGAAATGGTTTGGTTTGGTTTTTTTTTTTGTTTGTTTGTTGTTTTTTTTTTTTAACATAGGCTCAGGAACCGGGAGAGATGGGGATTTTGAAATCTTTCATCTCCATTGAGCCATTGTGAATTTAGGATCTAGGGCAGAGCGTTAGAAAGAATTAATCAGTAATGAGCCAATAAAGAGCATTAAAAGACAAATTGGCTGAACCTTCCTGGCCTTTTTCATTTCCTTCTATGGAAACAAAGTATAGAGTGCCAGATGATAAATAGCTCCAGCCCCAGCCATTCTTGCAGGATTTACATCATAAAATCTTGAATAATAAAAGCATCCACTTTTTAGTGCATTAACCAAATAAAAGCCTTTTCTATTGTGCCCGCTTCACATATGCAGAAGCAGTCTTGAATAAACATCTGCCTTCAGAGCAGTCTGCCATGCTAACTCCTGCTTTTTTATATACGCTTCTCCTGCAGTGCTCCCCAAGAAATTGGGTTGTGGACAAGTATTTCCAGTAGCAGTTTCTGCCACAGTGGTTGGGTGCCTGTACCTTCAACTCTGACTCTGCCAGAGTGGATTTAATTCTCTCTTTATCCCAGCTGCAGCATGTTTGCCGGCATGCCTCGTCCTTCCTGCGGGAAAGCTGTCCTCCAGCCCCACCAAGGAGCTGCCTGGCCCTTGACGCTGCCTGGGCACCACTGTGCCATCACCCAAAGGGACGCTGGTGCAGGTGGCCACCAAGTGCAGTTGATTGTTAGCTTGGGAAGGCAGGAGGTGTGGCAGTTAAGTATACGGCAGAAAGAATTGAGCCGAGGAGCGTGGCCTTTCAAAGCAACCGAGCATGATTTCTGCTGCTGGAGCCTGCTCTCCGCAGCAATTCAGACGCAACAGCACACGATCTCAACACAAGAAGGACGTAGACCTGTTGGAATGGGTCCAGAGGAGACCACGGAGATGCTGGGAGGGCTGGAGCCCCTCTGCTGTGAGGACAGGCTGAGAGAGCTGGGGGTGTTCAGCCTGGAGAAGAGAAGGCTCCGGGGAGACCTTAGAGCCCCTGCCAGTCCCTAAAGGGGCTCCAGGAAAGCTGGGGAGGGACTCTGGATCAGGGAGGGGAGCCATGGGATGAGGGGGAGTGGTTTTAAACTGGAAGAGGGGAGGTTTAGATGAGATCTGAGGAAGAAATTCTTTGCTGTGAGGGTGGTGAGCCCCTGGCCCAGGTTGCCTAGAGAAGCTGTGGCTGCCCCATCCCTGGAGGGGTTCAAGGCCAGGCTGGACGGGGCTTGGAGCAACCTGGTCTGGTGGGAGGTGTCCCTGCCCAGGGCAGGGGGTGGCACTGGGTGGGCTTTAAGGTCCCTTCCAACCCAAACCATTCTGTGGTTCTATGAACAGTGAAAGGCGCCCACTCCCATGATTATTGACAAGTTATGACTTCAGGTGTTAAAAGCAGGAAAGAGGAGTTAAATTGTGCTGTTTTCATCTCTAGTGAATTCAGCATGATGCTTCAGTGAAAAACAAAAGATTGAATGCATTGCATCGTTATTTGAAAGTTTCACTGTTGATATTGATGGAATTTTAAATGCCATTTTTGCCAATGTGTAAAGCTGGATCAACATGCTTAAATGTCTACTGCTTGTATTAACTGTTGAGTTTTCTGGATTAAAACAGTGTAGAACCTGCAGTTAAAAGAAAAAGTGGGTCCAGTGCCTGAACTGAATGTGAAAAGCCTTTGAACCATGTGAAGGCTGTCATGGTAATCAGGATATTCGGGTTGGGTTGGGTTGGGTTTAACGCTTGAGTTGCTTAGCCAGGTGATGAAAATATATTTCTGGTTTCTTTACTCCTTCCTATCTAGAAAGAGAACCTGATGGATGTGTTCCCTTTGCAGAGGGGTATTAGGATTTTGCCAATATGGAGGTCCGTTGGTAACTCTGTAAAAGATGGGTAGCGGTGTGTGATCTGCGGTAACACAAAGCTGCTGCTGGTGATCTCTGGCGTAAAGGAATGGCTTGTGGAGCTCACATGCTCCGGGACACCGTCAGAGGCAGGGAAACTTTTAAACTTGGCAAACGCAAATTCTCTGGGGGTCATTCAGGCATCACGAACATGGGAGGTTCATGAATACCTGTCTCAGAACATCATTTGGCTGAAAGAATAAATTTCATTTCATGGTGATTTGCTTTGTACCTAGCAAAACTTTGGGGGAAAACATAACGCAGGCTGTAGCTGTCTTTCTCCTCCTCCCAGCCCACCTGCTTTCCAGGAGAATTCTCGCGGGGAGTCTGATGCATTTCGTCACCTCCGAGAGTCAGAAAAGCCGAAATAGCCCTTTTCCTCCCTTATACCCTAGAAATTTTACATCATTATCTGCAAGAATCAGAATGCTGCTGCTTCCCACTGCATTCCCACAGGATGATTCTAACATTGTGATAAATTAGTGCCTCTGTGGCATGGGAGGGAGTTGTTGAATTATGAATGTTTTGCATTTGGCTGTTTTGCTTTTCTGCTTGGTTTTGTGTAGGTAGGTGTCTACTTCATGGTCCTTCAAGCGATTTGATGAGTCCTGTTAATAGCCCTGTTCTAGAGCTCGGCTAATTTAATCAGCAGATACTTGTGATAAATTAGTGTCTCTGTGACACGTTGTGTGCCCTTCCAGCCAAGGGCACTTTGTTCCGGTCGCTGTTGATGGGGAGCACGAAGAACTGCTCTATTCAGAGACATGTGCCACCAAGGTGAAGGGCTGCAGAGGTGGCGGCTGGTGTTTTCCGAGACTGAGCTTGCTCAGGTGAAGAGCCAATTTGAAAAGCTGAAAAGGGTTCAGGGACACGCTCGCTGGTTTGCGGTGAGGCGTTTCAGAGTGAATCAGCAGCTCCTGATGTTCTTCCCAGTTCTGCGTGTTCTTATCGGCGGTTTAGGAAGTATGTTGAAGTACAAATAGGATCAAGCTTTTCTGGTGGGTGTTGATCCTTTGCCCTTTGAGGGTGCGTGTGCCACAAGGGATAGAGATGTGGCTATGGGAATGAATCGAAGCTAAAGTGCAATTCTGAACCACTTTCAATAATCTTGTTGAAAGAAAGAAAGGCAGAAGATGTAGGCCTCCCATTTGAAATTGCATTTGCCGTTACATTTCAAATGCATGTTAATCTCTCCCTGTGTGGCTATTCACCCACCCGAGTGATAAACTGAGCTCAAAGCTCTCATGATGATGATGATGACACCACATAAAAAGGGAAAAAATGAACAATGGTGATGCCAGAGACTGTGTTGATTTTTGTTACTAGTGCGTATTACTTAAAATGCAGTGCTCAAGCATCACTAACTGGTAATAGATTACGTGCTTCAAATCTTTGTGTTTCAGGTCTTATGGCCTCTTGGAATGAGGGGGTGGACTATGTGTTTCTCTGTATGTACCATGTCTTTGGTGCTGTTATATCTAGGAGGTTTTTTTTATTAAAAAAAAAAAAAGAAAAGAAAACTCATTCTCATATATCCCAAACGTGTGGAAGACATTTAAAAGTGATGCTGTAGTGTAAATCAGAGGCTGAAAAAAGATGCTGTGCTCACAGTTGTGACTGCTACAGGGAAGCGTTACTTAGGATTTATGCCGGGTGTCTGAAAAACCATGAGACGGGAGCGCTTGAGGGAGGCTTTGGTGTGAATAGCAGCTTCATGTCAATATTCTGGAAAGTTGTAGGCATGTCCCACACCATCAAACACAGTATTATCTCTCTTCTGGTTCTGAAACCACCCATGAAACTGCTGTTTCGTGGAGGCTTTTAGGTGAGTTATCCAATTGTCATTTTTTTCCCTTGGAGATGACACTGTGTTACTGCTGTACAAGGAAGACACGAGTGTTTTGTACTGGGAAGTGGGAAAGCTCCTGCTGTGAAGTGATGGGAACGCTGCCTCAGCAGAATGGCAGCGTAAGCTGCGGAGGTGGGCATCCCACTTTACTTCCCTATGTTTTTCTCCTGAATTTTCTCGGTGTGAGGAGTATCCAAGAAGTTACAGTGGTCTATTATGTTCTTTCCCGCCAGTTTCATAACAGCTCTGCAATTAAAGTTAATCAACATATGCATACAGTAAGCCTTCCAGTAATTCTGTTTAATCGTGGGGAAAACGTTTCTCCAGCCCAGCCACATGCAGTACTTATAAATTAGCTCAGAACAGCGTTTCTAACATATCACCCCCCTTCATCTTCACAGGGGAATTTTCTGCAAAGCTATTAGTGACTTAAAGGAGCCCATTTGGCTTTGAAAAGATATGGTTTTCAAACCTTTAATTTCCGTGTTCTTTACGCTGGGAGATCGCAGAGGCAGGCTGCTAATACACTGTGAGTGCACATTTGTGAATTAGGTTTGTGTTCTTAGTGACTAAAGGAAACAGAGGAAAAGGAAAGCGTTTATACATACCATTGTGTATTCCATCTGCTTCACAACCGTATTTATCTGAACGTGAGAATTGCTGATTCAAACCATTTTTCCGGTTTTGAGACCCTTGGTGTGCCCGGAGCATGGTTAACGCCGCGTACCTCTGGATGCAGTGTGGCCTTGTGGAGTGCCATCTGATGAAGGTCATTGCGGCGCCCTCGTGCTATTGTAACATGATTAATTTGTATTTAATTTAAAAGAGAAAAGAGCAAGGGATTTGGAGTTTGGCACATCCGGTTCTCCAAGTTCTTCCCAGGAGATTAAGCCAAGATAAAACTAATGGGATGGAGGCTTGAACGCCAGGAGCAGCAGTGCTTTGCAGCGTGACTTCTCCTGGCTTTCGCAAGCTCTGTGAAGCACGGTCTGTTTTCACTGAGCCCTTTTCTACAAGGTTCACTCCTTCCTTTGGTGCAGACTGGGTTTCATTACTTTGCGCTGGCCACATCTAACACAGACGGTGCAGAACCAGTTAGACCTGTAGGTCTGTGTGGCACCTTCCTTGCACAGACAGTGGTCAGCGTCCCGGTACCTAAAAACGTGTGGCGAAGGATGAGAGTGAGTGGCTTTGGGGGGAGCTGCCTGTCTGAAGGATCACAAATGCATGTTTTGTGCTAGGCTGTGGAAAGCACAGCGCTTTGTAAGGGGTTGACTTGTGTTTGGCAGTTTGGGGAACAGTGCAAGTAGAAAGGAAAGCTGAGTAAAGGTGAGCTAAGGAGAAAGGTGAGCCTCTTGCCTTTTGGCTGGCTGATGCTGGAAATGTCTACAAAGATTACAGCTGAGTGGTTTTCCGGAGATTTGCTTTTGTTTTGTAACCATTTTGTGGGTAATGCAGCGAGCTCTGAGGAAATGAGCTCGATGCGGACCGATGCTGGGAGCTTGTTCAGCTCTGTCACCTCCCCGCCTGGACCCAGGTATTGTCTCTCTCCTACAGCAAAATATGTCACTTCTCCATGCCTAAACGGCAAAAAGATAATTTCTATGTGGTGAGCCTGGCCAAAGGAGGAGATTGGTTTAAATATATTTATTTTTTCCTCCCCTATTACACTTGTGTTACTGTGGATGGAGCCTGCATTGTGTAAGCTCTCAGCTGAGGAGAGGTTTGGCATCACGCAAGTCAAGTGCCTTTTGTTCAAAGGATTGCAGTTTGCAAACTCAACGAAAAGGAATCTTTCTTCTGTTTGGACCAGATCAGTGGAAACTTCTTGAATTGTTGTCTTCTCAGCCTTTTAAAAATCTTTTTTTTTAAAAAAAAAGAACTTGTCAAGCTACCAAGGGGAAAAAAAGAGCACCAAAACAGCAGGTAGAGCATGCAACAAAATATAAAGAAGTAAAAAATAACTTCAAAAGGTGTGTGTGAAATTTTCAGTCTTTGAGCATCTTTTTTATTATTTATGTGATGGGAAGTCTCTTTTTTCCTTTCTTTTTTTTTTTTTCCTTCCCCTGTCATGGTTTCAGCTGGGATGGGGTTGACTTTCTTGCTAGCAGCTGGCGTAGTGCTGTGTTTTGGGTTTGGGATGAGAACAGCGCTGGTAGTGCGCTGATGGGTTTTGTTGTTGCTGAGCCCTCAAGGCCTTTTCTGCTCCTCACACCCTCCTCCTCCTCCCCCCAGCTGGATCTGTGGGGAAAAAAGATGAAAAATTGGTTTTGAAGAGTAAATTTTTAATTACGTTCCTTTTTGAACTCTGCAAAACAGGGAGCAAAATAAAACTAAGGAAATAATAAAATAAAGAATTTTTTTCCCACCTGTTTTTCTTGGAAGGTGTCTGTCTAGAATTTGCCTTTTCTGGTGACACATAAGAAATGAAAATATGTTTGAGAAATTTCTGTAGAGGTCTCCCAGAAAATATTGTGAACTAGTAAGTTTTGCAATGAACTGAGATAATTTCGGGGCCTATCAGTCAAAAGCCTTTTCCCTATAACTGCTTGTAGGGACTCCAGTGGGCCTACAAATGAGAGTAACTGTGATTAACCTCTGGAATTTACTTACCCATGTTTTGCACAACAGCTGACTGTCACGTACAAGTCCACAGCAGTCTGGTACTAATATTGTGTAATATCGTGGTTTGAGAAATCCCTCCTCCACCACGCTCTGGGGAAAGCATTCATCTGCACGGAGCCAGGAGGAGAGCTCAGCTGAATAAATTTAGGATTTCCATCGGGTGGAAAATTCTGACATTTCAGCTGGATTTTTTTCATCCTAAATTGAGAACTAAGGTTTGGAACGAAAAGACTAGACCTTGAGGTCCAGGTTGATGCACTTATCGAGCAATACCTACTTCAGAAGGGTCAGACAGCATCTGTTTCTCTTGTTCCTTGGGTTGGTGATGTACCCAAGTCTTCTTATCACCCAAAAGCAAGTGAGGACACAACTATAAGGAAGATGAAATTACTTTGTGTAGAAAACAAAGGTTCTGAGGTTATTTTGAATTTGATAGTGTTCAATTAAGGCATTTTTTATTAAAAAAAAAATTAAAAAGACATCTTAACCGTTCGGAAATGAGTGCTTTGTTTCAGTACATGGGATGAGTAGGAGTATCCTTACAAATCAGTTTGATATTAAAATGTTTCCTACTGTGGAATGTTTGTTTCTTTGCCACAGTTCAGGAGATGAAGCCATGCCTAGAGGAAGGCTTGGAGTTGTAAGGGCCCTACATGATTTCTGTAATGCTCTGAAGTCAGGTAAATCCAGATGAAGGGTCTGGAACAAGTGAAATTGCGCTGGCTTCAACTTGTTGCCATTCAGTAACGCACAGGTAGCAGTAAGAAAGCAATGGGATACAGTGTGAATTGATTCAACCCAAAACGTCTTAGGGTTGTCAAAAAGTATTCTTTTTCTTATTCCTGAGGTAGCAGGAAATAATTCACTTAATCCCCTTCCCTAAACAGTAAAATTTGAGGAAATTGTCCTAGCTGAAAAGTGAGAATTTTGTTTTCTTTCAGGAAAATCATGGGTATTCCCCCCCACGCCCCCAGTCTTTTATTTGATGAGACCTGCAGGTTCTGGTGTGGAGATAGTTAAGATTTCTTTTCCGTTTCCAGAAGTTGTCTTCTGGTCATGCCTCCTGCTCTCATTCCTGATGGATATGTCACCTTTGAGTAACTGGCATGTGGTATAGCTTGGAGCCGCCCTAAGAATCCATAGAAAATAAAGGCTTTTGTCTCCTTGTTCTGCTTATATTGGGGTTAACTGAGCTTTAGGACTGTGTTTGAATTTTGATTTATGTAGCGCTCAATGAAATACTTGAAATGCACTGCTGCCAGGCACCTCGCTATATTATATATGTGTTGCTACTGGGATGATCAGTTGCCTCTAATCAGGGTACTAAATGCTGCCTGATCATTCATTGTCATTGCCTCTGCTGGACAGACATGCACAGAAAGAAAGTCGTTATGTGTAGATGTTTCTTTTTTAAGAAATTCTCTCAAATTCACTAATTATTCCTTCTGCTTCTTCATATGCTTACGTTTCTTGCATCTGCTTTCACGGAAAATTAATTGAAATTTATGAGATAATTAATTTGAATTTATTGAAAAATGAATTCTAACGTTTAACTTGCAATGCAAAAACTCCTTGGGCGGCAGAGTGAGAGTATACTTGGAAGTTTACTTGAATAGTGCACTAGTGTCCGAGTCACAGATGTGACTTGTCTGATGATGCAAACCACCATTTTTGGTTTGTTCCATCACTGATGGAGTCGTCTGTGCCTTACAGCCAGACATGTCAACTTCTTCCTCAAATGCTCAAAATGGAAGATAAGCTCTAAAGAGATGGATTAAAATTCTCTTCTCCTTGTTTTGGTTCCAAAGGGTATCATTGCTCATCCTGTCCTTTTCTATTTCACCAGGCATCAGATGGTTCAAAAGATGATGATTTTAATTCATTTCAGTTTTGCTGTTGTACTTTTGATGCGTCCTGAGTGATATAGTATTTGACAGGGCTTGAAGTGAAACTGTATTCTATAAATAACCTTCCAGTTTTAATAAAGGAAAGGACAAACTCCAGAGGCCATTGTCCTGAAAAGTTCTGCCTTGCCCTTTACCCTTCTGTCAACCCATGAACGTGCAGCTGAACCACTCTTGCTCTGCAAAATAGATATCACGGCAGCTTCAGGAGATGAAAAGAAATTGTGTGACGAGCTTCATGTCCACCCTGGGCTGCACATTTCCTTTCCTTGTGAAGCATTTCGGACCCAATCCCACAAATCTGCTGGGCCATGAACTGTTACCTCAAGAGTAAGGGGGCTTCCACTGAGAGGGAGAATTCTTCACAGGTGTGAAGATGTCCTAAAGTTGGGTCTTTATTTGCTTTTTATTTCCTATCCTCCTGTCCTGTGTCTCCTAAGACACACAAAGTAGCTGTGTTTTCATAAGAGGAAAGTGCAAGGGTCCTGTTGTCGATGATCTTTCAAAGAACATAAGTACAATTGTGCTCAGGCTGTGGAAATTTGCCGTGCTCCCTACCAGGAGTAAGTACTTGTTGGATTTTTTTATTTATTTATTTTTTTTTTCCAAATGTGGTCTCAGTAGACCTCACTTTGCCTTCACCAATGTTCATATGTGGCCCCTCAGGCCTTCACCAAGGGTGCAGATGTTGCTATTTTGGTTTGTGGTTTCCATCCTGGGCTTGCCCAGCTGGCAGGGCGGTGGGGAACCAGCTGGCCATAGCTTTGTTTTTTGTCCTTGCTGTCTTCTTCATCTGGTCAATCCCGCTGGTTTCCTCCAAGCTCACCATCTCCTGCCCTCTTCACTCCCTGCAGCTTCATTCTCATTTCCTTCCCAAATGCAAAACATGGTTTTCCTCCTTCTTCAGCTCATTCACCTTCAGCTGCTCCCTTGCCTTTATGAAGCTATCGCTGCTTTGTGTTATTTATTGCTTGTTTGCTAAACAGCTGGAGCCCTGCTGAACTGTGAAATGATTTCTCCTTTCTTACCATCGCAGTCTGTAATGTGTCACATCTTTGAGACAGTTGCATGCTCTAAATCAGGGAATCTTTAATATCGTGCTCTCAGGTCTGGAGTTCTGCTGGGAATAAAGCTCAAATTCTCATGGACATCACCCACCAAAACAACCCTAGGTTGGGGCACGAGGAGGTTGTGTTTGAAACAGTGTTAATGACGCTGTGCTATGTGTGGTTCACAGGGCGGATAAACTCTATCTGGTCAACTTTTTTTTAAATTTTTGTGGCTTCCTATGATATGAGAGATGCTGGAGCACGGCAGCCACCTGCGATTCCAGCAAACCCAGTGTGCAGCGGCTGCACCTTGTTGGGCAACCAAAGGATGGAATATGAGATTGCAGCACGCGTTCTCTTTGTATTAGTCAGCAAAAAGTCAGACCACGGGGTCTACCGCGTTGTACCCTGGGCAAAGAAGCCATTTGGAAAAGCTGTGTGTAAGGAATAATGCATTATTCACTTCCTCAGTCTAGTTAGTGCATGAAAAATCATTATGACTGATGATAGGATTCCTAAATGCGAAAGAATCTGAACAGAAAGGAAAATACTTCCTTTAACATAGTACAACAGAATCCCCTGAGGTTATTTAAAACAACTGGGCAGCCAAAAGGCAGGGCAAAGATGCAGAAAAATCCAGAACACACAGCTCTTCCCTGACCCACAGGGCAATGGGGTTTGCTGTCTTGCTCTCTGGTGAACCTCTGTAAAGAATTCGGAGAGGAAATAAAGATGCTGATGAGGGAGGACACAAAAAATTGCCGAGGCATGGAGGAGACGGGTTAATTGGCTGAAGTGGAGCCTGGAGCCTGGTAGCTCGAGGTGAGCCTTCTGCTGCCTACTTTGGGGTGTCGGGAGGCCACTGAAATACAACTGAGTGATGAATAAGATGTTATAAGGTGATGGGACAATAGAGAGGACCAAGACCATTCACTGTAGTCTGCTGTGCTGTTTTTTTAGTTGCAAGGTTGGTGTCCCATTGGCGTTTGGGAGCTCCATAAGCTGAGGATTGTTTTCCTCCACGTGCAGAAAGGTTGGATGCTATTTCTCCCTGAGCAGAGCTTTGTCTTCTGTGGTTTTGGCTGCTGTGAAGCCATCTGGAGGTGTCAGCTTGCAGACGCTCGCTTGCCAAGCCGTGTTTCACGTGGAGACCAGGTAACGCCTGCGAACCCTTCTCTCTATAAAGCAGCAAGTGTTTTGCAGGTGGCACTTGAAGTGTTGATGTTCGCCTGCGATGGGCTAAACGGTCTGTGGCGTGCCTGCCCCAGGAGCTTGTCTTTCCAGGTCACACAACAGCATTCCCTGACTTCCAAATCCTCTGGGCTTGGCACCTCGGGCTCTTTGGGAGGAGGCTGGCAGCCGCAGCTCCTTAACAAATTGTCCCGAAGAAATGAATTACGAATCTGGCAGGGTTTGCCAGAGACCGGAGATCTTGATCTGCTGGAAGAAATGAGAAGCAACCTTATTCTCTCGACTTGTAATTTAAGGATGACACTGCGGTTTTAAGTAGACAAAGGATTGCTGAGATCACGTGTGATGGGGGTGTGCGCCCGTATGGGTGAGTCTCTTGAGTCCTCTCTCTTTCATTTCATACCTATTCTTATAATTCCATGTGTGTAGCATAGGCGATGTGCTTTTGGATGGGCCAAAGGAGAAGGGTAATAGAAAACCGCAGGATTTAGAATACGTATTACAGCATGGCGTAAGAAAGTAACAAAACAATGCTTCAATTTCTGCAGTAATAAAAAAATTTACATCGTGTTTTGGTACAATATAGGAGGCTTTATGAGTCTCTTGAGAGAGCAGAGCTTTCCTACTAAAGGTAGAATAATGGAAACTTTATGGGATAAAAATTTTATACTACCAGTATACACCAAAGGAATAATGGCTGGGAAAATTATTGTAAGAGGATATGGAAAAAAAGTCTTAGCTCTAGCATTTCAATAGTAATTTGAATCAGTCTCTCAAATGATCTCATGGAACAACTGCCTTCCGTGTATATTCACGCATTCTTAGTGGGAGTTGAAATAACTGGTATTGCTTTCTGAATTTTCATAATACTCTGCTTATCAAATAACGTACGGTTTGGCTTGTGTTTCTTAACTGGTTGTACACTAAATACAGCCTCTAGGCTCAATCTTGCAAAGATTGCGGACTTGCGAGTAGAACTAAGATCACACAGAGAGTTTGAGTTACTTTTGTTGACAACTGTTCTGGGCATCGGTTGATCCATGATAATTGTGCCCGTCCTGCTCTCATCATGAAGAACTGCATGTTACACGTGTCATATTGGCCATGGTTTGATCTCATCCTTAGTTTGATGGAGAAGGCACTGCCCTAGAAAGCGGGGGAAGCTGGAGAAGAGAAACCTGGTTGCCCGCTCTTTGCTGTCACATTAAAAAAAACCCAGAAATCTTTGAAACGTTGCTGTTGACTTGCTGTGTTTTCAAGTCATTATGCCTGTTTGATGCGGTTTATAGTGAAATCAAAGCTATCCCTGTCTCTGAATACCTTGTCTGGAGTGAGCTCCTCAGAGGACTTCAATGCAGAGGCTTCAAACCACTTTAGTTTTGAAGGTGCTCACTGGCGTGCTCACGTTGCCCCGCAGCACGTTGGGCTATAGCACAGCTCAGGTGTTTTGAATTTCGTGCGAGATATCCTTCTAAATGTCCAAGTGCTTGCTCGAGACCTTGCCCTGTATTTGCGGTCTGTATAGGGTGGCTATGAAACAACTGTATTTAACAATCAGTGTTGTTCAAATGCAATCAGCCGAGTGTAATTTCTCTTAGGAAAAAAAATGAAGTATTTTAATTATATTTAATATTAGTCCTGCATAGACACAAATGCCAGCATGATTTATTTCGTTTAGCAGTATATTCCTCTCAACTGAATTATGTGTAATTGTGTAGACATGGTCACTTTAAATATTTTATGGGCTTGTATAATGTAAGACAGAGTGCAGCCTGTAGGGCCAGCAAGAAATATTGCTGTATAACTTTTATTTAATTTTATTTCAGCAGTTTAATAATTCATTTTAACTGGATTTGAACATCGGAAGGAGCTCATGGCTAGAGTGTAACCTGCTGCTGTAGTTCTCGAATAGACAAGTCAGATGAGTGAAAAGGAGTCTTGAATAGCCAGCGGAGACGAGCTATGCATGCGGTCAGGTTGTCTTCTAATAAGAAATATCTGACTTGTTTGCCGCTTCAGAGGCAAAGTGCGTTAAGGGTTTGAGCTGGCTAGAAGCTTTCTGACAAGGTAGGGTTATGTCTTGTGGAAAATAGAGACTTATCAAAATGAAAAGCGTTTTAATGAAATGGGAAGGGTTCCTCTGGAGACTCATCTTCTTTGCTGCTATTTTACCTGTAGTCAGGATTTTGTTCCTGGAAGTCCTGCATCACTTTCTCAGGCAGTATGGTACCCTGGTCCCGCTCATGGCCTCCACGAATCTCTCAGAGATGGAATGTAGTTGTTCGGTCTGTGCTGTTGTCACCCTTGGCATCCTTGGGATGTCACAGGATGGCTTTCCACCAGCTGGGGCAATTTTGGACCTCACTGAATTTGGACAGGATAAAACATTATTCACTTTCTGTCTTATATTTGAAAGGAGGCAGGAGGGATCACCAACACGGTCATCTGCCTCTTGTTCCTGCTTATCATGACAAAATATGTGAAGTTCTCACAGGCAAAGCTAGTGTTTTGCAAGGGACACTGGAGGCAGCTGAGCCTGATGGGTTTTACTGGAAATGGTAAAACGCTTCATGTAAAAAGGGAGTATGTTCTGTATGTAGGGGCGGTTGTGTTTTAGACCATCCTCTTGTAATCAGTAATTCTTAATTGGCTATGGGGCTTGATGTGGTGAAGTGCTGAACACTTTTGCCAAGCAAAATGCATTAAGGATGCTCAGCACCTCTGCAGGCTGCTGATTTCTCACTAATACAGTGTGTGACCCATAGCTCACCTGATTTTCAAAGTCATTTGCCTTGTAAAAAAAAAAAAAGACTGCCATTTTTATCAAGAGAAGATATTGGCATTTATTCGCAGGATGAGTATTATTTAAGTCAGATGTCGTCCTTTTCAGGCTTTGCCACTGGTCGTGTCATAGCTGGGTTTGAATATGACTTATTTCAGTGAGGTAATTAGTAATACGGCCAGCTTTAAACGCAGCATCCACAACTGCTTCTCACTTCTGGCTAATACAGTACAAAATCTGTCACTGCCATGCTTTTCATCTGGAATCCTCCACCTGAGGATGTCTGATGTCTTCTGATTTTATCTGCTTTAAAGTGTTTAGTTGCTCAGGTAAATGGCTAGAACTTGAAGTATAAAGCACTCTGTAAATAAAACAGTTGTCCATCCAAGGAGTCTCTGCAGAAACCATGTAAATAGATTACAGTAAGGGTCATTGGGAAGCTTATCCGTATATCTGCTTAAGCTCTTTTTTTCCCCCCTTTTTTTCTTTTCTTTTTGTTCTTACAGGGTCACATGTAACAGAGTAGCCTTTTGAGCCTGATGCAGAACAAGAGCATCTGGTTTAATGTCTGCTCTGTTAATAAAATCATGTTATTATTGGATGACCAGGATGTACCTCAATAGATCCAAGGCTTTGCGTCTTGCTTTGATAAAGCAAGAGATGGTCGAAACCTCCACGTTTTAAAGAAATTAAATACTTTATAGCCTACGTGAGTTAAAAAATTTGTGCTTGCAGGTCTTTTGGTTATTTGTGAAGTCTTTCCTAGAGAGGTAAAACTGATCATAATTTGATACGATGCAGCCTAATACTTATTGCTTTACATGGAGTAAATGTCCAGATTTTGTATCGGTTGCTTTCATTTCTCTGAAATGACCCAAACTGCCTCTCAAGAACTGAGATGTAATAGCTCTGGACAGAGGAACTGTAATTAGAGAAAGGCAGGGGGATAAAAGGGCAGAAACGAACATGAGTTCCTGCAGATCAGGTTCCCTGCTTCCGGGCGTGCTGTATCAGAGCAGCCTTTGCTTCCCGCGACTCTGCATCCCCGTAAGCTTCAGCCTTGGTGCCCAAGAGTCCAGGTGGAAAACAGCCCCACGGGGAGGCACTTTTATCCTTTTGCAGCAGGTTCCATGCTGGCACCTCCTCTTCTGGAGACCTGGGTCTCCATCCTGGCAGGGAGAGGGTGGTAACCATCTCCCAGTCCTTCAGGTTTCTACCTAGTACTTGCCAAGTGACATCTTGTGTCTTCAGTACAGTCTGGCAGGTCTTCCTTCCCCTTCCTCCTGTCCCATCTTTAGAGGCACCGTTAACCCATTCTACCTCTGCGTCTTGCCTTGGTCTACATGTGTTTGTATGGCCATGCATGAATGGTAGGAATGGGTTTCTTTTCCATTAAATTGAACCCTTCTCCTCACACCAGCTGCCAAAAGCTGACAGCTACTGTGAAGATGTAAAATCCAAAAAAACCCCAACCCTACTGATATGTTTTATAGGTGTAGACCCTTTGGATTAGAGTCAAACAAACTGTTGATGTTTTGGTTTGCGGACTGATGAGAAAGACTGGAGGGAAAGAAGGCAAATAAGGTGACTGTATAGATATGAGTGGTTTTTTGGGGCAGTTTCTAACTAAGAAACATAATTTTAAGAGGCTCTGAGGGGTTAAGCAAAATGTTCTGCATAGCTGAAATTATTTTTTTTATGTATTTTGGGGTTGATTTTTTAACAAATCTAGATAAAGCCCTCGGAGTTGTTGCCATTTCAAATCAAAAGTCAATTAAATCTCAAATCTGAATTTTGAATATTTTTGGTTAATTTTACTAGGTGTTTCTCACTGGGAAAGTTTGTCAGAAAAATTTCACCTACTACTTACGATGCTAGACAGCATATTTCATGAGACATTTGTGTTTTGACAAAGCAAGCTCTGTCATACAATTTGGTTTCGCATATTTTTATACCGACACTTAAATGTTGGGCTTGAACTACTCAGCTGTAAGAAAATATATTTATAATCTCCTTGCAGTCACATATTCTTGCCTGCTGAAAGAGTTGGTTAGAGTAATTTGTAACTCTTCCAGATAATTTTAAAGAATACGTGTTTCGGCAGAAAAAAGGAACTGCAAACAGGAGCTCAGAAAATAGTTTTTCATCTGATCATACTAAAGGCAAGTGCGGAGCTTCCAGCGAAGCTTGCCAGTGAATGAATGTTGCTGTTGGAAGGATCCCACACTTGGATTTGAACATATTGGCCAACCGTGTTGTATAGGTGGCCAAAAGAATGAATTCTACTTTTAGAGAAAACACCTGTCCCTGCTGCCTCCGGTCCTGTGCCGCAGATTCCGCTTGGCAGCAGAAAGGGATAGAACAAGTGTGCTCTATTTTGAAAAGTATTTTTGGCACTGCAATAGTCTATTCTTACCTTCCAGATGTACCTCTGAAAATATTCTTTTTTTTCTTACGGTCTCTCCATGAAGTCTGTGCGTGCATCTCCCTTGTGACTTCCAATGTTTTCATCTCCTATAGGGGTGTGAGGCGTTTGAACCACGCCGTTTATGATACAGTAAGTAGCTGGTGAGTTTTGTGATTGCTTGAGCTGGACTCTTAATAACCATATTTCTGCCAGGGATATTCAATGTTTCAGAAGAAAACTGTCAGCAAGCTTGTTTTAAAACCTTTGTTTGAGCAAATGTTTGGGGTCACCTTACCTCCAAGGTTCATGGAACAGAAATATGAAGGCAGCCAGGGCAAGTTAAATAATTTATTTGAGCAAATAATCATAGGAAAGTGGGCTGATATATTTGTATGGGGCTAAAACTTTCTTCATCGTGGAGGTTGACTGAAGAACTTAAGACTCTAGCTGGAGCTGTCAAGGAAAGGCATAGGGCAAGTGAGCTTGCTTTCTTTGTTCTTCCTTTTCCAAGCCTAAAGATCTTAAATTCTTTTCCTCTGCATATGAGTGCTAGGAGGACTGTAATTACCTAAGTGATAAGAATGTTGATTAATGCTGCCCAGGCTGTTGATAACACCTATTTTAAAAGGTGAAAGCTTTCCTATGTGTATGCTCCTGTGTATTATAATGGAACATGCAGTCAAGAATTCGGCATTTTCCTCATGACTCCTGGTGTGTTGAGTCATCACACAAGCCTCTATTTGCTCTTTGCTATTCATTTATTTCATTACCTTATTTAAAATGACTTGGAAGAAAGAGTATCAAAAGCCTCTAGCTTTTTTTTATTCAGCGTGTTCTTTTTTCCCCTAAAAAAAAAAAAAAAAAAAAAAAATTCTATTTACTAAGCAGTGAGCATCCGCACAGTGCCAGAGATGAGCTGGAAATAGAACAGTGACTTCACCAGCTAGTTTTATAATGGAAAAACTGCAGTTAGCATAGATTTTGCAATGCATGTAGTTGATAAAGCAGTGTGAACAGCTTTGCAATGACTGAAACTTCATAATTATATCAACACAAAGCACGAGCCAGTATTTAGATGTGGAGTCAATTCTTTGTTGCTTTCTTCCTGGAAGTCTCAAGGCCATAAGAATTTAACAATCTGTGAATAAATAACTGCTATTTAGCTCATCAGAGGTGGTGTTGCAATTCTTATTGCCTCTGAACTTGCTTAAAGCTTCTAGATTTAATAGGAAAACTGCAATTGCAACTACATAATTGTCTGGATAACTATTATTGCTTGTAATAACATTACTCACAGTTTAATACTCACAGTATAATAGAGCATACTTGATTTTGGGGCAGAGCAGTGGCATATAAAAGCACCCTCTTCAGTTAAATTCTAGGAGACAGCAAATTTTTAGAAGGTTGGAGGGAGCTATTACATAAGGACAAATATTTACCTAATGTAATCAAACTGCTCTTTAAATCAGAACAATAGTGGGAGTGCAGTTACTATGGCTCTCTGTAATTTTGTGCTATATTTGGCAAAATTTGGCAGGACTAAAGCCACAGCTGATCATCTGATTTTTGAAAGGGAAGAAAAGAATATGGCAGGCTTGCATTCCCGATCTGTCCTCGAGATGATGGCGCGGGCTCCCTTGATAACCCTGAGCAAGGAAAAATCATCCCAAGAAATATTTACTGAAAAGCCCCTTGCAGCTCTGCAGAGCTGCGATGGTGAGCGTAATTTTGAAAGGGGCTGTCTTTAGGTGCCTTCCCGCTCCTCCCCTTCTGTGCCTTCAGCAGGTGGTTTAAAAGGACACCAGCCTCATCATCCATCCTGACCTCCTGCGGGTCCAGAGGAGGCCGTGAAGATGCTGGGAGGGCTGGAGCCCCTCTGCTGTGAGGACAGGCTGAGAGAGTTGGGAGGGTTCAGCCTGGAGAAGAGAAGGCTCCGGGGAGACCTTAGAGCCCCTGCCAGTCCCTAAAGGGGCTCCAGGAAAGCTGGGGAGGGACTCTGGATCAGGGAGGGGAGTGATAGGACGAGGGGGAACAGTTTTCAACTGGAAGAGGGGAGGTTTAGATGAGATGTGAGGAAGAAATTCTTTGCCGTGAGGGCGGTGAGCCCCTGGCCCAGGTTGCCCAGAGAAGCTGTGGCTGCCCCATCCCTGGAGGTGTTCAAGGTCAGGCTGGACGGGGCTTGGAGCAACCTGGTGTGGTGGGAGGTGTCCCTGCCCAGGGCAGGGGGTGGGACTGGATGGTCTTTAAGGTCCCTTCCAACCCAAACCATTCTATGATTCTATGATCTCCCCACACCCCTGGCCCAGGGCCCCGTTTCAGCCCAGCTGGGGGACGCCAGTGTATGCCCCAGCGATGCTGTGGGATGTCGATCTCCTGTTCTGCCATGAGGCCCCACTGAGCCTGCCTTGATCTGCTTGTGATCTTCCAAAGTGCTTCTTGCTATGAATGTATTTCCAAAGTACTTCTTACTATAAGCAGAATGAAGCTGGTGGATAAAGCATTCTCTAGGTCATGCCCTTGAAATACTGATTTACTGACCCCCCAGTATGTACTGGAGAAGGTCCTATTTCCCTGAGCTTTTCCAGGATGCAGAATTGCGTCAAGAGATGGATGAGTGGAGACATTGAAACAAGGGTAAATTTGACTGTGTGTTTTTGGAGGAGTTTTTTTGTTTGGTTTTTTGAATTTGATGTCTTGCAGTTGGGCTGAACGCGAGTTCTGCTTATTGCTTAGGACTATGAACATGAGACTGCAATAATTAGTAAGAGATAATTAGCACAATCACAGTAAATTATGCAACAGCTTGAGCCATCTGATATGACACAGAGTCTTTGCATACTTCATAAGTAACCTTTTGGAGAGCATTTCGTGCTTCAGCATTGCAAAAAATAGAAGTGCAGGAGTGAAAACAATATCTTTTCTTGACGACAGTTGATAAACATTTTTCCTTGTCTTTCACCTGTTTATTTGTCGTATCCCGTTTCCACATGCATTAGAAGGACGCTAAAGTTACTGGCAGTTCGGGAAGCACCAGAGGTACCCGTGTGGGCATTACATGTGGAATTGTCCTGGTTTGAGGTACATCATTGTTTATATGAGTGATGCTCTGGTAGACTAAATGCTGCAGCTGGCAGACAGAAGGAGTAAAAGTGTATGGTAAAAAAACCCCACTACTGTATGAGATGAAGCTAAGAATACGATGACTTTTCATAAATGGCATCAAATCTTTGAAATAGCTGATCTTTTGCATTTTTATGTTGAAAAGAGCATACCTGATTTACCGCTCCAACAGAAAAGCTAGATACCATTAATGCAATGAACAAAAATGGCATTTGTCGGTAGCATTTCGCAAAATCACAAAAGGTGAAATCATTTGTTCTTTAAAAGTAGTCATGGGTCTAGCTGACTTTTTCCTTTTTTTTTTCATATTTTTAACTGATCGTGTTTTTTCTCTCATTTTATTGTGGGAGTATTTTAACCTCATCATTAAAATATTTAAACTTTATCCATATTGAAAATATGAGTAGAAGTACTGAAATATTGAGGCTATATGGAAAAGAATTACTGTAATGCATTCAGCCATCTAACTTTTATTAGTCCCGAAGCAATTAGGTCAATCTTTTTTAATGAGCAGTGCTCCTTGTAGTTTATTGTGTTCCATAGGCTGGACAGAAGTAATCACAGGGTCACGGGTCCACTTTGGTGGTTTTCAAGCTGAAGTTGGGCCACAGACACATGCTGTGGAGAGCATAAAATACTGTATTTTGGGGGTTGCAGATCATGCTTTTATTGTTGTTGCTTGTATTATTCAGAGTAGATAAGATGCTATATCTTCTGAAAAAGGGAACTCATGCACACAACAGTCTGAAAATTGATGATCGAGCAAATTAAAGATTGAATACAGAGCCAGGGCCTTCCAGCAGTAAACTTGGCTTGGCAGCCTGCCCTGATGAAGTTGCTAACCCTTCTTTATTGTAGTTCTACATTTTTATTTGGGGGTAATCATGCTTACCTAGGTTCTTGGGTATATTTGGAATTAGCTCATGTTATCTAACACTTGAAGGATGTGAAATGTATGATCAAGATGTTGATTTACCTGGTGATTCAGAGGAGGAACTGACTCTGAACATCCTGAAAGCAAGGTCTGAAGAGTAGAAGTTTGATGTACCTTTAGAAGACATCAGCCAGTCTTGGCACTTGGCCTTTCTTCCCCAACACCCGTTGTCCTTCCTCAAGGACACGTGGTATCTCTTTTTCCGTCAGCTTTCTGCTTCCCCCCTATCCAACCCGCTTGCTGCCCTTTGTTTCTTTTTTTCTGTGAAGCTTAATTCTTCTTTGCCTAGGGTAAAGTCTTAACAAATTGTTGTAAATAGCATTGCCCCTTTACATTAGTAGCAGAATGATTTGCTTGGTTTGCTGCTATTTAGCCTGACTGAAACAAGCTTCTGGCGTATAATTACTTATTCTGGTCATTAAATCTCTGTTAATAATGTACTGTATTAGATGCCATCTGTCTATTCAGAGAGACTCCTGTCTGCTGAGTCATAAGTCACTGTGTCAGATGCTGGGGTTGGTCCGTCTGCGTGTTATGGATGCCCCATTCGTGCCTTTCTTGGGTCTGGAATAAGAGAGGACAGGCCACGTCTCATCACCTCTTTTAGTCCAGAGAGGTTGTGGGAAAGCACGTGGATTCTCAGTATGGCACAAGGGAAATGGAGCATCATTGAACAGGCAGGGTTGGGAGAGAGAGAAATTAATGAAAATCAAGAAATAAGACGAACATTGTTATCATTATCGATTTGGGAAGACCTTAATTAGGAATGGCAGTAGATTCTTCGTTAGCTATTTTTTTCAGATGAGATTTCTCTTTCTGAAGAAGATGCTACGGAAGATCCAGTTTTTAAGCAAGGCTCTCCTTGGAGCAGTGGGTGGGAAAGGAGATATGAGGCCCATAGCTGAATCTGCCTCACTGGGTACAAACCGGGTTGTCAGGCTCATGCTCAGGAGAACAGCGTGTTTCCCCTGCTCCGGTCCACCAAAAAACCCTGTTGAGAATCATTTGTTTGTTTGTCTATGGCCTACGGTATACAAAAATTCAGCTTAAATTACCAGAATGGTTTGGTCTGGTTCAGCATTTATAATTTTTCTTGTGATTTGAAGATGTTTGAATTTCTGGCCAAAGCTTACACCTTCTAGGGACTCTTAAGTAACAAAGCCCTGAGGCAGGATCATGTTTGTAAACAGAAACTTTACCCTGGACTCCCTCCAGGACTTTTTTCTGTGATTCTTCCTCCCTGTGGAAAGCAGGCTTAAAAAGCAGCAGTGCTTTGATATGAATTTTTCTCAATTGAAGTTTGGGAACCAGTCTGCTCAAGCTGTTAAAAGGAATCAACAAAATAATTTCATTCAGGCTCCTAAAGCCTTCCCACTGATCTCTCATAAATGCCAGCTTTATCAGAGAACTGTATTACAGATTTTGGGTGAATTTCTTACTGATTTATGTCGCTTGCCTTTTGTTCCTTTAAAGATAACATTTGTCTTGATATCTAGAAGATATTATTGGTCCAGTCAGAACCTCTTCCCAAAATGCTACCCAAAAATATCCAGTGAGATCCAAGAAGAAACCAGGCGGAGCAAAGAGAAACACTTCATTTTACCTATCCATAAAGAATCCACGGGGAGATTTTTATTGAAGGACTTGTGCAGTACCTTGTGCAGTAAGTGAAGGAGAATGCATCATTTCCCCTAGAAGACAGGCAAATTGAATAAAAGTTCTATCTCAAAGGTTAGGACAGCCTGGATAGCTCATCAGCTGGATAACCATGTGATAGACCCAGAGGCAACTTCAGAACTGTCATCTCAGCTATTATCAGAGGAACTAGCCAAGGAGTCGGTGGATGAAGTTAGCAGGCTACTTTCTACGTGGGCATCTGGCTCTTGCAGCTGAGAGTTCAGTGCAGCCCATCTGCGCTGCCCATCCTCTTCCACCGATGCTGCCCAGGCAGGTAGGAATGTAGAGGAGTCTCCTGTTCTAGTTATTGCATTTCAGAAGTGGATGGATTTTAAAACATAAGTAGCTGATAGGCTGATGATCAACCCCTGAAGAAGAAACTTCCACCTGAGTCATGGAAATGAGCTTAACGGAGTCAATTCCTTTGGTACACTTTTCAGGAATTTTTGCACGTTTGTCCACTTAATGTGCTCAGCAAGTGTTGGTAGATTCCTCATGTAAAGAATGAAGGCAAGACTAATAGTGCAAAAAGCAGACATGCCTTGTTTGCCCAGTGTGACCTCGGGTAGAGATAGTGCAGGGCACAGGGTAACTGCGTGTCCCCTGAGTCACGGTAACTGGCTGGATGCCTGTCCTCAGCCCGCAGCGGACACAAGGTTAAATACCCTCTCTGAAGCATGCATGAAGATTAAACCAAGCGTATTTATGGTTTTGAACTGGAAGAGGGGAGATTTAGATGGGATATGAGGAAGAAATTCTTTGCTGTGAGGGTGGTGAGCCCCTGGCCCAGGTTGCCCAGAGAAGCTGTGGCTGCCCCATCCCTGGAGGGGTTCAAGGCCAGGCTGGACGGGGCTTGGAGCAACCTGGTGTGGTGGGAGGTGTCCCTGCCCAGGGTAGGGGGTGGAACTAGATGGTCTTTAAGGTCCCTTCCAACCCAAACCATTCTGTGATTCTATGATATGAGCATGCCTATTGCAGCCAGTTTGTTTTCCTTCATGTTTGTGGTGAGGACAGGGTGCGTGCCCAGGCAGGTACTGCTCCAGGTGGCAGGTGGTGACTCACTGATGCATAGTAATTCAATTGTGTGTCTGGCCTCCGCGAAAAATTTTCTAAGTCTCTTCTCTTGATGGATAAGGGCCTTTTCTAACAGCATAAATAATTCTTCCGGCCTTTGAAAATACATTTGAGTTAATTATAATTACAAAAAAAAATGAAATTGAAGGAATGAGATTAATTTCAAGCATATATTCTGTTTATGGGGGGGGGGGGGAAGGAGGGGAACCAAAAACCTGTAAGCAAGAGGAAACATGGTCAGAACCTGAGGTTTTGATGATGATTTCTCTGTACTTGAAAGGACAGTTTTTCTGTAAGGGAAAGAAGTAGGGAAGGGGCGTTTGCCAGGTTGGGAGCCTCTGTTCTCAGACTCTTGTGCTCAGCTCACTCGTGCTCTCCTTCACCTTTGTGTGCAGGTTTAGCAAGGCAGGACAGGTGGTGGCTGCTGGATATCTCCTCTTGAAATGGATTAGGAGGGGTTTATAACCGCCTTTCCATCATTGAGACACTATTTTGTATCTCTTCTTTACCTGGGCTTTGGTTTGGATTGAACTTTTACAAACTTAATATTTTTTAATATGGTTGAAAATTGCAAAAAAAACTTAATGGGAGAAGTAAAGTAATAGAGGGATGGATAGCTGGGCAGTGAAAGCATTTCGTCTCTTTTTCTCAGGAAACCAGGTTTAAAAAGGAAAAGCTCGTAGTTTTTTCTGGGAGCCCTGCACTGACTCCTTGGATGCATTTCTACGTTCTTGGATTAGTCAGGATAAATCCCTAGGTAATACACAGGAAGGGCAGTGAGTTGTGAAATGCAAAATTTTTCTGCAACAGGCCAATTAGTGTTTTGCTTCTGCATTATTTATAGAAGCTCAGTTGAACCCGATGGATAAATATTCTTCCTATAAAGCCAATCGTGTATATATACACTACTTTTGTTGCATATTCTGAAGGTCAAATTTAAAATCTGCTCTTAAATGGACTCTCTGCTGTTTATTCTCTGTTCTACTCTTAGGTGTGTGTATTCGTTGTACCAACTTGTTTCTTTGCCAGATCCATCCTTTGTCTTTCTGTATATGAAATTGTGTTTAATCAGTTTTATGCCAATATCCTGCCTGCAGATAGCTAGGTTTAAAAATAGACTGGCTTAGCTGTGTAAAGATGAGATACCCGAAATCATCCGTATGGGGCAATTGGATTGCTTTAAATGAGGGGACGGTGCCAGCATAGCCTTAACTATGAATGAGAAGAGTGTACTCAGGGGCTTTAAATCAAGCAGGGCAAATCAGCCTTAACTCTGTTAGACTTGCCAATTATAGGTTTGTGATGTAGTTTTCCCCGCTCTCACCACAGAGGGTGTCCGTTCAAGTCCTTTGTGGTCCCTTTCGCTGCCTCTTAGTGTCTTCTATACACACATCTACCCTTTTGCTATCTCGGGGAGATAGCATATTATCATCTTTTCAGGCATATTATTATTGTCTTTTTGGTTTTTTGATGGGATGATGTGTCTAAGGTCACCCCAAGGAGTCTTGTTGGCACTTGGAATTGAGTACACAATCCAGTGCCATCGCCACGTGGCTTCTTCTGGTGTTACGATGGCTCAAGTCTACACAGCTCTTGCTTGGCAGTGAGAAGAGGCTTCATAATGGTTTTGATGTATTTATTTCTGCTGCCTGTCTTTCGGTTCTGTGGGACTTCTACATCTATGCTGAATCTTGAGTTGTTAATAAAGTTAAGAAGCAGTGAGTGATTGCGACGCAGGATGGGAATCATTAGCATTCTTCTGAAACAAAAGCTTGAGTGAATATGTTACTTTAAGCTAATTTCCACAGCATTGTTTTGCAAAACAATGGAAAGAAGCAGTCGCATCTGATTTTGTGAGGGGGAACAGTTGTTTCCAGTTTGTCTACCAATAGGACAAATCCAGCCCCAGATGTCTAGATTAAAGTCTAACCTTTAATCCAAGACATGGTCACAAAAGCCTTGGATTATAATGATTTATTTTAAGAGTTTCCTTCCCCAGAAGCCTTTCTGGTTTTTTGGGGGTTTTTTTGGCTTTTTTTTCCCCCGTTTTGTATTACAGATGCTCATTTGTGGGGAAATTTTATAAACATGGCATCTGCTGCCAGTGAGTTTGGAAATTGCTGCTATTTGTCGACGGCTTCTTTTTTTTGCAAATTGCACACGTTAATTTCTCTGCGCATCTAAATATCTCTTTTGAGATGTTCTGGCTACTCCAGGCTCTTGCCCTCAGCCTGCCATACCTGAGGAAGCTGCCTGCTCTCTTCTGACCACTGGTCTTACCTGCTCAGGAATCCTAAAGTATTTTTCTCCAGAATCTTATAAAACAGTGTACGCATTGTAGGAAGGAAATAAAAGGCATGTGAACCTCACTGAATGGTAGGCTGACAGACCAGACTTCATTAGTCTTGTCCTAAACTCAATGTTAGTGTCACTTGGTTGGAGATAAGCACCAAGACAGTGAATCTAAACGAAAAGCAGGACACTTGGTAGGCAGATCTGCATTTATTTTAACACATATCCAGTTATTTTATGCCACATATGCTGGAAACCATGGGAATGGTGGAGGAAGAAATCCGTCTTTAGAATTGTTGTTAAGAAGGGATGAGACTTGGATTGTTTGGATGCTGGGAGGGTGGCTCAGAAGTGTCAGTGTGTATTTGCCTTGTCCTTAGACTGTTCCCTGTGTACCCCATCAACCATATCAAGAGCCTAAACTGTGGGGTTGGTGAGGTTTATTTTCTTTTAGCCAATATGTTTGTTCTTATGTTAAATTTGCCTTTTGTCTGCAATCACAGATTTTTACGGTATGGAAATTGATAGGAATTTTTTTTATATATATATATATTTTTAACTTCTTGGATATCTCTAACCTGGAATGAGATGTTCCTTGCTGTTGTGCCGTTGAGTTGCTGGATATCCCCCTGTGGCTAGTACAGCATTAACACGCTGACGTGCCCAGCAAACAAAAAGAGAAAATTGGAACAGAATCTGAATACATGTGTATTTGCTGTTACAGCAGTTTTCTTTAATAAATGCTTCTGGCCAGACTGCAATAGCCTATAGCAGATTTTAGCCAGCCGTGGACTGTCTGTCTGCATGCAAGCTCCTCTGGATTGATGCCCAAAAGGCCCTGGAGCCTGGGAGCCGTGGCGCACTGAAGGGCAACAGCTCCTTTCTGGGATCCAAATGCAGCAGGACTTGAGAGCTACGAGCAGGCTGGGCAGGCTCTGGCCTCCTAGAGGCTGCTGAACTCCGTGGGTTGCCCCACAAATTGACAACTTGGAAGCACGGGCTAAATGCAGTGCAGCAACCTGGCAGGCGGAGCGGCCTCGCTGCGTGGTGAGGGCAAGCTGTGCCGTTGAAGCTGTAAGTGTGTCTTTCCGTATCGATTCTGCTTCTTTTCCTTCTCCGTCATAACCAGAGGTTAACTGAGTGGTTGTACTTCAGCATTTGGTTTTCTGGGCCGGCTTTTTGTGGTGCTCAGGCGTGTAATCCTTCCCCCACGCTGGGGCCTGCTCTACAGCCGAGTCAGTCCAGCAGCATTCCCTGCTGCTGGGCAGCGGGTAGATGCTGAAGAAGCGCTAAGTCCTGGACTGAGAGATTATTTTAGAGTGATTTCCTCCCTTACCCCTTTTTGCTCTCCTGATATTCCCCAAAGACACGGTAGTGGTGGCATGTGGATGTGGATGGTCTCCGGTGTACCCTTGGCTTTGCTTCCCGTGGTGGCTGGTGGGTCTCCTGTTGAGTTTGGCTTGGCAAGAGCCTTCTGCGTAAGCAGGTGTTCCTTGCGCTGGAATTTGTTCACCTCCCTGCCTTGTCAGAGGCCAGAGTTGGATGTTCTGAGCTGCCATGGGCTCTGAGAGTCCATAGACACCCTGTTCCTTAGTACTCTTTCACTGAGGGTAAAACCCATTTAAGTAGATTCAATTTGAGACAGGTATTTGTGAATTATTTAATGATGCCATAATGAAAGTCGAAGGCTTATACACCAGGATTTCCTGAAATGGAAGAAAAACCTTGGCACCCAGATGAAAAAGAATTATACTTGCAAAATTCATGAACTCCTTAAAAAAATGCCTTTTCCTGGAAGTTCTGCCCTCTTCCCTTCTACCACATTTCTGTGAAAGCCTCCAAATCGAGCAGATTTGAACCACGTCAGGGAAGTAAAAGGGGGCTTTGGATTTATTGTATTCTTTGCACAAACTCTAGTGTGAGCAATACTTAACACTTCCTGAATCACTGACAGTCCTGTAAACTGTTTGGTAGGTGATGATGGTTTATTCTTTCTAATACTGTTGGTTTAAAACCAAACCAAAACAACGCCCAATACTTCCACAGCTGGAAGTGAAGTAAGTAGGGTTCGTGGAAATGTCCTCTTCCTTAAAACTATTCCGAGAATGCTGGTAGTGCAGAATTTGGCTTGTGTAATTGAATGAGGGTGAAGGGCTGTAGCTGATGCCATAAGTATAAATAGAAATAAATACTATCCTTAGATTTATTCTAGATATGAGCTGTTTATTCTCTTGGAAATACTTCCTTGGTGTTTTGGGTTTTTTTTATCAGACAGTTGGAAAAGTTGCAAGGTAGCCTTCACTCAAAAGTCAGAATTCAATAGTGAAGTAATAACGTGATCTCACAGGGCAAATAATTTTTTACCAACTATACTACCCTGAAGATAAAGACATCTTAACATATAAGCACCATGAAGACAGGCAAAGAAAATTGTACTGAGCAATTTTTATCTAGCATGTAACTGAAGAGATACAATTTAGATATCCCTGGCATAATAATGTAAAGCCCAAAGCATCTCAAAATCATATTATTATTGAGGAAGGAAAAACTGCGGCAGGTATTCCAAAAGCTAAATTCTGTTTTTTCATTGACAGGAAAAAGTCTTCTATTTTGTGTGAGCAGGGACAACATAAAACAGACCAGTACGTCCTCTTGGGTTAGCTGGAGGTATAAAAGACTAAAAAAAACCAAACCACAAACCAACCCTCAACCTACTCAACTACCTTAGTTTTTGAGCTTGAAGAGGTGACAAAACTATTAAGGCAACACATAAATATAACTCGCTTTTCTGAAGCAATTTTGGAGACTCTAGGATAACAAGGTAAATGGAAGGTGATTTTTGCCTTGCTACCCCCACCCTCCTCCACCACCCTGGTCTACATCAGAAGGTGATGTCAAGCTATTTAATTTCCCTTCGTTTGGTTGGACTTATGCCATTTACACTAGTTAAAGGCCTAAGCATCTTTTTATCACTGGGTTTTATTTTCAGTCTGGTGTTTGTTCTGCGATGCTGCAATAAGAATGAGTCCTGCTACAGCAGAAACAGCCTGAGAAAGAAGACATTTTTTGTAACGAAGTGAATTGCACAGCTTTACATGTAAAATAGGTTAACTTACAATGCAGGAAATAGGTAACAGCATTTTTTCAGCTGATAAACCCTCAGTTGCAATACATTTTTAATACTTCAAATCCAAATATTTTGTGACTTACAGTATTCTCCTCAAGTCCTCATTTTATGGTGAATGTGTGCAATTATCTTTACTAAGTACTATCATTCTCCACTGAAAAATTTGCATTTTTTATCTTCAGTCTCATTTATTAGTTCTTCTGCTTCTTCTACACTCAGAGTACATTGTTCTGAAGGTACTTTATTTGAAGCGGAGTGCAATTTAGATTCCACGCTGTCAAATTAGTTTTGAGAGGGGATTTTCTATTAAAATTGTGAAGGAAATTCCCCGTAGTGAGACACGAGGAGCAGTACGCGGTGAAGAACTAGAAGCAGGCATCTGGCCTGCCTAGTTCAGCTGCTTCTAAAGCTGATGGAGAGAAGGGACACTGGCACGTGTGTGGCAATGGCCTTCTGGTGTCACCCATCACCTCTGCAGTTGGCCTGAGTACAGACAAGGGATGGAAGAAAGGGAGGAGAAGGAGGGAGATAAAATCCATCAGCAGCACTCTGCACACTTATGTGATCTATTTTGGCTTATGAGGAACCCAGTAAATGCGGTTATCATGTATCTTAACAGTGGATTGGGTTTTTTTTTTAATATGCATATACTCTCCTGCCCCACAATTTACTTTTAAAAAAGGTTTAGGGGAAACGTGGGCCTTGCAACAAATGTGCAGTTTTAGATGAGCTGGTGTCCGTTACGGAAAAAGAGCGCCTCAACTCAACTGGTATCCTCATAGCAACTTGGTTAATTCTTTTAACAGAATTACTCAGATGATATTACTGTCCAGTTTGTTGATTAACAGATTTTTAAACATTTTTATAGGAAATGTAAGAAGCAAGAACCTTTTTCCACTTGGAAGCTGATTCTTTAATCGGCATATATCTAGCATTTCTTGGAATGTTTTGTGAGTTATATTTTAACAACCGCTGTCAGTAACCATACCGAACAAAACCTGCATCCCAGGTTTCTCTAGTGAAAAGATATTTGTCTTGGGAATTGACTTGAAGCTGATTTGATTTTAAAAATCCATGCCGCGTTCTTGTTTCAGCTGCAGTGTGTTAGCTGTATGTCAGTAATGGCAAGTCATGATTTATTTTTTTTTTCTGGACAGATAATCTCCGCTTCATACAAGTGGCACTATATTTTATAGTAGCTAATCTTTGTCTCATTCATTTTTTAGAAGACTTTCCAAATGTTGTTCTGTGCTGATTGGGTACAATTTTTAACTTGGCATTAGAACTGTTAATAATGACAGTTCTTTGTAGGAGAATTTTAATTTTTAATATTGCAGTTATTTTTAACGTGGAGACATGCAGCAGATCTTGTCTTTCATCTATATATAGGCTCTTTTGGAGGGAGAAGCTTCTTAGCAAACTTTAATTCTTCATTATTTTAACACAGCTAAAGGAAGCAACACCTGTGAATCTGCTTAATGACAGAGCCCCTGTGATGTCTTCCTTATTTAGCAAGTAAAAGATTGAGTCTCACAAGTCATGGCTGATGTCAGTTAACGACATAAATGATCCCCCTGAATAGGTGTTGGGAAGGATGATGCAAGGTTGGGTCTTCAGCTGTGGGGCAGCCTGGTGCCGTGGTCCCAGAGCTTTAAGCCCAGGTTACTCTGCCTGGGTCACTGCTGCAAGACTCTCTTGTGGTCATGGCTGTCATAGAATCATAGAATGGTTTGGGTTAGAAGGGGTCTTGAAGATCATCCAGTTCCAACCCCCTGCCCTGGGCAGGGACACCTCCCACCAGACCAGGTTGCTCCAAGCCCCGTCCAGCCTGGCCTTG
The DNA here is from genome assembly GCF_963924245.1 of Chroicocephalus ridibundus. Classification (NCBI taxonomy): domain Eukaryota; kingdom Metazoa; phylum Chordata; class Aves; order Charadriiformes; family Laridae; genus Chroicocephalus; species Chroicocephalus ridibundus. The sequence continues at coordinate 20,603,329 of NC_086292.1, forward strand.
AACACCTCCAGGGATGGGGCAGCCACAGCTTCTCTGGGCAACCTGGGCCAGGGGCTCACCACCCGTGCTGTCACCAGGCTTTTTCCTTTGAAAGCCTGGCAAAATCCAAGACCTGGGTCTATTAGTCTAAGAGCCACAGCCCTTTTGACAAAACTGAAAAAAAACCCCCAAACCCAAAAAACACCACCAATCTACAATATGTGGGAAATTTGGGGGGAAACACATCTTCTGAGGCTTCAGGGTTTGGCCCTGGGAGCTCAGCTCTGCATTTCTTTATATGAAAAAAGTCATCTTTAATGTTTTTTGCCTTGGCCCTGCAGGGTAAGCAAGCTGCATTATTATATGGCCAAGTTTGGGTGCTGCTGTGCCCTGAGGAAAGGTGTGATAGAAGCAGCCAGGAAGGGAGGAGAATGGAAGAGAGCAGATTTTGCAAGCAGGAGTTGTGGAGGAGAAAGCTGCTCAGCTAGGAAGGGGGAGCACAAAGACAAAGTTATCTCTGTAGCCCCTGTTCTAATTGGGGTCCAACAGTTTGTGACCCGAGGATCTCATACGCAGCGTGTTGGATGGATTGTGTCTCATCCTCATGAGAAATCACTGGTTTTAAGGTGTATGGTACTGAATTTCTTAGAACCATATCAGCTTGATCCAGCCCACTGTCCTGTAGACGTGGCTCGTAGCCAATCCCACCTGGTGTTTGACTTTGCCCGGTTTTGTTCTCCGTGGAAAACGGAGAATAATTTTTCCTGCTTCTCTTTCCTGTTGTTTTTTTTTTTTTTTTTTTTTTTTTGTGAGCACATCCTCCCAACGCGCTTCCTGAAGTCAATGTGCTATTGTTGCTTCTCTTTTCAAGTTTTTTTTCACATTTTTGTGCAGAACCTGCTACTCGGCGGTAGCAGTTCAGGGCTGAGCTCTTCAAGTCCCCCTCTGCATCTTTCCTCTTACATATATGCTTTGTGCCTGAACTATTGCTCTTGTAACATATTTTTCCCTGTCTTTTTGAGGCAAGGCTTTCATTGTTTCCCCATTGTTTTTTAAACAGTTGTGCATATTTATGGTGTTTTTTTGTCAGTGATGTAAATATCTGCCAAAGAAATCACTTTACTGAGTGGCAAACTACTCGCTCATCTTCAGTATCCTGCAAGTATCAAAAAAAACCACCTTACCTCTAACAAAAAATTGGCAAAGTTTGGAAATGCGTCGAAAGAATATTGCAGTTGTGGCAGCACTTGCCGTACTGAAAAGAAAATTGCGCTGCTCACCGAAATACGTCTCACCCTTGTTCTTCTTGTAACAGCCGTGTTTACAACCTGTTTGAGCTTGAAGGACTTGTTGACTGTTTATTGATTTGTGGCTATTACAGTAACAAATTGGTGGTGATGTCAGGAAGCAGTTTAAAGTGCCTCTTTCCAATCCGGTACCATCCCTATAATAAAACTGACATTAAACATTAATGTGTGCGCTTTTCTGATGAGCAGAAAGAGATGTAACAGTGTATTACTTTTTAGTTCCTGATTAAGACTTTAAGAGGGTGTCTTGTTCTATTATCTATGCAAATTGGTGGCAATGATGGCAATAAATCAAAAGAGAAGGACTTAAAATAAACCGCATCAATCGACTTGATGTACGATTGATTTCTCATGCTCACCAAATCCCTGGGTGCTTTGTGGTTTCTCTTACTGTGACAGGAATGCTTCCCTTGATCTATGTTACTGAGTAGTCTGGTTTTATTTATTTTTTTTTCCCCCTTAAATTGTGAGTGTGCTCAGGACTAAAACTGAATGCTTTCAAAATGAAGCGTGTAATAATTAGGAGGGGATAAACTGATCAAGACAAATAGATGGGCCCATCCAGAATTTGTTTTTGGAGAGCAACGAGGGGTTTAGGTTGGTTTATTTTGTTGCTGTTTTTATTTTTGTTTGTTTGTTTGAGTTCCTTTTGAAATAAGTGATGTCGCTCCTGAGACATTCCCTGCAATACTCTGCCTCCTTTTATTAGCTGGGCCACGCTGACTGGAGCAAAATATGGATGCAAATTAAATTAAGTGGTGAACGGAGCGACATCAGAGTGATGTTCCACCTTAAGCTCTTAATAAGAGAGGTGACTGTTCTCTTGGTACACATTTCTTTCTTCTCTGAGATACTAGATCATTTTGTAGAATAACATGAAATGTTTTGTAGTGACAGCAGAATTTGATATTCACTAATAAGCTAATGACATTGAAAAGAATATATTAAGTGTAGAGACACGTTTGTCTGCCATTAACATTACTGGGAACAGAATTAGGTTCATAATTCATAATATGGATTGAAGTCTTCATAATATATAAAGAAGAAAAGAAAAGAGCTGTTATTATATTTCAAGCGAGTGAATGCTGATAATACCCAGCGCTACCTCACCATGTCAACGCTGCTTATCATTTTATCTGGAGAATAGTCTTGCACGTGCTTTTGAGTTATCTTCTATCAACTGATCCACAGTGGCTGTCAGTATAGGAACTCTTAACCCATGGCAAATGCCTGGTAACTCATTAAGCCACGGGACTGCGTCTTTGCCCACTGGTTGCAAAATCCCAATCTTAGTCTCTAGGGTTGCCCGTCTTTGTGTCATGTCTCTGCCGAGTCCGTGAGAGCTCTGCGGAGTTCGCCCGTGTGCGAGGCTGGGGTTCGGCTGGATAACTGACATCCACAATAAGTTCCGCTGAAGCCTTTACCTGAGGGTTTGCCTGAATAATTTTCAGTCGTATGTGTGTTTCTGATCTTTTCGCATAATGAATTCAATTTTTGATGCATTGAAATTTTGCTCAGTCCCATAGAGTTCTCTGTAGGATTAAAGATAAACTCATTCAGATAAGAGTTGTGACATAAGCAGCTAACTGTTCTGGTTTTAGCTCCGTTCGCTGTGATTGACTGTATGTTGTATGTTACAATTTTCCAATTTGTCAAAGGCAAAGAAGGGAATCTGTTTGGCTGGACTGGTGAGAGAGCCTAAAATGGATTTTGGCATGTTGTGTTTGGGTGCAGTAAATAACCGTCCCTGCTAACACGGAGAAAAGAACAAAGGGATTTTGATGGACTAAAGAGAGAATGGTGAAAAGGGGGGGAACGGGATGGGACACCAACAGAGCTGGTGAGATAACATGGTTATACAGAGCAGTTGATGCATCTCGTGAATATTAATGATGGATTGAATCGCAGCAACGCATTGAGGAGCCTCCATGAGTGAGTGACCTAGCTTTGTAATTATTTCATTATTTGACAAGCAATGAGAGGGTAGAAGTGTGCTTGTGTGAGTGAGTCAAGGGGCTTAGGGGGAGAGAAAGATAAAGAAATGAGGCATCTTGAAGAGTGTATGTGTGTGCCTATGCAGGCATACAGGCAAAAAGGGAAAGTTAGAAACAAGGATAACGTAAGTGGATTTAAGTTTAGAGAAGGTGCCTGGAGCTTGCATACCTCAGTTTCCTAGGCCTAACGTGATTCCTAGCAGAAGTAGGAAAGCTGTGTGGAGAAACTGTTAGGGATGCGTGTCAAAGCATTAAAGGCAGCAGTTATGGCGTGCTCTACTGGCTCTTCCAGTGACTGAAAGAAATCTTACTGACCCGGAGAACAACACTGCCAACGGGTCATCTAAAGAAGGCTTCCAAAATCCCCTTAATTATGCCCACTGGTAGTAATATGTACGATTACGTGCATCCAAATTCTTGGCAGCATTAAGGGACTATGTGAATGCTCTCAGGGATGTGCTTTTTGTGCCCTTTTGCTGAAATATTGCCCCCCAAAACGTAGCCGGTATGTCCAGCAGAATACTTCATTCCAGAGCTCGTGGACATGAGCTGTTGCCTCTGCACGGTCCAGGTGACCATCTTCCCCGTGGTGGAAAGATGGTTTCAATCCTGAGTTGCCATTAAAATTAAGTTTCCTGTTGCCTTCAATAAATGTAGGATTATGGCTTCATTGCTGTAGGGGTAGGAGGTTAAATGAAACGCTCTGCAGAGGAATCAGGTAGTGCTTTCAGTCTGGGATGCCCCAATGGAAGGAGCACATGTTGCTTTTGAACAACCATAGCAATTAAAAAAAATTCAAGGCGTGAAAGCTCAAATTGGTTCTTTAATTTCATTTAAATTGTGCCTTTAAAGTGATTTTAGTATTGAAAGTTATTGGACTGTAAAAGAGACCAACTGCTTTACTTGACTTCTCGGAAGTAATTACACACCACATGCTGTGCTTCCATAAAACCGGATCTGCTTTATGAAGGCAAGGTGAGAAACTACCAGGTGCAATGGAGAAGTTTAATTGCTGAATATGCACAAAGTCTGCAATGAGCTTTTGAAATTTTACAAGCAATTGACCCACCTAAATTAACAAAATCTGAACACACAGCAATTTCACAGATTAAGGCAGAGATTTTCATTTCAGTGCTCTTGATGTGGGAATCAATGGCCGTGCGGGGGTTTTTGTTTGTTGTAAAGGCTAGAACATTTATTTTTGTAAAACAATGGAATGCCCGCTTTAAACATAAAACAACAAAATTTGTGTCATTTTGTTGAAGGATGGCATTCTGTTGCTTTATACTTCTTGCTTGGTTTACTAGCATAAGAATTCCCACTGACATCTGGAGAAATTTTGTCTGTAAGGGTGTTAGAATCTGGGCCTTTCCATAGAGTCAGTCACAGCCCAGAATATGGGAATTCCATTGGCTTGTTATTAGAGCTAGAAGTTAGTTTAAGTAAAAAATATTATTATTTTTTTTAGCCGAATTTGAAAGTTAGCATTATAATCTTAACTAGCTTCCTTGGGAAACAATTTGACCTTGGGGTAAAACTGAACCCAAGGGTTGCATTTTGTTCCTCCTCGAAGTATCATTAAATTCAAATGGAGGAATGACAACAGGCTTGAATTGTGGTCAAAAAAAAAAAAAAATATAAAAAAGATAACAATAAGTCCATCTCCTGCTCAAAATAGAAAGATCATCCCATATTTCTGCGGCCCCCAATTTCTTTTTTTTGTGCCTCAGATATGGTAAAAACAACTGGTGTCTTTGTCTTCTCAGAAATGCAGCACGACAATCAAGAAATTGGTTTGTTCTCACGAGCACTTTCTTGCCCATGATGGGAATTTCAGAAAGGGCTGCGAAGACAAGAGCAAAGCAGAGAAATGTGCCCACTAAGCAGAATTCCTGGATCTTTTAATCTGCCACTTTACTGCTCTGCCCCGCCACTGCCTGTTAATACTTCCCATTTTGACTTTAGATGTGACTTTAGCATAGAGCTGAATGCATAATTGCATTTATTTTTTGGCTCTGCGCTTGATCTAAAATGGCACATAAAACCAAAATGTGCTCTGAATCTGAAAGAAAATTTGTCAGCGTGTCTCGCTGACAAGAATATATATTTTTAACTCAAACCAAAAATAAAAATAAAAAACCCCAACCCTTTGAAGCATCTTTATCTTCTTGAAATGAGTTAATTGCTAGAGAAGCGTGATTCATAAAACAAGAAACACATCTGGGACGTAGCGCTTTTCCCCCAGTAGTTCCTGGATGAGCTGATGAACCTCGGATTGTAGATTTGAACTTTTGTGGATGTTTCCCTTTTCAGCCTGAGGGAACTGAGATGCCTTTCTCCTGGAAAGTATCTAGCCGCTGACCTGGGGAGTCAGTCTGGGCTCTGCTGAATATTTAAGGAAATAAAGCAATGTCGAGAAGAGAAATTGAAAACTGTCCTTCTTGCTTCCTTCCTGGTGCCGTGGAGTCGTGGCACCTCCTGGGCAATAAATGCTGCAGGTTCCAGTCTGCTCAAGAGTAGGCAGACTGGTGGGTTTGAGGGAGTGTGATGTAGTCAATTTGCCAAGCCTCCCCAGATTTGTATTTCAGCCATTGTCCCCCATACCACAAAGGTTTTAACCTTTTAGCTTGCTTGATTTCGGCGCATGTTTCACAATCGTGGATAACCTGCGCAATAGCGTCCATGGCTAAATCCACCCCTTGGTCACGAGCCCATTTATATGTCGCGTCTCTTCCTTGGTGACCTGAAGTGTTACGGGCCCACTGAGCTAAAAACAGTTCACCTTTATGTTCCCAGTCCAAATCTGTCTGGAAAATCTTAGCTGCCTGATCCACGTGCTGATTGTTTCGATGTTCCTCAGTGGCCCGACTCATGGGCATTGCAGATTCATTGCAGGTACGTTGCAGGTGAGTGTTCCAGCTGGTTGCCGATGAGAAGGGGGCTGCTGACACCACTACTCTTTTATCAACCAGTTCTTTTTTTCCCATCTAAAGCTACTTGGTGGATTCAACTCAAATTAAGGCTTGACCAAAGCAGCTTTCTAGGCAAGTAGTGCGTTAAGCAGACTTTTTTTCCCCTACCTTTTCTCCATAGTGGAATGTATTCTGCCATTGGGAAGGTGCGTCTTGCCTAGCACATTAAGATGCAGCAAACCCATCTCGGAGGAGTCATTACCAAGTGAATTAAATGTATTAATACCTCCACTCCATGGGTTTCCTAGCTGGCCTCCTGGAGCATACCTTCCTGCAGCACCATCAGGAGCTGGGTGCACTTTACAGCTTTTCTGAGATTAAGGTGTCCTGTGTGAGGGGGTTTGTGAAGCAGAAATAGCGCTCAAGGACTTTTGGAGGAAACCCGAGCAACAGTCATTTCACACAAAATTATACTTTAAAATGCTGCGAGGCACAGACTGTGAGCTACCGTGTGTTTTGATGAATGCCTTGCTATTGGTGGCACTGCTTGAGGGAGTACAAGTGTTTGTCGGTATAAGGAATATGGTATTAAATCAGATCCAGTAAGTTATTCTTTTTCTTTCCGTGCAAGCAATACGGACAATTCCATAAAGGACCGTATAGTCACATGTGCATGTAGGTTTAAGCTTGACCCCTTTATGGGGAACTGTGCTGCTCATATTGGGTTTATAGGGAACCCAATAAGCTCAGATGGGTGGAGTTTGATTTTTACAGTATGTAAAACCATACGTATGTTCTCACAAATCTGTAACGTGAAGGCCACGGTAGCCTACAGGTAAAATCAACCATCGGTCACGCTACAGACGTTCCTCTGAAGGTCTCCTGCAAACCTGGAGCCCCGGGAGAGCCCCCACCCAGCCAGGCGAGTTGAGGGCACCCATTTCTTCTTCCCCGTGTCAGAAGAATCCTTGATTTTTCAGTCCCTGCGTAGCACAGTCAGGATATTTTGCCTTTTGAGCACTTGAAAATTAATCCCGAGGAAACCAGTGTTCAGTGGGAAAAGTTTGGGAAGTTCCTGTTGCCTGGAGGTTTAATAGAGGGAAGCTGAGGATGTTCGATATGTGAAGGCTGAAAAAGCTGTGAATTGGAGGAGAAAACTGAGCGTCTCATCTCAGGGACTTTCAGGAACGTTCAGGTGAAAATTGAGCCTGTTGCAGACATTTAGGAGATAAACCAAAACCAAGCAAACAGTGGAGACTTTTATTTGTATTGCTTTTTTCTCAGATCTGTTTTGTTGTTTTTTTTAAAGAGGGAAAACGTGTTATTTTAACTCTTATCTAGCGTTTTCCATGTAGTTAATTAATTCATTCATTAATAAAGCTTAATTTATATACAGTGATAATAGCTTGCAGGCTTTCTTTCTTCTCTTTCATTTTTCATTGAAAGATAAAGCTGGGTGTTTTTTATGTTGCCCTAGCTAAATCCTCTCTAATCAATATATCCCACAAATCACCTGACTAATTTTATCTGGGAGTCATTTAAGGAGGATAAACTACAAAGCCCGTGCTTTGAGATGAACCATCCAGTGAGTAATATTTCAAACGGGCAAATGGATTAGCGCTTTTCACATACTTTGCCGCTTGTTTATTTAAAGCACTACTTCCTACTGCAGGTTTTTTCCAAACCATTTTTTTTTTTGTGGGTGTTCTTTCCCTTTTAAAAATCTGCCTTATAGTGTCATTTCATCACCTGGTAGGTTTATTATTTTACATTTTAAGCCTGTAGGTCAGGTATCTGCATCTCCCAAGCCCCGCGTGCCGGCAGAGCAGCTGTGGACAGTGATTTCGCTCTTTTAGACCCTGCAGCTTATGGAAAAATATTTCAATATTCTTGAGCCTTGCACGAATGCTGGCATTTTGTGTTCACTGGTTGGTACTGCCACTCCATAGCAAGTTAGATATTGCCTCGTTGAGGTTGCCTGAGAGTTTTTTCCCCCCTCCTTTTCGTTTTCCTAAAGCACTAAGTGGGGCAGGGATGCAGGTAACTGTTTCTTTGTGCTTTCTGGAGCTGTGAAACTCTCTGCAGCCAATCAAGGTGATCCCTTTTTAATAAAGCTCTGAGCTACTCCTGCTTAAATAGACCGTGGTGGCAAGTGCGTGAAATCCAGCTGAAATGCTGATGCCCCCAAATTTCTCTTTGCTTTGTGCTGGCTGTGGGCCAAGCAGGCGGGAATTAACTTGGTGGCTGTTCTTTCATTAAGTGTGACAAAGAACTCAATTTATTGTTAAGCTGGTGTGGGAATTTCCCGAGGTTAGATGTAGGAAGTTGAGAGCAAAGCCTACCAGCAATCTTCTATAACTCAATAAAGAATTCATTCAGACTCAGGAGCTGTTATTTTGCTGCATATTAGTGCTGGGGAGAGCCCAGCTTTAGATTAAGGGAAGTATATCTTGAAACGTTATGTGTTAGAAGTGAAGCGCATGCAGTGGATTTTTTTGGTCTTTGTCAGCATTATCTTGCTCTCTGGAAATTTGAAAACTTGCAAAGAAATGCTTATGTATTCAGTGTACAAATAGTGCGGTGTATGCATGGAATTTTTATGTTGGGTGAGGACCACTTGTCGCCGCTGGTCCCTGTGCTTCGTCTCCGCATCTATAGAACGAAGGGATCTTCACTTGCTGAGCATGGATGGAAGCCTCTTGCCAGGCTGGTTACGATGGCTTGGTGGCACCTGGACTTCATCTCCTTATGTGCAGGGACTGCCTTTGTAATTACTTTAAGAGTATGTATGCTCAGTTCAGGTAGATGGTACAAAAATCCTGAAATCACGTTGTCGGTGGGGTAGTTTCTAAACTGAGGGGCATCTGTCATTGAAAATCCCCTCATGGTCAGTGGAGAGGTAACTGCTTGCTTGATCCTACATTTCTTTCTCAATTTCAGTGTCTGAATTGCTGAGAGAAAGTGAGTATAATGGTAATTTAGGAAAGTTAAGGAGGAGTTTTTTTTTTAGACAGGAGAAACACTTTGGAATTGCCTGAAATGTTTTTGATCCAAGAAAAGAAAAGCCTAGCTGAGGTTTGAGCACTGGAGCAAAAGAAAAGCCTGCAAGAGATTTTGTTGTTCTCTGTGGATTCTGGCATGAATTGATCTATATGGTTAGATTTGATGCGATGGCCAAACATGCTTGAATAGCGCTTGTAATCAGTGGCATAAAAAGGGATATTGTTTTTATACTTGCATGTGTGATTGGGTGCTGCTGGCGCTCTCGGTGCTTCTGCTTGTATCTCTTAATTTCTTAAATTGCCCGATTGTTATATTGTAGTTCATTTTCTAGCTTTCTGCAAGTCTATAAAAATTTTAACTTAATGCTAAAAGATCTAACAAAATCTTTCAGGGTTTCATTACCTTCATGCTGTTACATGTCTTCAGCTTTCTGACACCTAAAGCTTTGCCTGTACCAATTCTAATGAATTTGTCTGCGACAAATATTCAAACTGGACGATCGGAACAAGAGCTGAAGCTCACAGACTTCTGCCAATACAAATCAATAGAACATGAAAGCAAAAACCAGAAGAAGGTTACAAGCTGAACTGCATTGACAGCTGATGGACGGAGCTTTCCTGTGCTAGTCTGATTGAAGTTAAATTTGGCCTTTGCATAAGTTGAAAGAGAAAAAGGCTTAGAGTGGGCTTGTCTTTGGCTTTCATCTTCAGTAAATACCAGTCACCAGCGGTGCTTGGACTGGAATGTAACGGTGGTAGCTTCCGAGGAGCAAGAGAGGGGAAATGTTGTTTTATCAGAATATCATACTGCCTTCAATTTCTGTCAGACCATCTTCAGTTTTGACTGCTAGGGTAGTTACCGAGCCATGTTCGGAAAGAGTTTGTGACCCTTCGCACGTTTTCAGGGCTACACAGAAGCGTATTGCCACTATTTCCAATGGGGCTGTTCACAAACTCTTAATGAAATACATTAATGGTTTGCTGATACTAAACTGTGTGAGATTTTCTCTTTACCTGGCAGCAGTCAGCACCCACGCTGCTCTGCAGCTTGCAATAACTTAATTTCTAGCACAACCATAGAGCCTCAGTGGGTCTCAATTTGGTGAATTACTTGAAACCTGTGTTAATCTCATAAGGGAAATCATGAGAAAGTTTAAATGTTACAAATGCTGTGCAGAGCGGTGGTGTTACTGAATAGTTTGGATTAAAGCCGTGCTTGCCTGTGACCTTCTGGAAATGTCAAGGTGTAGTAAAGCAGCAAACATTGGGCTGTGTTTAATAAAAGTTCTTATTAAGTTCCCTCCTTGAAAGCAGGCTGTTTGAACATTAGCTGCTGTGGTGTTACTGAACAGCGTGTTGGGACGACGCGTTTGGTGTCTACATGCAATTTGAATGCAAGAGCGTTAATCTTCTTCTCTCAAAGTCCTTGTCTGCTTGTATCTGCAAAATGTTTCCCAGCTCTGTAACCCACCTGGCAGCCCCGTGTGCTGCAGAGACCTCCGACGACCTCCCACGTCCCAGCTGGCTCAAGGCCAACAGATGGCAGAGCTTCTTTCCACCGTGTTCCGGTCCCGCTTTGTCACTGTTGAGAGATTTGCCGTACCAACAGCTGCCACAGAGCTGGGCCCTTGTAGCTCTACCTGCTACTGGCCATCTGGGTGTGTGGCAAGGCTTCCTTGGAAGTGGTTTTGTCCTGCCCGACAGAGGTCTTGTTCTGCTCTTTGCCTTTGGGACAGGAGTGGAGCTCGGCACCTTAATAAAATATGAAGGGCAAGAGTGGGAATGTGATAACTGCATCTACTGAGGTGGAGGAGGGTTATATTTGCCTTACAGATTGTCTTAGAATCATAGAATCATCTAGGTTGGAAGGGACCTTTCAGATCATGGAGTCCAACCATCAACCTAACTCTGAAAGAAACACCACCAAACCATGTCCTCAGCACTACATCTACCTGTCTTTTAAATACCTCCAGGGACGGTGATTCCACCACTGCCCTGGGCAGCCTCTTCCAATGCTTGACAGCCCTTTTGAGGTAGAAATTTTTCCCAATATCTGGTCTAAACCTCCCCCTGGCAGGGAGGTTTTTCTTGTCATATGACAAAAGGAAAAGATGGGATAGGGGATTTCAAGCACATGTAAAATGCTCTTGGCATGGGTGGTGCTTGTAAAATAAGCGTCAACAAAATGCTGCTCTGTGCTTCTGCTGAACGCTTGGGTTCTGCAACAGTTTGCAGCTCTGTGTTGTGTTGCAGTTTTAAATTTCTTGATGGGGCCAACTGGGCTTTCAAAAGTGAAATCAAAATTACCAACAGAGGAAATGAAAGAGCAGAAATGATCCGATAAGTCATCTGTTTTGAAATGAACAGTGTTGTATGATCAATACTCATTTTGAGAACGCAGTTTGCTTTAGCCTCACTAGAGTCTTTTACTGGTGAACAACAAATGTTTGAATGTCAAGCCATCTGCATCCCCAGAGGTATTTCAGTAGCCTGACCTGGCAGGTCCCTGGAGGACTTTAGTATTTAGGAACATGCAGTTGTCCAGGAGCTGGTCCCAGCCACACAGCAAACCTCACGTGTGCCTTATGGAGGGGACACCAGGCCTCTGGAGCCTTGGGCTGAGGAACAGCATCGTTGGTGAAGGATTAGAGTTGATGCCAAGATCAGCTGTACCGGGGAAGCTGGACGGGACCTACAGAAAGCAGAGCGGTGCATTTCGAAATACTCAGTAGTCCTGTCATCTGCCTCCGAAGCTCAAGGGGACAGTAGGTGGAGTTGATTGAGGAGACAAATGATGTAGCAAATAAAGCATGGGTGTAAAGAGCACTGGAAAAGGCCCTAAATTTCTTGTAAAAGAGATGAAAGTTAACAACATACCTGAAATGCAAAGGAGGGAGGGATGAATGTAACCTCTTTTGCATTTCAGGTCTGTTTAAATCAAACCAACCAACCCTGCAGGTTTTCTGTTTGCCTTTTTTTTTTTTTTCTTTTTTTTTTTTTTTATTAATATATATATGGTGAAAATTAAATGGCGTTTTTGTCTGACCTGAACTGAGATTTGGTTTTACGCTTTCCGGACTGGTGATGGTTGTAGAAATGTTAGCTTTTCATCCTAAAACGGAAGGGAATATTCCTTCTGTGCTCTGAGATATTTTCACGGTTATATCCTTTTCTGCACAGCTTTGCCACAAACCCACAAAAAGCTCTCTTTTGAGGGCTTTTCCCTCCTTGTGATGTTGGCCCCGCTCCTAGTCCCACTTTCGCAGTTTAGCTGTGTGCTCCCATCGTTAGTGTCAGAGTTGGCCAGGGTTCCACAAGGTCTCTGGGCAGCACCTGATAGTGAAACACCCGTTGGCTGAAATAACAGTGGGTTCAGAATATTTGTGAGCATCAAAGGATGGCCAATACCTCCAAGCCCTTTGAGATGAAAGGCACGCTGATGCTCTGTGATCGTCTAATGGCTGTTCACACCTCTCTTCTCTTTCCCAGGCGTGGGGTTGCCAGGCTGCATGGTAGATGACAGAGGAGGGTTCCTTTCACTGCAAAGCATGTCCTTATCTTCTCTCTTGCATGGACCATACCTTATTTTCCCCTCATGGAAAGCAACACTTGAAAAATGTCTGTCCTTTTAACTGTATGTAGCCTTATGGCCAACATCGCATCTGTCTAAAATGAGAGCCAATGTTGGTTTTTTGGATCTAGTAAAACAGATTGAGGCCTGTTCAGTGCCTGGAAGTCAGAAGGAGGTTGTTGCTGGGTTCCCAAAGTATTGTGGGTGCTTTAGTCACTAATGCCGACATATTTTCTACCTCTTTAACTGGAATAACAGTCCCGAGAACTTAATGCAAACACCTGATCTTTTATGTTAACTCTTAAATAGATAATGGTGAGGTAGGAGGACAAGAGAGTTTAATTTGGTTTCTTTTAACTTATCCTAAGCTTAGCTGAAGTTGGTTCTATTGCTTGGTGGCGTCTCCCTGCTTTATAAGTGCTAGTATTTTGCCTGGATTGGCTGATGTTCTCCTGCTTGTGAAACAGGCACAGAGTAAAGATGAACCTGAAGATACTTGAGAGACAGTGCTAACTAGATCCTGCTGTTCAGGCTGTTCACAAGTGAAACCATTTCCCCCCCCCACCCTTGAAGGGAGGGCTAAGGAATAAAATGTTGTTTGGGAGCATAGGAAGTATTATTGGTTTCTCTTTCATCTTCCAGTGAGACTTCTGAGCCTGAGGATGCTCTCCTCTTCAGGGAGGTTGGGGCATGCTGCTTCACAGGGACGTCAGTGGAGGAAGGGCACCAGGTCCCTTGCAGGGTTGGAGCCCAAGAACCCTCTGCAGGGTATGACAAGTTGCAGAAGTTACACACAAGCAATTAGCTTAAGGGAAAAAAATCTCTGATCTCCGCCAAGATAATCTACTTAGCTGGTTAATAGGGGGCCTGCTGGTCTGCAGATGCTGAGTCATTTACTAATTGCCTCTCTTGCATCATTGCATTAAATCCTGGGTCTGATCTCTAGTCCTCTGCTATGCCACAGAGCAAGAGGAAACCATGTGCTGCCTCCCATCTGCTGGTCCACGTCGACCTTTGGATCCCGAGCTCTCTCTGGTGAAACAGGACTGGGAGTCCAGGAGCATCGCGTCCTCCAGCTCTGCTGGGCCCAGCTCAGCCTCCTGCCTGTGGAGAAACCCGCTGGGTGTCCATCCACACTGGGTGTCCACAGACTGGGCATGGAAAATAAACAAGGTCAGGCCGGGTCAACCTTTGCTGGAAATGCATCTCATCCTCTCTGTATTGTTAAAAAAAGAACGTTATACCAGTGATGAAAGAGATTTCTGGGAGCCCGGGGGTGTATTTGCAGTACAATGGACAGTCAAGCAAAAGCTGCAAAAAATTAAATGTTCATATCCTTTGAAGTCAGGCTAGGGTACTGTGATTCTGTTTTGATTCATGCCTGCTGGCAAAAATAAAGCAGGTTGTCGGTGAAGAAAGCCTTTTTTTAAACCTATTTATTACAGCTAAAATATTCAACCCACTGGTTGGTGTATTGGTGCTGGCAACTATTGCAAAATTAGTAATCCCTCAGAGCTGCCAGGAGACAAAATGAAGGGCCTGGGGTGAACTAAATCCCGCATTGCTTGTTACTCTTGGAGCAATGTTGCATCGTTCTGCAAAGGGCTGTAGAATCCTGGGTTTATAGAATGGTTCGGGTTGGAAGGGACCTTAAAGCCCACCCAGTGCCACCCCCTGCCCTGCGCAGGGACACCTCCCACCAGACCAGGTTGCTCCAAGCCCTGTCCAGCCTGGCCTTGAACCCCTCCAGGGATGGGGAAGCCACGGCTTCTCTGGGCAACCTGGGCCAGGGGCTCACCACCCTCACAGCAAAGAATTTCTTCCTGAGATCTGATCTGAATCTCCCCTCTTTTGGTTTGAAGCCATTACCCCTCATGCTATCACTACATGCCCTTGTGGAAGTCCCTCCAGAAGTCCCCTCTCCTTGTAGGCCCCCTTCAGACATGTATCTGATCAGCAGTGGGACTAATGACGCTCAGTGTCTTACGGCATCATGGCTTGTGGTTGAGTTGTGAAGTGTCTACTCGGACTTTCGCCCTGCAGATACTTTACAATAGCATAAACCTCATTCCTTTTGACCACTGGATGCAGACAGCTTCTTCCTTTAAAGGCTTAAGGGAAGAAGGGACATGATGGGTACGTGACAACAAGTGAGACACAACTGGTCCAAATAACCAGCAGTTTTGATCACTCCTCAATGGGCCCAGGTGACACATGCTGCCACGCAACACCCCTTCTTACCACTAGGTGCTGGAGAGCAGAGCCTGGGTGACAGACTGGGGGTCTGGTGTTATGCTGGGATGGAGAGTGCTCTCCGCTGGCTTGTGGTGCAGTTGGTGAGGGACAGATCAGGAAGTCTCCAAAATGCACAAGTATCCGTTCCTGGCTCTTGAGATGGGTCTGTGGCTTCTCCAAAGCTCGGTGTTGCTGCCTGTCTTGCCGGGGGGGGGGGGGTAAATGTTTTGCTGCATACATTTTTGGACCCGGATTGCAGTGATAAATGAGTTGGACTGCGCTTTGAAGAATATTCTCTATAGGAAAAAGAAAGTGAAGTCTATTTTAAACATATCTGAGGTACACAAGTAGGTAAGCCAATGAAGATACCCATGTGGCATCAAGTTTAGAGAAACTAGATTTATAGGGATGTCCTCTTCAAGGACTGCCTGAGATACAAATGCACCTGCTGCACGGCTGAAGGCTTTGTGAAGCACTGGACCCTTCACTGGCTTTATTAGAAGGTTCAATCTTCACAGCCGTGTTTTCAGCATTTTAAAGAAATAAATCGCAAACACCCTGAGCTTGCCGTTACCTCCTGTGAAACGGCTTTCTCTAAGAGGAGCAGGTGAGGAGCTGAATGTATAAACTTTGTGTGACCTGGTCTATCTGGCCCTGCATGAGTTGGGGTTTGTGCTAGGTGGCCTCCAGAGGTTCCTTCCAACCTCAATTATTCTGGCATTCTGTAAAATTACTCTATTTACTGGCAGAAGCACCTATTTCTAAAGCAGGATGGGGGCTGTATTTAATTTGCTTGAAGTCATTTGTTTGTTGTTTAAACTAGAGGTCCATACTTCGTTGTTACATTCCTTAATGTGCTTTCCATTTTGAGTGCTGCTAATAGAATGACAAGCTTTTTTGTCTCCTTGAAAACTTCCTGGGAACTCTACCTCCGGTTTCATAGACCACTGCCTGCGTCATCTGATACTTTTTTTGGGAGCATTACTGACGTTTGTCTGATAACCTCTTCCTAGCAGAAGTTTATCCTTGTACCCTGTATCAGACTACTCAGACCAAAACCTCACCATGTTCCGTCACCCCAAAATAATTATTTTCCGTAGGCTGAGGCGAAGGCACCCAGGGAAGCGCACAGAGCTGGTGCCTCGCTGGCTGTTTTGTTGGTGAATGGTTCTCCCTCTGCTCTGGCCGTTTTCGTGATGCTAAACATAGCATCTCACCGGGGCACATACATAACTTCTCACCTTTCCTCGCTCACAGTCTCCGTGTCTTCTACAGGGATTTCAGTGTAAACATTCGCAACCAAGAGTGCGTGGATGCAGTGATGTGACAGCCAAGTGGTTAATTATAAATGAAAGAAAAACCCCTTTAAGCTGTGCCAGTCCATTCAAGTGATCCAGATTTGTCTGATAGCCTGTGCCATCATGCTTCAGTTAACTCTGTCACAGTGGATTTTCCCTGGTTTGCAATCCTCCCCAACGTTCAACTCTCGTTCATTGTTTTTGACACCGAATTCTGTTGTAAACTTTTGAAGTGGTCAGAAATGATGAGCTTAAAAAAAAATAAAAAAAAAATTATTTTTTTTTATTCGTTCTGCTAGGTCTTTGAGGCAAAACCATGTGTGGTATTGATGGAGAATTTATTTGGAATATGAAAAGGGTTTCCACTGGCCATCCAAACAGTAAATGGCGTGTAATTGTAATGAGTGGTGATATACTGTAATTAGATAGCAGTGCTATAAAATTGTTTAAAAATCAACAGATGTGAAAGGGATGGGTGCTATTTTTAGACTAGGACTCTAGAAGAGAGAAGAACGAAATTCCAAACCAGATTTTTCCTGATTTGTAGACACATGGGAGAATCCACAGACCAGGGAGCATCTCTCCTGAGATAGGACCGACTGTCTAGAGGAAAATCTGTGGCAGCCGGTGCCCGTATCCCTGTAGCCGGGGAGCAGCCACAGCTCTGAAGCGCAGCCAGGAGGTTTACAGGACTAATTGGGCACTTTGAGTGCAGGGCTGAACGAAATTGTGCTGGTTTTCACCTCCTTAAGACCATCCCTAGCCTGCCCTCTCGACAAATGTCTTTGTGCTCCGGTCTCCGGCATCTCCTTGGGCGCTGCCTGCTGCAGCAGGAGAGACGGAGGCTGCTGGTTGTATTACAGCTCCGTAAATCACTCCGGTGGCCAGCGTTTTTATGTCTGTGATTTAACTCGAGAGGAAACTGCTGCTGAGGACATGACAAAGGATGGAGCAACACGGAGGGCTCATACTGAGAAGCACCAAGGACTTACATCCTCTTTAAGCTATTTGATTTTTTTTTTTTTTTTTAATAGCGTAAGGGCGGATGCTGGCATGTAAACACATAGTCCTGAGCCCTGGGTCCTCGAGGACGCTGTGGGGATGCCGTGGGGATGGATGCGACCCTGAGTGGAGCAGGGAGGAGCGAACTTGCCTAGCCCTGCGGCATCAAACGCAGCAAAGCAGGAGCTTTTGCGCCTCTGGTGCTAACGGGAGTGTAGGATTCAGCCTTTTTACCTGCCTCAGGAAAGCCCTTGCCTCGCAGGGGAGTCAATGGGCTCGTAAGGTGGACTGGAGCTGCGCGACCCAGGTCTGCAAACCCTCCTCGCCCTCTGTAATTCTCACTGTAGCTGGCGCTCATCCTGACTTCTCTGAGCTTTTTGCCTGAGGACCGGTTTGGAGGCAGAGATTTGTTGCTGTCGTCACTTTTAATAGCTTAAAAATACAAAGACTAATTTTTTCACATATTTTAATTTGTTAATCTTTTGTTATGCTAGAGCAAGAAACCCCTGGGGGTATAATTGGAGAAGATACCAATTGCAGGGCGCGCTCATACTAGTAGCCTCTTCCCATAGGTACAATACGTTATCACAGTGCGTTTAAGACATTATTTTAATTGGTCTGACGCAGACTTTCCCAAGATGAATGATTTGTCTTCATTTTATTACTTTGTTTCTACTTCATTACTTCATTTGTTACCTGTCATAAAAGTGGAGACGAGAAGGCCGGTGTCGGTATTGAGGATGCGGAGGACCTAGTGTCTTTAGTAAATCATTCTGATGGCAGAGAACGTTTTTACGTCTGTGATTTGAGCTGTGGAGGAAATTGCTGCTCAGCTTCTGATGAAACAGAACGTAGTGTGATAAAAGAGCAGGAAGGCCCAGTCTGAATAACGGGGACAGAAGTTGTGGTACGTCAGTGGCTGTGACTTGTGGGAATGTAGGAGAGAAAAAATAAAACTTGCAACTTGTTCCTCCACTTTTTCGCTTAGTATGAGCTCATGTGCCCTAGGCAATGACAAATAATAAAAATAACAGTGAAGCAAGAAATACTCCGCAACGAACTGCATCTTTTTTAATTCTTTTTTTTTTTCCCTTTTCTTTCCCCATCTTGCTAAGAAAAGAGTACCGGTAAAGCATTGCTTTTCTTTCCAGTGTCACTCAAAGCATTTAAGATTCACTGGAGTTCATTGGCCCTTCTTTCTGCATTATATAGCTTGAACAGTTCCTGAGAGCAGTTACTATCTAAAATGAACATTTTATTGTTGGGCAGGCAAGGTCTTCAAAGGCATGGCAGAAAGTAGTAGGTGCTATAGATCTCTTGCTTGTGTTATGTGTCTTCCTGATGTATGTTGACCAACCTACTAGACCTTCTTTCTCCTGCCATTCAAAGTCACATCTAGCATCCTCAAGGACTATGTTTTTGCTCACGTTAGGTGTATGGACACTGGAAGGAGGGGGAATGGGTTGGATCCTCCTCCAACTGGTGGCAGCACAGGAGTGCTGGTAGCATTCCAGTTGGAAAGGTTCCTGGATGAGCGATGTCGGTCTGCAAAGTTTGCTCTTGTGTTCTTTCTTTCATTTTTTTCTGCTGTTCTTTCTTCCTTTCTAAAAAGCTGACAAAATCGATGATGTTCTGATTCCCTACAAGTTTGCTGTATGAATTTATTTTGCAAACTAAAATACGAAATCAATCCCAACCGTTCTATCATACCATTTGGGTACAAGCACCTACAAACCTGCATTGACTTACACTGCAGTAAGCTATTTTTTCTGTGAGCATATCGATAGTGACCTTCTGTGCCATTGTCCATCTCATTCACTGTGACAGGACTATGATCATTCCCTGTTCAGCCAAAGGCCCGGCTATTGGTAGTCATTAACATACTTGAATTATATTTTATTTTATTTTATTTTATTTACGTGCCATGTAGCAAACTACCTCCAGAACAGAAGCCGGGCTAGTTTTCCTGTGGGGAGTAGTCCTGGTAGGTCTCCTCTGAAGTGCTACTCTTCACTGAACTCCAGCTCCCCAGGGTGATGTCTGCAGGACTGGCAGAGAGGGTTCACACCTACATGGGGAAAAGGGAGACCTGCTGTAGAGGAAAAGATGGTTCTTCTCTTAGGATTCTGTGAGCTGTTCCCTCCTGCCAAGAAATGCCATTTTGGGGAGGTGAAGAGTGGCTTAATTTCAACTCGGACATCATGGGTGAAACTTTAGACAGAAGTGCTAAAGGGGGACTTCACAGCAGGGAAACAAATTTTGCTTGCAAATGCAAAGGGGCTAAACAGCGCGTACATATCTTAGGGCATAATTCCTCCGTCAGCAGCAGGATAGCTGCCTACGCCCCAGCTGTAGGAGATCAAGCCGGACAAACAGAGAAGAGCTGGTCTGCACAGACCTGGAGGCCGTGTCCTTTCTCTGCCAGCGGTTAGAGCCCTGTGGCTGCTCCTCAGCTGTAGCTCCACATCTGTCCTCCACGTGTTGGCCCTTGGCACTTGCCTGGGCTCCGCACCATAAGGTGCGCTGTGCGACTGTAGCTACAGCTCCCATTTCCCGCTGTGCCTGGCTCATCTGCTGTTGAATTCAGCCTTTGAAATTGTTCAGCCAAACATCCCGTTGGCTTTTGAGTAAGTGGGTGGCATCGCTTTTCACGCGGGTCTTCCTGCATGTGCTGTCTGTTGCCGTCGGTGAAGCCTTGTGCCAGCCCTTATTTTATTGCCGAGGTGGCTCAGCAAGACCCAGGCTCCATATATTTGCTTGAAATCCCTCTGCTGCTTGGAGCCAGAGAAAGGCAGGCGGTGGGGCTTTGCTGGGTGTCATTTACGTGGCCAGGCTGAGGCAGGGTAATTCCTGCCCCCAGGCAGCTGTGACATTTTAGGCTTATCCACCCCTTGTCAAAGAGGGTGTTTTGTATGTGCATGTGTGTAATGTGATGCTTTATCTCTGTGTGCACACAGAAGGGTTCGTTCGTTTTTTTTTCCCCTTCCAGTTTTATGGCACCCTGTAGGTTGTATGACATTTCAGTGGCTCTTCAAGAACTTAAAAATGTTGCGTATTTTCCTGAAAACCCACCCTCTGATTCTTGCTGTTCTCATGGGAAACGGGATCATGACAGCATTCCAGAGGCTCTCATTATATTGTGCAGCCGTTTTCTAATTCCTGCTCGAGCTGTAATTGTGCCATTTCTTTTTCCTGAGAGCACTTTTGGCGCCGCTTACTGAAGGTGAACTTACGAATATGTAATGTCTTGGAAAAAAAAAAATAAAAAATCTGCCATTTACTGTATAGCAAATGCCTTGCTCACAAGCATCTTGAAGCTTAGCGTGCGGATGCCATCGCATGACTGAAGGCCTTAGCTCGCTGACCTTTAGCATCCCCCTAAAAATAGATGCCTTTCAACGTTGGCTCTCTTTCAGCGGCAGGTGGGGATGTGCGATGGGTCTTCGTTACCTCTGGCGCTTTCTCAGCAAAACACGTGAAAAGCAGCCAGGTTTGCACTGTCTATTGCACAGCGATATCCTGCATTTCTCGGCGGAAAGGCTTCCCGTTACCTTATGTTTTTAAATATCTTTAAATAAAAGAAATATTGAACGCAAAGATCAATGCCTAGACAGTTTAAAGATACACACCGTCTTTTGATGCCAGTTAATCTAAGTTTGAATTGATTGAGCCTAATATTAACAAGAGCAGTTTGGAACTAATATTTTATAATCATCAGGGCTTATGGAAAGTAATGACAGGACTGAGAGCCCTCGTTTTGAATTAAGGTATGGATTAATTAATTAATTGACTGAAGTACAAGTTCAATCTGATGGAACTTGCACCGGAATTTCTTTTCTATTCTTTAGCTTGTACCTAACAGCTCTTAAAAGAAACCGATAAATGTGTGAGACTTGTTTTTATATCTAATGATAAAAATGTATGTAGTTCTTTTTATGGCCATGTTTGGGGGGAGGGAAAAAAAAATCCAACAGAACAGCAGGAGTGCTATACTTGAAAAATGAAATAGACCTTCTGTTTTTAATTGTTGTGTAAACAGTGTATCAACAGCGATGAGATAATTGGAAAGTGGGAGCTGTGATTGATGTTTTGGTGTAAGTGGAAAATTCATTCCAAACCAATGTAATCGCTTTTAATTCTTACTGAAAATGGCATTCTCCTCTTGTGCCTCCCTTTTGTCAGGTTTCAAGGCTTGGACAGCATTAGGGCTATGGGGGCTTGGTCTTTAAAGGTCCCTTCCAACCCAAACTCTTCTATAGTTCTATGACTATCCCCATGTTACATTTTAAACTTGATACAAGTCTTATGATAATTTCAGATATTACAAGAAAAGCATTTGCAATAAAGATTTATTGTGAGGCTGAGCGCTCTAATTGCTGTTGCTGAGCACGTAACTGAGATATGCTTAGTATTATTCCAATTAATGCATGTAGTATAAAAAATAAAATAAAATTAAAAAAAAAAAGGCAAACAAAAAAATACCAAATGAGAACAAAAATATAGGAAAATATACTTAAGTGTCACTGCAGGATTGTCTGTGTTTATCAATCTTGTTGGGGAATTTTGGAGAGCACTGTTACACTGGGATTTAGAGTCCTCGGCTGCTGTTCACATTCTGTCTCAGCAGCTGGGGTTACTGTAATTGCAATTTCCATATTGTGTCTATCCAGACTCAATTAGAAGTGTTTTGTTGCACAGTGAAATATGAATAATTTTCTGTTTCTTAATGGTGCATACAGGAGTGGGCAGGTCTAGAGTGGGCTAGTTAAGAATGAAGCATCCTACTGGTTTTGATGCAAGGAGCTTCCTTCGGTCTATCTGTCTGTATATCGCGTAGAGTAAAATATAGTCGGGTTGCAAAATATCGCATAAGTCCTGCTAGATTCTATCAAGCCACCTGCTCCAGTGGGATGTCTTCTGCAGCACTGGGGCCATGCTCAATGGCATCGTGGCTGGCAATAATCAGCTCGGGGGTTTGGGGTTTTATCTCAAGTATGTGCCATGTAGCGAAATGTGTTATTGTATTTCTTTATGCTCTAACATTGCATTTCTCTTCAAGCTCTAGTGAAATATGTTTCTTTTTCTTTACAGATCTGTCATTGCCATTTAGGTTTTCTGGGTTTTATTTGCACAGGGGAGATCCATGAAAGTCACTGGCGGTACCATTTATATCTCTAATTCAGAAATTACAGTACAGGTACACCCTGTGCTTTCATCAGCAACGTAGGTCAGAGAGGAGGATGTTGCCATTGTTATCTTTCAGTCCTTAATTACAATAGCACCCATTTAATGTAATTTTCTCTCCCCCTTTATTGTTGTATTGGCCTGATTCAGTTGCTTTTTGTGCACAGCCTTATTGATTAGGTGGGACCACTGTCTGCCTGACTGGAGGATCAATCTAATTAGAAGTTAAAGAGCAAATACCTGAGAAACTACTGATAACCCTTCTGCTAGTGATACTCTACGGTGTTCTCTTTGTATTACGTGGATTTCTGAGCACGACACCCTGAAACAGTGGTTTTCCAGTAGGAGCGCTGGAATCAAACTTTGTTCTTGATTGTGATACACTGACGCATGAAAATGAGACGAGGAAACACCAAATAAATTCAAAGTGATAAATCACAGTAAAAAAAGAAATCCTAGTGCAAAATCCCTGAGTGTCCTGACACAAAATTAACCCTTCTCATGACGTTTGTTTTCACGTTATTCTTTCAGCCTCATTTTAGAAGTATTTCGACTTTGCTATTGCTACTTTTTTGCAGATGGTTATTTTCTGTAAGAAAAAGAAATTTCTGACATTTCATAAAAATGCCTAAAATAATCAAGTTGGAAATACAGATCACAGTCAGCTGATGTCCTTCCTGAATGACCAGCATCTAATGCAGTCTGCTTTTTATCCTGTGCAAGTCAGTGAGGCACAGAAAGAAGCAGATGTCGTTAGACTGACTGTGTAATAACAAATTCATGCAATTATATCATGCTGTGTTCACATTTCACTTTTTTCCAGAATCAGGTCAGTTTTGCATAACATTTTTTATATTGCCAAAACTCCTTGTGCATCTTTTAGCTTTTTTTTTTCATTCTCCTTGGCAATACCACTTTAGAGTAAACTTGGCGAAGAGCTGAAACCAGATTAGACATGCGAATAGGGAAGGCAGATTTGTAAAGAACTTTTTAATTATAAAAAAAAAAATAAATTGTGGCATGTTGGTTGTTCTGAAGTGCCTTCTGTTCAGAACCCTTTTTGTTTTGTAATATCGGTTGGTGGTTTGACATCTTTAAAATAGACGCCCATGCTGAAGTATTTCCCTCAGGCAGAACAAGAGCCAAGAGCCACACCGTAGAGCGATGAAGTGCGTCTCCTAGCCAAGCAGCTCCTATCCATCCCGCCGGAGTTCTAACTTTTAATTGTATGCATTTTCTGTCAAGGTGCAGTTCTCTTGTTTGTTATGTCCTCCAGGTAACATAACAGAGAAAATCTGTGCCCCGCGTAAAATAGTTTGACACGTTCGTTATCCCTTCTTCCCCATTGCAGTCCGGGTGGATGATTTAGCAGAGCTGAGCTGGTGGGCTTTTATCTTGTAGGTGCTTTGGGTTTATGATGGAAAACTGTGCTTGTTGGATGATTTCTTCCCACTGGAAAGAGTGAGCATTAAAAGAGCGTTTCAAAACTTGTGTACGTAGCAAGTGACAGTTACCTCCACGTATGTGTGCTTGTGCTTCACCTTGGCCAGCCTTTGTTAGTCAAGAAGCGGTGGAAGGATCCAGAAAGAGCTTTCCTGACATGTTGCTGGTTTCCTTAGCTAATCTCAGTTTAGTGACACTCCCCGCTCTAATGGAATGATTGCTTTTCTGCTTCCAAGTCTTAAAATAACCTCTACTGTTGCTAGAAGAGGTTTAATAAATAGAAATAAATTAATATGTAGCATTTATTAGCGCAAGATGTGGATAGCTTCTGGCTAGTAAAACTGCTTTGTCAGGGAGAACATGAAAACGGAGCAGAATCAATCAGCAGGAAAAGCCTTAACTTTGCTGCTGGGCAATGAAGGAGGTGGACCCCAAAGAACGCCGGCTGTGTGGTCCCCGCCAGGTTCAGCCCTGGGTGCTGCTGGCTGGTCTGGGTGACGTTGAGAGCAGTCACCGCGTCCGTGCCAGTGAGCGTGTCTGCCCTGGGGAACCTTGTCAGACGCAGTTTTTCTACCAAAAATTATTTCCCCCACCATCACTCTGGGGGAACTACCTCCAGAGATAAAAGGTTTGATGATGTCTTCCTGGCCCACCCGGGTAAATGGCTTCTGGGCTAATGCAGCTGAGGAGAACAGTCATGATATTTGGGTTTGTTCTGTGAGCATTTGATGGCTTTTTAGGTATTAGTTTGAAATTTCGTAAGCTGATTTCCTCCTGAAATAGGCCAATTACGAGGAGGGCTGGGGCAGGACAGCACCCATCTCCGATGTTCGCACAGGTCAGTCTACTGTTATTTTATGGTGACTCGCACTTAGGTTTCTCCATTGTCCTTCATGCAGAAACCCAAGGTAGCTTGAAAATTAGTTCTGTATCGCATGAAATTCCTAATAGTGTGATTTAAAAAAGTCTTTACTCAAACAAATAACCTTTATGTCTGAATTTAGCACTCCCAATTGTTCCATGGTTTAATTGTCAGTGTGTTTCTAAGCCAGAGAGAAAAATGACTTGATGCTTTCAGTGTTGCAATTTTGGGTGGCGTGATTTAGAGATACATAAGGCTCCATCAGTACCTGGAAGTTCAAGGGCAAGACGCAGCCACTCTTGTATCATTCATTTGCTTTTTTTCTAATATGTGTACAATTGGTTGCATTTTCCTTAATGTTTTCAAGAGAGATTTTCATGTGTAGGTGAGAGACATTCAAGTGGATATATTTGTCTACCTACTCTGTATTAGACTGTAATTATTAGAAGGCAGAATGACATGTGAAAATTGCATGGGGACAGCTGAAATGTCAGTAAATCTAGATTACACCTTGCTCTCCTCTTCAGCAGGGGCTTAACTCAGTTATTTTTTAAATAAGGTGTCAATGTACGTAGCTATTTAGCAATATATTTGTGGAATAGAAGAGGGTGGGAATCATGAGGTATGTCCTAACTTTGCGCCTCTGAAACACAAATCTGGTTTTTCATGGCAGCCCCAGTGCAAACCTTGTGTTACAAGTTTCCATTTAGAAGGCTAGATAAAAACACAGATGCTTTTCTTTTTTATGTATATTTTTGTACAGGACTTCAAAAATGTACATCAACTTACTCAATATTTGAATTAAGAATAAAGTGCTTTGTTTTATTTTTTCACCTTAACATCTTTCATCATTACACGTTCCATAGGTGATCAGAGCAAAGGGGCGATTGCCATGGATGAGCAATCTTGCATAATAATGCGAGAAGATGTCACAGAAACTGAATATGGATACACCTGAGGAAGACAATGTTTTTTACTGAACTGACATGGAGAATTTACAGAACATCTCAGGGTCACAGAGTATTGCAAACAATGAAATGCATGTCTACGCACAGAAATGATTATCTGCATGGGAGAGCACAACGGGGGAAGGAAATATTCCCTTTGCGTAACTGCAGAGCTGCCAGAGTTTTAGTTTCAGAAGTTTTGTCCTAGCCCCTGATAAATAGCTTCTATCAAAAGCATTCATGCCTGCAGAGAAAAAAGCTGAAGAACCAGACGACTTTTACTTTTATTGTTTTATTTTTTTATTTTTTTTGCTGTTCCTATTTAAAGGTTTTCCGTAACTGAGAGCAAGGGTAACATGTGAGGTCAGACAAACTTAAATTAAGCTCCTCTCTGATTTTTTCTGCAGAAATAGTTTCACAGTGTCTCAGCGGCACAGTAGGTAGTCTCCAACTCTTCAGCATTTGAGCTGCGGCAAGGCAGGGAAAGCGAAGGAGATGTTTTAGACAGAAGAATTTTATTTCTTTTCAGGAGTTGGTTTTTTGGGTTTTTTTTGAGGACTTTTGTCATTGGTCTGGTTTTTAGAGTTTAGGGATAGGCTGGTTTGCCAGGGCTGAGGTAGTGGAAGAGAGCAGAACTGATACCAGATGTGTCCCTGTGCGATGGTGGCCTCCTGATGGCTTCTCCTGAGCATCCCTGCTCACGTTCCAGGGCAGCGTCACGGGGGCAGTTCTGACTCCTAAAGATGCTGCACCAATTTTGCCCCTGGCAGGAGCTGCTTTGATGGGCAGCATGTGTAAATTTGTAATTTCATCTCAAGATGTCAGGGCTTTAGTAGTTTGTTAGATTAAAGAAATACTGATTATTTCAGTTGTCCTACGGATCCTGCTTTTCTTTTGATTAGATGCTAATTGAACACACTGTAAAGCTGAAAAGCTTCTGGGATTCTGGGAACAGTGGGAGATGTTTAACAGAGCAAGACTTTTGAGTTGAGTGGGATGCACCCAAAAGCTCTGGTGTACGGGGGTCCTCAGGATAAAAGCAGTTGTGCATTTCCAGCAGGAGAGGAACGTGAAGTAGCAGCTGTTGTGTCTACCATACCTTTTTTCCAAAACCTGTCCCAGAAGAGGCATTTTTTCTTCCAGGAGACCACTCTGGGGATATATGCGACTGCGGGTGATGCTTTTGAACGCTTTATAAATATGCATCTTAGTCTGTTACTTTTGTTAGCGAGAGCATGGCTGTGTGCTGTTTGTGTAGATGTTACCTTGAAGTTAAGATCTCCAGCTCCTGGGTTTCCAGCTGGCTACATGTGTGTGATGAAGAGCAAAGGAGAGAGAGTACAGCGTTGCTGCTTACTTCTGCCGGTGAGGGAAAAAGGGAATTTTTCACTAATTGTCTGTAACTGCCTGAAAGTTGATGCTGTGAAGTATGTCTAGGTATGTCTGGTGCCTTTCCATCACTCTGCTTTTGTCAGAGCAATTTGGAAGTAGGTGAAGGGAAAAAACTGCAGGCTACAACACGTTGACACGAAAATATATCATCCAATGAACAGCTTCATTTCCTAAATTGACTTTTTAAATGGGAAGACACAACGATACGTACGGAGCTCAACAGCGCAGTTCCTCTTGATGGTAGAATTCAGTAAGCCCATCCCTGGCTGTAGATCTTGCGGAAAATATGTTTGCAAAGGGTTCACAGAGGCATGAAAAAACTGTGCTGGGTTGTCTGAGAAAGAGAAAGAAGCCGAATACGCGGCTGGCAGGACGTTAGTGGGAGGGGTTCCTGGGGCATTGCAAAGCTCGTGGTGGAGCTTCCTGCGCTCCTGTGGGAGGGAATCATGACAAATATTTTCTGTTAGGAAAGTGGAAGTAATGACATATGTCGTGTGTGTACTTTTTGTCTGAGATGTGCATGACTGTAAAGAAACAGATGGCTCCTTTAATTCCAATCATGGGCATGTGGCTCCTCTGTTTATGAGGTTTTTCCTCCTGTACAGATATTTTTTTTTTTTATAAATTCTTTTTAAGAGGGAAGTAAGTGAAATTGCCTTACATCAACTCATTAAAAATTACCAGAAACAATAAAGATTATTAGGAAGCCTGTGTCCAGTGAACTACAAATACGTTGCCTGGAGCAGCCTGAAAAAAAAAAACCAAACCAAACCAAACCCACAAACAAAATGTAAATGCTGATTCCCAGAAGGATGTTTTTTATCCTTGCATTCGTAGCGGGAGTGAAGGCAGCCCGGGCAGCTCTCCATCACATCCTGCTGGGGTTCCTCTCCCATCGGCACGTACTGAGCTCGCACGCACCATTGCGGGGTGCCATCCTGCACCCTCTGACACATGCTGGCACCCAGATGTTTGCAGGACAGGAGAGCAGGAGAATTGGGCCTGCCCGGCTTAAACGTTAGTCACGTTTCTTGGGGTTTCCTACTCCGAAATTTTCCAGTTGCTGCTTGAATGCATTCCCGAGTGTTTATTTTTGGACACAAGGTTTGGACTGCAAGTTGGTCTGGGATAATATTGTTTTCCCATGCAGTGAGTCTGCCCAGGAGCGATTAAATGGAGAGAAGGTGGAAGTCCATAGGTCAAGGTAGGAGACATGGTGCCTTTTCTTCTCCTCTTTCTACGCTGGGGAATTAAAACCCCCGAGACCTGGGTGATTGGGTTCTGCCAGGCTGTTTGCTTTGGTCCTGTTTTCCTTTGGCTTGTGCCTGCAGGGCTCTGCCTGCATCTCTCCTGACACCCCGGTTATTTATTTCCCTAATGCCTAGCTACCACAAGTGATGTGCTGGCACCAGTCCTGCCTGGGGGTCACCTCGGCCCTTTTTTTTTTTGCACCCCATAATGGTGTGCTGTAACATTAAAATATTCCTTCTGTCAGCCCTTTAGCAGCTCTATGGCTTTGAAACAATAGCTTGATACAGAGACCATTAAAAACCTGGTAATTACAGGCCTTTATTTCACTTTTTAAACATACCATAAATAGGTTTATTCTTTTGCTTTTAGTACTTCTCCGTTGAAGAGAAGCCTTGGTTCAAACCGAATGTGTTTCCTTGTTGTTCTAATGAATGTAATGCTGTAATCCAGCCTTTTCTGAGTCTAACGACCCTCCATCCGTAACGTGCGATTCAGAGCAGCGCTGATTTCTTCAGTCTCACTGAAAAGTAAGGCAGATTGGAGGACGTGCCTACAGCTAGAAACACAATGTTGCCACGTTGCTTTAAGCCGCCTTCGGACAAAATGAAGATATATCCTCTTTACAATGAGAATATTTGAATAGATCCTAGCTTTTAATGCACAGGCTTGCTGACCTGCTGGTGATTTTGAAGGTATGGTTGTATTGCATGGGGTCTGCTGGTGTTTTGAACGCTCTGTTCCATTTTTCCAAGAGTCTCCTTCACCCTCAGGGATGGCGTAGGTGAGGAAAATTCCTCTTAGAGTCGGAAATTGAATGCTTTTCTGTACAGTAGTTTGCAGACTGATTGGCTTCTCCCTAACCTGTTTTTATAAAAACATCCTAACTGCTATCAGTTCTTCACCATCACAAATTTTAGCCTTATACTTAATTATGCTGGCGCTTTCTAAACACTGTGGCAAGTGATGATGGTATTGAAATGAAGGGTGTTAAAAATGGAGAGAGGAAGGTGGGAAGAGGCAATTGTCCCTTTAAATTGTTCAGTTAAGTGAACTTCTTCCCCATTGGAATTTTGCAGGTAGAGTTCAGTGTTCAATGGCATGGGGGAGAGGGAAAGAATATGTAATGGGGAGCTGAAATGTTTGGGAGCCACTGTTACGGGTTTATTCCGCTTCCTTGAAGATGAAATAGGACAGACGCACAAAGCAAAAAATAGCAGTGATGAAAATGCACATTCTCGCCAGCAGGCTGATTCCTGCAGTAGTGCTCCTGGAAAACGAAGGGCACAGCAAACGGGTTGTATCCATCACCTTGGTGCATGGTTAAATACTTCTTTGGGGCTCCTCAGACATTGCTGGAGGTAACTCATGGGTCAAGTTCAAAGCCTGGAGCCCTAAAATACCCCTGACTCTTATTTTGCATGCTCATTTCCAAATTACTCCAGAGAACTGGGCCATTTCTTCATTTATTTCACTGAAATACGGCCAAAGGTGGCTTCAGAGCTTGCATCTGGTGCTGTGAATTTGTGTCTGGTGCAAGACTACAGCAAACATTTGATAGTCTCCCAGATGATGCAGCTTAATTGTAAGGAGTAATTTTGAGAGTATTATCCGGAGATGCTTGTGAAGCTTTGGGGCCTTTGCTGCTTTTGATCTGTAGTGCTGCCTGTGCTGAGCTCAAGAATAGAAAGCTCTCGAAAGTAGCTGAGGATTTTTCTGGTTGAGAATTTCCTTGCGCTGTTCCCGGCTGTCGCCACCACCTTAGTTTTTTCCGATGTTCACCTGGAGACCCCAAAGCATCAGAAAAACTTGTCCAGAGTTGAAAGTTGAAAAAAAAAAACTTTTGGACTGGCATGTGCTGGGAAAAGGATTGATGAGGGAGAAAAGCTGAAGAAAACCTCCAAGAAATCACAGGTGAACAAGGAAAGATTATGAACTTGAAAAACCTTGAATAATTGTCCATCCACCCATGTGTTTATGGGCCTGTTACAGAGAATTTGGGCTCAAGAAAAAGACGGTTCGAAGGGCTTGGGAGTCATCCAAGCATCCCTTAGTTGAAAATAGCTGGCGGAGGGGATATATGGAAGGGCAGTGTTGTAGAAGGCTGCTGGTCCCTGTTCCCAGGCGACAGCATGGAGCTGGTGCTGTAGCACTGGGCTAACCCTTGTTCTGAAACTGTTCCACCACTCCTACATGAAATGCCATCTTGCCATCTCAATGGCTCCTTTGAGACAATTTATCTGAATTTTATTAAACCTGTTCCATTAGATTATAAAGATTCCATTAAGATTATAAAGGCAGTGTTATAATACAGGTGGTTGGGAGGAGCAAAGGCGCAGGAGTTTTCCACCTTTGCCGTCACAGAAAAGCTTGTGGCTTTGGCACGGTGGCCTGTGACGGAGCAGGGGGAGGCAAGGTCCACCTTCTGTGTGCAGCAGCACGGGGAGGGAAGGCTGGCAAGACACAACCAGAGGATGCATGACAACAAGCATAGTGAAAAAACGCCCAAAGGTTTCACAAAATATCTGCCAGCATTGGACTACGTGTTTTGGGATCCTTGGTGAAGGGGATGTGAAACTTTAAAGAATTTCTCAATGGGATGATGGTAAAAGGGATGTGAGCCACTCAGACCCCCTGTGCAGGTGCCTCTGGGGAAGTATGTAAATACTCTCTGAAACTGCACTGCATCACTTTATTCTCTTGTTATATAGTAGTTACTAAAGAAAGTATTAACTGTTCACATGACGGTAGCAAAATAAGAAAGATACTAATTATTTAGCAGGTTACTCAGGAAGCCTTCTAAAAGGGAACCAAGAAAGAACTTTAGAAGTGTTTTCAGAAATAAAGATACCAGGTGAAATTCTCCTTAGTTGTCTCTGAGCAGTCCTGCTGAAACCCAATCACTTTCTATGGATACATGGCAGCATCTATCTTGGGTAGTGAAGGAAAGCAGGGATGAGCCCGAG
Organism: Chroicocephalus ridibundus; assembly: GCF_963924245.1. NCBI lineage: Eukaryota > Metazoa > Chordata > Aves > Charadriiformes > Laridae > Chroicocephalus > Chroicocephalus ridibundus. Next base: position 20,634,671 of record NC_086292.1, read on the forward strand.
GTGCAGCCCTTCTGTAGGTGACAGGGGTTGTCCAGCCCACAGGGGCGATACAGGATGTTCTGTCACTTTTAGCTAAAGTGATTTTCCTGTAGTTCAAGTGAGGGGCGTGAATTTTGGGGGCAGAAAAGTTCTGGTTCTACTCACAAATTCCTCTGTGCATGCCAGCTGCTTCTCCCAGCATTGGTGCCTTAGTTACAGGAGATGTAGTGCTTTGAAATTGAAATAAATAAACAAAATCTTTTTAAAAAACTTTTTCATCTAATGTGAACTCTTGAGTTCATTCATAGGGAGGTATGTAATGAGGGCACCGGCCTGTGCAAGCCTGCAGTGTTGTCAACGCAGTTACAACATTATTCAATGTTGAGTGTGGACCTGAGTTCGAATAAACAGGTTTTTGTTTAGGAAACAGCTGATATGCACATAGATTTCTCTTTTTTTTGTTATTCTTAGGCAGTTCCTTTGACTATGTAGTAGCGGGTCAAAAGTCTGCTGCACTTCTCTTTCCCTTGTGTTAGGTCAATAACAGCACTTTGTTTTTTAAGTATGCTAAGAGAATGCAAGCTGCTTTGTGTTAAGCTATTTAATTTCTCTGATGGAGGCCTCAGAATTAGTCTTGCTCCAGGATTTTGTGCTTTGTGGGTTGATCTAGTCCAAGGGCCGGGCTTAATTATTCCAAGCTTAATGACTGGAACATCTGTAAAGGTCACCGCTTAAAGGTTAAACGCAGCCTTGATTGTCTTTGTACCTTCTCTTGGTGTCCTTTTTATTTTTTTAAACACAGAAAGCTTTTTCTCCCTACCTCTGGGCAACAGCCCTCTCTCCACAGTTGGTTTTTAGACTGACAGACAGCTGGGGCTGCACACCAAGGTCACGGGTTGGTTCTTATTATTTCGACTGTGGCCCACCCATAATTAGTCTTTTTTATTATTTTTTTTTTCCTGTACTCATAAACCATCTTTTCCACCAAATATAGGAGGAACTTTATCAATTTTATCTGTAAACTTAGCTCGTGCATGACTGTCTTCGCAGTACTGTCTGTATTGTTGTAGCATTTCCCTCCTTATCTAATGAAATAGCCCTTTTCCGGCTGAAAAGAGAGCCTCAAAATGTTATAATATTCTTGTGGGGGAATGGATTTTGAGGCCTGAGCAAAGCAAGGTTTTCCATTTTGCTGTTTCTCTGAAGTTTTGCCGCGACAGAAGAGGCATTTGGCACAGCAGGTCATCTCTGATGGTGTCTGAAAACAAGGCTGCGGTCGTAGGAATATAGATGGTAGCTGCTCTAATGAGTGCAGCTTACATCCAATTGCTTTAATGAGTCAGTGCAGTTGTGTTAGCCTTGTTACATTTCTGAATTAATGGCTTGGAAGGAAGTTTGTTAGCCTGCTTTACTTGAAACCAAATCAAACAACAGCCTGCCATATTGTACAATGACATGAAATAGCAGAATTTGAATTTAAATTTGCCTCGTGGCTGCGTGTGATCCTTTCTATTAATAAAACAACCACGTAGCAGCAGATCGGTGTGAAAATAACAGTCCTGATGGGTAGGGTGCTGGCTCTGCGTGTGTAACTGTGGGTGGCCGTTTCAGATCAACGGTGTCTCTCTCTTTAAATTTTAATTTTAATGGCAGTGAGCTAAAGCTCCTGAAGGACGGCAGCCCTGCCCCTGGCCATGTCAGGCATCGCGTCCCTCCTCGGGGGGTCAGGAGCCGTGTGTGTGGGACCTGCCAGGCTGAAATCAGGCTGCCCTCAAGGGAAAAAAAGCATTTTTTTTTTATTGCACACATGGCAACTTAGCAAAGCTGGAGCTTTAACGCGCTTCGTCTTTATCTTGGGGCAGTGTGGTGCAAGGTTGAGATAGTCGCCTTCCATCCCAACAGCCTTATTTTCAGGTGTCAGCTGGAACAGGGTTCATCTTTTGCCCAGTCAAGGCAAAACCTGTGACCGTTCAACATTGGAAGCTGTTAATTTTTTATTGATTTTTTTACTTTAGTGCATTTTTTTTGGTTTTGGTTTATTTGCGCTGTGAAGAGTCGATATAGAGAACTCTCCTTTCTCAATTCTTTCATTTCTGGCTTACCTAGGGTAGTTTCCTCTTGATTAGATGTAACGGCATAAGAGCTTACACTGGCTGTTATTAAAAATACTGTGTGATACTAGAAATAGAATACAATAACTCGCAATAGGGAAATAGGAGAAAAGGCGACAAATGAGAAAATGCAGTAGTAGTCCTGAGAACGCAATGCAAACAGAACAAATTGTGGAGATTTACTGGAGGTTAACTGGTAACCCCCGTTGTGAAGCTGAGTGGAGAGCCTGGGAATGGGAGTAAGCAAAAGGTATTTTTGTGAATAGTAGTGACCCTGAGACACCAAAATTGTTTAACAGCCTATGGTGAGTGGGAAGACCAAGCCATTACCTGCCTATACATTGAGATTTAAAGAATAGAATTGCTGCTGAAGTAACTGGAGTGTTTAACAGCATAAATTAAACAAAAAAATATCAAAGAAGAAACTTTTCAATCATTAACAGGCACTTTGATACTCCTGAATCAGATGGGATTTTGTTGGAGAGCATACGGGGTCCCTAATTTGAAATGAGACCATAATGAATATCAGACTCTCAGAACTGAAAAGGTTAGTAGAAATTCGTTGCTTAATGTTAAAAAAAAAAAAAAAGAAAAAAGGGAGCAATTTAATTTACGGCCAAGCAGAGTCTCCTTAAATCGATCTACAAATTTTAGTGGGGAAACCAAAGCAGCGCAGCAGCAGATGAGCTTGCAGCACCCAGCTCCAAGGAAAGCTTGTCCAGCTCGTGTCCAGCTCTGTAACCCTCAGCACAAGAAGGACATGGACCCGTTGGAGTGGGGCCAGAGGAGCCATGGAGATGCTCCAAGGGCTGGAGCCCCTCTGCTCTGAGGACAGGCTGAGAGAGCTGGGGGGGTTCAGCCTGGAGAAGAGAAGGCTCCAGGGAGACCTTAGAGCCCCTTCCAGTCCCTGAAGGGGGCCTACAGGAAGGATGGGGAGGGGCTGTTGGCAAGGGCATGTAGCGATAGGACGAGGGGCAATGGTTTTAAACTAGAGCAGGGCAGGTTTAGATGAGACATTAGGAACAAGTTCTTTACAATGAGGGTGGTGTGACACTGGAACAGGTTGCCCAGAGAGGTGGTGGAGGCCCCATCCCTGGAGACATTCAAGGCCAGGCTGGATGAGGCTCTGAGCAACCTGATCCAGTTGAAGATGTCCCTGCTGACTGCAGGGGGGTTGGACTAGATGGCCTTTAGAGGTCCCTTCCAGCCTAAGACATTCTATGATTCTATGAAAGCCGAAATCCAATCTGCAGTTGCAGAGTACAAACAGAACCGCTTCATACCTAGTCCCAAATTCAGTTACGCAAAACCTTTCGGACCATGTCTTACCCAGATGAGTAAAAATACACTTTTACCTGGTGGTGGGTAGTACGTGTGTACCACAGTCTGTGTGAGAGCTCAGGTTATAAAAAAAAGGCTGTGAAGAGAAACCTCCGAGGCAAGGCACGGGCAGAGCAGCTGGGGGGAAGATTGTTCCTTTGGGTGAGGGCATGTGAGGTGCTGCCTGACAGCTTTGGAAAATCATTCGGAAATTGTTTTGCAAAGTAGGATGTCAGGTTTGGATTTGCAGCCATGACACAGGAGGACATATTAGAAGACTTTTCCAGATGAGAGAATACTTTACAAGAGAAGCAAAACTACAAGACACGTGCAGAGATGGAGAAGGGAAATCTGCTTTTCTACTAAATACATAAAGCAAGTAAAATGAAAGCATGAGATACCATCAAAGAGTTTAATAATCAAAGGACGAGATGGGGAGGAAAGAAGAAGAATAATGTGACCAAAAAATGCAAATCGGCACCTGCAGTTTTGCATGTGAAAATGAATCATGAAACTTTAGGGTCATTTATGTTCACATGAGCAAAGATTAATTTGTGTATACTGGAAAAATTGCCTATCAGTTCTTGGTTATCATTGCTATTATTGAATAGCTTTGTTGGAAAATACAACTGCAAAGTCTGTAATCTTACATGTAAATCAATATTTGCTAGACATGCTATATTGACCGAAAATGACAGATAATGAATCACAATTTGATTGTTTGGAGTTTACACTTTTTTTTTTGGGCAAAAGGACATGATTTAAAGTGTGTAACTCTGAGCCTGCAGTGCAATGATCTTATAGAAAGGAATGCTATAGAAGCTGGAGAATCAGATTTGGATTTCTATCTGCTGACTTTCAGGGCAGCAGCATTGATACTGGCATCGTTACTAGCTGAAATTATATTTGAGAGATCTCTTCCACTTCTGGAAGAGAAGGATAGGAAATGTGAGAAATTATGCAGGTTTTTAAACAGAGCATGCGAGGGCGATAGAGTAGATGGCACAGCACCAAAAGAAAGGCCCCAGAAAGATGTACAAGGCTAAAGCAGAGATTGAGGTATGCGCGGATATATGCGTAGCAAAGTATATATACATATGAACTTCTACATACGGATTTTTAATTGGAAGTATACTTGTCTGTTTGGGGCTCTGGTGTAAATGTGACAGCTCAAGAGTAATCAGGTTAAGTTGGGTTGGTAAGTTCAATCATACCAGTAATGTTCGAAGAGAGGAAACATGCAGATTCCTCTCTTCATCTCAAGGTCTTTGGCCTCATGTTTGTTAGCTGATGTGTTGTATTAAAGATTGAACTTTGATATAAACTGTAACGTGACCTTCTCATCAACTCCAGGAGCACTATGAATGTCCCAATGCAAAGAGCCTTCCTGGGTTATTCCATCCTTTCCACCCTTGAACGTTAGCAAAGGTATTTCTCCCCTCGATACACTAACTGATATTGTTGCCGCATATGAAGCAATCTCTTGTAGGGCCGGAGAGCAGTTGTTTTCAGAGAGAACATAAGTTTTCATAACAACCTCTTTACATCTTGACAGACTGTCATATCTCCCCTTACATGAGCTGTCTTACTTGATAACACGTAGGAGAGGGAGGGAGAAGTATCAGTCCCAGAGTGGCGGTGAATTATCCAGGTGAAAGAACGGGTTATTCCACCAGATGAGAAGGACACGAGTTGGTTTGCACTCTGCGGGCACAGGCCAGGCCCATTACATTCGATGGAAAGATTTCTGGTGATTTCGCAGGGAGCTGACATAGATTCACAGCTGTTAAAAAAATGCATCCCCTCTTTTGCCCTCTGTTCCTCTGTCTCTTGTTACACTCCGGAACACCCTGGGTTTGCAACTAGGCAAGCGCTTTGTGGCTGGTGTCTGTTTTATTGGAAAGACTTCAATTAGGAAAAAAAAAATATAATTCAAAAAGAGGAGGAATCTTGGGCTGGAAACTCTGTTTTTTTAATAGAAAAACTTTACTTTGAATGTTTTCATTCTTCTTCTGTCAAGTGCTTTCTCCCATTTATGTCCTTTCTGACAAGTCTTGTGTCAGATGCAGAGAACAAGGGTGAAAGGAGGAAAAAAACAAAAGAATACATAGATGTCAAGAGTGCCAAGGACAGCAGTAGAAGTTTGCAAGTTTTAATTTTACTTGAATGTGAGAGAACGGAAAAACAATTTAAGGAAGGAGCGTGTGGGTGCAAGGCTTGCTCTGCGTCACCTGCTGCCAGGCTGTGTTTCCAGGGGGGCAGTCCATGGAGGGAGCTGGAGATGGGGAGAAGATGGTGGCAGTGCTCCTCGGGGTGAGGGAGGAAACTCCGCATCCGGCGTCGAAGCATCTGAGAAGACGGGTGCTAGAACGTCAATTTCCGAGCCAGAGCAAGAGGTAGCTGGGCTTGGTTGCATGTCTGAAGCAGACCGAAGGGATGAAGAGCCACCAAAACCCTGAAGGTAACTCACGTTGCTCATTCCTTCCGTGGCTGGTGAGGAGGGTATTCAAAACAAGACCAAACTCTCATTTCTTATGCATTACCAATCACCTACTCAACAATACTTTTCTGTCAGTAACAACCTAGATTCACACCGGGATCTGCATCAATTCCCAGAGCTGTCACTTCTTTCTCTTAATAATTTATTTGCTTCTGTAATTGCTTTGCAGAGCTTTCATGACACCCAGGGAGTGAGTCTCTGGCACAGATCTTAATATCTGAGCTATGCCATGCGTTGTGTTGATGGCTGAAACATGCCGATAGTTGTTAAAACTTGCCATTCACCTGGATGGTCAAACTATGCACAAACCAGGATGCAAATCTGCTTGGGAAACAGGTTCCCAATCTGTTCCTGGCTCTGCAATGAGCAAACTAATTGTGGCTTATTAATACCTTCGTGATCTCTGTTTTAATCGTGAAATTGTTTGCGGATGACAAGGAGTAGATCTGAGCACAGCAAGAAAGAAACATCCTCCTTAACTATGGGGGTTAAGCCTCAAGTAGTTGAATCAAAGGCATCTGCATTTAAACTACGTGCTGTGGTGGATACCAGATCCCACAGACCTCTGAAAATGTAGATTTGATCGCAGCTCCCTGCCAGACTCTGTGTTGGTTTCATTGCCTTGCCATGAGGAGGGCGAATCATAGAATCATAGAATGTGTTGGGTTGGAAGGGACCTCTAAAGGCCATCTAGTCCAACCCCCCTGCAGTCAGCAGGGACATCTTCAACTAGATCAGGTTGCTCAGAGCCTCATCCAGCCTGGCCTTGAATGTCTCCAGGGATGGGGCCTCCACCACCTCTCTGGGCAGCCTGGGCCAGTGTCTCACCACCTTCAATGGAAAGAACTTCATCCTAATCTAAATGGTATGTGCTTAGTCTCATGAGCCCTGTGAACCATCGGGGAGTCCCAAGGTTTTGGCATAGCCATCGACTGCCTTCCACCACACTAGACAGTTGGATGAGAGGAGGAACTGGCTGTGGTATGTTTGAAGAGCAAATAAGTATTTGTTCTGCCTGCCTCCCTTGGAAAAAAACCCCAGTCCTTGTACCCTAAAATCTAGAATGATTTGGAAAGTTGCTTTTCTTCCATTCCCTTCAGCTCAGAGAAATGTGGGGGGTGTTTATTGATAGGGTTGCTGGGGAGAATAGCACTTTTGGGAAGGAAAGTGGCAAGAGGCAGCATAGGCAGATCTCCTGCCCTCTTGTACCACCCTTCCCTCCCCACCTCCTGCCTTCTGGCAGCGTGCACCTGAGCGCGGGGAGGATGGAGGTGGGACCTCCTTTGATAACCAGTTGAAAGCAATTCCCTGAGGAGATGCACCCTGTGTAACCTGCAAGCAGCTGAGAACCAGGCCAAGAAAATTTCCTAACGAATACGCTGCCACAGGTGGCATCTGTGAAATGTGGCTGTCTCAGGGGTGGGAGGCTGTTTTGAAATGGCACTTAATGTAAAATAGGTGATCTGTCATGGTTAGAATAACCAGCGAAGCACGTCGGAATGATTTGAAAGGAAAAAAGTTTAAGTAACTTCATCAACACTGGTTTTCACGTAGGCTTGTCTAGAGAATGGGTGTAGGATTACCGTTGTCTGATTATATTTTTGTTATTATTGTATTTTAATAATAATTGTTCCATCTTTGCGGGGCCACATATATTAACTATGGCAATGACAGAAGAAATGGAGATAAAAAGCTACACTGTAGTTTGGGGAGAAGTCTCTGTGTAGCACAAGGGATTGTTTCCATGGGACTGTAGCATCTCAGTAGGACTTTCTGGACACTCTATTGTCATGTAATAAACACAAACCTGGGCAGGCACAGAGCCACTTGCGTATGCTGTATATCAACCAGAAAGTTTGTCTTTGCAGTTTGTCTGCCCTGCGTGTCTGGTCCTTTTGCCTCTTCTTTTGCTAATGTGCTTTCCTTATTTTCAGTTTTCTTGAAGAGCGTTTCCCACTTGTCATTCAAGATAATCCTAAATACAGCTTTCTGCTACGTGCTGATCCATACTCAATGGTTTTGAATTGATTTTATTGAATATATTGCAAATGAGAAGCTATCCTACCATGAAAGTTTATATAGAGAGCTTTCCTCTTTCTGGAATCCTTTTATAAATTTAAAAAGGGCTGGTGATGTTCTACAGGGTCAACTGTTAAAAGTACAAAGCAAAATATAAAAACCAGTAGGATATTATATATATACCAAAATAATTTTTGTACTGTCCTTACTCTGGTTACTCCAGCACTCTTTCCCTGATATTAGTGATATTGCAAGGACACATTTGAAATATTTTCTAATATTACTCGTCAAACATGAACTGCTTCACATGTACGTGTGCATTTGCTTGTAGAGGTGGTGGCTGTTGCTGGCTAGAAGTCTTAAGATTCAAATAATAACCTTGTTCAAGTAAAAAGCAAGCACCCAGAACTCCCTTTTATTCACAAGTTATCGTTCAGGTGCTTACGCTACACCTGCATGTTAAACCAAGATTTATGACTATGTCTGCACTGTCTTCAAAGGGGAATGAAAACTCTGAAGTTTAGATTGGATGTTAGGAAAAGATTTTTACACTGAAAGGGTTATCAAGCTTTGGAACAGGCTACCCAGGGAAGTGGTGAAATCGCCATCCCTGGAGGTGTTTAAAAGATGGGTAGACGTGGTGCTGAGGGACATGGGTTAGTGATGGTTTTTGTCAGAGTTAGGTTGATGGTTGGACTCGATGATCTGATGTTTTTCTTTGTTAAGTAGCTATAGTGTTAGGAGATACTTATCTACCTACCTATCTAAAAACAATTATATATAAAAATATGTTTACAAATACGATTGTATCTATCTATATACCTTTGCAGGTAAAGTCTGTGTGTTTTAGTACTTGCTGTGTTGGTGCCTCAGTGTTTCACAGCGAAGGTCCCCCCATCGAGTCCATACTGCAAGTAATTCGCGCTCTACAGTGAGAGTATTCACTGGCCTAAGCCAAATGGACAAGGTAGAAGACAGCAGAGCTCAAGACGTTCTGTCACAGAGAAGGAGTAGAAGCCCCAAAGGCCTCTACTGTCATTCTTTGCTGGATGATGAAGAGAGTGTGAAAAATGATTGGCACATTTTTCAAACAACTTTCACATCTTCATCTTCACAACTGTAGAGCTTTGGACTTAAATCCCCTTGGACTGAAGGAGGAAGACTGGAATAGCACTTGAACGTGTGCTTCCAGGGGTAGATTTTGGACCTTTTGCTTTAGACAGAATGAGTTGACAAGGTTGTAATTAAATTGGTGAGTATAGATCACAGGAGCTGAAACCTCAGCAGAGCTCAAATTAACCTCTAAAATATTATGCTGAAAACTCGACGAGATTAAAATATAGTGTTTATAGAAATCTCTGTGGTAGGCAGTGCGGCACTTTGCTCTTCCTGCAGAAGCTGCTGGTTCAGTGTCAGAACAAGGCAAACGTTGTGAGAGTCTGTAATGTGCCAGCATCCACAGTACAGGACAAAAATGTTGGTCCTGAAATAAAGCAGGAGTAGGGAGAAGGACTCCTTCAGGGGAGACGATCGTGACTATGGTGGGGAAGGACTGGTGAGGAGTCTAGAGTTGTGAATCCTTTAGGTCGCTCTGGCGAAAAGAAACTGGTTTTCAGCATCATTTTGCTCTTCTCCAAAACCTGCTGCAGCCACTTGTGTTCTCCTCTGCTGTCACCTCGGTCCTCCTGGGTGGCTACTGGGACCTGACCACCAGAGAGTGGGAAAGGTGGGGTGGGGGGCTGTTTCCTTGGCTTCAGTCAATTCAAGTGGAATTTCATCTGCTGTGGTAGCATTTACACAACAAATATAAGCTTGCAGTAAAGTAAATAGACTACAGCTGGTCAAACAATAACCGTCTGCTGTCTGTAGCACTGTCTGCTAGCCTAAGATGCCCTATTTAAGTGTTTTAAAGGAGCACATTTGTCTGTTGGTTGGTTACTGCACAGTCTTTGAGTAACTGTATTGGTCCAGAGCCCATATTTGCCAAATAATATGTGTCTCTCTTGGAGAAACTCCTGCAGTATCACCTTATATATCTTTTATGTATTGGCATTTCTTGCTTTTTGGATATTTTTGCTGTGAAGGGAATGGAAGTGTTGGATTCAAGGAACGTTTTATAGTTTCAGCAGAGTTATTTTCTAAGACTATTTTTTCATTTGTTCTGAGTCAGAGCCCATTTCTGAGTTTCTTAGGAAATAATGTTGGGGAAAAAAGGCATTTTCTTAGTCTCATTAGCTCCAAACTTTGTGAAGAGTACTACTTGCACTCCTGTTAAGACAGGCTGAGGGAGCTTCTTCGTGATATAATGCAAGTCATTACAAAATAGTACCTTAATAATCAACTCAAGGAGAACAGCCTTTCTTGAAAAAAAATCCCCTGGTGAACATTAGTTAAAATATTTATACTAACAGTCATCTGCATCGAGCAATCACTTCTGGCTTAATGTTAGTCTTGAATTCAAAAAGCCTCCTTGTTCTTGTGTATTCCACCAAAGGTGGCACATCTGTCGGAGATCTGCCCTGATTTGTGAGCGTTTACATCAACATCTGGCAAGAAACAGTTAGTTGTGAGAGGGAGGAGGGATCTGCTTTCAGAAAAGTTCATTTGGTGGCATTTTGCAGCATCAAATGGCCAATCTCGAAAGAAAAGTACCACCTTGATCTTACTAATTTGATCAGCGTAATTTGATCTGTGACTGCAGAACATTTGATCTATAATTCAAAAAGCAGGATGTAATCTGTGCGAAGCGGGGGGAAGTGCTGAAGGTTAGTGCTGATCTGGTAGGCAGGGACGTGTGCCATGGAGGCATTTGTTCGGATACAAGCATTCAGTCCACCTGGAGATGCTTCTCCAGACTCAGTCCACTTGCAAAAACCTTTGTGCAGTGGACCTCCTGCCTCTGCTGCCTTGGGGCAAGGTGGCTCCAGTCAGCTTGATCCCTCTTGATGGGGATGCAGGGAGAGGATGGGGAAGCAAGGTGAGGATGGGGATGCAGGAGAGGATGGGGATACAAGGAGAAGACAGGGATACAGAAGAGGATGGGAATGCAAGGAGAGGATGGGGATGCAGAAGAAGAGGGGAATGCAGAAGAAGATGGAGCTGCTCTGTGCCTTGGCGACTCCTGGTGGAGATCCAGGAGGGAAGGAGGATTGTCCAGCGAAAGTAATTTCAGGGCAGTGAATTGTTTCAGGGAAAGCATGCTGGCAGCTTGACCAGAAGTTCTTGTCGCTGCCATAATTAAATAAATAAGCAAGCAATTAAATAGAAACTGTGGCAGTCTCAGAAGCGAATTGGTCCCCTGCCTCCCTCCCTTCTCCCCCTCCCTGTCGCTGGCGGCAGAGCAGCGCTGCGAGCTGGCTGCGTTTCACATGAGATGTGGTTAAATTTCTCCAGAAAAAAAAAATAATAAAAAAATATCCAGAGGGACAAGACGCGATGCTCTCATTTCTGACATCTTAAGCTTGTCGCAGACGCCGAGCCTGTTTCACCCAACGTGATTATCTCTCTCTCTCTGTCAAGGAGGCAGATGCCTCAGCTAGGAAAATATCGTCCCCAGCCTGTCATCTGGATTCTATAAATGGAAATAGGCCTTCGCAAAGCCAAAAATTATATTTAGTTGCAACTATGGGGGAAGGAAAAAAAAGAAGACAAAGAATAAATAAAGCCCAAACCCTTCAGAATTGCAACAGGAACAACAAAGCGCTTTGGTTAGACCTTAATCATCTGCAAATGTTGCTGCATTCATTAAATGCGGACTGCATAAATAAAAGTTATTCTTCTGTCACTCCTTTTATCTCTACCTGAAGCATTCACTTGCCAGTCAGGTTTCTGTGCACAAACCATAAATATTCAGCTTCTTCTGGAATAGTTTTTGCCCAGTATTTGCTCGTTTTCATCTAAACTCTCCATATGCCAGCAGTGGCAAAGCGCTGTGAGCTGGAGGGGTGCTTTTAGGTGATTTAGCCTTGGATAGCCTGCGAAAGCCTTACCCGACCGGGACTTATTAGCCCTGTGATAAAGAGTGAGCCAAAAATAAAGTGAAAATATTGCTGGTTTAGGTACGAAGGAAATGTAACCGTTGTCCATGCTGCAGTCAGTGCTGGGAACAACCCTTACCTGTCACGTTGCTGCTCGGTGGGGTGGGCACGAGCGGGTAGAAGGGATTAGTTATTAAGGCACAGGTTTTAATAGTTTTCTGCGTGTGGTGCTGACCTAAGCAGGCTGAACTGCCAATGTTTTAAAGGCCATTCAGGAGAAATCAGGGAGACGTTTTACAGAGCGTCTCGCTAAGCGCAAAGTTGGGTCAGCCAAAAAACGTGGACTTGCCTAATTATTTCAACTTGGCAGGGGGGGCATCCTTTTGAATTTTTACTTTTGTAGAACCTGACAAAACTGTTCTTGGGCAACTCCCCCTCCCCATGTTGTTGTTGGCTGAGTTTCTTCATGGCAAGTAAATGGGGAAAAAACCCATTCTGCGCAGCGCTGTAGGAATGTGTGCGGAGCAGAGTCCGCCTGCGGCGTGCACTGTTGGGGGCACGGCAAGGCGATTCCCAATCTGAAATGGAGAAGTAACGGTGTGTGGGGAAAGCAAGGGGGCTCTTTAGCACTTGCAGGTTGGACTGGAGCAGAAAGGGTGATAGAAACATTGACAATCTTCTCTTGACTGTGCTCTGTTGCATCCCTGGAAAAGGGATGTCGCGCAGACTCTTCATGCTGGTCGGTCTAGGCACCCAGTTCCCAAGCACTCCGCACCAGTACTGTCCATCCGTTTTCATGGTTGTGATCGGATCAATGAGAGAGCTGCAAAAGCTCCATAACTTACACATGGGCTTTGACATCAAATTAAACTTGTGTTGCCTCTCGCGGGGCTGTGAACACCCAACCAAAGCTTACAGTGAAGTAGGATTTTGCGTGTTACTGGTGCTCATTAGGTCTGTGTCCTCAGTGGGATGGGGGCTCACCAGGAGGAGGTGAGCAATGAAGCGTGTGTTATCTACGGGCATGGAAACCTGTGCAAAGGCAGAGAGAAGAGCATGGCAACGGGGCCTTGGCAAATGTCAGTCCAGCCTGTTCAGATGTATGCAGGAGTCTACGCAGAGCTCTCCGTTATCAGAGGTTTCTTTGAGAGCACAGAGGAATTAATTGCAAAAGGCTTGGTGACAGCACATCAAAGCATAATTGCATTTTCTGTCTCTTCCAGGAGGGAGGAATGTGGAGGTGCAATTAGTGATGAACCACACTTGATATTTTGCCCTCCCTCTTCTAAAAATGTGTGGAGATCATTGATGGTCAGGACCCTGCTTTTTAATTCTCATCTTGAAGCTGTGTGACGTTGCTTTTGAGGCCCTTTAGGTTGATGACTTCCAGTGTGGGTGTGTTGCTGCCATCACTGAGGATAAATTGTGTGTCATCCTACCAGCCTCTCACCCCCTCTCCCTGCTCATGAGATTATGGTCACAGATCCATGCAGACCTTCCTGCCCGTGCCCTGTGCAAAAGAGGGAGAAAAACCTTTGCTATGTTCCCTTTCCTCCTACCTGACCTTGCCTTTGGGGAGGAGAATCCTAGAATGGTTTGAGTTGGAAGGCACACTAAAGACCATCTAGTTGCAACCCCCCTGCCATGGGCAGGGACACCTCCCACCACACCAGGTTGCTCCAACCCCCATCCAGCCTAGCCTTGAACCCCTCCAGGGATGGGGCAGCCACAGCTTCTCTGGGCAACCTGGGCCAGGGGCTCATCACCCTCACAGCAAAGAATTTCTTCCTCAGATCTTATCTAAATCTCCCCTCTTCCAGTTTAAAATGGTTCTCCCTCATCCTTTTGCCCTACTCCCTGATCCAGAGTCCCTCCCCACCTTTCCTGTGTCCCCTTTAGGGACTGGAAGGGGCTCTAAGGTCTCCCCAGAGCCTTCTCTTCTCCAGGCTGAACCCCCCCAACTCTCTCAGCCTGTCCTCACTGCAGAGGGGCTCCAGCCCTTGGAGCATCTCCGTGGCCTCCTCTGACCCCGCTCCAACAGCTCCTTGTCCGTCTGCTGTTGGTGCTCCAGCGCTGGAGGCAGCACTGCAGGGGGGTCTCCCCAGCGCAGAGCAGAGGGGCAGGATCCCCCCACTTTGCCCCGCTGGCCACGCTGCTGGGAATGCAGCCCAGGGTGCGGTTGGCTTTCTGGGCTGCCAGCAAACATTGCCAGCTCACGTTGAGCTTCTTGTCAACCAACACCCCCAAGTCCTTCTCCTTAGGGCTGTTCTCCATCCATTCTCCACCCAGCCTGTATTTGTGCTTGGGATTGCCATGACCCAGGTGCAGGACCCTGCACTTGGCCTTGTTGAATTTCATGAGATTTGCATGGTCCCACCTCTCAAGCCTGTCCGGGTCCCTCTGGATGGCATCCCTTCCCTCCAGTGTGTCAACCACACCACACAGCTTGGTCTCATTGGCAAACTTGCTGAGGGTTCCCTCAATCCCACTGTCCATGTTGCCAACAAAGATATTAAACAACACCGGTCCCAGTACTGACCCCTGAGGGACGCCACTCATCACTGGTCTCCACTTGGACACCGAGCTGTTGACCGCAACTCTTTGACTGCGGCCATCCATCCAATTCCTGATCCACCAAGTGGTCCATCTGTCAAATTTGTGTGCCTCCAATTTAGAGACCAGGATTTCTGGAAAGTTTTACTGAAGACTTGTCTGAGAATGCTGCTACGCTGCCACAGGTTCTTTAGCAGATATTTAGGTGTTTGCTTTTCTCCTTCCTCCTCTTCCTCTCTCCTTCCCACCGCTGTGATTTCCTGGCCTTCAGTGGAATTTGGTTGCCATTCATTATTTCAGTTCTCTACCCAGAGGCTGTCATTTTTATGTGTCTTAGTATTCTAATTTCTGTTTTAGGATCAAAAAGAAAATAGCATGGACCAAAAAGAATTAGAAGCAATAAGTTTTTCAGAGAACTAAGCCTTTGAAAATAATTATTTTTTTTGTTCCGTTTAATTTCATGGGTGCACAATTTCTATTACACGTAGGCCAATTGAGTTGCAGCAACTGTAGAAAAAATATTTATTTTAAGTCTTGTAATGTGTTATTTATGAATGCATTATAGTTATAATGATTCACTTACGGGACTTTTGTGACAACAGCACCTTATCTTAAAAATGGGAATTTGCAACATGAAATAGTTAATTAACAATAAGAAAGAGAATAAACTGAGAAGATGCATACAGATTGGCAGCACTAACAGAATATTAGCCGGGCTTTATATGGGTTTGAATAGTGTAGAAACTGAGAAACCCTAATGGAGGAAAGAAAGACTTAGCTTCTATAGAAACTCAGAAATTAGTCTGGTTTCTGCAAATCTCATCTGTCATAACATAATCATTGGAAAACTCCTTAGACTTTGCAGGCCGGATTCAGAGAGAATTGCAACGATAAAATAAATGGCTCCATCGCAACTGTGCAAAGACCAGTGGATAACTTAATCCTGCATGGGACTTACTTGGGAGTATCAGAATACATTTGCCAGATGCAAGATAATGTCAAGTAAATATTTAAAGCTGTAATCGTGCCACAGCATGTTGGAGGATAACAAAAGGCGCTGAAAGGGAGTTAAATGCATTTGATTTAAATAGATCATTTACATGAAGGAAAGCAGTGATGCAACTTTATATCTAGCTGCAGTCTTCACCTAACAAGAAACATGGCAAGGGCAAGCGAACTTCTGTGGTTGGTGAGAAGTGGTAGAGACTCTCTGGTGGGCTATAAATACTTTGTTCTTGGTTTTCAGCGTCGGCTTACTGTGACTTTGCTGTGACACGGTGTTTTTACACCATGTGTTGACAGTCCCTTTCCCATATAAACTATAGAGTGCATTGGTCGATGCTTGGGTAGAAGTTGTATGGTCGGAGTGCAGGCAGGGTGGACGCTGCTGAGTACACCCGGGCTTGGGAGAGCAATTCAGCACTGCGAGCACTTGGTTAAACATCTTGTTTGTGCAATTTGTGCCTGTTTAACATTTTTACCCTCAAAAAGCTTCTGTGGAACTTTTAACTAGTTCTTGTCTGCTGACTATTTCCTTTGTTGTAGGTGGTTGGGTGATGGACATCTACTGAAAGGAATGAACATTGGGGCTTTAGCCTCTTTTGGCCTAAAACTTCAGCCAGGTTCCCATGATTTTCACTTTTCTGTGAATAAATAAATGAGATGCAGGGAACACACAATGTGTCAGCCCTCCACACGGTTTCTGTTTTGTTCACCCACAGCTTTTGCAAGTGCCCTTCCAGGCAACTGCCCTTCCAGGCAACTGCCCACAGCGGGACACTTTGTCTAGACATGTTGTGAAGCTAAAGACGCTAGTCAGACTCTATTAATATACGATATGCAAAGCATTCCTGGAGAGAAACTTCGGCGCAGATCTGTCAGATATGGCCGAGGGAAGCTCTCTTTTGTTGTCTTACCTGGTGGGAGAGAATGACTTCTGATGGGCAAGGGCAAGGTCTGAGCCCCAGCGCCAGGAGCAGCCTGAGCCAGCACGGCTGCCGTGGGTGAGTCAGCCCTAGTGTCAGCTCCTCAGCTGTGAGACACAACAATTACAGCAATAATACAAGTCAGAACATTGACAGAACCATTTAATGTATTTGAGAGTGACAGTGAGTCATCTCTGATCGTTGAGTTTAGCAGCCTGGAGATCCACGAGCCCCCAGGATGGCCTCAGTTCCCCGCATCTGCAGGACAGCTCAGGACAAGGAGAAGCAGCTCAAAGTCACTGTCTTCTTCCTTCCAGAGAGGGCTTCAGGTGGGGTTGATCCCAAAAGACCAAGGCAGTGAGAGGTAGGACCTGTTGTAGGCAGGGGCTTGGAGGGGTGGGATGGCACGTCTGTGATCTGCAGCCTTTGTCCCCTTCTCCTCCTCCCCTTCACCACGCTGGCGTCCGTTAGCCCGTGACAATTGTGTATCAGCTGTGAAATGAATAGTTAAAGGCAGGCTAAAATGCTAATATGGTTTTGCAAAAATCTCTTTAGGATTTTGGTTCAGGAGCAGAGCACATCAGTAACGTGGAAGTTACAGATTAATAGATTCAAAAGTAAAAGGAAAGGTGGATTTGTTCTCAACCTGCAAAGACCTCATTTCTTAAATGAATTCTGTGAGAAAACCCTTAAAAATGTATTTTGTGTTCTCCAGCAGTCACTTAAGATGCAAGCGGAGTCATGGGGGCTTGTATTAAAAATACCGTCAGTGCTGTTGTGGCGTACAGGGCAAGGAGCAATAGAACGACTCCTACCACTGGTGATTAGGAACTGTGCAAATACTGCTGAGCACAGAGTTTGCAAAATTGAACGGTCCAAAGCAGCACAATACTCAGTAATGAGCATTTGCAGGACGTACATACTCGAGAACTTGTTTTGACAGCTGTATGGGCCAAGTATTCAGCTACTGCAAATTGCTCTGAAGCTTTTCTTGATTTATTTTTTTTTTTTCTATTTGACTGGAGCTGGTATGAATCCACAAGTTCCAGACATTTACAGCAACAGAAAGTCTTTTCCATGTTTTAAAGTTTTTGAACCATCTTCCAGAATAAATGTTTTAATTTATTTTGAGCTATGTGAAGGCCCAGTAAGCGTAAATACGATAGCGACGTGAAGTAGTGACTTGTCTCTAATATGGATGGGTTCAAAGCAGTACGAAAAGGGATCGTGGTACCCCCAGAGGCAGATCCCCCACGCCAATCTGCAGTACGCAATGTCCTTACTTAGTTTGAAGAGAGTGGCATTTTCTTCTACTAAAATAAAAATCATTTACTACATCCTAAACACTAGAAGCTAATTTATAGCTCAGTATTGAAACTGTCTTTTCTCTAAGACAGACATTTGTCTTTGCTAGCTTTCCTGTACTGTTATAAGCTAGAGGACTGCAGTATTCATGCACTGGAATGTGAAATGCGAGGGTTTTTTTCTTCGAGCTCTGCTGTGCTTGCTGCCCGGGGTTATTTTTTATGTCATTTACAGCGCTGAACGCCAATGTGAGCATATTATGCAATGTAGTGTAAGAAATAGGTATGAAGGCAATAAACTCCACTGATATTTCTACTTTAACGGAACAGCCTTGTTTGATCCTTTTGCCTTTTGATTTCTGAAAAAAGATCATTCCAAATAGTGTGTTGCAGCTTGGGTGTCCAGGAGTGCACATTGATGGGTGTTGGAGGAGCTGCTGCTGCAGAGTGGTCTCCTGCAGCCGGCGGTGGATGGCAGCCACCCGGGTATGGAGATCACCTGTAGCAACATCTGAATGTCACGCTAAGCTGTGTGGAAACATCCGCTGGTTTGTAGAAAATTCAGAATTAATTTCTTTCCTATGATCTTGTCACTGCGCCCTTCCCGTTGGTGACAACACGTCACTCAGTCACAAACAAGTGCAAGATGAGTTGGCCTGTTTTGAGCAGACCAGTGACCTGCTGGGTCAGAGTCGCTCCTCTGAGTTATTTACAGTTTGGCTTAAGCACAGCACCCCTTGGGTTTTTAACTCTTTTTTTCACTAGTATGCAAACACTTAGTATTGAAATTCCTTTCGTATCAGGCTTTAGTCTAGAGTGCCAGTGCTTTTGTGGTCCAGGTTGTGTGTGCAGCCATGTCAATGCAGTGGATGTCATGCAAACATACTCTAAGCTACACCAGCGGCAGCTTTCTTGGTTTATCTTCCCTCACACAACCCGCTCAGAGAATTGGGTTGGCATTGGTGCTCCTACCTGAGTGGCGGCAGCTTAAACCAGTGGGAGGAACATGACAACCTTGTAATGTTGTTGGTTAAGCAGCCTGTCTGGGTACCACCTCCA
This sequence comes from Chroicocephalus ridibundus, assembly GCF_963924245.1. Taxonomy (NCBI): domain Eukaryota; kingdom Metazoa; phylum Chordata; class Aves; order Charadriiformes; family Laridae; genus Chroicocephalus; species Chroicocephalus ridibundus. The sequence goes on from NC_086292.1 coordinate 20,653,418, forward strand.
GGCTGTGCATACATGGGGTAGGTTGGCTTCTCTGTTTTGGGGAGCCAAGGAGGTCCTGCTTGTCCATCGCCCATCCAGGTCCTGCTCGTTCATCACCCACTCAGGTCTTGCTCATCCATCATCTGCTCGCAGGACAGGGAGAAGAAGAGGGCTGCCAAGACATCTGCCTGCAGAGTCCACTTGGAGAGGGAGGAGCTGGTCGCTTCATGCTTGCTGAGGTCAAGTGGGCTCCAGTTTCTGCTGTGAGCTTCTGTCTGTTCAAGCTGGAATAACTGGGCAGTGAAAGTCCTCCTTGCGCTCTCCCTGATCCACCTGGTCAGTGGTGTTTGCCACGTCGCTGCACATTCGCTGCTTCTTGCAGGTGACCCAGCGCTGATGACCTCTCCCGCCTTGTCTTTCAGATGGTCTAGCAGCTGCCTCAATGAATTGAAAGATGCCCTTTTAGACATGAAATAATAATAATATAACATTTAAAGTCATACTTTATAAAAATTATGGTGATTCTGGTGCAGTTAGGCTGCCAGTACCTAGTGGTTGTGCTGCCCGCTATGTGAAAGTACAAAACGAAGTTGTTGGGTAGTTGAGAACGTGTAGCTGGACTCCACAAGCATGATCATTACGGTGAACAGTAACAGGAAGACAGGTAGTTTAATCTTCTGCTCATTTGGCTCTGTGCTGATTAAATTGTTTAACAGTGAAAAGCAAAACCCCCCTGTGTCTGTGCAGCAAGTGCATTGTAGCTACAGCGTGTAACGGTGATAGCATAATTGCACATGGATTTGTGTAATGTACAGAGGGATTTCGATAAGTGTCGAGAGGGGAAAAAATATTTCCAAGTACAGTTGCTATACCCGTGTCAAGTGAAGGCTTCTGGAATGTGGTCCTTTTATTTCAGGAAGCATCGGGAGCGGGGAGCATGCAGTCTTATGAGTATTGTTGCACATCATTCCTAATCGATATGCTGTTCAAGTGGATATAATGACTTAAGACTTTATGAGCCAGATGAGGCGGGGGGGAAGCTGGCTAATTGTCACATTATTTGAGGTGCGTTATTCGGTCATGATGTTGGCAGCCTGGATGTCAGAGCTTTCCCCTGGCTGGCCGGGGAAAGCTGTTCCAGCAGTGGCTTCTGCAGTAGGTGATAGACTGGTAAATAGAAATGACGGTGTAGGCAGAGGTTTCTCTTGGTCATATGAGTGACTCCATTGAGGCTACGGTTGAATAGTATTTTTCAGGGTGAATAACTTGCTGGGAATTTTTTGGGGTTTGCATCCACTTGTGGATGGAGGTGAATTTAACTAAGAAAAGAATATGAGAAAATGTTGCAGCCTTTCTTTTGACTGTTTTAAAAATATGTTTTTAATGTTTTTTAATAATATTTTGAAATATTTTGTGTACACGTGTTTTTGTGTGCAGAGACCCATTTTGTATAAGCTTAGTTTTCAACCTATTGAAAGTAACTTCTGACCTTAAAATGAAGAAGAATGTTAATTTTAGGTTAAATTAGATTTTTTTTTTCTTTTCTGAAACGATGTTTCGGCTGTTCATCCAGCAGCTGCTGGACCAGAGCATCGTATGGGGCTCCGCCGCTTCCCGGGGCTGTGGGAACAGGGTGCACACCTTTTGCTCCTGCTGATTAGTTTTTTTCTGTGCTTTGCTTTGAAAGATTTCCTCTGAGGCCGTGTCTCAGAACGGCTCTTTCTGTAATGGGTTTGAATCTTAAAACACTCCATTTCTTGCCTCCTTCCTTCTGTTAATCCACAGTGAAATAGGCACATAACTGGGAGGTGTCACCTGTCCTTTCATGAATGGTGCTTCTGTTCTTGTCCCCTTCTTCCGAGTGAAATGCCCAAGAGCTGCAGTGGTAGAGAGTCTCTGAAACAAGAGTCTTAGTCTGTTGTGCTGCTGCCCATCTCCTGTCCCTCAACAGGTACGGCTGATCCTTCATCACATTTCCAGGAAGGATGCAGTCTTTCATTTGATGATTTTGTTGCCTGTCACAGGCTTCTATTCCTTGCTCTGCACTTCCAGGATGATTCTGATTTCTTTTAGTTCTTTGTGGTTTTGTTTTTCTTTTCTGCCCACCGCCAGGGAAATTTATGTCTCCTTTTGTAGCCCTTCTGTTGTCACTAGAAGCTCTATAAATAGGAATAAAAAGCTACAGGCATTCCTGCTTCTCTTGACATCCCATGTCATTTGAAACTATTCTCCTAGCTCCAAATAGGGCTAGATTAATAATTAAATTGTTATTAAAAGTTATGTTGCACAAGAGCATTCTAATATTTCATAACTAGTGAGCTGTAGCTCTCCAAAGCTCTCTTAAAAACTGTTAGCTTCCCACTCATCCCCGGACCTTGCTAGCAGTTCTCTTGCTGCTTCCTCCTCTGCTTGCCTGTTTTTCACCACACTGCAAGGATATTCTCTTAGAAACAGAGGCATTCCTCACTCTTTCTCCCAAACTTCCTCCATGGAGGGAAACATACCTGTAGGGTGCTGCCCCTGGGGAGGAATAACCCCCTGCACCAGGACAGGTTGAGGGTGACCTGCTGGAGAGCAGCTCGGTGGAAAGAGACCTGGGAGTCCTGGGGGACAACAGGGTGACCATAAGCCAGCAATGTGCCCTTGTGGCCAAGAAGGCCAATGGCATCCTGGGGGGCATCAAGAAGAGTGTGGCCAGCAGGTGGAGGGAGGTCATCCTCCCCCTCTGCTCTGCCCTGGGGAGACAGCACCTGGAGTGCTGTGTCCAGTGCTGGGCTCCCCGATTCCAGAAGGACAGGGAACTGCTGGAGAGGGGACAGCAAAGGGCTACCAAGATGCTGAGGGGACTGGAACACCTCTCTCATGGAGAAAGGCTGAGGGATTTGGGTCTCTTCAGTCTGGAAAAAAGACGACTGAGGGGGGATCTTATCAACGCTTATAAATACTGAAAGGGTGGGTGTCAGGAGGATGGGGCCAGGCTCTTTTCAGTGTGGCCCAGCGACAGGACTAGGGGCAACAGGCACAAACTTGACCATGGGAAGTTCCACCTCAACATGAGGAGGAACTTCTTTCCTGTGAGGGTGGCAGAGCCCTGGCACAGGCTGCCCAGAGAGGTGGTGGAGTCTCCGTCTCTGGAGACATTCCAAACCCGCCTGGAGGCGTTCCTGTGCCACCTGCTGTGGGTGACCCTGCTCTGGCAGGGGGTTGGACTAGATGATCTCCAGAGGTCCCTTCCAACCCTATGATTCTATGATTCACTGCTGTGTGACTACGAGATATTCTCTGTGTGGAGCTGGTCAGAGTGGATTTGGGGTTAGGGTGGGGGTGAGTGAGGGGTGGGAGCTCTCGTTTTCATCCGGGGCTGCCTCCCATCTCCTCCCCTCATCCCCAAGGCTCCCTTACCTGCGTCTTTGCAGCAGAAAGAGGAATGGTTGATCCACAAGCTGTGTGCTGATGCGGTAGAATCATAGACTCGTCTAGGTTGGAAGGGACCATCGAGTCCAAACATCAACCTAACACTGCCAAAACCACCACTAACCCATGTCCCTCAGCACCACATTGGGTGGCAGCCAGAATTTGATCTGAAGATGCAACGTCTTTTGGTGGCTGTGCAATATGGATGGGATATCTTCTGAAGCTGGCCAAGCAGCTCCTGCCATTTCCATATCCTCCCTTGAGCCAACCCCGACTTCTCCATGAAGTGTCCCCGGTAACACTCTGGTGTGCTCACAGCTCTGCCGTAGGCTGGTCCGTATGGCTGTTGCTCTTGATACGCGCACGCCAGAAAAATGAATAGTACACTGTAAATTACTATCTCGTCTGCTGTGGAGCATGAAGCAACCCACCTGTTTGGAAAGCAGCCAGCTCGCGTTTATTTTAGCAGATGGGAAAAGCAGAAAGCCACTCGGAGAAGGCAGGGAAGCAATATTTATCCATTCAGTGGCAAGCACGGTGACGTGGTGAACTGAGCTGCCGAGTTAGATATGAGTGGGCACGCGTCTTGGATAGCAAAACCACAGATCCTGGTGGCTGGGAAGGGAAAGGCAGCAGGTCTGCACCATGGCGAGTAAATTAGAATAATAGAATCATAGAATGGTTGAGGTTGGAAGGGACCTTAAAGATCATCCAGCCCCACCCCCTGCCCTGGGCAGGGACACCTCCCACCAGACCAGGGTGCTCAAAGCCCTGTATAACCTGGCCTTGATTGTGGATGTTACTTATCCCTGGATGAGCAGGAACGTGGATCTTTATCACAGCTCGGATGTGGGAGGCTGATGGCACTGCCTTGCAGCATCTGGAGAGGAAACTGCTGCCCATCGGAACCACCCTCTTGCGTGTGGGCACAGTAAAATCACGGTTATAGGCAGCTGCATCACTGAATAGTGGCCAGATTAGAGTTAATCAAAGGCTGTTTGGTAGTAGGTGCTTAGAACAGCTGGGAAATAAGGAGAAACGTTAGTGCCCTTTCCATAGGGAAAAAGAGGAGATGCGCTCTTAGCAGAATTTATTGGCAAATTTTTGATGTTGGATGTCATTGTCTTTATTATGCACACGGATCTAAATGCAGCCTTATCTTGGCTAGTCTTTTTAGAGGATAACAGCCTATTACTGCTAGCAGTTAATCCAATTACTCTTTTAGGTCAAGGGGGAGTGTTCTGTGCAAATATTTTTGGCGGATCTGAGAAAATTATTCTGTGTGGTTGACCCAAAGAGAACATATTTCAGAATTTTTCAGCAGATAAAAAAGTTTAGAAATTCTTACACGTATTGAAAGAGACGTGTTCAAAAGGGCTGCAGGCTTTCAATTTTGACTGCAAGACAATAGTTGCTTATTTTAATTTGTGAAATATTAAAGATATTTCACAATGGAAAGTAGTTTCAAATCGGAAAATAAACCGACTATCTGAAGTCATCAGTGAAATTCTTTGATGTGGGAGTGAAGGCAGGGTTGTGCAGACCTTAAGAATTAATTAAGAATTAAATGTTCTGCCTAAAGCAGGTTTTAACCGCATCATTTGGGCTCACTTTTGTTCCTGGTTCTTTAATAAGGACTTTATGGAGTGTATAGGAAGGGACTGTGCGGTAACTACTGATGGTCCACCTAAAGCAGGGAGGAGCTCAGGGAGAAATCCACCTGTGGATCCACCTGGGAGCTGAGGAGCTCTTGGGGAGAAATCCACTGTGGATGAGATGGAACGGATTTAAATGGAGTTTGTTCCTACTTTCTTGGAGGGGGGAAGGTGGCGCACTTGATGAGCTAGATGGGACGTTCTGCTTTGCACGCGCTCAACCAAGCCCTGGGAGTAGGACTGTGGCACTCCATCTCCTCCCGCAGCCTCTGGCAGAGGGCATGTCTGTTCTCCGCTTTGTTTCCATCTAGGAATCAGGCCCCCAGGTCGGACTAGGGTTTGGCAGAAATCGTTGGGGACGCTTACGCTGCAGCCTCTGCTGCAGCAGTTCGGGGCTGTTTGGATGAGATGCGCGTTAGCGTGGTTGGCCGTGGCTGCTGCTGGGGTAACAAAAACTGATACAACAAATAAAACCAATAATTGATGCGGGATGAGGAACCTGCCCCAGGGGCTGGGGAAATGCAGAGGTCCAGGCTGCTCCTGCCTATAGAAGTGTTGGAGAATCTCTGCTTTACCTGGCAATCACAGCAGGAGCTGGGCTGTTGGCTTTACCATAAGGATTGTTACTTGGACATCCATCGACAGTGGATTTTAAATATTCCTGTGACATTTGTGCCATAAATAGAAGTTTAACCTCCCTTTCCCACCAGACACAGAAAAGAGCTCTTAGATCACTGTTGAATCCCCAAAGCCTCAACTCCTAATAACCAATTGCAATCTAATTTAGATCAGCAGTTTGAAAAATCATTAGCTGAAGTAGTAACAGCCCTCTATTGGATAAGGAATTTGCTTTCCCAAGACTGTAAGTGTCTGAGCTCTTAGAGACGACTATTGCCCATCTCAAAATTTATGCTCTGTTCACGCATGCCATAAAACTGTCCTTTTAATATCAGTTCAAAAATAAGCACAGAGAAGTAGTTGCTGTAGAGGAAATTTATAGTATTGGTTTGAGAACAAAAGACCAGGCGCTGCTTCCCAGTAAGAGCCGGTTGTGCCGCCGTGGCGCTGGCAGCCTGTCGTCCATCATGGCCTCCCGCCAGCTGTAACGAGAGTTTGCATTTCCAGCGGAGTCTTAATTTTGAAATACCATCTAAAGAAACTCTCAAGGTAAAAGTTACATCTTCCACAAGGTATTTTTGCCGTCTTGGTTTGTTGTTTTTTTTTTTTTTAAACTTTGAACGAGGTGGTGCGTTTCCAGTGCAATGCCCAGGTTTGGTGGTGTGCTGGGGAGAAAGGAGCAGGGCAAAAGGAGACACTCCAGAAATGAATTGTCGTGAGTAAAATTCAGAGAATACGGCTGCTTGTATCGCCTGTGACATCTGTCTTCATTGGGAAAATTGCAAGTCAGAGTCAACAAACTTTAAAGTTGGGAGGTAAGGTTTCTGGGGGAGTCAGAAGTGCCGGGGCTGTTGGGTAAGAAAACTTTGTCGGGATTTTGGCAAAGCTGGGTGGGGAAATGGTATGGATAGACCGTGTTGCCATTAAGAGGACTTGAGTGTATCGCAACCCTAGAATAGAATTTTGTTTTATTTTTTTAATTAGCTTGTAAGTATTTTGGGGCCCTGACTTGATTGTGGTTGTTCAGGTGGCCGACAAAACCCACCCCTTCAACGGGAATAAATTCGGGAGAAAACAAAGCAGTAATGAAAAGAAGCAAAGGGAGTTGTTGTTGTGTGTGTACATGAGAGCTTTTCAGCAGCTGCTTCAGTGGGGGAAATGTTATTACAGAAAAAATACCCCTCTTTCTTACCCATTCCCTGTCCTGCAGCCACTCACTTGAAGCAAGTTATTTCGGAGGGTTTTTTTGGTTTTTTTTAGTTTTGTCCCTGTGAGGAGCTGAAAGCGACCACAGTATCCTAATATTTTCTCTAAAAGGGAAAAAAAACATTTCCTGCATAACCGTAAACAGCCTCAGGGGCCTGGGTCCCCTCACTCGTGATCTTTCTTTCCTTTTCGTGGGTGGAGGAGGCGGAGGATGCGGGAGGGGCTCGGTGGGAGCATCCTTGCTTCGTTTGGCAGCACAGCCTGGCCAGCTGCAGCGGTGGGGTATGTGCTGCTGCCTTGATTTTTCAAAAAAAAAAAAAAAAAAAAAAAGAGTCATACTGGGGGAATGTTTTTCCTTTACAACTTGCTCCCTTGTGCCAAAGAGGGGGATTTTCTTCACTTTGCGGATGCAATGACTGAAGAGGCACTCCAGTGCTCTTCATGGCTTGAAGATCTAGTGTAGAGCTATGACTTTAGTCCTTCTGAAATGCCAGAAAAAGTAATTTATTGCAAGGATAAGTATCCTGGGGTTCACAGCATGTAAAACTAACCAGACTAAGAAAAGTAAAGGAACTGAAGGAGGAGGGAGAAAGCTCATGTTGCAGGTAATGACCTGAAAAGGTCATTCAAGGAGGGAAAGGATCCGTAGAAGCATAAAATGTTTGTGTTAAATTGTGTCGTACCTACAAGAACAACAGTCTAACAGGAACGTGGGGATTTTTTTAGCCTGGATATCATTGTGTATTTAACCTATGGTTGTTACAGCCTTTAGCTCGCAGAGCTGAACCCTCTCCATCTAAAATGAGGGAAGGGGGAATCACAGAATCAAGGATGCTTCCTTCCAGCTTTATTAAACTCTGAATTATACCAAAGATTATTCAGTTGGAACCTGAGCCAAGGCCTATGGACAGGGTTGATGTTATGGTTTCTGGCAATTCTAGATGGGACTGAAATGCAGTTGGACATAAAAGAAAGACACAAACCAGCAGAGTGTTTAGCTGGTGCGTTTATAGAAAGTAAACATGTTTGGATTTATCTTGAAAAACATCCTGATGCCTTCAGTCATCCTAAAGATCACTTTCCTCTGTCTCAGTAAGGCTTATAGGAAAAAAGATTATTTTTAATTTTTTTTTCCTACTGGCTTGTCAGTAAGTTTTTATTACTGTCATTATTTTATTTTTAAAAAAAAACCTAAGGGATATGCTACAGGCTGTTATTTAGGAAGTTGAATGTTTTGACGTAGGAAACAACAGTTACTGCAGCTATTTTATGCTAACTGCTGAGCAAATTCCTCTCATGTAGACACAGTTGCTGTGTTTTCTGTCTCTCCATTGAATTATGAGGGGAGGATGAAGGGAAGAAAAAACATGTTGTTTTGGTTTGGTTTTTTTAAAGCTATGAAGTATTTAATTATCATCTTCTAGCTGAGGATATACAAGTTACTTACTAGTATCTTAATCACTTGTGGCCATGATTTATGAAGTCTTGCCCCTGTTTTACTCACGGGGAGATGGAAATGGAGACCAACGAGGCGTTTTACCCATGAGGATGGGGAGTACCATTAGGGTGAGTGGCTGCTGAAGTATAACGACGGAGGCATTGCTGAATATCAGAGGCTGGCAGGATGACTCCGCATCTGCCTTCAGGAAGGTGGCCAAGGAAATATAGATGTGCCTCGATGAAGGGTTCTTCAGCTGCTCTTGAGAACAGCATCCGTGTGATGGAGCGAAGCTGGGCGTCTGTCGGGCTTTTCATGGGTCTTCTCCTGCCCTTGTTGATCCTGGTGCTGGCTTGCGATTGCTACCCAAATTAGCTGGTTTAAAGCTCACTCGTGTACCTGTGCATTACGCAGAGGGGTGTAAGCATATCTTAGGTCCTGCAATTAGCAGAGTCTGTAGTGGTGGGAACAGTTGAGTAAAAGCAATGTCCTCTGCTCCACATAGTATAGTATGTAAATACTACTTTGAATTTTTGTTAATCACCTAAAATTTACCGTTTCTCTCCTACTCTGGTGTATGTGTGTTTCTTTCATATTTGTTTTTTTTTTTATCCCATTAGCAAAATCCTAACAGATTCCTAGTGATATTTCTCCTTTTCCAAAGTGCTTGTTCACAGTTGTTTAACAATGATCCTTTCATGGTTGTGCACTGATTATTTTTAGTCATCAAAAACGGACATCATCAGGTTTTTTAAAGCTTTTTACATTAGATTCTGTGTCGTTGAAACCTCCCTGTGGATTGGTTCTTGGGACCCATAATTGAGGTCCCGTAGCTGTGATTTCAGTGGCTCCACGAGGGTGTCTGGCTGTCGTCATTGCAGGGGAAAGGAGGCATGGGGGCCAGGGAGTGTTCCTAGTTTTGTAATAAATTCTCTGCCTGACTTGAGGCCATTTATCAAGTTAAGAAAAGGTTTTAGCCGTTTCCTTCAAAACACTGACATCAATTAAGTTATCCATACATCATTCCAGCATTAAGGCTTTATTAGAGCTGCGGTTGCTGGGGTTTGCTCCAGATGTCAGTACTATGATGGTCCTCAAAACTAAGGCTCGTTTACCCCTGCTGTCCCAGATTCTAGTGACCTCATGTTCTTTTGTTGATCTCAGTGTGTTCTAGACTTATTGAAGGTGTGGTTCTCTTTGTGGCTTATTCATATTTAAATAAATAGTGGTGATATGAGCATATAGGTGACTGATAAAGGACCACTTATATCTCCTCTACCTGCCTTAGTGAGCTTGCCCCAGGTAGAGGTGGACCTACCTAATGATATCAAGCAACTATTTGCCAAACATTGGGTGAATGGAATCAGTCGGTGGAGTTGGTTTGCAGATGCTGCAAGAGCCCTCTGAGCTTACAGAAGCTGAGAAATCATAGCCCAGTGCCAAACAGCTCTCGTGGCTAGAAGAACCGGTCCTTACTCCATACCTCTGGGTAATCTCCAGTCCTCCTCCTCACCTGCAGACCCTGTTTAGCAGCCTGATTTCTGCTTTTTGGTTTTTGTTTTTTTTTCACTAAAGTATGAGTCCAACATCCCACAGCGTTGAGCTTTGTGGGTCATTCTCTGAGGTCCCCACAGCTGAATGGGACTTCTCAGCGAGGGCTCTGTCTCTCAGAGGGTTGGTCAGGCCAGGGATGTGCCTTTTGCCCAAAGCTGGGGTTTTGCCAGCATGACACGCTCTGCTGCGCATCAGCCAGAGCTGCGCCTTTCACTCCTCTGCTGGCTATTCATGTGTCACGGCGCCTGTTATCCTTCCTCCCTCTAAATGTCAGAAGGACGCGCCGTAGGGCTCCCGCACCATTGACGTTGGTGGCACAGCTTGGTGGTGGCTTTACGCAGATGCTTGCAACGGTTTTTGGAGGAGTTGACCCAGCAGGGCTTGTTGGTCTGCGGCTTATCTTGGGTGTTGACTCATAATAATTACTCCCAGGAATTGCCCTTCATTCTCAGGGCTGTCGGTATGTTTTGTGAACACACACATAGCCTTCCAGCAAGACAAAGTAAAACTAATATTGTTAAGGGAGAAACTGTCTGTCAACCCAGACCTTGTGCTCCATTGACCCACTGCTCTTTTTTTTTTTAGACGACTTGTGCTTTTCTATTAGCTCCTGCATCCCTTTTAATGACGCTTTATATGGATTATTAGCGTGTGTCACTGATGCTGCGTGTAGTCTAATGAAGCAACAACAGCCAAGGTGCAAAGTGTCTCCTGCGGATTAATGAGGTCTTGAAAGAGTGTGGCTGCCCACTGGGAAACGAAAGGCTATCAAATTGAGTCACTTACTTAGCACCTAGATGTGACTCTTCCTAGTGCTGTTCGTGATGGGAGAGGAAAAAGTCCGGTGCATGAAAATGCAAGAGGGTCATATTTGCTTGAGGGGATCCATATTTAAATCTGACAGTTTTTTGAAATGATTATAGATGTACAGATATTTAGGAAGCGGTTAAATTGTTTGAATTAACAGCCGACACTTCTAGACCCGTATAAACTTACATAGCGCTAGTGCGTCTGCAGTTTTAGACTAGCCTATCAAGCGTTACTTTCCTGATTGTCGGAATTTTACTTTCCCGATCTTTGGAATTTGTTATATATATCTATGTTTTTATTTTTATTTTTTTTTCTACAGAGTTGGAGAATCTCAGCCTGGTTTTGGCTGTGGTTTTATATCTCTGCATCACACTAGAAATATCTAGCAGTGGTTAGAGACTGTGTTTTGAAAAAGCGTTTAATTTTTGTTCTTGAGAGATGATCTCTGCCTTCAAGCTGTAAGCTGAGGAATCTCACTATTTCCGTTATTAAGGCTCCGTTTCTTAGATAGTGGAAAAGTGTTTCAATTCTTTCTGGTAATGTAATAGTTTGAGGTAGCTGGAGCTTTCTGTGTGCTGTATATTTTATCTTTTTACCGTTTAATAGTCTGACCCCATTCAGAAAACATTTCAGGCTGCGTATCATTTATATTATTAATGGCAGTATTGACTTATAAGATCAACTTTAAAAAATGACTTGCTGTTTTACGAGAAAACCGTCGAAAGGATTAATGTGCTTTCTCTTTGTACATCTACTCTTCTACCCGTTGAAAATTACGGCCAAGTCAAATGTCATTGGATTATCAGCCTTGCTCTAAGGAACTGTGTGCAATTACATATCCGGATAAAGGCGTGTTCTTTTTACTTTGGGGAATAGATACACTGATGTTGCGTTACCTGCAGATGTGGAATGATTACTCCCTGGTGTTAACGGAGAGATTGCCTGTGGCTAGGCAATAACAGCATGCTGTGTTTGCCTTTTTTTTCTTAGTCTGCATGCAGAGTAGATATAGGTGCTATAGGAGAATAAAGCAAAGACATAGGAGAGAGCCTTGTTGCTTTTTGGAGCAGGGTGTTATTCTACTGTTTATTAAAGCTGCATGAAACAATATAAAGTGTTGATGTTTATGAGAAGCGTTGTTTATAGAAGTAAATATTTCCCCCACCCTTCTACCACCATGACTAAGATACTTTACACTTTAAATTTGATTTTCTTTCCTATAAACCTTTCTTCCCCTCCTTTCTTTCCCCCACCCTGACATGATGTAGTTGATTTAATTCTCTAGATTGCTTTCCTCAAGCTCTAACTTGAGTTCATTTTGTTATGTGGTGACCACAGTTATGGATGACGCTCCCCCTGGCACACAGGAGTACATTATGTTACGGCAAGATTCGATCCAATCTGCGGAATTAAAGAAAAAAGAGTCCCCTTTTCGTGCTAAGTGTCACGAAATCTTCTGCTGCCCACTGAAGCAAGTGCACCTCAAAGAGAACACAGAGCCAGAAGGTTTGTGGCACTATGGATCCATGTTCTGTTTGTTTCTCTTATTTTATTTTTTTTTTCCATGTATGTCCCTAGAGTGTGCTGTGTGTTTCCCAGCCTGTGTCAGTGCAGGCAGCGCGATGCACTCCGTGTCCCCCTTTGCTTGCCTGTTAGTGTCTGATTCAGCTATCACGGGACACAGCAATACAAGCCATGTACGGTATCATTCTAGACAAGAAGTAAAGTGACGCTGCTTTTTCTCAAATAAAGTCTGTTTGTTTCAGCTCTCATCATTACACACTGCCCTTTTTTTGGCTGCCAAAAGTCGCTTGCTACGTAAACGGCATCAATTCCTAGTCGATTCTTTCCAATAACATTCCCGAAGCTGCACTCTGCTGCAAATATGGCACTTAGACTCGGATTCGGCTTGTCCCCAAACACCTTTCACTCCATAAGGCTTCTGCATAGCGCTAGAGAATGCTCATGACAGCTGTCCTTCGGTTGAAGCAGGGTGAAGTTTGTCTGTAATGCACGCCCGGTTGCATTTTGGAAAATGAAATGCATGCAGAGCAGAAAAATACAAGTAGAATGTTTTCCTTTTCAGATAAAGCAAAGGTATGGTCTGTTCTAATGCTGTGTTTACTAATATGTAATTATTAATTGAGGTATCTATATCTTAACTTGTTTGTCTAGTGTAAGTAAGATTAAGGTATTATAAATTATATTTTTTTACTATTTTCTCTTATTGTTCCGTATGTGTTTTGCGTTACTGCCTCATATTCCACATGGTAAGCCTTCTACTTTTTTGCATAAGCTCCAGTATCTGCCAAGACAAATAATGCTTATTGCTGGTAGATGTATTTTAAGATGAAATATTCAGGGCTGGATTCTGCCACAATTGAGTCTGCGGGAATGGCAAAGTGAGCAGGTTGGAGTCCTTCCTCACAAATCACTTCTATTATTCCCTGTGTAATGATGGGCATCAGTTGCTGAGCTGTCACTATTAGCCCAAAATATTCACTCAATTGCTTTCTCCTCTTACATACCCTAAATTTTGCATGAATGTTCTTTGTATCACTTCTGGGAGCTCTGGGTGTTTTATTTTAAAAGTATTTTTATTAAAATAGCATTTCTTTCTCATCTCACCAGAAATACTAAGTCTGACACAAACACTGATGGAAGGTGCGGGGAGAGGTTTTTTGGTTCGGTGATGATATAGCTGAATATTGCAATCGGGTTTTGAGAACACAAAGTCTAATTTTTCTCTCAGTTCTGCGGCTGACTTGATAGGAGTCATGATTTTGTAATTCTGACTTCAGTAAACGTGAAGGAAAGGTGAATCCCATAGCACTCTTCTGGATTAGCAAATACAATGAATTTCCTAGCATCTGTCAGGGTTTGTGTTGTTCATGAGTAAATTATGAGCCCAGAGCTCTGTGTGTCAAGCTCCTCTAGGCAGATGATGACAACTGAGCTACTAGAGGTGCTCAGCATCCTCAGGAGGTGATATTGGATGAAATGAAAAGGTTCCACATGAGCCATAAAAAGAAGGGCCCTCAACTTGGCATCGACTCACATGCTGTATTTCAGTTTTTCCTTGTGGTCATGTGTAACTCCAGCGGAAGCTGATGGTCATTTCAGTAGAACTTCTACCGGCAGCTGGATTCCTCCTGGGGACTAGCTCTTAGTCTGATCATTTTGAGTGAATAAATCAACAATTTTACATGGTAATGGCATGTAATATTCAAGAGGAACAAGGGAACTGGAGTTGTGCTGGGCCTTTTATCTCCAGAGCGTGAATCTCCTGGGGGCATGGTTTGCTTCAATGTGGAGGATTCAGGATCCGCTGGGAGAAGCTTGTAAGGTGCAGGCTCTAAGTGAAGACCTGGGGAGCATCAGCTCTGCCGTATTGTCACCTGGAAGCCAACAGTTGCTCTTCTTAGATTCTCCGTAAATCTACATACTGTCTCTCTCCAACAGCAGCTGTGTTACTCCTTCCTCCATGGCAGATGGTACCGTTAATCATTCTTACCGAAAATGTTTAGTTCTAAGAGGAAAGCTTTTCATCTTTTACTGCAGTGTACAAGGAGGGATGTCTCATCCCCTTCCCTTTTTTATCCTTCCCCCTCTCCTCCAGGAATTATGCATTATTAGACGGGGCACAAGAAGCAGTGGCCCTATTGACTTATCCCACAACCATCTGAATTGATGTGAAACTCATAGGGGTATCCATTGTTATTGTTGCGTGATTTCTATATGTGTTTCTGTGAAAGAAATTGCCACTAGCATGAGAGGGAAAAGACATGTTTAGGAGTCCTTGTAGTCTGTGCTGCAGTTTAAATGGCCTGGGCTGCATTGGGCTTTCTTCAAAATCTGTGAACTGCCTGGCAATGGTGTTAGACCCACTGGAAGACTGGTGGGTGTCATCCTCAGGGGTTTGTTGGCATGAAGCTTGAAAAATTTTGAGTGTGAAATGATCTGAACTGTGCTTTCAGTGCAAAAACTAAAACAGTCCGTTGAAGTTACTGGAGTGGCCGAAGCAGACCCCACCTGAAAACCTTCTAGAGTGAACCGAGCAGTTAATAGCTCGATTGTGCTAGGAGGATGAATGAAAAGAAACATTTAAACCTGTTACTGCAGCATAATTTGCACGTTTTTGAAGGTACCGGAAAGTATGGCAACTAAGAAGCTATTAGGAAAGCGCTCCAAGTAAAATGTCATAATGGAAGTTTTATGGAAAACCACAGACTTGAAAGACTCTGCAGAGAGTATAAAAAATGTACCTTTTTTATCTGCTGAGTAACGACTTGGGAACACAGAGTAAATCCTGCATGTTTCTAACTTTGCAACTCCTTGTCTAAATATTTCATTTAGATGATGGATTTCTTCTCTGCACTTTTTAACCACTTTCACAGAGGGTTAATGCTCAAGGAACCTCATTTAACACTTTAGAATTTGAACCCCCTAGGCATGTATGATGTTACCAGGTAAAAAGATTTTCCTGGCTTTTTGTAGGGGTGTTTGGGGAACGTTCTACTGTTTGCTGAAAGACTTAAATACCACCTCACTCCGGTGTCTTAACCAAGTGGCCCATCGTTTCTTGTATCTCAGGCCCATTTCTAAAAGCAAGAGAAGGAATAGGAAAATTAGATCTGTGTTTCCTAAATTAAACCTGGCTTGATTTCTTGTTCTTTTTCTGGCACCCTACCTGCCTGCTTGCAATGTCATCATTTTTCACAGCACCCATCTGCCTCAACTACACCTTGACAGAATAGGTCCAGGGCCCGTACATTTGATACCAGCCTGGAGGACCCATAGAAGGTCCTTAGTGCAGTAATTACAGCAAGGACGGTCTTTTTTTTAAGTGGTAGATGTGGAAGGAAGGAGGAGAACAATAGGAAACACAACAATATTATCTTCTCAAAATGTGGAAATTCCCGTTGGGGTCCAGTGCCAGCAGGGTGATGTCTGTCATCCGGATCCCAGTTCAGATAGGATGCCGCCTTTCCTTATGCTATGGGCAACTTTGGACTAAGGTAAAAGACGAACTGCTGCTTTTATTCTGCATCATTCCGGCTTTGTTTTGTCAAAGTCCTTCTACAGTTTACAATGTCGTGGATCTCTCAAATGCAATAAAACAAGCAGACCTGACATCCTTACCTGGATGTTAGCTCCTGTGGGCATTGCGCATTGTTTACAATTACATCCCAGCAGCAGCAAAAATACAGGGTGTTTTTGTAGCTTCCCTCCAGCCAGGAATACACTGCTAGCAAGAGAAGGGCCATCTGAAGTACATTTTGCAGCTATTTGTTCTCTTAAATAGTTTAAACGTAAGCTGCTGCTATCTGTATAAAACATGGGTACATAAAAAGAAGTCTGCTCCTGGAAAACTAATTTGAGTTGTATTATTACATCCAGAGGAGGGAATATAATGAGAGAAATGTTTTTTTAAAAACACCCATTGGTTAGTCACAGTCACATATTCAAGAGTCTTGGCCTCTTGCCCACAGTTCTGTTTTCACGTGGGGGGGTTTGGCCTTTTTTTTTTTTTTCTTTTTTTGTGTTAACATTTAGTCTCCCTCCAGGCATACATAACCTTTTTACACAGAAAAGCAGACAAGCATGGCAAAATATGTATTGGGAGAGGGAAATCTGGGATAGCAGCTGGTAATGAGGACAGGCAGCTTTCCTCAACCAACAGGAAATCTGATTAGATAGAAAATGTTAAGGATGCTAATGTGAAACAAGCAGCTTTGCGGTTGCCCTTGACAATAGTTTGTTATCTTCGTCCCTAGCAATGGGCTGACTGGCGGAGCCAGTCCCGGGGGGGAGGAAGAGGTAGGACATTTAAGCGCACGATGTGGGAGGCTGGCTGTTCTGCCTACCCCATGTATACACAGGATTTTGTCACCAGCTGAATTTCCCAGCCTTTCTGTTGTCACACCGAATGTCCCTTTGGTGCTCCAAGCGTCGTGTCACCACTGAGAGTACTGTTACTTGGCACTCTAATTATACACTTCTCTTCTAGACCGAATCAGTCCTATTAGCCCAGCTCCCTCCTTTAATTATGTTAATACATGTGCATTTCTGCATTTTAGAGGAGAATAAGACAAAAGAAGTGGGAGGAGAACCTGTATTTGAAATCACGGAGAATGCCGAGACATTTTTTGGCTTTATCTATTGTTCAGAACTGAAAAAGACTTTGCATTGCAGTGGGGAATAATGGAGATGAGGCATATGAAACATAGGTATGTTTGCCTGTGCTGGTCGTGTCGGAGATGTTCAGACCCAGCACATTCAGCTGTGAGACACCAGCGAGGAGGTTCAGTGTCTGCTGTGGGTGCATTCAACCTCTGATTTAACCTGGACCACCAGCCACTTCAAAGCAGCTCAGTGGTTCGTTGAATAGGGGTTCCTACTAAGGTATATGATCCTATTTAGAAACTTTATCGGGGTTATGGTCCCCTGATATGAAATTAATCACGTTTCCTCATCTTCTGTGATATTTTTCATTGTGTCTTCTGCTTTCAGTGGAAGTGAAAAGTGAAGACTTGGTTTCCCATTTACCAAGGTTTTTGCCAACAGGAGTTTCCTGCCCTTTTCTGCCGCAGCTGAGCTTTCTGGCCTGGAGTAGTTCATCCCAGGGAGGGAAGGATGGCAGGCAGTCTGCTATTGCCTGGTGTCGGGCCCTGCAGCCCTCAGAGCATCCATCATCACCCTTTCCCTCAGCAAAACCTTGTTCTTGATGGGATTTTGCCTGCATCTCTTGGGTCCTCCTGTGGGGAACGTGAAGCTTTCACCTCACGTCCCTCCTGAGTCCTGGCACTGGCAAGAAGAAGGAATGAGCAATGCCTGAGCCTTGTCCAATATTAAGCTCTAAATCCTGTCTGTCTGGAGACACATGGAGTTGCTGCAGCTGTGGGACCATATCTGTAGTGAAGGATGATCTGAAAGGAGTGGCATAGACCACAAAAGCCAAAGGTCTGAAGCTGCCGCTGTTATAATGGCTTTTTCCCCCCAAAGAGAAGCCGACTTCGTGATTAAGTGATAACCTTCTATTTCAGGGCATTGGGAGGCAGTGGTGACAACCGCACTCTTATTTTCTTCAGATGCTTAGTACATAAAGCAGAATGGCTCAGTCCTGTAAGTGGCTGAGCCCTCTTGCCCTGATCCTCCAAAGCCTTTAAGCACACGATTAACTTTAAACATGTGAGTGCTCCCAGCAGAGTCAGAGGGGTTGGGATGTATTTAATGAGCTTACCTGAACGCGGTCTGGGCCTGGCTCGGGTTCAGGCTCAGACAGTGCAAATCCAGAGTAATTCCGCCAAAATCCAAGGTTTACTCGATATTTACTTGTCTGCAAATGGGATCAGAACCCTCTGATAGAGTTTAATTTGAGTTCTTTTCCCACTCTCTTAGGAGTTTTTATGGTCCTTATTGCCACAGCCATTCAAGATTGAACATGCTTGTCCTCATAGCACTGCTGTGCAGTAGGGAAATGTAATCTTTCCCATTATAAAGAGGGAAGTGAAGAATTTGACTCTTAAAACTTATTTGGGCATCTCATCAGCGTTGCGGTAACACTGCCTACTGAATCAGCTGAGCACGAGGTACTGAATTATTGTCTTTGGAAGATTCTGGGGTGTGACACTTCTAGCCATGTGGAAATAGAGCAGAGCTGGGAATTCAACATTTTTACATAGATTTAAACTTGGAATCTGAGTGTTTTGTCTTTCTCTTCTCTGCAGCAGCCTGTGCCAGATGAACTGCCAGCTGCCTCCATCCCTCCCTTCCTCTTGCCGCTCACCACGTGCTTGTGCATTGACCGTGCTTCGGCAAGGTCTGTCACCAATCATAGAATCACAGAATGGTCTGGGTTGGAAGGGACCTTAAAGCCCATCCAGTTCCACCCCCCTGCCCTGGACAGGGACACCTCCCACCAGACCAGGTTGCTCCAAGCCCCGTCCAGCCTGGCCTTGAACACCTCCAGGGATGGGGCAGCCACAGCTTCTCTGGGCAACCTGGGCCAGGGGCTCACCACCCTCACAGCAAAGAATTTCTTCCTCGGATCTCATCTAAATCTCCCCTCTTCCAGATTGAAGCCATTACCCCTCGTTCTATCACTACATGCCTTTGTAAAAAGTCCCTCCCCAGCTTTCCTGGAGCCTCTTTAGGGACTGGCAGGGGCTCGAAGGTCTCCCCAGAGCCTTCTCTTCTCCAGGCTGAACCCCCCCCGCAACTCTCTCAGCCTGTCCTCACAGCAGAGGGGCTCCAGCCCTTGGAGCATCTCTGTGGCCTCCTCTGGCCCCGCTCCAACAGCTCCATGTCCTTCTTATGTTATCCACTTATCCACTGCAGAGCTGGATGCAGTAATCTGGGTGGACTCCAGGGTCTCAGGAGAGTGGAGTAGAGGACCAGAATCACCTCCAATCACCAAATACCTTCTTTTCTCACCATGTAAGTCAACGAATGGCTCAGCACTAGGTGAGCCCAGTTCTGGCTGTGGCAGGAAGGGTGGGGTGGCATGGTGAGGGACAGAGGACCGGGGGACAGGAGCAGCCAGCATTAGCAGGTAATGCACGAATGGCATTAGGCTATTTCAGCTTTAGCCTAAACTGATATCCTCTACTACTTCTTTCATTTTCTGCACTTTATTTACTTTTTACCAAGTAGTTGGCTCTATGCTGAGTGTTTACCCATCCGGCTGTGTGCTGCCTTATAAAAAATTCTTCTTTTTAAGGTGACTGGACACGATTTAAAGAATAACGTGGTGGTTCACTGTTTAAAGTCCTGAGCAGGAGGTATCTAATTGTTGACAAAACATTTCTGTCAGCAGGTACTACAATGATTACAAAGCGTATATTGAGGAAGGCATTTAGGTTTTGAAGAAAAGTCACTGAATGTAGCATTTCGAATGGCTTGCCAATCTCTTTTGTTCCTGAATTCACGTATACCTGCCACCTCCCAGGAGACGGTGCGAGAGGTTTCCTTAGGGCTTTCCTTCGTTCCTGAGAGGCTTGGAGATCAGTCTGTTACACACAGCCCTGACTCCTGCATCCTATTGATTTGCTTTGCTAATTCCTTTTAACTAATACACCTGCCAGGTTATTCCTACCTGCCTGAAAAAATAGACTTTGTCAAAGGTCTGTGGCTCTTGCTGTCAGCTGAACGTGACCTGAAATAAGGATTACAGCTGGAAAAATCCTTCTCACTGTGTATGCGCACACCTCTCAGTCCAGGAAGTGGGGCGCACACGTTGGTCTGTTTGTCAGACTTAAGTCTTTAGAACAACATAGCTGGGGGAAACGAGGATAAAATATAAGGAAGAAAGGGAGCCCAGGCACCCTCTTTCTGATAGAAGAAGGATTTCAAATTTAACAGTGCCACTGCTCTTTCCAGGCTGCTGCCCAGGCCAGCAGCTCGCAGAGGGGGAATTCAGCTGGTGTCGGGCACTGATGGACCGATGCTCACCCTGCAGCCACCTCTTACCCAGCGCTCTTCAGGGGAGCTGGTATTTAAGTCATAATTTCTGCAGACCATGTGCTTTGATCACATCTACCATTATAAAGTACCTTTTTGTGTACATGTGGTATTGAGTGCATAATCCCTTTTGGACTACGTTCTTTTTTCTGCTAGCCAATTTCTTCAATGCCCAGATATTTCCTGACCTCTGTAAAGGACGATCAGATTTCAACCTTCAAGTCGGTGCTGTTTTTCCACCTTATGCAGACCTGGGTGACTGTTCTCATGGAGTCATCAAGTGAGTGGTCCCAAGTCCATAGGTAGAAGATGCACCTGGAGAGGCACGAAGAGTCCTCACAGTACTTATCTCTTCCATCTCACCTGCCCACAAGTAACAAATTGGAAATTAAGTGGTTTGTTGGACTGGGTTTTCCTGGTGGAAAAATTCAGAGGTGCAGCTGTAGTTGTGAATTGTGTAATGGTTAGCCAAATTGGCACTCTGTAGCATTGGAGAAGTTTAAGTAAGTACCAGCATTAGGAGCAGTTTTAGCGCTTTTATTTCAAGACGATGTTTTTTAATTCTCAAGCTGGAGCTGGCCCCACCACTGAGCAGGTCATGGCAACCTAAAGACAACTCTTATCTCTTACCTTACCTGTGTCCTCTTCAAGGCAAATCTTTTATCTGTGCCTTTTGCTATTTTGTGCTCGTTTCAGAATAAATATTCATTATGGAGACAGTATCTGGCACTTAGCATATCTGAAGTAGGACATCTCTACCAAATGAGTCACACTGGTGTTCTTTTCTCATCTCATCTTTAAAGGATTCTTTGAGAGCTTCAAAGAGTGCTCCTTGTATGGAGGAAGGCCTTTGTCTTGCTACTTTTTGATTCCATGGTTCTCTTGAGAAAGCATCAGACTTGACTCTTCAATCTGTCCTCATTTTAAACACGATGATGTAGTTCTTTATTAATAATGAAGGTTCTTTGTACCTTATTCAACTACATGGCCCATCATAATTATTGCACGACCCTTTGTCAGTGGTAACGTCTGTAGTTTTTAAACATTGGCCTTTGGGTTGAGAGCACACCAAATTTGTCATGCTGTTGTAGGTTTAGGACAACTCCAGAAACAAGGAGTTGTTAAACTTTTTAGCTATCACTGGAAAGTTGTTTCCTTTCCCAAGGCAATCACTTACAAAAGCATTTAGGCATGTCTGCATGGTGCAGCAGAACGTGCTGCAGAGATCCCCGAGCTACTGTCCCACATCTCTGCAGCCCAGTGCAGCACCATGCCATGGTGTTGGTAGTCTCAGGGGCAATTAGCTCGAGTAACTCACAGTATTATGTTGCAGCATGTCTACCGTTTTCAGTTCCAGGGTTAGCTCAGCCCACATGCAACTTGGGGGTTTCTGCTCTTCGTTCCATCAACAGTCTGGGCCTTCAGCAGCTGTGATACTTCTGAATGCACAAAAGTGGTCAAGGTTCATCTGAAAGCCTAGCAGACTCCTTACCTCTAGGATTATCTGGAAAAGAAGAGGAGCTCAGTCTTGCTTCAAACTCAGCCTGGTCTCCTCAACTCAGTGTTTTTCTCTTATGCTCCTCCTTGTTCCAGGTACTGCTCTGTCGACGCTGTGGATGCTTTCAGAACAAAGCTAAAGAATTTGCACAGCAGTGCATTATATTTCAAATACGTGGTGAGCACGCCATGCACTAATGTGCGTTAGTGTTCTTTTATGATTGCATAAGCGGTTAACTTTTGCTGGTAGTATTTTTGTCTCTATTTTTCATTCTTTTTTAAGTGTCCTGACCTGTAAAGCTAAAGAAACTGAAGAAGCTTTACCCAGACCTCAGCGAGCACAACAGAGGTCCAAAGATTGCAAAAGGCCAGAGTTTTCCTAGAACACTTACATAAAATTATTGAATGCTTTTTCAGTAGTATCCGAGTGTTTGGAAAAAGTCAGTGCTCAGACTGTTTTATATTCAGTTTTTTGCCCACTGGAATCTATCTGCAGAGTTTTCCTGCTGTGTACAAGTTCTTTGATGTTGCTTATATGCTTAAAAAAAACCCCAGCTTTTGTAGGACAGTGCAAAATACCTTCTTTTAAGCCAGGTCTTGTCCTCCAGGACAGAAAGGTGCACTATCCAGCAGTGGTGTTCAGGAAGACGGAACAGGAGATTGCTGGGTGTTGATCCCAGCGTGCATGTTTATTTCTTTCTACCACGTGTTTGAAAACACTGAGACGGACAGATCTTTTTTTTTTTTTCCTGAAAGACTGAGATTACAGAAGAGGTGGGTTAAACCCTACAGGTTAGAAGGGCCATACACCTGCCAAGGTTCTGGCCTGCAGAGGTGTGTCCGGCACGTGGCTACGCATCCTCTTGAAGTGACACAGTGTTCCTTGAACTCCCGCTGTGAAGAAAACGATGGTGCAGTTTGGAAACAAGGAGCAATCCTTTCTCAGGCCTCTTGGATACTCCTGATCTGAAGCTGTCTGCCACAGCTTCCAAGTGCACTAAATTCTTGCATGTTGTATAAGAAGATATACAATTTATTGCACAAGAAGTCTTTAGGTACCAACTGTCTTTCGCACTTGACATTTCCACATTACATAAAAATCCCTTCTAGAGAGGTTATTGGTGCAGCTGTGTTAGTTCTCACTATCTATTCAAATTTAATTCTCACAAGAAAATAAAAACTTAGTGACCACTCCTCAAATTTGTGCCAGCATCATTCAGCCAGATTTTAAATTTTTTTTGTGGCCCTTGGCATAGAGAAGTCAGAAGAGCGTTGGTGCAGAGTGGTGACTGAGTGTAACGTTACACAAATATCTAAGCATCTCGATTGTTTTGCTGGGGCCTGGTACAGAAGACAAATGAAGTGGCCTAACCCTGCTTCCTCTTAATTGCTCTGATTGAGGTTTGGGTTTCTTAACAAATATTTTCTAAATAACAGCTTAACCTTCCTTCTTACGCTTGGTTTTCCTTCTTGTTAAAATACACCTGTCTCAGGCTTTCTTTCCTTGGATCTTGTGGAAAAGGTACATTTCATTCCTCAGCTGTGTTTCTTGCAACCTTTATGAGAAAGTTAGAGGCTTAGCTTGACCTAGAACCTCACATTCTTAGAGGATGAAACAAAGAGGCGAAAAAGTATCTATGTCCCTGAATCAGCAGAACTTACTCCATACAGCAAGCTGGTACTTTAGCATCCCTTGAAGATACATCAGTAAATGGTCTGGAGACTTCTGAGGGCATGGAGGGCTCTGATGCCAGTAAATTGTGAGCTGGTGACTTCATGAATAGGGGTGTCGTCACTCGTATCTCCTGCTCTCATGGACACCATTGGTTTGGAAGCTTTACCAACTTTGACTTCAATGTTGTGAAGACAGCTGGGGCTGCAGAAAAAGAGTCTGCCACGGAGACCATCTGCAGGACAAGAATCTGGGGCTGCAGTGAATGCGGTGCTAAGTTTTCTGCCTTTTGAAAAAGGCACTAAGAGTGAATGAGCGACGTTTGTGGTGACTGTCAGTCTGTTCTCTAAACCTGCCTTTCCTCTGTGCAGTCATACAGTTTTTCAAATTTCTGCACCAGGTGATGCCAAAGATGACACTTAATTGCGAGAGTTGTTAAAAATGTAGAGTTTATTTTGGTTGCGCACCTTTGCTATATTGGTGCCTGCTCCTGTTTCTCTTCCTCTGCATCTCCTGCTTGTTTGAGCCAGTAGTTGAAGAAGTGAGTTTTGGCTCTTCCCTCTGGTGAGTATAATCATTCTCTCATTTCAGACCAGTGGCAAAGCTGACATCGAATGTGGCCGGTGTCTCTCAAATATTGTTAGTAGAAAATATTTAAGCTTCGCATAGGATGTTCCCTTCTAATGATGGCCATTCTAATGACCAGCATTAACCCAGTAGAGTTCACACAGCTGGCCTTTTTATGATCAATTTGGATTAAATACACTGTCAGAACAGTAGTAAGCAAAAATTTGAATGGGACTTAGGCAGCCAAATGCAAGGAAGGGGTTTCTTAAATCACGTGGATATTAAATTAGATAAATATAAAAATGGTGAGAAATTTTGCTGCTCTTTGTACTAATAACAAAGGAGCACGTTTAGGAAATTACTGTTTTAACTGAAAAGAATTTCATGTAGTGCATTTAATAATACGTGTTGTGAAATGTACAGTCACTATGATATATTTCTGGATATGTAAAAAAAAAGTACGGCGCTAGTTATTTCAAAGTTGAGGGAAGCTCTGAGTCAAAACAAGGTTTCCTGCTGGCGCTGAAGAACATATTCTTTATGATATGCAATTGCTACTCAAGGGGAAGTTATATATTCTCTAAAATTCAGATGGACGCTCTGCTTGAAAAATTCCTTTGCCCCTTGATAGTTTCCTTCCAAATAACAGACAAGGAGGTTATTTAAAATCATTTGTCTGCTGGGTTGCTGAGCGAGCTACCTCCAAGGCATGCTGATTAGCCTTGAGGAAGACTAAGCAGATCGCCAAAAGGTTCCTGAATTAACGTGGACTCCTCCTCTTTAAGACTGATGACCTTCTAACCGAAATTAGTAGGTTGTTTTAAGGGATGGCCATTTCTCTTGCAGAGGTTTCTCTTGGCTGCTTGTTCTTTGGCACGCTAAGGTGCATGCTTTCCTAAGGATGTCTGTTCTGTGTGTAAATAACATTTCTTTCAAATTCAAATACAGCAGAACATCTTCAGGATGTAATGGCAGCAGATGCTCAGCTTGTGCAGGCTGGTATCATTGGGAACCCTGAAAACTCTGATGAGTTGACGGGTCATGTCCACTGAAGACACTTTTGAAGATAAATGTATTTTTCATTTGCTGAAAAACACTTCTATTCCCCATTCCTATTAATTTTAATTTAAAAGCAAGCTGCAAATAAGTGTGGACTAATCATCAAGACGAAACATGGATTGAGTAAGGTGGCAACCAATGGTAGGAGAATAGGTATAAAGAGCAGCAAGAAGAGTACAGGTTTTGAACCGTAAGATGTCATGGTACCGAGGAGGAGAAACTGAAATGGGAGAAGGTGAGTCCAATGATGAGGAAGAAAAGTCTGTTAGGAGAGAGGCTAAGAAGCTGGTGGTATGGACAGATGATCAGGGTGCTTTTGGATGAACTTGTTGGCTGCAGGTGAGATCCAAAATTGCAAAAGAGAGGGATCCCTGAGCTCCAACCGAGTTAGCAGGCTACTGCATTGGAGAGGAGCTGGAAGCCTGTTCTGGATGGAAACCTGAAAGTGAGAAAAAAGAGCAGGAGAGGACAGACATCTCCAAAGAAAAACACATTAGTTACTCAGCTGTGACTTTGTTTTGAGTTACATCATCTTTGTTACGCCAGCACTACCAGAGAAACACAGTCTGTTCTTCTTGGGTTGTTCTGCTTCACCCTGAGAAGATCTGATCCCATGAACCGACCAGCCAGAGGCAAAAAGCACAGCAGTTTCTTCTCTAACTCCATGTTCCCACTCTGTACGTACCCTCATATGCATGACAGGATTTAATAATCTAAACAATGGATTAGAACCACACAAGTAGTGGTCCATATCCTCAATTTATGTAGATTTAATGAAGTACATTGACTTCTGCAGAATGCTGCCGATTTATACCTGATCAGGTGTATTTATGGGCAGATTCTTTAATTTGCACATGCAAATGAAAACATGTGCATAATTGTTTATCCAAGAGATTAACTGAGGAAAATCACAGAGTAGCACTATGACAATTTGTTCTTGATATAATCTCTCTTATAGCTGAAATTGCACTGCATCAACAAAATTGAAAAGGTGCCTTTTAAAAACTAACATCTCAAAAGGACATCTTAAAAAAGAAAAAAAACCAATCCAACACTCCTGCCAGGCTTTTTTTAGTGGTGTGTTTTGGGCCTGGGGTTTTTTTTTAGGAGTTTTATTGCCAACTTTTAAAGTCAGCTTGTTTCCAACAGAATGAAGTTGAGATGGATGCTTGCCGACATTTTTCTTTGTAAGTGCTTGGCCAGACTCTTATTTATGGGTAAAATTGGAATTCAGTCATCCTGGGATGGATGCGGTGAGAGCAGTAGTTGGCTTCGGGTCAACTTAATGTCTGAGTTCTGTAATACATCCCCAGAGATTTCATCCCATACCTTTGAAAGGCACCAGTGACTTAACTTGGTGTTGCAGAGGAGTTCTATATTTAGCTCTCCTCTCTTAAGAGGAGCTGTTTCTTCTCCAGGTGCCAAGCTCTCTACCTTCATTCCTTCTTTTATTTCTAGCAATCTTTCTGTATAACTTGTGTTTCATGAGTCATTCTGTTTCCTTCTGAGCTCAATCTATTGTTGCTCTAAGAAGTCCATCTTCTCTCTGTTTAGTCCTAGGGAAAGGATTCTGGCTGGGAGGCAGGAGGAGTTTGGGAAGGAGCACCCAGTAAAATGCCATCAGCTTTTCATTCTCCTGGAGTTGATGTCTGTGGTGAATGCTTACTTTTAAGGACACAAATCTGTAGGAATGCTGGGTTTTGTTATAATCCGTAAGTCAAGTTTTATAAGGAAAAACATGTAAATCTAAACTCATGCACCAGATTTCTCAAGAGACTTCTCTTGCTATAGGTTGGGTAGAAAGGAACCCTTAGTTAAAAGGTTCAGTCGTACTACTTTGATTTAGGATGGGACTCCAGGGAAGGATCAAACCAGATTGGTTCTTGCAGTTGGTAGTATGAGCAAATTCACAAGTAGTTTAGGACTTCTTTGTGGTCTTTAAAAATCTAGTGGCGACAGTGTTGCAGAGTATGGGAGAGCTGATGTCTGATTTCTCCATCATTGTAATAACAAGACTTTTTATTCCTTGTGTAATATAACTTGTTCAAATTGGCATCGCCCCATTTGAAGTCAATGGATCTTGAAGCTGTGAAGCGGAGGGATTGCAGGAGTGGAGTGAGTGTTGGCTGAGAACCTGGCTCGTAATGCTTTCTTCTAACTTCTTGAGAGACTAAATACTCAAGGTTGATTTTATATGCGGTGCTGCCAAATGTTCTAGGAATCCTCTGCCACTCCATTAAGCTTAGCTGCAATGAAGGTCCTGTAAAGAACAAGTGATAATGGCTTTGCCTGCTTCAGCTACTCCTAATAGCCCTTCTTCTCAGCAGTCTACTAAAAAACAAATGAGAGGGGAGGCGGGAGGAACAAGAAGAAATCCATATGCGCAAAACAGAGATTTTGTCTGGAACTATGTCTTCTGCAGCTATTAAGAGTGTCTGTAACATGAACCCTGAAGACTTAGGAGGGAAGTGCTTTCAGCACAGGTTTTCATTAAAGAAGAAATATGGTTCACCAAAAAAGGGGTGTAACTGTGCAAATGTGCCACGTAGTAGCATGGGTCACATTTCATTATCAACTTTGCATTGCATAAATTGATTATTTGGGTCTAAATTAAGCCAAGAAAATACTTTCTACTTTTTTTCTCAAAGTGTTTTTCTCTCTCTCTCTCTCTCTTGCTCTGTCCCTCGCTCTTTCCCTCCTGAGCCATTGCAGGAGTGTTTATTGGAGTCTTCCCATGTGGAGACTTCTTTCACCGTTTATAGAGGTTCCTCATGATAAGCCGTTTCATCCTCCGTTTTCTGTAATAACAAGACCAGAGACCAAGTTGGGAAATTATCCTGGTTTCCTTGCAAAATTGTTCTAAACCTTTCCCTCTCTCGTAAAGATTGCTCTGTAGACTTACGTTTCGACATATCTTCAGGGCATGTGTCTTCTTCAACAAGACTGCATGAACTAGTAGAAGATGTGAGAGTTTTTCCAACATGATAGAGAAAACTGCTGGAATATTAGGGCAAGGTGTAGTTTGGGCGTGAGTCAGGGCTTTGCATATTGAAAAACTTCAGATATTCAGGAATCGGAATCCATGGGTTGTCTGCCCATCTCAACAAATGAGCTAACAGCTCAGACTTTGTCTCAGTCCCTTGTCATGTCCTCTCAGGGTAACCCTGCGATGCCGTTTCATTCGTTTGGTGGCAGGGCAAGGAAGTGAGGAGTAATGCATGCACTACATTCAGCGTAGGCTGAATTGGACAGTCTGGTTTTCATGCTCCTTCTGCATAGGACAACTCCATCTGTGTTATTTTTAAAAGCCATTTATTATGTTAATAGTTGGTACAAAGGTCTACTTTTTTTATTCCCCTCTACCCAAAGATGTATCTTTTCTTGGAATAAAAACTACATTCCCCTGGAGAAAAATTCCCATTTTTCTCTAAAACAAAAAATTTCCCCTGGAGACTGAAAACAGAAAACCCAGTGAAATCTCTTGGTCTCTTTCACTGCTAACAAATAATCATCTCATAGGTAAAGGATGGCCAAATTTTATGTTTCCATATGCGTATCCAATCAGTAAGTTTAAGTTACATTGCATATAAGCAAATGCAGGTAAAGATCTTCTCTAAAGTCTCTCCTGCTCATAACTTCACAGAGTGCGTTCACCTTGACAGTGTTTGGCAGAGAGGAGAGTATCAATGAAAAATACAGTTACTAAGTACAAACTCTAAGCAAAAGAATGGATAGGAAATTAAAGTGCGTAGGAAAATGAGGGACAGTGCTCTCCAAAAATCAATGTAATTCCTGTGTTTAGCAGCGATCGTATTTCCTTCTTGATTGCTGGGTTCATGGACTAGAAGTTAAAGGATCAACAAGCAGAAACACGGGCAAAGAAACTCTTCATAGAGAAGAGACCGTTGTTCTTGCTGACTCAACTGGCATAGCTTCAGCTTTAAAAGATTCAAGGTTTATTGACTGGGTAAGCTACCCTGTGACATTAATTGCTGTTGTCCCAGGACAGTGTATTTCCACTTATGGCTGTGATTTCATTAAAGTAATAGACTTGGTTCTTACTTGTACTAGGTCATTCACACATTTTGATGGTTGGAAGGAGCCTTGCAGTGACCTTAATTATTCTTTAAGAATGTTACATCACCTTTTAGTTCCCTTTGCACTAAGGGCAAATAAAAGTCAGGTGTAATTGGATTGTGTGCTTCCTTAATAATTAACAAATATGTGAAATGGTTTAGGATAGTCTTGAGATTTTTTCTGTAACCTCTATACTATAATTAAGTCTATTAGCGTTGAATAATGGGAGAGCCAGGAGTATGTTCTTCTTTCTCATAGTGAGTGAAGTGTCAATGCAGAGACCAGATGAGATATTCTGCACAGTATGTCAAATTGTTCTTCATGGCACAATCACTTGATTGGGACAATTAATGCAGAGGTGTTGTGCCTAGGTGTAGAAAGTGCTGAAGAGCGTCAAGTTCCCAATAAGTGCTGTAAGTTCATGTCTTCTATTAGGCAATGGGAGGCAGGAATTCAGGAAGGAGAAAAGATCTTTTGGTGCATGATTTGTATATGAGCTGAGCAGCGTTCTGCATAGAAGAGTATTACAGCAGGAAGCGTGGAAATAACCTCACCCACAGAGCGCAGTATTAAGTTTTCTACTTGGTTTTCAAGCCTGAGGGGATTAGGTTTTTCTGAATTGCAAGTGGGCTGCCATGACTCGATGCAGAAATGACATTAGATCATCTGAATAATGGAGGCCACAGCATCGCTTCCAGACTGGGGTATTAAGCCCAGGGCTCCATTTGATTCCAATATATCTCTTTGAAAGCAATCTCACCTTCAAGATGCACCATCTTCTTGGTAGTCTGTTTTCCTCAAAAATTGCTCTGAAAAATGGTTGATGTAGTCATCTTCACTTACCATAAAATTTCCTTTGTCCTGTCCGTGTTTTAACTGTATTTTCTAGACAGACTGGGTATTGGTATATTTAAAGAAAAGCGTGAAGATTTTCATTAAAGCATACATAGAAGAGCATGGTATGTTAAGGGAAAATTGGTTTGTGTGGAGTCCTGTAGAGGGGAAATTCCCCTACTGCGTTTGCTGCAGAGCATCCGTGCAAAGACAGGGTGTGCACCAGCGTTACTCGGGGCAGGAGGGGACACTGGGGGGACACACCTGTGGCTTCCCCACCCCCAGGGAAGATGTTCACCCTTTGGGACAGCTCTGGCAGTGACCCTGCAGAGCTCCCCAGAAGAGTTGTCTAGGTTTGGGCTGGGTTTTCCAATGAAGTTTACTCCAAAAGCATTTGGGTCCCAGTAGGGAATTATTTCCAGCTAATTCGTGAACCTAAATTTGGAAGATTGTTGTCAGCGGATTTCAAACCCGTGCATTTGACTGCAGAGGTCTGTCAGCAGAAGGGATGTGCTAGGAAATGCTCGGGGGGTGGTGTGTTAGTGAGTCCTCCCATGCCGAGGTATCGAGGGAGAGAGACACAGACTTGCCCTTCAGTCGAGGCTGAAGTGCTTTTTGATAACTGAGGGACTGAATAAACCAAGGCTGCTCTTTTCTGGAACAGAGCCATTCTTAAATTAAATTTCAAGTATGGGTCATTTTTTATTTCTCCTCTTCCCTTCTTCTCCATTTTAAAAGGGGATAAATACAGTGGAGGGAATGGGGATCATGCGTATAAAATTAATGTGCTGAAAATGTTCCTGTAAGTTCTGGAGTCAGAGAGAGAAGGTGTCAGCAGGATTTCCCTAATGGCTTCTCAAAATTGTGTCTTCTCTATCTTATAATTTGAGAGTTATCCTGTCTCCAAGGTCATAATCGTACTGTCTATGATTACGGACCACCATACGTACAGGGAATGTTATCAGAACACTGTGGCCCTCAAAATCTCCTGTAGGTTTGCCCACAAGAGGCATTTCTTATCTCTTCCCAGCCTGCTGTCTTGGTAGTCTCCTCTCTCTGCATCTCTGGCACGTGTAGAAAGCTTTAGCCTTTGGGTTGCTCTTCTTGCCCCAAGAGGGATCTCCTAAGCAACCAAATTGCATTTTAATCAGGGTTGTGTCGGATGAGATGGTGGGGAGGGTCGGGGAAAGAGGCCACACGTGTTTCAGATTTAATGGTGTGGCGAATTAGGAGTAACTAATTGGAGTGGTGTAATTAAAGGCAGTTAATCAAAGCAGGGGAACATGCATATTTACTAAAGGGTTATTACTGTCTTTGTTATCAAATAGAATTCAAATGTTGGCAAGTTGTAAGGTGATTCACAATTCATTTTAAAATTACCCAGATTTGAAACCCCATACCCCGCAATCTGCAACAAAATGAAGTTCAAGAAATTAGCATAAACAAACATATATCTAAAGGCTAGAGGAAGGCTGGTACAGCTAGAGAGCAAGTGAGGAAATTGCCTTGTAAATCCGTTTTAGAAAAGCAATAGGAAGTTGTTTCATCAGGGCTCCTAGAGCAGCTGCACAGGCTATGATTGATCTGATCATGTAAAATATTGATCCCTGAGAACCTTTAGCTATAAGGAGGTAGTACAGGTTAGAGAAATATACATTAGATGCATTAATTTCACGTTTCAAAAGGCTGATCACAAAGCAGGAATTCAGGAGGAAGGGAAGAGGAAAACAGGGAACCGTTCAAGTTTGGCTAGCAGAAGGAATATTGCTTGAACTGTTAGATCATTCAGATTGGGACACAATGGCTTTTTGTCACCAAAAAAAAAAGTCTTGATTAATAAGATGGAAAAGTAGGTTTTAGTTTTACAAATGGTACTGAATTGGGATTCAAGCAGATAATGAGAAACAATTTAATCTGATACATGAGGAGGATTAATTTTGAGTACCTGGGCTGTAATCGGGCAGCACAGTCCAATGCAGATAAATGGAAGATAATAAGCCTAGGAGTAAAGAACTCCATAGTAAATGACTGCTCAGATAGATGCTGCAGCAAGCTGACTCGGGGGAAAAAAATGAGAAGTTAGTGGAGAAAAATTGCCTATTCAGCAGGAAAGCCAAGGAGAGGAAATGGGATATCGAACGGCTGCTGCTGAAGGGGAAGAGCAGAGGACTTGAAACTCCGTGGTTAGTGCTCAGCAGTGCGCTGGGACACTGGCACTGCAAAAGCAGAGAGCAGATTCCAGAGGGACAGAAATGACCCTTTAGGTTCAGAAATCTCAACAGAAACCCCAGCTCCTGGTTTTGAGAGAAGCAGGGCATTTGTAGTTTTATAGCCCGTTGGCACAAGACGTGTAGAATTTTCATTCGTGTAATTTGGGGTTTGTACGTTCATGGAATTCAGAGCAAAAACTGGGGAAGCTGTCAAAGGAAACCTCCAGAGAGATCCCTGGGGGGCCAAAGCAGGAAGCCCACACTGTGGAGCAGAGCTCTCTTGAGAACTTACCGCTTTGGCATCGTGAGAGCGCATCATCTTTACAGCAATGTCTGACTGGGCCGAAGCGTAGAGCAGGATGGTGGAAGGAACCCAGGTACAAGGCTCAGAAGAGAGGAAAATACAGTCTATGCTACGGTGAACTTCTGGGAGCCTTGCTTTTGGAAAAAGTTCCTTTACCCTCTCTACTTAAATCGGTGACATTTTGGCCTTCGATGTTTTTATTTTTCCTCTTTTTTTAGAATGTATTGCTGTGATGACTTGATCCAATTTACATTTTCGAATACATTCGTAGCATAATATTAGTGCCGTTGTAACCGTAATGGATAAGAAGTCAAATGTGGCTTGTAGGAAAAGACAGTGTTTTTAACTCATGCTAAAAGATGCTGCTTTTCTTTAAAGTTGTTGCTCACTTCGTACCTAAAGAATGCCAAAAAGGCCCCCTTTTTTCAGTATTTCCTTCCACTTGGGAAGGCCTCTGTCTCCTTTCCTGACATCACTTGGTTCTGTGTTTACTTGTGGCAGAAATAAATAGCCTAGATCTCGTGTTTACCCACAGCGTAACCATTCTTCAAAGGTTAGCAAAGGTGGCAGAGCCGGCTCCATAACTGAGATCAGTAAAGAACATGTGCTTTTAGTTAAAATTGACTATATTCTAAGCTAGACAGTAAAGCAAAAAGGGGTGATGATGGCTGTTGTTACCGTAATTGGATTATGGTAATATCTGTTCGTGGTTTAGTGTTGTCTCATATAACAAAAGCTGTTTCATTCCCCCCCAAAAACATGACAATCTAAGTAGACACTCCCAGGTATTATTTCTCTGTCAAAATAATAAATCTACACGAGGGTCACTGAAAATACATGATTTTCTGTCCATTCTCAGGCTGCTGGTAGGAGATCAATAGCCCTTGTTGCAATGTGCTAGAAAGAGACTTCTGAGCTGGGAGTGGGGTTGGTCCGGTAATTATCCACTGCGTCTTCCTGCAGCATACACCCACCAAAATTTGGGGTTGTATGCTGAAGTTTAACAAGTGTTCTAAAGATTGCCAACTTACCTTTTGGGAAGTTGAACGAGTGTTCTAAAGATGTCCAACTTACCTTTAAGGATAAAATATTAAAGGTAAAAGACACATAGGAACAAGGTACTAACCTCTACGGATGCTCCAGCATTCCAACTTCACAGCGATTTAATTAGAACGGCATGTAATTAAAGAATGAAGATTAATTAAAAATCAATAGTTTCAGCAATTGTTCTCTTTCTCTGCTGTTAACTTACATACTTTTTAAGGTCAAACTCTATAGAACGGTACTCTCATAATGCCTCAGATACGCCAACTGTCAACACTGAAATGTGGAAACTCATTTAAATGTACGAACTGAGACTGGGCTGTAAAGCCACTCGCACATCCCTGCGGGGACAATGTGGCCTGGTGGCTCTCTGACCACAGGGAGAGGGTGGCCTTTGTCCCTACTCGCTCCTCGCTGCATGTGGCCCCGGGGGTGCCTAAAGCCAGGGCTGGACCTGTTCCTCCTCTGACCCTTCAAGCTGAAAGAAGGGCCGCTACTGGCAGACTCGCTTTCCATGGCCCATTATGGCAACGCGATGGTTTAAGGCAGACGTGTGAAATGGGTGTAACGTAAGTGAGCTGCGAGATAAAGCCTGGGCGTCCTTGACGGTCCTCAGGCCGGGCACAGCATCTCCATTGATTCGTGTGTCTCAGTGCACACATCAGTTTGAATACATGAATGCCCAAGCAGGTTTGCTTGTACCCTCTTTTTCTGCTAATTATATTTTTATGGCTTCAGAATTCAGAAGCAAACTTTATTTTTATAAAGCCTTATGCATGTCTAATGAGAGTCTTGACATGAAAGCTTTCTCCATCCACAGGTACCCAGGGAATCCGGAAAGTGTAGGAGCCCTGCTGCTGTACGAGGGCACTTTTCATTATTTGACATGATCTTCTAAATCAGAGTAACCCAGAATAAGTTTAACACAGTCCTATAATTACTAAACCTTGTTCTGCCTTTTCACTTCTTGAATATACAGCTGTGAAGGCATTTCGATAGAAGACTATATGGTAATGGTTTTGATCTCATATGTTAAAATCTCTTATTGAAGCTAAGCAACGCTCAAAGGGAACAGAGGAGGTCTGAACCTCCTCTGGAGGAGGTGAAACCATGGACTGGGGGATTTTGAGGTTTGTGAATTGGTCTGCTGATAAGACTGAAAGCGGCTCGGGAGCACCTATTCCCTTTGGGTGCCTAAACTCCAATCCACTGCCCAATGCTCCGCAAAACTGTGCTGCTGCCTGTTTTACCAGCATGAATATCCTTCCCGAACGCTATCCCATACTTTCTGCAACCTTGGTGATCTCTGCCCGTTCAGCAGGGCTGATACAGACCACAGAGATGTTGAGCTGTGTGGCCTTAACGAGATTCAGTAATTCTCATTACTGATACAGTCTCATAAATCAGAATGCTGGAGTCTGCCACAAAAGCCCGTCAGTAACCCAAAGGCCAGTGATTAACCTGCGTACTGACTTTGTGGTGACATGCAGGCACCCCTGATTTCCACAGTCCACGGAAGGTAATCACAGTGACTGGAAAGTAATGGGCGAGAACGGTGTGTCGGACCGTGCTGTGCGGGTCAGACTGTTCCCAATGTGTCTGTGGCAGCTCCCCTTCCTGCAAGCTCTTTTCTGAGCCTCATCCAGCACTTGTTCCCTGACACCAGCTCTTCTCTGGCCCTGCAGCACCAAACATGTAGTAATTATTCCAACGCTGCCTTATGCGGAGTCAAGAAAATCATTATTACCCAAGGCAATTTTATATACATTCCAAATTTCTTTTACAGTTATCGCTTTAAATTAGGACAAAATGCTCTGTGATTCGTGACTTGATCCAAGGCTCCAGCCAAAGAGACAGAAATGGGTGCGAGGAGGGAGCTGATTTTCTTCTGCGTTGTGCTTTCCGCTTGCATGCAACCTTATGGTAGGTCCAAGAGACGTAAGTGAAAACAGATTTTTCAAAAACATAGGTAGAGTACTTCTCCGGTGTGTGATGTGGAAAAGGGAGAAAAAAGTTGGAAAAACCTAGAAGAGACTTCTCAAAGATGGGTTTTCAGGGTCTAACCTTGGAGCTCCGACGCAACGGGCTTGGGATAAGTGTTTCCACACGGAGCTCCAGTTCAAATTTCCTGTCATGAAACATCCGTCTCACTGGTCTTCTCGGAGCCTGCCTTCAGGCTGCAAGCCCAGCCTCACCTTTTTACTTCATCTCATAGGTCTAACTTCTTAAAGAATATTTTGTTTTAAAATTAATACAATCAAAAAGGCAGTTTAAATAACAGAATATTCAACAGTTAGTAAAGCCTCCTTCAACAGATTTGAGTGCAAGGCTGAAAATGAACTGTTATCTTTTCCGTTATACTTACAGAATGCAGATTTGAATTGCAAAAAGGCCATTAAAAATAGCTTGAGCAATTTAAAACAGACTGAGTCAAACTGACAAAGCAGAAAATAACATGAACTAGAGATGCACTTGTGTGCTATATCATGTTAATGATTCTGTTTTCTAAACCAGGAGCAGCTCAATAATATATGCTGTTTCCAAACAAACGTATGTTTTATTAAAATAAATTAAGATAGAGAAAAATACAGCAGTGCGGGATGGGAAAGAAAACAATTATTCAGGAAGATTAAACTTGCTATACATCAGAGGCCTGTGGCGTGTCCCCACTGGGATTTTGTCTAGTGTTTGTTAAGATTTTATCTGCAAATTTTACATCTGGACTCCGTCATTTTGTATGCAAGACCATGAGCATTACATGACAAAGATACAGCACAGGAGGAAAAGTTGTCCAAATATTGTCCATAGGTACTTGCTTACAAGCTATTCTGGAGTTCTAGTCATCTAACCCTTGAGATTTGAGGTTGGAACTGGATGATCTCTAAGGTCCCTTCCAACCCAAACCATTCTATGATTCAAGGGGGCAGCAGCAGTAGCACAGGAAAAAGTGGGGTCTTGTTGTTACACGGTTGGTCTAAAGGCCAAATCACTTGTATTTTGAATTAATCTGCTTCATGTAACTGCTGGGGTGCAATGGATATTTGACAAAAGAAGGAAGTTCAACCCCTGGTGGAAGCAGCTGTGTTACACTGGTGTCCCAGGTTGAGCAACACAGGACTAATTTCTCTTCTAATGCTGTGCAAAACTCCACTTTTGGAAGACTCTAGCGTCTGAATTTGTGAAAATATTTACTTTATAGCCAGCTAGGCTATGTGGGATTCAGGGTCTCAGTGTTTTCAAGCCTTACCAGGTGCAGGGATGAGGAGGAGCGAGGCCTGGGCATTTGACCCAGGCTGGCCAACAGGATTATTTCGTACCATGAACGGCACATTTGGTGTAAATTAGGAAGTTTGCTGCGTAGTTTTTCTCTCCCTTGATGGTGGCGGTACAGAGAAACTCCTTGCCCCAGTGCCTGAGCCCTGAGCCCTTCCCTTCCTCCCGAAGCCGCGGTGCTCGCAGGGTCCCACATTGGCTGTCCCTGCTGGGAGTGCACGGCTTCTGCTGGTGGAACAGGCTGAGTATAATTCTTGTATATCTTATGTTAGTATTAGGATTAATACTTGTTCTTTAGTATTATTGTTAATTATGTAGTCTTATCCCATTAAATCTATTTATATTTCAACCCTTGTGTTTCCTTGCTTTCCCCAATGCCCCTTTTCAGGTGGGGAGGGGTTATCGGGTGATAGAATAATTTTCTAAATGACAATAAATTGTTATGGATTTTCTCAAACCATAACAACTGGCAATCAAAGGAATAGCACGTGCGTCTTGTGTCTGGGGCTGGACTGGTGATGCCTCTTCTCCAAGGACCAGGCTGTGTTTGCCTTCTTCATGGTGAGGCAATGCATGGGTTTTGTCCTATTGACTTCTGCAGCCAAAACAGGCTCCAGAGTTTCCCTCAGCCTACGATAACACCATAAAGGTTTATAATGCCATTTTTCTTATGCAGGCTGATATCCATATGTTATGGGCAGACATGATGCTGCCTGGCACTGTGATGTGATCGCTTCTTACATCTGCATTTTATTGTACGTGATATGCCTGTGAGTGCTGGATGCCCAGAGATCCCCCCTCTGGCTAATCTGTCATGTTCCCTTGACAGCTATTAAACAAGGATTTATCAACATGACTCAAAGGTACCTTTCTGGCACTTTTAATATGTAGAAATTTCAATAAGGAAACTCTCTAGCTACTTGCTGATACAGACCATGCAGCAAAGTCAAACGAGATGGCCTTAGGAGGGTTTTGATCCAGCATCTATGGAAACAACAAAGCTGAGTCTTCAGATGAACTGAAGAGTACATCCAGAAATGGTCGAGTGCATTGGGCCCCATGGTTTCTGCCTGCCTGCCACGGGGGTTGCTGATTTGGCTGTAGATCAAATCACCCAGGTTGTGGTTAGGAAGAGCTAAACGTGTAATACCTGCTGTGTGGTTGGGCAGTATCCTGCTCAGGTCCAGCCGTGTCAACCAGTTCAGACTGCAGAGGTGGGACCTTGGGGGTGTCTCAAGATGCTGAGTGTGACCAGGTTTCCCGGGGTGCAGGCAGAGGATGCCAGGAATGTTGCTGGTGCAAATCTGGTCTGGAATTTGGCTTCGAGCCTGAAGTTAACTCTGAGCATAGATGTTCCCTCCTAGTCCCTCAGCTGCAACTGGCTTTGGCTCTTGCAGACAAGGGCTGCTTGGAGACTTCAGATGTGGGAGGGTGTTAATCTGGGTGACTGGGTGAGGTTTACTGTCGCTGTATTTCTGGCCATTGGCAAATGAATATGTCTGCAGTTAAAGCTGATGACTGAGATGTGAATTAAATTTCCCTCAGACTCTTGGCTTTGATACTATGTTGGCTCAAGGCTGTTTAAGACTGTTCAATTTGGGGGCAGGCATTGGTTTTCCGAACTTCTATGCAAAGTTCTGTTTTTTCCATAAAGATATAGAGTTTAAAAAAAAAAAAAAAGTAAATTTGAACTGGCTTCTCTAGAAACTGGAGTTCATGTGGGGATAGCTGGGAGGTGGTGTACTTGGGCTCCATGGAAGTGCCAGTGATCAAAATATCTAGTTGTAGATTAATTGCAACTAGGTTTTGGCAGGGTTTCATGTTCAGATGTTATAGGATTTAAACCACTCTCATAGTATCAAATAGAGTTGGCAGGAGAGAGAAAAGGAGGTGTCATTACTGCACGGTGCATATACTTTTCTTTTTAGGATCTGGGATAGGTGGATCTCTGTTTCTACCTGGTATGATAATTCCTTTATTTTCCTGTTATTCTTGGTGGTGATAAGCCTTGCAGAAAATTTTCTGATGCTCAGTTGTTAGATATTATACACATTGTCCCATTGTAGGTAAATAAGGCTGTGCTTGAAAAATTAAAGTCCTGGTTATTTTGAACATGGTTACGGTGTTGTATTGTAGTCTGCAAGGGGCTATGGCCTATGGACTGAACTTTGTGCTTCTCTCCCGTTTACTAGCTCTTCCTCTATCTGCAGAGCTTCCAAAGACTCTTCATCATAGAGTAGCTCTGAGTATCACCGCGCTCCCCTTGGGGGAGGCAGAGATAGCGATAGCAATCAGAGTCAGGCGACTTGGCTGCTGGGAGAGCTGTGCTCAGGTGTGGGATAATAGATACCCTCCACATACAGCGACGCGGGCAAAATCAGTTAAAAGGAATCTCAGTTAAAAGGAATCTAGCAAAGATAAGTATATCAAAGACTGGGAGGCACTTAGGTGCCACGCGGATCAGAGCTAAGGGAAGAGCTCAGGCAGGTTGTGCCGTTCAGCATTTGAAACGAGGAGTGGATCTGTGCTTCGGTTGTTAGGAGCCAGCTAAGAACCATCACTTAAAAGGCAGGTAGCGCTCACATAGCTCTTTAGGTAATATTCAGGTTCTTAAATGTGTCTCTAAGCTGTTGTTCTACTAAATTATCCCATCCATAACAATATTTGTAGACAGAGCCATCTATTTTGCTCTACTGGAGTTAATTCTGTACCCTGTGATAAGTATTGTGATAAGCCTGCTATATAATACAACATACATAAGTAAAAGCTGAACCAAGAAAGTAAAAGTAGATATGCATCGTAGATTCTTGGATAAATTATACTGAAGTAGAGGAAATTTTAAGTACAAAGATGCCGTCCAATTTATTCAAATTTAACGGAGACAGAATATGTTAACTGCATTGTTCCTTATTTTCTAGGAACAAAGACCAAGTGCAGAAAGGAACCTTGGATCCATGAGCTTATGGAAGCTTGTTACCTTGCTATGACTTGTTTGTAAATTCAGCTACGAGTTTTTCACTTGACTGTCACGGACATTGTGGTGGAGCTGAAGTTATTTTGGCTCTAAACCTAAATCTGTAGTATCGAAGCCTGTTGCTGTGGGCGTTTCTAGACTTGCAGATACAAACCATGGCAGTCTTCAGACCTCTCCCCTGCTGGTTCCCTTGGTGGTAAGAGTGGTTTTGGCTGAAGAGCAAAACATCGTTTGGTTTTGTTATAAAGGTATATGGCAGGGCTGGCTATTAAATTCAGCGCTTGGGTTAGTGGAAATAAAAGTAGTACAAAGCAAAATATCAATATTAAATAAAACGTGTAGTATGCGCGGCCTAGTAAATTCTGACAAGGATTGGAGAGGAGGAAATCTGAAATGAACGTAATAGCGGTTTAAAAGTCATTCAGAAGTAGATTTCTCTGAAATGTGATTGCTGAGCTCCGTGTTATGGGAGTTGTCTGTGTGTTGTGCTGATTGAGAGAACACAAGCGTCAAGGTAATAATACCTTGGTGGAGTACGGAGTGTCGGAGCAGCGTGTTGGTGAGGGCAACAGCAGACATTACGTTGCCCCAGGCAGCAGTTATTTTATGAGTCAGCTTTGGAAAAAGGAAGAACAGAACATGTTTCTGAAAACAGGAATTTGCTGTAGGACCCAGTAAATCAAAGGTTGTTGTTAATCAGAGACGTGGCAAATAAGCATAACTTTTTTCCCCCATGCGTGAGAATGCGGAGTGTCCGTGGTGCAACTGATTCCCTTTCTCGTGATGGTGGTTCCCACTCGGTGTGCCAAAAGATGGGCATTTCTGATGGGGTTTGGGGAGATGGGGGCGACTTTTTTCTTTCTCTGTTTCTTTTTGTTGCTTAGCAGCTGAGCTGCTGATTGTACACTGAGCGCGGCAGGCGCGGTGCGCCGTAGGAATGAAAGCTCTATTTGTCATCTTGATAAATCTTATTTGTAACACTTCTGTAAAAGGATGTGACAGATTAGCTGAAGGAGAGATCTGGGGACATAGGGTAGCACACAAAACTTAATTCTGACTGATTGGATGTCGCAATGCAAATGAAGCATAGTCCCACATGAAGTACTAACTGCAGCTGCGTTGTCCGTTGCTTTGCATATTCTTTGCATTCTCCCTATTGATTAAGAAGGTGTTGCTATAGTAGCTGGAATGTAAGTTTTCTCAGTGTCTCTTCTGTTTTATTGATTGTTCCTGCTTAATAAAAATGACATTCTGAAAGGAGCCAGTTGTTTATAGCCTGTACATACGTATCGGCAGCTTTTGTAACAGCTTAAATTTCACAGCTGTGTAGGTCTTGTTGACAACGGCAGAAATAAGATACGTAATTCACTCATCATGTCTGAGGTGGGTTTTCCCTCAGTCCTCACTGCTACCACCACGTGGAGATGACAGTGTGCTCCTTCCGTGCCGTCGTATCTACAAGCTTTTCCTACCTATGGGTAGCATCAGCCCCGTCACTTACTATGGGCGTATATTAAGGGTAGAAAAACTCTTCATTCATTTTCACCGTGACATCTTTTGGGCTGAAGGCTTGGTGAAACTGAAACATTTCAGGAGTTCTTCCTGATTTTGGTAAAATATTAATTAAAAAACAAATCCTGGTGAAAAAAAAATCTGTAAATGGAAACCTTTCATTTAGACATATCCATTGAACATCACTTCCAGGTGCTGGAAATGGAAAATAAAAAATTAACCTTTGCAAAGAGCTGAATTTCACCCAAAATTAAATTAGCAGATACTCTAATTTGCCAAAAAAAAAAAAAACCACAAAAGGGGGAATTTTTTTTTAATCAGTTTCTTCTAGTCTGTCCATGTTTTGAAATGGTTTGTGAACTGGCACATCACAGCTTGCCACTCTGTGTGCTCCGAAGAGGCTTAGGAGAGGCAAGATGTAAAGCAGGGCAAGGCTGTATGAAACTACAAAATCCCTCCACCTTCAGCTGAGAGTAGATATGCATTTCTTCCAGTTGACTGGATTCATTAATTGTAAAGCTCTGGCATGCATAGCCAAAACAGTGCAAAAACACCCAGAGCTTTGTCTCTAGTTATTTATGTCTCCATACACAATTTAAGTCAAGCTATTGATGGTAGAAACAATGATTAGTCAGTTTGCAATGCTAATTGTCTATTCAGACAAGGATCTGTGTCTCAATCCCTTTGCAGGTTCCATTTAAGAACCTGGTTGTGGTTTCTAGATCTTACCATATTACAAATATTGCATTATTTGATGATGAAGTTGGTAATTTCATCCCTTCCGAGCCTTAATGTGCAGTTTGAAAACAAATGACTTCGTTTTAGCTGAGTGCCTAGAAGCTGTCGACAGATGTAGGAGTATTTATTTGGCAAGACTTCCACTGCTTGCCTTCCATGCTCTCCGTCATCTGGTGAAATGAGTGGATGACACTGGAAATGATGAAGCGTGAGCCTTGGAGTTCTCTCCTCTAACACGTCTCTTGGGCCACACACCTCATATTTTTTAACAGTGTATGTTTGGTAGCTGAGAGCATTTTGGGTTTTTTTTGAATGTACCAAGCTGGAGGTGACTTGTTTTGCCTGTGGTAGGCATTGCCACTGTGGTGAGCGGCTTTTGAATTTGCCGTGGGCCGCCCCTCATGGCTGTTCAGAAGCAGCAGCAGGTTGAGAGTTATCAGCTTTTGGAAAAGTAGCGGTGCAGCAGGGAAAGCATGTCACCTAATCTGCAGTCCAGGATATGCTGGGATTTTAGTGCTGGCTTTGCCCCTGCTTGGCTGGATCCCCTTGGACAAGCCAGAGGACTCACACCCAGGTGGACCTGGGTTTCTTCCCTCTGTGGAGGAGTTGGTCTCCTTTGATTAATCACAGAATCATAGAATGTGTTGGGTTGGAAGGGACCTCTAATGGCCATCTAGTCCAACCCCCCTGCAGTCAGCAGGGACATCTTCAACTAGATCAGGTTGCTCAGAGCCTCATCCAGCCTGGCCTTGAATGTCTCCAGAGATGGGGCCTCCACCACCTCTCTGGGCAACCTCTTCCAGTGCCTCACCACCCTCACTGTAAAGAACTTCTTCCTAATGTCTCATCTAAACCCACCCTGCTCTAGTTTAAAACCATTGCCCCTCATCCTATCGCTACGTGCCCTTGCCAACAGCCCCTTCCCATCCTTCCTGTAGGCCCCCTTCTAAGGTCTCCCTGGGGCCTTCTCATCCTCAGGCCAATAATAACGTGGAGTTCCTTGCAAACTAGCTTTATAGCTTAAACTTCATTGAAGTGCCTAAAATTTTCATGAGGAAAAGGAATCTCCTGGGTGATTAACGATAACATTAGGAAGGAAATGGTACAAAGCCATTTTTCATGCGGAGCTGGAGTTTGGAGATGAATGAGTGATGTTCAGCAAGTAGCTTCAGCCTGGTTAAAAGAAAAAAGTGTTGCAGTTTTTTAAAACAGGTTGTTTTGGCTTTTTAGTTCAAAATTAGATATTGTTCTGAAGTGCTGCAGGTTGTGGGAAAACATTGCAAAACCACATTAAAGCAAAACTTATCATTTTTTAGGAGAAAGGAAATGTTTTATTGGGCGTCAAACTGAAAAAAAAAAAAAATCAATTACCTGGGAAAGCTGAATGGGTTGAGTTGTGCATGGTATTATGTGGAAACAAAATAGAGGAAAAAGGAAGGTATTGCACATTCTTCACGTTTTTTATACTCACTCAGGGTCAGCCATAATTTGGCTCTCGGCATAGCTGTCATTGATTCGTAATCTAATCTTGCTGAGAGCACTTGGAGGTAATTCTGCAAGTCCGACGACAGGTTTCTGCTTCGTATTTTGTCTCTGCGAGATTCGTAGCTGGACTTCATAAGGATAAGGGGTTAATTTTTATAGTTACTGGGCAACCAGGTTAATTTAACATCCCATTGTAGAAACCTAAATGAGGTTTTGACTTTTTTTTGATTTTGCTTTTTTGGTTTTAGTTTGGGGTCATATAGACAGGGAAAAGTAGGGCTTGAGGAGTCCCGCTTGTTTACCGTTCAGCTATTTGATCTGGTAAATGAATTGTGGGTATGCTGATGCGCAGCAGCCAACCTAATATCCAGAAAATTATAGTGACGTCGTTTGGTTTTTGGATGAAAACGGTAATAAAGTCAGGATATTTTCCCAAGGAATAATAGTGCAAGCTGTGTGCCAGAATTGATTTTGATTAGCAATCGATTGCAAAGTTAGCTGTAAAAATAATGAAACTGTGGTAATTAAAGAACACATGCATATTTCAACAAGCAATTCAGGTAGATGAGCTGAAGTATATGTTGCAAGGTAGCAACAAGGCATTATTTAAGGATGAGATAAAGTAGAAAGGCTTGTGTAAGGTGGTGATAGGTGACAGGTTGCCCTCCATGGTGCCGGTGGGTGGGAAACGGTCATTTCCCTATGCACTTGCTCTGGCGAATGACAGACAGTCTCGTTTTTATAATAAAGGAATATTTAATATTCACATGTGCCCTTGGCTCGTGGAATAGTTTTGTGGCTTTCTGTGGCTGTTTCAAAATGACTGGTCAGCAGGGCATGTTTATGCAATGCTTAATTGGCCCTAACTAATAAACCTGATTCAAAGGATGCTGGTAAAACTTCTTATGATACGCAGGCCAAGAGGTTAAGAGAATCGTATCTGTGGAGGCAGCACCTTTAAGCTCGAGCCAAAGTTACATGGTTATTTTGCTAAGGGTGGATGTGAAATGATGAAGAGCTATGGTTATGGGTTTGTTTGGCTGAAGAGTTGTCACGGCTGTCCCTGTGAAACAGGTTGGAGGTGACTCCAACCCATGGAGCAGTTGGGCCTTTCTATGTTTTCCTGGCTTTTGACAAACTGCAGATGAGCTCACAGAGGTTTTGCCTTTTGAGCTGCTTCTATGCTTAGGCTTTATTGGACTGATATGGTTGAGATTAAGCAGACCTGCCCTAA
This sequence comes from Chroicocephalus ridibundus, assembly GCF_963924245.1. Classification (NCBI taxonomy): domain Eukaryota; kingdom Metazoa; phylum Chordata; class Aves; order Charadriiformes; family Laridae; genus Chroicocephalus; species Chroicocephalus ridibundus. The sequence continues at coordinate 20,698,034 of NC_086292.1, forward strand.
AAGGCACCTGGATCCTGCAAACAACTGCTCACAACTCTTGAAGGACACACATCCGCGCTAAACCCAGCCTAGGTGGGCTCAACAGCATTCAGTCAAACAGATGTTGGATATTCAGGTATGTTTTAGCCTCATGTGAAGATCCCTTGTTGTTTTTCGACATTAAAATACTCTTGGTCACATCTAAAAATCATATACGATCTGATGGGATAAACGATTGCTTTGGAAAATGGCTGCTAAGTGTAACACTCATCCGATTGTTCAGTTGTGCCAAGTTTATTTAAAAAAAAAAAAAAACTAGCATAAAATGTCAAACATCCCACAGATAAAGGATTGTCAGCCGTAGAGCAAAGGAGAAATCTGTTCTCTTGTCACAGTGCACTGGCTCCAGTGCTTATGTCCTACGGTAGAGCTGCAAAAGTGCTGATGACTAAAGAGTGAGTCTCTTAATTGCATTTAGCTATTTAAGCATTACAGATCTTAGCATCCCTCACTGAATTCTCTGGGTGTTTTTCTCCTCATTTTATCCACCGAGTGTAATTAACATTATTACCGTGAGATGTTCATCTTAGTCTTGCTTTGTGAAAAATTGATGCTGGTGTCATTTAGGTGTTTTATCTAGTGGTTAGTCAGTGGCTTGCAGAGTAATATTCCCTGTGGGAAGGTTACGTTTACCACATGTTTCCTGTAGGTTTAATTGCAGCCAAAGATAAAAACAAACACTTGATGCTTCATAGATTGATTGGAGGAGCACAGCAAAACACGGAGTGGAGCATAGAAAAGAATGTTGCTTTAATCTTGCCTCTCAAATTATATTGAGGAACCGCAGCCTGGTTGTTAAAATACCGTCTTAGCAGCAGCAGAGGTAGGAAAACAGATGGGTCGTGTTCATGGAGCAGCGTCGGCACAGGAGATCATCCTTGTACGGTGCTGCAGAGGGTCACCCCACAGCTGATGGAGGGGTGCAGAGGGAGTCCTGCTTGGTGTGGGTGCCCCGTTCCCCACCTCCTGCCCCACCGGCTGCGGTAGCCATGCACAGTGTGAGGCATCGGGGAGCTCTGCTCTACCCTGGGTAGTCGTCAGGAGTAAAGCAGCTCTTCCTCCTCTATTCCAGAATATTTCTCCCTCTGTTGAATTAAACAAAAGTGCCTGGTTTACTTATAGGCACAACCCGCTGCTTAAACTACAGGAAAGTTGGTAATAAGTATTTTCTTGACGTTCATTTATTAGCAGGCTGTTAAGCGTGACATAACAAGAGATAAATAGTAATCTGCCTTTCACCTTAATTTTCATCATCAGTTCCCTGGCTTAAAGTTGAAGAGTTGGGAAAACTTGTTAGCACTGAGTGTTGAGCCAAATATATAAGATATTCCTGGGTAAAAGAATATTAGACACAGTCTCATCAGTGCCTGTTTTCTCCATACCAACCGCTTTTCTTCCTCACAGTGGGGTGAAATATTTGTGCGTGTCTCTGGTGGCACGTAGCCATTTTTAGTGCTTTAAGTAGGTACTCAAATTCCCCATTGACTCCTTTGGCTGGGTTGCCAAAAAAGGAGTTACTATTACTGTACATCAGTCGTATGTTCAAGTGGGCACCTTTGTGAGTGACAGCTGCATTGATGCACGGAATATGCCCTCATATATTTTAAATTAAGGAAATAAGTGATAAAGATCAGCATCCCACACCATTTCCTCATATGACCTGTTCTGTTCGGTGTTACCTTGTTTTATCCAGCTCGGGTAGTGTTGTTTATCCCATCTTTTGGTTTGCAGGAGCCTAAAAATAGCAGAAAGTGCATCCCCCCATCAGTCTTAAGTGATGTGTCATCAGCGTGGAGAGAACATGCACAAAAGAGTAAGACTGCACCTTCCCCTGCCCTCTAACTAGGGCAGTTAAAGCTTGAGGTAAGAGAATGGTCTTGGAAGTGTTCCCATTGTTAAGAAAATCCTGCACGCTCAAACCTTGGAAGGCAGCAAATTCCCCCGTAAATTCTGTATGCCATCGCTGTCTTGAACACACCAGGTTGAGTGTTGAACGAGGGCAGAATGTGGTGTCTCCTTCTCCGTTTCCCATCAGATAGTTGTGCTTAGCCTGGCCTAAGCTGTTTGGCAATGGAGAATCAGTTCCCACCCATTTCAGAGTTATCTAGGGCCCAAACCAGAAAGAATTCTTCGAAGTCAGAGATACCCCTTAATTTTTCCTTAGAATACTGGTTTATGAAGGAGAAGGTTTAATAAGCTTCCTATGTTATGCACCAGAAAGCTAACTGGTACCTGTGGTGGTACTACTCGGCGTTCCTTGGATAGTCATGAGCGTGAACTTCAGAGGAGGTGGGTCTGAGCTGGGTCTGGAGTCATGTGAAGAGCAGGTCAGCAGCATTGCTCTGGTTGAATGTTCCTCCCAGAAATTAAGCCCCAATGGCCACACCAGAGGGGTTGTGTCCCAACCACGTGAAAGCTGAAGGTACAGGGAAGGAATTGTCGCTGTCGGCAAACTGGAAGCCTTGGCTCCAAAATACAATTGAATCCCCTGTTAGACACCAGCTGGAGAGGATGGACTTTTCATTCCAAGAAGGGTGATTGACATACAAGACGGTATAAGAAGTTGCAGAAAAACTAATTTAGAAATACAATGGGCATGAGTAATAGTCCTGAACTGCCATTGACAGTTAGTTAACTTTTACCCCGTTCGCTGCTTTCTTCTAGATACAGAGAAAACTTCCAAATGTCACCTGAATTAACACCTTTCCTCTAATACCTGACAAAGGGGTAAATCCTCTTCTCTATGAAAGTGTCAAAACTCTGAAAACAAAGTAACAAGCCTTTTAAAGTTATTTGCTGCTGACCAAAGGCACCCCAAATCGAGAGATCGCTTAAATACATGAAAAAGTAAAAAAAAGGAGACATATCTCTAGACCAGAACTGTATCCTGAGTTACCACTTTTCAAATTAAAATGAAGAAAATGCTAGAAATCTGTGCATTTCTGAAATACTTATTTCAGGTTTTGTAACGTATTGTTTTCTCTCTAAAGTAATTGTAGGACAGCATGGCCCTAGAGACATCCCGAAACAGCCTCATGTGCTGGATGGTAATTTAGCGTAGCACAGTCTGCAGTTTGGTTAAGATCCTGACATTAGGGATGATACGTACTTGTCATTGTGCTCTTAAAAAATACTGCTTGCTCATCTGTACTTATAATTTCTAGATGGAAAATTTTCAGTGAAAATTTTAAGCTCCTTTCTGCATTTTACCGAGATTTCTGATATTTGTGATTATTTCAACACCCAATTGAGTCTATGTGCCCACATTGAGAAATGCAGGTGAGACCTAATGTTTCCGAAAACCAGACACATTTAAATCCTGGAAAGCCCCATACCTAAGAAGATCTCTCAGCTGCTGCACTGACTCCTGGCGCCCTCCCATTTGAAAACGGGGCTGAGTTTCCCCAGTGGAGTCCTCTAAGCTGGCGAGGGTCTTGGTGGCAGCTGTCTGGGTGGCCTGTCCCCATGCGGGCAGGTTTGTGTTGCTCTGCCAGCCGGTGGCTTCTGCGGGCTGAGACCGTCTCCTGGAGAGCGGGGAAGCTGCTGTGGCATGAGGCTCACTTTGCTCCCAGTTGGACACGCAAGCGTAGATTTAGGTGCCTGACTTTAAGCACTTTGTTTTTCAACAGGGCCACAGCTTTTTGAAAAGCCTCTGCATCCTGACAGCTTTTAGGCGCTGATGCTCATGACTGTGTTTAAACAGGAGCTAGGGAAACAAAGCTCCGTTTCCCATTTCAAATCCCCTAAATCATTTCTCACAGATGCTCATGCTTTCGTAAGCAGCCCGTTCTCAGAGAACCACTCAGAACACCTCTCCTATGAGGACAGGCTGAGAGAGCTGGGGGTGTTCAGCCTGGCGAAGAGAAGGCTCCAGGGAGACCTTACAGCAGCCTTCCAGTATCTGAAGGGAATCAGGAAAGCTGGGGAGGGACTTTTTACAAAGGCATGTAGTGATAGGATGAGGGGTAATGGCTTCAAACTGGAAGAAGGGAGATTTAGATGAGATCTGAGGAAGAAATTCTTGGCTGTGAGGGTGGTGAGCCCCTGGCCCAGGTTGCCCAGAGAAGCTGTGGCTGCCCCATCCCTGGAGGGGTTCAAGGCCAGGCTGGACGGGGCTTGGAGCAACCTGGTGTGGTGGGAGGTGTCCCTGCCCAGGGCAGGGGGGTGGCACTGGGTGGGCTTTAAGGTCCCTTCCAACCCAAACCGTTCTGTGATTCTGTGAACAGGAAAGCACAGGCTCCTGTACTGCACTGAGAGCACCTTCCTAGTCCTGCTCTTTCAGTGCCCCTCTTGATCTGAGTGGATTTTCCCGATGTCCCAAACAGAAGATGAAATTAGCTGCTCTTTTTATTCTCCCTCAGCTTAACTTCGTCTTGTTTTCTGTTAGCTCAGCAGAAGCTGGTTGGTGCTCAGATGAGCTGCTCAGTTGCTGGGAGCTCAAGAGCTTGGGGACTCACTTCTTTAGAGGAATTCAGAGCTCTCATGTCAATGGGCTTGTAGTGTCCTTATCAGAGGTATTTTGTTGTTGTTGTGCCTGCTGTTGTTTTAAAATTGGTTTTAAGAAGCTGTTCTTGCCTAGCTATTGATTGCAGAGCCACTTGTATGATAGCGGAGTCCGGAATAATATTTTGGAAACACATTCGTAGCTGAGTCCCGTTACCTTCTCTTACTGGGTATGGAGCCCTGCAAAACGTAAGTCCAGTTCCAGGGTACGTAGAGGCAAAATAAAAAGGAGCAATACACAGGGTCAGATGGGTAAATAAGGCTGAAAGGAGTATTTCCAAGGATCTATGAGCCTGTGCTGTTCAGTCCAAGCCCTGAAGTCAAGATCTGATCCAGATTCTTGAATATGCAGCAGTCTTTATGGCCCTGTGATGTTTGCGCAGACAAGGCACTGCCAAGTACTTCCCTTGGTTGAATTTGCACACACCTTCAGCGGCTCTCCAGGTACACCCCTCAAGTACCTCAATTGAAGAAGGTAATATGACTCACGCCATAATGCGCAGATAGGGCATGACTGGATCGTCTCCTGTCTGCCTGTCTACTTACCTTGCCTCTGTTGCTGTAGTACTTGAGAACATGATGTCACTGGAGTCATCTGCCCATTTATTTATGGGTGTCTGTATTCGTCAGTCATTACCATAATATCAAAAAACCAGAGATGGGTGACTCCTATCTGTCTGCCCATGTCTGACAGATTTCTCCAAGCCCGTCAACATAAAAGCTAACTACTTGAAAGGCTGATGTGTCCTTTTGGATCTCCAAGGTCGCTGAACCTGAATATCTGCGTGAATAGTCTTCGAAGCGTTGCAGCCCAGAGCAGGGTTGCTTAGAGCAGGGATGCTAATGCTTGACATGAGCAAAGGGACCAGATTTTTATGCTGCTGTGTGCTATGGGTGCACTGCAGAGCATGAAATATGCTCTTGGGTTTTTTCCGTGTTCATTTTTCTAGTGCTGCTGACTGACTGCTGGGATGCTGTTCCCTAAAGCCACGCTTCCAACTTTTCCTCCTTTCTGCAAAGAGAATAAAAAGGGAGCAGGACTCCCTCTAATGCTGAGATGTGGAGTTAGAGCTCTCACCACTGCAGTTGAGCACTTAGTTACATAGTTGTTTAATTAAAAAATTGTAATTAAATTAAATTACTTTGTTTCACAGCTGCTCCTTTGCCAAGGAAATGGAGGTGGGAATGTTTAATGACGCAGCGTCAGATTTGGAGTTTATGAGTCGGAAGCCAGAGGAGCAGCACAGAAGGTGTCACTAAGTAGCCGGCTTCCAGGCTCTGTCCCCAAAAATGATCCTGGATGCTTCCTACTGAAGTGCTGGGCCTCTGAAGTGCTGCAGCAGGAGGGGTGGGTTTTAGCGTCCTGGAGCCCCAGATGCATGATGTGACTTGTGGCACCCACATCATTTAAGCCATATGCGATATTATTTCCAACCTCTGAACTACCCTTCCGAGTCTATGAGGCGGTTCCTAGCCTGGCCTGTGGCAGAGGATACCAGTAGCTTTTTTTGGGTCGTTTCTAAAGGAGGGCTGCCACCTAGGAACTTGCAGTGTTAGGTTGATGATTGCACTCAATGATCTTAAAGGTCCCTTCCAACCTAGACGATTTGCTGATTCTATCTGTGTGAGCTCCCTTGGGAGCTAGCAAAGCTCAAGGTGAGCTCTGGAGGCATGGCTGCAATTTGCAGGTGTCCCCCTCTGTCAAAGGCCTCTCTGACCACAAGCATTGCCTGATTATGGGGCATTTTGTGGCCAAAAACGTGGCCAAACCCCATGTCTGAGCCTCTGTTGCTGAAGGTAAAGAAGAGGCAAGAAGGAGTCTCTAGAGGTACCACCGGGTACAACAACCTATGATGCATGCATCAAAAGATGGGCTTGTTGGACATACCTTTCTCCCATTGCTGTGCTGATCTCCTCTGGGATGTGCTTGTTCTGTTGATGGAGAAAGGGCATCTATTTCTGGGACCATCAGCCAGAGATGTTTTATGAGTGCGAGATTTTTCCAGCAGAATTACACGGCCCATTTCCCTTAATATCTGTTTATACCTAGACCAGACTAGAAAGGGCAAATCTGTTTCACGCAAAATGGGAATATTTTAAAATTTGGTTCTATTCAGATCTGGAACAAAATGCAAGAAAACACAATTCTCCAAGGGAAGTTTTGGGGCCTGGAGGCTGATGGTCTGAGGCTGAGGGTATCTGGGATATTAATCTGGGGCCAGATGCTTGAAAGACTTAAAAAAAAAAAACAAAAAGGGGGTGGGGGAGTAGTGAAGAAAACCGATGCACTTGCTCATGGTAGGGCTTGATCGGTAATTCATCCAGCTGAAGTTTCTCTGTTGAGGATTATTATACTTACAGATCAGTGGAGTTGCTGAAATCCCCTGACTTGCTCACCAACATCTTCCCCTTGGCAACTCTACAGGCCGTGAGATGTACCATCATGCTAACGTGGACAGAAATTATCCAGGTTATGAACTCTGTGGGTTTTGTGGGTTTATTTTTCCTTTGGCTCAAGATTAAGTATGAATACAGTTATTCAGAAATTTGCTGATTTCAGAGTCAGTCACAACAGGACTAGATAGGAAACAGTTTGCAGTTTTGCAGAAACTCTCCACTGAAATTTCCCTGGTACGGGTATGTCACTGGAAAAAGAATTATGAAATAGCCTCCTCTAGTGGCAAATGTTTTATTGATTTTTTTTTTTTTTGGCGGGCTTGACTCATGCTTTTTTCCCTAATGAGGAAAGTAGGCCAGAATGATGTCTGCAAAATAAGTGGTGAGAGGGTTGTTTGGGGTTTTTTTGTCTGATAGAGGTTTATGCTTGTCCTTCTGGTAAAGACACCCAGCGTCTTTTATTAACAAACCTTTTCCTGTGTGATCAGCTCCCCATCTGGATATAAGCATAGTGCTGGGACAGTGTATTTAACAATGAGAATGAAGGTCTGATGGATGATAACGGCACATAAGAACCCATTTAATCTATTTGTGTTTTTCACTCGCACTTTTCTAGTAGGGTTTGGTGCAGCATCTTCTCTGTAGAATGGAAGTTTGGGAGAAAAATATTGAATTTTGTACTTTGATCGAACTTCTTCGAGGCATTAACTTACATGGTGAGGATGGAGGCTTCCATCTCATTTATACCCGTGCAAATACAGTACAACTTCTGTGTCTTCACATCAGGAATTCCCAGGTATAAACATGGTCTGAATCCACTTGCAGAGTGTTTTATTTTTTTATTGATGTGCATGCAAGGAACTTGAGGCTGATTTTCCAAACGGTGCATCCAACTGACATTCAGGGATGTCTGCTCACCCTTCTCTCTCCAGATCTTAGGTCAGTATTTTCAGTAGTTTATTTTCCTATGTTACCACAGGAAAATAAAATAATGATGATTTGCACTGTTATAAAACATGAGCAGAAATGAAGAATAAAATCTAAAGGATTAGACCCAACCCCAAGTTTGTGTCAAATTAAATGACTTTCAACCCATTCTTTTCCTCTGGTAAATAGTGAAATCATGATTTTTATTGGAGCAAATTTATTTAATTATCATAAATGAAATTACTTTTATTAGCACTGATGTGCGTATTGATTTTGGCTGGAAATGCTTGCAGGCTGCTGAGGGAAGAGCTTTCCGTGTGAGTTGTGTTTGCGCAGAGCGTTTGGAAGTGGCCTGGGGGTGATGCAGAACCGGGGGAGTCAGAGCAGGTCAGACTTGGCAAGAGGCTCCATCATTCCCAAAGGATCTGCTCATTACTGAATGCTGCAGCGGCCGTGGTTGGGCTGCCTGCCATTTGGCCAGGACAGGGCTTTGGGTACTTCACGCTCAACTCTCACCTGGACCAGGGTCTTTGGGGTTTCCTCAGCCACCTTTCCTGGTAGCCACCACCAGACTCAACCCATCTGGGCTGCTGGCGGCTTGTCTCAGGGGGATGGAGATGGAGTGTCTCCCGTCTCCTCATCCCCAACATCTGCCCAGTATTTCCTTGCAAATGTCTCAATGTGATTTTCGGTGGGTTTTTTCAAAAGCACTTTATGGAGTTTGATACATGCGTGGCAGGGAAATATAATCAGTTTTATGCTCCCAATTCCCTTCAGGTGTTTTTGCAAACCCCATCACAAACATACATGGAGCATCCAGGAAGGATGGGGAAGGACTCTTTATCAGGTAGTGTAATGATAGGATACAGACTGACAGCTTCAAACTGAAAGAGGGGAGATTTAGATTGGATATCAGGAAGAAATTCTTTGCTGTGAGGGTGGTGAGCCCCTGGCCCAGGTTGCCCAGAGAAGCTGTGGCTGCTCCATCCCTGGAGGTGTTCAAGGCCAGGCTGGACGGGGCTCGGAGCAACCTGGTCTGGTGGGAGTTGTCCCTGCCCAGGGCAGGGGGTGGCACTGGATGGTCTTTAAGGTCCCTTCCAACCCAAACCATTCTGTGGTTCTATGATCCACCTTCCCTCAACAGGCAAGTGAAGGGTTAGTCTTAGTTTTGGTCTGTAATGGAAAATAGGGAAAATGCTCCTTTTAGATTTAAGAATTTCTCTCCAGCACCTGTAGTGCCAGATATGAGTAAGCCCATGCTGTTGTGAGGGCTCGGATTAGACATTTGCTGTGTTTTCTTTCCCATGTTTGGCGAGTAAGTAAAAACTGGGTTTGAGTTAGAAGTTTGCCGGTGTGATCGAAATTTGCTTTCCAGGTATCAGAAGGATGTCATCCTACAGGGCTTGTGTAAATACTCAGGTGGCTATCAGAATACTTGTGTCTCTTTTTTTTAACAAATGTTTGCTGTGTGTTCATCAGCATTTATGCATGTGTCTGTCCTTGGGTTATGATAAGAGGCAAGGAAGGAGCGGGGGCTTCACTGTGAGCTGCTGTAGAGTCATCCTGCCAAAAGCCTCTGCAAATGCGGAGGGTGCACGGCAGCGGCACGGTTGTAAGGCAGAGTGGGCTAGTAACCTGATATATATTCACCTAATTTTCCCCATATTTCAGAGGTGGAAATGATTCGAGATACCCATCCTTGAGTGTGGCAGCGCAACGGTACTGTGCTCTCTTCGGTATCTTGGGAATGCCAGACAAAGCATTCTGTCTGCTAATTAACAGTAGCGCTGCTAGACCCAAGACAGCCTGAATGTCCCTGCTCACTACCACACTGTGCCAAGCAGACTTGGCCTTTAGGTTTTGGCCAGGGGTACACGTCCTGGTAGTAAATATTTACTTTCCCACCCGCAGCTGCAAAGCGATGTGACGTGGATACTGGGTCACCCTGTCCCTGTGCCACATGTGGGACAACGCAAACAAGGGCAAAAAAAGAGAAAATAGGAGTTACTTTTGATTATACTTCATTTTGCAACTTTACTGAAGTGTTCTGCATAGAATATACAATAAACACTGTATTCCAAATAGAATACAATAGCTTTAAAAGTTTAGGTTAGTCCCTGTTCTAGTCCTTCCTGCTTTATTGTCGTGGCCTAACTGCGGGGCGTCACGAGCTCTTAGCAGGCAGGTCACAAAGTGGCTCTCACACTTTGCCGTTTTCAATCCTACGTCTGACTGTGAGTCCTGCTTTTATAATTGAGCTTCCGTTGGGCTCAGGAACTTGTCCTAAGTGTTATAAATTATCGGGACAATTTCTGACACTTGGGAGTTTGCAGCTGTTTAGCTTCATACGCGGAAAAATCTGTATTTCAAACGTGCCCTTCCTGTTAAAAGATATTTTTTTTTGATCGCAGAATGCTTTTTAAACATGTTGCGTTGTGTGTGGACATGAGCTTTTTGCAGCCTTACAAACAACTTCACTCCAGGAGCCTGTTGGAACATGGGGGGTTCTTCCAGAAAAGTGCCACTTTCTGCTCGCTGGGATTGTACCACCAGGTGGCAGCTGAAGCCAAGGAAAGAAAGTGCTAGTGCTGCCCTGAATTCCCTTTAGGAAGTAGAAACGGAAACATTCCCTGCATCGGAATATCGGATTCACTCTTTAAGGGGTTTCTTCCTTATTTTGGCTTGTACAGGGTAGTACAATCAGGTCAAAAAGAGAGAGAGAAAAAATAATTGGATGGAATCACGGATTCTCCTATGCAAATATACAAATATATGGTATTTTTACTAATCTGAAATACATATAAAATGGGATTAATTGAGACACTTCCTTTTGGCGCTAAAATTTAAACAGCCGAATGACTCTATGAAAATATAATGATCACTAATATGAAAATAGTCTATGCAGGGCGACAGGCTCTAGAAGCCCAAATGGGGGATTTGTCTGGCTGGGCGGCAGGTCAGAGCACTCTATTCCCCTTATTCTCCCCTTCTCCAAGGAGGCAGGAACCTTCTCCTACTCATCACCTGTAGTTCCCTGGAAGGCTTCTGTTGCAGCTGCTGTTCAACGTTGCACGGTGCTGCTGTGGGACTGCGGAGGCAGCGGTGCTGCGCATGCTCGTGTTGCTCGTGTTGCATTTGAGTTTGGTCATAACAGCAGCAGCAGAACTGGAGCCTCAGCTCTCTGCCTCCTCATGACAGTTGGAGGTTTTCTTGTTGAATTCCAGGGAATAAGGTCAACCCTGATTGTTTGGGTTTTTTTTCTGGATGAGGTCAGTTCAAAACTGCAACATAGGATTTATTGAAATAGGAGTGCCTAATAGTTTGTTAGGTTATCAATCTGATCCCATGTTGCATTCATGGAAAGGGGCTATTTATTCTGCAACAGCAGAGCAACAATGTGTGTTGTTTCTCTTGTACACATACTAGCTTATCACAGAATCATAGAATGGTTTGGGTTGGAAGGGACTGTAAAGATCACCTTGTTCCACCTCCCTGCCCTGGACAGGGACGCCTCCCACTAGACCAAGTTGCTCAAAGCCCCATCCAGGGACACCTCCAGGGATGGAGGCACCATCCAGGTGGGGCATCACCTCTAGGGATGGGGCAGCCACAGCTTCTCTGGGCAACCTGGGCCAGGGGCTCACCACCCTCACAGCCAAGAATTTCTTCCTCAGATCTAATCCAAACCTCCCCTCTTCCAGTTTAAAACCATTCCCCCATGTCCTGTCGCTCCCCTCCCTGATCCAGAGTCCCTCCCCAGCTTTCCTGGAGTCCCTTCAGGAATCTAAGGTCTGAATCTAAGGTCTCCCCAAAGCCTTCCCTTCTCCAGGCTGAACCCCCCAACTCTCTCAGCCTGTCCTCACAGCAGAGGGGCTCCAGCCCTTGGAGCATCTTCGTGGCCTCCTCTGGACCCGTTCCAACAGGTCCATGTCCCTCCTGTGCTGGGGACTCCAGAGCTGGATGCAGTACTCCAGGTGGGTTCTCACCAGAGCAGAGCAGAGGAGCAGAATCACCTCCCTCGACCTGCTGGCTGTGGCTTCTTTGGGCCTTTATTTCAGCATGCATTGTTGCTTAGATGCCAACTAGCCAAAGCGTATCTGTCGTGGGCAACATGCAGAAGGTAGAGCACCATACTGGTAGTGGGACCATGTGCTTGAAATTCTTCGCTGCACTATCCCCATACCAGCCAGCAAGGGAACATGGGGCCACTAATCCTACTGGGACCTCCCAAGCCATCTCTTCTGGTTGCTTGGAAAGCCAATAGGTAGGACACATAATACCATGGGTAATCTGATCAAATTATGCCTTAAAGGGGCTGGGTTTGACTCACTACTGTCTCTTTTGGAGGGCTAATTTGAGTTTTCCTCTTTGGATGGTTAGGAATGTAAATGCCCTCTTTGAACCATCTTTTCTCCTTTCTCTTAGTTGTTTACTCATCAGTCATCTGCAGTTTTTATAAGGTGAAAATCTCCAGTGAGCACTTCTTAGCAAACATCAGCTTGATTTTTATTGGTACATAAGGAAAAAATATAAAATAGCTGTTTTATTACAAATTCTACTTTTAGTTCTTTTGCTGCAGGTCCTACATTACGCTATAAAGTTGCTTTTTGAAACTGATGCCCCACAGAGGTAACTGATACTCCATAGAGGTAAGGTCTTAGCTGGTCTAAACGCAGGGATCTCAGAGGAGCTGCGTTCCTTTACGCCAGGTGGTTCCAGTCATGGGCACATAATAGACATAAAGTGATCAAAACAAAGTGGAGATGAGACACGAGCTATTTTTTCTCTTTTTTTTTTCTTTAATGAAAACAAGAAATCCAGTTAATATGCAATGAATAACTAGATGGTAACACGGATTAGCTGGACACAGGTTATATTTTCAATATACAACTCTAATTTTATTGTAAAACCGTAAGAATTATTCTGAATCACTTAAACCATTCTTGAGGTAGCTGAAAAGTACAGAATAATGAAATCTTAATAAGAACCGTGTAAATTTTAGGGAGTTGTCATTACAAATTCATGTAGGCTTTGGGAAAAGGAGTTAAATGCACTGGGGCTTGTGAAAAGAAAAAAACCTACATTTACAAGCCGATTAACGTTGTTTATAATTGTAAGGCAGTAAGCAATGGCGCCGCTGGCTTTTGACTGCCTGTCAATAATTGACATGGGTGACATAAAACCTATCGACTCAAGGTCAGTTGTTGGGAATCTACAGAACTCAGCAGGCGATTAGAGATGGGCTTGGGTACGTTCTTCTTCCACGGGGGTTTTTGACTTCTTTTTGTGAAAATGGTGCCGTTTCCAAGCGGGTAGGTCTCAGAATTAACTTCATTTTTTGCCCCACTGCAGTTTTCTTGGTGTGGTACTGCTTGTTTCTGGCAGCAATAAATAAGGATGTTTTAAATAGTTCTGTGTATTTGGATATCAGCGATATTCACAGCTTGATTATAAGCCACCGTGACACAATAAACAGTGAATATTCTAAAATTGTGCAAATCACAGCATGGTTTGTTTCTGCATCCTTCTTGTTGTGAATTACAAGTACATAAGTGTTAGTGCGTATTAATAAACACTGAAATATTATTTTGGGAAAATTGTTTATTGGTAGTAAATTGGCATGATTCACCTTTCAGGCCTAGATTCAGCAAAACATAAATGCTAAAGCATGTTAAAATGCTTCAGTGACTTGAGTCGGTAGATCTCATTTTAGTACCTAAAGGCCAGCATCTGGAAGACATTTACTTGTCTATGACTTTAAGGGTCGGATCCTCAACACATCTCAGACATTTGCAAGTGATTGTGTTAGAGGAATTAAGAAGTTAGTGCTCCTCAGCTGGAGTTCGGTGATTTTCCTTCTGATACGCAAATTGGTATATGCTCATTGCGGGTCCGTTGCACTGCAAAATTAACCAAGCTCATGCACACGTGACTTGTAATCGTGTCTTGGAGGGAGTGGTAATAGGGAGAGCCTATTTAAATAGCTTTTCTCTACTACGTGTAATTATATGCCTCCACAATGACCAAATCACACTTAGAGACAGTATTTGACTTTGAAATCTGACTCTGCTTCTAAATTGCCTAAATCTTATTACTTACATAATATGTGAGCATGGGCTTAACTTGCAGTGCCGAAGAAGGATGAGTTAAACAAGGTCTCAGTCAAGTTCAGCAACAGAAAATTCAAATCCAGCCCTTGATTAACGCAATTGAAGTGTAACTGTAGCCACATTTTGACCACGGTGTTTGCAGTACTGTACATCTTCAACACCAAATCTCAGTGTTTTCTTCACTTGTCAAAATGGCATTAAGAGTAACTGATTTGGTTGACCCCAGCAAGAATATTTTCAATATTTTTCACTAAATCCATATACCAAACAGTGAGCTTTTTTGAAATGCAGAGGTAAATCTTAAACATTTCTAAAATTAATTATTTCAGAATTGTTAGGAAATATAATTATTCTGAGTGCTTTTTATACTTGTAACATTTCCAGTACATCAATAATGCAGCTTATTTAAAAAAGAAAGTAGTACATATTCTACATAAAGAATATGTGGTACATATTTTACCTCATGAATGTTGTTGAGCTATTCATATTGCAAAATGCCTTAGAATAAAGGGTATCAACTAAACCAAGCACCAGGCTCCTGTGGCTGGCGTAATGTACTACAGTATCCTGTTACAGGCATTCTTTGTAATTCTAGGAGGCAGAAAATAAAATTTGACACTCAAAAATAATAAGTTTAGGTAAATCATGTAGGAGAAACGTACATTTATGTCCAAGAAATGGTCAGATGTTGCCAGAACAATACAGCTACATTATGAATCTTTAATGATCTCTGAAAGTCATAATGGTCTGTCACTAATGCCCATTAATGATCTCTCTATACCGCGAGTATGGGCTTGATGTTTCTGGCCAGTACCTTAGAGAATACTTTAAATATGCCTTAAACTTTCTCTGATCTGCTCCCTGTGTGTCTCCTCCAAATGTAGACTGCAATTGTCTGGATAGGAGCAGCTTGTAAGGCAGCATGGCTTTGGGGTTAAGAAAGTCTTATTCAGGTAAGATGTATTTAAGCAATATTTTTACAGGAAAAAACGAGAAGGTATTTCCTGGCGACTAATCCTCTGTAGAGGTGATAAACTATATAAAGAAATTAAACCTTAATATTTATTAATATTAAGAATGTGGTTGTTCTTTGACTTCATGAATTTTCTTTGATAATTCTAAAAATACAATATTTAAGAAGGAAAAGGGAAGTCTTATTGTTAATTACTAGTGATTAGAACTGTAAATATACTGAATATGCTGCTGAACTGGCAAATTTGTCCTGTTTGAATATGTATTTTGAATGTCGCACAGGTTGATTTTATGGCCTTTTAAATATCCGTGCCACATATTTAGTTAATTTTGTGCCCAAGCTTTTTGTCGGCTATAAAACTTGCTTTAAGGAAAAAAAGAACAATGATTCCTGTTCTGTTCTAATTGCCTTTCATGAGGGTACTGTGCCTAACATTAACTGAAGACAATCTTGTTTTGTTGTTAATAACTTGAAAACATTTTTAATACAAAACCATCAGCATTTCTCTATTCTTTTGCAAATGTTTTAGCTAAAGGCTTGTGATGGTGCAATTTATTTTTCTTTAATAATGAAAAAGTATGTCCTCTGCATTTGGCATGTGAAAGATCAGATTACTGTAAGAACCAACGCCCTACGGCTAGAAGGGAAAAACAAATCCAAGGACTCTTGGAAAATGCCCCAATATCAAACAATAATCTGATCGGCAGTCTGTACAGAGAGTTAGATATTAACTGTGAGAGTTAAATATTAACTGTCTGGGTCATATATCATTCTTTATTAGAAATGACTCAACATGATTAGTAAACAACTTTTATGACATTGCACGTGGCATCCATGGGTTTTTTTCTCTTCAAAATTAATATAGTAAATCTAAGTATAGTAAAGCGTAGAATGTCAAGTGCAATTTTTTGGCAGGTTAAAAATGCATTTATGAAATATAATCACTTAATATGTAATCCACATTATTAACTACTAAATGCCTTGCTTTTTTGCAAAAGCGGCAAGTTTTTATAGCGTGATAGCGGTAAGGATGAAGTGGGTCTGAAACTGTACGAAGACTTTGCGGTAGGTTAGCTTTTGGGGAGCACATTGCCTAGCCACAAGATATGAAAGGAATTCTGGTGGTTTGTGATGGACCTTTGATTGTAAATCTGGTGTCAAGGCCCGGGGACGCGTTGACGGAGCTGGGAGGAGCAGGGCAGGGTGCGGATCAGCACCGCGGACAGCAGCCTCTGCCCCAGGGTGACACCGTCCTGGGTGACATCGTCTTGGGTGACATCGTCGCCGGTGACATTGTCTCGGGGTCCCACCGAGAGGGAGGGAGGCTCCACCGAGCTCCGGGTAAATATAACAGCACAGCATTAAATGCCGAATCACAGCGTCTCTCCCTGCTTGCCCCAACCCTGCGCTTTCAAGTTCGCTGTTAATTAACAGCCGGAGGCACCACGGGCGTTGGTTGTAATTAAATATCGCCAATGACCGAAACAAAACTGGAAAAGAAAGTGAATGACCTTGCTGTGGCAGTTACAAGAACTAACCCTAGGTGTCCCTCTTGTTTCTGGTTTTAGCAGTAATTTTATACGTTTGGGTTTTTGACTGAAAGTACTGGAAATCTGTCCCATTTGTTTGGTTTGTAACTGTTTACAAATTACTGTTCTACAGCTTGCTTCCTGTACAGGAAACTCTATATTTTGCCAAAAGCCTCCTGAAAAGACTTTACAGCAGAACTTTTTAAGTAGGCTAAAATTTATGGCAATAATGGTTTAAAAATACAGTCAATGAGTAAGACATTTCCTATATTACAGAGCTGGGAAAAATAAAAAGGGCTGAGGAAGGTGGAAGTTTATCCCAGCATTAACAGCTCTGCTCTGATTCCCAGGTGTTTGTGCATCTCAGCAGCGTTGAAACATCTTGAGTTTGCTCGTATTTGCAAGTCAGGAAGAGGAAAGGCAGAAAAAAAATGCCTGTGTTTAAATGTCTGTATTATGAACGCAGAATCCATATTTGCAGAGGTTTGAGCCATCCAATCCCAGTTCCAGTCCGGAGGAAATACAGAGCCAGATCTCTTGCTCCAGTCATATGAGGGGAACTGCCTGGGAATCCCTGCAGGCCTCGCAGAGTACTGCAAAATTTAATGAATTCTGTGTGGCCATGTATTTTACCCATGCAGCTGTACGTATAGGTGCTGTTTTACAATTAGACTCTTTACCTTTTCATAACTGCCCCATATAGGATACAAGAAAATGCAAAGAGGTCTTCATTCCTTGTGGTTACATGGAATGGGCGGAGTGGAGTTGGTCAAATGATAGCGTTGGAAGATCAGCCAAGATAACATCTTACAAACCAGCAGGCTTAGTTCTGTGCCTCAGGATCTCATCCTGCTCTTCGTCCTTTCTTTCCCAGGAAAAGCTCCAAGGCCTTGGAATGTTGTATCATAGATGAAGCACAACTAAGCTTAATTGTTTGTAAACGGGATTAAGTTGACCTCAACTGAAGGATAGGGATGTCGAGATACTGATGGGTTTTGTGGTTACCGCTCATTAGAAGGAAAGAAGATCCTGGCAGGGAGAGGTGGAAAACGAGAATGATAAACAAAGGGAAGAGGGTTGAAGGGAGAGAACAGGAATCCTGATGATGTATCATCATCTGCTAAATATGGTGTCTCTCTGCTGTGAGATTAGCTGAGGGTGATTTAGCAGTATGACTTGGGAGTTGCAAAGGCCATGCGTATGGACTGGGAATTTAATTAAAATCACGGCATTATATTTGTATCTACTTTTGCAGCCTAACATACTAGTTTTATGGTGGTTTCAGGTAGAAATGCAGCTCCAAGTTGGGCAGTTATCCAGTCTCTGTAAAAGCAGATGTGTTCCTATTGTAGTTCAGCTGGACTTAAGCGAGGAATAACAGCGCTCAGCTGGGGCAGCTTCGTATCTATTTCTCTGATTTCTGAGCATTGTTTCTCTGCATAGCAACAAAACCTTTCTGTGCTTTCTGATGATGCCCGAGTCCCCAGAAATGTACCCAGCCGCCGAATGCGAATATTGGGAGCAGCAGCAGATGTTCTGCTATTAGCCTCCTCCTCTGAATTGACTTCTCTGAATTTCTTCTAATTTGCTTATGTAGAATTTTCATACACAATTTTTCTGGTCTCCAGACCTATTTAAATCCAATACAGCAAATTCCAGCTGATAGTTCTCATTCCTATTTCACTAGCTGATGTTCTTTGTAAGTGTTGCTTGCAAAAAGAGTGCATCTAACTTATGCTAATGATTTTTTCTCTGTTTACTTATGATAATGTTGTATTTTTCACCTCAAAATACCTGTGTGATTTATAGATGTCACCGTTGCTCTGTGCTTGCCAGCAGCAGCTCCTGCTAAGCCTGGAGGTGCCACGAGGCCACTTGCTGGAAGGTGGGGGGGGAGGGGGGGGAAGTGCCACTGTGTGACTACTTGGGCTGGTTTTATATCCATGCGTACTACTGAGCACTGCCAGAAGCAAGACACTGAGCTACATGGACTTCTATTAAGTGATTACTTAGTTTTGATGGTGGTAAATATTATTTATTATAAAGATGCATTACATAGATTACAATCTGAATCACTCCGCAATGATAGTTCAGTAAGGCAGAGGTAGTGTTTTCCTTCATGCAGCTGTGAAAATAATGCTGATTTTTTTTGGATGGGAATGAATTGCCATCTGGAGACGTGCCTTTCTCGCTTCTTTCTTGGTTGTACAGCCCAGATATTTGGTCAGATGAGCGTAGAGAAACCTCACTGTTACATCACTGAATTTAGGTCAGGTCTTCTTACATCACTGTTACCATCATGATTATTACATGGTGAACTGAGACAGAATGCTGAAGTTCGGGCTCATGGCCTTTTTCCTAGTACTCAAGGATATACCTTCCGTCTGGTTACTGAAACTGAGAACAGCATTTTTGCTCAGGTAAACTGGTTCCAGCTCCATGACAGTGAGTGGAGCAAGGTCCCCCTTGGACATGTGCAGAAGCAGCGACACAGTGCAGGCTCTGACTCCAGCTCCTGGAGAGTCCTTCCTCCACCCAAGACATGGCAGTTCTTCCTCAAAGTCCCTTTCGTTCATGGCCAGCGTGTTCACATTCTCATTTGTCCTGTGTGAACTTGATGCCATAATGTCAGCAGTCAAGTAAGTCACAGAAAACCTTGGCCAGGCTCTTCTGATCCCAGCCCGGGTAATTTGGTTTCATTATTAGAAAACAGATGGGTCTTACATCATTAATAGAGCAACGGGAAGCAGCGAGCATGGCATTCATCACAGGATTGCAGTGAATTTGGCTCTGTAGTTACATGAAGTCAAGGAACGGGGCAGAACTTCGCTTCGGAAGGGCCATAGCTGTGAGAAACCGGTAGGAATATTTGGGTGCAGGTGGGAGGAGGAAAACTCTCAGAGGCTCCAACTCAGTGGAGACCCAGTGAGTCTGTTTTTGTCAAGCTCTTGACAGAGGCTGAACCATCAGATATATGAAAAGGTGGAGGAAGATCCATTTGAGTAGTGTGACAATCTCTAGGCAACTTGCTTTGGGTCTGCAAAGGACTATTTATGTGTTTTGTCATGTGTAAAGTGGCCTTATGTTCAGTTTGACAGTGGCATATAGCCCACACTTCTCGTGTGTCCCATGCTGAGAAGTAAATATTTCAGGGATGATATGCTGTCATTTACATTGATGTTTCTGAGAGTCATCACGCTGAGAGGTGAATGAACAGATACTTCTGTGCATACTGATGTGGGAGGCTCCGGAGTATTTTTTGCTCTGGCTTTGCGGTGGGCAGAGAGAAGTCGGTCGGTCACTTGCTGCAAGTTCCTGGTTCAGGTTGGGCCCCCGGAGACACCGGAATAACGTGTTCCCAATTTGGGAGTCCGCAGAGCTGTGGGAGCTGATCTCTTCTGTTTGTTCTCTGACCTTTCCCAGCTGATTGGCACTGATCTTTTATGCACCGGATAGACGATCTTTTGTGGTTGACATTTTGGGTTGACTGAATATGGATTAACCTAGGCAAAAATATTTCCATTTTTCTACCTTCAAACAATGCCCTCCTTTTCCGAAAATGCCTGCACCACCAGGTCAGATCAAATCCAGTTTTGACTTGAGACGGTGCTGTAAAGGGATCGGAATTCACAGCTGGGAAGGGGCAGAACTGGGATTTCTCTCTTTAATATTTTCTCAGAGAACCTGAGAGGAAACTGGTGTTCTTGATGTGAGATATCGTGGCCCGAGCATCTAGCAGGGCACGTCAGGCATGAAGAAGAGACCCAAATTCTTGTCAGAGTCAGTGAACCTTATCGTAGCAAACTTGTGCAGCTCTGATAAGAGAACAGGATTAGGATATGAGAACCTTTTGTAATGCATCAGGCGCATGATTGTTTTTTAAATATCTTAGTGAGATGACTCAGATGTTGAAGACGGAGACGTCGTTTCTCTGCTTCACTGGATGGAGGCCAGTTTCGGCACATCCAGTCCTGTGCGCCAGTTGTACTGGAGTCTCTTCTGGTGTTGGGATTTGTGATTCTCTACTCAGAGAAGACAAAAATCAACCTTTGAACAATAAGTGAGGTCTTAGATAAATTGGGTCCACGTGACGTGTCTACACTGGTGTCAAAAGAATTTATTTTGATTGTTTTTCCTGTTACTGAGCAGGGTTGCCCAGTGCACCTTGGCAAAGAACCACGGCACAGACACACACGGGAACATCCATGTCCGTTTACAAGTGCCCTTACAGTTTCAGCATAAAAATACCTCTATTTATAGCAATATAGCTTGTATAAAGGTCTGCGGCTGGTTATTGAAGCTAATATTTACCATTAAGTTTGATTTTAAGGTAGGTCTGTTGGCTAAAATAGCCTCAAATTTGAGCTCTTGGTCTGGAGCTGCCTGAAGGCCCAGCTCTTCCACTGATACCTTTTTCCACCTTGCACTCAGAAATGAACCTCGAGCGGGCTCTTCATTTGGCTCATATCTAGGGTAAAAGTAGGCTGGGGGGGGGCAGTGAACTGGCACCCAGAGCCTGGCCGTTCTGCAGCGCCCGTCTCCAGCCGCGGAGCTGGCTGCAGAGGAAAGGCTGAGTCATTTCCACGGGATGTTTCACGGAGGAGCGAAGTGATGCGGGGCTCAGGTCGGAGCAGCTCTGTTTCCCAGTGAATAGTAATTCTGTTTACTTAGAAGAAGGAAAAAATCACTGGGGGCCTCGGTGCTGCTGTGTCATACCCGACTGGATGAAGTCTTGTTTATCTCAGCCTGAAAAGAGAGAGAAGGGATTGTGGTGGCGCTTTTCAGAAAATAATTCTCTACTTTTGGGGAGGCATTGGAAATAGTCCATAGATTTTAGTCCTGAAGCTTTTTTTTCCCTGTGACATCACTAGCGTGTTATGCCAGCGAGAACAAGAGAGCCTCGGGAGGGACTCCTGGCATCCCATGCCCACCTGAGACTTTATCGTCACACCAAAGGCAGCTTGAGTCTTGTAAATACAGAGGGATGGCTTGGGGTTTATGCTGGGCCGAGTGAAGTGTGGACCTGGCTTGTGATTTTTGTTCTGGTTGTGATTTTCCTGCAGCATTTGTTCTCCCCGGGTTTTTTTACCTGTTTTTTACCAGTTTTACCTGTTTATATAGGACCTACTATAAATATTTTGGTACTTGTTTATAGGGGAAGAGGAAATAACTGACAGTGCTGTTTAGTCTGAGGACATGGGATATTTTGACCCAAGGTGCTGGCAGTAAGTTCCTGCTTTATGGCAACATGTCGTGAGAACTGTTAATGCATGTTATGAAGATGATGAAGGGAATGGAGCATCTCTCTGCTGAGGAAAGGCTGAGAGCCCTGGGGCTGTTCAACCTGGAGAAGAGAATACTGAGAGGGGATGTCATCAGTATCTAAAGTGCGGGTGGCAAGAGGATGGGGTCAGACAGAAGAGTCTGGATCTTCTCAGTGGTGCCAAGAGACAGAATCATAGAATCGTAGGGTTGGAAGGGACCTCTGGAGAACCACATTTACTGCTCTACTGAAGGCATACGCAGGAACAAGGACACACACAGCTGTCTTGAATACTCAGTGCCTGCACCAGCCTTCACAGAATCCCAGACTGGCAGGGGTTGGACGGGACCTCTGGAGATCCATCAGTTGAGGTGGAACTTCCTATGCTCAAGTTTGTGCCCGTTACCCCTTGTCCTGTCACTGGGCACCACTGAGAAGATCCTGGCCCCATCTTCCTGACACCCACCCTTTCAGTATTTATAAGCATTGGTAAGATCCCCCCTTAGTCGTCTTTTTTCCAGACTGAAGAGACCCAAATCCCTCAGCTTTCTTCATAAGAGAGGACAAGGGGCAACGGGCACAAACTGGAACATTCCAGTTTGGGATGCTGAGAGGGGAAATTCCATCTCGACATGAGGAAAACCTTTCCTGTGAGGGTGGCAGCGCACTGGCACAGGCTGCCCAGAGAGGTGGTGGAGTCTCCGTCTCTGGAGACATTCCAAACCCACCTGGACGCGTTCCTGTGCCACCTGCTGTGGGTGACCCTGCTCTGGCAGGGGGTTGGACTGGATCATCTCCGAAGGTCCCGTCCTCTGTGATTCTACAGGGCACAGATGAGCTTGGGTCCCTCCATGAGTCACACGTTGGGCTCATGTGCCAACCACTGGTGCACTTGAAGAGGCAGCCAGAAAGTGCGGTCTCTTCTCCACCTGTTCCCTTCTCTGATAGCAAAGCTGCACCGATACGCTGCTCCACGCTTGGTCACATCTGGTGACATCATGTGCTGAAATAGCGTGGGAGGTAAGCGGTGGGGGGGAAGGAGCTCCCCTGCTCGCAGGCAGCAGCTGGCACCGTCCGTGCTGCAAAGCTGCAGCAGCTTCTCAAAACTTGCAGCGTCTTTCATGAGAGTGAGGTCTGGAGCCGGCTTGTGATTCTTCTTCTGGTCTCGATTTTTGTGCAGCGTTCATTTCGCCCGGCATCTACTTGTTTATATAGAACCTACTATAAATCTTTTGCGCTCAGGGTAGATTCCAACACATGGAAGACAGCAGTGGGACCTGCTACGGTGCAAATGGTTCAAGGAGGATGGAGCAAAACCCAGAGTTTTTGCGCTTTTCTCTAACTTGGTGAAAAAGCCACCGTTGTTGGCAGTTTGGGCCACTGATGGAGGTTTGATGCCTTTTCTTGAGGGGCAAGGCAGAGAGGGCAGCACACTTTGTGTTGGTCAAAACCCATGTCCTGTGTTGGTCAAAGAGCCAGTCCTGGTTTGGGGGGGCATGGTACCAAATTGCAGGCTTTGTTTTTGCCCAATCCAGGCAACTTCTGGAGGTTGAAGTATGTTTTAATGACCAGAATTGTGGAGATAATCATCAGCATAAACTCAACAGATGACTGGGATGAAAAAATGTAAATCAAAAGCGGGTGAGATCTTGGTCTACTTCAAAAGAGTGGAACCACTGATGGGTCAGATCCCAGTTCCAGGTAGCTCATGGCTCTGTCCCTGATGGTAACTCTACAGGTCTGTCCCATGCTGATTTCTGGATCCAGTTTTGGGCCCTTTACTACAGCAAAGACATTGAGGTGCTGGAGCGTGTCCAGAGAAGGGCAACGAAGCTGGTGAGGGGTCTGGAGCACAAGTCTTGTGAGGAGCAGCTGAGGGAGCTGGGTGTGTTCAGCCTGGAGAAGAGGAGGCTGAGGGGAGACCTTCTCGCTCTCTACAGCTCCCTGAAAGGAGGGGGCAGCCATGTGGGGTCGGTGTCTCTTCCCAAGGAACAGGCGACAGGACAAGAGGAAATGGCCTCAAGTTGCGCCAGGGAGGTTTAGATTGGATATTAGGAAATATTTTCACACTGAAAGGGTTGTCAAGCATTGGAACAGGCTGCCCAGGGAAGTGGTTGAATCGACATCCCTGGAGATATTTAAAAGACGGGTAGACGTGGTGCTGAGGGACATGGGTTAGAGACGGTTTTTGTCAGAGTTACATTGATGGTTGGACTCGGTGATCTGAAAGGTCCTTCCAACCCAGGCAATGCTGCGATTCTATGATTCTATGAAACGGGGCTGGCAATTTGCTCTTTAGCTTTAAGTCTGCCCCGCTACAATAGTCCCACACAAAGAAAGAGGATGTACGTTGAAGGAGCATCTGTTTGCCTTCTACATTCAAAAACTCACTTGGAATGTCATTTTATTTTATTTTATCTTTTTAGCATGGTGGGGAGTGAACAGCTCTTGCTGTTCAAAGAAAATAAAGCTGTTCCTTGAGATTTTTATGTCTGTGACACTGAAGTAGTCCAAAGACTGGTCTTGTACCAAAGGCATTTTCCCAAGATGATCTTCATTTTCATGTGCCATTTATAGTAAATGAAGACATGTTTGTAGGAGTACCGATAGATGGGGAGGTTGATCATGCAAAAAAACTGGAGGACTGTTTTTTTGAAACTTAAATCTGATTATGCATATATGCTATTTTTATTCCTCTCTTTAGTTATCTGTCAAGGAACATTTGTGCAAATGAATTTTCTTTATGGATTTTAAGCATGCAAGCTGGAATGCTGGCAGAAAGATATCCTAAGTGCTGCTTTTATATCCTGCTTTTCCCCAGGATGTTCAAGGTTAGCCGAATTCTGAGTTGTGGTTAGTCGTTGTGAAAATGAAATATCATCTGACCCATAGGACAGATCACAATGAGGCAGCTTCACTTTGATCTGAAGATCAAACGCTGCTTTCCAAACTGGGGAAGTGATGGGTGAGTCTCAGGAAAAACAAGCCTCGCTTGTGTGACTGTATTGGAAGTGGAAAGATGGCAAAATTCATAGTATGTTACCGGTGAGTTGAGTAGGATGAGTTATTACTAATAATATCCAACTGGCTGTCTCTTGGGTTGGATTTCACATGCCTTATGTGGACTGGCAGATGAAGGTAGTGGTGGGACTTGTGAATTACAGTTATTTTTACCTTACCGTTTTGCCCAAATAAGAAATTCTTATTTATTTAATATGAACATGTGGATGCTGTGAAGTCCCTCATAAACAAAGGTGAGTGTGTATTCACCCATGCATATATACATACAGACTTCTTGCAGAAAAGAGGTATTGTGGATGGGTTTGTGGGGCTGCCAAACTCAATATACCATATCAGCTGTTGCAGCCTTGGGCTGTGATGGCACATGTTGTACTTTGTCAGATATTCTCTTAAAACTTGTGCATTATGGGCATTTCTTTTATTAAGGCCTGGCCATGCAGCATCTTTTATTGGGGCAGGAGTTCCCAGTTGGAGGAAAGAGGTTTGGACCTGTTGTGAGCTGTTTCTAGCCCAGGGAAGGACTGGAATGTTTGCAGAGGTAGAATGAACAGCTTGAGCTCTTTGAAGTGAAGGCGCTGGGTGACATGGTTTGTACTGTGCTTGCCTGGAACCACAGTGTGCAACCCTAGGGAGGGAGGGGAGGACGGCGTGGCTTTGCCAAGGCTGTGTGGAGGAGAAGAAGGTGGCGCAAGTGTCCTGCAAAGCCTGGCGGAGTCTGAAATCCCATCGGAAATGTGGTGCTGTCACACCAACCCACCTGCATCGTTTCTGTCTTGATAGCCCCAGGGGAGCCCTGGGGCCGGCCCAGGACACACAGGACACAGCTCCCGGACTTGGGTGACTGAAGTTGCCATTGTGGTCCCTGGTGAGTTCAGCTCCTGCAAGGAACCAGCCCACAGCCTCCCCCCAGCAACAGACATCCCACCCTGCCTCCGCACCTGCAAGTGACTGCGAATCCCCTCTGCCGCGGGGATAAATTCTTTCAATAGCTGTTTGCCTTCAGGGTTGCAAATCTCAGTTTTGTTTCTAGCCTGAATTGGCTTTATTTTAGGCTCCAGCTGCTGAAAGCATGCTGAAGAGCAGGGGTGGGGGTGGCAAAGGGACCCCCAGGACCTCCTGCTGCCTGTGTCCTGTGTGCAGGGTTGGGTGCCCTCTGTGCAGGACATTACCCATGACACGGTGCCAGGCTCTGACACCAGGCTCCACTCCCAGCATCGTGGCACCGCTGCTGCTTCTCCCTGCCCCGGTACCCCCACTTAGCCAAGGGTGGATAAACCCAGAGCCCGGCCTTGCAGGACACAGAGGCACCGTGGGGATGGGGCGGGGTGGAGAACATGGCAATGACAAGGGAATGGCGCTCTCTGAGGATTTTCTAGTCTCTGGTAGAAAAGTGGAGCTGAGAGCAGGTGTGGGGAGGAGGAAGGAAAGGCAAGAGAGGCAAAAAGCCCCTAATAAATCGGTGAGGCACAGCGGGGGCCCTTCCTGTAAGGATGAGGGAAAGGCAGGGGGGAGCTCCCCTGCCTGCCCCCCTGTCTGTCTCACCGAACCCCCTTCCAGCCGCCGGCCAGGCGTCCTCACCCTGCTGCTGAACCCCCGGTGCCAGCTACTTGCTCATCGCGGTCACGTCTGTTTGGGTGTCTGCGCCTCCCCAGGAGGTGGCTCTGCCAAAAGCGGGTACCCACAGCCCGTGGGGGGGGGGTGGGTGCTGAGGTGCACCCCCTTCTCCCTGCCGGTCTTGCTCCCCTGGGGGGGGCTCCCCCGCAACTCCGCGCAGCCACCGGGGCAGGTCTCCCTCTGGGAGAGGAGGAGGAGGAAGAGGAGGAGGAGGAGGAGGAGGGGAGGGTGGTGATAAGGGGCTTGCCGCGTCGCTTCCATCATTTCTGTACCCAGCGCACAGCTCGGAGGGGCGGGAGGGGGGGGTGGGAGGGGGGGGGACGCGAGTGCCATCGGCTGCCTGAGCTCGGCGGCTGCTGCAGCGCGGCGCGGAGCTGCCGGGCGTCGGGGGAGCCCGGGCTGTTTACCGCCTGGCGACAAAGGTGGCCACGCACAAGCCCAAGGCGGCCGCGGAGAGGAGGGGAGGCTGCGCTGGCAACGGCAACCTGTAAGGATTGAAGGGGAAGAGCCATCCCCAGGCGTTCGGCAGCAGGCAGCCCCGGCTTCCCCGGCATCGGCACCTCCTCCCTGTGTCTCCATCACCGCTTGCTTCGGATCTCCTGAAGGGAAAAGAAGAAAAAAAGGCTCCGGAAAACCCCTGCAAGAGGACAGACCCCCTGCTGGAGTCTAACAGGTGTTTGCTGGGATTTGAATGGGGAGGGGACGGGTGGGGAGAAAAGTTAACTGGCGAAATTGGGGCTAGGAGAGATGCGATGATCTTGCGCCAAGTGGATGTGCCATGTCTGCGTGTGAATAGCGCGTCTGGAGAAGCTCGGAGGGATGTCTTGCAAGTGATCTGCTCCATCTCCGTAGAAACGCTCACCGCTGCCTGCAAACTTTCCCCTGCCAGAAGTTGGGAGGAATAAAAAAGCACCAGAAAATCGAAAGGGGAAGATCTTGGTGGACAAAAACGCTTGAGCTAAACTGTTGCATCCCAACCCGGGGCTCCGGTGCAAGCATCCCGCCGCTACCTCCTGGGCTCCCAAGCCGACTGGCGGTGGGTGGCATTGGCCAAGGCGCCCGGCAGCGTCCCCGGCATTGGGGACGGGCCGAGCAGCATGCTGGCTGCGGCGCCCGCGGCCAGCAAGCAAACCCCGCGTGCCTGACCTGCCGGTGGTGCCGGGGCGGTGGCGGCCATGGCCGCAGCCATCGCCAGCTCCCTGATCCGCCAGAAGAGACAAGCCAGGGAGCGGGAGAAGTCCAATGCTTGTAAGTGTGTCAACAGCCCCAGCAAGAGCAAGGGAAGCTGCGACAAGAACAAGTTGAATGTGTTTTCCAGGGTCAAACTCTTTGGCTCCAAGAAAAGGCGAAGGCGGCGACCAGGTTGGCAAGGGTTATGTCTTTGGTGGGGGTTGGTTTGTTTAATTTCATGCAAACTGGGGTGTGCGTCAGGCGTGGGGAAAGGGGGACCGATGCCTCCGGGCTGGTAAAATGAACATGCAGGTATTGCCCCATCCTGGCTTGTATGATCTGACAGATGTGGGTGCCCCGTGCCAGTCCCTTCTCCTTTCATATTCATCTGGTTTATTTGGATAAACCATTGCTTTCTGCCTCACTTGCACACCTGTCTACCAGTAATTCAGTAGCCTGTCTTGCACATATACAAACACACGTGATTTATTTGTGGGGGAGATGTTCACAGGGGAAGTTCCCACACGTATATCTCCTTTGGTTGTTTGTTAAATAACTTGGCAGTCTAGAGAGCTGGATTTTTGTCTTCCTGCTTCGCAGAATGCCTGTGCCGGGCTTTATTTGCTGATTGCAGACGTGGCTTTTTGCTTTCGCTGGCACCTTCCAGAGTTTTGCTTCAGCGCCCTGTTCCTTTCTAGGAATCTCCTCCATGCAGCCGCCCTGCAGACGCGATGCTCTCTGTGCCGGAGGTGCAAAATATCAGGCGTGAAGACTCAGTCCCTGATCTGAGTGGGGTTTTTTTGTATGTGGGAGGAGCAAAACCCTCTGGTAATGTTGCTGTCGCTTTGCTGCGCTGAAACCTGGATGCCGTTAGCCACTTAACCCATCTCCCCTTCTCAACTGGCTGCAGGAGTGGTGCCCGGCTCCCAGTTTGCAAACAGCTTTGGGATGTGTTACGGTTCAAAAGCCAAAGCGGGGGGTTGGATTAATTTCTTGTCAGAAAAGTTGGTGGATAAGATTTGTGCATCCATCAGTACCCTTATTAAGGGTTGCTAATAGGAGCTAATATACTTCAGCAAACTATTGCAGGCTTTGCCTTCAGCTCCTCCTAAAACGAAGCGCAGTAGCAGAGCTCCCTGATGCCTTTGATTATAAACACAAGGCGTCTTTACCCAGATACCGGCTGCTGGAAACGACGCGTCGTATCTTCGCAGTGTGTTTATCTCTGAATTCACCGAATTCAGTAAGTTGTTGTGGAGCGAGCTGCGGAGATGCATCGCCTCCTGACAGGCATAATTGTGTGAAATGAGTACAATGCAGATGTCATTGGGATGCAGGGGAAGTAGACCTTTTTTTTTTTTTTTTTTTTTTTTTTGCAATTGCTCCTGGTGCATTACCTAGATATCTTAAATGACAGACTTGACAGCACATCCCGTTGCTGTTTACTTTTTGGTCTAGAATGATCTGAAACCGTATGAGATCCCTGACTTTCTAACTGTGAATCTGAGAATGGTTGGGGGGGGGGAAGAAATCTATCCAAACTATGCGTTGTTTTGATCTTTCTTGTTCTAGCTGATGAGGTAATTACCTCAACCCTTATGTTAATATTTATTTTGCAGTTCCACACATTGCTGGATTTCAGGGTTTCCCCCCTCCATTTTCCATATGTTCATTGAGTGGTTTTGCACTCGGGATGCTCCGTACTCCTCGGAGCAGCAAGGGATGGGGGTTTGTTTATTAGAGCCGCAGCAGTTCCTGTGCTAAACGTTTGCTGCTATATATTTAGGCTCTCAACTGTCACTATGGCTCTTATTAGCGCTATCGTAGTAGCCCTCTTTTTCCTCTCCATTTAAGAACTCACACCTTTTTAAAAGGCGGAATACGCTCTTTGCCAGCTCGTTTCTAATCTTAAACGAGATAGGGCTGAGCTGCTGAGGCCAAGCAGCACGCCGTCGGAATTTGGATTCACTGGAAGCCGATGGCACCGTGCTACCTACATTACAATCCAGAGTGGCATTTAATCATTTTGCTAATTGATTTCAGAGCCGTAAATCCCATCTCAACCTAAACGCAAAGTGTTGCCAAGCTGGTTGCCCTGCTTTTGGGTTGGATCTTTTTTTTTTTTTTTTCTTTCATATCTCAGCCTTGAGAAGAAACCCGGAGGTTTGGTTTTAGCATCCTGCTCACTTGGAACGGCACCTCAGGATTTCCCACATTAATCTCCCTGTTGTTTTTTTACAGAGCCTCAGCTTAAAGGTATAGTAACAAAGCTATACAGCAGGCAAGGATACCACTTGCAGTTGCAAGCAGATGGAACAATTGATGGAACAAAAGAGGAGGACAGTAGTTATAGTAAGTGACATGAGAATAAATGGTGTGTTTGTGAATTGTGGTGTCTCCTCCTTCCCCGTGTAGATCCCTTCCCAATTGTTGTCCTGGGATGACTGGGTGAGTGGAAGCGGCACGACCGCTGCGCTCCCGGCGCGGAAGCCTTTCAGACTTACTGGGTCTGAGAGAAATGCAAATAAAAATCACTTATAGAAATAATGAACCAGAGGAGGTAATGATGACACATACGACAAACAAAGCAAATGTTATCTCCATGGTAATCTAGAGAAGTTCATTGCTGTCCTTTAGGATTTTATTAGACTTTTTTTTTTAATTTTTTTTCGACAGGGAAAATTTGCTCGCCTACTCAGAGCGCCTGAAATAGAATAACACTATCTCCACTCTTAAACAGGGGCTCATTCAAACGGAGCTGTGTTATTTCACACAATGAGAGTTCATCATCATTTTAAAGTTCACATTTCCCTATTATTATTATTTTTTTTACCCCTTCTAAACTTAATTATACCTTCAGCTTCCAACCAGATTTCTTTCTCTCAGCTGTTCCGTGAGAAAGCTCTAAACGGTTTTGATTTTTTTTATTTATTTTTTTTCACAACTTTGAGAATTAGTAGGAAAAAGGAAAAGATGACTAGACGCACAACTTTGGTGTGTGTGAATAAGACATTTAAGTGTTTCCCATAGTCGTGCTGTTTAGCTGAAACTACGTTTCTGTTCTGAAAAGAGGAGCCAGGAGGAGCAAGGAGCTCGAGAAGGTATTTCAACAGGAAAATCAACAGGCAGAGCTTTCATTTTAATTATTGAAAAGCACTGATTTAAGTCCCATCCTTTTCATAGGAATAGCATTTGCAGGTGACAGATCGTTTAATTTTCCAGGGCACTTGAATACGGCCCAGTAAGATGTATCCTATGTTATTCATCCCATCACTTGCTCCCACACGTTTTTTAACCCTTTTTGCATCCCGGTATTAACTTGGGAGTGACGGGAGGGAACGGGTTATGCTGCTGAAGGAGGTCTCCTTGGCATCCTCTGAAGGTACTGGCCATAGGGTAATCAAGCTTGGGGTCCGTAGGGACACCTGAGGTCTGGCTCCAGGTCCCATCCTCGCCCATGGAGAAGGTGGCCTGAGGACCAGATCAGTGCGATGCTGGGTGGCCGCTGCCAACTAATTGACTTCTCCTCAGTGGAGCCACGAAATCCGCTCTAAGAACAATCCTTATAGACCTTAAACATCGCTTTTCTTTCAAGTGAATGGTCTAATATTTACAATATAAAAAGTCAGTGCAGATCGTTCAGGATTTCAGGGTAATTCTGTTGATTACCTTCAAAAAGAAAAAATAGGCAAACCTTACTTTTTACATCAAAGCATGATATTATTATAAACTTCTAATGCACCAGACCAAATAGCTGAAATTCCATCTTTTTTTTTTTTTTAAGTGATAATTTCACTCAAATACTTTGCTTGCAATTCCTCTAATAGGGATTCTGAGATTCAAATGAAGATAAAATTTATGGGAATCTGTCCTTTTTGACGTTCATACAACTGTGTCCGTTTCTAAGATGCCTGTGTTTTCACGGTGTCCTTAAACTTCCCATAACCCCACAGATTACAAAGCAAATCATAAAAACTCCTTCTTGCTGGATACCAGCCTCCCAAAACGCCAAATACTTAAATATAATGGAAGTATCCCAGAAATGGTTGCAGCTGAGCTGCAGTATCTAAGTGTTCAGAGGAGGGATTTATCATAAAAAACCACGCGCTTTTGTATGTATTCCTCCTTTACATAAGGTAGGTGTATAGACCCAAAGGTCCTGCAGTCCTGAATTTATTCTAATTACCATATTTTTAACGGAATTAGTAAGAGACTGATTTATGCTGTGGATCAGAGCCCACGTGAGGGGCTTCTCCCAAAGCCTTGCCCGCATGAATATTAAGGGGATCAGGCCCTTTAAAATCCTTCGTTCCAATATCTGCAGGGACATCTCTCATTTAGCCCGTGTTACTGCACTGCCGGGAAGCCACAGGGCTTGTAGCCCCCTCTGAATGAAGGAGGGTCCGTTCTCTTCTCCCCTGCACCCCCGAGGGGTATCACTGCTGTTCCCTTTCCTCACCTTCACTGAACATCTGCTCTAAGGCCATTTGCTTTACGTTGCAGGACGATAATTAAAACTCCCCTTTAAGAATAAGGGGAACATCCTCTTATTCTTATTCAGCAGTGGCCAGCAGAGCAGTTGCACAGCGTTAGGACTCTAAAACTGCATTTTTTTTAGAGCAAACCGTAGCTGTAATCCACCTGGTCTCCAGACAGAGCCTTACTCAGCCTTGTTTAAATTTCAGAATTTGCCTGAAATTTCAGAATTTGCCTGGAGAAATTGCCACTCCCGATAGAAATTGCCACCCCCGATAGCCAGCTGCTGGTTTGTGCTCCTGACAGCATCCTGGGGCCAGGATTCCACCTTCTCCATCGTTTTCTTCCCTAGCGCTGGGTGAGAAGCTTGCCTGAAGATCCCCTTGGGCTCCTGGCCTGGGAGCAATTATTTCAGGCTCTGCAGACCTACTGCTGTACTAGGCTTCGCGAAACCAAGGTTGGATCCACAATCGCAGGGAGTTTAAAAGCAAGCTGAGATTTTTGGAGCGGAGTTTTAGGCAGGAAGAAACAGGGATTTGAGGAGCCATAGCACTCACCAGACCCCAGGGTTAGCCAAAAGTCTACGTAATTTGAGGAAGCTCCTCGTGGAAAGGATTTCCTGGCTGAGAGAGAGATTTCGCCTCATTAAATGTATTAAGTAGGGCAAGGTTTTAAATCAAGGCAGAATTTATTCCCCAATTTTGGCAAGACAAAGAGATTTCAAGACCGATAAAATAAGGAAATAGAGGAAACAATTTCCTGCAAGTCCAGGTGGCCAAGCCAAGGATGGCACAGAGCTCACAGTAATGTACGCATTCACAAATCCAGCTGTGGCCCAGTGCCTTTTATTTTGCAGCTCTAATTCTCTGTCGGCTTGTGTTGCACAAGGGCCGTAGCAAAGATCATCTCTCCCTTGGGCATCTCCAAGTTTTTCATTACGCTGGATAGCATATCCTTATTTTAAGCAGCGCAAATGTAATAGGGAAAGGCTAAGACGCAGATCACTTTGCATTATTTTGTGCTAACACAAAGTGATTGTTGTAGCAAACAATTTATTTTCCCGTGGCTTTTTGCCACCCCTTCTGCCACATCTGCCCGCCTGAGCGTCAACCCCTAGAAAGGCGATAGCATCTCAAAGCCCGTGTCCGTGGCACTGGGGGCTTGCAGAGAAGGGGGGGCTGCATGGCTCTGCTGTTGGTCCCATCACATTTGCTGGTCACAGACAGGGCACTCACTCATAGAACCACAGAATCATCGGATGGTTTGGGTTGGAAGGGACCTTAAAGATCATCTAGTTCTATGCCATGGGCAGGGACACCTCCCACTAGACGAGGTTGCTCAGAAGAAGCAGGACTTGGACTCGGAGGCAACAGCTGGGGCAGCCTGGCTGTGTCTGGCTGTGCCCCCCTCTACCAGCCGGTCCCTGTCCCCTTTGGCAGAGCCATTGGCGGCAGAGCCATCCTCACTCCCCCACAGCCCTTTTCCCACTTCCGAGAGCCTGTGCCACCGCAGCTGCTAATCCCGCCGATGTCTACACCAGCTCCTGAGTGTGTCGAGTGTGTCCCAACCTTCGTCTTGCCTCAAAATAGAGCACGGAGGTTTACAGCAGGAAAACAGGTCCATCTGCCGGGGAAAGCAGCTGAGCACCCATGGCAGGGTCTCCCGTCTCCAGTCACTTTGCCAAGCACAGCCCAGCCAGGAACTGCTCACAAAAACCCGTCTCCAGGGCTGGGAGCTCCATCTTCTTATCTTCTCAACTCTCTGTCCTTGGCCAATCCACTGGCAGGTTCCTACCACTATTTACAGCGGAGCCCAGGCTCGTCCCCTTGTGCTGAAAATGCCCAGCCGCTTGCCCTGCTCATAAATCTGCCATTAAGAAAGCGCCTTTGGAAAGGGACCTCCAGGTTCTGCCCAGATCCTGGGCTTTAAATCGCGCTCTCCCACCTACACAGAGATCGGACGCTGCTTTTTGGGGTTGAACTGCAGAAAAAGAGGGCTCTCCAAGGGAATATTTACTGAGTCAGACAGGGACTATTTTCTCCCCCAAGTAAAGTCAAGCATTTGATAGAACAAATGAGAAAAATCCACTGCTCTTACTGAAAAATCTACATTTTCTTTGCCAAAAATCACCCAGAACTAGAGGATTTTGTTTTAGGGAAGAGAAAGCCATTTCTATTGATTTTATGCTTGCAAAAGGCGAGTGGGGGGGGCAGGGGGGGCTGTGTCTGTGTGTTTGTGGCTGCCTGGACCCTCGTGTCTATGAGAGGGAAAGAAAAACACAGGCATGATTTCGTGATGTCCTACGTTCATTTATTAGTTCTGGGCATTTCCACCTGTATTCAATGCCCAGAGGTGCAGAGCACCCACAGGCTGCCAGCCCCCTTTTTGGATACACTTTTGACAACTCCGCACCCAGAATTTAGGCTCTGTATTAAACACTGACAGGCTGCAAATTGTCTTTTAATTAAATATGACCGTCTGGGGGTTGCCAGGCTGAAAAAAAAAAAAAAAAAAAGGAAATTTATCATGTGTCATCATTCTTAGCTTATACTTTTGGAAATAATAAAAATCTATCAAATTCATAATTCAGTTTGAAATTAGCTTCAGACAGTGACCATAAATACCAAACTTCAGCCT
The DNA here is from genome assembly GCF_963924245.1 of Chroicocephalus ridibundus. Lineage (NCBI taxonomy): Eukaryota > Metazoa > Chordata > Aves > Charadriiformes > Laridae > Chroicocephalus > Chroicocephalus ridibundus. Next base: position 20,732,693 of record NC_086292.1, read on the forward strand.
GAAGCAGACTGGAGTTTTCCAGCCAAATAATAAACCATTGGAAATAAGAGCCAGTTTGGCTCTTTTTTCATCCTCTCTCTGCATTTATAGGGCAGCCTGAAAGGAGATGCTTTGGGCTACGATAACAGTGCTTCAAAATTTTCTTAATTCCCCTTTATTTATAATCCTACATATTGAACACAGAGTACCGTATTCAACTTGTTCTTACCTGTGTTCAATTTTAATGTATCCATGAATCTAAGTTATGGCAGAGCTTTGCTTGGTTTTTGGTTGTTTGGTTGTTTTGTTTTGGTTTGTTTTTTTTTTTAATTAGCCACTCTACAAACCGGAATCTTCATTTTTTGAAGAGAAGTTTCTCTGCTTATAAATCCTGCCACTATTAGCATGTGTACAAACATAAATGCAAGCAGAACATTCGAAGCAACTCAATTTTGAAAGCCCAGATTGAGGGCTTGATCTAAAGAACATGCTGTCATTTTGTTTTGTTTTGAAGTTCTTTAACTATGTTTTTTTCAAACCCATTCTCCTCTCAAAAAGAGAAAAAAAACCACTAAACCCCCGATGAATTTTGAGTGGAAACATTTTGAGATGTTAATGAAGGGTTTTAATTTTTCTGAATTTCATCTTGCTCCTTCCTTTGGGTCAAAAATGGTTACTGGATTTGCTCTGAAATTGCAAAAAAAAAAAAAAAAAAAAAAGAAGTTTGTGTTTGTTTTTGGATTACCTTTTTTTTTTTCATTTTGCACTTGCTGTCAAAAAAAGATAACACCAAAACCAAATTCAGTGTGTTCAACTCAGCAACCCCCGGATTCCGCTCACGAGGCAGGTAAGTCCGTTTAGCTCTCAGTACCTCCAATTCACCGTCTTCAGACTGGGGGACATACGCTGGTGCCCTCTAGATAATTTCTGAGCTGTTGGTGGAAATTGCTATAGAAGAACACGATAGCAGCAGTATTGGTCTATAGCACCCGCAGAAATTAATATATGCACGAATGGGCATTTTTTTATTTGGTTCTGGTAATTATGGTTTAATTCTCTATCTAATCTGCCTACTCTAAAGGATTAATTTTGCTCTCCGTCTCCTTTCTCTCCTAGCTTTGTTTAACCTCATACCTGTGGGTTTACGAGTGGTGGCGATTCAGGGGGTTCAAACAAAATTGTATCTGGCAATGAACAGTGAAGGATACCTATATACATCAGTAAGTAAACGTTTTTCATTTTATTCTCACTGAAATTATGGTAAGAACGTAGTAAATGAATAATTTACTGTTGCAAGGAATCTGTTTATAGACGTGAGATTTGACAGCAAATTCCGTATAGTGACAGGGAATGTGGCGAGAGTCTGGTTTTAGCTTATTACTCTGTTTCCATCATGAATACGTACAGATGTACAGAATTGAACTGCGGTGCCTTTGATGCAAACGAATGATGCCAAAGTGTGGAATAATGAAAAACCCACAAGGAAAACCCCAAACAGAGAGGATGCTCTCTCTTGGTCACTGCGGACTGCTCGGGCTAATCAGTGCAGGGGACAGAGGGAAAGGGACAACTTTGTGAATCACACACGTGCCTGAACACGTTTTATATCTTCCTCTATAATCTCTATTACTGTTCTTAAAAGGGATTAGAGAAACTAATTTTTTTTTTTTGTTTGGCCAGGATTTTCAAATAGAAATGGAATTAGGTGTCAAAATCTTATGGCTCCAAGTTGCTGAGTGAGTAAAGAAATGTTTTATTAGCAGTTTTGATGAGGAATGATAGTTAATAATTTTCAGTGGCATTCCTCAAGAGAGCAAACAGTGTTTTTATGAAAAAAAAAAAAAGAAAAAAAGGACATTTTTAAAAATAGACCATTTTTCAATTAAAAACATTTAGTTGAACTACGTTCAGGAGTTTTAATTATAAAGTCTTAATAGATTTTTCCCAAGGAGGAGAATAGAGGAAAATGTGATTTATTATCTACTACAAATTATTCTCTTCTATGAATGATTCCCTTAAGGTGCCTTTAATACTGATAGCAGTTAAGTAAACATATTCAAATCTCTCGTTTTGTTTTGCAATGCTGACAGCTGGGACGAGGGGCGGCTTTGCTTTTTCCTCTTGCCAGAGCCAAAGTGAATTAGAACTGGGTGTGCTGTGGGGCAAAGTAAAACTAAGATTTCGGTGAACGGCCTCGAACTCTGCTCTTCTTTTGACTCTGGCTATTTGCTCAGGGCGGTTAATCCACAGATGTGTTTGCAGGGCTTGCAGCCGCGCAGCCAGATTGTGCAAAGTCCCCTTCATCCCGTGTGGTCACGGGTCATTTACACTTGCCCTGCAAATGTACCTTGGGCTGTACCGTGGGTTTTCGTTGACTTTAGCATCCTCAGCCGCGCTCCTCCCCGGCTGCCCGCTCCCCGAGACAGCACTTCTGCGGGCTGCATTCCCCCTCAGAGAGCATCCCCTCGAGCTGCGGCTCAGGGTGGGATAGAGAGGTTTGGACAGAAAGGGAAATTCCATCACCGCACGCAGCGAAGGTGCTGGGTTTGAGCGGGTCAGTTCTTTCATCGCGCACATTCTGGAAGAACCAGAGCCATTTTTGCGAAGATGCAGCAAATGGGACAGATTCTGCCGCCGAAGCAGTAACTTCTCGTTGTGAAACGTAATCCTGAAGTCAAAGGGGCCACTGAGAGGATGAAGTTTCATTTCTAGTATCCCTCAATGGGAGGAGGAGGGACCGAATATAACCCTTATTTAGATTAAGTCCAGCTTTTAGTTTGATGGGTGTCTAGGCATCTTAGGCAGAGCTCAGACATTCACTTTGGTTGTAATTTTGGTATTTGCATTGATCAGGGGTAGTTCCTCATGTGGTCTCACATGTTGCCATGAATAGCGTCTTCCTTGAATCCTTTAGTATCTGTGAATTTAATAGTTTATGCCATTGCTAAATTAACTGGTGACACCCCTCTCTTTTCCCCTTAGTAACAATGGTCATTTTTGTTTCTTTATTAGGCAGCTATATTTTCTCACATTTATTCTTTTATTCTTCTTGAACCTCATGGGCTTGGCAAGGCCTTAGACTTTTGTCGTGTTGTTGTGTCCGAAATCCATATTTTTGAATTCTCTTCCCAAAGACAGGTGTCCATTTCATGTTGATCTCCTTTTCCGAAGAGGGTTCCCACCCAAGCTCTCAATGATCTTGGGTTTATCACTTGGTGCTTTCTGGTTTGGTTGTTTTGTCCTTTACAATAATTGCAAGAAACTGTTTTAGGGGGCAAAACCTTGCTCATGTCTCTGTCAATGTGCCCAGGGAATGGACAAGGGCTGGTGAGGAGCATCTGCCCCTACTTCATCTGCTAGGCAAAAAGGTTACCAGAATTGCAGTTCCAGCACCATTTTTCAAGCATTTCTAGCACTTCTTTTGCTGCTAATGGTCCTTTCAGCAAGCCCTACAGCCTGACAGCCTGATGCATGGGAAATTAGCTCTATATTTTGGGCTGGATTCTTGGTTGATGTGAATGAGTCCCCAGAGAGCTCAGATGATTTACACCAGCTGAACACTCACCTGTTCAAGGGATGCCAACAGGGAGCCTGGGGACCGGCTCAGCTCAAGTAAATGACATCCATCTACACATCCTGAGGGTTTCCAAGCCCTCACAGAGATGTGTTCCTGATTGGGATTTGTCAGGAGCAGACAGATGGCAACATGGGATTGATCAGGAGCGAAAGCCCCACAAAACACTGTCAAATTCCTGAAGCAAGAATAAGGGGAAATACAGAAAGGTACTTAAATTGTAGATAACTATAACAGGTAGTTGCACCATTTCCAGAGAGAATTGATGATGCAATGTAACAGGGAGAGAGAATATTGTGGTCTGTGTCATGATCTTTTGGTTTTACGGCGACTCTTGCACTTCAGTCATGCGTGTGTCTGTGCGGAATCGTTTCCTTCAGATTGCGTTGCCGAAGGCTCATTAGGTAAATGGTTTGAAAAACACCCTGCTACCACAGCATCCCTGTTCCTCACCCCGTGCTCCTGTCTGTGCCTTGCACCTGATAGCGCCTTTTAGCCTGAAACATTTCCAAAACGCTGCGCCTGATAAAGACGCCATTAAGTCCTCGGCAATTACCCCACTGGTAAATAGGTAAATAAGACATCTGGCTTACGGGAGGATAAATGGAGGCACAGCTAAGTGCCTTCCCACACTTGCACAGGAGAGCACATTAAGGCTAACGCACCAGGTGTCCCATTTCCATGTACCTTGCGCTAAATTGCAATATTAAATCGCAGTTGCTTTTCCTTTTAACGGCTGTGGTGAATTCTTGTATGTTGTTCCTTACAGTATATTTTTTAGGTTTGGGCTGTGCAGCAACAGAATTGACTGAGTTGATTCTGAGTGTCCTGCATATGTAGGGAGTACGTCTCAGCCACAGTCCATAACAGTGGTTGGCAGATGGAGAATATCTGTGGATCCAGTTTGCTAATTTGTTGAGTTCGGGGCTTTGGCCATGCCTCTTCTTCCCTAGCAGTTGGCCAGGATGGGGACTCTGGTCTCTGACCTCAAAGGTAGGCTGGTTTGCTTCTGATCCGGTGACTGTACTCAAGAACGAGGTGGATTTGCTCTACGAGGGGATCGGTGATGTCTAATAAATCAGCCGAGAACAGATACCTGTAGTTGTCTGCCAGAGTTTATAGATAGTTTGCGGCGTCTGTCAGTTAGACCAAAAATAAGATCTTTAATGTAATGATAAAAGCTCCTCGGGGACAAGGCAGCAACTCAGCTAAGTAGAAAAAAAAGATATTAAGTAAAAAATAAATATATTTATTTTAACATAATATCTGGTGCACCGGTGAGGCCTTACGTCGTGTACTGTGTGTTCAGTTCTGGGCCCCTCTGTACAAGAGGGACATTGAGGTGCTGGAGCGTGTCCAGAGGAGAGCTACCAGGCTGGTGAGGGGTCTGGAGACCAGGTCATACGAGGAGAGGCTGAGGGAGCTGAGCATGTTTAGTTTGGAGAAGAGGAGGCTGAGGGGAGACCTCATTGCCCTCTGCAACTACCTGAAAGGAGGTGGGAGAGAGGTGGGTGTTGGCCTCTTCTCCCAGGTGAATAATGACAGGACCAGAGGAAATGGTCTGAAGCTGCGGCAGGGGAGGTTTAGATTAGACATTGGGAAGAATGACTTTACTGCAAGACTGGTCAGGCACTGGAACAGCCTGCCCAGGGAGGTGGTTGAGTCACCATCCCTAGAGGTGTTCAAGAAACGTCTAGATATGGCACTTCAGGGCATGCTCTAGTGGCAGAGATTGTAGGGTTTTTTTTGTGTGTGTGTGTATTTGGACTTGATGATCTCAAAGGTCCTTTCCAACCATGAAGATTCTATGATTCTATATAATTATCTACATTTGTTGTAGAAGTGCATTAGAAGTCCTGGACGGCAGGGAAGGGAAGCAACTGCTCGCCCCGCTCTGTGGAGTGCCTCCTCTCCACGCCGGGTGGGAAACACATCTTCCTATCATGGAAGAGAACACCACATTTGAAACCATTTTTTAATTGTAGCCAGTTTCCTACCAAAGTTGAAGGGAGTTGTGTGACTACACCTCCCAAGCCGAACCCACCCTCGCAATTGTATTTGGAGGGACCTTGTCAGGAGCCGTTTCAAGCCGTGGCTCTTCCTGCTGTTTGATGCTCGAGCACCCTTTTAAAAGGAAAACACGGGGTTTGATTCATCCCTTCTTAAAGCACCATCGTGCTTCTGCAAGATGACTTAAACAGTGTTATGGCACTGCTGCCTTACGTAACCACACAATGAATCATGCACTTTTATAATTTAGGATGGCTTTTAATTTATCTTATTTTTCTTTCTATGAACAACCACATCTTTCAGATGACCACTGATACTATGCTTGAGTTTTTTTAGGTTTCGTACCCTCCGAATTCCTTGTGTCCTTTCGTCGTCTTGGAACAAAAGAGTGGAAAATATTTTAAGGATCTGCTTGTCAGACGTGTAGTCCTAGAGCTATTGCTTTCTCATTAAAGTGACTGTGATGTGACGGAGGAGGCTCACAGTGATACAGAGCAGCCGCTGAGTGAAGTTCATTAAAGGGAAGGCGGGTATGTAGGTGAAGAGAATTGGATGTACCGCTTGAATTCCACATAGACTGAAGCATAAGCCAAAATACAGTAAATTTTAAAAGAACAACCTGAGAACATCTAGCCCTGTATTTTCCGTGCACCATCATGTCGGAGTTTTTAAAATCATTTAATGATTGTCGGCGAAATGCGTATTTCTCTTATAGAACGTTTCGGACCATGTTAATTGTGTGCTTGTTTAGCCTGGATGCGTTGTCAGAAATTCAATGTGTGCTGCTCATTGTGTCCTTCTGGCTGCTCTCAGGAGCCATGCACCTCAGCTTGTAAAGAGTGCTTTCCGTCTTGTCTTGCTCTGCGTTCCTGTGATTTGCCAAAGCGTTTGATTTAACAGTGTCATGTGCGAGGGAGCTTACAGCTTCTCCCAGCTTGGATAGAGTCCTTGACCAAGAGTAGTCCTGACCATGAGTCTGTCCCTCCCTCCTGCAGCCTTTCAGCTCATTTATTGGAAATTCAGGGCATTCAGCCTCTTGTAGGATGGGTCTTAGGAAGAATGCTACGCGGCAGAGTTGTTTATGCTTGCGTTGTTAGCTCTTTTAGGATGTCCAGTATATTTGAGTTAATAGAGCTGCTGTACATGGCTTAATTTCACCATTTCTTGTCTGATGCACTCGGTACAGAGTTAGCATGGGTTTAAGGAGCACTTTGATATAATACCCTGTGCAGAATTTTATATATAATTTACCCTAAGAGAGCATTCAGCTAATGTTGTCCTCTGTATGTAAAATAGATTGTCATATATAAGTTTGGTACCTGCACGGAAAGTAAATATTGTATGAAGCATGCACGTTGATTATAGCCAAGAGAAGGGAAATGTGATTAAATTCTCAGAGTGATTCAAAAATTGGTTTTGGTGAGTTGGAGAGAAGTTTGTGCATATTTTAATACTGAGCAGTGCAGGGGAGACCTGCTGTAGCTAATGGGAATGGCTGGGGCATTTATAATGAATTACTGGCAAAGAGCATTTTCCCACCTCAGGGAAATAGCGCAAAGAAGGAGACAGGGGGAATAATCAAAAGCTTCATCTAGTTAAATTTGCATGTCAGTATAAATCATTTTTAACCATGCATGCTCAAGCGTAGACTGTACCTTAAGATAGTTCATTCTCTTCAGTGATGGGGTCTTAGATAGAGCCACAGCACATTTTTCTTGCTCTATGCTGGATAAACATGCAACACGCTTATGGTGAGGAGGGATGCTCTAGTCCTGCCGCGACCTGGCATCGTGCTGACATCCCAGACTGCTCTTGCTGCCCCACTTCAACGGTGGGAGAGGTCTGGGATCAGCACTGGGACAGGAGCGTGTTCGAAGGAGGTTCCCGAGCATTGTAGGACCAGCCCAAACTGATAAATGTTTTCTGACACCTTCACCCATAGACTCTGCTCTAAATTATGCTGGCAGCTAAGCTGGGCAGATGCAAAAAATTGTCCTTTGGTTCAGTTTTACATCAGTGATGCAGCACAGAGGTGGGTTCTGGTGGTGCCTGGTTGGGTGGAAGCCTGGTGGGTCTCCGTGCAGCATCACAGGCTCCGTGATGGTTTGAGGGTTGGTTGCGGGCTGTGCTGTGCCCAGCAGCGTAGCTGCAGAACCCACCGCTCACAGACTTGTCTCCCACTTGCCGAAGGGCCCGGCAGCCTGTTGCTGAGCTGGCTGTGGCTGGCTGTGGCTGGCTGGCCCCGCTCTGTGGGGTGGGACGCTCCTGGGGGTTGGGTCCCTGGGGAGGCGGAGGGGTTTCCTGCAGCAGGCCTTCCTTAATGAGATACGTGCTGGTCTTTCTTAATGATCTGTGCTGTTGCTGAGCAGTGGGGCAGGGAGATCAGTGCTGTTTCGTTCAGGTGCTTGTCTCTGCTGGGATGAGAGTGATTCCAGATGTCAGGAGACAGCATGTCTCCAGCAGGAAAGGGGGAAAAGCATCGTCCTTGTCTGGGAGAATTATTACAAGACTCAGCAAGCTGAAAGTCTTGGAGCTATTACGCTGCGTTTCTCTACAAGTCGTCTCTCAGGCATCTGAAATCCACAGAGGTGCATTCATCCCTCACCGCAGGTGGTGGGAGCTGGGGATACTCGGCACCTTCTAAAATGAGGCTTCATGAGAGGACCCCAAGCATGAGAAAGTGATGCTTCAGGATTGTGCACTGCTCGGATCCTGCCAGACCTGTGCAATGATTTTCTTGACAGAGCAGTTGTTAAAAATCCGCGATGAAATTGCTGTTTGTGCAAGAACAGTTTCAACGCCCGAAGAGATAAACAATGTACATGTGAAGCAGATAAAAGACTAAAAGTGCATCCACTCTCTTTGTTAGTCATTTGCTAATCGATGCCGAAGTCCTTGGGTGAAAAGGCAGAAAGCCTTTATAAGCTCAGATGTTGCTCAGAGCAGAAGTTTGGGACTCAGCAAGCTCAGAAATGGGGCTGAAAAGGCAATGTAGCTCATAGGGCCCAGTTTTCCAGTGCGTTGCGCTGCTCACTGGGGTCACAGTGACACAAAACCAGCCTGATGCCAAAAAAAAAAAACAACCCACCTCTGCAGAATTTGGAGCTGGACCCGAGTTTGATAGTTTGGCACCTGGATCACACACCGCCTGCTTCCAGCATTGTGTCTCGGCCCCGCGCCAGCAAACAGGGAATACTGAGTTCCAGGACTTCCAGGTGACTCCCAACTCTTCACCGTCATGTCGTGAAGCGTCTTTGGCAAGCCAGGGTTGTAAGCTGATAAGGGCTGGAGCGGACGGCCTTGCATCGCAAAGTGCGAGAATAAGAGCATTGCCAGGTTCTCGGCGTGTTCGGTTGGGATTGTGTATTCAGACCACCTCAGAATATTCCGATTTCTCTCCTAAATGTGGTGTGGGTGCTACACGTTGTGACTGGTGGCGTAGGTGCCTGTCGAGTGGTATGTGTGCCTGCTCCCTGCAGGGCTGGGCTCTTCTTTCCCAGTTTGCTGGGAAAATACGTATATTAGTATTTCTGTGGATTTCTGAGTTGTGGCATTGTTTTTCCAAGCTATGTGAGAAATATCTTCAAGATCAGAAGCAAGATAACTCTCCAAACTTAACATGGGGTTTTTTTTTCAGAATGTGGCTTTAATTAAAAGCAAATACCATTATGAAACCTCAGCTTCTTTCCTACGCTTGCCTTTCCTTCTGGAAAGCTGTCTGCCTTCCCATCCTCTGCCCAGAAGGGCTTCCCCTCCCTCTCGTGCTGCAGGTTGAGCTAATGAAGCAGCTCTTGTCACAGTGACTCAGCAGCGCTTCTGCCTCGTTAGGCTCGCTCTGTAACCTGCCGACGAGATGCCTCAACCCCGGCGGCGCTCGCAGCCTGCTGCTCGCTGGAAATGCCCATGCGAGGATGAACATCTAAACAAGGATGCCGGAGCAATTAAAGGCAGCCTCCAAGGACTCCCCGCAACCAACGGGAGTCGGTTGGGGCTGGAAAACAAACTCAGAACTCGGAGTGGAAGCTCGCCCAGGATGACACTGAAGCACAAGGATTCGTCACATTTATTAAATCTGCAGAAAGTGGTTTCCCCTCAGCTGAGGAACTTGCTGCAATAGGGTGCCGAGGATGCCTTCATTTTTGTGGGCTCCAATATCATTTAGGCAAATTCTTGAAAGAAAAATGCTGCGAAATAGAATGATGTCGTGTTTGGCTTAGAAATGTCCTGAAATCACGGCTCACCAGGGACTGGGGAAGTGTGCTGGGAAAATATTGGGATAAAATTCCCTTTGTTTCTTTATATTCTCCGATAGGCACCTGCAGTTAGCCAGTGACAGGCCAACGGCTTGAGAAAGATGTGCCCTTACCGTTCTGCTGCTGCATCCTGTTGATGTTTTCTTTATGGGTTAGTTTTCAGGAGGCTGTTGGTGCTTTGATAAGAAATACCCGAAAGTGTTAGTTAACCATGGTTAAGGATAACCCAGGTCCAGAGGAGGCCACAGAGATGCTGGGAGGGCTGGAGCCCCTCTGCTGTGAGGACAGGCTGAGAGAGCTGGGGGGGTTCAGCCTGGAGAAGAGAAGGCTCCAGGGAGACCTCAGAGCCCCTTCCAGTCCCTAAAGGGGACACAGGAAAGCTGGGGAAGGACTCTGGATCAGGGAGGGAAGCCATGGGACAAGGGGGAACGGTTTCAAACTGGAAGAGGGAGGATTTAGATGAGATCTGAGGAAGAAATTCTTTGCTGTGAGGGTGGTGAGCCCCTGGCCCAGGTTGCCCAGAGAAGCTGTGGCTGCCCCATCCCTGGAGGGGTTCAAGGCCAGGCTGGACGGGGCTTGGAGCAACCTGGTCTGGTGGGAGGTGTCCCTGCCCAGGGCAGGGGGCTGGACTGAGATGATCTTTAAGGTCCCTTCCAACCCAAACCATTCTGTGATTCTGTGATTCTATATGCAAGAAAAAAAAGTGGTTGTGGTGAGAGTATGGGACTGGGGTGAGAATGGGCTGCAGAAAGCTGACCAAGGATATGGAAACGTGCCTGTTCCTGTATATGCCTGTTCCTGCGCCTGTTCTTGTGTGTGCCTATTGCTGCAGGGCAGGACCAGGAGCTCCGGCTGTTGCAGCAGTGCCAGGACAAACAGAATTTGGCATTTCCTGTGCTAAAAGTAAGTAAAGGGCAGTTCATTTCCCCAAAATGACTATCCATCAATCCAGGCTGGCATCAGCAACAGATCTGTCATGTGGGGGTATTTGGAGTGACTTTATTAAACACATTTTTGTGTCTTTTTATCTTCATGTACCACGCAGTTGCGACAGTGCTAAGAGGAAGTGAATTCAGTTCTGTTCCTACTTGGCAGCCCATAGAGAATGTTTACTGCTTTCTGGCCATTTACATCCTTGCAAACCTACTGAGAGCATCCTCTTCCTGGCAGAACTTTTATTGCAAGTGATGAGGTGCGAAAAGTGAGAATCCAGCTTGACTGTAAAAGTTCAGATTGCATTTGCAGTGTTGTCAGTCAAAAGGCACAGAATCACAGAATGGTTTGGGTTGGAAGGGACCTTAAAGACCATCCAGTGCCACCCCCTGCCCTGGGCAGGGACACCTCCCACCAGACCAGGTTGCTCCAAGCCCCGTCCAGCCTGGCCTTGAACCCCTCCAGGGATGGGGCAGCCACAGCTTCTCTGGGCAACCTGGGCCAGGGGCTCACCGCCCTCACAGCAAAGAATTTCTTCCTCAGATCTCCTCTAAATGTCCCTTCTTTCAGTTTAAAACCATTAGCCCTCATCCTATCACTACACTTCTTGATAAAGAGTCCTTCTCCACCTTCTCTGTAGGCATCTTTTGAAAAGTCTGCGAAGCAAAACTGATGAAGAGTCATTGGGCAAGAAAAAGGAGTCATTATCCCCAAGATTCTGAGCGTTATGGTTGCTTTTGGGACCTGCAGCACAACTGGACAGGGTTTCCAAAGGAAACTCCTCTACTTTAGTCACACAGAGCCTGAATGCCATCCTTGTGGCATGACTTCTCAGCGCTGAAACCAGAGATGCCTGTATGAGTCCTAGAAAGCAGGATAAACATGGTGATAACAGAAGCAAGGACAAAGGAAACAGGAGAGTTGTCACATGTAGATTATGTCCTTGAGGCCTTGGTTTCAGAAACTAACTCTTCCATATATAAGCTTGGAGGTAGGCTGCTGAATTCCTGGATGGAAAAACCTAAAAAGGGTCTGGGAAAGAAAACAAGTCAGTTGGATAAAAATTGTACCAAGAAACTTGCATTTCCAAACGGAACTGCTTTCATTAGGCAATGTAGGATTAACAAAGGAATGCAAAATTTAGAATGGATTAGGGAGTCTTTGTATATAATGCCAATATAATAGCTTTTACCAGCAGATTGGATGGTTTAAATAATTGAACAGACAAGACCTTTCATATTTTACGTTCTGTGGTTGCTACAGGTGCTATCACATTGTTTTTCATTTTTGTAATTTTACTCAAACAGCACTGAATATTGAGCAGTACGGTTCTTCTAAAACTAAATCCACTGGGGAGCTAAGCAAAACAGGCATGATAATTGGTGAAGTACAGTTCTGTTTATTTAAAGCCTCAGGAGGTACCTAAAAATCAGGGAGCCGGTTTCAGAAGCACAGCACACGAGGATGTCTGCTTTATGAAGGCTGTTCCCTTTCTTTATTCTCATGACTTCAAATGCAGTTTAATGAGGGAGTCAATTTAGACCCTCCATCCTCATCCCCAGAGCTTTTTCAGACAGTAAAAAATCCTGTTATGAGATAGCAGCATTCCTCTTGAACCCTCTCGAGTGTTGGTGGGACCTTGCATTTGAGCTGACTGGGAATGGGCAAACCTCAGAGGACTTGTGAGAGCACGTTTCCTCAAACAACAACTCCAGAACCTAATGTTTTAACAAAACGGGTCTAGCAAACTGAAAAGTGTGGGCTTTTCCTCACCCTGCCAGTACTCGCGGCCTCCAACTAAACTGGAAGACCTGCTGTATTTTTAAAACGAGGATATCTCATGGAGCTGGTACACAAATTAGAAGCAGAGTTTCGTAAACATGAAGGTTTCAGTTCAGGTTTTAGGCAAAAGTTCCCATCAATTCTCATTCCGTTCTCGTTATTTCACACCAGTGTGCTCAGCTCTAGAGGAGCATCTGCTGCCAGCTGAGCCATATTGACACTGACAGAAGGCACAATAAGCTCAGAGTAAATAAGTGAATGATCTGAAACAGAACAAAAAGCCAAAGAAATTCTAATAAGTGGAATAGACACAGTTCAAAGTGCTGATCTGTTCCCTTCACCTGATGAACTAAGAGTTTAATGGGCTTGGTATTGCAAACCCTTTCTCGTGTAAGTAATCCTTACTCAAGCAAGCAGTTTCATTGACTGCCTGCCAGAGGAAGAATTAATTTACCTAAGATTTTCAGGGTCTGGACAAGGCAGCCATTGATTTGCAATATGAAATTTCTGTCTGATTAAAAAATGAACTGAGCATTTGGGAGGCCAGTGAAGCTTAAAGACTAAAATAAGTCCCCTCTTGCCTGGAGGCAGGTCCCAAGGCCTGGAATGGTTATCAGGTGGAGGGAGAGCAGCAGACCTTGGTCCTGGATGCCCAGGGGGTTGGTTCAGTGTCATGGGCGAGACTTGAGGCTTGCAGCCTTCTCTGGAACTGAATGCCCATTTTGAGCCATGCGGTGGCTGGGCGGCTAATGCTTTCCTACGGAAGAGTTCAGCAAGTGGAGAATCAGGTGTTGTGTCGTTCACAAACAATCCCTCTCTGTGAGCGCCTTGCACTTTTTGGACATTTGCTTTTAGGGCTTAAAGTTTTCTGGCAGACCATATGGAAATCTCGAGTTGTGCAGGTGCGGGGGAAGGTTAGCAGCAGGCTCTTTCTGCAGCGCTGTCACGGCACCAGCAGCCTTGCGATAAGGTTCACCAGCGAGCACAGCCTGCCGTGTCTTCTGACGCCTGGTGTCACGCATCAGCAAGGCTGCGACTGCGTTTGCGTTGCCACCATTGGGCGTCGTGAAACCGGAGCCAGCTTCACTCACCTATTTTTGAAAAATCTTGACTTTAATTTATGCTTTAGCTGCCTCTGCGTGAAACAAAGATGTAATGTGTATTCTAGACTGAGAGACTGGGAGCTTGCTCCATGGGCAGTGGAGTTGGGCACAGGCTTCCGCAGGCTTTTTCTTGGGGAGATTATTGCAGCTGCAATAGAAAAGACCTGAAAGAGCTTTATGCAAATTGTTGATTTCTACCACATTAGCTAATTGTTTTCCAAATTTGCATTTCTAATCAGCGAGATGCCAAAAAACACCTGTACTCTCTAAGTGTTGCACTAACAGTTTATATTTCTTTTAATTATGCTTGTAGGAACAATACCAGAATGGCAAGCATTTATTAGAACTTGTAGCTCTTACAACTAAACTATAAATAATATTTTTCCTCACAAAAGTCTGCCCAACAGCAGTGTCAGGGAGAGGGTATTCCCGGCTCATCGGCCCATAGCCATTGCCCTCACGATGCATCTTCCCAAACGGCGTTGATTTGATCGCACTAAAAGCACGTGTTTATGCACCACCTCTATCACAGAGCCCAGGCAGTGCGACGTTCAGAGGCCATGCAGTAATTTCCCCGTGGTGAATCCCTGAAGATCTTGACATTTTCAGCTGAGCAGGAGGCAGTTTTGATCTGCAAGGGGCTTGGGAATACCCGTGCTAAGGAAACCAACCTCCTTTTGTGCTGTTAACTGAGGAGATGAACACAGTCACCCTGGCTTGGCTGTGAATCATCTGATGAAGCTTCACTTGTTACCCAACAGCAAACCCTCTGCATTTGCAGCCCTTCATTTTATTATCACAGGAATGACAGTAGAAGAAGACAAGTGATTTTTTTTCCCCCTCTCATTTAATACCAGGCTTTCTGCTGTTGAGCTGTTTTGTTTCCCTCTGGCTCTGACAGTCTTCTAAACAACAGTTGCCTCTCTTATGAAACAATTGGAATTAATGTGGGTGATTGTGATGGTTATGGCCTTTACTTTTTGATATAGCAATTATCTAATCTGTACTTTTTTACTGAGTCAAGCAAAGTTGGTAAAATTAAGTTGTCATTAGACTGATCCCTCTGGAGACTGTTTGCTACAGTAAGGCCAAACATCTCTACTCTTTCTCAAAAAAAAATGTTGAGTAACGTAGAATTGAGTTTCCTGTGCCTTAGACCCATTCAGGTTGCACCATCCACGTACCCACATCACTGTGTCAGCTGCAGCAGTGTCACACACATGATGAAGAGAAGAGTTTGGTCCTTTGAGTGCTGTTTTGGCATTTTTAAAGCTCTGTGGGTAGAGAGTCTTGTGAGGTTTTACAGGTCACATAGTGCCTAAACCCAAATCAAAGCACTTCAAGCTGGAGGTAGAAGTCTCCATTTCTGTAGGACAGCAGTAAATACAGGGGATATGCAAATAGCCCAAATTACTCTTAGAAATAGAGAGTTTTGTGAGTTTATATTGATTACTTCAAAAATGGATAAATTCCTGGAAAGTAGGTTAACAAAGCTACAGAAAAATTCATTTCTCTCTCATCTTCGATGTCCTGAAAGTCTGATAAAATTCTGTTTCCTTGGAAAAGGTCTTCTGAAATAATATCTTTGCATCGCTACCAACCTGATACCATTTAGTTTCTTAATGTAATGATAAAGAACATATCTGTTGTACAGAAGATATGACACGTAAACCCATATAGAGAGAATAAATAGAGATGGACAACACCCAAGACTTTAAACTGGGTTGTGGAGCTCTGTGTAGGTATAAACTGGAACCTGGAATAAAACTTCAGGTGAGATTTGGGGTGGGGGACAGGGAAGCTTCCAACAAACAAACAATGGAAATAGAGATGTGCCAGAACTCAGGGCTTTTCTCCAAATGCCAGTCTCTCCAAATGTAAAATTTTTTGGCTCAGGCTCAACCTGGCTTTAAGACAGCTTACTTGTTTGTTTTGGTTTGGGTTTTGTTTGTTGTTTTTTTTTTCTATTGCTCTTTCAAGAACAGGAAAGTTTTAACTTCATAGCATGGATTTAATTTCAATCCAAGATGTATTTGTTCTTCTTGACCCATTCGACACTTTCTACTGCTGCAGAGATATTAGTCTGTTGCTTACATTGGCGTATAAGACTTAAGAGGAGGCAGTTGTGCCCCTAAAGCTAATTGCATCGTCTCTGAAAGACTGGGTGTGAATAACGCTTTGCTATGGCTGGTTAGAAGTGGAGTGTTCTGCTTGAAAAGTTACGTGCGTGCAGGCCAGCAGTCACCTGATGATACCAGTACCGCCTTGAAAGCTTCTTCCAATCTATCACTTATGAGAAGCCACCATACCCATTCAGTAGATATTCTTATGAGAAAGCTGGTCTTATGATCAGGCTGTGGTTTTTGAGTTAATTGGGATATTAAGAGTAAAGAGTTGTATTTCTGCTTAGAAAACCCAAGGTTTTTGTGATTTGCAGTCCCAGGGATGTTTCACGCCCACATCCAGACTCCATCAACCTCATTCCAAGGCTGCAACCTTGCCTACCAAGTCCCACCAAAGGTTTGTTTTTAAGGTCGAGTGGTAAATGGTAGGGGATGGCAGTTGAAATAGCGATGGTCAAACACTCAGCAGTGGCTGCAGCCCTTTTCTGATACCAGCAGCTCTGGGAAGGCCCCCTGATTAGAGCAATGTCCTTGGGCACTGCTTCAGACCATGCTGCTGGTGCGGGAAGGGTTGCACTGGGATGTGCAAATAGCAAACTGGAACCATCCGAGAGAGCGTGTGGAATGGCACATTTCACCCAGTCCCGACATCCACCTCTCCAAGCATTTATTTTGCACGCCCTGCTTTCTCTCACTGTTTGTGTCACTTACGATACGTCTTATCGGTACACGGTGCTGTGTGACACAGCAAGCACAATACAAAGAGTGCGGCACCGAGCAGCGGTTCAGCTCGAAAGAGCCCATTTCGTTTCTCAGTGTGATCGTTAAGCCATCATCAATTTGGATGTTGGGTACCTGCTCTCAAGCGTGAGGGAAGTGCCCCTCGCAGAGCATTTGGCCGCTCTCGCAGAGCCTCCTCGCCCCCTGATGTTGAGTGCCACGCTGCACGGGATGCTGCGTTGGCTGGAAACAATGCGGTATAAGCGTGAGCCAGGCTCCTATAATTCCTGCCTTCTCCGAGAGAGACGTTGCCGCAGAGGAGGGTGAGGTGGGATATAACCAAAATGCATGCCCGTTGTGGTCAAAGGTTCGCTCTGAGTCCTGGTGGCCTGGCCTCTTCTCGCAGAGGCTCCCCATGGAGGCAACTTCAGTATCTTCAACGTCCTCTCCAAACTGATGAAATAGCCATATACAGGTTTACATTATGCCTAACGTGCAAACAGCTCAGGAGTTGGCTTGCATCAAAATCTGATATCTCAACAGCTCAGGCACCAATGAAAAAGGAGGTGAGGAAAGATCTGGGGTTAGATTGGGAGCTAAATGCTGTGCCTAGGCAATATTTTCCATGCTGAACGAAAGCGAGCCCCGAATGTCCATGAGCCAAGTCTGTTCTCATGCACTTATGCCCACATAGGTCTTGCAGGAGAGAAAGAGAAACTGGTTAAAAATAGCTGAACTCTTCCTGTTCGGTTTGGTCGCATCCTGGGGCAGGGATAAGGGCAGTAGTAATACTTTCATGTCTGCTGCTTTTTAAATCTCTGAACACGAATCACTGAAACTGCAGCGCGCAGAAGGATGAAATGCTAGTGCTTGGCCAAGCTATGGCCCGCCAGTGTCGAAGCCATTGCTAACTCCAGCGAGGTCAGGTTTTCACGCTGATATTTTCATTTGCAAGGCCATGTTTGTGAGCATTTGGAAGGAGATGAGGCATGCCCTTCTCCACCAGCTCCTTTCCCCTACTCCTTGATCTCCTTTTCTTTTTGTGAGTCTCTGTGAGCATGTGACACAGGCCAGGGAAGCAACCACTCAAAAATCCTATTACTCTTCAGGCTGACCTTTTGCTGGATGATATTATGATCCTTTTGTCCTTAGCAAGCTCCTGGTATCCCACTTAGCAAACACCTTGATGTGCAAATGTGCGGACAGTTCAAAGTACAATCATTTAAGCCTCGGAAAAAAAAGAAAATACCTCTTTAGGGCTCAGTAATCAATGCACAGTAGAGCTGTTATCACCGTGGGGTGGAACAAGAAACCTTTCCCAAGGTTTCTGGCTATTCTGTAGTGTTTTTTTCCCCCCTTCCTGTGTGCATTACAATGGATGAAAGCAAATGAAGGGTCTGAGTCCAGTCCTCTGCCTGCATTTGTGTACCTGGTGTGGTCAGGAGCATGGTTGAGATCAGGCATGTAGGGATCATGGCGCATTGGAGATCCACATCCAGCGCAAAGAGGATGGGTATTAGTTGAAAACCTACAGGTATTTTTGTGCCTTATTAAACTTGTTCTTGCTTGGTTTGGATATTAAAGCTTCTCTGTTACGTCAACTGACTCTCCTCCAAATTCTGTATAGTAATTCCGGGAAGATTTGACTGGCAGCAAGCACTGGATATTTACATTTCAGAAATCATTGCTTTTATTTTATCAGTGGGGTTGGTGATAGGGCCTCAAGGACAGCTGGTGGGATGTAAATTTAGATTCACCTGTTCGCGTACTTTTCTCCTCTTAAATAAGTCACTTTTCCTATGAAGTGCTTCGTAAGAAGAATGTTTGAGACTCTATCTGGCCAGTACAACATTTCAGTTGTAATGAATCCTGTTACAAACAGATGATGTATTATGATTTTTTTTTACAGCAGCACAACAGCAAAGTGTATTTAGTAGGGCCTCGGAGAGTGCATGTATTTAATAATCGGTATAGAAGGAAATTGCAGATGATTTAGAAACCACAGTGACTCAAAAGTTGTGGTTTTATTTAAGCACAGGTAACAGCCAGTTAAAAAACTTTTACATCCTCTTTTTATCTTTTATTTTCTTAACTTCCTATTTCTTTTTGCCCTGGAAGTTAGTATAGCTACTGCAACATGGCACCAGAGTGTCGCAAAGCAAATAAGGTGTTTGGGAGAATTTTATTTAAATTTATTTCTTTACAAAATCTATCAGAGAGAAGGACATCAAAACAATGTTGCCTTGTTTCCTGAAGTGTACATGCTGTGTTTGTGTGCCTGCTTGGTCATCTGACTCTACTCCTTATAACATTAAAATCTAGTTCTGACAACATGGAGCAGACTATGTGCAGTTTTCAGAGATACTACTTTCCTGCAATTTTCATGAAATAAGGCAGCTGGGTAAGGGAGAGAGAGCTGACCTGCTCATGGGCATAAGGAAAGGAACGCTGCAGCATGGCTCAACTCTTAGCAAACCCAGGGGAAGCCCCTGGGGAAGCAGGAACGCCCTCAGGTTGGGAACCACCAAGACTTACGCTTTACTAGACACTAGAGAACCCAGCAGCTTGGGAAACCCTGGGAAACAAGGCTCCCTTCAAGTGACTGCTTGTGAAACTGCCCATTTTTAGGGCCCAGCCTTGTAATTTTTAGCTCTGTTGGTTATCTGTGGTGTATCGGATGCCGCTGAGGCTATAACCAAGAGCAGCATCTGTAGTGCAGCCACGGTGTTGCAGGTTCTCAAGGGAAGAAGGGTCAGAGTCAGAGAAGTCTCGTTGAAATATTGAGTTTGTCCGGGGGCCAGGAGTGCAGTCAATCGATGTTCTTGGCTATGTTACCTACTGTACAACAGTATTTAATAAGCAATCTGCATCCAGCAAGCTGATATATGTGGAAGTTGCGCGCTCCTTTGGCTGCGTGGCATGCCAGAGCTCTACTTCTCTGGATTGTTGCTTGTGGTGGTAAAAAAGGTGGTAAAAAATCAGGGTTAGGGCAATGTCTGTAATCAAAGCCTGTAGAAACATGTTAGTAATATTTGCCATTACTGCAAAGGCTAAATGGCAGTCATAAGCAAAGATTTGTTGGAAGGCAGGTGAGCATTTTAATCATAAAAGCATTCCTGGGTCAGTTTGTGTGCTTTATCTTCCTAGCTGTGGCGCTGGTCCCACTAGCAGAGAGCCCATAGGACAGCATCCACCTGCAGCATTCCTGTTTCCAGGACTGGAAACTGGGAAAACATGTATTTGTGCATGTGCGTGTTTGTATTTTAAATGCTTAGCTTTTCCTTTAAGCCCAGCAGATCAATCAAAGTACCGTAGTCCTTTGTAAAAGGAAAGACATTCTCATTAATTTTCATCCCCCACATGTAGCTCATTGCATTATACTGAAAAATCTCATCTGAGAAATCCTTTCATAATGCAATATGGTGCAGAATAAAAAATGGAACCATTTACCCCATGTAAATTTTGTCTTTCAGGGATTTGGGCGATACCATCAGTCTGTTGGTTGTATCAAGTTTTTCTTTGCTCACCCAGGTGCGCTGACGCAATTCATCAAGGGGCACAAGCTCAATTTGTTGAGCGCTGGCTCTGGGTGCTGGGGGGCTCTAAAAATCCTCCAACTGAAATTTGGTATCTTCCTCTGCCCTCTCCAGCATCCTTGCTGGTATGCCTCATTTGGGAACTGCCTGCAAGTTCAGACGCTCAGCCAGAATATCTGGAGGTTGAGTAAATGCAACTTAGTAAATGCAACAATAATCCATTTAAACGTTGGGGGTGTCTATTAAAGACATGTTCCACCTTCAGTCCTTGGTGCTTTACCTCCGCCCCACTGCTCTTTTCCATTTAGATCCAAGCACGTAATTATTTTGGCAGCTCAGGGAGCCTCAGCTACCACAGAGCATCATGGCAGCATGGTGGTGGTGGTGCCTGGCATCTGAGCTGTCCCAGCGGCATTAGCAAATGTTCTGCTGAGACGGTGGGCAGGCATGTGTCCCTCCCTGACCGGGTGACATGTCCAAGCCACCACCAGGCAGCAGAGTTCATGCTGAAATGCAGTCTGGGGGCGACCGAGGTGCAGAATGCAGAAGGTTTCCCATCAGATGGGGTAAGTTTTCATCCTTCTTGGCTAGTGCAAGCTAGGATAAGGAACGTATTTGCTTGAAGAGCAGCAATGCATATTCCTAACAATTTTGCATTATGAAAAGTAATGGGCACAAACTTGACCATGGGAAGTTCCACCTCAACATCAGGAGGAACTTCTTTCCTGTGAGGGTGGCAGAGCCCTGGCACAGGCTGCCCAGAGAGGTGGTGGAGTCTCTGTCTCTGGAGACATTCCAAACCCGCCTGGAGGCGTTCCTGTGCCACCTGCTGTGGGTGACCCTGCTCTGGCAGGGGGTTGGACTGGATCATCTCCAGAGGTCCCTTCCAACCCCGACCATTCTGTGATTCTGTGAAGGCTGGTGCAGGCACTGAGTGTCCAAGACAGCTGTGTGTGTCCTTGTTCCTGCGCATGCCTTCAGTAGACCAGTAAATGTAGCTCTCCCAGTTGTTCAGGTAACTCTTTGGGTTCCTCGCCAGGAACCTGCCAGGCCTCAAGGCAGAGCCCAGGCAGCCTCCTCCACCGTGAACCCCCAGACAGCCCACAACTCCCCTTCAGGTGCTTTTTAAGCCAGTGCTCTTCTGGGTTGGGCATCAGTAATTCTCTGCATGGCTTTTATCTGGGTAAGAGACTAAAAAATCCATCTGCTGTTCATTACTGCCGTTGACCAGTCAGCAGCACCAGCGCGTCTGTCTGCTGACGGCGCCCTTCCCCGGGATGATAAAAGACAATCTAATTCAAGGTAGGGCAGGGTTTATTAACAGAAATAATTATTGATGAAAAATAAAAGATTAGTTGAGAGAGAATTCTAACCTGCGCCGCCTCATCTATCTTTTAGTCTCTTTTTTCCTTGATATTTTCTGCTCCAAGAGTAAAAACTTTAATGTAAGCCCTACATTTTTGCATGCATGCATATTCAGGGTTGTAAATGAAAGGAGAGTGACAGTTTTGCATTTAGTAACTTCACACCCACACACCTCTTTTCTTTCTAATGCTGACACTTCAGCCTTTGAAACGGCTCCCGGGAGCAGTCCTTGGATGCGGAGAAGTGAGATCTAAGGAGGGAACCTGGATCTGCTACTGTTTGCACATGGCACCTGGCAAGGGCTTTGAAGAAGGGCACTTTTCTAGATGAGTAGCTCAGAAATTGTTTCTCATTAAGTCGGGAGAAAGCCCAAAGCTAGTTTAAAGAGACTGAGCGTGTGAAGTTGTCTAAGGGCTTGCTAAGACTCGGGGAGAGCAGCTCAGGTCCTGCAGCAGCGCCGTGAAAGGGGAGCTGGGCTCTCCTCCTGCCCACAGGACAGGGCACTGGCTTTGGTGGGATTCCAGGTGGGTTTGCAGATCACAGAGGCTCCTGACGGCTTTTGCCTGCCAGTGTCCATGGGCGGGAGGTGGCTGTGCGGGTCCAGGCTGCCCGGCATCACCCTACATCCTCAGCAGAAAGCTGATGTGGCTGTTGGTTACATCCAGCACCTTCCCTGGCATGGTCCTCACCTTGCAAGGGGAGCACAGGGTGAGTGACCACCTCCCGACCACCTTCCTCTGCCAGCTTGGTGCCAGAGACTGTCCTTGATTTCCCCTAACTTCCGTGGCTCCTCCTTCTCCTTTTATTGCATCCTTTTTTATGAACAGCTTGTTAATTTTTACTACAACTGGCTTCTCTTTCCCTTTCTTCCTGTCACTTCCCCTCCTCTCACGTCCACTTTTCTCAATATTTTATTTATCACATTTCTCCCTTTGTCTTCCGCCCCCCCCCCAAGACTTATTCCATCCCTCCTTTTGCCAGCAGAGAAGGCAAATTTCCTTCCCATCGCCCCCTCCCTCCTGTTCCCAGAATCGTCTCAGGCCTGGTTCAAAGCTTCCTGCAGCCAATTGCAAGTGCGTGGCTATAAAAATAACAAAAAAGCAGTTCGGGTTTTGGAACAAAAGGAGTGGTTTGAAAACCTGTTTCTTTTCCCGCTTGCTTCAGAGGACACCCTGGCTTGGAAGGGCTTTTCTTTTCCAAACACTCTGCTCAAAATAGGCGTTTATTACGAAGAAAGTAATTTTCAATTTGAAGTGGGGGTGGCAGGCATAGATATTCAACTCTTCTATATATTTTTATATATATATGCATATATATATATATATATATAGGATAATTTAAAATTACCATGACTAGGATGCCTATGTGGTGTAAACCCTAATGATCCTTAGCCATTCAGAGCAGCACACACGGTTTCCTGAGCTCTGTTTAAATGAGCATCAGGCTGTGTTTGCCTCTGGGAAATAACAATCCGTTTCTCCCAGGTAAAAGGATGCGCTTGAATTGCCTTTGCAAAGCCTTTGGATGAACTGCTTAGGAATGTGATCATCTCTGTGCAAAAAGAAGCTGTACCGTTTAAGCACCGGCATTTTTATTCAAAGGCTTGTTAAAAAAAAAGAAAAAAAAAAAGTGAAAATGGGCAAAAAGTGTGCTGCTTGCTACCAAAGGTGGAGGAGCTTTCACAGTCTGGAGGTCCGGCCAGGGCTCGGGCGTTATTAGGTTTGCTATTTTCTTCAGGAGGCCAAAAAAAGGAGCCATGGAAAAATCCACTGATAAAAATAAGGCTGGGAAGTGAGCAGAGAATTACCAAAGGGGAAAGCCAGAGGGAGGGGAGGGAGAGAAGGAATTAATAAAGCAACAGAAACAGGGAAAGAAAGAAAGCAGAATAATATAAAATATGATATAAGGCAAGCATATTATAGATCAGACAGCCATCCATCACATCTGAGACTGGATTATTCTTAACAAAGTATAGCTGGGCAAAGGATTAATTCAGGTTTTTTTTTCCACATAGAAAATTACTCAGGGAAAAAGAAGTATTGGGAGAGAATTAATTAGCAGTGGGGAAAGTTTATGTACTGGAAGTTGAACCCTTTGACACACGGAGTTATGCATGGATGAGCCAGGGAATGCGGATATCAGTAATGAGGATTAAATAGGGCCATGTTCCCTGGCTGCTTTCTTCATGGGTTTAAAACATTCAATAATTTCCCTCGGAGGAAATAAATTCTCTCCGGAACATGTGTGTTTTCTCCTTGTGCACACGTGTAGATTTTTCCCTCTGGTCTGCAACGCGATTTGGCACAGGAAATTTTAAACCATCTTTTCTATACCAGTCTGTGGCAGTGGGACCGTTGCATCGTTGTCCCCCACCAAAGAAACTTGCAAATCCTTTATCTGACTTTTCGGTGATGGATTCGTTTGTTTACCTGAAAATGAGTTGCTCATTTTGAATGAGAGAGTTCTCCTTTTCAGTGCAACGCCACCAGGACTGGAGTTTAGTGGCAGAATTGCTGAAAAGAGGCGTTTGCAAAATTCTTTGCAACTCTGTGGGACAGCCAAAGAGGGAAGTGTTTGAACTCTCAGCAGGGTTTTGTTACTGGCTCGTCCTCCACTGACGCACGCCGGGGTCCCCGGGGCAGCATCACTCTGGGATGCTGGTGGGGATGGTGAGGGCATTGGCCCAGGCGGCTGTGCTCACCGCCATGCCTCCCCTGCCCCGGCATCAAACCACAGCCCTGCAACACGGGCACTCCGCACCTACTTATTTGCAAAATCATTTCATCCACCCCTTGTGAAGTAGCGCTCGTGTTTGTGAGCCTGGAGGTTAAACAAGAGCAAATGGGAAGGGCTCGGCAAGCGGCAAGTGGCAGCGACCGGGCAGCAGCTGCTTCTTCTGGGCACAGGCATCTTGCAGGTGCAGGCGTCATCTCGCGCGGGCAGGGATCATCATGTGTTCACAGGCATCTCGTGTGTGCAGGCATCATCTCATGTGCACAGGCATCGTCTTGTGTGCACTGATACCATCTCACCTGCGCAGGCGTCATCTGGTGGGCACAGGCATCTCATGTGCGCAGCTATCATCTCATATGCGCAGGCATCATCTGGTGGGTGCAGGCATCATCTCGTGTCCACAGGCATCATCTGGCGGGTGCTGGTATCATCTCATGTGCACAGGCATCATCTCACGTGCACAGGCGTCATCTTGTGTGCACAGGCATGTTATCGCTCTCTACAATTTATCTCTCTCTACAACTCCCTGAAAGGAGGGTGCAGTGAGGTGGGGGTTGGTCTCTTCTGTCAAGTAACAGGTGAAAGGAAAAGGGGAAATGGCCTCAAGTTGCACCAGGGGAGGTTTAGATTGGATATTAGGAAAAATTTTTATACTGAAAGGGTTATCAAGCATTGGAACAGGCTGCCCAGGGAAGTGGTTGAGGCACCATCCCTGAAGGTATTTAAAAGACAGGTAGACATAGCGCTTAGAGCTATGGTTTAGTGATGGGTTTTGTCAGGGTTAGGTTGATGGTTGGACTAGATGATCTGAAAGGTCCCTTCCAACTCAGGTGATTCTACGATACTGTGATGCTATCTCTTGTGCGCAGGCATCGTCTCATGTGCGCAGGCATCATCTGGCAGGTGCCATTATCCTCTCGTGTGTGCAGGCATCTCGTATGCGCAGGCATCATCTCGTGTGTGCGGCATCTCATGTGCACAGGCATCATCTTGTGTGTGCAGCCATCATCTGGTGGGTGCAGGCATCTCGTGTGCACAGGCGTCATCTCATGTGCGCAGTCGTCATCTGGTGGGCACCGCTATCATCTCATGTGCACAGGCATCATCTCGTGTACAGGCATCATCTCACGTGCACAGCTACCATCTCATGTGCACAGGCATCTCGTGTCCGCAGGCATCATCTTGTGTGCATGGGCATCTCATGTGCAGGCATCATCTTGTGTGTGCAGGTATCGTCTCGTGTGCAGGCATCTCGTGTGCGCGGGCATCATCTCATGTGTGCAAGCATCTCGTATGCACAAGCATCACCTCGTGCATGCAGGCATCTCGTGTGTGCAGGCATCATCTGGTGTGCACAGGCATCTTGTGTGCCCACTGGGTGTGGACGGTCCTTCCAACAGCCTGAGGACAGCTCTCACCATCACAAGCCACAGCCCCGTGAATGTGAGTCTTGGGACCTCCGAAAGGCAGAAATTACTCTTTAATGGCCCCTTTGTGCTAGAAAACCGCCAGCAGGGTGGCTGGGCACGCTGGGAATAGATGAGTTATGAAATGTCAGGCTCTGCTGAGATCCTAGCAGCTATCTCTGAACACACCGATGACAGATGATTTTCAATATAGTTCATCCTCCTTGATTCTTATTTTTTTTCCCTCATTAAATGAAGGTGTTCCCTGAAGTTTCAAACCTCGCTTGGGCAGTAGAAGGAATGGCAGATATTTTGGGGCTGGTTTTATGTGGGGAGATGCACACTTTTCAGATTTTCCTCAACTTGAAGATGATTTGAAGGTACATGTTGAAATTTTCCAGACATTTTTACATGGAGCTTGACACCAAGGAGAAAAGTATCAGCACAAGTGGAAAACATTTAAGATTGTCAAAGCGGTGTGAAATATGAGCGTAGAGGATTAGCAGAGAGGCTGTTTCCTCCAGCCTAAATTAGGTACGTGATCAAGCCTTCTCCTTGAACCAAGTTGCACTTGATGGTAAGGATCCATTTATAAGTGGTTTACAAAGGGTTAGTCCGTGATAGCTGGAGATCAGAACTTTGTCAGTAATCTGGAGCCTGTGAAAAAAAAAAAAAGTTTGAAAACCTTCAGGAAAATGGCTGTTATTTTTTTACCAGGAGGGAAGAGGGAAGGAGCCAGGTGCAGGGATGATGCTGTTAGCTTGTGGTGCCCCAGACCGCCCAAGATCTGGTTCTCCTTGGCTAAATCTTGCAGCGAAGGCAGGCACTGGGTCTCCAAACCTGACTTGCAGAGCTCCGTACACACAGAGCCTCTGGTCCCACCGCGGGGAAGACAAGATGTAAGTAGGCAAAAGCAGACAAGTCCCGGGGCTTGTCTCGATGGGAGCCATCAGACACATAGGTTGTGCCCAGCACGTCCCCGCCACCACGTGTGCCGCACCACTGGTGCCACCAAGGCTAACCCCTCTGCAGCGTTGCTGCTAGCGTGGGTGACACCCTTCCAGTCCTTGGCACGGCCACACAAAGGATGATCCAGCAGCTTGTAGAAGTGATGCTACCTTCAGAGCTCAAAGTGCTGCTGTCTGACCTATGGTCTGACCTATTGAGCTGTAGGAGTCTAGCCCTTAAATCAAGGAAGACAAAAGATGGAGCTAGATTCGATACAAGTTTGTAAGTGCATTTTGTTCTGTCTGATTGTTTTTATGAGACTCCAAAATACTTTTCATCTCCCAAATAGAATGACTTTTCCATATCAACCAATGAGTTTACCTGGATCTATGCTTTTGTACCCAGAGATGGATTTTCTGAGTCACCACTGCCCAGGATTGGAGTTGTCCAAGCTCTGTCCTTATCTCCCTTTCAGGAAACGGTGTGGAACCTGCAACATCTTATCAGAGACTTGGTTTTGTATAAGCAGCGGTTGCCTTTGCGCCTTCTCAAAAGTGGGGTCCGAGCACCAGGGTTAAGCAAAAACATTGCATTAGCATTTCTCAGCTGGATGCGAGTGCTCAGAGACACCCAGCGTTCATCCCAGCCCTATATTCATTCTTGTTTCCTTAGCAGTGCGTGTTTTGGTGGAGGGTAAATCAGCTCAGCGCCAGCTAAAGGAGGAGGTAATTTAATAATAGTGATTTGCTCATTTAAATAAGGCGACATATTTTTTCTCTGTAAATTCTGTCTCATTCTTGTTCGTGGCTGTTTGTGTTCTATTCATCATTGCGCCCATTTGCTCCACAGTAACGATCGCTCTGGAGCCAGATTCCCATTCCCATACAAACTTTTACCCAAGCTTTACATTTCTTATAACCATTCCCAAGAAGGAAGAAATTACGTTTTTCTTGCAGGGAAGCATATAAGGAGGTTGGTGGTGGTTGAACCAGCACAAGGAGCACCTTCATGGCTTGGCGGTTGCTGGAGTGGTGGTGTTGAGTGAAGTCTATTTGAGGTCTCACTTGCCATGAGAACTGATTTTGACACTAGATGTTTCTTCCTGCATAGAGTTTGGACCTAACAGTAACCTCACCTACCTATTTGAGGCTGAAGAACAAAAGGCAGCTGGAGGAAGGTCTTATATCATGGCCACACAGCCTGGGGACGACCAGGGTTGCCCACTGGTTTAATCTCTCTGTGCTGAGATGTGGTGCCACAGGAAGGGTGCCACAGGCAGGGTCTACTGAGGGTTTGCTGTAGGAAGAAGGGTGATCTTGCTTGTTTCAGCTGCAGTCTGTAAACAAGGTATTTTTAGGCCCTGCTTGGGATGACCCTCATGAAAGGCAAAGAGCATTTGAAGTCAGTCTCGTGGACACGGTGCTCTCTTGCGCCCAGGAGCAGGAGGAACGGCAGGCGGGGTGAGGGCCAACTTCCCTCCCTTTTCCAGAATTTCACAGGAAGGATTTTAAATTGCTGATGGCTGATTCATTGTGCTTGTACTCAGAAAGCCACCTGGATGGTAGCGCTTCTCCCCTGATCTCATCTCTGCCATTCTACAAAATAAACGACTGTCAGGCTGTGGCACGTCTGCGCCGGGTGCATTCAGACCTCTGCGTATTGATAACAAGCCGCTGACCTTACGGTGTAATAAATGAACAGTTAACGCGAGGCCAGAACAAAATTGTCTTTCCAAATCTCAGTTCTGACCAAACGATCTTAGTCCTAAATACCCGGAGAGTACATTAAGCACTGAATTTGGTCTGGCCTTGTGCGGGGAGGCGGGGAGATGAACAGTTTGTGTAGGGAAGGCGGAAAAAGGAAGACACCAGCTCTGTTTTGCAGCAAGGGACAGGTTGCACAAGGGGGAGAAGGCTGAGATGATGGTGATGGATGGGAGACAGCGTGGCATCCCGAGGGTGCTGGTTTCCCCCCCTCTTCTGCTTTCACAGAGCAACCTTTGGAGACGGTGTGGTCCACTTAGCACTAAATCATTCTTTATTAAAAACAACATATGCTTATCGGGCACTTCATTTTCTGTCTGGCTGCTTCCGAGTACGTTGTTGTGGTTACAGTAACCAGTCGTGCGCTTTTCTGAACCATTAGCTGGTAAAAGCGTTTTCTTTTTATGTCGAGAAGTGATAAGGGCTAAGTTACAACCTCCCTGAAAGTGTATTCCTGTGGGAAACAAGTCTCCTGCCTATCAGACAATACACTCGCTCTTCCAGCTCAGTCTCTTTATAAGGAATTCTGTGAATCTGTCCTTTCCCTTCCCCCCCCCCCCCCCGCCCCGACAATAATCAGAAGTGGCTCCATTTCTGTACACTGAGCCTCTGGACACATCTTGCAACCTTCTGGTGGTGGGACTAAGGGAAGGCACAAGCAGGACAGAGCTCATCTGGGAAACCGCTATACGAGTTAAGATTTTGCTTTTTCTCACCAAGATTGCATTTTGCAATGAAAAAGTTCATCAGGCCCTGGAGAGTTTCCTTACAATTGCGTTACAGTAGTTACTGCAAGTCTCCCACTTTACTATAAAAAGAACCGCTCCGCTCTTAATTGGGAAATGTGCTCTAAGTGCATAAGGGGCAGCATTTCAAACTTGCGGGGATCTGAATAGCATCAGTAGAAATCACTAAATAAAACAGATGTTTTCCATCTGACAGTCAATCCGAGGAGAGCGGTTAGACCCTTTAATGGAACTTAATGAGACACTTAGCAGTCCATTTCCTACTGCTCCTGGCTTTTACTTACAGCATCATCCCCTCAGTGTGCAGCGTCTTCCAGGCGTAGCTGTGAAGGTCACTAAGCTTGTCTGGGTACGGCAGGGGTTTGAGGAACATTCCCACACTGTGTTAAAAGGGTCTTCCTCCCCGCAGTATAGTTTTTTTTGACCTGCAATAGTGTTTTCTTTGCAAAGTCCTTGAGATATTTGGAAAGCTGGTGCTGTCCTCAGTGCAACAGAGCAGCATGCCTTGCTGTCAGCGATAGGAAACCTTTAGCAATCAGCTTTCCAGCCCCACCGCTGGCTCCTCCTGGGGCGGAGATGCTGGGAGCAGCGCTGGGATTTATCCCGCCCCAGCGCAGAGGACGCGGAGGTGGATGGCAAAACCGGGAAGCCGCACTGGGAGCGATCCCCACATGGGAGCTGGCAGGCCGAGGGCTGGCAGGTTATTTGGGGTGGGGAGGAGTCACTAAACTCAACCCTGGCAATACTGGGGCTGAAAATGGGTCGAGCAGAGGGAGGAGGGGGTTTCTCAGGTTCCCCCCAGGTGCAACCACATGTTAAGTAGAAAGGCAGTGGAACAAAAAGGAAAATTTTGCGCAGATCGTCGGCAAGGATGCTTGTTCTTGAGTTCATCATAGCTTTGAGGTCACTGAAAACACTGCTACTTTGCCTTCCCAGTTATAAAAATAAAACGGATTTATTTCCGCCCTACCCCCCACCCCCTACAAAAGGCCAAGTAGTAAAGCAGACAGAATCAAGAATTATTATAGTTCACTCTTAGCCAGGAAGGAACAGCTGAGACTAATCAGCTTTCATTTAAAAGTATAGCATTCCCACTAAGCTCTTGTTGCTGCTGGTTTTATGTTCTTATCCTTATTAATCACTGCTCTTATGAATTCAAATGGATGACAGCTTTAGGAAGATACTTGGGGAACCAGGATCAGGAATCCTCTGGATGAGGTGCTGTATATAGACATCTATAAAACAGGGCTGTTCATCCATAAGGAAAATCAAAGACGTCAGGAATATAGGGTTCAGGAGAGAAAGCCTGGGAGAAGGATG
The DNA here is from genome assembly GCF_963924245.1 of Chroicocephalus ridibundus. Lineage (NCBI taxonomy): Eukaryota > Metazoa > Chordata > Aves > Charadriiformes > Laridae > Chroicocephalus > Chroicocephalus ridibundus. The sequence continues at coordinate 20,762,987 of NC_086292.1, forward strand.
GCTGGGTTCAGAAGAAAAGCTGGAAGTTTTGACTTTTCAAATCCCTGAGGGAAGATTGTGAAAATATTGTACTATGGCTAAAAACATTTCAACGTTACAATTTCAGTTTTCATGTTGTATGATAGCCTAAATGAAGCATTTTTAGACTACCAAGAGATGCTTTCTCTATATTTTGTTTTGCGAAAAGATCTGAGATTTTGGTTTTTCTCATGCTCGTTTGACACAAGAGCAGATTTTTGAAGTCCCGGTGTTTCCTCTAGGACTGAATTTGTTTATATTTGCTCTAATGGTACCTTATCATTTGCTAGGGCCGTAGCAAAAATGAATGAATGGCTGGTTGAGGAGCACTTGGGCTTCAGAGAAGCCTGTGAAGGGGGTTTGCAGTTCTCCCTGCAGCTCGGGCTTTGTGTGCTGGGCCCCAGCTGGGGATGGCATGGCAGGCGGAAAGCCACGTGCCAAATCGGTGCAGCACATCAGAGAGAGCGGGACTCGGATAAGGTTGGCCAACGTTTTTATGCGGGCTGTATGACAGGAGATTTGGCCAAATTGTGTTTCCCAAGATCTGTATTTGACAGCGTTTTCGATAACAACAGCTATCTTTGGTCAGCCTTGGTAGGTGGACTGGATTTCTTGGGAAATAATAATGCTGTGCTTTTGCTCATAGCGAGTACTGTAGATAAAGGTGTGTCATTATGCAACATTTGTATGATTTAAAGATGATAACTTGCTCTAAAAAAGGTAATTAATGAATTACTGGCCGGTGGAAGCCTGTATGGAAGACTCTGAAGGTACTAGAACGAGAAACCGTCCTGCACACTGAAGTACTTCAAGTTATAAATTTAACGAAGATAATCTAGCTTGTTTAAAAAGGAATTGATTAAATTACTGAGGTAGATAGAAATATGCATTTTGTACAGCTGCTCTATTAATTCCACGTTCAGCCCATTAGCGACGGTGGCAAGGACTATGAACTCTTCCAATCTGCATAAGAAGTTGTCCTAGGTATTTCACATTTAGAGCTCATAAAAAAGATCTTGTCATGTGTGCAAACGCCTGAAAATTCAGAGCGGATCAAAAAGCCTCATATTTTTTCAGCAGCCATATTCCCTTCAAAAGGATATTCTTGAAATTCATTGTAAATTCTTGCTTCTGATCAGCAGTCACGGAGTTTTTCTAGCGTTCCCTGTTCTTATTGGAATCTAGAACAGGGTAATATCGAGCTGAGTTTGTAGCAAAGTTTGTGAAAGTGATCACTGGAAAAACCTAGAAAAGAAAAGGTAGGTCTTACCCGTAAATCCTCGGAAGAAGCCAGAAAACAGTAAAAGAAATCAAACCGCAAATAGGGGTTCTTCGGTTTTGAAAGAGGAGATTTGAAAAAGCAGCGTGATTTGTCCCCAATATATCTTTCCCCATGACGAAGAGGAGATGAAAAAGAAAATATTTCCTTTTATTTTTCAAATATCATAATGCAATAAAAATAGGTCACGCCATTTAGAATGAAATGGGCCACGGTTTCAAAAAATCAGTGCTCCCAGTTTGTGTATTTCTTGTGGGTTTTATCACTCAACGCCCACGTTACCTAATTATATACACCTCAAATCAAAACTGAAGAATAGCTTGCTTATTAAAATCTGTCATCACTGTTAGAAAACATGTCACTGCTCCATACATTTTGTCTCTGGCTTGCCACCATTGCCACCTTAGTGCCCTGCTTGCCCCCATGGAGGCGTTATTTTTGCGGGCGGGTGGAAGCGGGGGGAGCTCTGCAGGGTTCTCCCGGGGGCAGAGGCAGCCCCTTTGGTTGGGATCTCTCCGAATCCCCTTCGCAGAGCATTTAACAAAACTAAACGGGGAGGACCCAAAGCGTATGTTACTGAGATGGGTATCTCTGCAAGTTTCCCAAATGCTCTGATCTTCTTTTTTTTGAGGGATTAATTACCTGTTAGCTCACTTTTCAAAGCCCTTTTTTACCGATGCTATCTTTCATCTTTTTTCCCTTGTTCTTATGCATACTCTTTCATATTTTTCACTGAGGAATATTGGGACAGAAAACTTTTATCTCTTCCAATATTGGATTTTGCTTCATGATGTTATTGCTGTCCCTGCAACAACCCAATTTCCTCCTCCTCTCTATATACATTTATTGCTGAGTTATTACCCAGGTAAATTTTCTCTCTTGTCACTCTGCCGTTTGACACGAGCTGATTAATTTAATAAGGGAGGTTATTTTTCAGAAGCTCCCTGAAAAGGCTGTCCGTTCAGATGATGGACAAAGGTGTATATTGAGGGCTTTATTTTAACTGCATTTCACCCTTGGCAGTTGCGCTGAGCCTTGGATACAATTCCCCAGCTTGGGATATATTGCCCGAGATGGGAGAGACAGCAATGAAGAAGCAAAGAAGCTATTCATTAAAGCTGAGCAAATACGGGGAGGGCGGGGGGGGGGGGGGGGGGGGGATGTGAATATTCACTTGATTTAAAAAATAAATTAGCTTTAGCGGTGTTCTCATCCCCTTTGGCATTTATTTTCCAGAACTCCGCATCCCATCAGATTATACTAGTGTAAATGTTCTCAGAAAGCTCATTTTTAGCTAGCGCACTGAATTATTTGTATGACCCCCAGGGATCGGTTCCTTGTAATTACACAAATAAAGTACTTGACTTACTTGTAGCTACGTACTGTAACTGGTGCAGTGTGTAGCTGTTTATGCACATTAACCATGTTTTACTGGTACATAGTGATTACCAACAGATCCTCCCACCAATTCCCCCTCCCACACCAGCATGGACTCATTTTTGGCAGGGGACGGAGACGCTTGACAGTGCACGGTGCCGTATTAATTTTTAAAACTATGGTAGTACCTTGCATCTGGTGCAGCCCAGCTTTCTTTTGATGCCAACCAGGTGCTGGTGCCAACGGTTTGCCATTGCCAAGAGGTCAGTAGTGTGCTGCCAGCTTCAGGGTGAAAAAAAGCTGCATCAGGTAAAAATACCCCCAAAAGTTCACTGCCGAGAGGCCTCTGCAGTTGGACAGTGCAGGTGGAGGTCACCAGGGTGGTGTTATAGGAAATTCTTGCTCCAGAAAGCAGTAATAAAGTTGCAGAAGAGTCAGTCTGGAGATGCCCCCGCGTTCCTTGGCATCTACCTTTTTCGAAGAAATCAGAGGACAACGTGGCTGTGTTAGTAATAAAGGCATGGTACAGAGGTAAACGTAAACGTAGTGTAAATACAGGGGGAGTCTCCTCTTTGCTGGGAAGAGGGTTGCTTTTCTGCGGGCAGGAGGCTTGGACCCTCATTAGGAGCTACTCCTCTGCCTTTTAACTTTGTAAGAGGGAGACGTGGCCATACTCCTTGCGTGAGCTCAAGGCTGGATGCTCTTCCGCTAGCCCTAGGATTCTGCGCGCATCTCCTGAGCGTGAAAAGGTTTACGGAAAAAGACAAAAGACAGATTTAGCAATGTAGCAGGAGACAGTAAGGAGACCACGAGGACTGGGGCTATTTCAGGACTTTTTATGGGTTTAAAAACCAATAAATCAAGAGACTCCAAACTCACCTCGGCCTCAATGTGCAGGAGAGCTCGGTGGAGTCCGGGGAGGCAGGGAAAGGCTGTACGAAAAACAGTCGTGGTGCAGGAAGCATTGTGGGGTTTTAATCCACGCTGGGAGATAAATTCCTTATTAGCCTTGGGCAAAACATGTAAAAACTTGGTTTCCATTTCCTCCTTTGTAAAATGGCTCATGCGGGAATGTCATGCGAGCGCTGGGAGGTCCTGCTGGTGGGCAAGTCCTGTTTCCAAAAGCAAGGAGGGAACAGAGGGAGACGGAATTCCTGATAAACCAAGAAAAATACATTCCTAAATCACCGCAGCACTTCCACAAGTTTACCCTGAGTGCTGAAGTTGCTACTGAAACTAAAATGCACTTCAGCTCTATATCTTTTTTTTTTATTATTAATTTTTAACATTATATTGCTGCCTGTCTCTGAGACCCCTTCTTTCCTGCTGCCTCTGATGAATGTTTTTCATCTTTATCTTCCTTATTCTTTGACCTGGAGTTTCTCAGGGCAGGTAGGTCCTTCTTGCGTGTCTGGGATATGCCCAGCACATCCAGAAATGTAACAGAGTAAATGAGCAACAACAATATTGTAAAGATCTCTGATGATGGAAGGCTAATTTATTGATTCACTGAGGTAGAAAGTAGCCTACTAACCAATTAAAAATTACGAAGGGATAATAAAACCAACCAAATGCTTTAATTTTTGCAGTGGTAATTAAAAGTGGTGGGTTTAGACCTGTCCTGCTTTGCATCTCTGCCTGTGTTGTAGAATTAAGTTATTGATAAATCACTGAATCATATATATTTGTATTTTAGAGGTATCATATTAAAACCCTGATCATAAGCCACCCTATACGGCATTTGATGGTTAGGTTACAAGCTTTTTTGATATAATTCACATGAATTATTTAAAAATATATAAAGCATCTTCCTGTCTGCAAAAATAATTCAGCCCTTTGCATTCTTGGCTGGTCTCGCTACTGACTGCAGCTACTGGGAGCAGGAAAGGTGAATCTCTTAAAAGATTATTTTTTTTCCTATGCACACTTCAACTATGTAAATGTGATTACACTCAGATATTATTTAGTAGTCTTCATTTTCACAACACAGTGCAAACATTAATTACTCTTTGCAGTTGTAATCACTGCTGGTTTACAAAATAGGAAATTGGATATAGTGCTTTGCGCATTTTAGTGTGCGCAGCTCCCCAAAGTGTGTCCCTGAGAAACGAGGCTCTAACTAAGAGACGTGTCCTAGGCCATGCTGGCAAGTGTCAAACTTGAATTAGGCAATTGTGGTGCCCTGACCCCAAATCATAGAACCATAGAATGTGTTGGGTTGGAAGGGACCTCTAAAGGCCATCTAGTCCAACCCCCCTGCAGTCAGCAGGGACATCTTCAACTAGATCAGGTTGCTCAGAGCCTCATCCAGCCTGGCCTTGACTGTCTCCAGGGATGGGGCCTCCACCACCTCTCTGGGCAACCTGGGCCAGTGTCTCACCACCCTCAGTGTAAAGAACTTCTTCCTAATGTCTCATCTAAACCCACCCTGCTCTAGTTTAAAACCATTGTCCCTCGTCCTGTCGCTACATGCCCTTGCCAACAGCCCCTCCCCATCCTTCCTGTAGGCCCCCTTTAGGGACTGGAAGGGGCTCTAAGGTCCCTCCGGAGCCTTCTCTTCTCCAGGCTGAACCCCCCCAACTCTCTCAGCCTGTCCTCACAGCAGAGGGGCTCCAGCCCTCAGATCATCTTCATGGCCCTCCTCAAATGGCGCTGGCTGATTTGAAAGGTCAGATGAGGTTGTGTCCCCACCAGATGATGACATCTAGACCATCGCTTGGCACAACTCTTTTGTCTTTTTCAGTAGTGATAAGGTTTCAGTGACAACAATACATGAAAAATGGGCTCTCCTGCAAAGACCTAGTGTCTTGTTTTCTGTATAATTACCTCTCCGTCTAGACAGGTCCTTGCAATCTGGATGTTGGGTAGGCAGCTGGTTGGCTTAAGCTAGACTTCTGTAATTCATTTTAGAGTGAGTTTGGCAAGCTTGCTTTTAAAAGTGATGTCACAGGCTGGCAACTCCTCTCGTCTCTTGTCTGAGGAAATTGTGAGGCGGTTGTGTGCCTTCATGGGATGAGGTATGTCAACAACAGAGGCCACCTGTGTCCCAGCCCATGCTGCTGCCCACTGCAGTGATCCACCCGGGGTCCAAGCAGGCAGGGGAGCATCTCTGGCTGCTGTTTGTGATGGTTTCCATGCCCAAAAAAGATGGGCAGAAGAACCAGGTACGTGGTGACAAGAGGTGGCAGGGAAATCTCATCCCTCTTTGAAGAAACACCAGGATTGGAGCCATGGGGACAAACTGGAGGGAAGGTGGTTTCTGCCTTTGGGGCCAACAAAGGGCCCAAAAGGCCCTTTAGGGAAACGGGATCTCATACACCCCTGTCTATGTTTGAAGAATAAGAGGCTTCATTATTGCATTTCCTGCTAGCAGAAGCCGTCTCTGGAGTGCAATAGTTGAGCCAGCCAAGCTGACCATAGAAAAGAAACGCTGCAGCCCTGGAGGATTTAAATAACTGCTGTGAACGCGCGTTGCCCTATGCCGACCTGCTCACAGTTAGCTGCTAAAGCTTCTCATACATCCGTAAGGCGTTTTGCAAAAGCATTGGTGGCATTCTGCTCATGCAAAGTGTTATCTAATAGATGGGAATTCATGCCAGCGCTACCCAAAATGTTTTCTAGTCCAAGCCTAATTAAATTTCCAACAGGAACCCCATTGCCAATCAAACAGCCCTGGTTTGTTCCGACCTCTGACGTTTTGGTTCGTTTGAGACCGTGGTGTGAAAGACCAGCAGCAGCCCAGGTAGCAACACCTATTAGTAAGTTGGCTGCGCTTCCCATTACCAGGTACTATTTTCAGCTGCTCTGTACTTTGTCGGAGTTTAAGATTTAAAATCTCTAAGTTTTGCATTTCAGGCTGAAGTCTGCGGGGAAGTTTCAGCTCTATCACTGCAATTATTTTCAAGAATTAGACTTGGAAAACACTTTTTTGGGGGTCCATTTATATTCAGTCAGAGCCTTGGGATGGGACTTTCTTATGTCTCCATAATATCTGAGACAAGAGGTTTTCATTTGCTGGGAGTTCAGGATGTACTTTTGCCCTTGCTGTAGAAAAAAAAAAAAAGGGCGGGGGGGGGGGGGAAGGTAGTGTTTGACTTTGGCATGAGCTTCTGTAAATCTCTCTTTGCAGATATCCAATAAAAACATATTAGGGTTTAGCAGATAAGTTTTTCCCCAACTGAGTTTGCCTTGAGCAAAAGAACTGGGCAGGATTTTTTCTTTGTTTTTTTCTTTTTTTTTCTTTTTTTTTTTTTTTCCTGGGACAACTGGGGAAAAGATAAGAGAGAGGAACGGCGGCAGGAGGCAGGAACGAGAGCGCCAGTGAGGAGTGGAGATGGGAGGTGGAGAGAGGCTGGTGGGGCAGGAGGTTTTCACCTACACAAGCGTGCTGCTCCCTTCCTATGTCAGGTTTCCCCAGTTCAAATGTGATATTTTTTTGTCTGGAAATCCACTGACCAAATAAATCTTTACTGCTTTTATTAGTTTGCGCGGATGAGAAGATGCATCCCTGTTCACTGGCTGCTGCTCTCACCACACTGATGAATGACAGAGAGGGTTTCTCCCCTGAAACCCAGGGCTGGAGGTTTTGTGTGTAACCGGTGCTGCTGGCTCTGGTGTAGGATGCTTTATTCTTCCGTTCATCACACGGCAGAGAAATACCAAGTCCCTCAGGGGAATCCTCCCCACCTCCCTGTTGCAAACTCTCTGCCTGCATCTCCGTGCTGTCTGTGCGTTTGCGGGATGGGCTTCAGCCCTCCATGTCCCCTGCTGTGTCCCACAGAATCAATGGTAGGGTTGGAAGGGACCTCTGGAGATGATCCAGTCCAACCCCCTGCCAGAGCAGGGTCACCCACAGCAGGTGGCACAGGAACGCCTCCAGGCGGGTTTGGAATGTCTCCAGAGATGGAGACTCCACCACCTCTCTGGGCAGCCTGTGCCAGGGCTCTGCCACCCTCACAGCAAAGAAGTTCCTCCTCATGTTGAGGTGGAACTTCCCATGGTCAAGTTTGTGCCCGTTACCTCTTGTCCTGTCACCGGGTACCTGTGACAAAGAGGTCACAGAAAGGAAAGAGCCTGGCTCCATCCTCCTGACAGCCACCCTTTCAGTATTTATAAGTGTTGATAAGATCCCCCCTCAGTCGTCTTTTTTCCAGACTGAAGAGACCCAAATCCCTCAGCCTTTCTCCATGAGAGAGGTGTTCCAGTCCCCTCAGCATCTTGGTAGCCCTTTGCTGTCCCCTCTCCAGCAGTTCCCTGTCCTTCTGGAACCGGGGAGCCCAGCACTGGACACAGCACTCCAGATGTGGCCTCCCCAGGGCAGAGCAGAGGGGGAGGATGACCTCCCTCCACCTGCTGGCCATGCTCTTCTTGATGCCCCCCAGGATGCCATTGGCCTTCTTGGCCACAAGGGCACATTGCTGGCCCATGGTCATCCTGTTGTCCCCCAGGACTCCCCTGCCAAGTCCCCTGGTTGAACCTCAGCACCTTTCAAATCACGATGGAGAAGCCCTCAGGAGAGGACCCAGCGTGAGGCGAGAGTGAAGGGAGGATCGTACCCCAGCATGGCAAAGGGTGCGCTTCACCTCCGCTTGCAGTGCGAGTATTTGGGCTGCCTCGTTAAGCTCTCAGAGAATGCAAATTTGTCAGCGGCAGCTGTAGGAGCTTGATGGTGGAAGAACAAAGTAGGAATGTATAATGTGCATATAATTGTAAAGAGAAGGATTTTTTAGTGAGCGATCAGCAGTAGTGCAGAGTAATAATCATCTTAAAGGGTGACTCTCTAGAATTAGTTGTTATTTTGTTTGAGTCCTTTGAAATCGTTTCCATACTATATAATTATCTTAAATTTTAAGTGCTTCCTGCAGTGATAATGTGTGCATTTTTGCATTCTTATGTAAATGCTTTAGCAGTTCCCAGTGTAGAATTGGAAATGTCATTCAAAAACAGGTAATGGCTTTGCAAAATCTAGGGGAAGAAATTAATCTTTTTCTTCCACATCGTCTTCCAGTTTCTGCATTCCGCGCTTGTGTAGCTGTGTTTTCAGCTCTGGCAGAAGCCGCCTTTCAATAACGAACATCCAGCCAGGGCATACACGGAAGCAAAGAGCTGAATTCCACCAATTTCACCGTCACTTTTTCATTTTCGAAAGACAAGGGGCCAGCAGCCAACTGTTATATCCTACAGAAAGAAAATAATTACTCTGTATACTCAATTAATCTGCACTCAGACATCCTAGGCAAGGCCAGCTAGGAATAATTATAAAAACATTCCACTGTGATGAAAGTCGAGGAATCCCTGACGATCAGATGGTAATCTTTCTGTGGCGTTACTGAATTGAGCAAACACGAGTAGCTGGGGCCTCTGCTGGCCCGTGGAAGTGGCCGAGGGCTGAGGCTGGCATCAAGGGCCGCGGGTGCCACTCTGGAAGGTGTCCTGCCTGTCACGGAGTTCGGAAATCGGTCTCGAGCCATCTGGGCACGTGGAGCTCTGCTCAGCTCCATGTACGTTGCTTCCAGTTCAGCAAAACGCCACCCACTCACCTGGCTGTGCAGGTGGCACAGGCTAAACACACACACATCCCCCCACCCAAATCCAAGGAAGGGTTAATTAGCCCTTGAGCGACAGATGCTAATTTTACAAATGCCTAAAGCAATATTTGATGTTCAGTCTGAGTCCCCTGAAGGCGCCGTGCAGGAACGGGAAGGGATATCGGCAGGTCGCTCTGGGAAGGTACGTTTTTCTGTTCAGACAGCCGGTTATTTTGCAAGAGGGAGAAAAGGAAGGAGCCGACAGCTCCCCCGGGAGGAGAGCGTCAGCTTGCAGTGCCAGGGGCTCGCTGACACCGTACACCCATGGTGGAGGCTGTATTCGCAGCAAAGAAAGAAGGCAAGAGTTCCGCATCATACAGAAGTATGATGATTAAAATATGAGGTCTAAAAGGCACCGTGTTTCACTAAAAAGCTAGGGCTTGGATTTCAAAGCAGGCTGGGAGTTCAGCTACCTGCCTTCTACTAGTTTCAAAGCAGCATTTTTGTCTACCTTTGCTGAGCTGTTTTGAAAATTGACATAAATTCTTACATATCATTCGCTTTTAATAATTTAGAGCTCAGTCCTGGAGCACTAACTCGGGCAAAGTCGTGATTCATTTCAGTGGGAGCTTGGCCAAAATAAGACTGTGAGGTCTGGGGGCTGTTCCAGTGATGGGGAAAGAAATCCCTGTAAATACTGCAAAGGGAAAACTGTATCTCGGATGTACCCAAGGTAATTTCTTTCCATTTCGGCAGTCAGACTGCTGATGCCAAGGCTGAGCAGGGACAGACTTTCCCTGGCTTGGATGAGACCAGAATTGAAACCTGCAGTGCTGCCTCCAGCTCTGGGGACACCAACAGCAGAAGGACACGGAGCTGTTGGAGCGGGGCCAGAGGAGGCCACAGAGATGCTCCAAGGGCTGGAGCCCCTCTGCTGTGAGGACAGGCTGAGAGAGTTGGGGGGGTTCAGCCTGGAGAAGAGAAGGCTCCGGGGAGACCTTCGAGCCCCTTCCAGTCCCTAAAGGGGCTCCAGGAAAGCTGGGGAGGGACTCTGGATCAGGGAGGGAAACCATGGGACGAGAGGGAATGGTTTTAAACTGGAAGAGGGGAGATTGAGATGAGATGTGAGGAAGAAATTCTTTGCTGTGAGGGTGATGAGCCCCTGGCCCAGGTTGCCCAGAGAAGCTGTGGCTGCTCCATCCCTGGGGGGGTTCAAGGCCAGGCTGGATGGGGCTTGGAGCAACCTGGTGTGGTGGGAGGTGTCCCTGCCCCGGGCAGGGGGGTGGAACTGGATGGTCTTTAAGGTCCTTTCCAACCCAAACCATTCTGTGATTCTATGAAATCCTCTTCTCTCCAATACCTGGTATTAAAGCTCACTTAACCCATCTCATGTTGTGACTGGGACAGCCGCTTGGGGCCACCTGGGGACAGCCTGTGCTGCTCTGTAGAGCCACAGCATAGTGGGGTAGAACAGTCCTGCCGAGGCTTCCAGCAGAGCTCCCAGACTGGCCTCACCCCGACAGCATCACTGGAGGAGGAACAGTGCCAGCACCTCTGCAGCTCAGTTTGTGGTTTGGCAGGAGAAGCCTGCCCCCCCCCCCCTGTTTGCTTTGCTTTGTCTCTCACCCCTCTCCTCTCCCTCCATTTCCACCTGGGTCTTACCTCTGCCCGTTCCCAGCCCTGCCCTCCCCTCCCTGCGTTTCCCCTGCTGGCCTCTCCCCTCCTGCAGGACCCCATCCCCAGCCGAGCACTGGTGGTGCAAGCCGTGGCGTGCCAGCGGCTGTCTCCGGGCACCGCGGTGGCATGGGGCATGGGTCTCCTGCCCTGAGACGTTGCTCCTCTTCTCAGAAAGGACCAGAGGCTTTGTCCGAGCTGGGTCTGTGGTGTAGGAGTCAAACACAGCAGATCCATCCTCCCTTATCCTCTCTGGAGGGTAATTTATCTCAACTATGTTCATTGAGGACAGGAAAATCCTAGATTGACCCAGCTCCTAACTTTGGTGTTTCTTTTAAGTGCCTGAAGGTAGGTGAGATGAATCAGAGCTTGGACTTGCACACACAGGTCCAGATTTGGACTCAGATCCTCAGGGATATTTAGATAGATGAATCCCATTTGTTTCATTGGTAGTCTTATTTTGTTTCAATGGTAGAATTTAAATGGCATTTAGTTACCCCATTTGGTCTCCACAGGCTTTAACCTCAAAGCTTTCAAAGTCCAAGGATGTCCAAGGCGTCTTTCTTGCCGGCAGGAAAATTGCGTTTCTGAACTTGCCAGCACATATTCCTTGTGGCAGGTGATTCATCAGCATTTCCCTTGAATCCTTGGTCTGCTGTGCCTTCTCCCCTCAGCCTTTTTTGCTGCTTGTTAGGTGACACTAACAACGGGTGGCCCTGGACGGTGAAATGGAAGATCAACCAGTGGGCAAACTGAGAGACGGTCACCTTTTCTGATGGACAAGCTCACCTTTATACTTTGAATTGCTGCGGGGTTTAGCTCTCTGCCTGGCTGGCTGCAGCCAGCTGTTATTTGCTGGCTTGGAAACAGATAACCAGATTTTCGAAGCAGAACTGATCCAAAGCAGTTTAGATTCTCAAAAAAAAAAAAAAAAAATACAACAGTAGTTTTCAAACTAAGCTTTGGCCTCACCTTTGAGATTCCTCCTGTAGGGCAAAGCACAGCATTTGTTCATCTAGTGCCAGAAACTTCTTTGTTTTAACCGTGCTTAAAAGGGCTTTCTGTAGCAGAGATACGAGGGTTGGGTTTAAAATCAAGGTGCTCACACCGTTTAACTTTTTGTATGATTCAGGGACGGAGATTTCGCTGCACTAGAAGCCATCTAAATCCTTTCAGGAAGCTCCCTGTCAGTTCAACAGGCAACACTGTCGGAGAAATTGAGATTGAGATGTTATATGTTCCTTGACTCAAAGTCTCGGGGAGCCTGAGAGACTTGCCGGTACAGATGTGTAAGCCAGGGAATGGTCGTGCCTATGTTTGAATTTAGTGTTTTGCTACTTTTTTCCCTGTGAGGCAGCTCAGAATGGCACCAGCTCTCCTACCGAAATACTGTAGTACAGAGATCCGCAGTGTTTGGCTCATGGAGCAACTGTTCCGTGTCGTTCCCAGAAATCTGCGATTGCTGTCCAGGCTATCTTAGGTTAGGGTTTTAAATTGCACCTCCCAGAGACATTTGGGTGCTTTCCAAGTTTAAATTAGCTCTGCAAGTGTTTTACCAGGGACCCGTTTCTCCTCTGCCGCTCAGACCCTAGCAGCTCGGTGTCTCCCAAAAGTCTGGCTCCAGAATAATCTGTTCCACAGCCCAGGGGCGGCAGGGAGTTGTGAAACAGCCAAATGACAGACCCTCGCAAAGTCCAGGTCACTGTGCGGGAAAGAAAACAGAGCTTTAGAAGCTTATCTCTGTGCTCAGGCTGCCTCTTGGAAGGATAGGGGTTCCTATTAGACCGTGTATTTGTTTTGGAGAAAGCTTCCCGTAAATCACTGAAAAAGAAAGCGTGTATTCTTAACTTCATTAGGACAGTTGGAGGACCGTTAGGAGGACGTGTAATATTCATCTCACGTTAATGGCATAGCCATATCATGAAGCGAGGTTTCTAGGGACGTATTCAGGCTTAGCCGTGGTTCCGGCGCTGACCGTAACATGAAACCTCCCATTCCTCAAGCTCCGTGCTGCCAACTTGCTTGTTAGAGCAGTGCAGTGTTTTAAATGCCAGTGCATGACTCCCCCAAATTACCCCCAGAGCCGTATGTGCTCCTCATACCTCTGCCTGTTGCGGGGGAGGTTGGGCTCTGCTCCGCTGCACAGTTTTTCGTGGGCAAGGTGCTGGGAAACTTCCCCAAAATTTCCATTAATTTGACCCTCAGAGCATTGCTGATGAGAAATGCACGTATGTCATTTACTGAGAGAAATTCAGCCTGTTCCCTGTGCAAGTGCTCCTTCTTAGGTGGGGTGTTTATCTGCTGAAACAAATGTTTTCTGCCAGTCAGCATCAACTCTTAAATAAAGGGTCATTCTTACATCTCATCTACCTGGGATAATCCTTGATTATCTTGTTTTTTAAAGTTTTTTTGCCATCTGAAATCTCTCAAATCCCTTCATTAGCCTGCCACCTAATACAAACATCCCTCTGAGATCCTCTTAGTGGCATATGTTCAATAGCGTAATTTAGGGCAGAGGAATTCCAAAGAGCATCGCCGCTTTATATCAAGAAGCAGGCTTTGGCTGCCAGTAATGCCCTGGCACTGTCAAACTACCGAGGTCTGAAAAACATCCATCCATGGCATTCGTGAATAAATGGAATGCAGTAAATCAAACTCATCTGAAAAGGTCTCATTACCATTTGGTCATAGAGGGATGCTGGTTTGGTCAGGGTGGAGCTAACCAGCTCCTTGAACCTGTGACATTCCCATTATTATTAAGCTTAATCACCTCGTAGCGAGCAAGTAAGCTGAATTAATAGTGAAAAATACCAAATAGCCTTGGTTTCTTACAGCAAGACATATATGTTTCTTTGCAGACTACACGAACGTTAAAAAACCAACCAAAATGCAGTAAAGCATTTTGGGGGAGTATTTCCCTTGCTCATAACGCATTTTAGATCAGGTCCTGAAAGAGTCACTGCTTTTCTTCAGTGTAATGACCTGCTTAACTTTCCTGACACTGACATTATCCGTGTTAAAAATTTAGCGTGCGGTGTAGTGCTTTGCAGAATAAAAACCTAATTAACAGGCCTATTAGTTTAGTATTAATATTTCGTATATCATATATTACATATATATATTATATATATTTAAAAAAGAGCATTTTAGCATACAATGCCAGTCCAAATACTGCTGCATTTAGTACTTTACAGAGGTTTACAGCGGGTTCCCAAAGCATGTTTGGTAGTATTGGTATAGGTGAGCATCTCCACGGCAGTGATTCCAGCCCAGGTGGTGCAGGGGCCGAACAGCAGCCGTCCGAGAGCCCACGAGGAATAACAGCCAACAGGACAAATGCCTTTGCCGAGAACTACAGCGTAAAAGGACGGTATTGAATGCCAAAGTATCGGCTAATCCATAGCGCCATAAATATGCATCCGCATTAATAAAATATACAGGCCAAATGGCAGGGCTGTCCTTTGGTGCGGAATAGACTCTAAGCTGACAGTGAAGCACGGGCCTGTTTGATGTAATGTGGCATTATTTCTTCTGCTGCTGCTCACGCTGTTATTTATCTTTCACTTGCTGCTTCTCGCAGTCAGTGAGCAGAGGCAATTTTTAGCGTGCAGAAAAAGACCTCGTTGGGCAGCATCTGTCTCTAAGCACATAGAATCATAGAATCATAGAATGGTTTGGGTTAGAAGGGACCTTAAAGCCCCCCCAGTGCCACCCCCTGCCCTGGGCAGGGACACCTCCCACCAGACCAGGTTGCTCCAAGCCCCGTCCAGCCTGGCCTTGAACCCCTCCAGGGATGGGGCAGCCACAGCTTCTCTGGGCAACCTGGGCCAGGGGCTCACCACCCTCACAGCAAAGAATTTCTTCCTCACATCTCATTTCAATCTCCCCTCTTCCAGTTGAAAACCGTTCCCCCTCGTCCTATGGCTCCCCTCCCTGATCCAGAGTCCCTCCCCAGCTTTCCTGTGTCCCCTTTAGAGACTGGAAGGGGCTCTGAGGTCTCCCCGGAGCCTTCTCTTCTCCAGGCTGAAGCTCGCCAACTCTCTCAGCCTGTCCTCACAGCAGAGGGGCTCCAGCCCTCAGAGCATTTTTGTGACATCCTCTGGGGCAGACCCCATCGTTCTTCTGCAGTGTCAGCCAGGTGGCCTGTGGTAGTCTGGGGACGTCCCAGCTGCGCTGAGGCTGGGCTTGTGGGGGACTCCCTGCCCAGCCTTTGGGTGGAGGAGCACTGCCTCCACCAGTTTGCCATCAGAAACGTAGGGTGGCACCTCACCAGAGCAGCAGAGGACCAGGAGATCACTTCCACATGGATTCACCCGTCGTAGCTCGCAGTGTTTGGACAAACAGGCTTCCAGCCAGGTTGCAGGTTACCACAGAAACAGCCTTCCCTGTTATCACCTACTCCCACGGGAAGGACGGCAGCACTTGTTCTGACTGTTGTTCATTCAGCTGCCCTTCCTTCAGAAAAGAGAAACCTTTGTTGCTTTCCTTTTTTCCATAGAATTTTAGGAGCATCCGCTGCTAAAAGGGTCATGTCCCAGCTTGTAATTAAACAGAGAGATTTAGAGCTTGCTGCAAACACTGATTAAATTATTGTTTTCCAGCACTTTAAGATAAATCTGCATGAATTCGTGGGTGACAGTCTGAAGGAGATCTCTTCTATCTCCTTACCCCAAGGCTGATGTCCTGTATCTAGGATAGAGCAATAAATCCCACACTCCTCCAATTAGCCCTGCTGCTTCTGCAGAGCTCCCTGGCGCAGGGAGAGCTGGACCACGAAAGCATCAGGGGATGCAGAGCTCCAGCACTGCTGCCCGTCACAGCTGCGGAGGCTGGGGTTGCCCCGATGCGGCCGTCATTCCTGCTAAACCCCCAGGGAACTGGAGGGATCCTTTTGGGATGGTACGGCCAAGGCATTCAACGTGGCAGGAGAAAGGTTGTGCTGCCCTTCTCGCCCCTCTCTCCCAGGGGGTGGTTATCAAATGCTGGCCAAGCCACCTCGATCCAGCAGCAAATTAACCCCTGGCTGCCGCAGCCCCAGCAGCAGTGTGGGTTTCCCCCGCTGGCAGCGATCATGTAGACGAATACAAGAGTAAATGTGTAAAAGGGCTACTGGGACAGGGACGTGTTTTCTTTCCCGGCTGCTCTTGCCAGCTCGCAGACATCTCGCCCTCGCAGCGGCCGGGCTGTGACAAAGCGATGTCTCTTCATGCCACGCTCGTCTGGCTGATGGAGCGGCTTTCCCTCGGTGCGTCCTTGCTGCTGCTCGATGGAAGATACCAGGCTTTGCGTGGTTGCTCTGTCCCCATGTCCCACGGAGCCGGTGGCACACAAAGCCAAAGGGACAGCTGGCAGGCAATTAGCAGCTCAGGGGAACAAACCACACGTAGCTCGCTCCAGACAAGGCGGTTGTGGTGTCTCCTAAGGCTCAGGCTCCTCTTAGTCCTCCAGCATCTCATGCCACTGGCCACCTTCAGCGAATGGCAATGGGCTGAGGCCTTGGCCATTAAAACAAGCAGGACGCTGGGCTGCCTTTAACTGAAAGCAGAACATGGGCCCTGTACTTCAAAAGGAGTTTTTCAACTTAAATATATATTTTTTTAAAGTAAAAAGTAATGCGTGACACACTTAAGCTGAGGACATTCTGCACAACAGCTGTGTCAGAGAGATTTGACAATGCCGGGATTTGATGTCAATTATAACTGCCAGAAATCTGATTGCTGTGGCTGGCAGGTTATCTGTGTAATAATGGGCATGTTATAAAATAGGTTGCTTAGCATCTTTGGGGCTCTCTGCTCTAGTTCTGGGGAAGAAAGCTGTCCTATCTGCCTTTTGCTTCCTTCTCCCTTCCTTCAATTGTTAAGCTTGGGTACACCGAACGATCAGAGGGTCAGAAATACCATAAAATTGGACCGTATTTATCAGAGACACAACTTAAAAGGCAGAGAACTTTTGTACAGATGCACAATCGTGAGGCTGAACAGCGAAGACGGTTTTACTTTGTCATAAGACAAATGACTGAAAATATCTTACCTCCGTTACGCAACTCAATGCCACAGCCTCTTATTAAATGTTGTCTTTCAGTTCTGGAAATGATGGAGGAAAAAAAAAAAAATTGAAAGGATTCAGCGAAGGGTAATGAAAATGATTAGAGGCACAGAGAACCTTTCATAGGAGGAGAGATTTAAAAAGATTAAGCCCGCTTAGTTAAAACAAGAGATGAATAAGCAGAGACAGGGTAGAGAGATGTGGGGTACTGAATGGCACAGAAGAGGCACGCTGTGTGCTGTTTTCCAAAATTAAAAGCCGAGAGAAGAAAGCTGTAAAAAAAACTAAGAGAAGAAATGTGCTTACGATCAAAAAACAACAACGGACACATTTTAAATATGTTTTCCACAGTGCTGGCTTCACCTGTGGAAGCCGCTGTTGCAGGAAACAGAGATAATGAGCTTAGGAAAATTATGGAAAGGATTGGCACTCTGGGGAAAATTGCGAGCCAACTGAGAGGAAAAGGGAATTCTTCTGGAGCTTTGAAGGGGAGCAGGATTCACCAGTTGGCGTGATCCCAAGGCTGCTGAAAGGAACCGCCAGCCTCGGTGGGTATTTGTACACTGCCCATGCTCTAGGTATGGATAGTTACCCACTTCAGGTGCCTTCGGTGATGTAAGATGACTCAATTTTTGTCCAGGTTGAGTAGGTGGGCTCTTTCCCAGCGCGTTCTCAGGGAGCACATCTTTTCCAACATCCCTGTTTTCTCTAATGGCCGTGCAGGTCGCGTATCGAGGCAGCTCTTGCTGACCTGCTCGTGGTGCTTTGCTCAGCCAGGAAGGTTTAGTTCCTCTGCTTGACTCCATCACATGGGAGGGAGCATCACAAGAAGTTGTAGCAGATCCAGGTCCAGCAAGTTCACTGCCCAAAGATGATGACAGGCACATACCTAGAGAAGAATATGAGATCAGAGTGGGGAAGTACAAGGAAAAAGTGCAGGATACTTCCATCTCCCATTTTTCAACCTTAGTCAAAGGCTATAGTGGTGTTGGCCAGTCCTTGACCAACCCTGGGAGTGCAGTCCGTGAATCAGGGGGATTTATCATGCAACAAAAACTTTGGCTAGCCATTGAGAAAGTTATTCTAATCTTTTTTTAACACCAAACCCATGGTTACACTAGTAGAGAAGATCTCTTTCCGAAGAGGCTTAATTGCAGATTAATATGTAGGCTTCCCTTTACAGATCTAGAAGCAGTAACAGGACTTCTGTTTGTGGGAAACAATAAAAATTTGATATGATTTAAAAAACAGCTTCTAGGTAGTAGTAGGATTCTATCACACGGATTTTCTCTGTCAGTCTGCTTTAGAGCCCTCAGACAACCTGATGGGCACCTTCTGCTTAATGAACCTTCCCAAGCTTCACAAAACAGGCAATGTTTAAAGAGTAGTTTCTTCCTTTTATTATATTAGAATTTCACTGATTTTGAACTAGGACTGGCAGGTCTGGTGCCCTGAAGCCACCGAAATTAAAAAAGGGTAGGAACAAGCATTAGAAGGTATTAAAATATTTATAGAGGACTTGATCATTCAGGAAATTGCAGAGGTTTGCCTGTACCACGCTTCCAGCATTGTCAGGGATGCACATGTTCAGGGCCGCTCAGCGCTGATGCAGAAGAGGAGCATTTGGGGGCAAAGTGGGTCTTCTCTCTTCCTTATTCACATCAAGTAAATTACATCTCATGACTTTGTGGGCCAGATTAGGAAACGGGCCTGCGTTTGACATCTGGGAGGTGTTCTCCTGGGCATCTTGCAGAACTTTTAAACCACATTACAGGCTTTCTCTAACAGGATTAATTTCCTCTGCGGTAATCAGAAGAGCGTCTTCTTTCTGTATGTATCATGCGTTAGTTCTCTTGCCCCAATTAAGGAGTGCTTTGGTTAATCAACACAGTCGTAGAAGTGAAGCATCACCAGAAGACAAGGGAACAATAATATGATCATGCAGAGTTCCTATCTCAATTAAATTTCAGCGTTGTTTACAGCCACTGAGTCTTTTTCCCTGGGGTCATCAGGCAGTACATCCATTCCATGGGCAGAGCATGCTGAGAGGTGACGCACCACGCTTTAAATAGGTATTTATTGATGCGCCTAAATGCCACTTAAAAATCTGGGCAAAGATGACTTGGACAAGTTTTCGCAACTGAGTCACTGATAAGGCTAGAAAAAGAGTCATGAACAAAACTTAAACCACTAAATCTCCATATTTGTAATTAATATGTTTTCTGCTTCAGTTCACTGTGTGCGTTCTTTCCCCGAGTTTGTGCATTTGATTTGCTGTGCAGAGGAACAATGTCAAGGGAATAATTACAGGATCCTTTCAATGCTTTTCTCATAGATTCAGAGAATACCTAGTGACAACCTGAAATCTTACCCTGGAGACGCTGGATATCCAGCTGCTTCCTTGGGCTCCATTTTACTCTTTCTGGAGACTTTGTCCTAAATAAATTTACGCACCCCTGACAGTCTGGGTTTCACTTGATAAATTCCTGCTGATTGCTCTATCCCAGGCAATTCCATCCTATGGAGTAGTTTGGCATCACCCTCCCGGAAAATTGTGCCTTCCTATCCCTCCTGCCAGTAAGTAGGTTTCCTGATGAAAGAATTTAGTGTATCTTTTCTATATAATTTTGAATTTAATTTCTTCTTTACACGGCCGCATGGCCGCTAGACATGCCTTCACATTGTAGCGAACTCAAGGGGAATTCCAGCCTTCAGGAAATTCCTGCTCAGCCGTAGGTTTTGGTTCAAGCAGCAGTTAGTTCAGCTTTGCAGCACCTCCTGAGGGCTTCGGGCTACCTACGGTGTCTTTGTGAGAACTCACCTGGAACAGACACAGCCAAAATCAAGCTCTGCACTGGTAGAGCATCTGTCTTCAAGAGCCCACGCAGCTTTTTGATGAGCACGTCTTTTGCTGTGACTGGCAACTGTTGTGTACGGTCACGATTGCATGGTCAAATAGCCTTCCTAATTACAGGTCCTATGAGACCTGTACATATTCATATAGAATCATAGCGTCATCGAATCGCCTAGGTTGGAAGGGACCTTTCAGATCATCGAGTCCAACCATCAACCGAACGCTGACAAAACCCATCACTAACCCATATCTCTCAGCACTATGTCTACCCATCTTTTAAATACCTCCAGGCATGGTGCCTCAACCCCTTCCCTGGGCAGCCTGTTCCAATGTTTGATAACCCTTTCAGTGAAGCATTTTTTCCTAATATCCAATCTAAACCTCCCCTGGTGCTACTTGAGGCCGTTTCCTCTTGTCCCATCGCCTGTTCCTGGGGAGAAGAGCCTGACCCCCCCTGGCTGCCCCCTCCTTTCAGGGAGTTGCAAAGAGTGAGAAGGTCTCCCCTCAGCCCCCATTTCTCCAGGCTGAACACCCCCAGCTCCCTCAGCCGCTCCTCACAAGACTTGTGCTCCAGACCCCTCACCATATATTGTGAGTTGCTCCCTCTGAAATCACTAGGATTCCTCAAAATAGGTGAATTTAAGCAAATTGGACGATACTGTGGGATTAGAAACTATCTGTGGGAACTGCAATATATCTGATGCAGAATAAATTGGTTCAAGATAATTGTAAGTTTCCATTCCCATAGCAAACAGCTTTTGGTGGCTTCCGGAAATACCGGTTTCTTCAGAGAGTCTTCCAACACTGGTGATCTAAAAGCTGTTATTTCTGATAGCGTTCAAGTTGAAGCATTCACATCTTGTGCTGTTGATATCACTGCACATTAGAGGGTGATGATCCAGAGGATACACCCCAGAACTTCACATGCCAAGATGGAGAAAATCAATCTCGGTTAATAAAAAAAGGCAGGCTTAGTGGCGCAGAAAATCACTACTCTGGAGCCTTAAAGAGGCTCCTTCAAAAATTCATGATTATAGAATGGAATCCTGGGCTACATTATGGTCCTGAAAGAGATCAGGATATGAAGGGAAAAAAATCCAATTTTCATTAAGTGGAGAAAATAAAGAATAAATCCCATATGCAGATATCGTCATTGATCCCATGGAATGTAATTATATGCTCGATATATAAGAACATTTTCCAAGTTTCCTCAAGTACCCCATACTTTTCCCAAATATTTTTCAAAGAAGTCAGTTATTTTTTTCTTCTTGTTTATTCATGGTCCTAGCACTAAACCCATCTGAATAAAATTTCTGATTATTCTGGTCAACTGCTGCAGGGTAGCTGCAGGACGGGCAACGTACAGACATTTAACAAACTCAGTAATGACCTAGTGACTTAAACTTACTACTCCATAAAATACTTGGTGATGTTCCCTGCTGATGGCACCCGTAACGCAAATACAACATGCAATAAATAGCAGAGAGGAAACATCTTTGCCCTCATACGTGCACTGTGCCTACAGCCATCCTGAATTAACTTCTAGAATATGACAGAAATCGGAAGACACTAAATACCTTTCTTTAAAGCGGATTTCCCATTTTCTGTCTAAGGGAAGTCTGAATTCCTCGGTCACGATCATCTGGGGGCCAGAAGAATTAATATTCTGTCCTGCAGTGTAGGTGGGTGTGATGGCTGATAATTTGGATGGTCTTTGGCTTTTGCACAATTAGAGCAGGAAGAATTCCAGCTTCACTTTTACAGTATTTTAGCTTTCAGCCTTGGCTTATCCGTAATGCAGTATCTGTATGGAAGAGACTGGATTATTTTAGATGTAATCTAGTCAGCTGCCTGGAAATACAGCCACTCTAAGTGTTTGCTACGAGGCCTTTTTACCAAATTATCATACACCAAATTATTCTTTTTTTTTCTTTTAATTATTTTTCACATATTTAATGCAGCTGCAGATCTATTCATGAAGGAACATTTCAGTAGTTCAGCTGATCAGCTCAAAACCAAGAAGAAGCTCCTGACAGTTTGTCTTCTTGCTTACTTAAGCATGGCTGAGTCATGACTACAGTGAATCCAGCACTTTCGTTAACTTTTATTTATTCATTCGTTTGTTCATTCATTGCCTTATTCATTGTTAGGGTGCATGTGTGAGGGGCTTGGGTGAGTGTGATTTACCATGGCGTGGGTGCCATCATCCCTGACTTCTGAGGTAAGCTGAGAATGAAATACTGTTTCACACAAATACCCGTTTTTCATCTTTTGCATAACAAGATATTCATAACATTGGACGTCTCAGAACTCATTAAAATTATTTTTATTACAAAAATGGACAAAGAGGACAGCTGAGAGACAGGAAAAAACTGGTCTTAAAATTCAACACTTAATTATATTTAGAAATTTTTCAATAGGAATGACTATATGAGCTGGAAAAGATCGGGTTTAATTGGGGCACTCAGCCCTCTCCCAGCTTTAACTTGCACTTCCTCAGTATTTTATTGAAGAATTTGCCAGCAAAGATAACACAATGGCCACTTTGCACTTGCTGCTCTGCACTGTATTTTGAACCGATGTGCTGAAGGAAGCCCTGTCCATACCCAGTTGGGTTGGCACATGGACTTGCCACACAGAAAATTACCTTTTAATTGTAATACCCCCAAATCCGGAGCACAGTTGCTTAGCATTCGTCGTTCAGAGCTTCCCTCTGCAGTCCTCCCCCCGAATCTATTTTTAAGGAGTGGGAAGGACACAGGTTGGGTTGAACTAAAGGCAAGTGATGGATGGGAACAAACGCTTGCAAAAGGTAAGCGGCCGCTTAGTGTTCAGGAGCAAGCAGAGCACTTCAGCTGCTGCAAACAGCTCACGTGGGATCAACTTCTCTTTGGCAAGGAGGATGGGTTTCCCACCGTGCAGCACCTTTCTGCAGCTGCAGCCGTAGCTGAGGAATTAAACACACGTCAGTCGAGACAAAGTGGCACAATTCTGCACCAAGCCAGTCAGGTAAAGGAGGTGGGTCTGCTTTGGTGCCGGAAGAATTGTGAGGGAATTTGACACGGTAACTGAGGACGTTATAGAGAGGTGTCTTCGTTTCTGTGCCCCGCTGTTTGTCACGAGAATCACAGAATGGTCGGGGTTGGAAGGGATTTGCGGCGTTTGACGGCGTTTGCGGGATGGGCTTCAGCCCTCCATGTCCCCTGCTGTGTCCCACAGAATCAGTGGTAGGGTTGGAAGGGACCTCTGGAGATGATCCCGTCCCACCCCCTGCCAGAGCAGGGTCACCCACAGCAGGTGGCACAGGAACGTCTCCAGGTGGGTTTGGAATGTCTCCAGAGACGGAGACTCCACCACCTCTCTGGGCAGCCTGTGCCAGGGCTCTGCCACCCTCACAGGAAAGAAGTTCCTCCTTATGTTTACGTGGAACTTCCTGTGTTCCAGTTTGTGCCCGCTGCCCTGAGTCCTGTTGCTGGGCCCCACTGAAAAGAGCCTGGCTCCATCCTCCTGACACCCTCCCATTAGATATTGCTCAGCATTGATGAGATCCCCTCTCAGTCTCCTCTTCTCCAGGCTGAACAGCCCCAGGGCTCTCAGACCTTCCTCAGCTGAGAGATGCTCCCTTCCGCTGACTATCTTCATAGCCTTCTGCTGGACTTTCTCCAGTAGTCCCCTGTCCTTCTTGAACTGCAGAGCCCAGAACTGGACACAGCACTCCAGATGTGGCCTCCCCAGGGCAGAGCAGAGGGGGAGGATGACCTCCCTCACCTGCTGGCCATGCTCTTTTTAATGTCCTCCGGAATGCCATTGGCCTTCTTGGCCACAAGGGCACATTGCTGGCTCATGGGCAACTTGTGGTCCACCAGGACTCCCAGGTCCCTCTCTGCAGAGCTGCTCTCCAGCAGGTCAGCCCCTAGACATGACTGCTGTGGCAGTTTTTGTTGAATCGTGGGATGCTCCAGGGAGGCGACTGCTGTCTGTGATGCTCATGGGGGATGGCTGGTGTGCACCATCATCACAGCTTGCTATCACAAGCCTCCCAGCCAAGGGAAAAATGAGTGGTGAAGGGGTTTTTAGTGTCTTTCTTTCTGTCTCCCCACCGTTTCTGGCCCACTGCTTCAAGGGACTCCGCCGGCTGTTGGCTCCTGCTGCTCGTACCGAGGTTAACTTGCTTCCTAAGAGAGCCAGAGTAAATGTTGTGGTTGTGTTTGCAATCTGACCCTCTGCCGCTGTGTACAAGCAGGCTTTTTGTACCCGAAACAGCTCCAAATTACTGTACATAAACCATAATCTTCCGGTGGGAGCACTGTAGTTTTCCATTTTGCTGCTAATTGGATGATACACATTCAATAGTCTTTGTTAACGTGGCTAGTGCTGGGCAGGGTACAGTGATGGAAGGCTTTTATTTAGAAATCTTGCAAAAATGCAGTGACTGTCCCTGCTTGACAGCAATTGAAACCAATCGTCAATTAACTAAATAACAGCCAATTAGCTTGAAGAAAAAAAGAAGGAAATTGCTTACTTCACATTCTTTATTGAAGCAAACGCCAGTCAGAGGATGGGAGGTTTTTTTCTTTCTCCTATGAGAAGCGAAAATGGCAAAAGATGTGCAGAAAATGCAGTGGGTTTTTTTTTTTTTTTTAAATACCATCTTTTTCTCACACAAGAATATTTGAGAAACTAAATAAGAACATCTTAAGCGCCTGAGACATTTAATTTCCTTTCGTTTTTTTAAACTCAAGATCGCAATCTTTATGCAAGCACAATTTTTCCTCCTTCCTTTCGCGCCGCTGTAGGATACTTGAAGCACAAGGGCAGCTCCGCTGAAGCTGGCTGCCTCCGCAAGGGAAAACCGGCAACCAGCTGCCTGCTGCGCCGTGCCATGACAGGCAGGATTGGGATATTAACATCCCCGTCAACAGACCAAGCTCTTCCTCTTTCACATTTTATGGAATTTTAGGGGTCCTTAGGTGAGATGTGGTCAGAACTTGGGATGTTAGAGACCCTGCAGCACCTGGAGGCCTTGGGAAGCAGCTGAGAGGTGCTGTCAGGACTGGTGTTTCGGTCTTAGCTCCTTCCAAAACCCATGTTTCATGTCTGTCTCCTTTCCTGAATATGGGCAGTAGTGCCAGCAGGTATTGATTGAGTCGAGAGCATTGCACAGGGAAAACCATTGGCAGGAAGAAAAAGTCTCTCCTGGATTACTGCTCGTTATTTTAACTGCTAGCCCAACGCCATCTCCCCAAAAGAAGCAGTGCAATTCGACATGAAGACTAGAGCTTCCGTAAAGATCCCGTACACTTTCAGCTGTGTACTGTTTAACTCTTGCCAACCCCAGGGCAGAGGCTAATGTCTGCGTTAGCCTCTTTCAGTGGCTGATAGGCTGGGCAGAGAAAAAGCACAGGTCAGCCCAAAGAGGCAGCTGCCACAAACTAACTTAATATTGCTGGGTTAGTAAGAGACGACCGTTTACTCATGGCATCCTGGCTTTGAATTTTTATCGCGCTTTCCTCCTAAGCAGTAAAGGCCAGGAGTTAATGCACAGAGGCATTACATGGCCTCGCTTCTCACCCATGGGGCTGGAGCACAGCTGGTCCTGTGGGGCTGGCATCAGGGCTGGGTCTGCCTCCTGTCCGTTACTGGCATCGATCAATAATTCTTCACTTAGACATTTTACTCCTTGTTCAAAAAGATTTTATTATGCCACTTTGAGCCGCTTACAGCATCATTTCACAGGTTTCAAATTGTGTTACGCTTCTGTTAATACTTTCAGGGCCCGTGTTTCATAATTGGATAGCGCAGGGTGAGAAGTATGTCTTTTAACCATCGGGAAAGCAATGAATATTGGATGCTTTTTCATTAACCGATGTGAGATTCAGCACTGCACATATTGATCTGTTATTTTCTTACAGGAACATTTTACACCTGAATGCAAGTTCAAAGAATCAGTATTTGAAAACTACTATGTGACGTATTCTTCAATGATCTACAGACAGCAACAGTCTGGCCGGGGTTGGTATTTGGGTCTTAACAAAGAAGGAGAAATAATGAAGGGAAACCATGTGAAGAAAAATAAACCTGCAGCACACTTTCTTCCAAAACCATTAAAAGGTAATTGCTTGGGTTTGCTCTGTCTATCTGAACTGACATTGTCGTGTGTCAGAGATGTTTAATTGCTGTGCATACATATTTGAAGGGTTCAGCTACTTATAGAACAGGAGTATAATGTTCTGTGACACACTGTTAATGTAACCAGAGCTGCTTTTTTTAGGTTTCTCTGCGTTATCTCTGCATTTCTGTAATCTAACCAAATGCACATATTAGTTCCTTTATGCCCAAAGTCCACAGTGTATCCATTACAGATAACGAAGGCTTTATCTGGAATGGCTCAAGCATCTGCTCACAGGCCATCAGCAACTTGCTGTGTGGCTTGTCAATCTGTGCTTTATTTTCCGAGATGTTTGTTTGTCTGTTTTTGCCTGAGATAAAGCTCTGATGTGCGGTGCCGCAATTAATGTGGCATCAGCATATGACATTAAAGGCAATAATGCATGTGGCATAGATATACCGCTGTGTATGAAAAGCCAGGACCTAGACTCACCCCAGTTATCCAAAGGATCTGAATCAGGACTGTGGTCAGACTTGGCTTCCTCTTTGGTCAACGCGAAGAGGGAGATCTCAGTCGATGTATGGAGGTTCTCCTTTTCTCCAGAAGAACTACCTTCCATATGCCCTTTCCTTAAGAGGAATGAAGCTGCCTACTTCTGGGCTATGCTCTTAGGTAGCCGTTTAAGGCAGTGTCATTTCAAAATCAGAGAGGATATTTCAAAGGTGTCTAGCCCTGGGTGGATGCTGGACTGGTTTGGCAGTCTACATTTAGGACTAGGTGTTAGGCACCTGATGTCAAGGTTGATCCTCACTTCTAATGCGTGTGAAAACAAAGGAAACAGATGACTGAAAATCCATTTTCACACCCACCTGCTTAGGCTACGTGTACAAGTAACAGGTCAAATCACAGCTGTCGACAGCGCTGCTTCACTGTTAATAAGGAAATGTTGATTTATAGCAGCTTAGGTCTATCCTGCAGAGTTTTGTAAGCGCGGTGGGTAGGTTGGGTGATTTAACTGGGAGAGGAAGGGTTTTTCCCTTCTCTAAACTGTCATTGCCTTGAAGAGGACCTCAGAGGCTCTTAGTGTTTGAAATGGAAGAGGTCCCCTTGCCGTGTTTCTTTCATTCGCTCCTGACACTGCATGTTGCTGAATCAAAAATCCCGATGCTTTGCCGCCGGACTTTGCACCCACAGACCGAGCAGCCCGTACCGCGTGCTGACATGCCACCTCTCTTTTGCTTTGCAGTGGCCATGTACAAAGAGCCTTCTCTCCACGATCTCACAGAGTTCTCAAGATCTGGAAGTGGGACCCCAACAAAGAGCAGAAGTGTTTCAGGAGTGCTAAATGGGGGTAAATCCATGAGCCAAAACGAGTCAACGTAGCCAGGTTCAGGCAAGCCAAGTGCTCTCTAAACAGAACCTTACCTCTGGATGCAGTTGAATTCTTACTAGCAGTCTTTCATCCAAATGTTCAATTGCCCAGGACAAGCCACCGAACTTGCATAGGTCACTCGTTTATCAGCCATTAGATCTACTGGTTGTCAAAGGATATACCCCAATAATGTAGAATATGCTTGTGCATATCACAAGGCACTTGGATAGCCAGCAAACATACCTGCGGAATAAATCTCGGAGAAGAAATGTCCAGCTCTTTCTCTCTCTCTCTCTTTTTCTGTCTCTCTTTCTCTCTCTCTCTCTCTCCTATGCTTTGTGGAATACGAAACAAAAACATTTCACAGCATTCACTGCTGATAAGAATTTGCTTTCCAACTCAGAAAAAGACCACTTTTGCTCTTCAAAGGAAATTTTAATGCTTGTATGTTTTATAGGGGCAAACAAAAAACAAATATGTAAACTCTGTTGTTTCCTTGGCTTACCGTTTTATATCTAAGGCTTGATAAAAAATGTATCCTTTAATTTGGAATAGTGCAACTTTTTGATTTCTGAACTCCAATGGGTCTTTAAAGCTATGTCTTTAAAAAAATAATTTAAAAATCAGGGTTGGAACTGAGAGTTGGTGTCTCAGGCTCAAGCAAACAGTGTTCTTGTGGTTTTAAACACAATGAAATATAAATTTTTATAGATTTGTAGTTTCTGGTAAAGTTCTTGTGCTAACCCCAGTCTGTAGGAACTGAGTTGTTTTGTTATCCCAAGTGGAAGTTACCAGAAAGGGATAAAATTATCCTCCAGTGTAGATTTCTCTTAATTCCATTTTGTGTGTCATGTTAAACTATTGTTGTGGCTTCTTTTCTAAAGACAGAAACTGTGGAATTAAGGTGACTTAATTTTTTTATAAGAAACGTCTTATTTGTAAAAGTCCTTCTTTCACTGTAACGGGCACGTGAATATTGTGTAGGAGGAAGCGTTAGGACAGGTTACCCCTAAACAACATATACTTATACATGCTATTGGAAACAATTGTTTAAAAAAAATGTAGTTAGGTTTCCATTTAGGTCATCATGTCTGTTGCATGGGAGAAAGTTGGAATATTGGCATAGAGTTGCATGATGTGTAAGATTTTGTGCATTAATCATCGTTGGATTCTGTGCTCCAAAACTGACATAGTTCCGTACAGGCAGCTTTCTGCCTCGTACGAAAAGAGTTGTTTATTATTTGTTGTATACACAACCATGCACTGAATAAACTATTTATATTAAGATGTACTTTTTAAAAAAGCTGGTTTGATTATATGATGTACATCCATGATTAATTTCGAGGGAAAGGGTTGGCAGTTAAATTATAATACTGTAATTAATGTTCAAAACGTTTCTATGTAATGGGTTATTCCCCTGTAATGCTGTATGCTATACAAATGAGAACGTGTTGTTTCTTTTGGATATTGTTAGAACTGGTCTTATGTCCCCAGCCGAGATACTCAAAACATAGTGACGATTAAGTGCCGCAAAGTCTTGGTGACGGAGCCCCAGTGAATTGCACTCCTCTGCTTTGAGCTTCTCCAGCTTCTCCGTGTCTGCCCTCCCTGTTAGACTTCCTTTAGTGCAGCCACGTAGCGCTGCCTCACAGCACACCTCCCCACAGCCCAGCGGGTCCCAAAGGGGGCCGGGAAGTCAAGCACTTGCTTCTACCAAGGTGGCGCCTTGAGGATGCTCGGAGGTTGCTGTGTGTCACTGCAGGTACCCTTTAGGGGCCAGCTGTATCTGGTCTCGAGGGAAAAGGCTCCTGTGCCTCCTGCCTTTCTGCACATGCTCTGGAGAGAAAATGTCCCTCTCCAAAAACATCAGTGAGAACTTTCCTCATCTGTAACATCCAGGCAGCTCTGACAGGTGAGCTTCACTCATCAAGGTTTATGAAGGTGTGTAGATATAGGACGAGGGGTAATGGTTTTAAACTGAAAGAGGGGAAGTTTAGATTAGATATGAGGAAGAAATTATTTCCTGTGAGGGTGGTAAGACACTGGCTCATGTTGCCCAGAGAAGTTGTGGATGCCCCTTACATGGAAATGTTCAAGACCAGGTTGGATGGGCCTCTGAGCAACCTGGTCTAGTGGGAGGTGTCCCTGCCCAGGGCAGGAGGTTGGAACGAGATGATCTTCAAGGTCCCTTCCAACCCAAACCATTCTATGATTCTATGATTCTAATATAAGGTGCTTCAAAAAGTCCTAGGAGGAACAAGTGTTCACCATGGGTGGCAGAAGAACTAGTTCTGGAAGGGAATAACGTAAATGGAGGCAAAAAGTGTCCTATGAATGTCAGCCTGAAATTAAAATGAGGTATTCTGCTGTCTGCTCTCTGTGCCTCCCACTTGACCAAGCTGGAATTAGACCTCAGACCAGGCTGGGACAATGGTTTTTTTTAAGGTTGGATCTGAGAGAGGAGGGAAGGAGATTATATTTCAGATCAAACCCCCAGATTTGTTTTGTGGCAAATAGTAGGCAAAGAGCTTTGGCTTGCTGAGCTCCC
The DNA here is from genome assembly GCF_963924245.1 of Chroicocephalus ridibundus. Classification (NCBI taxonomy): domain Eukaryota; kingdom Metazoa; phylum Chordata; class Aves; order Charadriiformes; family Laridae; genus Chroicocephalus; species Chroicocephalus ridibundus. The sequence continues at coordinate 20,792,790 of NC_086292.1, forward strand.
ATATTGAAGCACGGTGTTGCCTGTCCCTCAGAGGGCCTGGGGATCCTCAGCTCACCCCTTTCCAAAGGGTGAAGAAGGTGGGAGCACAACCAGTGCCATAGAAATCCTTAAAAATTGAGGATGTTGCCATGATTGCTCCAGAGGTTTTGATAACTCAGTGCGTCTGGAGCATCCTGGAGTTCCCTTCAACTAATTGGAGTATGCCCTTGTGGAACACCTCTCTTAACCCTCCCAAGCCCATACATCAAATTATTGGGGTGCATGTTCCGAAAAAGGAGTCCGAGTGCCTTAGGAACATAAAACCTGATTAAAAAATAGACATATTTGTGGCAGAGCTAGGTCAATGCTGAGCTTTATCTTTCCTAAAGATAACTGGAGGTCTGCTGCTTTGCTTTATAACTGCAGTCTTACTGTTGTTCCCCACCCCGAGTACCTCCAACCTTGAAGGTCATCTGCAGTGAAAGAAAAATGCTCATCTCACAAATTGTCCCTTCTGAAATCTGTAGTCTGACCCATCTTTCGTACTGACATTGGCATCAGCTGTGAGCGTTCACTGCTAAGTGCCTAGTTTCAAAGGTTTCTTAGATACCAAGCTAAGAAAGGTCACTCTTGGATTAAAGATGAGGAGAGAGATATGGTGATAGATGACCTACAAACAGGTGTTTCTGACAGTTACATGAAATTTCTGACAAACCCGTTCCAACAATAGCTTTTCCTTCAGCTTATTGTGGACTCATGGGGGAATACTCTTGGTAGGGTCCTGATAGTAGACAAAAGCTCATGTACGCTATGGGCAAAGCAGGGGTTTACATGTAGCCTCTGGAGCCATAGACTGAGATTTAATGAGGAGAAATAGAGTTAAATGAGCCTTTGCAGACAGTGAAGTGACAGTGATATTGTGACCCAACCAGTCTTGGGTAGACAAGAATGTGGCTTCAGCAGAGGACCAGATTTAGGAGCCAGACTCTGGAGTATTTATTTATCCTTCAGCACCCGTAAATTAGAAAGTTAAACAGATGACTCCTGGATAATAGCTTCCTTTAAGAAATCTGCTAGATGTTGGAAAAACGCCCATATTGGTTGTCTATCAAGAAAAGTTATAGCCGCTGCTCAACCCACTTTGCTCTGCCACAGCTACAGCAGCAGAGTGCAGTAAGATGCACACCTGGAATAAGGACAAAGCCCAGGGGCCAGTGTGAAACCAAACCCCACGCTGGCCATGAGCCACTAACCATCTGGAGAAGGTTTGGTCCCAGGCCCTTGTGTTATTGCCAGTGTGGTGGTTGATTCCTTTCATCTGCCGCTTCTCTTGTCCCTGCCTCTCCACCGCTGCTGCCCATGTTCCATGGGGCTGGAGTTGGCTCAGGAGGTGCAAAAGCATCACAGCAGCTTTCTGATTCACCTGGGCTTCACTGGGCAAAGCCCTGAGCCACCGCAGGGGCTTGTGCGGAGGCCTTACGAAAGGCTGACAAATCCTCCCCGCCAACCCAAACGAAAACAGGTCACCCATGAAATCAGGAGGAATACTGCCAGGAGCACAACTGTTAGGAGGCAAAATTGCCACCTTTTTGTGATCCACCTGTCAGAGCTGCTTTCTCGGAGGTCTTTGGAGGGGGTTCAGGCATTGCCTGCTTGGTCTGGTTTTGGGGTGAGGGAGGGTGGGAAGAGCTCTTCTCTGTACCACAGAGAATCTTTCTTTCTTTCTTTTCCTTTCTTCTTTGCATTTACCTCATGCTACCTCATAGCATGGTTGTATCTCCGTAGCCGCTTGCTCAGCCATGTTCATCGCTGGCACGATGGAAGACAATTCCCTACTTGGGGAAAATATCTCCAAGTTATCCCAGGGAAGAATGGTGCCCCTTCTGCAGCACCGTCTGCTGTCCCCACCGCTGGTTTCCAGCCCATGGGCCAGGTTTTCCAGTGGGATAAAGACGGTTGTAACGAGCTCAGGGATGCTGTGGTACGCCAGGCCTCTCCCCAGCTGAGCACCAGCACGAGAGCCAGGTCTGACAGAGCTCTGCTGTGTCTTGAGTATCTCTGCGTGGAGACCAGAGCCAGCTCTAACGGGTTTAAATGTCTCCCTGACATATCCGTGACCAGGACACTTTTGCAGGACAGAATCTGTACGTAACAACCTCCTATCTTCTAATAAATAACTCTCTCTAAAACAGGCTCCCTCTTGTCTGGGCTCTGATTTTTATCACTGCAGCTATTTAAAGGTTCTCCACTCCAGCACTGGTGCACTGTGCCATTGCTTAGCTTTCACTGAATTACAGAATGGTCGGCGTTGGAAGGGACCTCTGGAGATGATCCAGTCCCACCCCCTGCCAGAGCAGGGTCACCCACAGCAGGTGGCACAGGAACGCGTCCAGGTGGGTTTGGAATGTCTCCAGAGACGGAGACTCCACCACCTCTCTGGGCAGCCTGTGCCAGGGCTCTGCCACCCTCAAAGCTGGGCTATCCTTGGGATATAGACCTTTTGGTGTTAACATTGTCCTTTTCCTAAGTTTTCCTGAACCACAGAGGGGCAACTTGAGTGGTCAAGAGAGGACCATCCCAGACGGATCCTTCAGTCACTGGAAGCCTCTCCGTGGCCCATGGAGGACGCAGAAAGTGAGGTGTGTTTTACCAGCGCAGGGAATGGCTACTCTAAATATTGGAGCTCAGTTTCTTAGTATGACCAAGATAAAGACCACCGTGATTTTGTCTGACTTTGGCTCTACAAAAATGACAGAAAGAATAGTAGAAAGCCTATTTAAAATAAATTGGTTTCTTGAGAAAAAAGCTCTGCCATGCAATTTACCATACATAACAACAGCTTTGGGCTTTTTTTCAACTCTTTTTGGGGCAGATGTTTGTGACAACTTAAAATTCCCAACTTGGATCATGGGTTAAATTTTTAAGAAATTCTCTTCCCTGGCATGAGTGAGCAGAGCTGTGGGGCCCTGCCCTTTCCTGGTCCATGCCTTTTGGAGAGTGGGGTCCTGCAACAAGCTGGGTTTGATGGTGCATGGTGGCTTTTATTGCTTATCGGCTCCGGTAGCAGAGCTTACCCTGCTTTGGGACCATGCCACGTCAGCTTGGGGAGCACTCAATCACCCTGCCCTTCTGCCGCTCTTCTCAGGGGGAAGTTTAAATATTAAAGAAAAACCCAAATTTGAAACATGTTTTACATGAATCAGAGAAATTGAAGTAATAAATTATTCCATCTCATCAGGAACTGGAAGACAGTTTATAGGATTCCCTTCAAAGATCATTATTAACGATTTGGAAGTTAAGTTTCATAAATACCACATATGGAAAATTACTTTCAAGGACCCGTAGGCCTAATTTTTTCCCCACATATGTTTGGCATCTCTCACCTAAGCTCAACAGCTGGATGAATGCTTTCATCTCCCATGGGTTTCTCCACATAGCACATTGCCTGTCACAGTCCATTTCTGAGCTTGTCCCCTTGCCGAGGACAGGGTCACGGGTCCACCCTCCACCAAGGCCCACCACTTTTGTCTATAGAGGAAGGGTTGTCCCTGTCCCAATGTTTCCAGTGCACAGAGCTGATTGATTTGATGAGGTGTTGACCAGGGCAGATCCGAGCTGTTGATGGCATATTTTGGGGGGAGACACAGCAGACTGGCAGAGACCTCTCAGCTCAGAGCGTGTTCCCAGGGGAGCCTGGGCTGAATCTGGGGGCTTTTCAATGAAAAGAACTGCTCAGGCACTGACGGCAAAATGCTGCTTGCTGTGGCTGAACGGCCGCGGCTGCGGCAGCGCTGAGAAGTCCGTGGCTGGCGCCTGTTAAAATTAATTCATTAGTGAATAGACTGCAAAGCTCTGAAAAGTAATTTGTCCTGATTTGTCACCCACACCTTAAGGAAAGCGAAGGCACAAACAAAAGCCCTATCCAACTGGGGTGAGCACATCATTTATTTGCCCTTCCTTTGTGTATTGATTTAATTCAGTTATTGGCGCCGGTTACACAAAGCAGGGCGCTGCACTTGGAGCAGGGGCACAGACTCCATTGTCCAAAATTTTACAGCAGGGAAGTTTCATATAGACAAGAATTCAGAGCTCTTTTAATGTTTTCAAACAAGCCTATATATATTTTGAAGGAAACCACGGCGAGGTCTGAGCCAAAGTCAGCGAAAACTGTCTTCTCTTTTCCCTACTGTGATCTCAGGATCAACCCTACAGCCAAAACCTCAGGGAGACGAGTCTGTGGAAGGGAAGGTTTATAGACACCTTCTCAAGGGAAACAGGAAAAAGAAAAGGTAGAGAAGAGTTTACATGAATTACTGTTGTACTTGGAAACCCTCCGAAGGACACCTGGGGCATCCCTGGTGCTGCACGCACACGTGCTCCAGGGAAGAGTAATGGGAATAAAGTGTCAGAAGGAAAATGACTCCTGTCCAGGGGGATTTCTGGTGACAGTGACATCGCTGCAGGTTCCTCCAGGTCACTGTTACAGCTGTAACAAAGATGTTTTAGACCAACGAAGCAGAAGTGCCACTGTGCCTATGATGAAAAGGACAAGGCCAATAAAGGGAGGTGAAGGAGGGGACGAAGCGTAAGGACGCGTTCGCCATGAGAGGCAGCAAAACCACTGCCAAACACTGCGTTCAGTAGGACTCGGCTCACACCCTGACCCACAACCACAGCAAAATAACATGGCACAGTTCTGACTCCTCTGTTGTGGATGTCTCAAGGCCTGGTCCTAATCTCAGTTGGAGAATACACCCACGGACCCTGGTAAATCTGGAGTCCCTTGCCGATTTGAAGTACCTTTATCTAGACCAGCAATTCTCCCTATGGCTGAAGGACCTCAGACATTACCTCATGCATAAGTACGTTACAGTGGTTAATCTGTGAAATATTTTTAGATAACAAAATTAACCGGTTCAAAACTTAATTAATCCTATTTCCTTCCCAAATGGTTTCCTTGAAATGGTACTTGAAATAGTTTTACTTTCCCCCATTGTCTGTCTAATGCACTGATGAACTTTTCTTTCTGAGCTTCTTCTTATTTTAATTGTCTGCTCATCCAACCATCCCTTCTGATAATTAAGCAAGTTAATAATATAGAGTGATCTTTAAAAATTAAACTTCTTCCCTTGTTAAACACAAGCAGAACTTTTGTTGTTGTTTAAAGGGGTGGGTTTTTTTAAACTTTCCTCATTTGAAAGAACAATTAATGCCTTTGGAAATAGTGTCAATATTTGGGAACCCACCTGCTACAGGGATGTCGGTGTAAATACTCTTTGCATTAAATAACGCAAAGGTTTTGCATTAGCTAATACGATGAGGTTTTCTAGGGAGTTTGAATCAGCAGATCTTATGGTCACTTAATCAGGGTAGACTGAGCAAAACAAAGAGAAAAGGAAATCATAAGCCAGTCAGGAACAGCGATGCTGCTCTTACCAGCCAGCGTCCTCTTCTGCTTGGATGATCCCTAGGGCTCAACCTACAAACACATCACCAGTCTCTCACCTTCTTGGTCACTAATGCATGGTCCTGCTGTATCTTTTTCTGCAAATTTAACTAACATTCAAGAAAAGCTTAGGCATTTCTGCCTTGACTCACCTGCCAAAAGCAGCTTCCCTGGATGCACGATGTGGAGCCCAGGCACGACCCCGCTTCCCGTGGTAGGTCCGTGGCATCTCTACTGTCATGCAAAGCATCTCATCGGTGTTTCCCCACTGGAGGTCACTTGCTGAGGGTCCTTCTCCTCCTCAGTGTGGCCCCTCACGAGATGCACCGTGCAGAGCAGAGGACGGTACCTACCCAGCTGCACATCTGGCTCCGGGGCAGCTGCGGCAGCTGCTCACCCACAGCAGAGCCAGCTCTAAACCATTTTCATTTTCAACGGAGACAAAGGCAGAATTCTTCCATCATGCTCCCCATCAGACAGACAGCAGCCCACTCAGAGTTTAAATTCTGCCAAGGAGGAAAATATGATCACAGAAGTACAAGGAAATCTAGTACATATGCGCACACACAAGCTCATATGGAAGATACATATACACGCACACATATAATTACATACATATATAAGTTTTATATGTATATTATAGATAGATAGACAGACAGATATAGATATATAGATCAATCGATCGATCTGTGTATATATATGAGCTCGTGCTTGTCGGGCAAACAGCCTGAACTGGTGAGGATGGGGTCGGCACCAGCAAGCTCAAGGAGTGCCTCTTGGTGCGAAGCAGGCTTACAGCAGGCAGAAACCCACCTTGCCTAGGCAGTAAACTGGAAAATGTTTAGGAGATGAAAACCCTGCAAGCCTCCTTCATGCAAGCACTTTCACAGCCCTCGTATTCCCCTCGGTGCTGGCTCAGCCACCTTGTACAGGAAGGGACCGACCCTTTGCTAGAAGTCTTTTACTCCTTGATCAAAGTTTGCACTGGGAAAGGCTTTGATCAGCCAGGGTGACGTGCAACGGTGAAGAATTGCTCAGCAACGGCATGAAAGAGGAAAGCAGACTCCAGTCCCTCGACCAACACAGCAACAGGGAGGGGAAGTGGCTGCTAAAACTTCACAGAAAGCTGCACAAAGACCTCAAGTCTTTGAAAACTGCCACAGAAATGCAGAAGGGATTAAGCAGCTGACAAAGATTACAGAGTTGGATGGAGCGTGCCAGGTAAGAGGAGACAAGAAGCAGGGCGGAGGGGGAAGGTTAATCGCCAACAGGGTTAAAGGAAATTGAAAGTATATGTGCAAAAAAGTGCTGGGAAGAGAGAGGGGGCCTAGGAATAACCGCTGAGTGGGTTGGTATTAAGATGACTCAAAAGTGGCAAAGAAGTTATTGAACGTTGGGCTGCCTCCAGATCTAAGCAGTTGTCTTAGTACCAAAAGTCTTCATTTAATGCCAATAAAACTTCCAGGCATCTAGTTCTGAACCACCGAAGCTGATCCCTGCTCTGATTGCCCAGAGCGCACGGTAAGTCATCTCCTCGCCTTCCTGGAAAATGGCTGTGAGAGGAAAAAGCACTGTAGTTACAGAAAGGTCAACTGAAATGAATGAGCTCGTCAAGCCCGCACGTATTGCATCCTGGAACAAACAGGCCCAGGGCGAGTGGCTGAGCAGCAGCGGCTTTAACCAGTTTTATTTATCGTCCAAACCTTGGGCTAAAACCGTGTTACTGCTCTATAAGCAGAAGGAAATAATTTATTTGTAAGCCAAATTTGTAATCAGATGGTTTGTGTTACTTCACATACGTAATGGATAACAGTGCTCTGCCAAATACTTCATCTGTGTCCAAGTGGACTTCAGGCTATCACTGTGAATTTATCAGTCGAATCAACTAACAGTTTAGCAGCAAACATGTACATCCCCCTGTCCTGTAAATACTCTTAGAACAAAACCATCCTAATCCAAATAGCTCAAGTGGCTGTCACCCACCCTTCTTCAAAGTGAATGCTGTGCTACAAAATAAAGTGATGTGTGCCTAAAAGTGCATGAAAAAGAGGGCATGAGAAACCAGCAAAAGAAAGGCATTGTAGGTATGATAGAACAATTGCACACAAATTACTGCAAAAGCCCTTTTTGCTCTTAAAAAGAAAATGGAACCACCACGTGGAACACCCGAACTACAGATGACAGAGAGATGTTTGGACAATGTGGCCTTTCCTCACTGCCCTTCATGTGCTAAGAGAGGATGAGGAAGATCAAGAGACAAGGAAGTTTGTCCTGTTTCAGAAAACCTAATCATAGAATCGGGTAGATTGGAAGGGACCTTTAAGATCATCAAGTCCAACCGTTAAACTAACACTGACAAAACCCACCCCTGAACCATGTCCCTCAGCACCACTACCACCCGTCTTTTAAATACCTCCAGGGATGGCGACTCCACCACTGCCCTGTTCCAATGTTTGACAACCCTTTGGATGAACAGATAGAGAACAAACACTTTCTCCTTGCTATCATTCATGGGGATGAACGAGATTGCACAGCTTGGGAGCACCGAGGGCTGGTGATGGATCTGATGGCCACAGTCTAGTCTGGCTTGACTGCTTGAGAAGGGGGTTTGTTGGGCTGAGTGTACCTGGAATCACACCTAGCTCTGGTCAGAGACATTTGTCTTTTGCCTGCATAAAACTAGCATGAAATGTAGTGCAGTAAATCATCGATCATACCGTATTTTAGGGCAACCTCTATATATTCGGCACCAGCAGCCAAAGAGGACGGTAGTGTGAAATTCCCTGCAAGCACCCAGCCTTCAGCCTCAACGGCCGAGCACTTATTTGAACAGGACCTTGATTTGTTCTGATGAAGGCAGCTGTCAAACCACTCGGGGAGCCGCGCTTCGTAAGTAACCATGATATTTAAACCCCACGACCTTTTAAAAAGTGCACGATCTGGCTTAAAGGGCAGCCTTCCTGAAATAACTGACTCTAAAACCTCTTAGGTCAGATTTTTTTTTAAAAATTCCATAATGGACAGACATCACATTATTTGACTATGAGAAGATTAATCACTAATATCTGGCAATTGATTTGTAAGCTACATTTATTTATGATGTGTTTGTGCAGCACCATGCACACCCTTATCTATTTTCTAGGTCCCAAGGCGTTACTTAGTGCAAATAAATCAATGCAATTTATCGATTAAATTACATAAATACTCTTGGAACTTGGACAAGTGAAACTTTCTGCAGTCATTCTCCGGTCTCTCATTAATGGGCTGGGAGCTGGCAAATCATGGTTGAAAATGAGCCAAGGAGGCTGGTGAGCTCAACACGGACCTGGGTCCCTGCGGCTGCCCGTGCTTCATCCAGGTTCTCGTTTGTGGAACTGGTGCATGCTGGAGCCCAAGTGAGAGATGGAAAGGGGTGATTTTTTTCTCCTCTTTTGACCAGGCTGCAGGAGCGTGCTGGACTCCTCTAGCAATGGATGCGATGACCAGGAACAGGCTGCAGTCTGTGAACTGGTGCCTGAACGGATACAGAGCAAACAGACGACAAGAAAGCACCCACAAAGTCACATCCACATTTTCCTTTATCCCTTTGCTTTAACATTCCCTGTTTCCCTGTGCACATCCTGGCCAAGAAGGCATTGTGTGTATCCTCCCTTCCCCTCCGTCTGGCTGCTGTTTGTTGTCTCGTGTCCTGGGAAGTGCTTTGGGCAGTGGCTGCCGTCCTGGCCCGCTGGTGCCTGAAGACACAGCCCCACCAAAGCGAGCAAACAAACCGCGTGTGCTCCGAGATATCAGCCCTTGAGCATCTCAAGTTGAACATCCCAAATTAATTGACGCTCTTGACTGAACCTTTCTGCGTCTCTGTGCCTTATCTGTAAAGCGATAATGTTTCTCCCCTGCCTTACTGGGCTTCACAGAGACAAATTAATTAATGGTTTGCATGTGAAATAAACAAACACGACTGGAGTAATGAGTGTCACCAAAAAAAAGAAAAAAAAAACAACCCAAAACCCAAGTGCAAACAGCATTTCGTCTTTACGGCAAGGCTGAGCAGTATGCGGTAAACAAGGGCTGGGGCCACACGCTGAATGACGGGAAGAAAACAGATTTTTGAATTGCTGCCCACTGATTTGCATCAGGCCGTCTGCTCAGGCAGGGCCCCCACGGAAAAACCAGCCTTTGAGCATATAATGAGCCATCGCTGGCAGCCCAGGGAAGGGGCTGCGCTTCAGGATAAGGCTCTTCCTGCTCCTCGCACGCGTGGCTCTGCAGTTTGAACACTGTCATATAAACTTGTCTGTTAGCTTATATAATTGAATAGAAATTTAACAAAGTTTATGGAGCTTATCTGTGCTATCGCAGCTGCGCGCGGGACTGGGTCCTTTGAAAGTGCGTTTGTTCAATGTGCAATGGTTCAAATTATCCTGACAAACGCAAAACAAAGACCTTACATAATTCACCGCATCTGGCAAAGATAGAATTTTACATGTCATAACAACACGTATCAAAAGAATTATGTAAAACTCACCCATAATTTAAAATGTCGCTGGAATTTCTTCGTAATTAGGGCAAGGTCTTTAAAAGGCTCCCGGTGGAAGCTGAAACCTCTGTGAGAGAGACTCAGCTGAATGCCTATAGGTAAAATATAGTTAAGAAATTACGCGTTGTAAGGTGGAATTGGAAGCCCCAATGGCATGAACACAGCCTCTGTGCCCAGGTGAGATGGAGGTGGCCTCCACACCCCACACAGATGCTCTTGGCCATGCCCTATAGATCGTGACTTCTTTTATAGGCAGAGGGTGGCCAAGTTTGGGCATTGCACACTGAAACGCCCACTAAAAGACAAGCTTTGGGTGCCCCATGACTTCACAGGACGCCGTGGTCCTTCCAGCCTGTCTCTCATGCCAGGCCAACGCGATGGGTGATGCTGGGGGCGGGGGGGAGCCCACGTGCCACAAAAAATCAGTGGGACCTAGAAATGTCTTATCCTTCAGTAAATTGAGTGTTCAGCAGAATTTTACAGGATTTGAAGGGAAGAAATGAAAAGCGGACGGCAGGGAACAACTTAGTGACATCTAACATCAAAGAGTAAAGAGATAAGAATTATTATTTAGACCTGTCAAGTCTCCACCGTACCCAAGGGGAGAAAGCAGGCGTGACCTACTTGCAGAATTAAGAATTCACCAGGAGAAAGGTTTTAGGATTCAGGAGACAGTCCACCCTCTAAACCCAAATTTCTGTTGTGAAAACCCAGATTTGGCTTATGACTCGGCTTGAAATGCTGCTTCGTTACTTGAGCTAAAACCACTCTTCTCCCGCCCTGACTTCTGGCAGCTCTCCGGCTGTGCCCAGTCTCTTCCCGGGATGTGGAAGATAACGTCAAGCTGCAGCAAAAGGTTCTCACGCAAGCGGGGGTCCAACCCCAGAACAACAGCTCACAGGTGGCTCAGTGCAGCTAATGCACCTTGCCAAGAAACCAGGGGAAAAAAACCAAACCTGCCTTCCATGGCCCAGCGAGCAGTGGTACATTGTTGTATACACAGGAAAAAAAAGGGGCTGAGATGTGGGGAGTTGGAGGGAAGGAGTCAGGGATGGGGCTGTGCGGGTAGGGCGTGGCTGGGATGTGCCTGCACCGTGCTACCGCAGCTATCTGAACCGCTGAAAAGACACGAGCCTTAAATTTGCAGGTGCAAAAGTCCAATTTAATCGTGCAGGTGCAAAATATAAACCTGCAGAGCAAAATTTCTTGCTCGGTTCATGTGGGTGGATTTCCGTCCTCCCCAGCGGGTCTCTCCTTCCACATCATCCCTGCAAAATGCAACAGCCTTGAGGAAAGACTGAGAGAGTTGGGGGGGGTTCAGCCCTGGAGAAGAGAAAGCTCCGGGGAGACCTTAGAGCCCCTTCCAGTCCCTAAAGGGGACACAGGAAAGATGGGGAGGGACTCTGGATCAGGGAGGGGAGCCATGGGACAAGGGGGAATGGTTTTAAACTGGAAGAGGGGAGATTTAGATGAGATCTGAGGAAGAAATTCTTTGCTGTGAGGGTGGTGAGCCCCTGGCCCAGGTTGCCCAGAGAAGCTGTGGCTGCCCCATCCCTGGAGGTGTTCAAGGCCAGGCTGGACGGGGCTTGGAGCAACCTGGTCTGGTGGGAGGTGTCCCTGCCCAGGGCAGGGGGTGGCACTGGATGAACTTTAAGGTCCTTTCCAACCCAAACCATTCTGTGATTTTATGCCCATCACAGCCGACGAGCAGCAGCTCTGCAGTGGGTATGTGGGAGCACTGGTCAGGCACAGGGCGCTGGGGCAGCCAGCCATGAGCCTTTGAGGGACCTGCCCAAGCACAACACCAGATTCTGGGCTGATATTACAACTTCCTTTCATTATATTCCTTCCCCTGTGTGCAGAGGAACAAGGGAATATTTGTCTACAAAGAGGGTCTGACCCCGAGCACCTGAAAAGCACTTGTCCAGGGTGAACAAAGAAGCAGCGCTGAGCCCACAGCCCTGTTTCCCCCCATTCCTCTCAGGAGATTCGCAGGAACGGGCTTTCTCTGGGCTGGAGAACAAAGCGAGACAGCGCTACTGATAGCGTCAAACCCAGAGGGACTCCTGCAGAAGAAAAAAGAAACAAGCTTGAAGCAGGAGAAAGGAACAAAAGGGGAATGTTTTGCTGCAGCGGGGCATCGGGACTAACCACGGCTGATGGAGAGAAAAGACAGCCCTGGTGATGCCGAGGAAGGGGTAACCCGGGTACCAAAAAGGCTTTGGAAAAATTGCACGGGGGGGCAGAAAGGAGGTTTAACTGATCCACCTGGACACAAACATCTGTGCTTTAGTAACTGAAGGGTCTGGAGCTCTTTTTCCAAATCTGAATCTTTTTGCTTCAGCTGTGAGGTTAACTTAGCCTGAAGAAGTGGGTTGTACCCCAGTGTTGGAAAGGGAAAAGCAGGGATAAAGCGGGGGCGGGGAAAGGTTGTGTGTAAAGAACTGGAAGTCTTAGAGCTGGTAGTGCCTGTCTCAGACCTCAACAACTGTAACATCAGGGCTCTGCTCTCAGCTGCAGATGTTAGAAACATCTGTGCATCGCAGGCTGCCCAGAAACCCGTGCAGGGGAAATTTCCAGATATTGCTCCGTTTCCCAATGCTTGCCAAGGCCAGGAGCCAAACGCACCAGCCTAACGACAACCTGCTAAGCTTGATTTCTGGGCTGCTGCCGGTCCTGCTGTGTTCACTGCTCTCCTGCAGCCTCATCACATTTCCTGGATTCCCCCCCTCCCTCCAAATCTATGGCACTGGATAAAAAGAAACGATGAAATCCAGAAACACCGGAGTAGCAGCTAAAATTCTAGAGCTCAAGACAGAGGAGAAAAGCGGAATAAAATAGCTGTAAAAGCATTGCAAAACCCAAGTAGACCCTAATTTTCTTATTTTTAAGCTTCTGACCTTTAAGCTTATTTGGCTGACCTTGTGGTTTGGGATTTATGAACTTAAGTGTATTAGCATCTTGATTTATGCTAAGAGATCACCAGGTTCACTGCACCACTGCACTTGGCCACGGAAAGCCATCCTCTAACCTCAGGCGCCACAGGTATCACAATTCAAAATAAACAGATTCCCGTTACAAGCCCCAGAGCTCACGGCCGGGCAGAACTGAGCTCCACTCCAGAATCAGCAAACACAGGAGGCAAGGGAGCAGGGAAAGAGGGCTCATTCGTGTTCATTTATGGAAAGGTGAGAAGTGAGTAAAATCCAATGAAAAGCAATAGGGGTTTTCTCCATCAGCTTCAGCAACCTTTGTAGGGATGGGATTCCCTATGGATTCACCCTCCATGGGGCTGCCGGCTGCTGCGAGGCTTGGGACCCACATCACAACTTGGGAAATTCTGATTCTATGACCCTATGATTCCATGATTCTATCACTCTGGGTAGCTCCTTCTTCCCCGGGGCACCAAAGAAAAGCTTCTCCCATTGCTTTTCTACAGCCTCTGGGGACCACTTACAGCCAGCTGTCACCATCCCTGTCCCGGAGACACCGGGAAAGGAGGTGTTTCCGTATTCCATGTTGGACTGCTGAAGTCCGTATTTCTTTTGTTGCTGTGCTGGAGCTGGAGGCGCGATGCGAGCGGCAGAGGACCGGGCTGGGTGAGTCAGCCGCTCTGAGCGCCGGGGATGGTGGTTTCCCCAGCAACGGCAGATGGGAGGAGAGGAGGAAGAAGAAGAAGAAGACGAAGAAGAAGAAGAAGAGGAAGAAGAAGAAGAAAATACGAAAATCCTTCGGAAGAGCTTTTTCCCCTGTAAACAGGTTCTTGGTCTTCTCAGCAGCCTGCATGCAAACCTGCACACACACACGCACACACTCCTTTCACTACGGAAGAAAGGCCTGATTTGCTTATCCGTGTGTTGATTTGCTTATCTGTGTGTTGTTTTGCTTAAGTTTTTTATTATTTTCAAAGGTAAAATGCAAGGCAGGGATTGGCACGATCGAAACCAAGCAATTTGAGACCTCCACATATGTCCCGTAAGCAGGGAAGCTCAGAGACGCTGCAATTATTTTTCAATCCAACGGTAATTACTAGCAATTCCTCATGAACACATCCACGACACTACAAAGCTGAATCTAATCACAGGTCTTGAAGCTGGGCTGTAGCGGAGCGGTGAGTTATACAAAAGGCAGCAAGGAGAAACATAAGGCGCATTAGCAGCTATCATCTAGTGAATTTTGTATTTGGGGAACATCCCTCTCGAGCCTCAAGGGCTTAGCGACCTAGCTCTGTCTGTTCCAGGAGACTCAGAAATGCTGGTGGAGATTGCCTTGTTTTCCTCCTCCTGCTCTCCTCTCCTGCCCCAGGAGGAAAACTGCATCTGAAATTCCTTTCTGTCTGCATTAGAATCGACATCCCTCGGTTATCCTCACCGCATCTAAAAATAGCACGGGGAAATCCGCCTGAGATCAAAGCGATTCATTTACAAAGCGCTGCGTGAGGACAGGGCTCCGCGATTCTCATTCCCATCACATCCGCGCCAGTCGGATGGCAGGAATCGCACCAGCGCTTTGAAACCGCGGGGAGGGTTCCCCGCCTCTCCCTGCCACCCATCACCCTCCCGGCGCCAAGGAAAAATGAGTGGGAGGAAAAGCATTCAGTCGGTGGACGGGGGCTGGTGGGGGACAAGGAGAAATGGGTTTTCTCCGCACGTGTTGCAGATGATGCTCCCCTGCGGGCTGGGCTGCAGCACCCCTGTGCAAGGTGGAATGGCGGGGGGGGAAGACCATAAAAAGAGGTACAGCCTCAGCACCCAGGGGGAAAAAAAAAAACACACAAAAAAACCATAAAAAGAGGTACAACCTCAGCATTCAGAGAAAAAAAGACCAGAAAAAGAGGTACAAACCCACACTCGGACAAAAAAAGACGAGCAAAAGAGGTACAGCCCCAGCATCCAGGGGAAGAAAGACCATAAAAAGAGGTACAGCCTCAGCACCTAGACAAAAAAAGACCAGAAAAAGAGGTATAAACCCACAACCAGAGATAAAAAAAAAAAAGACCAGAAAAAGGAATACAGCCTCAGCACGCAGGGAAAGGAGCATCCTGCCACCTCAAAACATGCCAAAGGAGCCAAGCTCATGGAGGGCATGAAATTGGAAATAAGGGGTGAGCCCCCTCCTCCTCCCGGACAGCCTGCCCTGGGAGGTGGGGCAGGACCCGTCCACGCTGCAGGAGGATGCTGCAAAGCTCTCCTCGGAGATCTTCATGCAAACCCCCACTCTGAAGGCTTAATTGTGGTTGCTGAGTAATTGAGCAACACACAAGCAATGGAGGTAGAGTATTATGTCTTGGGGATAGCTAACCCTGTGCTTTTTAATGCAAATCTCAGAATGATCTGGCAATTTACCCGATAGATCCTGGTAGTGGGATATGCCCCAGGAAAACCTCTGCATTTTCTTTCTTTTACATAAAAAGCTTTACTATTAATGAAGTTCTACAGAAAAAAAAAAAAAAAAAACATCAATTATCGTAAGTGAGACACTTTGAGAAGCTCAGAAACTAGGAGACAAAGGCTGCTCACATGAAAAAAGTAAAGGCATCATTTTTAGCCACTTCCATGATTTCTGAACGCTCAGGGGTAGCGTTACCTGAAGGTTTGGACTTCCCACTAAGCGCGTTGCAGGCGTTCACCCAGGCAGGGCTTCTCTTTCTGAGGAATGGCCGAGAAGATGGCTTTAAGTGGCTCTGGCGCAGGGCACGTAGCACGGTGGCATGGTTGCCCCCCCCTCCCGAGGTGCTGCTCGTCTCACAGGTATTTGCAGCATCGCCGTCCTCTGGCAAGCATCTCCCCCAGGCTAACGGGGATGCTTCAGTAGCAGCATCTTGCCAAAACAGAGTCACCAACAGCCAGATTTTGGGGAGCTGGACTGGACCTGCACTAAGTAAAGGTAGACACTCTTTGTCATTAACGACTTAGACGATCTATATTGATCTTTGACCATCAAACATAATTATTGGGATAATAAATAGTTCATAGAATCACAGAATGGTTTGGGTTGGAAGGGACCTTAAAGCCCACCCAGTGCCACCCCCTGCCCTGGGCAGGGACACCTCCCACCAGACCAGGTTGCTCCAAGCCCCGTCCAATCTGGCCTTCATCATAAAGCTGAAACAGAAATTACCTGAGGCTTTTCAGTTTTGCCAGCAACATCTTTCAGATGGGCAAAATATTCAATGCATAGTTTGTTTCTCAACTCTACCTCCTTTTTTTTTTTTTTTTGCCTTGTGAATTATGCCCTGAAACTCCACTATTCATAAATATAATAAGAAGGCATGTCCCGGTTTACATTAATATAATGCAGCCAAAAACTATCCTTACAAATCCTTCAGCTACTGATCCTGGTGTCTGCTGAGTCCGTGCTTCTCGGATGGTCAGCCTCAGCCCACCAAGGTTTTTGGGATGATCACGCAGCACTTCTCAGACACAACCACTGATCCGGTCATCTCCCCCATATCCCCATCCACATGCTTCCCCCTGCCTAATGTCCCTGAGAACTGTTTTATTGGCATTCGAATGTCTCGAGTAGCCTTTCACAGGGAGCGGAGATAAATATTCGCAAGAGCATTTTTGCAGTATTCTCTCAAGTGATTGCAAATCACTAACACATACACTACAAAAAAAAAATAATAAGAAAAAAAAGCGTAAACCCCATCATTATCCCAGTTTTCACTTCTTTTCAGATGCTTGAGGGGCACAGTGTTTTGTTAGGAAGCTGCTACTCATCAGAAGAATATTACGGTGTAACAGCGAGGCCACCGCAACGCCCAGCAGCCGGTGCAGCGCTTCCAGAGATGTTAACATGCGTTATTATTTACATGCCAGAATCTCATCACAGAGAAAGAAATCACAACGGCTTGACCAGGACGCAGGTCTGAGCTGCTGACTGCAAACGCTAATCCTTCCCCTGTGAAAAGCAAAGCTGTAGCCATAGCAAAGGGCATCGGGAGGGGGGAAGTTACTGGAGATAGAGGGATGCGCCGAGCGGGAGCGCCACTGCTCCAGCTCCCAGGGCACGGGAGGCCCCCAGCCTTCCTGGGGCTGCACAGACAAAAGAGTTGGCAGAGCCCTCGCTGCCCACAAGTCCCTTTTCTGCTTCAAAACACACAACTGGGAGATTTTGCCACCTGTGCGCTATCCCCCGGGGTGGGCTCTGGTTGGAGGCTGAGTGCAAAAATTCAGTCATTCACTGGGTTTTTATATGAGTTTTGTCAAGGAAAGGCTAGACAAGAATGAAGGAGATCCTGCATCTCCTGCGAGGCAGGGCTGTGAGCTTCAGGGTTCCAGAAAAAGACACAGGCATTCGGCTCCCCCCCACCCCAAACTCACTCTCCCATTGCCTTTTATCAGAGAATCACAGAATCTTCATGGTTGGAAAGGACCTTTGAGATCATCGAGTCCAACCAAACAACCTACAATCTCTGCCACTGGAGCATGCCCTGAAGTGCCACATCTAGACGTTTCTTAAACACCTCTAGGGATGGAGACTCAACCACCTCCCTGGGCAGGCTGTTCCAGTGCCTGACCACTCTTGCAGTAAAGAAATTCCTCCTAATATCTAACCTAAACCTCCCCTGCCACAACTTCAGACCATTTCCTCTGGTCCTGTCATTATTCACGCAGGAGAAGAGGCCAACACCCACCTCTCTCCCACCTCCTTTCAGGTAGTTGCAGAGGGCAATGAGGTCTCCCCTCAGCCTCCTCTTCTCCAAACTAAACATGCTCAGCTCCCTCAGCCTCTCCTCGTATGACCTGGTCTCCAGACCCCTCACCAGCCTGGTAGCTCTCCTCTGGACACGCTCCAGCACTTCAACACTATAAACATGTGTTTATAGTTTAACACATTTTTCTGCAGATTTATTGTCTTACCTGTTTGGGAAATTCAAATAGCTGAGAGATTGTACTTAAGAAACTCCTTTCAGTAAATATTTTTTTCGATATCATTTTCACGGCAGTGAGGCAGACAGTCCAACTGATTAAAGGAAAATGCGAAGTTTATTTTTAGACAGCCTAAGCTGGTATTGGTTCGTAATTAGAACATCAATGAAGAACTGTGACCGAGTCATTGCTTAAAAGGTCTGAAGAAAGTTTGGGCATATTTTTTTTTTTTTCCCAGATCCTTCTCTATTAGCACTGCAAATGCCACATGCTTTCATACCTTTGGCAGTGAGATTTCAGCTTGTCCCAGCGCAGGCATTAGGTGCACCGCCCGCAAACTGCATTTCAATTGCAAGGAGTGTGTGCAAACAAGCCTTAATTGCGAATGTCAGAGGCTCCCAGCTGACTTAAATAAAAACATCATCAGACCAGAAGCTCAGCATGTCCCTCATCTGCCGTAAAATCTGTCGGTACGGCATCGCATCGCCTTTTTCCCCCTCAATCACAAGGTCAGGTCTACACCGGGAAGCCCCGGGCTCTTCATTAGGCGTTGGGAGGAGGGAAGGCACAGAAGGGATGCTCTGCTCGGCGGCGGCAGGCTGGCTGGAGTGGGATTTGTGTCTGCTCATGTAGACGTGGGTTTTTTTCCACATACCAGGTGGTTTCTGACTCCTCTTGTCCTACATATGGATGGAGACGGAAGCACAATATGTTTGCCGTGTGACTGTAGAGGAAATGTAAACCAGCCAAGGTAGAGCCCGTCTAGAAATGCAGCAGGAGTTTTACACCTACACACCAGCGAGTGGGAGAATGGGCTATTTTGTTGTTCCAACATTCTTGTTTATTGCTAAAATTCATTACGCTGCCTTTCATAAATAAGATGCTAAAGGTTTGGGGAAAATCAATGCTAATAAGAACTCAACTATATAATCATTGAACTGGAGCAAAGGGGTATTTTGCCTTTGATGAAGTCATTACCGAGCCCCCTGCAGCATCAAATATTTCTTTCTTAAATTGTTCATGAACAATGGCGTGCCTTGAAATACATGGACAAAAACATTGTTCCCTCAACAAAGAAAAAATAATCCATAATCCACCTTTGGGATCCCACTTCTGTTTGATTTGGTATTTTTGTACATAATTAGGACAGTCCCTTAGCTAAACAGTGCCTGGGACAAAGTAGCAAAACACAGCAAAGGAGGGAATCAATAGCAGGTTTGGGGTTTAGGATTAGTCAGTAACCTAAACCTGAGAAAATCACTGATGAGTGTCCTCTCGAGAGGTCAGAATTAAATGCATGGAAACCATTCCTGAATCCTCTAATTTCCATTCTTTAAAAAAAAAAAAAAAAACAAAAAAAAAAAAAACAACAAAACAACAAAGAAAACAAAACTTTGCAACCTGAGTCTGGCAGCGTCAGTCTTTTTGACACTACATGACCATTAGTAGTTGGAGAAGAAGCGTGGGGCCTCCAACATCTGCCCACAGGGCAAGAACGGAGATGTGCTCCTGCCTCACCTCGCTGCTGGTAAAGGACCAGAGGAGTTCAGGTCTGTTCTTGTCAGAGCCATGCCTTCTTTTTCATTCAAGAATTAATGTATCAATAAATAAAGAAATCGGGTCTTGGACCTGGCAACCCTCTGCGGTGCCAAAGAGTATCTTTATGCTGGCACAGCTTTCGTCCAAGGCTGTACTGACCCTCCTCTGCCTGGGCACGAACCACTGAATTATAGATCGTCAGAGTGGTCCCATTTCAAATATATCTGTAATACTCGATGGGAAATGATTGCCCCGTCATGCGTTGTTAAAGCAGCTCCCTTCAATATTAAATGAAGAACAGCCAGGCACACTGTATTAAAAGCTCATTTCCTCCACACCTACTACAAATGCCAGAGCGACATCGCCACTCGCCTTCCCAGCTGGAATAGGCAGGTCCAGAATGGGTCTGTGATGCCGATGTTTTACCACAGCCCAGCAACACTTAGCCCCACGATGGGGGGGAAATTGCCTCTAGAAAATCAGGATCTACAGCAAAGCCCCTGGCCGTTAGGTTCTCTAGGACGCCTCTGTTCCAAGCTTAAAACCTATGAACTTCACTTGTGCCCAGCAGAAAAGACCTGTGTCCAGAGGCATGGCACCAGGGAACCCACCTGGAAAGGTCTGGGCTGTTGCATGGGTGGTTCACCCCCCTGTACAGCCAGCACAAGAAGAGGGGACTCAGGTGCCGCCACCTCTTCTCCCACGGTGGCATCTTCTCTGCTGGCTCCAGCTTCTCCCAGCCACCCTCCATGCAAGCAGAGGGAAGACAGGCTGAGAGAGTTGGGGGCGTTCAGCCTGGAGAAGAGAAGGCTCCGGGGAGACCTCAGAGCCCCTTCCAGTCCATAAAGGGGCTCCAGGAAAGCTGGGGAGGGACTCTGGATCAGGGAGGGGAGCCATAGGATGAGGGGGAACGCTTTCAAACTGAAAGACAGGAGATTTAGATGAGATGTGAGGAAGAAATTCTTGGCTGTGAGGGTGGTGAGCCCCTGGCCCAGGTTGCCCAGAGAAGCTGTGGCTGCCCCATCCCTGGAGGGGTTCAAGGCCAGGCTGGACAGGGCTTGGAGCAACCTGGTCTGGTGGGAGGTGTCCCTGCCCAGGGCAGGGGGTGGCACTGGGTGGGCTTTAAGGGCTCTTCCAACCTCAACCATTCTGTGGTTCTATGATGTACCAGGACCTGCTCCATGTGGCAGATGGTCCCCAGGGACCTGGCAGCTCCTCCAGGATGCCAGAGTGGGATTTTGGGGCAGTTCTGTTCATTATAGCCATTAATGCACACAACAGACCCAAGCTGCTGTGCACCCCTGTCCTTCCTCATCCTCCGCCCACACACTTCCAGGATGGATCTATGACACGTTCCTGCTCACACCTGCGTTTTGCAGAGCTCCCTGGAAAAGAGGCAGCTTTCAGCAGGACTGTTTGCTGTCACTAGCGTTAGATACCGAGAGGATAAACACCACATGCAGACGTTTTGTGGGTAAGCTGTAGAACAAGATTATCATTATTTTCTCCACGTAATTGTGAGTCCTGAATTTAGTGATCTCCAGTTTTCAAAAAAAAAAAAAAAAAAAAAACCAAACCAAAAAAACCAAACAAGCACAGAATCAAAATAGAATTTGGCAACAAGCTTGGGCTAAAAATTGATATTTTGAAATGGGGAAAAAAAAGAGTCTATGAAAACTTTATCACCCTTTACTAAGAAAAGAACTCAAATTACAGGAGATGCGGTTTGAGCACCAGTGGCATGAATCACACACTGATTTTTGTGTGCACGGGCACAGGCTGGGCAGGGGGCACGGCTCCTGCCTGCATTTTTCAGGATGCGGCGTGATTACCAAAAGCTTGGTTACCTGGTCCTGAGAGCAGTCAGAGCTCGATTATGAACGCCAATATGTGTAAACGTACAATTTGTACCTTTTGTTTTAACCCAGGAAGAAACTTTATAAACTCTAAATACAAAACGTGCGCATTTTCTACAGCTAGCTTTAACCTAGGCAGAATCTTTATTAACCATTTCTATCCCCGATCACTCAGTGATCCTTAACAGGGCTGTTGGGATGGCAGCCAAGTGAAAATTCACACTCATAAGTGCTCTGTCCCACTTAAAATTGCCTCGTGGCGATGACAGCTATGCTCCGTAGGTGTCAAAACCGCATGTCCAATTATAACTCCCCAACAATCACGGCGAGGAACAGGCAGATGGCTATCATATGCTTAAAGTATCGTTCCTCCACTAAAGCACCATTTGTTTGCCCTGTCAAATTCAATATTTCCCTGTTTGATTTTTGTGCGTAAAAGTGAATTAGGAAAACCTGCCGGTGCTGCAGAAACATTCTGCGGTGCCTTGGCAGGGTCCCCACCACCTCAGCCGGAGCGGCTGGGGGTTGGGGTGTCCACCTGCCCAGACGATGATTAGCAGCATCTGGCCTTTTGGCAACACATTTGGGCACCCCGGCTGGCAGGCGTGAATTTGCCGGAGGGGAGATCTCGGGGCTGAATGCGTTAGAGGGATTGTCTTGACCTCCTGCGTGACATCTCTGTTTGACTGAGCAGCCTGCCAGAGGGGGATTATTTCCCTTCCAGCGTCAGGGCTCAAGCAGTGTCAGTCTGCCACCTCTACCAAAGGGGCTTAAAATAAAACCACAGTAGATATTCCTTTATGATTAGGGCTAAAATTATGAGTCCAGACCGAAGCAGGCTTTCCTGGGGATTCGGAACAGCTCTTCCTTCCTCTCTAACTCTTGACAGCAAAAAACTTCTAATTTGAGATGGGGGGAAGGGGAAGTCAAAATCAGAACTATTTCAGTGGGGTCTGAATTAGAATCATAGAAACATAGAATGGTTTTGGAAGGGACCTTAAAGACCAAGCCCTAGAGAAGCAGAATTCAACGCCATGTCAGTGAGGTTAGTTTATGGTATAAGTTTTCAGGTGTGGACACAAGAACAGTTGAGAGGCATGGGCATGCCAACAACATTCTACCTAATGAGAGGTACATACACAGGGGTGCGTGCCCTGGAAGGTAAAAAGGTGTTCAGGCACTCATCTATATCACATCTTTTTTCTGCAATTCTACCAGGAGGGAAAACTGAGCCTTGCTCTCATGCTCTCTGGGAACCACTTGCATCGCCCCACAACCCCAGGGGCTCCGGGCTTTCCTGCCACCTTCAGCCTCAAAACCACCCTTTCTGACTTACGCCAGGACTGGCCTCCAAAATACCAAACATCCACAGGTGGCTCCCATGCCTGTACACAAAACTGTAGCAAGCTCCAAGGGAGATGTCACTGACAAGCACTGTGAAAATTCCATACTGGACTCTTTTAAACGTAGGAACTGGATCACACTAATCAGTATCAAAAGGTACATGAGCTGATGGGGGTCCTCCTCAGATGTCAGTCATTGAAGAAGCCACCCATTGACAAGAACTCACAAGAGAAGAGCCCTTGGAGAGGAACCAACCTGATTGCTTTGATCCCTCAGCTTTTATACTGAGCAGGGCAGATGGGAAGGAACACCTGATTGGTCACTTTGGGTCACCTGTGGACACAGGTGAAATCCTTCCACAGGGTAAACAACCAAGTCAGCTGAGCCTGGTGGCCACAGCAACAAGCATAAGCAAGAGCCTCTCTCGCTGCACAGAAAGTTGACTCTGCTTCACCCCAAATCAGGACATGTCCACAGCTTATTCCTGCGCCTGAGCTGCCAGGAAGGAAAACTATGCCTCATTCCAACCCTTTCTGGGAACCACTTGCATTGCTCCACAACCCACGGGGCTTCGGGCTTTCCTGCCACCTTCAGCCTCAAAACCGGCCTTGTTCACTCGCCCCAGGGCTGGCCTCAAAAATACCAGATGTCCGCAGCTTGCTCCTGTGCCCAAGGTTCCAACCCCCTGCCCCGGGCAGGGACACCTCCCACCACACCAGGTTGCTCCAAGCCCCGTCCAGCCTGGCCTTGAACCCCTCCAGGGATGGGGCAGCCACAGCTTCTCTGGGCAACCTGGGCCAGGGGCTCATCACCCTCACAGCAAAGAATTTCTTCCCATTATCTGTTCTAAATCTCCCCTCTTCCAGTTTGAGGCCGTTACCTCTCGTCCTATCACTACACGCCCTTGTAAAAACTCCTCCTCCAGCTTTCCTGTAGGCTCCCTTCAGGTACTGAAAGCTGCTATAATTCAACCAGAATATCTAGCTGTGGGCAAACCCTGGCCAAGAACTGGTTTGTTTATGCACACTTGTTAAATCCACTGCCCCAACAGTTGTATGTGCTGAGTGGATAGTGCAGTTACAGCACCATGCATTGTGCGCTTGTTGCTCTCCAGAAAGAGGAGAGGGGGATGAGGGGCTGAGGTCTGTGCAAGCTCCAGGAGAAGGAGAATTGGGGAGGGCAAAGCTCATCCATGCCGGCTAGGATCCAATGGAAGCGGCTGCATTGCTCAACCAGTATGCGTCGTGAAACCGTGCAATGATGGTCCTCCCAATCCTCTGCTTTAAACACATACACAAATCTTTGCAATTATAATCAGCTATGTAAGAAACTGTGTGGGCCTAAAAAAAAAATGCTATGTTCTCTCTTAGACATGTAGTAAATGATTACGAGAAGTTATGTCTACAATGTTGATCTAATAAGTGAACATTTATTGGAAGTTTTTAGAAAGTGCCTAGTTAGAGGAATTTCCTTACAAGCATCTACTTAGTCATTTTACCTTTCACACATCTGTTAAATTGGCAATGTAGTCCAAACAGAAATAATTTTGCTGTACTTCAGAGTTAGCCGCTTTTAATGGGTCTCTGGAGGTATAGGGATGGATTTTGCTGCCAACTACCATTCAGCCTAATATCGCAATAGAAACATCAAACTAGAGGAACTCAGTGTGTGCCTGCTGTCAGACTGCTCTGCGATAAAGGTAGCACTGGCAAAAATGGAACAAGAGGTATCAAGGATAGGCAAGGGAAGGAAATCCAGCAGCGAGATCCAGACCTACTTTCTCAGCTGCACTAACTGAATATTTTTCTTGCTTATTTGAGAAGATGAACATGTAGCGATGTGCTCTGTTCAGAATAAAAAAAAAAAAAAATAAAATGCTCTGTTCAGACTAGAATAAAGGCCAAAGATAGAGGTCCCTTCCAACCTATATTATTCTGTGATCCTAAGGATTGAAGAATTAAGTTGTAAATAACTACTTTTTAGAGGAAAGAAAAAGAAAAAAAAAATGAACAGTGGGCTGCAGTTTGCTTCATTTAGGACAAAATACCCAGCTCTCTTAACAACCCAGTGCACAGGCAGTGGGTGTTTGCACCAGCACCACTATGGCAGGAAAGCAAGCATGGGTACAGTGATGGAGACACCACCGCCGCCCCTCCATACAAAATAAAATGTCTGAAAATTAGTCTGGGGACCTTAAAAAGCCACAGGAAAGACTTCTCCTCATCCACTATAGGAAGACAAGCTACGGCAGCAAAATCTCTGCAACACAGAGCGCGATCCCAGCTGCTCACCTGCGACTGAAGGCACTTCGTAATTCAAGCAGTTTGCAGCCTGATAAACGTCCTTCCATATTAACAGTTTCTTTATAATCAGCTGAATGGTTGATAAGTGTTAAAAAAAGATCTAAAGCAGCCAAGTATGGGATATGATCATTCCTATTAGTGTAGCTCCACTTGAACAAGAACCCATCCTCCGGAGGATGAAGTGCAGAGGCAGGATCGAAATCTAATCAAGAGAAACACTCTTTTCCTGCTAAGGCGAGCCCCATCCCCCCCTTGCCATCTCTGCAAAAGAAATTGCTAAATCAGTGGTGAATTTTCAATCGGAAATCAGGGTTCACCTTAGTCAGTGATATTTGTGCACTCAAACCACAATCACACTTTAACAAAGACTTTATATTTCCCTCTTTCAAAGGCTCTCACTTAAGTACATGCTTATCTTTAAAAATGGAAAAAGAAATCAACAGGATGCAGTAATTAAGAGAGAACTGCAGGCTTACGCTTCAAATCTCTAACAGGAAATGGAAGACTAAAGACAAAATTAACGGAATAATTTCCTAAGCTCAATATGTATTAGATAATTATATGTAATAGAGAGAGTTATCCGCTGATTTTTGCTCAGCATCAAGAAACTGGAAAGTCATTAGTGAGAGGAGACTTGAGATAATCAGCTAAAAGCCTTTAGTTGGATTTTGAAAGTTCAGAGGAGAAAGTATGCTAATTTTTTGAATCTTCAGAAGAACTTCAGAGAGTCCTCTCTTTCCAGCGAGAGCTGCAAAATGAAGGCAGAAAAACACACAAGCAAACAGGAGAACAAAGAGACGCCAAAACCCCTCCGAAATGGCTGCAAAACAGAGCTGCCACGTCTTGGGCTTTGAACACAAAGCTCCCGTGATGTCTCTCCCTGCACCTTCCCCCTCACGTGCTGGGGAACACATCCCAAAGCAGCAATGAGATGCTCCATGGTCACTAAATGCAAGAAAATGCCCCAAGTGCAGAGCTGCACGGAGGAGCCACAAACCTGGGGAAATACTGCCTGGAACTGGAAGGAGCACTTTTCAGGTGTGCTCCTGCCTCCAGACCTGACACCTCGGCCTCCCCTGTGCACACCCTGGTGTCAAGGATCTCATGAATCAGCAGCGTATCAGCCATGAGGACAACACGGCCATGCACTAGACATGAGACCTGATGCTCCCGTGACTGCAGACCACTGGCACGATGGCGTCTTCATATCCAGTGTTTGGGGTCTGCCCTTTCTACAGAGGAGCCCTTGTCTGGAGCTGATGAAAAGCACTTCTCTGGGAAAAGAACCTGGGAGTGTTGGTCGACAGCCAGATGAATACGAGCCAACAGTGTGTCCAGGTGGCCAAGAAGGCCAACAGCATCCTGGCCTGTATCAGGAAAAATGTGGTGAGTAGGACTAAGAAAGTGATCGTGCACCTGTACTGCACTGATGAGGCCCCACCTCGAGTGCTGTGTTCGGTTTTGGGCCCTTCACTCCAGGAAAGACATTGAAATTCTGGAGTGAGTCCAGAGAAGGGCAACAAAGCTGGTGAGGGAGGATCGATGATCTTAAAAGTCCATTCCAACCTAGATGATTCTATGGTTGCATTGCCCACAGTGCTAATGGACCAGCATCCTTACTGCCCACCACCTCTGGTGGGCTTTAGGCTAGACTAGGTGCTTGAAGGTAGTAAAAAGAGTAATTGCAGCAAGTGCTGTGTTCTGTTTTGGGCCCTTCACTCCAGGAAAGACATTGAAATTCTGGAGTGAGTCCAGAGAAGGGCAACAAAGCTGGTGAGGGAGGATCGATGATCTTAAAAGTCCATTCCAACCTAGATGATTCTATGGTTGCATTGCCCACAGTGCTAATGGACAAGCATCCTTACTGCCCACCACCTCTGGTGGGCTTTAGGCTAGACTAGGTGCTTGAAGGTAGTAAAAAGAGTAATTGCAGCAAATACTGTGTTCACCGAGGTCTGTCTGACTGCAGCACTGGGGTGTCCCTTTCCCCAGCAGCGCTGGACCTCTCCCTGGGCAGCAGTGCCATGGAGAAATGGTGCATCATGAGCTTGAGCTTGGCCAAGTGCTCTCAAAGGGAGGCATCACAGAGATCCTTGGTGGGCTCTGAGACTCCTCCTCATGGGCAGTTGCAGATGTGACTGCAATGTGCTGAGGAACTCAGAAAAAAGGAGTCACAGAGAAGTTGAGGTCATTATCACTCCCTGTTAGAGTCAGTGAAGGCCTCTTTCCTCTGGCTTTGTTCACATGTGTCTCACTGGCAACAGCAGAACGAGGATGACTTCAGGTACAGATGTACCACACCAGGAGATCCGTCTGCCTTTGAAACCTGTGCAGAGTGGGGCTCTACCAGGAGCTCTTTTATAGTAAAAAGAGTGGGAGATAGGAAAATCCTATCCCATATTTAAAATCCACTTAGGGCACTAAGATGTCATGCAAGAAATCTGGGGGAATAAAAATAGGGTCTTGCAGGCTTTATTTTAAAATAAATCTGGTCAGACTCCCAGATTAGGACAGAGCCTGCCCCGCCATTTATAAAGACAGACGTATAGATGGATGTAGCTCTATCAGTGTTATACACATGCCTGGATGATTAGGTAAAAATAGATCATAATTGGGTTCAGCATTTATATTTTGCAGGAAAAATGGAGTACCACGAGTATATGCTCTTACATAGATAGTTGTGCAAGTGAATAAAGCTGTTTTTCACCACATGTATTGATTGCCTCAGGGGCAGATGAAGAACAGAACCAAGGAAAATAAACACCTTTCAGCTAACTGTGTTCTGCAAATAGGACATGGCTTTCTGTCTTCAGGGTATATCTTTCTGTTAAAACTGTGCCAGCAAAGTGAATCTGTTGTTTAATGCCTGTTCTACTTTCCCTTGTGCTTTTCTTGGTGAACCAAAGTGTTTGTAGGAGTGGGTTCAACCGACTAAGTAGGATTATTCACACTCTTGCTGTCTTTCACTCCTCTGCTTTTTCTCCATCGGCGATGCAGGAGGGCAGGCGGAGACCAAGACAGGAAAGGCACTTGAGGTTGAATGCCATGTGAGTCCATACTTCTCTTGCAGGAAATGTTTTCCCTGCTTTTCACTGCAAGAAAAAGAGTTTAGGCTTCAAACTCTGATTTAACATGAAAATCCTTTACCTTCAGATGTCTGTAACTGGCCATTGCTACTGTCAATAATGGGGATTTTCCTTCTTGAAGCACTGCAGAAAAAAATGCTTAAATTTAGCATCCCCAGGAGATTAATCAAGAGTTAAAAGCCTCTTTGGATGCTCTGAGGGTTTCACAGCTAAATACAATCCTGACAAATCTTTGACTTAGCTTTCCCGCAGTGGGGTCATCTGTCTGTCTGTCTGTCTGCTCCCGGTGCAGGCTCTCTGCCCCGTGCCCCTCAAGGAGGGCAGCTATGAGGAGCGAGAGTGGGTCAGCGCACATCGGGAAACCCAGCCTTGCCTTCCCCAAACTGGTTAAAAAATAACCTGGGCCTGCAGAGGTACTGCCGTGGGGAAAGCATCTGGAAATACCTGGGTGGAGGATGCCAGGAACACACGCTGTGGTGTGACCTGTCCCCTTCCAGGGCTGGGAAGCCTCTTCTCCTCCTGTGTGGCAATGGCCGGCTACTCTGCAGACTGGGCTGCTTCCAGACATTGCCTGTCTTCCTCAATTTTCAGCCTAATTGGAGATTTCAGCCTTATTAAAATCTTGCTTTCAAAATAAACTCTGTGCCTGGATGCCATCTGTATTTACCAGGCTAAGACTCTGTCGTGGTTTGGGCGACACAGGACTAATTTATCTTCTAATGCTTGGGAAAACTGCACTTTTAGAAGACTCTAGTGACTGAATTTGTGACAATATTTACTTTATTGCCAGCTCTGGGGTGCCGGGTTCAAGGTCTCAGTGTTTCTGAGCTCCCCAGGTGCGGGGACGAGGAGGAGCAAGAGCCAGGCACTTGCCCCAAGCTGCCAACAGGATTATTTCATACCATGAACGGCACACTCAATAGAAATAAGAAAGTTTGCTGACGTGTTCTCTCTCTGTCTCCCTTGACGTCAGAGATCCTAAGAGCTCCTTGCCCCGGTGCCGGAGCCCTGAGCCCTTCCCTTCCTCCTGAAGTGTCCCACATTGGTTGTCCCTGCGGGGAGTGCATGGCTTCTGCTGGTGGAATGGGCTGGGTATAATTCTTGTGTATTTTATATTGGTATCAGGACCAATAGTGGTTGTCTAGTGTTACTAATGCTAATTATCTAGTCTTATTCTGTTAAATCTGTTTATGTTTCAACCCTCGGGTTTCCTTGTTTTTCCCGATTCCCCTTCATGGCTGGGGAGGGGTCATCAGGTGATGAATAATTGTCTGAAAGACAATAAGTTGTTGTGGGTTACTCAAACCATAACAGGCTCTCACCAGAAGCTCATAAGCTCCCTAATTTACATTGCTTTAATTGAACTCATCGTTTTCCAGATTTCATCACCATATCAGATGTGTGCTCTGTGGCTTTTGGTTTTGGTATTTTTTTTTTCATTTATTAATAACAAGATTGAGAAAGACTTCAGTTATTTGTAAAAAATGGGGTTGTCTTGTGTGAGGACAGAGGGGCTTGCTCTGCTGGGCAGAGTTGAGCTGGTGAATGACTGGCTTCCCTTTAAAGGTTAGGCTGGGTCTAATCCAGCTTGACTTCTCGTGCTGAGGCAGCCAAGAGATGTCAGCAGTGGTCACCCTGCGGTGAACCACTGGCCAGTGTGCCCGTGTCAGAGCCAGTGGTTTGCTTGGCATCAGTGATCTCGGCTCTGACTGGACTCAGCCTTTTCCGACGGGCAAGGTGGACTTGGTCCTCCAGACCCTCAAGATCTGAGCCAGAAGGCCTCATAGTAGTCATGCAAACCTGTTCTTTGACTGCAGTTAGCTTTGGATCAGGCTATAATGGTGATAAAAGTGCATCATGCACCTACGCACCCTGCAAAACAACGTTCAGAGCCTGGCAGAGGAGGGTTGAAAGGCTGCAAGGCTTTTCAGGGGAAGCTTTGCCACCCTGCGTGTAGTGGGATGACTGTGCTTGATGTGCTCAAATTACACTGCGTCTTTTAATCATCCTTTATTCAGTGACTACAACCGGGTTTTTTCTCCTTCTGTGTCATTTCCAGCCCATAACACAAAATCTGGTGTTCTTCAGGTGACAGCTTCACCCTCACTTTTTAAAGGTCAGATTGTGTAAGTCTGCTTTTGAATGAAGCCCATGAATGGCACCATGGGTTAGCAAAGCTGGAGATCAGAGTTTGCCCAAGAAGCTGGCTAACAACTGCTTAAATACACACCATCCTAAATGTTAATTTCCTGGAAATATAGCCCTGGATATAGAAATGACATTTCATTCATGAATTCATTTCCTTGCTGCTGAACATTTGTAGCTGGAATGATCTTTATGCTTTGAACGCCTGTTCTTATCCCACCTTCAAAGGTTTTTAACGGCACAGAAGCCAAGGCAGCTGTTCTAGGAAAAGTGCCATTTACGACGATGTACTTGGATTGCAAAAGGCTCAGCCTGAAGCAGTGTTGCAATGACTTCAGAACTGCCAACTGCGAGTATCCCCACCCCAGCTGGCTGTCTAGAATTAATATCATTATTCCAAATGTAAGGAATTATATTTACAAGTCTATTGCTTCACACATAAATAGAGAATTAAAAGGAATCAGGGAAAGTCATTCTGATATTCTATACTGTACCCTCTGATATACTATATTCACACAGGGACTAACCAGTAAGGACCCACTCCTTGCTAGACTTTCTGAATAATATGTTAACATTGTTCCTTGTGAACATTAAGATTCAGAAGTATAACCCAAGTTGTGCGCATCTTTCCACCTGTAGTAAGTGGCTGTTTCCACCATTTTAGCCCTGCAAATTCAAGTTGCTGAGACTCAGTTTAACCTCCATACCATAGCAGGCCAAGAGAAGTTCCATGACCTCTCTTTGCCAGGGAGAAACTGTGCTCATGAAGAGCTGGGATGCTCAACAGGCAAGGGATGGCTTGATAAACTCTAGTCACTTGATGCATCTGAACCTGTGAAAACAGGGATGGGTTCAGGGAGCCCAAATGCCAGGTCAGGGTGGCCACCAGGGACAATGCTGGGTCCCAGCAGCAAATGATGCAGAGGAAACATACCATGCGCAGGACCACCCAGTCTGGCAGTCACCTCATGGAACTACCATGAGGCCACCATCTCTAGGGCTGAGACCTACCTGATGATGGGGGAGCTACACAAGGGGTTTCGGGAAAGAAAGATTCCATCACTAGTGAAGAAGTTTAATTGGCATGAGGTTAATTCCTGAATTAGCATGTGTTCCTCATGGTTTGAGGAGAATGAGGAAGGTCTTGCTTGGTATACTGATGGTTTCCTTGCATTTCTTCTCCTTGTTGTAATGGATTAAACCCCAGCAATTGCCAGGTATGTCCCTAGACTTTGCAGGCTGCTGTGCATGGATCCTAATTTTTGCCTGATAGGTATTGCCTTCCTCAACTATATTGTTCCCAGGATTTGATTTTGATTCTGTTCCATCTCATCTGAGATGAATGGGTTTAATCAGAATCTCTTAAACCCACTTCATTCGATGGTAACTCTTTATAAGATGCTAAGAAACGCATTGCAATCTCGCCCTGGCAAGGCAAGGGGCTAAATGAAGGGGGGAATTTTCGCTTCTAACTAGATTCTAAGAGGCTCTGAGGCTTTATAAGATTTTGTAGTGATAGCCTCATTTGGCCTCTGTAAATGGAAGCTAGGCAAGAAAATACAATCTATCTGTCTGCTCTGAAACGCAGTTATTGATTTCAGCAGTCGTACTGTAATTGTTCTCACAAATCAGCTAATTGAGATCCTTAATGAAAGGTGACTTAAGCGGCAGTAAATTTTGCATTTGCCCCCACAATGGACAGCAGCTGACCAAATCTGGTGTTCCTTGTTAACCAAACACAAATCTTTAAAAGCATTTGAGCAAGTGACTAGAATTAATGAAGTTTATCACAGCATTTGATGCTCTCATTCATCTCTTGCAAGTGGGTTTTGTAACGCTGAGCTGGTGCAGGTGCCATTGTCTCATTTTTTTTTTTAATTGTCCAGGTTGGAAGGGACCTTTAAGATCATCGAGTCCAACCATCAACCCAGCACTGTCAAAACCACCACTAAAGCATGTCACTCAGCACCACGTCTACCCATCTTTTAAATACCTCCAGGGATGGCGATTCCACCACTGCCCTGGGCAGCCTGTTCCAATGTTTGACAACCCTTTTGGTGAAGAAATTTTTCCTAATATCCAACCTAAACCTCCCCTGGTGCAACTCGAGGCCATTTCCTCTTGTCATATCACCCATTTCTTAGGAGAAGAGACCGACCCCACCTTGCCACAACCTCCTTTCAGGTAGTTGCAGAGAGCGATCCTAAGGCTTGAGGCCAGTAAGTGCAGTGGAACAGGGACAGCTACAAAACAATTGCTGCTTGAGTTGCGTTGACCACCCCCTAACACCGTGACCGTAACCATGCTATGTATAAAGTAGTGCATAGTTATACATCATGGAGCGATCAGCTTTAATTTTTGAGTTAAAGCATGAGGGCACCAGCCATTGTCTGAGCTAGACAGAGTAATGGTTTTCTAAGTGGGAACTGAGAAAAAAAAATGTTAGTCTCTTAATACATGCCAAGAGATGGGTGAAAAAAGAAGACATTTCACTCATTATATAGACACATCCATTTCTTCATACTCAGACAGGACTCCTCTAGTTTTGTTCTAGACCTAATTAGATTTTAAATGAGATTCCAGCACCTATAATAGCTTATTCTGATTGTTCTTTTTATATCATACAGGCACTGAATATTCATTGTGTTCATATGATTAAGTACCAAATCAATAGATATGACTAGTGGACCTGTTAGAATTTATGCTTTGCCTTATAAATACAAAGAATGAAGTCATATCTGATGTACAGTTCAGCCTCCCTCTTTGAAGAGTGGCTGTGACTGACATGGCTGGTGATCACAATGAAAATGCGGTAGAATGAGTAATTTAATGAAATTTCTGCATTTAGGATTAAAGTAACCAAAAGGGACTGTTACAATATGGGATGCGTTTCCAAGGCTTTATCATGGAGAAAGAACAATGTGACCTGAAACCAACGCAAAGGGTCACTGCTCCTAAAGCAGCAAATTCTGGAATCTGTCCCCTGGCGATGGGCACCTGGGTAGCAGGAAGGAGAGGACCACAGCTGTGAGCCTGATACAGCCCCGTGTGAATGGCACTTATGAAAAAACAAGTCAACAGAGAAAGGAGAAAAAGAGTATTTTTCCAAGCGCAAGTTATACCTCCTCACCTATGTAAGGCAAAGGAAAACTCACTGTGTCTTCCTAGGGAAAAAAGCCTGCCAGTTCAGCAGGATGAAAGAAGGGAACCTGTCGTGATATTCCTATTCAAGCCCATTCCTCTATCTCCCATGGCAGTCGCTGGCTCTGACCATGGTGCAGACCTTTCCCCACCAGAAGCACAAGCAACCCCCATGTGAGCCAGTGCCGCTCACTGGTCCCTGCCTGGCCTGCAGGTCTCTGCCGCTGATATCGCTTCATCTGGCCATCACCAAAAATCACAGCACTAAACGAGGGAACACAGTCGACCAAAACATTTCTAACCTTACACCAGAATGAAACAACTCCCTGAAGCCATGCGAGACGCTGCTGGCAGCTCGGCTCGCGGAGGGCAGCCAGTGTGTGTGTACGTCATTAATAAAGGAGCAGCAGCTCCGTGGCATGTTGGGTTTACAGTCAGGGATTTTGTTCCCAATTTCAATAGTCTGAAAGGCAGAAATTCCCAGCCATGCCCAAACAATTTGGACATGAAGAAGAGTTCAGAGTGAACCAACACCATTCAGGAGGCACCACCGAGCCATGCATGCATGGTGTCTGTGCACGGTGAAGGGCAGTGCCAAGTGGAGGCACCAGCCAGCCCAGGCAGTGTATGGCCTCCAGGCAGCGGACACCAACATGGCACCAAAGTGGTCCTGCTTGGACTTAAAAATTCTTCACTCTCCCTCCTACATGACCCACAAGTGTTCTGCAGCCCCCATGGCATTACCAACCTTCTCCTTCACAGATGAACTAGATCCTCCCTGGTTAGGAAATATTGTCTGAGCTAATAAGGCTGTCTTGCAGCAGAATTAATTAGCTCGGGTTTAGCACTGCCAGCTGTGTTGCCTCCAGCTCCCAATCCAGTCATTTGAATTAAACTTTAGATGCGCACTTGCAGTTCAGAAACAAAATGTCGATAACGATAATTAATACACCGAAATTACTGCTCTTCAAAGTCAGGTGGTGTTAACTGAAGGACTACACCAAAGCAACAACAGCAAATGTCCTGTTAACTCTGGAGAAGGGACATGGGGCAAGAAGGAAATATAAGTGTTATGTCCATGGTAATCTAGACATGACTTAGTTGCCCTGCATTGTTTTTAGTACACATTTTCCTTGTCCACAAACTATGTGTACTACTGTCATCTCTGCTCCCATCGTGGCTTCAGGAGACCTTTACTTCCCTCACCCCGTTGGGATCTCAGGTTTCACCTGACAATTCTTCATGCGTGTTTTCCTTTAACGAAAATATTGTGAATTTTGTTTTCAAATGCAATTGAAAGCTTTGTCTTCCACTTGGAGTAGTCATAAGCATTTTCATTTCTTTTGTTACCATGGAGCAGAGAGAAAGTGCCTTCCAGGACTTTTGAGAAAGAAATTGTCTCATGTCTGCACAATACCCTGCAGAACCCGGACTTGATCTACAAATCAGATCGTTACAGCATGACTCACCACACAGGAATAAATGCACTTTAGGGTGGCTTGATTGGGAAAATCAGATTAACATAAGCAGTCTGGATTTTTGTTGAATGCTAAAGGGCATTCAAGCAGCAAGGGAAACGTGGCACAGGGAATCTCGTCAAACACACATTTTAAATCACCTGCAGAAAGTTAGCCAATGTATTATTGCAAACCTATGGAGAGTATTTATGCAGCCTAAAATGAGATAGGCACCCCAGAGGAAAAGTTCTGATATATTTTTCATTTCTGCACCAATACCTGTCGCCACTAAATGCACTAAATACCAAATACTGTGGATCAACACTCCCAAAAAACCCCTACGGCCTGCATTGCTTGACAGGCACAACCTGTGCTGTGTCTAGTTCTTGGATTTCCAATCCTTCTTTCTGCAAGGAAGGGTAGAGGAATGCATTGTCCCTGATTTCAGCCATTTCTCCTGTTCAAAAGGCAAGATGACCTTAGAAGTCCCACTGTTCCTCGGGACGCTGCCACACACGCAGAGCAGCACCCTGAGCAAGCCGCAAGATCCTCTACATGCAGCGCGGAACCAGTCTCACCCCGTGGTCCTGTTAGCATCATGTGCAGAATTAAACAGCTTCCTTTAAAACCAAGAGCAGAACTTATTAAGAAGCTACCAATGAATCCTGCATACCTACAGCAGAGTTTATTAACTAAGCTGATGTGGCTGCCTGCCTGATTTAAAACCACTGAAGCATCTATATGTGCTATAAAAATCTCCTTCAAGCAACATGGCCAATTTTTCTGGTAACTCTTCATTGTGCCCATGCAGGGAAGTCTGTTTGCTGGGACTCCGGCTGGTCGGCAGCACGTTCTCCTGCAGCTCACCCACTCACACACTGCATCATAAAGCCCGGTATAACTGTGCTTAAAACTCTGACTTAGTACTGGTTCATCTCTGCCCTTTCCACAGCCCTAAGAACCATTGCAGAATTAATACGATAGGGAAAAAAAAACGATTTCTTCCACAAAGCAGTAATATAAGACGAGTATGTAACAGATTTTTATAGAAATTGAGGACCAAATCAGATTCTGTGGGGTAATTGAAGGAGGCATAACCCTCCAAAACACCAAAATCCCAGGGTTTCTGTGGGGAAGTAACACCTCTTCCAAAGGGCAGAACCAGGCCAGCCCAAACGATGCGGCCAGTCCTGCAGTATCCCAAATACCGCATTAAACCAGGGATTCCCAAATATACTTTACTCCTACACCGCGGCTATCTGCAGCAGCGACAGCTCTGGATGACAAGGCATTAGGCGTCTCCACCAGATCCTCCCCCACTCCACTGGGGCTCGGGGATCGCTGCCAAAAGGGGCAGCCCTCATTCAGGCAGTAATATCAGCAATGTCACTGACATCAGGACGCAGACCCATCGCACCTCTCTGGAACGCAGTTTTCCCCAGGGGACAGAAAGGCGAAGGGAAAGTGTGCACCTCCTTAATGCCTGGGGACTCGTGGGCTTGGTTACGGCCAGGACTGCAACTCTCTGTCACTGCTGTGTCATAAAATATGACATCTCTAGCTCCAGGTCCTCGGATTGCATCACCGCTCTATGACATTACTGCTCACTGCAAAACCTGTGGGAAATGTTCTTGGAAAAAGCCTAGGGGATCAGTCTGGCTCGCACCCCAAGTCCTGACAATCACATCTGGAAGTTGTCCTTCCCCTTCCTTTTGCACCCATTCCTAGAACATTTTTCTTTACTTTTTCCATAAATCCCACGGGGGTTTTCTCAGCACATGCAATCCTGCCACCCCCTCTGTCAGCCCAGTCCCGTCTCTGGACTGTTCCTCAAGTGCACTGCCTCTTCCAAATGGAGTTTTGATTAATGTGGGACTGAGCAGCCCTGGCCATCTGCTGCCGTCAGAAGAGGGATGAGGCGCCGCGTCGTGAGCCATCATTTCTCTGGTGCCCCCTAAGGAAAGACAAGGGGCCAAACCAGGCAGCCCTTACTCAGACTTGCCCGACAGGTTTCACCCCTCCATCTGGCCACTTTTCACCATTTCAGTATTTCTGCAAAACGTCTAGTTCAACCAATTAGCGCAGAACGTGGGGTTGGCTCCATTTTACATGTTCTGATACAATAGAAAAGCTTTGCTTTTATTGATGAATCTGACACCCCAGGCAGGATAGTAATTACGTTAAAAATCCTTTTCCAACTCTCACTGATGCATCTATTTCTGGAAGATGCTTAGTCATCTTGTTTAATTCCCTGTCTCCAGATAAGGTAGAGTGTGAAATTTTAACCGCATAAGCTACTTTTACCTAGAGATCTACACTGTGCCTCTCTTTAGCGGCTGAAAATTGGTGCAATTTAATTTTCTCCTCAATTTGTATCAGCTGAGAATCCGGCCTCTTAATACTATGCTAAATTATGCTTTCATCAGCTATTAACTTTCATGCCATATTCAGGTTGCTCCTGCTGTTAAACACCTTGGAGATGCTGATACAACTGGAATCCTGTGAGTCACCTCTTCTACGAGGGATGAAAATTGGAAATCAGCTGGAGGAAGATCACGCAAGGAGAGGGTGAGGGGGACAGAAGGGGAGGGGGAGAGGTGACAACATTGTCGGAACAAAGAAAGGAACAAACAAACTAATCAGAAGACAAAGAGCACTGCCAACTACCATGAGAAGAATTAAGCGAGGTGGAACTCGATACTGTTAATTTTCCTTCAGATTTCTATGGTCCAATATCAAATTCAACATGGTCTGGCTATCACTTTGAGCAATGAGACTACTAAATACATCAAGCCATGGGGTGATAGGAGCCTCTTATGCACTTGGGTCTTTTGTGGGTGAAAAAATTTCCTTTTAAGCCTGGCGGGGTTTTCTAATTACACTTTCCAAGCCTGTCCCCTCCATGTTTTGGGAAATCAGCACTTTAAGGACGCAGTTTGTATTCCCAGACAAGGCTGAATTTGTTTCCAGTAACTCTGACATTTGCCAGGTTTAAGTTTAATGACATTAGGTCTTGCACAGGGAAAAACCCTCGTCTTTTGCAAAGTGCTAATTACAAATGGGATGTCTCAAGCGATGCTTGCCTCTATTGTTATATTTCACAGAGTATTTCCCTGAAAAGCTGCAGATCTGGCTCGTGTTCCCAGCTCTGCTGTTGGTTTGCAGGGTCCTCACCTACCTGTGGGGTATCTTTAGACCATGATGTCTTTAAGACAAGCAGCTCCGTCTCTGGGGGTTTGCAAAAAAAACTGATGGGACCAGCCTCAGCCTTGGCTGGAGCCCGTGCTGTGGGCACAGTGTCAGTGCCATGCCTACTACACACTGCCCATCTACCCTCCCTCCCACCAGACATCACTTCTGTTTTTTCCCTAGACATTCCAAATTCCTAAATATTCATGCTAGAAACATAGCAAAAGTGGAGCTGGAGCTCCACTGGAGCAAGTAGGAACTTCAAGACAAGCAGGGAATCCCAGGATCCTCCCAAAATAGCCCAAGAGCCTACATGAGCTTTGAACAGGTGCCTTTATGCTATCACTCATGTCCCAGCACGGCACCCAGGATCCCAGATTACCTCTCTGCAAAGACCAGTTTGCAGGAGCAAGCTCCAGTCTCACCAGCACGCTGGCATTGGCAGGGTGCAGCACCAGGGCTTTGGGATCAGCTAAGTCGTTCAGACTCTCTTGGAAGTCAACAGGGATAAATGCACGGGCTGAGTGACCTTCCAGAAGAGCTGATTTCTTCCTGCGGACTCCCAAGGAAACTAGATTTTAGCTAAAACTGGACGAGATGAATCCCAGACCATTTGCCCAATGCATCCTTGCTGGAGGAGAGTGACTTCTGAACTCAGGTTTGCTCTTTAGCTGCGTGTGAGCAGGAAGAGGAAGGTGGCAGAAAGCACGTCAACCGGAGAGAGAGACAGCTCCTAAACCACTGCTTTATCTGCTGTGACCTTTGCTTCCTGGGAATCTTCTTTTGGGGCTGCGGAACAGACTCGCTGCTGAGCCATGCCCAGAAATAGGACACTTTATCTCAGCTGGGCTGCTCTCACCTTCTTCTGGAGGTGAGCCATGGGGCCAGCGTGGCCTCTCCCTTTCGATAGGCGAGTTTTCTTATCAAAATAATGCTTTGCCCTAAGAAGTTCCAGAAAATTTCATTTCCATTTGATTTAGATACGGCGCTTTCTCCTTTCTGAATGTGAAAAGTGTGACGGGGGTTTTGTGAGAGCGCCTCTTCAGCTGAGCTGTGTCAGAGAGGAAAAAATAAATAAGCCCCATCTACAAAACCACACTGCACTCACTTTCCTCCTGCTACAGGTTTTCTGCAAGCTGGTGGGTGCAAGGAGTGGATGGAGAGGATGACACGTGGTGGGGTGAGAGCCGCTCCCATCGTCGACTTTTGTTTACACACTTCCAGCCCCGTTCTTGGGTTAAATCACCATGTTTCCTTCGCTTCCCTGAGTAAAGGGAGATAAGAGCACCACTTCTCTCATTTTCCTTATCTCATGAGCGTCCTCTTTGCTTTGCAGAACGTCCTCCCTCTCTCTCAGCTGGGGAAGGCACACTGGCGGTGGCGGCAGAGGGGAAGGGCAAAGCAGAGGGGCTGGTCGCCGCCTTCCCATGGAACTCATGGATGTATTTTTCCCAGTTATGGAAAACAGATTAATTTATTTTTTTTTTCCGCATTTGGTGGTTATCACTAGATTTCAAATATCGGGTAATTCACTCAGTTGGTAGACTTCTATCGGTGTTGGGGTTAGAAATTGAGCCCCTGTTTTGTGAACCACACTTTACTGCACAAGCAGTAATAGACTAACCGCACAGTGAAAATGTTTCCCTTTGACGCCTGAACTTAATTTATTTATTGGTAGAAATCAAAACAAACCACTTTGAAGTGGAAATATTATTGTGCCCTTTAGATTATACTTTGATGAAGCCTACAATACCATTCCTGTTAACCATCTGTTTAAATCTTAATTAAATGGTGTTTCCACATGAAAAACAATCACATCATCCTCTATAATACAAGGTTCTATAATTGTTCCAAACCAGAAATACTAAGCTTTGAAAATTATGTCTCCTCTATCTACAGGATTTGTTGTAGGCTGTAAATTATTTTTAGTTTTATTTGAGTCCTAGCAAGGAAGCACAAGTTGTAATGACTCTTCATGTGTTTGTTAGAAAAGATTTCCACGCTGCAGAGAGATCTGCATACGTGCATTGTTCTTCCTTTGATGAGTGGGTGATTTCAAATGATTTTTTTAAAATTTTTTTTTAAGTCTTCCCAGAAGCAGAAGCAATGCTCAGCAGTTGGACCGGTTCCTTCAGCCTTTCCCAAACATCGCTCTAATGCCAGAGCAGCCCTCTCCACCCCGGCACGCTTGTGGGCAGCACCAGCTATTAAAGAAAGACCCTGGAAGTTTGCACCCAGCATTGTAATGACTATTTCCAGCCCCCTTACTTCATCTGCTTAAGCGGCTCTGTCCTGCAAGGAGTCAGGTATTTAGGGACCCCTCCAGCAGAGGTACGGAGGAAGCATTTTGGCTAACTTAGCTTCAAATCTCTGTGGCTGGAAGTAACTTGATTCTCAGAGCCCAGCCTTTTCCTCGGAAACTACAGCACAGGAAACCTCAAAGACAGGATTTATCGATTGAAATGTTTCTGACTTCAGGTTTTATCTGGTTTTCTAGAAGTACCCTCAGGCAGAAAGGTTAGTCTTTTATTCCGTGATAAAAGAAACAACATATCATTACCCTACCCTTCATTTGTTTCCTGGAAATATCTTATGCCAGTGAGTCACCTCCTTTGAGCTCAATATAATCACACGCATTTGCCGAATGCCCTTTTCCAAATGAAACTCAACTCTGTGCAACAACAAATTCAGTTAAGAAACTGAAAAATATTCTTTCCTCTATGAAAAAGCAAATTTTCCAAAGCAAAGCTAAAGCGTTATCTCCATTTGTCCTTCCCCTCCTCCAGGATTCCCATTTGAGGCTGACTTAAGAATTTCGGGTCAAACTTTGCTCCTGCATACACCCACCTAGAAATACTCCACTACCCACAGTTTTGAGGCGCTTGCCTAGAGGCAGTGACAGGGTCTGTGGAAAGAAAAAGCTTGCGGAATTTTTGCTTTTGCAGTGTCCACTGTGACTGCACTCCATGTGAGCTTGCCCCTGGGTTTGCCTGGGGAGCAGGGACGGAGGAAAGCACCCGAGAAGAGAAATATTCTTCCCCACATGAGGCGTGTGTCACCCAAAACCCAGGCGTGGAGCAGGCTACATGCCCTGACCATGCTGATGCTGGAGTATTTTCATCCAGCTCATTTTGCCAGCACCTTCCACCTCAGTGAACTTGCTTTTGGTGAAGCTCTTTGGATGTCACAACCTCTCACAGGGTCTCTCCCAGATGGGGACCCTGCCAATCTCACCTCCCATCAGGAGAGCACTGGCTGTGTCCCTGTGCGGAGCTGGGAAGTGCAGGCAGCCTCAGCTCCTCAAAGAATGATCCCCCTTGGCTACTCTTGGGATCATGCTGCTGCTCCAAGTTTGGGGGGAGGCTGCTAGGACCCACTCCAATTGCTGGCAAGCACTCTGAGTGTTTTCTGGAAGTTTTCTAAGTCTATTAATTTAAGGTTCTCCATTTTGCTCATTTTTGCACCAGATGGTTTAAAGACCAGTTCCCACCAGGACCCAGCTCACATTGCAATTTCTCTCCAAGGGGGCGTTTCTACAGCAAAATCCCTGCAGCATCACCTTCTGCGAACGCTTTGCAGGGATCAGGGTCCCCTCACACCTAAAAACTACTGGAGGTCCGAGCCAAACAGACCTCTGGCCCTTTCCAACGTTTCCATAAACGTCCATTCCTCACAGCAGCGCTGCATCTCTGGGTCGCAGGCACCAGCCTCCTGTTGGACGATGCCTGCTGTTCCTGACAAGGACACAAATCTCCAGCTCCAAAGGGCTTTTTTTGCTAAGCAGAAGCTATCCTACATCTGTGACATTTGTCTGGAGGATGCTGAGCTAATGCTGTAAGTTACCTCCGCCAAGAACATAGCTGGCAGGGGAATGTCACTAACAGCTGGGTTTGTGCGGCCTTCTTCAGTAGTAAAGTCATAAAGAGGAGGAGAAGACCTCTCCCTCTCAGGCACAAGCAGGTCTTCAGGCTCCTCTGCAGTTTCTATTTGCAGACCAGAAATCTCACAGTCATGCGAGAAGGGAGCAAAGCATGGGCAGATCTCCGGTTTCAATACCATCCAAAATCCCCCTCTACGTGCACAGGATGCAATTCCTCCCTCTGTAAAGAATCACCAGTAAGTGATTTCCTCCAAGCCAGAGTGGAAATGGAGGTCAGGGAAAAGAGCCTGTCCCCGTCCCTGAGGGAGCTCTCTAGGATCCTGCAAAACTGATTCTTGGTGCTTCTCTCCCAGTTACAGGCTGGCTCTAGCAGTGCATGCCCTTTATTTTCCCAGTATCGGTGTGTCTGGAGTGGTACAGAGACAACCTTGGGGAGAGCTGGAACGAGCTTTTGCTACGTTAAGCTATATTTTAAGATGGAAGTTCGCACCCAGCATGACAATGTGCATGCTAAATTTCCCCACGCCAAAAAGTAGCTGTTTGATGAAAACTGGAACTGCTGACAACAGTGACAATATAAAGCCGTCTCAGCCACTCAAATTACACAGTGGCAGGCTCGGATTCTCACACTGAGAAAAGGAATGATTTGGAGCATACAATGAAAGCGACACTTTGCTTCTTGAAACGGATTAGTTTTCTTTGAGATTAAGCCAGTACCCAGAACGGCGCAACATGTGCTAATGTTACTGGCAAAGTCCAGCTTATAACAACAAAGTGGTCGTCTAGTAACACAGAATAATTCTGTGACTCTGCTTTAAAGTACTTGCCGAAATGTAACAGTTACAGTTCAGCTCTCGGCAAATGCAGTTTTTTCTTGCTACGATGCCCTTGAATCACTGAAGTGGGCTTCAGCCTTTATTTATTTTCCTACCCCATGCGCACCAGCCTGTTCGAGCTGGTCTGGCACAAATTTCAGTGTCACGCATGAACCAGGCTAAGGGAGGACACTCACTTGCCCAGGAGCTGGTCATACAGCCAGGCAATCACAGCTCCGCCTCAGCTCTCCCTGCTTGCAGTACGCCTTTCTCAACCCTGGTGGTACACGGAACAAGATAAAAATCAAAAAAAACATATTGGTGGCTACAGAAAACCCTCTTCCTCAAGGCATTGCTTAAAGATTCGAACCTGGAGGGCACTTTTAGGTCGAGGGAAAGTAGAAAAAAAAATATAAAAGGTTTTAGCCACCATCCTCAAAAACACAGCACCCAGCCAGTGCCAGAGCCCCGCCACAGGCTGCTGTGATTTCGGGTGCCTTTGGCAGGGACAGCAGGGCGGCGTGACAGCCACGGCTGTGCCACATGCAGTACCCGAATGTCTCAGTCCTGTCCCACCCGCGCAAGACTCGGCTCTCACTTCCCGAAACCAGTGGCAGCTCCCCGCCCCCTTGCTGGCTGCTTTGCTCCACACTCACGTTCCACAGGTGCCTCCCGTTTCGGGGGTGAGTTTGCTTTATTTTTGTTGCAATAGCAACAGCTACAGCAGCTGGCTTCGAGAGCAGCTCTTACGTTAGCGGGAGGCAAAGGGAAACCTCGGGATGCCGCAGAAGGGACCACCTCCCCGGGGATGTGCTAGTTATCACATTGCCATGGCAACCGTTCCTGCCGATGCCACTGTCCCCATGCAATGAACGGGAAATGTCATTGTGCCCTGACAAGGAAACTGCATTCTGTGCACAGAGAGCGACAGCCTTCACCGTCCTCACTGGAAAAATCCTTGGCTGGATCTCTCAGTTCTGCAAAACCCTCATCACCAACACAAATGCAAAGAGCGCATTAAAAGCATTTTGGGGATTCCTTCACCTCCTGAAACATCTGCTACCTCGAGAGATGCCTGTTTAGAGCAAACAAAAGGAAATGACACTTGAGAAAGCCTTTAATTAAATCTTGGAACTTTTTGCTACAGGATATTGTAACACCCAAAAATATAAATAAGCTCATAGGGAGCTCAGGGAAAACCACGGAGTGCATCTCCACTGCACCACCACCCGCTGCTCTGTGGGCAAAGGCCCCTCCGGCCAAAAGAGCTGGTGTATGGAGGCTAAGGAGAGGAAAACTGGGGAGGGACCCCCCTAAAAACCCCCTGCTGGGATGCTCTTTCCCAAGCATCAGTATGGGCTGTGCCAGAGACCGGTCACAGGGTGGGTAAGCTCTGAGTCCAGAGCCAGGCTTTGCATTTCTCTGCTCTGGCAGAGATCTGCAGTTCACAGGCAGATTTCATCGCCCAGATCTCATGGTGTTACTCCGAGCAGCTTGTCTGTACCCTCTGCTCCAGCTCCTGGGGATGCGGGAAGCACAGCCACCCCAAGTACCCACCCAGGCCATCACCCAGGCACCTACAGTAGCTCAAAGCCGGAGAAAAGATGGGCTCCCGACTGCCGGAGCAGCAGCTCAGAGGCTTGTCTCCGTGGAGGTGCCACCAAGGTCTCACTGGCAGGACATGCTTTGGGTCCTGGGGAAAAGAAAATGCAAAATGGGGAAAAGAGAGAAGGGGAAAATGTAGGTTTATAGACAAGTTAATGCTTTTCA
Source organism: Chroicocephalus ridibundus (assembly GCF_963924245.1). Taxonomy (NCBI): domain Eukaryota; kingdom Metazoa; phylum Chordata; class Aves; order Charadriiformes; family Laridae; genus Chroicocephalus; species Chroicocephalus ridibundus. The sequence goes on from NC_086292.1 coordinate 20,837,151, forward strand.
TCCTTTAAAGAAACTCAGGTAGTGATTCGCAATTGCCTTTGCCTCTTATAATTATTTTTTTTGTAGACTTACCCAGAAAAGACTTTGATTTAAACATGCAGTTTAGCTGTAATGAGGATTGTTTGAAGATACTAAACAAGAAATTCTCGTAATTGTAAAACTTTTTCCATTCTGGTTCAGAGACAGCTAGCCTGAGGCTCACCTCATAGAAAATTTAGGCTACTTTAAGATTTATCAGCTGGGTTTAATGGAGTATTTTCTCTTATCACAGGCTGTAATCATGTGTGCAGATGCAATTCTAGCTGTCAGAGAGCTCTGTGTATGGCACGGCTTGTTCTTACCCTCCAAGTCAAAAAATTAAGGATTTGCCCCCGCTATTGCAAAGCAGCATCTAAGGAAAGTCCCTTTTCTGTGCAGATCAATTGCTTTCCATGAGGGCATGGAACCATACAGCAGCAAGACAGTGGAAGGAAAATGTTGGCAGAAAAAAATGCCTTCCCAACACTAAACTAACTCTAGAACTGATTTATTCTTGTTCGGGCAAGATGCCCTTAAAACCACTTCTAGGCCTACAGAGGAACATTTCAAAGGCAGTGAAAACCAGAGACCCCAGCTACCGTTGAAAAAGCCTCCCCTGCTTCTACCTATAACACAAAGCTCTTCCCTGCCTTCCTCTGAGAGAATTAAAGCAGGAAAAGGTGGCTTCTAATTCGATCATTGAAAAAGCAATTTCCCCACTACAAACGCAAACACGCACCCTACTGAAGCCAAAATTCATGAGAATAAGGAAAAAAAAATGACGTCTTCCCAGCAGCTTTCTAAATTACTCTGAGGTTTTCTGGGTCCTTCTCTTGGCTCCTAAACCTTCTGCAAAGCTGCTTGATGACCTACACATTGCTCAGGGCGTACGGGGATTCCTCATCCTTAAGAGCTGATGCGGGAGCCGCAACGGTGACTAACCGCAGGCTGAAATCCCTCCTCTGACAGTCACTTCTTCTCCCACTTGTCTTTGCCGTACTATTTCTTGCCTCGCTATTTCTTTTCTAGATTTGTTTGTATGTGAGTCTGGTGCATACATATGTCCATACCCCTCTATCATGCTGTAATGAGTTGTCTCGCACTGTAGCTTCCGTATAGCTGCTAAAAGCAGGAGTGTTTTAAGTAAACACTGAATGTAGACTCGAGAGTGGGAAAAAAGATTTTTGACTGGAAGGAAAGGGAAAAACAAATGAAGTTGTGTTCACAAGGAAGCATTGGCAGAGCCGCATCCAGGATGGTAAGATCGGGCCTGTTTCGACAGGCTGGTTTCTGTTCACAAGCTGTGACTTTCTGGTCACTGCTGTGACAAAAGTCACAGAATCCTAGAATGTGTTGGGTTGGAAGGGACCTCTAAAGGCCATCTAGTCCAAACCCCCTGCAGTCAGCAGGGACATCTTCAACTAGATCAGGTTGCTCAGAGCCTCATCCAGCCTGGCCTTGAATGTCTCCAGGGATGGGGCCTCCACCACCTCTCTGGGCAACCTGTTCCAGTGTCTCACCACCCTCAGTGGAAAGAACTTCTTCCTAATGTCTCATCTGAACCCACCCTGCTCTAGTTTAAAACCATTGTCCCTCGTCCTATCGCTACATGCCCTTGCCAACAGCCCCTCCCCAGCTTTCCTGTAGGCCCCCTTCAGGGACTGGAAGGGGCTGGAAGGTCTCCCCGGAGCCTTCTCTTCTCCAGGCTGAACCCCCCCAACTCTCTCAGCCTGTCCTCACAGCAGAGGGGCTCCAGCCCTTGGAGCATCTCTGTGGCCTCCTCTGGCCCCGCTCTAACAGGTCCATGTCCTTCTTGTGCTGAGGGCTCCAGAGCTGGACACAGTACTCCAGGTGGGGTCTCACCAGAGCAGAGTAGTGGGAGAAAATCACCTCTCTGGATCTGCTGGCCACGTTTCTTCTGATGCAGACCAGGATGTGATTGGCCTTCTGGGATGCAAGATCACCTGGATCTGGTGCTAAAGTTGTTTAAAGGAAAAAAAAAAAGAAAAAAACAGAAGGAAAGAGCCACATGTGAGAGGTCATAGCCACATATGTCATGGGGATACAGACCAGTGCAAAAATTGTCTCAGTGAAACAATTAGGCAATTAAAAAGGAAGCTTTTCTAATATCTTTTATAGTGGTTTCTAAAAAGCAGAAAGCAACAGAGATGCTGATGGAGAAGCTGAGATAAGCATGGGAAGCCTGTCTCATATCCAGAAAAGCAATCGACTGTGGCTGCCTGTTACAACCCAGCCACAGCTGCTGCCCTGAAAGGGTTAAAAATCAGCGGTGCCAGCTAAAAGAAAAAAAAAAAGTAACAAATAAAAATGAAGGTGACACTTGATTGCAGGCAGCCAATGCCAGTAACCCAGGGGTGCGGAGCAAGGTGGGGATCCTCTGGACCCGCATCCAACAGGATGAAAAAGCAAAGTCAAAAAATGACAGATTCCTTATTACAATCAAATTTATGCAGAACAGAAGTGAATCTGAGCCCTGAAATAACACCTAGACACCCCCAAAGCATGGGGGCAAATATCAGCTTTGAGGGTACAAAGTTTATGGTCCTTAGATCTAGACTGTACGAGGGATTTAATTGTTGGTGGACAATTTTCCATTCAAGAGCTTTTATACCCGTTTCTTGGTTCCGCCTTTGCTTGCAGAGGCTCTTTGGTTCCCTGGGGCAGGACAGGAGGGGCACGGAGAGGTTGCGTCAACAAAATTAAAGCAAAGCCACATCCACCAGCAGGGCAGCGTTGTCAAGACTGGAGATGCCACAGGGGCAGGAGAAAAACAAGGTTTTAAGGGCACTTGTAATAATAGAGCAGGAGCATGGTACAATGCAGAGCTGCTCCACAGAGTCATTTGTGCACATGGAAGAAATTCCTCCTCTATCCTAAATATCGGAGCTGCCGAGGGCATACCTGTCTGGCTGCTGGCAGAGTGCACTGAATTCAGGTGGTCTCCGCAGGGGACCGGGCTCTACCTCTCTAAGCTGTGACTGCCACAGACCCACCACTCCCACGAGGTTTTCTTCTAACTGAAATACATAAAATGGGCACTTTCTCTCAATTACCTATTCCATGGAAAAGTAACTGTGAATTTTAAGTGATTACGTATGTATCTATGCTTATACACATGGCACAGGACATGAAGAGACCATATTTTTTTTTTAAAAATACAAACATCAGAGAAGGGACTTCTTTTGGCCTCTGAGATAACTGAGCTCTCAAATAACAACTACCAATTGGGATATTTAACATCCTTCCTCCCCCATTTAAAATAAATAAATAAAGCAGACAAGCGAGCCTGCCATCCTGTCAAAGCCTCCGGGAAACAGGGACAGGCGAGAGGAATGGTGCAAATCAATCTGCATTACATTACCTCACCAGAAAGACTTGAAGGGACTACAGAACATTTTCATTAATCTTGTATGCCGCTGCTCCGTGTCATCCCAAATCGCATCAAGACGAGATAAAGCCAGCGGCCGCCACCAGCACATGGGCCAGAGGAAAGAAAGAGGGGAGATGGGCCAGATCCCTCACCACAACCAGGTGGGAGGAAAGGGAAGGGGACTTAATGCCCAGCCCATGTTCTTCCAGGTGAGCAAGAGTTTTGCTGGGACTGAATGATGAGAGAAGCACCTTCGAGTCCAGTGGTTCCCCACCTTTCTGGAGGGCCAGGAGTAAGTATCACCTCGGACCCAGCCTTGCCTGTGCTGGAGCAGCACAGCATCTCTGCGTGTCCCAGTCAAGGTTTGTGGGTTTACAGCTCCCTGGGAAGGATGGCGTGGAGGGTCAGCCTGGAAGCATGTCCAGGGACAGCTGGAGCCCATTAGGGTCTACCACCCCACAGCAGGAAAAGTGACCATTCTCCTGCAAGGGCACAGATTACCCCCCACTCAAGCCAGCCAGCATGCCATGGGAAAATCCTTTCATGTACCCAAAACCCTCAAAATACAGGATTCCCACCTTGCCAATTTATCTGATGACCATTTTAAAAGTGATCATAGCCAATGAGAAGATTCCCATGTCCGCACGGAGGTGTTCAAGGCCAGACTGGACAGGGCTTGGAGCAACCTGATCTGGTGGGAGGTGTCCCTGACCAGGGCAGGGGGTGGCACTGGATGGCCTTTAAGATCGCTTCCAACCCAAACCATTCTATGATCTATGATACATTAGGCTTCTCTTCACTACTGTACTGAAGTCGATATGCTGTTTGCGTCAGTGCAGCTCCTAGCAAGGAGAAGGTGGGCTTGTTTATGTAGGCGATGGAGCATTTGGCCTCTCAGTCCACAACAATATGCTCCTTACTGGGCCACAGACCTGTGAATGAGTTAACCCCTGCCAACACAAGCTGTCCCAATTAAAAAATAAATCAATCTGTGCACACAGCCCCCCAAAATGATTTCACTGTGCCCCCTGGGTTGAATCCTGGCTAAATCTGACACACTTTCAAGTGTCCGCCTTTCCACGCACAGCCTGCCTCTTTGTTTGCAGCTGCCACAGTGTGAATTGCCCCAGGTTTATGCCTCAAGTCTTGCTTCTATTCATGTGCCCATGGCATTAGCACAGAGACGTACTGAAGGTAGCTGTATTTGAGCTTTTTCAACCAGAAAATGTCTAGCTGTCCTAATTTGGGGCTGTGTGTAGGCAGTAGGAGGGGGCAGTCCCACTCCCAACCCAACCCAACCCAACACTGGAGTATTATCCCATAAAACAGCTCCTGTGTGATGCTTTCAGTTCAAATCCAGTTTGACGTTAAGACTTGTCGTAACTCCCCTAGAGAAAACAAACATGCTGAGACTCAATGTATAATACAAATTTGAAGATTTGTTCATCAAGCTGGGTTAGACTGATAATGGGCCAAAGAATGGGCAAACGTACCAAGCTCTAAATCTTTAACTCTAGGAATTGTCAGGCCAAAGTTGCAAATGCACCAAGAAGTCACCTGGCGTAGAGACACCCACCCTCTGTGCTACATGGGCACTCTTTGAAGAAGACAAGAGAAGTCAGAAACAGGCACAAATGGAAACTGGTTTCCAGTACCTGGCATCGCTTCACATCCTTTGCACAAGCAGGATCAGAGCAAGCGTTACAGGTTGAGGCTCTCTCCAGAATTACTCTCTTGTCCTCGCTGCTGGAAAACCGAGCAATATTTCATAAGCTACTTATTCAGTCAACGTTGCCCTCTTTTGTTCATGGGAAAGCTCTAGAAGGGAAGTCTCAGCATCCTCCTGCACACACATACAAACCCTGGTACTCCCTCTTTCCATCGACCGCAGGCACATTTTGGCCCGTCTTGACTTTGAGGAGCCTGTTATGGAGATACCCTGAAATCAGCCAGGCACCAGCTGATCACAGCTGGGCCGTGTATGGTCTCAGCACATCCATTTCTACCTGAATACACCTGAATAAGGCACAAACTTACAGTTGTTTGTTTTAACCCTGAATTTTCTTTTCTGGGGATTTTTGTATCAGTAAAACCACAATTTCTGACATAGGCATGAAATCCAGACGCAAATCACAATGAAATCAAATAGCCAAGAGTCTGGCCTTCCCCATTTGCTAGAAAGTAACAGAAAAGTACCAGCGGCAAAGTTTTCCACATCATTCCACTGGCCCTATTAGCCGAAGTTGTAATGCCTCTCATTAATCAGCTTTGAAAAACAATAAATAACAAGTAGTTAAATTGTGCTCTAAGCTACAATATTAAGTTGGTACTACAAATAACGCACCAACAAACAACTTCAAAAATCATGTTCATCCTTGTCACTGAAATAATTAGTGCATCAACCAATGGGAAATTCCTTCCCCTCAGTAACCATGGAAATATTTAAAGGTTGCCAAAGCCCTGCAATTATGGATTTCCCAATAGTTTCCCGTGCGATGTGGGAACTCAGTGTATCGTGCACAGAAAATCAGGGCTTCATGCCACAGAAAGCAAAAATGTACTTTAATTATCACAACAGAAAGTGATAGTTTGTCAAAAGACAGAAATCAGAGTTACTCAAAATCAATATAAGACTGCCACCAGCTTGTAGGATGTGTCTTATCTGCCTTGTTAGAATCAAACGGAACCACATACTGTAACTATCAAGGGCTGCGAAACAAGGGAATTCAATTTTTGTGAGTGTGAAGCTATCATAGTTATGAATATGGATGAGGCTGCAGGCAGCGGGGCCTCTGTGCAGCCCATCAAGCGTTGGTGGAGCAACTTGAATGGTAACGACTCCGTCAACATTACTTTGGCCCCCGACCAGCTACTGGAGCTGCTGATCTGAGGAAGCAGAGCATGGTAAGAAGGGCTCATCCACTGGGTGCCATGAATGGGACAAGGCTGAGGCTGCAGAAAGCAGGTCCAGGTGACAAGAGGAGACACTGGTGTTACCCTGGTCCTGGATGCATCATCACCAGGCTCCACAGTCACATAAAGGGAAGCACAGCCCATCCGGGACACATTCCCTCCTCGTTTTTCCTGTTCTCTCTGGTGTTCCCCTCCCATCTTTCCCTTGCTGGTTGTCTCCGAGGATCTTCTATCACATTCAGCTGCCTCCCCTCCTCCCTTCCTTCCTGGTCCCCGGTGCCAGCACATCTCCACATCACCATCTTAGCCCTACAAATGCCACAACACTGTCACCTTTAGGTTCAGTCATTCCCACCCCTACATCAGCTCCTACCATCAACAAGCCTGGGGGAAAAAATCACACAGGATCACATTATGCCACCTCAAGAGCACCTTCTTAGAGCAAAACACTGCCTTCCCTTTCAAGTTGTTTCAATTCTCCAGCACAGAGAGTTCAGCCTGACAAAGGGAACCATCCCCTCCCCACTTTGCCGCACGAGTCCTCTGCTGCAGAAGCAGACTCCATTAATTCTTGCAAGTAGATTATTAAAACTGAGCTAACGCAGCAACCTGAAATAAGAGGGTGCTGAAGGGATCTGCTGTCAGCGGAGAAGCAGCCCTGCCACCTCTGGTGCTGCGCAGAGGAGAGGAATTCCTCATCACTCCAGCTCTCCTCAGCACAAATGACCCGACGCCAGCTCTTCCACAGGGCACACGTGACTTCTCAGCAATAAAACCTCCAGCAGACTCAGCGGTCGACTTTAGCAAGCCATGCCAATCTATGTATTATTTATCTTTGACACTTCAGATCACTGCAGTTAAAAGCACTTCCCTCAATTTTCTTGTTTTGCTTCTGCTTGCATCGTTATCCTAGGATCACTTTGAGTCTAATTGAGCCTGCGTGTGCCAAGTGAAAAGGAAATCTCAGACATGCTTGATATAAAAAGTTGCCACTCTTCATCTTTGTAAGAAACATCGTTCCACAAATCCCTTAAGTGCTGGACAGTCCTAGCTCTAGGAACACTGCTGGAGGGAGAACAGACTAACTCATTTTGCTTATACACATCAATGCAACTTAGTAAATACATACAACAAACATCAATCATAGAATCATAGAATCATTTAGGTTGGAAAAGACCTTTGGGATCATCGAGTCCAACCATCAACTCCACTCTACAAAGTTCTCCCCGACACCATATCCCCCAACACCACATCTTAACGGCTCTTAAACACATTCAGGGATGGTGACTCCACCACCTCCCTGGGCAGCCTATTCCAGTGTCTGACCACTCTTTCTGTGAAGAATTTTTTCCTAATGTCCAGCCTAAACCTACCCTGCTGCAGCTTAAAGCCATTCCCTCTTGTTCTATTGCTAACTACCTGTGAGAAGAGACCAGCACCAACCTCTCTACAATGTCCTTTCCAGTAGTTGTAGAGAGTGATGAGGTCTCCCCTCAGCCTCCTCTTCCTCAAACTAAACAGTCCCAGCTCCTTCAATCGCTCCTCATAAGATTTATTCTCCAGGCCCTTCACCAGCTTCGTTGCCCTCCTCTGCACTCGCTCCAGCACCTCGATATCTCTCTTGTATTGAGGTGCCCAGAACTGGACACAATACTCAAGGTGTGGCCTCACTGGTGCTGAGTACAGGGGGACAATCACCTCCCTACTTCTGCTGGTCACTAATCCTTTAGCTGTCAGTCCCGTCTCCTTCTAAACTCCCCCCAAAAAGTTCCCCAACACAACAGTGTGGAACAACACAACAACGGGGCAGTGTGCCTTGCACTAAGGCATTTCTTCCCTTTTTCTGCGTAGCTTCGAGCGCCTGAACCTTGCCTTCTGGTAAGTCTATGAAACAGGCTTAATGAAGCACCACCACTGCAGATCCAGAGCACTTCAGTCACCGATTCAGCCTTTTGTTCCCCACCTCAGAACTGCCGTTAGCCCACTTCAGACTTACACAAAAAAGCACATGCTAAATCCTTTCTCTCCAAGAAAAGAATTCACTGTTCTGCTGAAACTCCAGAGGTGTATAATAGAGTTAATCTTGAGGGAATTTTGTTTGTGAAATGACCTTGCTGGTCTTTTTACTTTTTCTATTTCGTTGAATCATTCAGAAGACCGCCTCGGCCAAAATCCAGCTATGGAGAAAGGCAGGAAACAAGGCACAGCAGTTCCCAGTTGTTTTCCTGAGTCAGTGTCTGTAGAGACGTGAGACAGACTCAGCTGCTCAACAGCTCTTCTCGCCCCGCGATGTGCCTGACTTCGTGATGAGCTTCCTTTGGGGACACACCTTTCAACAACAAGGGAGCCATTTGCTTTCACGCAGCAGCGCATTTCTCCAAAGCTTCCTAAGCGTTAAAATGATTCCAGAAACATCAATCCTTTCAAATACGCCTGGACACCACCAAATACAGACCTGGAGAGCCTGGAAACTTGGTGGATGCTGGCTTATTCCACTTACCGGCTGGCCAGATCTCTCAGGACATCAGCAGTGACAGATGCGACACCCTTGTTAGATGTGTGATTCCATAAAATGCCTTAGAAACATGAAAATCCCAGGTTTTCTAATGAGATGAGATGGTATCTGAATATGCAGCGTCCTAGCACAGAGCAAGTCAACCCTGGTTTCTGCCTGTGGCTCCTTGCACCGTTGTTTGCATTCATACATCAGGAAATGAAAAGACTTTTGTGGTTGACAGGGAACAGTGATTACAGAGCTGAAAGCACCAGGATTTGTAAATGTGGAATTAAGCCTTTATTGAATTTGTGATTATTTCTCAATAGCAAATCGGGCAGGTCTTTCATTTAATGTGCTGATTACAGGTGACTCACCCTTCCAGACAAATCAGGGTTTAATCAAAGAATAACAGCCTGAAGTAACTTCATTGCTGAGCTGGAAAACACAGAGGAGGCTGATGGGGACAGACCTCGTACAGCATCTCGCGCAGCACATAGCAGGGACCTGCATCATTCACTCTTACAGGGTTAGGGTCCAAAACCTGGATAAAGTTAGAAATAACATAAATATGGTGAGTGGCTAAAGTGATGATCGTGCTTATACCACATCAACTGACCTTATCCAAGCTTCCCTTACACAGAGGACAAGCGGCCTTGATGGCAGAAGTACATGCACTTACTGCGTAACACAAACCACCACGACGCACATCGACTTTTGTGGGTAAAGATACCCCGAGCATACTAACATACCACAACGTCAATATAAATTAATTCTCAAACTGGATTGATGTTTAAGCCTTCAAGCGTAGAGATATTTTTGTATAAGCATACTAATATTTCCATTTCCTCCAGCAGGACAATTCGCAGGCTTTATATTAAGCCCGTTCTGAAGCGTTTGCATGCTTTAGTCACACCAAGTATCGTTCTACTGTTCGGATACCCTCGAGTGGTTCATGAATTCACCAGCCCCTGGATTCCAGTGCTGCTGTATCTATCACCAACCCTGCATGACACGCGGTAATTACAGGCTGCTGTCAGGCTAGTAACGTCCTCAACAAGCAGAGCTGAGCTCTTGAACATCCGTGTGGCAACCAGACGAACGCGGAGCTCCTCTGAAAAGAGAGATTAACCGAAAGAAAGCAGGCCAAATCCTGCTCTCATTTACCCTTCTTGGACGGGCTGCGTGGATTTGGCTGCCAAAACGATTTGGCAAGTTGCAGCCCTCCAGCAGCACGGACTCCTTTGCACGGCTCTTGTGGACCAAACGCAGGAGCTGAGACGGAGGGGCTGTGCCCACCTCCAAAGTCGGTGCAGCTCTGGATCCCAATTTACACACATTTCTAAGTCAGATTTCCAGTTCTGGGTGGCTAAAAATCCTGATCTTGCAACTCCTTCTCTCCCAACAAAGCCACGCAGTACAGGATAGTTATTTTTTTCCTAGCAGAGGGGGGAAATATTTTTTCATCTTAAATAAAAAGTAAAAAAAAAAAGGGACTTTCCTCAAAAACACTGAGTAGAGACTAAGCCTGATAAAAGTTAGTCTAGCAGTAACCTGGTAGATGAAGTCTTAGAAACCAGTTCCCTGAAGACAAGGTAACGGGACTGTGTAATTCTCATTCAGAATGAAAGTGAATCAAAAACCGAAGCAACATATTTCATTCAAAGCCTCAAACAGGAACGCAGCCAGGTTTCACCAACTACTGTGCCAGTAAGCTCCTGATAGGGTATGTTTCTTAGAGAGCCTATTCGTTTTCCCCTTTTCTTTTATCAACAGGGATTCCAAGATTTAGTGGGAAACCACCCAGCTGCTGAAACGCAGAATATGGAGATAAAAGGTCTAATTTTGCTCTGACATCCAAGGACTTCAGGGTGGTCATGTCCTGCACGATCCTACTATCTACCTTTGCAACCATACTCTGGGAGGACGGAGGAGCTTGGCTTTGGAAGTTCAAATGAAGGGAAGGAAACTGCGGTGGAAACAACCTCAAGGGATTTTATTGCTCCACAAACAAGCTAGGAAAACACACAGCTGGCTCTCCGCGTGAGCCTAGGTCCAGCAAGGTAAGGGCAGATTTCTCCACCATGGGACTGACCCCGTTCTGCCCACCAGAGCTGGAGGAGGAGCAGCCATGAGCTGGCAAAGGGACGATGGAGAAACATCTCCCTGGCAAAAAGTAAGAAGGAGAAGAACAGGAGATCTTTTTTCCCCAGACAGGACCAGCCTGAAGGTGCAAGCGTAACTCAGCCAGATGTACTCAACGCTTCAGGCAGCCTGCTAAGGCTGGAGACAAGCATGGAAGGTCCCCCAGGCTTGTCCCACAACGCAGGCAAGTCCCTAAAGGGGTCTGGCTCCAGGTTGCCAGCCAGTCCCTGATGCTGGGAAAGGGAAGATCTCCCTGCAGCAACTGCACTGCTTGTTTACAAAAAAAGCAAAACAGAAAGCCAAGCAACCCCAGAAAACATCAAGTAAAATTCTTAGAGACACTTAATACAACAAAGCAGCTGGAGATAAGGAGAAACAAGGTGGTTTGTCCTTCCAGCTACCCTCAGGGCACAAGGAAAACATTGATGAATTACTAGAAGAGGTTGTAAACATACTTCTGGGGTCTATCAGATCTATGGTCTATCAGGAGAGGGAAGGAGAGCCAGCAGGGGCTAGCACAGGGGACTTACTCATCTCCAGTGCACTGCCAGGCCTCCTCTCCACCGGCACCACTTGGCCCCACACACCAGCTGGAGGGACCCAAGACCACTGTAGACCTTCTCCCTGTCTTCTCCCACCAGGTGACTCACACAGGGGGGTCGATCCTGTCACATGACCTGCAAGCCCAAGTTAGGAAAAACCCTGTTACTTCTGGTGCAAGCCAGGAGGGACACCCTGGCCAGCCGGGGGTCCCATTGCAGGTAGAACAGCATCGTGGTTGCCCCAGTGGCAGCACTCTAGAGATTCTGGGGCATGCACATCTCACTGCAAGCCAATTTAGCTACCAACCACGGCAGATATACAGGAGCCACTTGAGTATTTAGTCCTTTTCTTGGGCAAATTTTACCTCCTAAAGTTTTTACCTACCCTTGTAAACAAGCAGGCAGTGCCAGAGCCGGTCCCGAGTCTGCACAAACTGCAGCAAGAGCATCCCCTACCTGCAGTCTACCTCATCCCATCCCCAAAAAGGCCAGCTCAGTCTCTCACAGCTAGGTACTTGGACCCTCAATCCCATTCTAAAACACGAGCAGATCTCTGTGTTTAATTTGGATGAGGTAGGCTTTAATATACAGCATCAGTTCATGACCGTATGCTACAGAGCAGCTATGCTTCTATTTATACAATTATTTTATAGAGCCAAGGGTAATAACAAAAGGTGGAGTGATAAAAATAAGTCTAAGCAGGACGTATGCAACAAGGGTCAGGGTTTATATGGAAGACAAGATTGTGTAAAACTAAGAACAACAGAGCTTCTAAGCTTTACTTCATGTAAGTCAATCAACAGATATCTCAAAGTGTCACCAAAAAATTTATAAACTTAATCTTTTTTTTATTTAGTACTTATTAGTCAGATTTCTAAACTAATTTTATGATGTGTAAATCTGTTTCTTCACTTAAAACAACAGTTGAACCTTTTTGTGTCTTATAATGATCTCTAAAGTTGTAGGGTTAGGGGTTACTGGCTGTTTTATACATCTGTAGCAATATACAGTTTAAAGACCAAGCTGTAAAGAAATGCAGATGTAAAACAAAAGTTTTAAAAATCCTAGCATGTAAGGCAATAGGAAAGCAATGTTTTTCTCACCAGGAAATAATTTTACAAATGGAACCCATATTTCTGTAAATAAACCCCTGCCTTCTCATTAGCTTCGCATCAACCTATACTGAAATATACATCAGAGCAGTCTGTCAAAGCAGTCACAAAGGAAAAACAAGAGCAGAGTTTAAAAGCAAAGCCTTCAAAAATTGTTATGCTTTTCAAGTCTAAGCAATAAATAGGACAGGAGAATGACAGGAGAGTTGGCAACAGAATCACATTGCTAAAAAATCGCATCTTGTTTTTTCTGAAAACATAAAACTTAGGTTTGGTCAGCTGTCCACAAGTGGTTTGCAGGGAAGGGAGATAGACATAAGATGCTGACATACTGTAAAATCACAGCCCTAAAAAAAATGCAGTCAAGGGTCCCAAACCAACTGTCAGCCAGCAAACGAGCCCAGCAGACATGGTTGGTGGACCACAGAGCACCTCAGACTCCAAATATTTTCTTTTCTGCTTCTTAGGGAGCAAAGGATGAACGTAGCTTCTAAAAGAGCACAAGATCAATACCAAAGAGAACATAATTAGAAGAAAAAAAAAAGAAAAAAAAAAGAAGTAATGTACTTAGAAATACAGAACAATCTGTCATTACTGAGCAAGCCCTTGTGTTGCATTGCTGAGTCACCCGCGGGTTTGCACGGCAGCAGGTGACATTTCAGAGGTCTGCGACTCACTTGATGGGGCTCCATAAAACTAACACGGAGGTCCCAAGGGATGGAGAGAGGCTTGTGCCTCCATTCAATTGAGGGAGCCCTGTTTTCCTACAGAGTCAATGTCCATACCCCAAAATGTCCACATCTCCCCCAGGCAATGCTGCTGGAGTTACCTCCTACCCAATATCCTAATTTCCTCCCTCTCCCCCAAGTACTGGCGATTTCTGAGGCAAGATTAGATACAGCACTGGAATTTACACTGGGTGGAATTACTCCCCCTTAAGAATCAAACAGGATGATATGGGGGATGCTCTGTTCTACTTTCCAGGAAAAAAAAAAAAAAAAAAAAAAAAGGAAAAAAAAAAAAAGACATTTAGTGATGTGCCCCCACAGCGCCCCAAGCATTTTTCTCTCGACGGAAAAATAGCTTGCCAGAATAAGCACAGAGTGCTCCCGTCTGATCCAAAAAAGTGACTGAGCATGAAATCTGTGGGACTGATCTGATGCTCTGCGACATGTATTGTGGCTTTGCTGGGAGAGACCAGCGTGCTTGGCACTTTGCAGGACTGAAGTGTCTGCCCTGGATTTAAAACAAAACAAAAAAAAAAAAAGCACTGCAAGCTTCCCTCTTTAGCCCCAGATATTCAGAAATTGTATTCCTTTAAACATTCCTTTCGTACTCCCTCATAAAAAAGCATGTTGTCATTTTGTTTAGAAGTTTTAGTTTGCAGACCACGAAGAAAAACTTCATATTCCATTTTGAAGAACCGACATTTTGTACGACCGCATCCCTTGGCTTCCAGTCTCAGCAGAAACTACAAGCAAACCCTGAAACACTTTAAATAGTCTGCAGAAATCACAGAAATCTTGGTTTCTCACTGCCAAGACTAAGCAAACAGGGCTATCCCTGGCCAGCGCAGCTGCTGCCCTGCCTGTGCCAAAGCCCAAGGGCATTTCATAGCCTTGCATTGGAGGTAGCAACTCCAAATTGTTTGCTATTATTACAAACAGCATTTTTTTAAAGCCCTCCGTATTGGTTTAAACCTGCTGCTATTGAAGACAACAGCAGAGCTGCCCCCACCCAGAGATAAGCCATGTCAGATGATGCTAACCCGGGGGGTGCAGCATGTTTCATCTCCACAGGGCTGAAGTGAGAAGCCTGCAACGGACCCCCCCACACACCTCCACAGCGACGGAGCATCCTATTTCAGACCTTTGAAGTTACTCCCTTTTCTTCCTCTGAAACCTGCCAAACACCTGACCTGGTGTATCAGGGAGTTTTGAAATAATGAGGCAAATCAGAAAGTTGGAAGCTTCGCATTTCTGAGACAACCATCATTCAAAAATAGCTTTTCCCTATTATTTCAGGCATGCTATGCTCCTTAAGGTTTGATACTTAGTTGGCTGTGATTTTTCTTTGTTCTTATCAATATTTCCCTCTTGCTTTTTCCCTTTCATTTTTCCTGTTGCTGTTGAAATGCATCGTAAAAACGCATCGAAATAAAAAAATTCCAGCACGTCATTGCATCCTTCATTTGAAACAAAAATGTAACCAGAACAAACTGATCAGGTAGATGTCACTTTAAAACAATATGGATGATGTTTTTCAGGCCAGTCTAATTCCCTGCTTTGGGAGTCTCCTGGTAATTCCTAACCTGCTTTCCTCATTCCATCCTACTCGTGACAAGTGGCTGGGAAGGAGAACCTCGGGCAGAAGGAGCTGCTCCCAACTAAGGCGCAAGCCAAGAGGAGAGCTCAGTCCAGCCAGGTGCCCACTCCTTCAAGGCTGTAAAACAGCTAAATCCACACCCACGGTGCAGCAGCTCACAGCCTTCTAGTTGTCCCCATAGTGGCAGCTTTGCCGGATCAGACCCAGAGTAAAAATCAGCACTGCAAAGTGCCGATTTTCCTTCCAATGCTGGAGACATTGGACATGCACCAAGGATGGCTGGCTGCAAGTTTCCCAAAGTATAAAATATTAATGTCTTATGGTGCTTCATACGACATTAGCCCAAGGACTGCACTGAAGTTGGCAATGACCCAAGGCTTGATATAAACTCATTTTGGGATCACGTTTACTTCTGAAGACTGATAACTTCAACATCTTTCACACACTTTGGACAAATCAGTCTCTATTTTGCTGTCAGAAGAAAGTAAGAACGTGGCTCTGTGAATTAGTCTGGAGAGGCGTTTGTCCACTGCCCGTATGTTGAGGCAGTGGCCAAGTCCGGGTGTTTCACAGGAAGGGAGTTGCAATCTTGCAGAACAACGTGCCTCCACTAGGAACTTTATTTATGCCTTTTTGACCCTGAAAAGGTCATTTCAAAGCAAAGTTAATTCCTGCCCAGGAACTGCTGCCAGATTTCCCAAGCAGCCTGGAGGAGGAGCACAGGGTAGAACTTCAGTGTAAATATAACAAGACATTATAGAATCATAGAATGGTTTGGGTTGGAAGGGACATTAAAGCCCACCCAGTGCCACCCCCTGCCCTGGGCAAGGACACCTCCCACCAGCCCAGGTTGCTCCAAGCCCCGTCCAGCCTGGCCTTGAACCCCTCCAGGGATGGGGCAGCCACAGCTTCTCTGGGCAACCTGGGCCAGGGGCTCACCACCCTCAGAGTGAAAAATTTCTTCCTGATATCTCACCTAAATCTCCCCTCTTCCAGTCTGAAGCCATCACCCCTCATCCTATCACTACATCCCCTTGTAAATAGTCCCTTCTCCAGCTTTCTTGTAGGCCCCTTCAGATACTGGAAGGCCGCTATAAGGTCTCCCCGGAGCCTTCTCTTCTCCAGACTGAATAATTATGGGTCATCAGAAGCTACTTAGGAACTTCTGGCTGACACTTTGCCCACCATTAGCTACTATTGTGCTGTATTTTTGCATTTATTTAGGCTAAACACTTCAAAAAATGTACACAACAAGTACAGACACTGTGCTGCTTGTTAAAACTGTTAATAAACAATGTGTTAAGACTATTTGCAAAGAACGAGAAGCCTTTGAGCAGGTAGACACCGTTACTAATCTGGGGCAGGACAGATGTACAGCCCATTCCCTTCCATTTTCCTCATGAGAAAGCAAGGTAATAACTTCTACAAAGTTTAATACATCCCCATGCTGATGGAAAACTAATTCTAAATAACAGTGTGAAGAAGCCCTGAGAACACATGAATCATAATATAATGACTAAAGAATGCATGCTGATATTGCCTTAAAAAAAATGAAAGCCACTAGGTTATGAACAATCAAAAATAATTGTAGAGATGGGAAACCTTGAGGAATCTCCTGACAGAATCCAGGGGAGAGAGATCTCCTGCTTTTGTAATCCACTCCTGCTCTATTTCCTATCTATACCTTGAAAACCAGCTCTATTTTCAACACAGTTGAGCAATAAATCCCAGGTGTCACCACAACATATTTTTTTTTAATCCCTACTTGGCAGAAGCAGAAAGGCTTTTGCAACAGAAAGTGTTCCTTCCCATTTTAGCAGCTGAAATTTCTTTTTATGAGAATATTTCATGCCTTTTTACCATTCGGGTAACCCTCTGGCAGCTACTCCCTATCTGTCTCTTGCTACACACACACACATCCCTTTTTTATTCCTCTTTCATGAGTCTTACTGCATCATTTTTAACTAGCGATCTGAAATAATCACACCATCTTTTCAATACTATGTATTTTAGCTTTATTTTAATACCATATTTCCTTGCTGTGATTGCCACTGCTCATACCCTTTTAAATTAGCACGCCATGCTTTCGATGAGCACTAAAATCACTTTGCAATTCCAAAGGTAGAGACACCCCTAAGCTCTGCAGCTCCCTGCTTTGAGAGAGGGTACCCGGCTGTGTGCCGGCTCCTTGCTCCCAAGGGCTGACACTCCGCTCGGGAATGTGCCGATCAAGAGGAAGAGCCACACTTCAACACCACAGATGTTCAGGAGGGGACGAATCGTTGTGCATACAAAAAAAAAAAATCCACAAACACAGCTCACCCAGAACTCACAACTTACGTTTAAAAGATAAGAGTTCAAACACAAACTGACTAAATCAATTGTGTCGATGCAGTGTAGTGGGACCAATCCCTTGCAGGGGGAGAGAGGACCAAAGCTTGGGTGGTCTGACCCAGGAAGGAAATGAACTGGCCACCCAAAAATCGTTATTAATGCCAATTTCCCAGACTAACCCCAAGGGCTAAACTCACTACTGTCAGCAGAAGATAACGCAGGAAATAACCAGCTGTTGGGAGCCACTCGATGTGCGGCGTGACCAATTACCATGGGAATCCAGCAAGACACAGAAGTAAGGCCAGCTGTGCTTCCTAATCCTCTCTGCTGAATATTTTAAAAATTTAAGCTGACTTGAGAGTAAGAGGAGAAACCAGCAAACCACCGAGCTTTCCTACCTTAGTCCTAAACAAGGAATGAACAATATTTTTATCTCACCCACAAGGTTGGCAGCAAGATGCTTGTAGAATCATAGAATCATCTAGGTTGGAAGAGACCTTTAAGATAGAGTCCATCAATCAACCTGAGGCTGACAAAACCACCACTAACCCATGTCCCTCAGCACCACGTCTACCCGTCTTTTAAATACCTCCAGGGATGGCGATTCCACCACTGCCCTGCACAGCCTGTTCCAACGTTTGACAACCCTTTCACAGTGAAGATATTTTTCCTAATATCCGTCTTAAACCTTCCCTGGCACTACTTGAAGCTGTTTCCTCTTGTCCTATCGCCTGTTTCTTTGGAGAAGAGACCAACCCCCCCCCGGGTACCCCCTCCTTTCAGGGAGTTGCAGAGAGCGAGAAGGTCTCCCCTCAGCCCCCTTTTCTCCAGGCTGAACACCCCCAGCTCCTCAGCTGCTCCTCACAAGGCTTGTGCTCCAGACCCCTCACCAGCTCCGTTGCCCTTCTCTGGACACACTCCAGCACCTCAATGTCTTTCTTGCAGTGAGGGGCCCAAAACTGGACACAGCCCTCGAGGTGAGGGTCGAGAGACCTGGTGGCAACTGAAACCCATAAGGACACATCAGGAAGGAACCGGCCCCCGGACTGTGCTTTGGCCATCAGAGGATTTTACAAATCCTCCAAATGAAGCTGATGATTCCCCACCAGATTGTTTTACCAGTCCAGGCAGACTTAAGCACAGATTTACAGACCTACAACAACAAGGGAATTTGCAGCTTTTCCATGATAAAACACCACAGAGCGCCTGGAAGCATCACCGTAGATGTACAATGTTTAAATTTATTCCTAGCAAGCAGGTGATTGAAAAAGTAAAAAGTGAAAGCTCTAATAGCGGTCATGGTCACCAATACATTTTTTTGGGGCAATAAGTGTTTGCCTTACGTTTGATGATCATTGTATAGATTACGTGGCTGGGCTGCTGAACTGAAGGCATATTGCAGCAGGTGACCACAGCGAGATCTTCATCAAAAAGACGGATGCTTTTATGTAAAAAGGTTCAAGTCTTAGACTGGAGTTGCGGAGGGCCCACATCTCAACCACTTCCCAAAGAAAGACCTGACCTTCCTGTAAAATAATACTAATCACAAAATTAGAAGAAAGGCAATAATTGGAAGAGCGATATAAAAATGCAGGAAATATTAGCAGCCGGCTGCCTTGTGCCCAGCATCACATACTCTCCCAGAGGGAAGGAAAAGGAAGAACTGATCTCCAAATGCTGCAGCCTTGGAGAGGGAAAGGAGGCAGGAAGGCAAATAACTACGTTGTCGGGTGATCTACCCCCTTGTGAGCAAGTCCATCGCTTGAGGAAATTCTGTGTTATGCACTGATTAGATACAAGAGGATTTTGCTTGGAAGTGAAAGGCATGGAAGGATTTTGAATCATGGACGTTGTAAAATATCAGTGATATTAAGAGCCTTATTTGTTGTCAGTTTAAAGTACGCAGCTTCTTTACATAACTAAATAAATGACTCCATTATCCGTATTTTTACAGCTAGATAAATATTTTAATCCCTGTTTACTGCCAGTAGCTTTAACTAACTGCTTTCTGTAATCCTTTTATAAATCTTACTTGTAATACATTATATCTGATATAAATTCTGAGCTTTCCACTGGTACTTTCAGTAATTTCGATTCCAGCTGCCTGCCGTGTTCTGCGGGCCAGATCCGTCCTATTGCTGATCTTTTGAAGGCCCTCTCCAGGTGACGTTGTATCCTGAGTCTGCAACAAGGATTTAAGGCAGAAATATTGCCAAGAACAGGCAAAAAACAGCCTGCAGAGGCACCTCAGGCAGGCAGTTTCCTAAAGAACCTTCTATAGAGTTTTAGTGGAATTTTAATTACTTTAAAAGAAAAAAAAAATACAAATATGTGTGTATATATATTATTTAAGCCAGCATCTTCCTGTGCTTTTGAGCAGGTATATCTGCAACACAAGTTAGGGATGAAGGCAACAGATGACACCGAGGGTTACAGTATCACAGTTTCAGAGCCCAGGACTTTAAGGACCAGCCTGTACCTCTAACCCATCACAGCACAGGTAATTGAAGACTCGCGGTGTTTTTCACAGCATGCTCAAATCATACCGAATAATGAAGAGCTGCGGCTCTGTAGAAGGAGATAAACACTCCAGAACTGGTGCAATCAGTTCCCTTTGCCCCCACATCGCTGCAAGTTGCTCTGTAGTATGTAAGCTATGACTTACACAGCTGGTAAAATCAAGAGGTTCTTCAACGAGCACAGAGCACTTGAAAAGAGCTGAAACCTCACAGCATCATGTCCTCAGGTCCGAAGGTCATTGTTCTCTGGAACAGCGATTGTCCTTAAAAGCCTCCAACAGATACTCATTTGGGCTCCAGTATTTTTAGGGGACTGTTTGTACCCTTCCCCCACACACGCTGAGCTGTTCTCCTCTCAGAATATTATCTTCACTTCTGACACTTTTTCCATTCCTAAGCCCACGTTTTGCAGAATCACAGAATGGTTTGGGTTGGAAGGGACATTAAAGACCACCCAGTGCCACCCCCTGTCCTGGGCAGGGACACCTCCCACCAGACCAGGTTGCTCCAAGCCCCGTCCAGCCTGGCCTTGAACCCCTCCAGGGATGGGGCAGCCACAGCTTCTCTGGGCAACCTGGGCCAGGGGCTCACCACCCTCACAGCAAAGAATTTCTTCTTAATATCCAATCTAAATCTACCGTCTTTCAGTTTGAGGCCGTTACCCCATGTCCTGTCATCCCTGATAAAGAGTTCCTCCCCATCCTTCCTCTAGGCCCCTTTTAGGCACTGGAAGGCTGCTGTAGGTACCCAAGACCATGAAGACCTTGGGTAAAAATGGAAACCCTTGGGCTCTTCATGAGCTACCCAGGAGGTCACACACCACTCATACAAGATGGTCAGCAGCTCCCTTAGCGTTTAATTTCATTGGCTTCAACACACCCTCCTGTGGCTGAAAAGGATTGCAAACTCTTGACAGCAACTCGTGGTTGCAAGGCCACCCCATCCTCAGGACAGCATTAGTTTCACGATCAAACTTCTGTTCATCTCAGCTGGAAGAAACACTCCTTGCAAGTCACTGATGTGGGAAATCCACTGCAGGCTCAGGGCATGAATTCCCAGTCTCTCGGCTGTCCCGTGGACTGGCGAAGGATGTCACAAGCATCTGCTGCTTTTACCTATATAATAACAAAAAGTAAGAGCTTTTCTTGCAGGTTTTATTCAAGACATTATGACACCTCTCTGTTGCTGTTAGTGACTACAGAACCAGTAAAGTGTTTTGAAACAAAGCGGTTGAGCATATGTAATATGTTGGTTATCTAATCTGTCACCCTGCATAAATTTAGACCTATATCTTTTAGATTGTTAAAGTAAGATGGATCCAACTCTAGAACTGGCTCTTTGGAGCCAGCAGGAGTTCTCCCTGCAGTGCCAGTAAACACATTTGCTCCCTAATGCTCCAGCCAGGTGGCTCAGAGGACACTGGTGCTACTAGAAGAGTCCCTCTGGAGCAGATATCCCAGGGATCAGAGACTGAGTGAATGCAAAAATGCCAAAAAAACCTGTAAAACTAACACTGAATTAACAAGCCATTGGCACTACCTGTCAAGAACAGAATATTAATCTTTAACATAACTGCCTCTAAAGATGAAATATTTCAGTTAACAAGAAACAAGAAAATATGAGAATTTTCTGTCACACTTGGATGCTTCGCTTACCACAGCGATGAATCAAAATAATTGCCTGGTCCCGCATTTTGTAGGACACTAAATACAGTGCTGGATCTATTGATCCTTTACATGAACAGCTCTTTGAACCTCAAGTGAGTGCCTTCTTACATCTGTTTGCTTCTTGCATTTTAAATCGAAAGAGGGAAACACATTTAAATGTCATATTCCGGCAGGAGGGCTGCTTCTCCGTGCACTTTTTCTTGTTCATCTTTGTCATGACAAGTGTTAGTGCTCAGGTTGGGTTTCTCTCATCATTTCAGTTATCGGCGGAGAACGTTTCAACACATGGCAAAAATTTCCCTGAGGTTGGATGGAAAGATTGTTAAATTATTTACAGAAAGCCTTCAGAGCGTTAGTAACCAGCTGCTGGCAACCCAGCACTGAATCCTCTCATCTCAGGGGTTTTCCCGTAGAAAACGTGCTCCTGTAGGACCTTTTCTGTCCAGTTTCAATCCAGCCCTGACATGCTCCTGCTTTGCTCGGTCCCTGCAGTGGTGCCCGCAGACAGGCAACACTCCAGCCAAGCATCCCGAGTTTTGACGTGATTTGGGTCCTCATCCCAAGCTCCAGTGAGCGCAGTGGTGTGACGCTCCTCGTTGCGCTCCTCCTGTACCATGAAGGCCTCCTGGTATTTCAAATGTTCGAGTAGAGTGGGATGCTTCTGAGCGTGGATATTTGATGCCTTAGGACCTCATCAAAAGGAAGAGGCAAAAGTAAAACGACCTCTGAAAGCTTTGATTTTCCAGGTGAAATTTCCATAACAATCACCGAGGGGAGAAACCGCTATATTTGAAAGTCCGATTTGGGGATAATTAAAAGCATTGGCAAATAAACACAGTGAGAAGCAGGCAAATTTATGCAAACAATATTTCAAAATTCACTGGCCAGAACCAGAGAAGAGTAACATGCCTGTAATAACACTGCGAGAGAGGAGAGTATTGATTACACTAAGAGGGAATGACATTGTGCAGCTGTACAGACTTCACTCTGAATATCTCATAAAGGACTTACAATCCAGCCAGATAATGTTCATGCTTTAATTTTTATCCAGCTCTGAATTTAAAATATCCTTCTCTCAGAAAGAAAATTAAAGGATTTCAGATGCACGGTTTGATTCACAGAACTAATGAGATAAAACTCCTGACTGGAGGTAAAAAAACCCAATGCATTAAATCAATGGGAAAGTTTCCTTTGAAGGATTTGATATCTAATCAAGATTTGACCCTCCTGTGAACCTCATGGGTTGGAGACATCTCAGCCAGAGATGCTGGCGTTCTCTGAAAGCTTGGGTCCAGCTGGGCCGGAAGGGAAGATCTGCAGATTGCAGAGAAGGGAAGAGCCATCATCCAGACATAGCAAGAGCACAGGGCTTTCTTGGGAGTTGCTTCAGGAGTCACAGGGACATCTTGCATTAGATGTTGGTTCTTCCCCAAAATCTCATTTTCCTCTTCTTACACATCCCCTGCCGCCGCCCCTGCTCATCCCCTGCCTGCAAAGACACCTTCGCTCTCCTCGAGTCGGCCACACGCACATGCAGCAGCACCACAGGAGGGTCGTGGATCATCCATCTGCAGCTCCCAGTAACACTGATGGCATCTGTGTCCTCCTGAGCCATCGGTTACAGACGGGATGAGTCACCTGGCCTCTGCCACCACAGCTGCTTCAGAAAAACAGTGACGGAATTTAATGTCACAGACCAAGACTAGAAAAAAAAAAAAGAAAAAACCAACCACACTTTAGATGTTTGAAGCCCAGGCGCAAGGGAGAGGGTGGAAGATGATGCTGCTGGAAAGAAAATCATTAATCATGAGGGATTCTCAGCAACATCCACTCTGCCCCTTGCAGCCCCCCACTCCTTTCCGATTACAACAGCGTAACATCAATTTCTGGGCATTACTCCATGGGATGAGAAAGCTGTGAAAGACTGTGCATCATGCTAGAAAAATATGTTTTTTTAACACAGTGTGCTAATCACATCCGTCCGTTGTACTCCCAGCCCTCCAGCGAGGTGGCGGGACGGCTGGCAGATGCTTAGCTTGGGGTTCCTTTCTAAACTCTCCAGCACAGACTCATCCTCAGCCCTTCAGGTGGCGGGAATCCACCCAGAAACCCCTCTAGCAGCACCTGTCAATCAGCGATCACATCAGAGTGCAGCTCTGGAGTCCTCAGCAAAAGAAGGACGTGGCCCTGTTGTAACAGGTCCAGTGGAGGGCCATGAAGACGCTGCGAGGGCTGAAGCCCCTCTGCTGTGAGGACAGGCTGAGAGAGTTGGGGGGGTTCAGCCTGGAGAAGAGAAGGTTCCAGGGAGACCTCAGAGCCCCTGCCAATCCCTAAAGGGGACACAGGAAAGATGGGGAGGGACTCTGAATCAGGGAGGGGAGCCATGGGATTAGGGGGAAGGGTTTTACACTGAAAAAGGGGAACTTTAGATTGGATATTAGGAAGAAATTCTTTGCTGTGAGGGTGGTGAGCCCCTGGCCCAGGTTGCCCAGAGAAGCTGTGGCTGCCCCATCCCTGGAGGGGTTGGAGCAACCTGGTGTGGTAGGAGGTGTCCCTGCCCAGGGCAGGGGGGTGGAACTAGATGGTCTTTAAGGTCCCTTCCAACCCAAACCATTCTATGATTCTCTGATCTTAATGAGCAGGTGACCCCAGCAGCCCTCCTGCATCAAGACCTGGGAAGCTGCAGACAGCCCTTCCATGACACTGGTGCATGTCCTGGGTCCTCCTGTCCTCCCAGCATCGCAGTGGGCGAGGGGAAGGAGCATCGCGGTGATAAAATATTCTTACCGTGACAACAGCCAGGCTGCCCCATCTGCACAGCAACCCAGTGCTCCAGAGGCAGCAGGTTCAATAGCCCCTGCAAAAAAATAATAACACAAGTTCATTCTCTGCAATAACACAACAGAAAGTGAGGAGACTTTTCGATATAAGTTACAGAATGCCTAGGTTAATGGAGATTAACAGCAAAGAGGTTTATTAAGCGTGAATCATTTCCTACTCATTGTCCACAAACGCATTAGAGTGTGCTTTTCTTTTCTTTTTTGTAAGCCAAATGTGTAATTGGCATTATTAGTTTCCTCCTCCTCTCTCCCTCTCCTTTAGTTTTTAATTAGAGCATAGGGGGGGAAATGCATATTTGATATGAAGAAGAACTGGGGAGGGAGAATAATAATTCTGACTGTTTCAATTATTCCTACACAAGATGAGCCAGATTTCTGCAAGAACTCAGCCTCCACAGTCGGCACCGGATCTGAGCCGAGGCCAGTACTCGGTGTGCTCTGCGGGGCTGAAGCGCTGGAGACATCCAGCCTTCGCCCAAGCGCAGACCGGGTGCAGGGCTCTGCCCTGGTTTGCTCCCAGCGCTGGAGACAGACCCTTTCAAACCATCGGCCTCACTTGGAAAAGGAAAATGTCCCATCAGGAAAGCGCCGCTTTAGGTTTAGCGTCCCTTTCTTCGCAACTTCTTATTTCTAGGGGTACTTTCATGTGCTGAAGGGAACAACCCTCCACCCCCACGTATCTGTCACCTCCAGCCCCTCTGCTTGACGTGGATGGAACTGTTTACTCATGTCCTTTGCTCTCTCCTGAACTTTCCCTTTTCTCCTTTCTCTCAGTACTATTTCAAGGCCGTATCTCCCCAACCAGTCTCTCATTACCTTACCCAACATGGGTGCAACCAGCCTTGCTGCTGACAGGGCATGTACATACCCCAGCCTTTTGCCCTGAGCTAACTGCGCTCACTGGAGCATATCACAAAATTCCATGCACAGAACCTTGGGCCAGGGGCTTTCTCTGCCTCCTTTTTCATCCCCCTCTGGTTTGGGAAACATTGACGATTAGAGCCAAGAAAGCTGCAATGACCTTTGAAAACCTGTTTAGTTTTCATCATTCAACAAATGCTTAAGGAATGTTTTTGTGCAGAACACACTTAAGTGTAATTATTATTCCTGAAGTAGCAAAAATATATTTCAGGTGACATACAGTGTTTGCAAAATACTGTCGTGTGTATCTGTGGAAGCCACAAGACACAAATGCCATGTCACCACAGCTCCATGAGTTAATTCCATATCATTTTACAAGCATATTTACTCCAGCAATTCAAATGTTTAATTGCAGCTTGGCTTCATTGACAAACATGACTTTATGACAAGCACATTTTTCCAAAGCAGGTGTTAAACTGCCAATCGCTTCCAACCTGACCTCATAACCAGCAGGTTTTTCAAGCAATGTGTTTGCAAAGTCAGTGAGGAACATGCTGAGAAGCATTTTGGACCGCTCTGATGCTCACTGTAACAGCAGGAGATGGGCCTGGTGCTTCCAGAACTGCAAAAGAAAGTTATGATGGTGCTGCTCAGGGGTCTGTACTGGGACCAGTACTGTTCAATATCTTCATCAAGGACAGAAACTGTGGGATTGAGTGCATCCTCAGCAAGTTTGGGGACGACACCAAGCTGAGTGGTGCAGTTGACACACTTGAAGGACAGGACGCCATCCAGAGGGACCTGGACAGGCTCAAGAAGTGGGTCCCTGTGAATCCCATAAGGTTCAGCAAGGCCAAGTGAGGGGCCCTGCACCTGGGTTGGGGCAACCACCAGTATCAATAGAGGCTGGGAGATGTAGGGATTGAGAGCAGCCCTGCCAAGAAGGACTTGGGGATACTGGTGGATGAAAACTTGACATAAGCCGGCAATGTGCGCTGGCAGCCCAGAAAGCCCCCGCAGCCTGGGCTGCATCCCCGGCAGCGTGGGCAGCAGGGCAAGGGGGGGGATTCTGCCCCTCTGCTCCACTCTGTGAGACCCCCCTGCAGTGCTGCCTCCAGCTCTGGGGCACCAACAGCAGAAGGACACGGAGCTGTTGGAGCGGGGCCGGAGGAGGCCACAGAGATGCTGGGAGGGCTGGAGCCCCTCTGCTGTGAGGACAGGCTGAGAGAGCTGGGGGGGTTCAGCCTGGAGAAGAGAAGGCTCTGGGGAGACCTTAAAGCCCCTTCCAGTCCCTAAAGGGGCTACAGGAAAGATAAGGACAAACTTTTTAGCAGGGCCTGCTGCGATAGAACAAGGGTTAATGGCTTTAAACTAAAAGAAGGTAGATTTAGACTAGATATCAGGAAGAAATTTTTTACACTGAGGGTGGTGAAACCCTGGCTCAGGTTGCCCAGAGAGGTGGGAGACGCCCTATCCCTGGAAACATTCAAGGCCAGGTTGGACGGGGCTCTGAGCAACCTGGCCTAGTTGAAGATGTCTCTGCTCATTGCAGGGGGGGTGACTAGATGACCTTTAAGGGTCCCTTCCAACCCAAAGTATTCTGTGAGTGCAAAGCACTAACCACTCTAGCTGCAATACTAGCACAGGCAAGAGCGGCCCCTCTGCCATCCCTGAAAGGCAGCCAGAAGAGCTTGCACAAGCAGAGACAAGCACGATCTTCCCATGACCTGCCCGGCCCTCCCGCCCAGCCTGCCGGAGGACCTGCATGCCGGCGTTTCAGAGCCAGGTGGTCAGTTGTGTTCAAGACTGACACTTGATAAATGAATTTGTCTCAGCTATGGATTCAGCATGCACACAGCCCACTACGCCATTTCAGGGCCTGTCTCTAACGAATGTAAGTGAATAGAGACGGGGATTAGAGAAACCCAGACCTCCCAGAAACATGAGAACTTGCAGTTCCTTCACAAGTTTAAATCTCTCCCGATTTCGCAGAAGCCTGAATACCTTGTCAATGCTCTTCAATACAAGCCATAGACTCTTCTGAGGCAACGCACTTGCAGGAGGTAGTTTATCTCAAGCACATAATTCATTTTAAGTGGTATTAATTCTCTCCCACAGCAGTGAGTGCAGCTGCTCCCACCTACCGATACCTGTGTGCCCCATGTCTCGCTAGGGAAGAGGAGGATGTTCTCTGGAGATGTGCTGCCCATCAGCTCCGATTCGGATCCCAGCACTGCTCTCTTTTCCTGCCATTACAAGGTCCACTGGGATGGCAAAAACTTTGCTGGCGCAACCCCAGGGCAACAGGCTTACAGCAGCTTGGTTTGAAAATCAGAGAACTCACAGAATACCCAGCTGAACTGTAGGGAAGAGGTAGCAGAGGGCTGAGGGTTGCAAAGAATAGGTTCAGTTACCTCAGCCAGAAAACCTGGATATCTTTTCCTTTGGTTGCTCCTTTTCTGCCTGCAGAAGTGCCACCTCCAGCTGGAGAGCAGCAGGGATGGTTTTTCCTTGTACTGCCAGAGCCAAGCACCCA
The DNA here is from genome assembly GCF_963924245.1 of Chroicocephalus ridibundus. Classification (NCBI taxonomy): domain Eukaryota; kingdom Metazoa; phylum Chordata; class Aves; order Charadriiformes; family Laridae; genus Chroicocephalus; species Chroicocephalus ridibundus. The sequence goes on from NC_086292.1 coordinate 20,864,848, forward strand.
GTCGTACCACAGGGGAGAAACTTGGTTGGTGTCCCTGTTCCCTGTATGTAAGAGGGGAGGGAAGAGGTGGCCATCACCAAAGACTATGCAGCTTGTTCACTTTCCTTGCTATCAGAGTAATGGAGACATCTGACTTTAAAAAATAATAATAAAAAGAAGAACATCACTGCATACGCTATTCCCTGGAAACCAATAACTTGCATCCTCTATCTATTATATGCAAGCTCCGTGTGACAGAAGAGCTTAATATCAGAGCTGTAGAAAAGACCTTTTCCCCAATGCAGACGCAAGAAAGCACAAAGACAGGATTTCTGCTAACTCCAACCAGACCTGAGAGAGTCCCCAGGCTGCTGGCGGCTCCCAGGCTGTCCCAAGGACGAGTCGGGTTTGCCTCTTTGGGGTTGAAACCTGTGAAACCTGGCTTTGGCTTTCACCACCCTCACACGCAACTGGTTCTCGTATAAGCATGGATGTACTGCAAAGTTTTGGGGGGTGATGCCACCAGAAAGCCATAGGGTATTTCCAATACAGCCAAAACACCTTATGTACAGAGCAGGAGCATCCTAGGAGAAAAAGCAAGGGCCTGGTACCATCTCCTTACTCAGCTTGGGGCTGCAGAGAAGCAGCGGAGAGGATCAGCTCATTGTGGCCTTCATTTCCAGTTATTACCTTACATCAAACATCTAACTTTTGAAGACAGTATCCCTCTTTAAAAAGAAATAGCTGCCTGGATCAGAAATCTGTTACCTCCCCTAAAAACAGCTAAAGACTGAGCCTGGTGCACCTGCAGGAAGTTTGCGTGCTTCACAGTAATGACATTTAGGGACACAGCACGGCAAACACCCGGAGCACTTTGGTAAACAGAGCTGATTTGTTACACTGCATCTGTGCAGCTAAGCCAGATGAAGGCTACGCTTCAGAAGACGGCATCTCCTACCATCCCCTGGATGTTTATTGTCCCAATCCAATTTAATTCCTCCATTTGATTTGTAAATGGAAAAAGCCTCCAGAATTCGTAAATTACTGGAGTTTGCCCAGCAAAAGGCCTCATTTTGTGTAATAAAAGGCTTAAAAGCACACAAGCAAAATGTAATGCAATAGGGAGGACTACCGAAACCAGACATTAGTGATGTGCAAGGTGCTTAGAAAGTTAGAAGTCTCTGCAACTTTTGATAGACAAAAAGTCACTCATCATATCATTAAAGTCTAATGAGTATGAAGGCAACTTCAAAAATGCTGGAGCACGTACTTGGTCTTGATGCATTATTCTCTGAAGCTAGCTTTTGATGCTTTTCTAAACAGAATAATTTTTCTGCAGACTATTTGATGTTGACGTGCAGAACACAACCATGACATTAAGAGTAGAGTCTCAGCGTTAAGAAGAATTCCCCCTGCCCGTGACCTTCTGATATTCTGTAGGTGATTGAAGAACACAAAAGAAATCAGATAATTCTCCCCACCCCATACTTCAGCCACAGAGCCTCTTCTAAAACTCGATACCCGATCAGATACATTCAACCCCTAGTCTACCTCCCCGGTAGGATATACATTTAAATATTGTTCTCCTCACTGCTGTTATTCCAGGATGGTCTACTTGTTACAGCATCACCATATGATGGAGAGACAGGAATTCAAGTCCCCGCTTCACAGACTTCCCGTGTGATCTCGGACACATCCCAGAGCCTCCCAAGTTATACAGGCAGAGCTGAGACTGGCCCAGATTTCAAAGAACGGTTATTATTGTGTTTGCGAGCATTTGTTTTGCCCACTGTGGGCTGCAGGGGACTGCCAATGCATCTGCTGGCTGCATCCCATGGGGAAATGCTGCATATGGCACATTCCAATTTGAATACCTTAATGGCAAGAAATAGATTTCTTTTCCAGTCACAGAGTGGGCTTTTCAAGGCAACTTGTTCTCACCTAAGGCCCCCAGGCTCCCTCTGGAGAGGCACGGAATCACATCCAGGACCCTCAACCTCCAGAGCATGGCATTAAGCATGGGGAAGGGGCTGCTCCGAGGCAGAACTTCTCGGGGGCTCGCAGCCCTTCTGAGCATCCCCAGCACAGTTCGGTTTGCAGACTGGTACCAGCCCACATGCCCCAACTAGCGAGCATCCCTCCCTTTTTGCGAGCCCCCAGCCCTCCTGGATGCCAAAACCCTCTGGCTCTCATCTCACACCCACCTGCCTCTGCACTGACAACTTCTTTCCCTTTCATTAGTTCCTTCTTCATCACACGTTTTTCTTTTGATTTTAACTGTGCCACACCACTGTCCCCGCTGCAGTGCTTGCTTCCCCCTCCCACACCCATGTCCAAATAGGAAGGACCCAGACTGCACATTTCTAGCCCACATCTGAGCAGTAAGGCTCCAAATCCAGCCTCCTCTCCAGGGATGGAGCCACACATTCCCTGCCGAGCATCGCCACCTGCAGCCCAGCCTGGCCCAGCCGCAGCTGCTGGCCCGCCCGGGAGGGATGGTGGCCATCAGAGCTTCCAAAGCAGCAGACTGGGGTACTTGATGGATGTTCCTCCTCACTGCTTTGGCCTCTGAGGGAACCACTGGAGACACAAACGGTGATTTCATATTATATACGCGATGACTCAACTGCTGAAGAAGGTAACCCAGCTCCACACGATTAGCACAGTAGGTTGAACATCTTCACCGGCACTACAATGGATGGTGAGAGCAGGGCTGCGTTTGCATCCTGCAGCACCGCAGGGGTGGAGTAAGCCCCAAACTCTGCAGAAGCTGCATTTGATTAGCTATTTCCATAGTGCAATTTAAAACTAGGACCTGACTGTCGGGGCAGGGGGAAATCTTTTCCTGGATTTCAGCAAAAGCAAAGCAGAGGGCTATTCCAAGGAAACAGCAAAGTTACCCGGCATCACACGCTGACTACATTGTGTACTAAGTGGAGGCGAGGAGTAAAGCCCCTGTTGGCTGCTTAACCTGATTTAGTTTTGTATTTAATCATTCTGTTAAAAGGCAGAAGCACTAAGGACTGAGACAGACCTCCCCTAGTAAATCTTTCCTCTGAACACCATCTCCTCCAGCCCTCCGGTGAGGTCAGCCTGCTCCGGGGGGCGGTGGGGGGGGTGACAGAGGCAAACTCTGGTGCTTATCACAGCAAAGCCTCCTTCATGCGCAGCTCGAGCTAATCTGGTGCACTATGAACACAGCCACCTGGCTCCCCGGCTTCTGTGTCGGTGGGAGAGGTGGCCGTGGGAGGTAACGTGACAACTTTCGTAGCAGAAATGTTCAGAGCTAACAGAGAATTTTAGCATCAGCATTTAAAAAAATAATAATAATAATCTTTCCTCTCTCTAGAGTTTACGTGATGAGAAAGTAACATGCTTGCAGGTATTAAAACTCAAGACAAGTCCAAATGCAATAAGGTCTTATCTTCTATTTGAATTACCTTTTGGTCACCTTGAGCTGGATTGGAAATGGATTGGTTTGGGCATTTGTAATTGGCAGGAAGAGGGAAATAGATTTCACTAAAAGCCTACAGCAAAGCCACGTTTGTTTTGTATTTCAAGTTAAAATTTCCATGTCCTTATTTTTAAAATAACATTTACAAAAATTACTTTTCCCTAAACAAAATGTTGGGTGTGGGTGTGTTTCCTTTTGTATCAATCACTGCATAGTTATAACACTGGACCAAAATCTTATATTTCATTTTTGGTTTAGGACAGTGGTCTGATAACTGAAGAAAGGCACTATTTACAGACAGAGCCCTGCTGCCTGTGCTCGGGGAGATGAAGTTGGTACCTGCTGGGCTGCACATGGAGTAACACCACAACCACCACCCCCCACAAGTGCACAGCAGCTGATTTTCCTGACCGTCAGCATCTCCTGAGGATTTTCCCAAACCACATTATTCTGGCAGAGAACAATTCAGAGAAAAAAATTTAACCACCAGCATATGCAACTAAGCACGCTGTTTGCAGACCTATATAACACCCCGAAGCACCACGGTATTGACCTCGTGATGACAGTGCACCACACTGAACTGCCAGGAGCCCCTCGCAGGACCTAACACATGGTAGCTTGTATTTATTCTGTGCTAAGAAGGCTAAAGATGCAGCTTTACTACACCCAGAGAGAGCACCTTGTCTCAGTCACCACCAGATACATCATATGGACAACCTTGTTGCAGTCCAGCAGAGTCCTCTACCAAAGGCTACTTCAGACGCTAAAATACGATCCTAGGGGTAGAAGGAGGGAGAGCACTTGGGAAGCAAGGAGAAGAATTAAACTGTCAGTTTTCCCCAGAGAGAGGGGTCTAGAGAACAAGTCCAGACAACAACCCACAGCTGAGGGAGCTGGGGGTGTTCAGCCTGGAGAAAAGGAGGCTGAGGGGAGACCTTCTCGCTCTCTACAACTCCCTGAAAGGAGGGGTCAGTCTCTTCTCGCAAGAAACAGGCGATAGGACAAGAGGAAACGGCCTCAAGTTGTGCCAGGGGAGGTTTGGGATAGGTAATAGGAAAAAATTCTTCATAGAAGAAACAAACATTGGAATAGGCTGCCCAGGGAAGTGGCGGAATCACAATCCCTGGTGGTATTTAAAAGCCGGGCAGACATGGTGCTGAGGGACATGGGGTAGTGGTGGTTTTGGCAGCATCAGGTTGACGGTTGGGCTCCATGATCTTAAAGGTCACTTCCAACCTAGACAACGCTATGATTCTAAGATCACCTGCTGCTTAATGTATTTCCTGAGGGGCTGGGAGAAGAGAGCAATGAGCAGCAAGGCAGCAACACTTGCAGATGACACTGGGGTTCAGATTAGTCCAGATCTCTGCTCTGCCTGAGGTGGTTTGGTCCCCTGGCGTGGAACTGGCTATCCAAAATGACAGCCGCTTCCCTGCTGCTGCCTGTGAAGCCCATTTCCAGGAGCTGCGTGGAAGCCAGAGCCCCCCTCCTCTAGGGAGAGGGAAAGCCACAGCAGGGCTGAGAGCATGGAGCATAAAAGCAGGGACCAGGGCTTCACACACCTGGATTTTAGTCCTTAATACTTACAAAGCGGTGAAAGAGTTCTTTCAGTTCTGTTCTTTAAGAAAAAGAATGCTTAGGAGAAGGTTTCCTGTACCCCTTCCATATATCATCTTATAAAACCTTAAAGACATTCACGTAAGCGTGTTTCTCTACCTTAAGCTCCTTAAGACATTGCTTAAGAGGAAAAAATCCACACAAGTGAAACAGTTACGTTCATGCATTAAATATGATGAAACACAAAGCACATGTGAGATGCCTGTGAAATATTTATGTGCACATTTATTTTCTTGTAAATACTTTTTCCATTAAGACTCTGGCTTGATCCTTTATATAAGATGGAGTTGCCTGTGAAGTGCAGCCAGTGGAGAACGGCAAATATAATTTTTCTCCCAGTTAGGAGGATGGCAATGATGCCCAATACGTCAATGGAATTTCAGTCTGTGTTAGCATCACTGATGGAACAGGAAATTGGATTCCACAGGCTAATCCATTGTTAATGATTTCACTTCATAAATACACTTAGTCTTCATTACAACTTCTTGTTGTTGGAAATAGTTTAAGCTTTGGGGAAAATATTCTTGGAAGAATCAATTATCAGCATGGCACCTTCTAACATTTTGATTTATCGATTTTTCACAGGTAAGAGAGCTTGAACCCGGGCTTGGCTGGAAGAGATCAAACGAGTGCCATTGCCTCAGCCTCCCGGTAGCAAACAAGGCGAGTTTTCATAGGTTTCAATCACATCTGCAGGAAGGGCCCGGTGCACTGCGATTTCACGGAATGGGAACTCTTGATTATCTTCATTAGTTCCAAAGAGCTTTCCTGAGTTCGGGCTGCGCCACAAGCTCCTCGCAGCAATGTGGTCTTGGAGCAAAGCCCTGGTGCCAGGGACCTGCGCCAGCAGGACACGGGTGACAACGTGATACCATCGCACAAATGTATCCAGACATGGCCTATTAATCTTCTCTGGTATCCTTCCTTGGCTCTGACTTGAAGGCCTCTCTTCCTGTTCTTCATCTCAAACATTGTTCAGGTTGACAAGATTTGTTACAGCAATAAGTTCTGCACATGTGCTTAGAGCTACATTTTAGACACATGTTAAATAGGAGGAGATAAATAGGAGGGTGTCTGAGCAGTGAGTCAGGACCTCACCGCACTTCCCACTAAACATCACACCATAAATAAAGATCCCATTCCTCCCTACTCTACTCCTCTGTCTCAACAGTCTGTCAGACGTTCCCAGCATCTCCTCAAAGTCACGGAGGGAAGGTCCTTAGAGGGCTAATATCTCCCTGGAAGGGTTAGTCACTTGTAACACGAGTCTGAGAAGAGCGTAAGCTCCTGTAATCAACTGAAAAAAGAAGATACCAGGGGATCGGGGGGAGATCTCATCTATAAATTAAACAAGCTAAGCAAAGGTGCAAACATTTTAGTGATGAGAGAGCATCTCAAATAGCCAGACAAGACTTGAAGGTAAGTTCAGTACTAGGTGGAAAATGGAACTGCCCAGGAATACGGCTTAGAAACAAGTACTGACCCCTAAGGCTTTGCTCTGCTCAGAGCCTGCTGAGACCCTCCAGGGTTTGCACCGGTTCCAGCCAAGAATAAAAAGTGCTAGAAGTGCTTGAAGGGAACGTAGGTAATATATAGCGCAGTATTTCCAAGCACAAAATAAAGTTTCATGTTTCCTACCAAGCTCCACAGGAGGTTTTTCAGTATTATGCATTAGTTGAATTTTAGAATGGTTCAAGTAAATACATCACAAATAGCAAAGGAAATGTGTTTCAATAACACAGGTGTCCACATGAATATATGCATGAATCCTGGCACGTATTTTTATTTTGCTAAGAATTGAAAAGTTGCCCTCTGGCATCTCTCTTTGCTGTTTGCTGTAAATCTCAGATTAAAATGCAAACAGGGGAGGACACAAAATTCATTGGCAACCCTGAAGAAACACCGCATCAGCCCAAAAGGCTGAGATTACCGAAATCTGCCTGAGGTATCCCTATGCCAATAATTAAACAGGAGCTGGACACCCAGTAATTTTGGGGGGCCGTTCAAACTGGAAAGCCCGGGTAGAGACAACTCACACAGAGTTATCCAATAGAATGCACTATATTCGTTAAGTTTAATCCACACACGCTGCCTGCTCCCCCTTCACAACAACCTTCTCCTGCCTTCTGGTCCCTCTCCTCTTACCCGCCTTCTCCCTTCTCGGTCACTCACAACCCAACGGCCTGTGAGCTGCAAGGTCTGCAGGCCACGTCCGTACAATACGTTCATTTTTGTCTTCTGCGCTGAGTTGCTCCCTGCATGAAGGATATTTTGCTCTAGACGGATCTCTAATTTGCTTCTTTCAACCCTCCCTGTACTGTGTTTGCATTTATTAAGCAGAATATGGTACCAGAGAGAGGGAAATGGATGCTATTTTGAAAACAACTTAATGGATGAACTATTCATTTGATGATTCAGCAAGAAGCAGAGGTCTATGTTTTCCCAAAGAACAAAAAAAATACTCCGGTTATAAAACAGCACCCGGATTCCCCAAGGAAACATTGATCTGATGGGAATGTCAGCGGCAAAGAGACCACCAGATACACACAACTATACACTCAGTCCAATTTCAGCCCCTTGGAGCAGGGGAGTCCTGGATGCTAAACCATTCTGCTGGAAAACCGCTCCCCTTCCATCAGGCAAATGACTATACTTGGTCACATTTTATTCTTGTTTGGCAATTTGCTGTTCGGCTTAACTTTTGCAATACTACCAGGAGCCCAAGGGATACTATATTTGTTTGAGCAATGGTCGTGACTATTTCCCCTCACAAGAATTTTACCCTTACTGGAATGGAATACAGTAACCAGCTTTAATTCACAGGTGTTTGCAAAGAAACTGTTGCTCGCTCCACCTGCACTCCAGGCTTGCGATGTGCTCATTTGGGTGCCGTTTCCACTGATGCAACCAGGGCTCAAATGGTAGCAAAAGAGGGTAAGCACTTACTCAACAACACTTTCTACATCCATCCTGGACTGTAATGGAGATGCAGTGCAAATGGGATAGAAGAGACAAAATTAAACCTGAAATTTTTAAAAACACTGGTTTTACTACAAACCACAGATTTTGGCCACAAACTGGTTCCTTGAGGTATCAGACCACAGCTAAAACCCTCTTAAGATGTACATGTAAAACAGCCTCATTACCTGCATTTTGCTTTCCTATCTGTTTTACAGCTATTAACTCCTCTGACAGTGATACTTGCTCAGATTAATTTTCAAGCAACAGAGAGCTAATGTGCTCTCTCCCGGCCTCAGCTGGGCAACCACAGCTCCCAGGTCACGACTGCATCTTTACTCTGCTACGGGGAATTGTGCTATTATGAAGAAAAGTCTTTCTCTGCAAAGATACAGCAAAGGGAGCGCTCAGGAAGCTTCACTAAATCACACAAACTCCCATTTTAAAAAGTTTGTCTTCTACAAGGTTGTTATTCATTAAATAACTTGCTTGCTCTGCTTGCTCCATAGAGTAGATGTTCTCCTCCAAGTGCTGCAGTTCTTTAGGATGAAAATGCTAACAACCCATAGCTGTTACCCACCCTCCCAGAGCTACTCAGGGAGCAGATTTATAGAATCAGGGAACGGTTTGGGTTGGAAGGGACCTTAAAGCTCATCCAGTGCCACCCCCTGCCCTGGGCAGGGACACCTCCCACCACACCAGGTTGCTCCAAGCCCTGTCCAGCCTGGCCTTGGACACCTCCAGGGATGGGGCAGCCACAGCTTCTCTGGGCAACCTGGGCCAGGGGCTCACCACCCTCACAGCAAATAATTTCTTCCGCATATCCCACCTGAAGTTCCGGTTTTTCAGTTTAAAACCATTCCCCCTCGTCCTATTGCTCCACTCTCTGATAAAGGTCCCTCCCCAGCTTTCCTGTGTCCCCTTTAGGGACTGGAAGGGGCTCTGAGGTCTCCCTGGGGCCTTCTCTTCTCCAGGCTGAACCCCCCCAACTCTCTCAGCCTGTCCTCACAGCAGAGGGGCTCCAGCCCTATTTACCCCAGGCAAGTGTCCTGTAATCATCAAGGTCCTGCCACCTCTCCCAGCTGGCCCCAGGCTGGATCAAGCCACTGAGGTCCTGCAGCTGGTGGTACCGGCAAACAGACCTCACTGCCTCCCGCTCTACCAGGGGGCAAAGCTCCTACTTCTGGCTACATAGATCCCTTATCCCATTTTGGCCTAAACAAGCTCATTAGTACCTTCTGCTAATCCAGCCCATTTTAACTGAAAAGTGATGACAAGGGCAGAGTGGTGCTGCTGTTGGGAGATGGCCATGGGTGGCAAGGGGCTGGAAGAGGATGAGTTGAGAAGGTCAAAGTGAAATGGGCAGAGTGGAGAGACCCACCTAGAGCACCGTCACCGTCACCCAGCACTGCTGCTGTACAGTGCCCTTAGGCCACCACCAGCAAAAGCATCCTGCCTGATTAAAAAGGCAGGATTTTCTCAGTTTTTAATTATTTTTTTGTAGTAAGTAAACTTTTTTTTCCCTGCACAGGAGTGGCTCTGTGCGAAGCAGGGAGTTTCTGCGTGTCCGTCTCTCCCCACACCAGTAACGACCCCTCTTGTAATCCCAGCACGGGCAGGGGAGGGAGTGCAGCTGCGGAGGGTGTCCATGGGAAGGGAGCACAATATCAAGCAGCAAAGAGCTGCACAAACAATTTAGCAGCAGTTCAAACATCTCATTAATTTAATTTATAGGGAAAAGCTGTCAGCTTTAATTTTAGTTAAACACTGAACCACAGGTGAAACTTGCGCCTGTGAGAACTGCAAAGAGAAAAGCTCCACGTTTTCTCATCCAGCACCCTGTGCCCTTATTAACCCAGGCCAGAAAGGTGGGAGAAACCCAGCACAATAACTTCCTGGGAAGCCCGGGACTTTCCTAGGCAGTACCACATCTGTGAGCTATGTGTTTGCAGCAGAAACGTAACCGCAGCTGTGTTTCCATAGTGTCATAGGTTGTGAAAAAGCAAAGCAGCCACAGCCGAAGGATGGAGGCTGCTCTCCCTGTGCTGGCTGGAGCACTGGTTCTCTGTCACGTACAGCACTTGGACCTTGCAGTTTTTCCAATTCCTCCTTCACACCTCAGTTTGTAATTGCAGGAGGAGCTTTAACACCTCCTGTACTGTCCTGTGTTTATAGTTTGATGAGCTTGGAGTAAGGGCTGCTTTTTTATTTCTCTGCTTGTTACATGAGAGACAAGGCATTGCCCAACTAGAATTTTCCCACAGGAAAGACAAACAAAGCCAAGAAGGCTTGTGTTTGGCTGGGACAAGGCTAAAAAGCACTTCCAAAAGACAGCAAGCCACAAGCTCTTACTGGAAATCCACCTGTGGCCATGACTGGGTGTGATGGAGACTCAAGTACTTCTCCCTCCAGCTCTTGCTCAAACTCACAGCAGCCTGGATACATCTCTCACTTGCAGACTTACTTTCCTCAAGTCACCCACTGAAAGAAAGCGTGACCTGACCAGGCACTAGTGATAAATACACTGTAAAAGCACTTCTCCGGGGCTCAGCTCCTTTCCCAAGGCTGGGCCAGCAGGCAATCACCCTCTCGGATCAAACTGGGAGGGATGCTCCATACCACCTCCAGCCCTGGTGGGCTGCTAGTGCAGTGATTTCCGTGGCTGCCTCCACTCCCTGATTCATTTGGGGCAAATCAGCTGGAACACAACCACACAACCAACCCCACCTGCAAACAGCCGCCCTGGTACAAGCTGCCCGTGCCCCCGCCACGTGAGAAAAATACCTCGCCAAGATTTCAAGGAGGCACGGCCTTTTCTCTGGGTTTGTGTATGTCTCAGCTTTGGAAGCAAGGAAAAAAAAATATCCAATATATTTCTCAAAAGCAGCTGTTCTGCCGTGCCAGGTCTGGCCAGGCGTTCACTCTCATGACCGACCTTGTTGGAGTGAGAGGGGAGTCCCTCGCCGGCAGCAGGGCACGGGCATGGTGGACCCTCCCCGCTCCCTCGTGCTGCTCCCGACCAGGTCCTGCCAGCTCATACACCCAGTATCAAATGTAATATTCCCCCTACACTGGCACATAAAACCCTCTTTCTGTATTTCAGCTGTTTTTCCCATCCTCCTTACTCGGCGCTTTGTTTTAAGAGCGCATCCTCCACAGCAATTTCATAGGTTTCTATTCCTAGCTTCGGGAGAGGGAAGGGAGAATCTAATAATATTGATGAATAACCAAGCTGCCGCTAAGAAGTCTGCCTTTTCTTTTATTTAAAAAACACCTGTTAGAAGAAGTAAAAAGGATGTGTCACTGCAGAATGTAACAAATGCGGTAAGGGATGGATTAGGGGCCATGTTTCCCAGGTGCCTTGTCGACATCAGGGAAAAAAAAACGTAGCTTCAAAGAGCAGAGACAGCCTAGAAAACAGCTCACTTCACAACAACTGGCACCCTGAAAGGTGAACCCTGTTGAAAAGCACATTTGGCTTTCACTTCCCTTTGAACAAACACCCACCCACTTCCTGGGGTTGTCTCACTTTGTTGAGATCCACTCACCAAAGTACATGGGAATAAACAACGCTGGCACGATGAGGCTCGGGATGACTTTTGGGCTGGTTGGCACGTGTCTTTTTCCACGTGATTCGATGCTTGCAGCTGAGCCTTCCCCACTGGAAAACAGTCATCCAATCCTTGCCCAAACTGCACAGCCATAAGCCAACCGACGTGCGGACGCAGGAGTTTGCGAAGAACCGCTCTAAATCCAGAGGGCACCCGATAAAACAGCGATGGAAGGAGACAGCTGCTCAGAGGGACGTCACTGCAGTTCATGTGGAAAGGCGGGGGAGGGGGGAAAGCAATAAGGGAAAAATATTATTAAATTGTAACCGATACCTTTGGGGTGAATATACAGCTGCTTCTTTATTATCTCCAGGAGCTTCGACTGCAGCAGGGAGATAAAGGCAACAAAACAAGTCACAGAGGTTTGGATAAAATAACTCCAATCGATCTGTGAGTGCAGGGAATGGAGAGACACGGAGAAACGGGCCCCTCTGCTCCGTTCGCCCATCCCGAGCCCCAGAGCACTGCTGAGACTCCGCAGCACACAGCAGGAGTGCTGTGGCTTTTCTGGACCAGCTCTTCCCCTAAAGGAGCTGCCTCCTGTTTGGGATGAGCAACGGGAATATCTGCCATGAGGCGAGACAGGCACAAGGCGGCCAACACGAGAGCTGACAGGCTGGTTGCTCCTACAAGAGCATACACGACACATAATTAGCAAGGAAAATGAAGTAGTTAAACTCAAAATTTAAAAAAAAAAAAAACAAAAAAACCAAAAAAACCCACCAAAAAACCCTAAATATTGCAGCATTTCTGTTAAATAATCCTCCCCCCATCCTATGTGAAGGGCAGCTTCCCACCCACAAACCCCTTCCTCGGTAACTGGGACTGCTGCACACCGGCATAACCAGGGGTTTGCTGCGTACGTGTTTAGCAGATGGGTATTTGTTGCCCTGGGCTAATGGGAGATCTTTTGCCCTTCGCAAGCTGATGCTGCTGGGCCAGAAGCGCTGGTTTCACGCTCTGTTTTCCAGCCAGCGGAGAACCCTAGAGGTGTTCAAGGCCAGGCTGGACGGGGCTTGGAGCAACCTGGTCTGGTGGGAGGTGTCCCTGCCCAGGGCAGGGGGGTTGGAACTAGATGATGTTTAAGGTCCCTTCCAACCTAAACCATTCCATGATTCTATAACCCTGACGCTGCCTTTCACTGGTTTCACATTAATTTTACATCCTTTTTACAAACCACGAGACATTTTCTGGATTAGGAAGAGACAAGCTTTCCCAAAGTGGAGGAAATATTAAGGCGGAGGGGACGATAATTAACGCAAGATGAACAGCAGCAATAAAGTTTGGGGAAAAAAAAAAAAAAAAGCCTGGGAAAACTCCAGGTGCTCTGATAAAGTGGTTTCCCGAGGAAGAGCTGACAGAGCCATCTACCGCTGACGGAGCTCCGCGGCACCGCAGCCACCTCCCGGGTGCTGGGGACCAGCCGGGCCCTGCCCGCTTGCATCCCAGCCCCCGCCACAGGGAACATCTTCCCAACACAAATTACGTTATTAGGCCAATTACTTTGTAACATCAAGGGGGAAGATATAGAAAAAAATAAAAATCCGCAGCATAAAGGAAAGAATAAGAGGCCGATAAATAATGCATAAAACACAAGGCAGCTGTTGCTCGTAGCCTCTTAAAATAACTCTTACATGGGTATAATATACCATAAATATCAAAGCTGCAGTGCAGCCCTTACATGTCAAGTCACAGACAAGCCAGAAAACACTTTCTGAGATCTGAATCATGGCCATTTAGCTATTCACTTTTTTTGGGGGGGAGGGGGAAGGAAAAAAAAAAAAAAAAGAGAGAGAAAAATTAATAGCATCTCTCAGCAGAAAGTTATTTCTAGTCTTCTACTTTGCAAAGGGAACTGTCATTTCATTATTTTGGTGGGTGTAATGGCACATGCTGTACCAACCATATGCAATCAGAGAATTAAATGCTGGCTCAGATATGAAGACATAATGAGATACACACATTTTTTTAATGAGAAAAATGATTGAAAATAAAACCCAGTACAGCGCAAAACACAGATGTCTCCGGCATTATAAAACTTTCTGGAAATGTAGATTTTAAGTTGCCATTGTTGCAATTCCTTAAGACTCTTTTAACTGCAAATTGACGCTTATAACTTTTTTTTTTTTCCTAAAAAAAAGTTTGCACAAGGTGCATGGCAGACATTCAGCAGGCCAAGTCATGACCAGTCGTGAACTGGTGAGGCTAACCCGGGAGAACTTGCTTGTGGTTTGGGGAGCATGCCCGTGCAGGGAGGGATCTGGCACCCTAAAGAGACTCCCTTCTTATGGAGGGAGGGTTTATAGAAGCAGAGATGCTACCTTCAGGTGCTCCTGACTGGTTACATGAATCCAAATGCAATTAGGAAGCCTCATTAGACACAGCTCTAACTTCCACGCAGGAAACCTTCCGCTCTTGGCTGCGTTCCCTGGCTGATAAGGGAGGATGCAACAGGAGTCGGCAGGCAGGAGCTGTACTCTCGGCTTCCACGGTGCCACCGCCCTTCTTGGCCTCAGCATCCCCACCTGGAAATGGGCACAGCTCCAGCAGTCCTACAGCACGGGGTGAAATGCTCTGACGAAGCGGTGTGTGCTAGAAACAGTCTCCTACCACTGTTTTTAGTTAAGCGGATGGGCCACTCAGACCCTCTTCTAGCAGGTATATAGCTTCATCATCCTCTCCTCTCCCTCTTTAAGTGCTCTCTGTCCTGTGCGGTCTTCCACCAGCCTCTCCTTAACCTGTGGGAAGTTCCTGCCCAGAGATCACCTCTGTGGTTCCCAGCCATCAAGGCTACCCCTGGAGCTCATTCTGCCTCCGATTGCCAAAACGGGGAGAGAGAAACCGAGAGCGGAGAAGGAGGAGCAAAGAGGGGCAGGCACTTTACCGCACTTAGCGGCGGGTGGGGGCTTCGCGGCCGCGCCAGCGGCACCAGCTCATAAAACCCAAGGGCAGAACGTGCTGTTCTCCCTGGTACTCGCAGCACACATGGAGATCGATCCGTTTGGGTAACATGGAGCCGAACAGTGGCTGCTGCAGCCCAGGCGCACGTCACTGCCAGCAGCTGGTACAAAGAGCTTCCTTCCAAATCCATTGCTCTAAGAGCATCTGGAGACCGGTGCCAGCTACAAAGGCTCCCGTTCCCCGTGAACCCCTTGCTTTGTTTACCATTTTTCTCTCAAAGCTGTGCTACCCGACCTTCATTTTGGAGAAGGGTACTAAAAATACATATTCGGTCCTTTTCGTTAGGGCAGAGAGGAAATACAACGGTGCTTATTGTTGACTGCAGAACTCTGATTTTTTAGCCACTCGTAAAATTTTACCACTTCAAAGCGATCCCTGGAGGGGCATTTATTAGAGGAGTCTGAACTCATCTCTGGCTGAAACTGGCTCTGTCTAGCGATCATGAGCCACATGTGGTTTCAAAGTGCCGCTGATAGCAGTCTCCAGAACAATGTAATCCATAAGTTTACATTAAATATTTATATGACACTACTTTGTGCTCTTCTTGGTTTAATTGGTCTTTGAAATTCATCAAAATGTACCAGCAAAGTTCATTACTTAACATTGTTGGTGTCATTTAGTGCAAACGCTCTGCTAAACAAACAAAGCCGGTCTGTGTCGGCCACCTTACGGGACCAAAAATGGCAAAATCCTGCCTTGGCTCATCCCAGTCTACAGGAGAACAGGGAGCATAAGCAGACTTCAGAGCTGTAATCAAATTAGCACACTAATTCCAGGCAGGAGTACAGTTTTTTAGAAATTCGATATGGAGAAGGGCAAGTGCAGTTTCCAAGGAGAAGAAAGAGTGTTCTGGCAGACTGAAGCGTATTTTTGGTTGGTTTGTGGTTTTTTTCAGAAAACTCATGATATTTCAAATGAAATATAGGCTTTTTAAAGCTATAGTATGGAATTTTCCCAACTGAAATGGAAAGAAAGTGCTAGGAGTTAAAACTTCGCAATACGGTCAGAACTGGCATTTGGGTTTGTTGGTCTGAGTTGAAATGAAGAACAGCACAAGACATTTTGGCAACTCCAAAACATTTTGCAGATTTACAGTTTCAATAAAAACACTACTGAATACGACAGAAAGCTTCGTTTTCAATCTAGAGTAATCCCTTTGTCTTTAACGGACACAGACATCCCTAGGAACAGGAGATGGGCCACCATCTCCCACTGCCAATAGTGAGAAATTCACTGTGGGGGGAAAAACACATGAGCAGACTCCAATATTCCCGCTGGAGAACTGGCAGGAAGGGGAATAAAACTGCACTGGTATGGATAGAGCCATTTGGAAAAGTGAAGACAGATGACCCCAGAAACATCCACTAAGTTTAAGCACCATTTTTTTCCACAGAAGGTTCTCCAGTCCATTTTCTCAGGAGCATTGTACTGGGAGAAGAAACTCTGAAATGACAGAGACCTGCATCAAAAGCCAAACTACATCAACAAAAAGGAGAAGAGACCTTTGCGCAACAACCAGGGCAGCGGGAAGTTACCGCTGAATGAACGTGCTGTGTAAACCTGGAACACACAGTCCAAAGCAGCAGCAATGACCGACTCAGTTACAGCTGCCTTTCAGCAAGAAGCTGCAGATGCCAAACAGTTGGACCAAACGACAAGGAAATGTTGGTCGGACATTGCATTAAGGACCAGGAGCCAGATGTGGGACTACGAGCCGGCCTGGAAGAGGCTAGGACTGCCAAGAACAGATACTGCTTCTCCCTGTGTGAAGAAAACAGATTTTGAAGTCTCAGCGGCAAATACCCACCTTCAGCCTCTGTTTCTCCAAAGCAGAGCAACTACCCATTTGGGGGAGAAAGAAATCAAATGGAAGAAAATCCAAAATTTAGAGGTAGTTTTATGTAGACTAGCTATTTAAAAAAAAGTTTTATAGAGTCCCTTGTCTCTTCTACATGTCATTTTGCTCTAGCATATCTATTTTAACGTCTGTGTCAGAAGATGAACGTGTGGTGTTGTCTTTATTACTCTGATTAGCATTAGCCCCTCCCACTGATTTTTCTCTTGTTCTTTACACCTGCTGGGATTCATTTT
Source organism: Chroicocephalus ridibundus (assembly GCF_963924245.1). Taxonomy (NCBI): domain Eukaryota; kingdom Metazoa; phylum Chordata; class Aves; order Charadriiformes; family Laridae; genus Chroicocephalus; species Chroicocephalus ridibundus. The sequence continues at coordinate 20,881,519 of NC_086292.1, forward strand.
CAGGGTTCACACTACAGAGGACAGTCCCCGTCACCCCAGGTGTTCTCTGCTCTCTAACGGAGCCAGCAGCAACGCTCTGCTGAGGGGGGGCTTCCAACATCTCGGAATAATCCCCCGTCACTCTGGATTTATACATTGCTGTAACTACACACATTTGATGAGACTGAACACTAAAGCACAAAGTTAAAATGCTCAGAAGTTTTTTCAAAATCCAATTAGATGTCATTAAAATATTTGTACCTCGGGTGTAAGCTTTCCCAAAGGACTCTCTTTTACAAATAACTGTAACCCTAGGTGTGGGTCACAGCTGAGTCTATTCTATTAATTGCTTTCAGAGCATTTTAGCATTACCGATTTCCAACAACTAATTTCCAAATTAACAGCAAGTTAAAAAAGAAAAGGATTAACTCAGAATGAAGAGTAACACCCAGACATCCAGACAGTCACCATTTATAGCATCTGCCAAGTTGGAGCAGAGGAAAAAGCAAATTCAGAGTAATACGAGGACCAAGTGCCATCTTGTGGATCCACAGGCACTGCACAGGATATGGCTACAGATGGATTTGGGAGTCAGTCGGACACAGGGTGGATTTGTATGCTGTAGGCATAGTTACTGCTATTAAAAGAAAGCACTTTGTTGAAATCACTGGCATGCTCTCTCTTTAGAAGACTACAGGCATCGCCTCCAAGATTTACAGTTACCCTATTGCTCTGGCTCCCACGAGAAGTCCATAAAACTTTTACCACCCAGTTCTTGCATCGCAGCTGTAAATTGCGACTGTGTTTTCTTTCGGCCAGCACACACCAGGCCCTGCCTGCAGGAGCCGCCGCTCTACGGCGGGAAGTGTTCGTGCTCGCGGGTCACGCACAGCCGCTGTCACAGCCCGGGGCCGTAGGGCTCATTTCCCAGTCTCCCCACTGAGAAGTCAAGAGTTTGTCCCACTGCATTGCTCCCCAGGATAAGCTCTCATTGCACCAGTGGTCCTTCTGCTCCTACCTCTCCATCTCATCATTTCAAAAATCCACGATGCCCTCAGCAGAGGGGGATCACCAGATCTCTGGTACCCCAGACACGTGCACTGTTGCTGAGAAAGCTGCCGAAAGTGGTGCCAGACCAATAACTTTGCTTTACTGAAGAGACCACACTCTCTCGTAAAGTAAAATCCTCAGGGCTAGGAGAAGAAACATCTGAAATTAGCTTTGCCCACTTTTCAAAGTTACCAACAGTCGTGCTACACGCAAAAAAAAAAAAAAAAAAAAAAAAAGAATGCTGTTGGCTGAGAAGAGCCAAAAGTGGCTCCAATTAAAACATTTCTGTTGGAAATCTTTCCCATACCTCTTTCCCAAAACAAAGATAGGAAGGCAGAAACTAAGAGTGGAGGCCCTATTCCTCCCATGTCTTCTGCTTATTTTCCAGAAGCAGATGCCACCTTCTCAGAGGACTCCTTGCAATCTGCCTCCCACAAAGATCCAGTAGCTCCCAACAACCCTGAGGAGTGCGAAGAGCTTCGCAGTGCCGTGCAGGGTGAGACTACACGCAAACGATATGGCAACTGAGTGTGCGTTTATCCAACATGGAGGAATTCAGAACTTTCTCTTTTGTTAATTGCCTGTTATTATTTTACCCTATGTTCTCCCCGCTCCAGTTTTTGTAGCAGCCAGAGGATGGCATAAAATTCCTCAGGAGATGGTTAAGGACAAAACCCACAAAGCAGCTTCTCCAGCTGAGGAGAGGGGGATTTAGGAGGAGGTCACGAGTCATAGAATGATAGAATGCATTGGGTTGGAAGGGACCCCAAAAGGCCATCTAGTCCAACCCCCCTGCAGTCAGCAGGGACATCTTCTACTAGATCAGGTCGCTCAGAGCCTCATCCAGCCTGGCCTTGAATGTCTCCAGGGATGGGGCCTCCACCACCTCTCTGGGCAGCCTGGGCCAGTGTCTCACCACCCTCAGTGTAAAGAACTTCTTCCTAATGTCTCATCTGAACCCACCCTGCTCTAGTTTAAAACCATTGCCCCTCGTCCTGTCGCTACATGCCCTTGCAAACAGCCCCTCCCCGGCTTTCCTGTAGCACCCTTCAGGGACTGGAGACCTTATCCCCATGCTGTCCAAGGAAGAAAGGCCAGGCCAGATACCCTTCATAGCTTGAAATCTTCATTAACAGCCCTGTGGCAGTTGCCTGAGCAGTTGATATGATCCAATCCATTTTTCTGATAGAGCTCCAACAAGAGAGTCTATCAAAGAGGAATGAAAGTAAGGTCTCAGCTGACTTCCAGGCTGTCTTCCCCGGCACGCGCCGCACAATTAACAAATGGTCTCGGTGGTTCACCCTCCCGCCCCAGCAGGACCGGCTTCTCTGCAGCTGCACCGCTGATCCCTCTCCATACCCAAAACCTTCATGAAGTGGATTAGAGCTGTTCTTAAAACCGCAGTTGTCTTGAACTTGCAAGACAGCAGAGGAATAAATAATTTAAAACCTGGAGAAAGTTTCCATTTAGATTAATGCTAGGCTGAAAATAGTGCTTCTCTCCAATTCACTGGATGACTATTATAACATTCAGTCCAGTTTAATGCAGCGATATTCTAGTTACGTGAAGTTTCTCAGAAAGAAATGTACTATCCATCACCCACTTTCTACTCCATTTATCTGTAATGGAGATGATTACTTTAAAAATATCTTTCTTTGGTAGACTAGCATGCAAGTCATCTCTCCTGGCTAACTTTTGAGAGACATATTGCGATGATAAACATAAAGCCATCAACTTTGAAAGCAAAGAAAGGTGACCTGCCTATCGATACAGGCTGGGAAAGGATCCAAGGAGAAACACGGAAGGGCTTTCAACCCACATCAGTAAGCCCTCCCATTTCTTTCTCCAGAGACAGAGGTCAAATCAGACAGGCCAGACTTGAGAAGTGAGTCAGCTGAGTGCCTCCAAGGAGGCCGGAGGAGAGCTGAAATGCTCCACAAGTGTCTGAGGGCTCTGTGCGGAGGTGTGGGCAGGCGCAGGCACCTCTCCTCCCTCTCCCCTCCCATGGCCAAAGGCAGCATCACTGGTTTTATAGCTTGTGGCATCCCTGCCAGACCACACATATGCTCTTTCTGCCCGCTCCTCCACGCACAGCATTTTACCTCTGCCTCTCCAAGAGAATTATATCTCTAAATTACCCTGGTAAAGCCAACAGTAGGTCTGCTTCAAGCACCTGCTGACCCAAGCACTCCTATATGTGTGCATATATCTCCTCTCCCTGGAGACTGCCCGCAGCACCAACCCCAAAAATACTTCAGGAGGTTTCACACCTCTGCAGGTGAACATGTTAGTCCCTGCTAAAACAGCTCATCTTTCTTTCAGGACGGCAATCCAAGAACTGTCTCCCTGGATTTTTGCTCTCCCAGATGAGATCTCTCCCCATCTTCCAAGGGAGAGATGCTCTTGCACCAGTGTGCTCAGTTTTCAGAGGAGCTCAAGGGCTAAATCCACAGTTCCACTGCAGACTAACCCGGGATTATCCTACAAAGCGGTGAAATGCTTTTATCCATCTTTGACAGACGAGAGGCAAACTCAGAGCCAGAACCAGCAAGGTTCCTATAAGAAGGGTTCCAGTGGACCTGGGGCAATTGCAGCTAAAAATCACCATTTACACCTTAGCCCTGGTGATGTCACCTCTCTGTGTGACTTCCAACTTCACCAGGTCCCCCTGGAGATGCCCAGAGCTCCCCAGATTTGAGCTACTCATGGCCCAGGACCCTCCAAGGAGGGCAGCATTTCCAGATATCCCCCCAGCATGTCCCACGCTCAGGCAGCCCAGAGTGTGCCCAGCCTACACCGACAGCACAACAGCATCTCAGACAGCTTTTCCTTCAAAAGGAGGTCAAGGTGTCCCCATTAGCACCACCACCACCACCACACTGGAAGAACAACCAGGAGAGGAAGGAATTCCCTGCTGCCCGCGAGCTGAGGCCACAGGCAAGGAGGTGTCTCAAAGGTCAATATTTAGTAAGGTAACACTTTAATTCTGGAAAATAACCATAGTAAAATAACACCTTGTTGGCTGCAAGCCGCTGGCAGGGCCCCAGGAAAGCTGGGCTCTACAATCCCTCTTTCCTGTTCAGTCTGGACAGTCGTTTAAGGAGATGCGGAAGAGCATTAACATCTGAAACCTGTTGGTCGCCTTGCTGAATATGATCAGCTTTCACAGGTATAGTTAAAAGTCACATTCCAGGAGGAAAGCAGGCCACAGATGAAAATGTCCTCAAGTGAGGTTTGCTGCCAGTGCAGTGCATATACTTTGCTATAGGAAAGTGAGACCACCCCCTCCTTCCACGCCCAGGTAGCCCATCCTTGGCAGGAGAAGGTTTGCACCATCTTCAGGGCCCACCTAGGAAGGAAGGAGAGAAATTTCACCCTGTTTCAAAACTTGATCGAGACTGCCACCTGCTAACACGCCGCTGAAATGACCACAATTGTGCCACGCTACCAGAGGGAAAAGCAGAAGAGAAGCAGGTGAAAAGCTAGAAGTTGCACACGCAAAAGTGTTTAAAATGAAACGCAACTTCCCTTTTTCTGGATGCGATGGTGAGAAGGCTGGTCACCCTGCCTCCGCAGTGACTTTTCCTTGGCTGAACTGATAGCTCCCAACACCTAACTCAGACTCAACTGATTAATTAATTAAATTTTTTTTTCTTTTTTTTTTTCCATATATGAAACGTCCACAAGCGCACCATGGTTTCCTAGAAAAGGCCATCTGAAATAGTTTGACGCTTTGGGAGAAGTACTCACACTCCAGCACCTGTGTCATTTAAGCTGTTTGTCTTCGGCTGTGATAAGCCGTGTGGTCTCGCTTGTTCCCAGACCACGAGGGAGAAGGAAGCAGGAAGGTTTTACTGGTGTAACGGGGATGCTCTGGCAAAGCAAACACTTTGTCATCGATACACATGCCTTTACCTAAAGGTGTAAGCAGCACTCTTTTGCCTGGGTGATTAGAAGGGCCATCAGGAACAGTCCCTACAGAGCAAAATTTACATAATCGGATAAAAGCCTACCTTTAACATGAACCAATCCCAAGGACATTTTATTCAACATAGTGGCTTAATGCACATCAGAGCTAAGTGCATTGGCACAGGAAGGATCGGCGATGAAGCACTCCAATTAGGCTGATTTTCAGATGAATCTCTACAAATTTCTAAGAGCAGATTAACACGGGCTCTCCAAAGAGCCCCCTAATAGGACTAGCAACTGGGAACAAATTAAACCAGTGCCATAAGAGAGGCTATGTAAGAGTATTTTAATTCAGAGAGTGAGGACCTGTTCCAATACAGAAACAATCTAGCTTCATTCAAATGCTAAATACACGTGTCCAAGCTGCCAGTTAATATGGGGCAAACACTGGAAACAGTGAAATGTTTTCCAAACATATCTTTCATGAGAAAATGGATTTATAACAATACATTCATTTGCATAGAAAAAAGACTCTGAACTATTTTTGGGTCCCTTAGTGGAGGAAGGAACCTGAGCCAAATTCTCTCTGCTAAGGATGAATTTTTTTATGCCCCATGTGTTAACATTTAAGACATCTAATATTCCTAAGCGTGTCCTGCAGCGGAAGCTATCCCCTGTCAGCCAGCCTGCACAAGGGCACGGCTTTCCCATACTCACCTGAACTACCATGGGGATGCTCTAATTTCAGCTCCAGCATTCAGCTCCACCGATCCACGAGTAGAGGGGGATGAGAAAAGGAGCTCCTGAAGGTACAGAACCATAAAGGCCACATTGGCTGCTCCAAAACTGGTGACTTTTCTTCAGCCCAGAATCAACGACCAACTTTTTCCAACACAGGTGGGACATCTGGAGAGCCAGCTAACACCACCGTGTCCATCCCAGAGGCTGCTTGAATGTGATCGCTAGCCAAGGTTCAACCTACTAACAAAGAAACAGAAATCAGTGTGCATGTCAAGATTTCGGAGATTTCTCGCAGGAAGGAATAAAGATTTTTCCCATTTTGGTTAGCCAGAAAAACCCAAGAAGAATCAACCCATTTATGAAAGGATGGAGATTGAAATCACAGAATAGTTTGGGTTCGAAGGGGCCTTTAAAGGCCATCTAGTCCAACCCCCCTGCAATGAGCAGGGACATCTTCAACTAGATCAGGTTGCTCAGAGCCTCGTCCAGCCTGGCCTGGAATATTTCCAGGGATGGAGCATCCACAATCTCTCTGGGCAACCTGGGCCAGTGTCTCACCACCCCCAGGGTAAAAAATTGCTTCCTTATATCTAGTCTAAATCTACCCTCTTTTAGTTTTAAAGCCATTACCCCTTGTCCTATCACAACGGGCCCTGCTAAAAAGTTCGTCCACATCTTTCCTGTAGGCCCCCTTTAGGGACTGGAAGGGGCTTTAAGGTCTCCCTGGAGCCTTCTCTTCTCCAGGCTGAACCCCCCCAACTCTCTCAGACTGTCCGCACAGCAGAGGGGCTCCAGCCCTTGGAGCATCTCTGTGGCCTCCTCTCTCCAACAGGTCCTTGTCTTTCCTGTGCTGAGGGCTCCAGAACTGGAGGCAGCACTGCAGGTGTGGTACCACCAGAGCGGAGCAGAGGGATAGAGTCACCTCCCAGACCACAGAATCACCTTTGAGGTGTGGGAAGAGAGGCTGCCAGGGAAGACTGAGCCAAAAGGCTTGTGGACTACTACAGCCTTGTCCTCATCTGTTGTTACCAGTTTGCTGGTCCTGCTCATCAGGGGGATATGCTTTCTTTGAGCTTCCTTTTCTGGCTGACATACCCGTAGAAGCCCTTCTATGGGACTACGGGCCCAACCATTCCTGTACTCTCCCTGTTCTCAAAAAGCAGACATAGAAAAAAAAATTCCATCACGTCTTTGGACTTTTCTTTCTGTCTTCTGACCATCTAGTATAAGCTGTTTAAAATTTATATGTCAATTAAAATCAAAGAAGGATAAGGGGAAATTCCCAAAGTTTTCCCTTAGTTGTGGATATGATTCCCTGCTGATAGATATAGCTCCTTAACATGTATCCTAATAGTCCCCTAAAGAAGGAAGAAATTCCCCTTTATTCTGTCTCTTTCAGTGGAAATTAACTATGTAGCTAGGCATTAACCACTTACGTAGTCATTCTTTGGGTCTCAGAGGGAGCGTTTCAGTAAAAAGGGGATTTGGGGCTTCCTGGAAAGGAGTTTCCCCACGGGAGGATTCAGTGCAGAGCTTCAGAGCCCAAGTGGGTGCCCTAACCAGAGAACCACCCCTTACCTCCCACCATGGCCAACTGGGAAGAAATAACTTTTCTTGTAAATACAGGATGTAGCTTTTGCGTTTGGTGTTCAGTCAATCATCATCTTTTTGCTCACACTGTTGAGCAGTTTAAATTAATAATCATCTCTAAATACAACACACGCATCATATAGCAACACAGATATTATTACGTATTATACACAGAAAGAGAGTTAGAGCCAGGTATCATTAATCTTAAATATTTATATTTTCCTGGAACAACTAGTTGACAGCTGCTTAAGCTACTGGCAAACTGTCTGCCTTAAGTATTTTCCCCCTTTCTTTTGGCACTATGCCCCTGGCTTGGGTTCAACTACACATTGCAGAGACCATTCAGAACAATAACTACACACTGTCTCGTAAAGTCAGCTGGGGAGCACATTCCCCTTCCACTCACGCCTGCAGCTCATTAACAATAAAGTGACTTACACGCATTTGCATGGATAGGGGAAATTAGCTCCACTATGGATCAGATGACTTTCTTGTCCTTGCTGGAGCCCCCCAGCGCACCAACCGAACCAGTGCAAAACTCAGTTCACAGACTGGTATTTGGAGTAACAGGAGGAACCACAAAGAGCTTACGGGGAGATAAAGCTCAGGTTCTGCTTGCCCTTCATATTATCTATATTTTATTCGGACGTTTTATTCTGTTTCACGCTCCTTGCCCTGTTTCGACTAAGTTTACCCTGGGCTGAATGGCAGCAGAGGACGAGCAGTGCCCAAGCTGAACTCCAGCAGCTTTGTTCATTAACGTGTCTCTGATTCCTCTTCCTCCTGTGCCACCTTCCTCTGCCATGTGGTACTGCAGTAACTCCTGCAAGAGAGCACAGCGATTTTAAAAAGGGGCGCAGGGGGGCAGCAGGACTATCATTTTGAGGTAGGGATGTATGAAGGCTGATTCCCAGTGCCCTGCACTGTATTAAAGTCATTTAGGGAAAGGCAAAAGGGACTGGATGCTCTGTGGTCCCTTCACCTCATCGGAGCTGACTTCATGCTTCGGTGGGCTCAGTTTCACCGCAAATGTTGTTGGCAATGCAAAACAAGCAGAGGGTAAAACAGTCCCTGGCCTGGAGAGATACTATCTTCGTAGCATTCTGCATCATCTGTCCATGAAACACTACAGACTTACAGACTTGCGCCGGAAAGAATGATGTATAATTATTGTGGCTGTGCAAGGGAAGTCATGGGGAGCCTGTGAGCACGAAGGATGAGCAGCTAGGTAACAGACTAACAAGCAGGATGCCCAGGTCCCACTAAAGAACTAACAAAAGGCCTACGTGAGATACCTATGGTATTGTTCAAGGAAGACGCGCAGACCAGGAAATGCCTAAATATAGCATTTAAAAATCATAGAATCATTTAGGTTGGAAAAGACCCTTGGGATCACCGAGTCCAGCCATCAACTCCACTCTACAAAGTTCTCCCTTATACCATATCCCCCAACACCACATCTAAACTACTCTTAAACACATTCAGGGATGGTGACTCCACCACCTCCCTGGGCAGCCTATTCCAGTGTCTGACCACTCTTTCTGTGAAAAATTTTTTCCTAATGTCCAGCCTAAACCTACCCTGCTGCAGCTTAAAGCCATTCCCTCTTGTTCTATTGCTAACTACCTGTGAGAAGAGACCAGCACTAACCTCTCTACAATGTCCTTTCCAGTAGTTGTAGAGAGTGATGAGGTCTCCCCTCAGCCTCCTCTTCCTCAAACTAAACAGTCCCAGCTCCTTCAATCGCTCCTCATGAGATTTATTCTGCAGGCCCTTCACCAGCTTCGTTGCCCTCCTCTGCACTCGCTCCAGCACCTCGATATCTCTCTTGTATTGAGGTGCCCAGAACTGGACGCAATACCCAAGGTGTGGCCTCACCAGTGCTGAGTACAGGGGGACAGTCACCTCCCTACTTCTGCTGGTCACACTATTTCTAATACAAGCCAGGATACCATCGGCTTTCTTGGCCACCTGGGCACACTGCTGGCTCATGTTCAGCCGCTTGTCAATTAGAACCCCCAGGTCCTTTTCTGCCAGGCAGCTCTCCAGCCACAATGTGTAGAGTGAACTCAACACGTGGTATCACTAATGACTGGCGCTCTAGTGTGTGCTTAGCATACGGATAAAATAATTAACCCATTAAAAAGTGCATGAAAGACAAGCGGCAGAAGATGCTAACCAACAGGAGAAGCAAGAACTGCAGTACCAAGGGCTGATGCAGCATACCTAAATGGGGGGAAAGCCCGGATTCTCCATATCGGGGCAATGGCTGGAAGCTACTCCACAGTTTGCTGCTGAAGACCTTGCGCTGTGCTTGCGACTTGTATCAATATAGCAGCTGAACCAGCAAAGAACACAGTAAAAGCAAAATTGAGTAATTTGGAGGGAGAAGTGGGCCTGGAGCAGTCTGCGTTAATACCGACCATGCGGCCAGCTGGAGGAGACCTTGGAGCAGTCCTGGGAAAAGGAGAGAAATCACAGCTGTGAACAAGAATATGTGCACCTTACAAAAACACTGACAGGTTTTTATCTCATAGCACACCAAATCCATCCAATAGCATTAAGTCAATGTATCAAATCCATGACTTTTCCCTGGCAGTTTTAGCAATTTTGGAAAAAATAGCTTTAGCCACTAGTGGTCGTTGTCGCCCTGCGCAGCAATAATTCCCAGAGTTGGCGCAGGGAGGGAACACGGCCAAGTATTTTCCACGAGTTTATTTTCATCGGGGACAAACCACAGTCAAAATTTTAAAGTCAAGCATAAAACGGTTGCCCTGCTCATTCATCAGATGAAGGGGTGTTACATTTACCTCTGCCTGTAAATTATATTCAGCGTCAAGGAAAACACAACAGTTTGACAACAATTAGGTGTCGCAGTGAATTGAAGCACTGCAGCTAGCCAAGCAGATGCTGCTTTGTTTACGGAGTTTGTGTAAACACTGATTTTGATGCAGCTCCTTTTATCCCACGTGCACAAATGTCTCCCAACCTAACGACGGGCGATTGCAACATCACAGGAAAATATGATCCCCGGTTTTGTGGAAGTTTTGGGTGTTTGCCGAGTGAGTGCTCAGACAAAGCAAGTGCTCAAACAAAGCAGATGCTGCTTTCTCGAGCTTCCCCCAGACAAAGTCTCTACAGTATATAGAGTTAAAAATTTAGGCCCAGATTGACAAAGGGACTTTTAAGGGCTGAGCTTTTAGGTATCCAGCTGGTGGAGCAGAATTCACAAATATGAGTAGGGCACTGATGGGGGCGGGGGGCTGCAAAGCATATTTCAGTGCTGCGCAGAGTTACCCTGGCTACTCCATATCAGCCAGTTCAGGCAGTGGAAACGGTACAGCCACTAGCCCTTCTATAAGTGCCACAAGGTGTACAAAAGGTGACCGCAACTACAATTGACAAGTTGGACTTTGTATGTCGAACTGACTGCACTGGTGAAACCTCAGTAACTATGGTCTCGGAGATGCTCTGGCCGCCAGGCGTAGTTTTTATGGCTCTGTGACACAGAATTACATGGTTAAACTCTGTCTTAATTATTTTTTTAGGAACTTGTGATTTTGGAGGGTTTAAATCTCAGTTCCCTTTTAGGATCTACATTCATTAATAAAAAAATAATAATAATAAAGAAAAGTTCCATCTCTTTCCCAAGCTTTGTTCCTTCCTGTAGCAGATTCACTCCACAGCCTAAATCCTCCTTCTCCAGACAGTCACATCTACCTGTTTTATGCCCAAACGGGACTGAGTCACCTAAGAGAGACACTAAAGGCACCTCCCGCTTTCCAACTACAGAACCAGATCGCAGACACTTACTGCCTACCCCACTGGGGTCGCCGTACAGCCCTATTTCTAACCCACCTCAGAAGGGAGCCAGCTTTCAAGAACAAATGCAAACTCTCTGACGAGGGTAAACGCAAGTTCTGCATTTTCTGGAGGGGCTATTTTCCAAGTTCCACATTTATAACAGTATTATCAAAGCTATTCCACAAGATTAAGCCCAATGGCTAGAGGAAGAATGCTCTCGTTGAGCAATTTTACTAGAGGAAGGGTTAATAAGAAATGAAGACAAAATTAGGGGAAAGGATGAATACAGTAACTGCCTTCAACTTGTTCCAGTTACCTGCATTTTACAGAAGATAAATTGAATTATTGTAAAAACCTTGACCTTTAGTAAAATGTCATATTACTATTACCCTCCAATTTTAATCACTAATCAATGCTATAAGAATACCATACCTTTTGCCCTCTTTCTGCTGGCTTCAAAACAACATTTCTGAAACTAGAAAGCCACAGCTTTCTGTGTAAAACTACTTCAAAAAGATGAAGATTTGAATTAACCATGCATAACTACACGTGTGTATAAATGTATACCTGTATATACTCACACACCATTTCCTTTCACATGGGCAGGAGCTTTTCAGCTTGATTCAGTGGGGCCAGATATCACCAATAAAGGAAAATCCAAGTTCCAGTTAGGAACTTTCTTTGGGATAAGTGTGTGATTACCACCCATTTTAAACATTTAGCAGCGTTTCCACATTTCGCCCATCCCCCTGGTTAAAGAACACATGAAACACATTACCCATGGATGCACACTGAGAGGGATGGACTGATTGGGACAATCTGATAGAAAAAAAAGGGCTTAAAACAGATTTTAAACAATGTGGGAAAAGGTTGCTAAAAAACTGACCTAAGATTTGATTCAGATTTCACTGTTGTCGTTAGGAATTTCTCCATTGAGTTGGCCTGGCTTTGGCTTACGTCTCAAGACTGTAAAATGAGAAAAGGAAGGAGGAACTCGGATTTTGCAGAACCCTCATGTCGTCTCCATCGTGAGCCTCCTGCAAGCCTTCAGAAGCAAGTGTTACTACTACACAGACCATAAGAGAGAGACAGCGAGCACCAAATTTCCAAGTGCCTTCCTCATTCAGGTTTAGGAAACCATTCTGAAGAAGCTGCCTACTTCCTAAAAAAAGTTTTTCTCTTTTCTCGTTGAACTTTTGGAAAGAAACATACCCAATACTCTTCCATACTCCAGTGGCAGATATAATCAAGTATGATCATACCATTCATGCAGAAGGAGATGTTCTAGACACCCTGTTTGCTTACTTGCAGACTGTCCCAAAGGCTATGCACTCATTAAAAAAAAAAATACTGTTAAAAAAAATTAATTTACTTTAAATCCAGTTCTGCATAATTCCATTTTAGTGCAATCTATATTCACGCAAGCATTTAAATATTCTATTAAAATGGATCTGTCATCAAATAATGTGGAATCCAGCGAAGTAATAGCTACCATCTTAGTGCTAAGCCTCCATCAGAGTCACAACGGTGCCTTGATACCCCCTTCATTTATTTCCAATTCTGGCACCTGTAACCATGGCAACATACACTGAAACCTTTCAAGCAGAACAGAACTGACAATCACAATAACAGCGCAAAATACCTGAGGGGGGGGGGGGGGGGGATGTGGGGGGGGAAGAGGAGAGGCACAAGCAGGTAGTTGTTGAAATTAAAAGCTAATGACAAGAAAACAGCTGGAAACAAATGCTGGCTCACACGACCGTATTCTCTAGGCAGATTAATTTTTGCGAACCTGGTCTGCTCCGTCTTATTAGCCGTGCAGCTATGGAAAGGGAGGGAAAATAAATATTGCTTCAGCAGGAAAGTAGAAGCGTGAACTTGAAAAAGTAAGTTGCCGCAAATAGAAAGCAGCTGTTTATCTGTTGCACGCAACTCCAGGAACGTTCGACATTAGCCCATGGAAAAGCAGGTATTTTTTCCAAAGGCAAGGAGTCACAAACGTGTTTCGGAGAAACATCATCCAGCAAAAAAAAAAGAGAGAAAAGTCACCTTTTAAAGTGATTCTAAAAGAATAATTCCATTAGCCTACATCAAAGAAAAGGTCTGAAATGAGCAGGAGTTAATAAACCATATATGTGTAAACTGGGATAACTTCCTAGACATTTAAGGGATCTAATTAGCATTTGAATGCTGTGAAGCAAGAAAGGGAAATTCTATCTTTAAACCGTAACAATCAAAACTAGAAATGAGATTGACCTGTGCGGGAGAGCCAAGCAGGACGCAGCTGCAAGGTTAGCTTCGACGGTTTATGGGGCTGGAGCTGAAAAACCACAAAGATCAAGGCCATCACGAGACCTGCAGGGAAGGGTTGTAGTTTTTATCCGTTACCCTGTGAAGCTGAATTTAGAGAAGGGAACGAGAAGAAGAGATGGACCGACCGACAGCAGCCTCCCCGTTGCAGCACCCCGTTCGCCTCACAAGCCATGACTCGGGCATCAAAACCAACAGGAGAGTCAGTGAGTAAGGCTCGCCGAAAAAGAGGAAAGAAAAAAATAATACAAGACAAAAGCAAACAAGATGTTAAACTAGACAGTCAAGGGAAAGAGGCAGCGCACCCAGGGATTTCCCTGCTAAGAAGTTATAACCCCCAAGAAACCAACACGAGCTATTTCACCAAACCTTGCTTTGAGATGGCGTAACCGTTGCCTAAGGGGCTTCATACGCGCTCAGAAAATTGCATATTATATTTCGCCTGCTACAAACCATGTGTCCTCCTTTCAGATACCTTTTTCATCCTTAGACATCAGAAGGAAACACAAAAATACCGCAGCAGGTATTAGGCAGGATAAAGCCCATACTTGGACGGGACAGAGTGACAGCAAACGGGACAGGCAGAACTGGCTGCAGACTGTGCAAGGCCCGAACCCTGCAAACATGTAAATATGCACAGGGGAGGTCGGATGGTCCAGGATCGGACACTGCAGCCAGTTCTTCTTCCTTTTCAGTGCATGAAGAGAAGGACATAAAACTGTGGTGGCCCTGGCCCACCAGTGCTCCATCTCTCTGGCTGAGGGTGGTGGAGAATCTGTGTTGTCCTGCTCAGGGCAGTTTCATCCACTTCACGCTGGGTCAGAAGACTGGGAGGAGACTCCTGGAAAACCAGAGCTAGCCACAGGAGCCTGAGGAGGGCCTCTTACTCCATGGGGTGGCCGGGACCTCACTCCTCACAAAGCACCCTATGCTCTGCCTTGGGTTGTGTTTTCCCTTTTCCAGGAGTGCTTGCAGAGACCCACAGTCCTTAATCCTGTGAAGCAGTAAATGCACCAGGCACCTCCTAGTTTCACCACGGTGCATGGTTGTGTCTCCATGATGAAGCTCCTGGTGTCACTGGGGATCATATTTCCCACTGCTGATGATCCACCACCCAAGGGCTGCAGCAACCGGTGACATGGAGGGAACCAGGAGCACTTACTTTTAGGGCAGGAAGCAGAAGGTTGGTCCATTCCTCTTTTCCCCTGTCTTTTTTTTCATTCAAATCTTGTGCAACAAAGACTGGTGCAGGGTTCAGCAGAAGCGGAGGAAGATCTGGACTTGAAATGGAGAACACCAAAATAGAGAAGAGCTGGGATGTGCGTGAACATTCATGTTCTGAGAAAAGAGTTAGTCTCTCCTTTCTCACTTGCTTCTCAGGGGGAAAAATGTAACTTTCAAGCCACAGTACACGAAGAAGCTGTCATTCACTGTCATGTAGGAAGCACCTTATTCTCCTTTCTCTGGGAAATTTCCTCAGCCACTGGATTTTCTAAAAGAGAATATTTTTCCTCTACCATTGTGTCTCATTGACTCCTATTTTCTTCTTTGTCATTTATAAGAGTCTTTTTCCTGACCTCCAAGAATGTTCTGAGCTTTCCAACCGATTTCTCTAATGCCTTCAGGTTAATGCGGGTTCAGCGATGGCAGAGTTTAACAGTGGCTTTGCAAGCAGCAGTCGCTCAAAAGGTGTGGGAGCAACAGGAAGGGATCATAGAATCACAGAATGGTTTAGGTTGGAAGGGACCTTAAAAATCATCTTAGTTCCAGCAACCCTACCATGGGACACCTCCCACCAGACCAGGTTGCTTCAAGCCCTGTCCAGCCTGGCCTTGAACACCTCCAGGGATGGGGCAAGCCACAGATTCTCTGGGCAACCTGGGCCAGGGGCTCACCACCCTCACAGCAAAGAATTGCTTCCTGATATCTAATCCAAATCTCCTCTCTTCCAGTTTGAAGCTGTTGCCCCTCATCCTATCACTACATGCCCTTGTAAAAAGTCCCTCCCCAGCTTTCCTGGAGCCCCTTTAGGGACTGGAAGGGGCTCTAAGTTCTCCCTGGAGCCTTCTCTTCTCCAGGCTGAACCCCCACAACTCTCTCAGACTGTCCTCACAGCAGAGGGGCTCCAGCCCTTGGATCATGTTCATGACCAACTCTAGAACCCCTCCAATAGGTCCATGTCATTCTTGTGCTGAGGACTCCAAAGCTGGACACAGTACTGCAGGTGGGGTCTCACCAGAGTGGAGTAGAGTGGCAGAATCTCCTCCCTTGACCTAATAAGAAAAACTAGACAAGGGATAAGAAAAACTAAACAAGCGCAAACCACAGGACAAAGCCTGCTTCATCTTGCAACCTCCCTGGACATGATTTGCTCCAGCTGGAGCTCACAATGGACCACTGTGCTCCACCTGCACAGAGCTGCACATCAGTACACCCCACACACGTACGCCACATGTCCTTCAAAGTCTTGGTTTCCAAAGCCTCGGCTTCCCAAAGTCTCAGCTTGCAGACCTGACTCTTACCCATTCCATGAAGTCTGGAACCCACGGATGCCAAGGCCAAAGGAGAAGGTGGCGATCCTCTTTAATCTGAACTCCTGCATAACACAGCATTTCACCCCACGACCCCTAGAGATAGTTGAACAATTTGCACTGTTACAGAATCTTCTTGAAAAAGACATTCCACCTTGAGCTAAGGACTTTCAGTGGTAGAAAAGTTACTGTGCCCCTTAGGAAGCTATTTCAATGGTTAATTAATCTCACTTTAAAAATGGCCTGCTTGCTTTCTGATTTTCGCTGACTTCTTCAGTTTCTAGTTACACGATCTTGTTATACTTTTAACAGACATTTAGTAACAGGTTTTCTGTCTTTCCTAGGGCGCTGACAGACCAAAAATTTTAGCTACCCATTTTTTTCAAAGAATCTAATTAATGCTCCAATAAAGACGACCCTTTTATTTCAAAATCTCGTTAGATCAGTTTTATAGAAAGATATCCACTTATTCTTGGATTGCTACGAACGGCAGCAGTGAAACCATTTGCATCCAGTGTTCCTATATTTCTGCATTCACTTTCACCTAAAAGTAAATGTGTGAAAATCTCAACTGGCTCTGAATTTAAAGATTTTTATTTCACTTTGCACCTTCAAAGCTAACTCATTATCATCATTTGGGGTAAAACTGCAGGTTTCATTGCTGTAATGAAAATGTTAATATCCTGGACTTAGGTAGTTCTGACCAGGAAGCAATCTGACACTGTTCCAAATATTTATTTATTTATTTATAATTCTACATTCTTTGCCATCCCAAACTTTATATAGCGAGAAAAGCAGTCACTAACCTAAAATGTTTTGGAGCTGTGAAAGCAGAATGCTTTACCTCAAGTTTGACTTCTCAGAAAGTATAAATGAGCTAATATTTCAAAAGAAAAGGTCCTTTACAGTTGAAAAATGAAACTTGTTCATTGTTGCTATTTCAGATTTTTTTCCCTACTTTGTTTTCAGAATGGTTAGATTATTTGTAATCTATTCATTCTTGCAAACATCTTTTAATTTGGCGAGTTTCAGTTTTCTCATAGAGAATATTTCATCAGCTATTTGACTTGGTATCATAGGGCATTTTTCTGGTTTAGAAACTAAAAATACACCAAGGCAGCCTGGCAAAAGTTATCACAAAAGGATACTAAACCAACAAAAATACACGTTTGAAACCCCAAGTACAGCAGGATATCATCAATGAGCAAAGCTTTTCTAAGAGTCCCACAGGGACCAGCTCCTAGCCCAATACCTTATTGGGGCTGCAAAGAATCACAGAAACTACAGAATCCCAGACTGGCAGGGGTTGGCAGGGACCTCTGGAGATGATCCAGTCCAACCCCCTGCCAGAGCAGGGTCACCCAGAGCAGGTGGCACAGGAACGCCTCCAGGCGGGTTTGGAATGTCTCCAGAGACGGAGACTCCACCACCTCTCTGGGCAGCCTGTGCCAGGGCTCTGCCACCCTCACAGCAAAGAAGTTCCTCCTCATGTTGAGGTGGAACTTCCCATGGTCAAGTTTGTGCCTGTTACCCCTTGTCCTGTCCCCAGGCACCACTGAAAAGAGCCTGGCCCCGTGCCCCTGACACCCACCCTTTCAGTATTTATACATGAATATGGGGAAAGTCAGAAGGGGAATAAGGCAGCCCAGCGGAAGGTGATCTGGATAAAGCCAACTGGATACAGAAAAAAAAAAAGGAAAAAAAATATAAAAAACCAAATTTATTGTGATGAGATTTGGTAGGCAGAAAGTACCTAGGAGGCAGAGAGGCTTTCCCGGGAAGCCATGGTGACCCACATGCCTGAGCTCGAGCTCTCAGCACAGGTTGTATCAGGAGGAGTTTTCCCGAGGGCTGGGAGCGAGGTCTCTGGCAGGGAGCTTCAGCAGAAGGCTGCTGGCGTATGCCCCTACATCCCCTCCCAGCGCGCTGCAAATTTTGCTGGCCTCCCAGCAAGCGGTGGCCTGTCACTCAGCACATCACACGCCGCCTGCTCTAATTCGAGTTCATTTCAATGCGCCACGCACTGATTCTTGGTGCCAAGAGAAAAGAACAGTTTGAAGCAAGATATCTCAGGCCTACCCGGAGCAGAGTCCAGGTAATCAATACAGCCCACGTTAAAAGTAATAGTGTAATTGATTACGATTTGTCACCCGCAGGCGCTGTTAGGGATACAGCAGAGAAAGGGAAAATGGCAATAGTTGCTTCATAAAGGCACGAATGCCAAGTGAGACAATTCTGAAGTGAGAAATCGTATTGTTATTCGCTTCCACCAGCTGTGCCTGACTGCCCAGCCAGGACGGCAGTACCACAGCAGGAAAGTATATGGCTATCAGCACTCAATGCCACCACCCCATGAGCCCAAAGACAAGTCCTAGGGCCTGATTCCCTATAACCTGCCATACGTGGCTGAAGCTAGGACGGTAAGGAAGTGTAATAGTACAAGGTCAGCTCTCTGATTGCACTCCCTAGCTGTAAGAGGCTGTCCCCAAGAGAACAGAAAGCCCTAACAGCACTGTAAACATAAAATCTCAACTGAAAGTCCAGCTCTTCTGTTAAAATGATCAGGATTGTCTTACTTGGACCAGCCACCCTCTGTCGCGTAACTATGAGTCCCAGAAGTTGTTCTCACTTACACGTGCTCGCTTGCCCAGCATTATTATTACACCTGGGTGCATCCCATCCAGGTGTCCCTTCCACCCCAACACCACCATCCCCACGCCACCAAATCAGGATATGGCAACAGAATGGCACCATGACACTGCTACCTCTTCTTTGACATCCTGGAAATCTCCACCAGGATAAAGCAGGAACAAGCAAGCACAACTATTACGCACCCTGTTTCTGCCTTAGGACTGGTGTAAAGGGCAGGAGCAGAACCCAGGATCAGGGCTTTACAACTGTCCGGCTGTCACCTTTCTACCAGTGGAAAATGTTTTGGTTTTTTTTTTTTTTTTCAAGTTGTTCTATTTTAAACTCATGCTTTATGACTTCAGAATTAGGGCTGAATCCCATTAGGGAGACAAAAGGCTCCTTGTAGTTCATACACGTCTAATAGTGCGAGAGATAGAGAGACTATTATATTTGGCACAATATTTAGAAAAATTAATCCTCAAGTGCTAAAGATTTGAGGGATTAACAGAGTGAGTGACAGTTGAGCTCATCCAGCCTACATCCCTGGATTGCGCAGCAAAACCATTTGCCTTCAAGCTGAACGTGTTCCTCACTTCCACCCGAGTCAGCACAATTCCTGCTTTCATTGCACTCGGGTCCCCGGGGGAGATCAACAAACTAATAAATCCTCATTTCATGGTGGTTTGCAAAATTGTCATGTTATGTTCATTTCTAAGATTTGCTACATCCTTTCCTCCCTTTGTAAAGGAAAAGACATATCACACATACAGAACGTATTACATTTTTAAACCTTCAAAATTTGATCTAAAAGTCATTGAAACTGTCCATTTTCAATGAAAAACAACGTGTAGCAGTCACGCATGTAAATGTGTCCACAAAGTATCATCCAGACGCTCCCAAGAACCTAGGAGAAGACCTAACAAGAGGGAGACCTTCTCTACTGTATCATTCTTCCCTTGCACTAATTTCACGCAGCAGAAATACGACTATTTCCCTGAACTAAATGGGGTGGAACGAAGAGGGGAGACACGCTCCCATCTCCAATGACTGTTGGGGGGATCCTACAGTAGACAGTGGGGAAATGGGAAGAGGTGGCCCCGGTGCTGGAAAGAGGCACTGCCATGAGCGTGGCATCACTGGGCAGAAGATCCCCAGCCGAGCAGGCAAGACCTGATAGGGAAGGAGATGGAGACTTCATGGTTGCCATGGCAGTGGCAGCATGGGGCCATGGCAGGAGAACAAGAAATATTCACTGCAAGCTTCTTTTTGTAGCTTCATAAAAAAAAAATCTGTGAAAATAGCTGAAATAAATTTACAATGAATATTTCCACTGTCGCGGTACTCTGGAGTCGAAGCAACACACGAGCACCAGCACATTAGACAAGGTGCAATTTTGCTCTGAGCTGTGCAACTTTGTAGAAACCAACGAGGTTACAAGGTTATGCCCAAAAGGATCTTACGAATCACCATGCTAATGTGTTTCTTGCCTTTCAGGGTTTAAGATATTACAACAGGAGGAGAGGTCTTTCAAGAAATGCTGTCACCCAGGCGGATGGCAGAAATCACCCAGTGTTGTGCAAAACGGAGCCACTTACTGCCCTCCACACAAATTCTTGCAGGGAAACTGCACGTGGCAGGATGTTTTGCCATCTATTTTCCCCAATTATCAGCTTATTCCCACAGCCAGTTTTGGAAGGTGACATCCACTTGCAGTTCCCGGGGTACAGGAAAGGGCTCATGTCCTACATCCTGAGGTGTAGATGGAAAATGATGGATAAGCTCTGCAAGCTGGCTCACGCTTGCATTACAGAGGGGGTTTTTAGGAACAAACAATGGGAAGACACTTTCAGAGCAACTGGAATATTTAGATTAGGTATTAGGAAGAAATTCTTTGCTGTGAGGGTGGTGAGCCCCTGGCCCAGGTTGCCCAGAGAAGCTGTGGCTGCCCCATCCCTGGAGGGGTTCAAGGCCAGGCTGGACGGGGCTTGGAGCAACCTGGTCTGGTGGGAGGTGTCCCTGCCCAGGGCAGGGGGTTGGAACTAGATGATCTTTAAGGTCCCTTCTAACCCGAACCATTCTATGATTCTATGGCCTGTAACTGTGGAAAACTGCATGTCACCATGAGATGCCACTGCAAAGGGTCTCCTGTGGATGGAAGATCCAGTCTAACTAGAAAAACCTCCAGAAGGAACAGGGATTTTCTTGCGAGCACAGAAAGTACCTTCATCTGTGTATGACCATCACTACTAGTGAGCTACTTCCCTATCCAGCATTCACAGGACCCACAGCTCCCAACAGTGGATCAGATCAGGATCTTTATGAATAAAACATAAATTTCAATGTCTTCAGGGTAAGAATACACCTGAGAACTGTCCTTTTGCCAGGCAACATGAGCAGCTACAGCACAGTGTGGGGACGGGGAGGAGAGCGTCCAGCATTGGTCCCTTTTGCCCAGTGACTTCCCCTTCTCTGGGGTGTCTGTGCGTTACAATCTACTGCGCGTGGTGTCATGTGTGGCATTAAATGGAGAACACGAATGTGCCCTCAGTCTTTGGCAATATGTAATGTTTTCTTTTCCTTCCTCAAAGTTGTCCTTTGGCCTTAATTAGCTCACAAGCCTGTTGTTCAAAAGCTGAGATTTCCTCTCTGGATTTCCCCCTGCTTTAGTTCAAATCACATCTAAAGAGCGAGCCATCCTTTCATGAACAGCACCATTTCTTTTGCTCATATTGCCAGCATGGTTAGGGCCTTATCAAATCTCTTCCCTACTGTAATATTTCTTTTCAAGGTAGCTCACTAACCCTTACCTGTTTTTCATTTTGACCTGCAAATAGCAAAATACCATCAACCGGAAAAGATAATTACTCACTTGTGAAAGTAAGTGTTATTTTTTTTTTATTCTATGATATGGGCAATACAAATGTCACTCCAAGTCAGGCTGTATTAAGTAGTTTCATGTCACATGACACAGTGTGAATTGACACACGCTGTGCTGTTGTATGAGATCTAGGGTTGCTTGTTTGAAGAGACTTTTTTTCTTTTCTATTTAGGAGAAGATATTAGGTACTATAGATATTACGTGATCCATCCATTAGCCAAAAAATACATCCAGAAAAAGGTATAATTTCTGATATTCACACCAAAAGAAAACCTGAAAATGACTGCTTGCTCCTAACATATCTACTGATAGTCAGCTTATTCCTTACTGCTTGTTAAAGAGAATAAAAACGAAGGGAAGATGCTACATCTGTACATAAATACAATTAATATGAAAAAATAAAATCAAAAAAACCCATGCAGATTCCAAAAGTCAAACTAAATCAGGGACACAGTAAGTTTTACTTTATATTAATTACTGGTAGCACACTGAAAAGCCTCTTATGAGTTTCAGCATTGTTTCATTTTTCAATAATTTATGGAAAAGTCAAGGAGTAACCAGCAATAATCCTCACTCTGCTAATCCACACACTAGATCCTTATTACCCGATTATCCAGTGCCACCAGCCTCTTCATCACTCAAGTTTTACTAGAAAATGTTGGGATGGGACAAGAGAGTTAATTCCTTATTTAAATCACACGTAAGAGCACTTACAATAAAGAACTGAAATCAGAACACCTGTATGGATGTTAGGACTTGACTCAAATCCCCTTTCAGTCAAGTCAGATCTACCAACTCAGTCAAAATCCCAATCAAAGCTCATTAAACCCATGCATACAAGCCTTGTTTGTTTAAAGATTTTCCAGAGCCTGGTACTTTCTGTGAGTCTGGAAAGGTTCGGTGTAGCTCTCTTGTACCAGAACAGAAAGGCTGTCACCACAACCAAAGAGGAACAGAGGGGTTCTCCTGGCCACAGCCTGATTATTTTGGTGCATAAGTCAGCATCCTTTCCCCATTTTCAGAACTAAATGACAAATGATTGGCTCAACAAATCCACCTCTGAACAGGCGGGTCACCCTCAGCAGCATCGGCTTCAGATGCAGTGAGCCTTGCAGAAGCCTTCTTCTCAAGGTGGTCCTCTCCTTCCCTTCCATCATGCTCACCACCCCACCAACAAGCCGTGCCACAACAGCCATATTTCTCCACCCTCCTTGACCTCCAACATAGTCTCGGCTTTGGATTTGTTATTACTTTTAATTCCATCCTTAGGCCCGTTCTTATGTTTCACCTCAGACCTTCTCTTTGCTATCCCTAATATTTCGGAAGCAATGACTGCCTTCATCTGCGTTTCCCCTTCATTTCAATGGAAGGAAACTAAAAAGCTCAAAGTAAAACCAAGCTGAAACCTCTCCCTTTCAGCTGGTGTTGCATCAAAGTCATGGATTTCAATATCAAATTCCGCAACACATTCACTTGTAACCAGGCCCAAGCTGGCTATCAATATTCAGTGACTCCCCAGTGAATCACTGCTTACAATTTGTAATGAACCCCCCAAAGCAAAGGAGCCTCACAAAGCTTTATGGTTTGGTCATGAAACTTTTGCTGCACGCTGAGGTTTGAAACCCTTCAGCTGAAGATGGAATTAAAAATATATATATTTAACCAACTCGACTTGAAGGGTCTGTATGCCAGGTAGTGAGGACAGAACAGCATCAAGAGCCTCAAAAAGGCCTTGATCCAAAGGAGGACAGAGTTTCCCTGGCACAGAACTGAGGCGAAAAGCTGCGGATTGTCCTCATCTCCTGTTCTGGCACAGGGGAACTGGCAGGAGAGACATGTCGTGGAGACACAGAGCAGGAGCCGTGGGCTCTAAAGGCAGAGCTCTGCGAGATGGCACAGATACTCATCAACCCCAGCCCCTCTGGAATTAGTAGCAACACGCACATGATTTCACTGCCATCTCCCAGTCCTAGAGCTCTGTGGGTACATCTTGACCTTATCCACAGCCTGATCAGGACTTCCATGAAACTCAACTGGAGTGTTAGGCTGCTTATAAAATAAAAAGCACTGTTTGAACCCTCTCTGCCATGTCCCACTTGTGACAATGGAGGGCCTTGTGTCGATGCTGCATGGCAAGCCAGGCTGGCGACCTTATGCCAAACCTGCAGCAAGGGTTTGGAGAGTCCGGCCTCACACAGAACACTTTTGGAGCATCATTTTGCGCGATGCCCTGCATAGCCCACGTGCTCGCATGCGCGGAGCAACGCAGCCCCCCCACGTTTTGCCAGCAACAGCAGAACCAGGGAGGCTTAACAATGGCTGGGGTTGGGGTGTTGCATTGGCAAGCAAAACACACTCTTACTTTCTCAATATTGGCTCCTCTATTGTAGGCTCTTATAGCTGACAACACAGCAGAGAACTTCATAAAGAAAGTCTCATGATAGCTGTTATTTATTATGCAAATACTGTCTGCCATGGCAACATTGCATGCAGTAGTTTGCTTTATTTGCTCTGGTACATGCATATTCAAATTAAGGCTCCGTACATTCTGCCTACACGTTACAAAGATTTTGTTTTCCTTGACACTTACAGGAGAACAAACTGCAATTAATACAGCCTGTTTAAGCAGACAGCACCCAATTAGTTATCATCCATTTTCAGATTGGGACTCTAGACAAAAAAACATGGAGCTGGCTTCTTATTCAAAAGGAAAATACATCCAAACTACAGGTTTTCAAAGACACGTTTAACTCACAATGGCCAGGATACTCACTTGGCCTTTAATGTGAAATGGAGTGTTAATTTTTCTCTGTCACCTCTTAATTGCTTCCTTATTATACTGTTCAAGCAGTTAATTGCTAGACTGAGTGAAAGAGTGTTTTCAAGGGAAAGGAAATGCCACAGCATGAAAGAAAAAAAAAAAATAGAAGCAGCGCACTAGTGTAATTGGGCCTGATATAACGTTAGTTGTGGTACTGCCTTTAATGGTAACTACAAAAATTAATAGGAAAAGCCAAATTGTTTTCTACCGCAAAACAAGGCAGGAGACGTGTCAGGAGGTTTTGCATTCAGCTGCCGTGCGCTTCACGGGATCACACTCTCAGCAAGCCAATCTACTCCGCGTGTTTGTACACGGCGCGTTTCCTTCTGCCTCGTCTCTTGCAATTAAGGTACCTGACTTATTTCGTAGCGCATGAGCTGTTTCTCAGATTCCCGTCTCGTCTTCAGCTCACGGTTATCTACGTGGCTGACAAGAGCATCGCAGTGCCTCAAAGCAGGGAACAGGAGGACTGGAAAGAGCCGCGCGGATGCAGCCTCTGGCTTTCCAAGGCCGTTGTCCGTGACCGCTCTGCCCAGTCCTCCTGAGCAATCCTGCCGCAGCAGATTCAAAGAAACAACTATCAAACATTCCTCTGCCGTTCCTGCAAACGCAAGGAATTGAAGTGTCTGGTCTCACATTTCCAAAGGTGAACGTACCTGACAGCTGACAGCAGTCGGGTTCCCCTTTTTTGCCTCAGCCCAGCAGCACCGATACTCCGCCTCAGAAATAAAGGCCAGTCCTTTTGCAAAAAAGACATGCGAATCAGTAGGGAAAGACTTTGCTGATGTCACAGAGGGAAAACAGATACTCCAGATGCAAAGGCAAGAATTACGGGCATTTATTTAAACAACAACATGTGATTGCAGGCTCTAATGATGATCCTTGCATGACAGTGCTAGAATTCATGATTAGTATTATTTCCTCCATCCTCTAATTTTTATTAGAGAATAGTAATTATTAATGGAGGAAAGAAGCAGGAAAAAAGCAGAGGCCAATGATACTGTTGCACAGTGGATTTAAATATGCACATTAATTCATAAGAAAAGTGAGTTAAATATGAATTTTGAATTAATTTCCTAAACGTAGCTTCCCAGTGGACAGTAGAAAGGAGATGATCCAGTTACCAACTCGTGCTTATTAGCATTCAAACATGCTGATTAACTCATTAGTAAGACTACATTTGAAGTCCTCCCCTTTGTTTCCTTCTCTAAACTGTTGGTCTTCCATTTATTTATTTGCCAGGAGGAAGAAAACTCATTTATTTAGGACGGAGAAGAATGAGTCAACCCCAGCTGAAGAACAGCAAACTTTGTACGTTAAAAATACCCCCTTTCATTTTACAAGAGTTTCTGAAGTAGTACCATCATCTGCTGAACTGGGTGGGTGAAAATAAGCACGTGCCTGATCGGGTTGTACTTTCATCGGAAGGAAGTTACGGGCAGCAAATATCAAAGCAAAACTTCGCTTTCCACGGGGCAGATCTCAGACTTACAAAGAGAACTTCAAAACGACATTCCTAATGTCGAAGCGAGATCCTGGCTGGGGAAGCTCTACCTGGGTCCTGCCAAGGGACCAGACCGCTCACAATTCTCGTGGCGCATTGCTGCAGGCTGTTTGCACACATTGCAGGCATTAACTCACCCAAATTCCCAGCAAAAAAAAAAAAAACTCTCAATGTGTGGAACTGCGATTTACAGTCTCAGAGCCCAGATGAGGTTTTGGGACATAGTAAGTAGAAGGCGTGAGCTGCGTGTGTCTTCACCACCCGCAACTACCATAGCCAGCAGAGACAAACACAAAACCCCTCTATACAGCTGCAGAACCTGCCCTTTTGCCCGGCTTAATAAGCCTGGTTTCACATCACTGGTTCAGCCAAGGTACCCTAGAAAAAAAATTAAACAAGGCAAAGTCTTACTTTGCAGGACATAAGCTTCTACCACCATGCTGAAAAAGATGAGGAGACACAGAAGAGCCCCCGGCACAGGTAGCAATAGCTGACACATAAGGAAACAGCTGCAGAGGGAACATATCACTGCATTAAACTTCCTGGGACTCTGACTCTTTGTCAGAGGCAGAATCCCCAGCAGAAACCCCAGCTCATCTTCCCCACGTCACCAGCGATGGAGAAGAGACCTGCTCTGTCCTCGTGAGCCAGATGCCCACCTATGATACGAACGACCCTAGCAGCTCTCACAAAGGTGAATCATTCTGTAGCAATCACAGCACCGGCTCCCATTCCTGGCCACGCACAGTCAAGATATTCTCAAATCAGCTACCAGGGAAAATTGTCAAAACTCTGTAGGCCTTTTTAGTGATTATCTCGGTGCTTATTTGGTACTTCTTTGGACTAAACCCCTGAGAATTTGCACAATGATAGCACTGCAGTACCCTGAGATTTTCACTGCTTTTCATACCGTAAATGCTACTTCTTGGCCATATCCCAGCACCTCCTTTGGCTGTGTGTTTATGTGGCCTTCGCTTCCACCTGACCTATGTGCCTCACAAGCTTTAATTCATTTTCTCCTGTCCCATCACCCTCGTGGAATACTTAACAATAAAATGCTGAGGCACAGGATAAATTAAACACTCTACCACAGATAACACAGACCATCTTTCCCCTCTGGCCTTCTTATGTCTTCCCGTTCAAAGATAGGGAAAAACATTGTTAAAAACTGCTGAAACGTATCAAGAAATGTCTCTCTCCCACTGGCGTAATCAACAAGTCTTTAGAATTCCGTCTAAACACACCTAAAGACCTCACTTTGCACAGCAGAATTTCTGAAACCTTTATGCAAAAATGTTTGATCTCCATACAATACGTAAGTATATGTATATGTTACCCCCTATGCAGTATCTTGCTGTTATTATAGTATAGTCTAGTAACAGCCTCTTTATATATTCCTGCAATTTAAGAGGACGTAAATATGTTCTCTGAATAGGAGGTAATTAAATTGAACAACCTGATGTCTTATTTTCACAGAAATCCATTTTATTAAACTGCCTGTTTCCATTTTTATATATTAAGTTCTTTACCTAAATCTCTCCCCTTTTTCTCTTTAACTTCCAATTTGCCTTTGTCTAAGGATACTGACAATGTCCTATATAGCCTTGAAATCAATTTAGTGAGACAGTCTCTTTGTACAACAATTTTTCAATCTGTGACATTTGCATTTCTATACCTTTTTTTTTAATTCACAAAGAACAGCATGCCTTATCCGAAGCAAACGGCAAAACTGAGCTCCAGGAATATTAAAATCTTCTACAAATTGGTCAAACGATTTAAAAGGTCCATCCTTAAACAAATCTTTAATACAAATGAACTCTTTTTGTTGCTGGGTTCTAAAGACTCCATTTTTAATACAAGTGGAAGGTCCTCATTATATCACAATAGAGTTAAGGGAGACAATTTCTCATTCCAGCCCATGAATTTATGCACTTTCCTCATATTTTACAGACTGGGAAATAGTTGTTAACATAATCTTTTCCTGTCACACCATTTTTATGTATATTTTTATGTCTGTGTTATCTCTCAAGTTCAAGTTCTCCATATATATACATATATCCCTCTACAAACTTGTAACGGAAATTACCCTTGTCAGGTCCTTATCACTCAGAGTTGTGATGTGTTAATTCTACTCTCCCGTCGCAATTCTTGATGACCTGCCGCATTTTACTGCAATAAGCCTTCCTTTTTATCTTCCCTATACCTTCAAATGTACCACAGTCTTTACCCATGAAAGAAATAGTCTACATTTCTCTTTATCCCAACTATGCAAATGAAAGAGTAAAATAATAGTAATTCACATAGAAAGAAAGCAGAGAAGTATTAGAAAGAACTATAATTTAAAACACAAGTTTGTTCTACAGGATTGAGAGCATAAAAGATTTAGATTCCACAAGGTAGAAACATTCACTTAAACCTTCTGATCTCCCCAGAATAGAGCCAGACTGTTTAGAAACTGCCAATTTAACCAGGACTATAAGGTCTCCTGTATGATACTGAAAAGGAGGTGTCTCCACCAGTCAGAGAGCTGCAGAGAAGACAAATTATTTAGGATGAGTTCATCTCACTGAACATTGGGCCGCTAAAACACGGATGTCTGAGCTAAGCTATTTGACTACGCTTTCATCCATAGTTAATGGAGACAGACAGCAGGTCTCCCACCTAAAGCAGTTGGGATGAGCTTCACTCTGGAGGTAGAGGGCCGACAGTTGAAGGACCCTGGATGACAAGCTTTGACAAAGTGCCAGGCTCTACACTGGCTAAGCAAAGTGGAAAAAAACCCTTTCTCCCATGGGTTTGCTTCCATCAACAACTCCATCACTTCCAAACATATACCAAGCACCTGTTTGGCATATGTACCGCCCAGCTATTTCTCAATAAATAAGGTACCTCTTGAGAACAAAGGAACAGCCTTAAACCTTGCATAGCTAGTAACTGTATATCCACAGGGAAATCTCTCAGTTTAGGCTCGTGTAACATTCCTGCTCAGGTTGTCTTCTGGACTTAAAGTTGCCAAGGTATCATACCTCAGTAAAGATGGTGAATTGCAGCTTTTCTGCTCTAAAAGTAGGAAAACAGCAGCATTTTCATGACAGACGGGAAGTGAAAACACTAACAAGGCAACAGTAAAAATAGGGCTGTCAAAGCATTGACAGGGAAAACGGTGTTTGAAGAAACTGCCCTTGGACACTTTCCTGCCATAACCCCTTCCCACAAATTGAACGTCTTATCTGCAGAGGGCTAGGTATCAAGAGATGCTAATCAGTCAACACCAAAGTCAATAGGCACTGAAGGTGCTTAGCACAACTGGTTAAAAGAGGTCAGGTTTCAGAGAAAACCCCTCCCGGCAGCACTGCCAAATACAGGAGGTCAAAACAGCACAAAACCAATTCCATAATCACCTTTTCCTTTTCTTCAAATTTTTCAGCGTTTCCAAGTTGAAACTGTTCTCCAAGTGGGCGATTGCAAACCTTTTTTTCCCTTAAGTAGGAGAACTAAGACTCTGTGCAATGGCGTGACTCTAGGAGCACTCCATGAGGTACATGGAAATTCCAGGATGGTGCAGTGATACTCCCACGTTCATACGGCCACTGCAGAGTCTTTAGGTTTTCCCCCTGAATATAGAACAGGTTGAAACGCTTCCTGTTCCGGCATCATCACCTGTCCCTCGGTGATAATTAATTACAGACCCTGAGCTACATCTACAACATGCCTATATTCAAAATCTCCATAAACAAACAAACAAAACTAAGTCTGCATTTTCTGAGATACGCCTACTGGTGCCAGACAAAACCCAAGACTAAATCTGGAAAATACAGGCATTTCTTTTCTGAGAAACGTGGCATCTCACATCTTTGCCAACGCTCCCTTTTTGCTCTAAAAATCTATAGGTACTAGTTACACAAAGTGGCTGCTGATGCTTTATTTCAGAATTCCAGGCCCAGATTTCTCTGGCAATATACTCCCGATCAGAGTTCATGCATGCTGGCAATCGGCAGTAGCAAAACCAACCCAGCAAAACCAGGTTCTAATCTCTCGTTGTACTAATAACTTCTAGGGCAAGTAGAGTGAAATAGGAGCCAGACTGAAACAGGAGCCACGGCGAGCAGTGCTGGTGCTGCCTTAGTACTGGCTGATGCAAGGGCTTTATAAAGCCACTTCAGTACACACAATAATCATGAGCATCTGGAATCTGAGCTGGAAAATCTAAATGCTAAATAAGCTAAATACCTAATAAGGCAACCATCTAAATTAACCACTTACCCGATCAGAGAAAACGAAGATGGATGTAAAATTGTCGGATAATGACAAATATTAACCTGATACTACGTCACTGAGTTACAAAGCACAGAAACACTGAGGCTGAAGCAACCTCTGTGGATTCTCCACTCCAACTCATCTGCTCAGCACAAGGTGAGCTAAAGCAGGTTGCCCAGGACCATGTCCAGTCAGGTTTTGAATATCTCCAAGGACAGAGGCCATAACCGCTTCCGGGCAACCTATTCCAGTGTTTGATTACCCTTACACTAAGAAATGTTTTTCTTACATTTAAATGTTTAAGTGGCTGAAATGTTGAACATTAACGCCACTACAGGGTGGGGACTCAAGAAGACCCTCCTCTCCATCTCTCCACCTCAAGAAAGCTCAATGTCATCTGAGAGGTGTTTATCCAACCTGTTCCCAAAGACTTTCTGTGACAAAAACACCACAACCTCCCCTCTCTGTTTCACTGCTTCACTTTTTTTCCACTCCTTCACCTGCCTTGCATTCTGACTTACAATACCTTGTTAGATTTTACTTCCTTGCTTTAAGTATGTAGTGTAACCAGACTATACAATTGGGACCAAATTCATTCCATTACTGTTCTGGTAAAGCCAGCGGATCTACTTTAGGATTGAATTTGCTCTTCTTATGTGAGAAATGGGGGATTCAGGAGGAGATAAAAGAAGAATGAAAAGAAAAACTGACCTTGGTGGTCATATTTTCTTTAATCCACTAGGGCTACTCGCTGAATGCATCCAGCCAGACCGACAATAGTGCTTGCATTTAAACTCGGGTGGGTGTAAATATAGGTAAGGGCACTAATCAGCCAGGTGGCTACATGTTACCCTGAACACAAGCAATTAAGTACAAGGGCAATTTTCTCCCAGAGGTTAGTTATTTCATAGCCAATTACCCAAGCAGCTTCACCCCACTTTGAACTGTGTGTGGAGTAAGAGCCATGTCTGCATCTGGACCTTCAATAGATTCCCTGTAGCTTTAGCCATCAGCCCTATTCATCTTTTTCTAAAGTAGTTACAGCATCCACCTGCCTTTCAGTATTTAACTCCTTCATTTGTAAAGAAGCAAGCAGAACATTTGAACAAAAAAGATATTTTTATCTTTATAATAGGCAAGGCAATTTTAGCACTATATGTCTATGAAACTCAGCATTCAGCCTTCTGTGGTATCTTCACAAAAATCAGTGAATGCACTTCATCAAACATATACCCTCTCTGCAAAGCTGGCCTTTCGAGTGAGAAATTGGTTTTGTTTCGTGTTCAGAATATGGCAGGTCCAAGGAAGACTGACTGAATGCACCAGAGAATACATCCAGCTAACACTGCAATCTATTTGTGCAATGCATTAATAATATAATTACACCTTAAATATTAATAGAATACGCTGAATATCTCAGAACAGATACACATCACAGGCTGTGTATGTCTGCACACATATAAGCGATACTTATGTTTTATTCCCACAAGACACACATTACATTATGTTACAAACACACATACATCTGCTCCTCCTTGCGACCAACCACGCGTGTGGGCTCAAGGCCGTTGCAAGAGCACAAGTGCTGTGGACTCCAGCAGCAGAAGTCACCACGCCGTCCCACCCCTGCCCTGCTCTGCACCATCCTTAGAGCTGAGCTGCCATTGCATCCTCAGATACTGTTCTTGTCACTCCAAAACTTGCATCCATAATTCAGCAAAGCACTAGAGCACGTGTGTAACACGGACAGTGAGTATTGACGTCAAAACATGAATGTAACCAGACCAGGTTCTGCATATGGATGACCAACAGAGCAATGCCCTGTTGGAGCAGCTCCCTCCGCCAGGTCCTGTTCCTCTCTCCCACCAGTGACACAAAGAGCCTGGACAGCACGTCACAGCTCAGCTCCCACAGACTCCTTTGCCCTGGGATCCACTGGCAACCCCACTTCCCCGGTGTAAGGAACACAAAAGCATCTCCTGACACCATCCAGCTCAGTCCAGAGGGGAACGAAGGAAGAGTTTAATGTCCTTGTGCTATGATTTCATAAAGCACTTCGGAACCCCTGGCTCTCATTCTGAAAATCTTGCCCTAAATTACAAAGTAGACAGAATAAAGAGTGCAGAGTTAGAATAACATGAAAGTCCATAACTGCGACTATTAATTTCTCCGAGCTTTCTTTGCATCCTGAGAAATTTTAATATAAGACATATCTCAGTTCTTTCAAGGAAGAAAAAAAAAAAAATCTAAGTGTGGAACAACACCCTAGAAAAGCTACACATTCTCCTTCCATAAGAGGATTAAAAAATACTGGAGAAAAGGCAGGTTGCCTTGGACTTTCCAGTTTCTAGGTTGCCAAGTTCTTGCTAAAATAAGAACATAAAAGCAGAACACAAATAGAATTTTGAACAAAAAAAAAAAATCAATTAAAAAATTGAGCAATGTTTCAGTAGTTGCTTTTCACTCCTGACAGGTAAATAAACTGGAAAAAATATTTTTCCAACAATGATGCTGCTCCCAAGCAGCAGGAGCTGGTTGTGCGGAGGCAATCCCACCCAGCGTTGCCGGAGCTGCAGCACAGAGCCGCCCGGCTCTGCCTGCGGGACTGTCCCCGTGTCATCCCATCTCCCACCCCACTGGGGTGCTGGGCTCCCCCGGGCACAGCGGGCACCGTTCAGCGGTCCTTGGCTCCCCAAGGTGCGTGCTTGTGCCAGGCAAGGGAATGGCCAAGTCAAACCCAGAATGTCTTTACGTTCCCCAGAAGGGAAATTTCTACCACCATTAAATAGGCAGTAAAAATTCTCCCTCGGGAAGCTAAAAGACTTAACCCTTTTCCCCATAGTCTGAGGCAGAGACATCATTTGGCACAAAGTCAGTAAAGACCGAAAAACCACAATAAAATCTTCCTGGCTCACAAAAAGAGCCTACCTAAAAATTTTGTAATTTCACGGCCAGGATCACCATAGAAGAGATGGTTATAATTTGGCTGCACTAATTCCCATCCCCCTGCCCTTGCTATTCTCCATGCATCTCTCAGTAACCAACCTGTCATTTTAACTATTATTTATTTAGCAGGCAACCATGGTATTGTTTGATATGTAACAGAATATTTCCGTGAATTTTATTTGCTAAAAAATAACAACATGAAATGAGAATAAGTCTCAAAATCTGTTACAATAAGTAGCAAAAGCCCAAAACTGATCAAAACCATGCTGGCAATTAGTTAGGTATCACTCTGATAATTAAGTTCTGTCCATTACAGCTATTATTTCTATACAATAAATTTATTATTTACATAATAAATTTATTATTTACATAATAAATTATCATCATATAGTTTAGGCAGGGAATTGTAAAATATATGCAAGCTACGCAGTTTACATTTTAAAATTAGCTGCTCCTTGAACGCATCCGAAATGAAAGTTCAAATTCACTTTTAAATTGTAACCCTCCCACACTGCAGATTGAAAAAATATGTTATATCAAACATCCACATAAATTATAAAAGCTCCTTTAAAATGTCAAGTATAGATCCTACTGTGCTTAGGATGTCAGCATAACTCTAAAAATACGGAGTGATGAGGCATGGATACAATTTATAGCGGAAATCAAGCACGCTTTTCAACTTGCACGCACAAAAAAAATGTGGTAAATCAAACAATTCTTTCCCTTTTTAAATTGAAGCTGAACTAAAACTGTATTAACTTCACACAAATTGTCCAGATTAGTGATATCTGATTGCCGCATTTAGAGATCCACGGATGTAATGCTGTGTTGCCTTTTTCATTTTGATTTGCGTTAGCATCCCAAAATCTAACGCTGCAGTTTGGGAGCCAAATGCCCCGGTCGAACCCATGGAGTTAGCCATTTGCTTCAAACGGCGTTGGATGGGAAACTCATCCATTAGTTCAGTTATGACACCCTTTCTGGAGATCTGAACGTTTCCAGTAAAAATCAGCAAGGGAATACTTTTAGGCTGCCCCGGCAAGGAGAAACACCCCGCCAGCTCTATGGCTCTGCAAGTGGGAGCCCAATTTGATTAAAAGGGGCCCATCGCAAACAGAAGAATCTCTTTTTATAGATCTCACTGCAGGACCAAACCTGCAGTACTCTCTGTCGATTAACAACTATTTCCCAGAGAGCAACTTCAAAAACAGAGCAATAATTTTTTATAAAATACTATAATTTATATTGAAAACTTGTAGGTCTTGCAGAATAAAAAAAAAGAGGAGGGGAGAGGGATAAAGCATAACGCCCTGAATTAACCCAAATGTAGGCACAGCATGATTTTCATCCATGGAGAGAAAATTCTTGGACTTCCCTCAACAAAAGGCGAAACCTTTGCTATGTGTTTATCCTGCAAACTGCTTCAATCACAACACCCTCAAATAATGAGGTGAGTTATGGGAGAAATCATCAGTAAATAATACAGTTCCCAGGCACCTAATCCTTACTTTTTATTTACACAGCACTACCATGCGACCGTCAGAAACCTCAGCCCAGTTATTAGCAACCCTCCGAGGTCGTTCCCTTTCAGGCAGCCGCTCTTCAGTGAGGGCTGGAGGACAAAACATTTGTTGTTGGAGATTTTTTTTCCTCCTTTTAACTGGTTTTGCACGCGGGTGAGACCCGTGGGCCATTTCCCAGCAGTGCCAGGCCAGCAGCTGCAGAGAACGGCGCGTTCCTCGCCCCGTGGGAGCTGCGGGGCTCTGCCCACGAGATGGCAGGCTGCGATGCTGTTTTCGCATTTGCCAGCCAGTCTTCAACTGGAAATAGTTTCCCCTCTCAAATGACAGCAGCCCCCAGGTAGCAGGGGTGACATTTGCTTTACATTATGATACACACTAATTAATCATTAGCGATCCCAGAAGTATGTCGGCTAAAAATGCTTTGCTATGGCTCGTCACAGTAGGGGCTTTCAATATTGATACTATTACACACACATATGTTCCACGGCTGGATGCTATATACCGACGGATTTAGTGTTTTAGGCTACAGAATATCTTTTAAGTGCTGCTAATTATTGTTTGATCAAAACCCTTATAGTCAGTAATGAACTTGGTATCTTATACTTTATGCGATAAACTCTTGAGATTAGGTCACAAAATAATTGCTTGACTAGGTGATGAAGTAGGACTTTTACAAACTAAAGCTGCTGCAAAACTAACTGGAAATTTTTATGGCATAACCCAGGCTTTTTGGACTGGTTGACTGGACATTCTTCCACCCACGTGGCAGCCTCTATGCCAACAGCCTGCGGCCACCTCCTTTCAGCCCACAGCCAAACAGTGCCTCAACAAAGGTGACTGGAGACCTGAGAGCACTGTAAAAGATGATGCCAAACCGTGTTTCAAATATGACCAAAGCTTCATGCCACTTTGGTGAAGACACTGAGATATTTTGATTCACCTCTATTACCTAGTACACAGGCACATCAGGGATGGAAAATAGGAGATGATGGAGAGTAGAGGGAGGTTGACAGCAATAAAGCTGAACAGGAGGGAAGTACTGTGCCTAGAAGCACCAGCAGCTCTAAGTCGAGTCTCATGTGCCTTCAACCCCAGTGAAAAGCACCCAGGACAGTCAGTAAGGAGGAGAAGAGATTGGGACCTTGGTTTCATGCCAAGTACAAGACGAGCTTTTTTGGAAAGGTAAGCACACACAAACCTTCTGCCTGGGAACTCTCTTCAGTGGCTGCAAAGCTGCTGACCTCTCTCCTTCTTTCACCTCATCATGGCTACACACAAGCAACGCAAAACCGAATGTCCCTTACAGATCCTACCACAACAGTCCTGCCCTCAGTAGGTTCATCTTCAGTGATCCTAAGGAAACAGCCACTCTCCCCACTCTACGGTTAAGGACATAGGGTCCTACCTTGGCTATCATGGTTCAGGAGTCCTTCAGCAGATCCTTTCAAACAGTAAAGTATGTTCAGGTGCAGACCAATGAGGGGAATCACAGACGGTTAAAATATTCTGTAATAACAATAAAAAAATCCTGAGTGCTAAAATAATTTGTAAGGAAAAACTATAATCACAACAGCTTTAGAAATGCTCTAGCTGATGCAGAGGGTTGGTTCAAGGTGGTCCAAAGATGACTGAGCTCTGAAATTATATTTAGAGAAGTCCCCATAGTGCAAAGTCAGGGCCTGAATAGACACAAGGGTTTTACCCACCATCCTTGTTTGGGCTCCCACGTGTTTAACACTCAAGTTTTCCCCTGCGCCTTCTTTGTTTGGATATTACAATATACAACGAGAAAGAAACCCATCAAAACAAAAGCTCTTCTTTCAAAGAAAGCCAACCAAAAACCACACACCAGGTAGGCTGACACCATTGCAAGCTCCTCTGGGCGCCATCGGCATTGGATGAAAGTTAAACTGTGTAGAAAAATCTTTTCTAAACATAAAAAAGAAAGCCTTTGAATCTGCTAGTCTTGCAAGACAAATGTTGAAAGGTGAAGACCACGGGCTTTCACAAAAGTTATGAAGTGAATATCGATGATGCTTCTCCTCAGGGAAATAAAGCTGAAGCAACCAATAAACATTTGTTTAGGGATTTTTCTCTACCGCTACACATCACCTGTGTGTCAGAGGGACACACGTCAGCCTAGATTTCAGTCGCTTCCACCTCCATGAATGCTCTGCTGGGCCCAGGAGATGTGTCCACCCTTATCTTACTCGCTCCTGTAAAAGCTCTGGCTCGCGTCCTGGAAATCCTGTTTCTAATGTGAACGATTCCTTGGTACAAGCGAAGACCAGGTCAGCATTAAACAGCTAAAGAACTGGCAAAACCATTATTGATCTAATGGGTCAGGAAATTAGTCCTGTTCAAGTAATGGAACTCTGTTAAACCAGACAAAACAAAAGAAAAAGAAAAAAGAGGAGGAGAGAGAGAAGCATAAAAAGAAAAAGGAAAGATTCCCAGTTCCACTTGATTTCAAGACTACAGGTTTTAACAAAAACACCAAATATCACTAACCTTTTGATACAGCTGTGACAGTTAAGATTTACAATCGATTTGGCTACTTGCACTTTGATTCCCTCAAACTAATGCAGAGCTTGAGGATTATCTATAGTAAGCCAAAATGATAAAAAAATGGGACTTACAAGTTCAATCCCTGGATTCGAAATGAAGGTGATTTCTGAAGGGGTAAGCACTCCATCACCTGTAGGATCTGCAGAAATCTTGGTCTTTCATTTTTATGTTCCAAGGCACCAAAAGTTTGCAGCCCTGCAGCTACTCGCTCCCACCCGCGGCTTTTCCCAGGCAGAATTTTCTACGAGCAGAATAAGGAGGAAAGTTGCCTCTTTCCCCATATGGCCACCATCAAGGCTCGCAGTGTCCAGACATGTCTGCATTCAGCCACTTACATCAGCTTGTAAGGTTTCTTCATAATCAGCAACCTTCAGGAAAGTTTTCTAATCCAACAATAAATTAAGATGTTGCCATATTTACTGTGCCATTCTGAACATGCATTTGTTTTTTTTTTTACTTGGTCACTAGAAAGTGAAGAGAAAGCAGCCGCCAAGGAAGAGAATTTTTACTGTCGTATCAATTGATTTTTAAGCCTGTATTGCTCTATTTTAAAACTTTTGGATTTAATCCTCATTCTATCTTCTCCCCCTCTCATGCCAACCATAACACTTATTTAAAATTCCCTCTTTTCCTGACGTATTACAGGTCTGAAAGCCTCCGTGGTAGTTTAAACTTCAGCATCTTTTCAGCAGCCCCCTGATTTATGAGCTTACGGTTTCTACATTCTAGCTGCTTTACACCGAAGCTTGAAAACGTAGCAAGAAAATAAAAAATAAATAAATAAAGCAAGCTGACTTCTAGCAGCGGGATGGTATCCCTCAAGACGTGCAGATTTTGTTCCCTTCTTGCTTGTGAAACAGATGGCGTTTTATGCTTAACACAATCAGTACCATTCTCTATCTGTTGCCTTCTAACCTTCCCCACCTGTGTGAAACCCCGCCAGAGCTTAATGAACATACTTGGAGCTGTCTGGACTGAATTAGTCCCAGTAGGAGTTACCCTTCAGGTACTCCGCAGTCTCTCATGGCCGTGTAACTGCAAAGCAATACAAGAAACCTTTACACTGTGGCTAATTAAATAAAGGCTTGCCTCTGCTAAGTGCGTTTTTTTCCCTTCCAAAAGCAGGTAACGTCTAGCGTGTTCAACTATTTTGGAAGCATTTGCCGCTATCTTGAACGTTCTGGGACAGAAGTGGCATCAAAATGGGGTCAGAATGTGATTTTAAGCCACATTCAAATTCCATTTTTAAAGCTTTTTTCACTTCCACATACCAAATTACAACAATAATTACCTCGCAAAGGAAAGGTGTTACCAAAATAAGTTTTTTCAAAATTCACAAACAAGACACAACATTTTGTTCCTAAAATTCATCCCTTAAATCTGCATTTTCCCACTTGAAATACTGCAAAAATTACCTTTTTCGGCAGCAGATTCTTTAAAATGAAGATGAAATTACAGCCTGGTTACTTTGACCACATTCCACATCCCAGAAGGTGAATATTAAAAATGTCTCAAAGACATTCTAAAGTAATTTCCTCCATACTAATTATCAATTGCATAAAATTGTTGTAGTGAAGTAATTCAGCAGCCTGACATTGCTTCCAGAGTACCCATAGTGAGACCTTTGAGTTTGCTGCTGGCTTTCATTCCTCTGTCTGATGTTTGAGACAAGTCCGTCTAGTTTCCAACCTAAAGAAGTGCAAAACTTCCATTAAATTAATTGCACCATTGATAAGAAAGGGCAAAATGAGTTTTACAAAGCTAGCTTTGACCAAGGATGGATTCCCATTGAATTGCAATCAAGCGGATTGTTAACTTTTCTCAGGAATGTTCACCAAAATAGCAATTTATCCGAGTTCTCTATTTTCAATTTCCTCATGCTGAGGTTTAGCTGTGGATCCTTTCTAGGGTGTTCAGGTGTACACAGATAAGACAGACTCACATTTTCTTAACACATCAAGGAGAATTCCAGGAAACAGAGCCAGTCACAACGATGAGTATCCATGTGGGGATCCAGAGTTAAATTTAAGTATTTATCATAGCGAAACAGAAGACTCTTTCTCCTACAACTTCACCACGAAACACAATCAGGAAGGTTTGCAAAACTTTTCCTCAAAAAGAGCCATGCCAGCTTCTTCCCTTGAAGAAAAAAAACAAACTTATGTTCATGACAGTGGCCAAGGTGTGTCCACTCTTAGTGCAGAGAAGGGGGTGAAAACTGTATTACCAAAATCCAAAAGAAACAACTTTCTTATTCAGAATGGAAGAGAACGGCACAGACAGATACTTAACAGAGGCAGGTTTCCAACAATGAGTTCTCTGGATTTTCCTCTTCTCTTGGTTACCCCTCTGCACCTCCACGTTTGGTTCCCAACGCAGTGCAATGGCTGGGAACCAGTAGGGCAAGCAACGGCTCTCAGAACTGGACTGGGAAGAGCAAACCAAGGGACAGAAAACAGCAAGGAAATGGATGGGAAGAAAAATGCCATCAAGCTGATTTCTACAGGAAATATCAATTTCCTACAAGGAAGGAGAGAGCCAAACTACAGTCTGATCCAAAGCCCCAAGACATCAAACACCACCACCGATAGGGCCTTTCCTGCAGGAGCCAGCAACTGATCTTTACTGATTCAGCCCTGGGCTTCAGCTCCTTCAAGCAGCACTGGTCCTTGCTGCCTGCTCCGTTTTGCAGCGTGAACATATGCCTGGGTGCCATAAGCAGATTCTGGGGTACAAGTCCCTTTCTTCTCCAGACCATTGGTCTGGATGTACTCTGCTAATTTCTGTCTTAATCGAGTTGGACCCTCTCTGCTCCCTTAGCCCAGGGTCCCTTGCAAGTGCTCTAGATCAACCCTCCTATTCCAAAAGTGGCTGTTTGCTAAAATGATTGATATCTGAGAGTTATTTGTATAATAGTAGGAAGATGACACCTCAACAGACTTCTCAAAAATCCTTCTAGGGCCAGCTAGAGTAGAGGAACGCGATGATCTTTAAGTGTGTGTGAAGGCAATAAGCTGTGCAGAAAGAAGGTTTCCCCGTTTCACCTACTGGGCAACTTTTGGGGTAGGAAAAAGCTAAATAGGATCACAACTTTGTTATAAGAAAACTGACAAGGTACGAGGGTGTTATTTAAACTAGAAAACAGGAGGAAACTGAGCATACAAAGCAGAGAGAGGCTGTCAGTTATGTGTAGGTAACGAGATATCTGGTTGTAAAGGAGAGGGCAAAAATTACAGCTGAGCCCTGCAATAGGCAGGCGGCCCTCCTGGGGGGACGTTCCAGCCATGCAGCTCAGCATCACAAAAGGTGGTCAATAAAACAGAGTGCAGTGGTCAAACAAATGCCAGCAATCGCTCTTCCTTACACTGCCATTTAGCTGAACTCCAGGAGGGATCGGACATCCCAAATAAGAACACAGGGGGCACTTTGTTGGGGCCACAGCGGGAAAGGAAAATAAAAAAGCCTGGTCAACAGTCTAGGGACTTCAATAAGACAGACTGGTGAGATAGGATGGAAGGACACAAGTGGATGATCCACAAACCAGCCTTTCAAGCAATTTGTCACCAATACCTGAAGCCACGTGCTTGGAGATTTTTCTGGTGTTTCTAAGACGTGCAGGATAAATATTAAGGAACAATGGCTCTGGGCACTCTGCCCATCTCCGATTCTGTCACAGGGACTCACAGAGGAGAAGGCAGCAGGACTGACTGTGTAGGATTTAAAGTGAGGAGTTAGTGATGTAAGTCCCACATTCACACCGTGTGACAGGGCAGGCATTCCCATGATATCAGACTTTAGAGTCATGGGAATAGCTTTAAACTCCAAGAAACCCACAGAACAAATGGAGATGCCCTATCTCCAGGAAAGACAAGACCCATAGGAAGGATCTGCACCAATCCTACATGTACCATTAGGATACAGAACTGGGGAAGAGAGAGTCTTCTCCACAGTCACTCTACCTACTAATTCTAGTCTTTGGTCTTCTCTACCAAACCAAACTCCCAGTATCAGCTGTCCTACCACAACCCCGGCCATGACAAGGTACTGTAGTTTTACGGAAATGCACTGGATGAGGGCAACATTCATGGGGCTGTAGTGCTCTTTGCAGAAATGTCCCATTTGGATTATAAACTGAGGCAGCTGTTGAAAGTTACCTTTCTTGCTTAAAAAAACCCAACAAGGTCCTCCTCTAGCAGTGAAAAATGACATGCAGAAGTGCGTTGAAGAACTAACTGTAGCTGAATCACTCAGT
This sequence comes from Chroicocephalus ridibundus, assembly GCF_963924245.1. Lineage (NCBI taxonomy): Eukaryota > Metazoa > Chordata > Aves > Charadriiformes > Laridae > Chroicocephalus > Chroicocephalus ridibundus. The sequence continues at coordinate 20,922,813 of NC_086292.1, forward strand.
ACAAAGGGGCATAGTGTAATTAAGTTCAGTGTCCTTGTGGGAGGGAATGCAACAAAACCTAGCACTGTGACATTAAGCTTTAGAAAGGGGATTTAAAAAAAAAAAAAATGAGGAAGCTAGTCAAAAAGGCCCTGAAGTCAGAAGTAAGGAAATTAAAATCCTTCAACTCAGCATGGAGGCTACTTAAGCAACCATAATAGAGTCCCAGAAGGAATGCATAGCTTTTCAAAGAAGCACAGAAGGCAAGAAAAATAAAATTAGCATGGGAAAACAGCAAGGTTCAAGGGGTTATTTAAGCCAAACAGGTAGAATTCACAACTAAGTGAAAACCTACCTTAAGGGAAGGCAACAGGAAGGAACGCAACCCATGGAAGGTTCTCCCCATCACGCACACATGTTTCAAAAGTTGTGCTGACCGAGAAGTGAGCTAGGCTGAGGGAGGAGGGGGGGTAAGGAGAAAATAGCTAAGGAAAGAAAAAATGAGTAACTGGAAAAATGGATACCCAGAAGATTTCAAGGGGTAATAACAGTGAATAAGACGACTGCAGAGAAAATAAGTTATTTCTCATCAGCATGGAGGACACTGTGAGAATACAAGTTGCCTGAGGTGAGGGAATCTAGGAGAAATAGAAGAGATAAAATCAAGGAAAGGAAAAAATAAATAAATTAAAACCCAAGAGATCCCTGGAGCCAGCTGGAACAGGGAACTGCTCCTTAGGATGGTGCAGCTGGGTGCTGATCACAAGTTATGATTTTACAGTGAGCCCGTATGGAAAGTGGCAAAACTGCTGCACTTGAGACACTTCCTTATCTCCACAGCCTCTTGATGTCTTATACAGCTCACAGCGACCTCTGAAAATATGAGGGGACTTGAAGGCCCTGGGAATGCCTCATGACCCTTCCAGACCATGAACAGCATGATGCATCACTTCTAGATGAGCCAGGTGAAGCAGAGCCTTCCTCACTTTAATTTAGTTGGGCTCCAGCAAAGCGCCCTTTCCCCAGCTGCATCCAACCTGCAGCCCAGAACACACTTGTTTGAGCTTTAGTCATTTGTGTGGTCTTTTAAGGAATTATCCATTGCATTATTCAACAAGAGAGCACAGTATTTACTGGATTACTGTGTCTATACGCCCTTAAAGACACAGCTCACTGGTTTCGGAGCCAGCTGCACCATGGCAAAGCAATGAGCGAACATATTTCTTTTCTCCTCTATTTTTGAGCTACACAAGAAAGTTCCTTAAAAAAACAAACAAAAAAAAAAAAACCCAAACCCAACAGGACTGGTGGCACTACAATAAAAACCCCATCAGTTCTAGGTAGCTCTCTTTTATGCAATATATTTGCTGACCTGGTCACAAATTGGAGGTGGTCATAGCTCATTAAAGCGCCTCATACAGACTGCGGCTGCAAACAGGCAAATTATCCTTCCATAGGCAAAACAAGGACCATTTTGGCGTGTGTATGTGTGTGTGTCATATTGATTTCAGTAAACACTAAAGGACTCACTCACAGTGTGTCCAGCTGTAGCATATGGCTAATTTCTGTGCTGATCTCTGCTTTTCAAAAGGCACATGCCCTCAAAGAAACAAAAAAGAAGGGAGTAGAATGCATAGTGGCCACTGACTGAGTGGACTCCATGGTGCCTGCAAGCTGGGAAGATGCTGGCAGCACACGCTGCAGCATTTTGACTCCTGTAGCAAGCAGCACACCATCCTCAGGCCAAAGATGCAGGAGAATCGTTGTGGTTGGGTGGGATAAACCAGAAGCATCAAGGTAAGACAGAAAGGGAAACAGAGATACAAGGAAAGTGGAAAAGAGCTGCAAAACAGCCCTCTCCAGAGTTGTGCAATTGGATGCTATGCAGCTGGAGAACCTTCCATTTGAGCTAACTGCTTGTCAGGACACAGTTAATCAGTTGGATGGGGGATAATTATACAAGGGGTTGAATGGTGTTGCTACACACAGTTAAGGAGTTGCCCCAAATGGTTCCCTTCCATGAAAACTATTTCTGTCCTTGTATGTGCATGTGGACACGAGGACAGGGAACCACGCTGCACACCAATGGACAATGACAACGTGCCTTAGTATAAAGACAGAGATACCAATTTGTGTTGAGGACAGCAAACCTGACTACCTGGTAATCCTCTACAGATAGCTGCAGATCATCCGTCCAGCTCCAGTTAGAGATCGAGGATCTGACTCTGAGTCCATAAGCCATTGCAGGTCCAGGTTATGACACTAAAAGACAGAGCAGAAGTGACGAACACTTTATTTGGGAGACAGAGGCATGTCCTTCATCAGTAAATGCTATTTAATGTCCTCACGTCCTCTTCCACTGATAAATATTCAGAGGTACTTTCTGAATAAGGAGCTGTTTGGGCTGACATTTTCATATTGACACAAATGAATTTAATAAGGACTTACATGAAGAAAATTTGTAGCTCTGTCTGTGTCTCTAGAACAAGCTGTCTCTTACAAATACTCCTGGTACCGCTGCAGCAAATATCGAGCATTAAAACGGCTGCACAGCTCAGACAAAAGGTCCCTCCAGCCCAGCTACCCGTCTCCAAGAGTGGTCAACAACAGATGCGCTACACAAGAGTACGTGCAGAGGGCAAGCACACTGTGGTATTTATGCAGAATACTCCTCCAAGGTTATTCTTGGGGAATTCCAGTGGCAGAGGCCACGTCTTTTATTTAAAAAGCTCTGGGAGGGTTTTTCTCCCACCTCCTCATAAGAAAACAGGTATTCCTCAGTCCCATTTACTACCATAGTTCCAGCAATCAACAGTATTACTACTAAAACAAATTCCCGATGCGGATATTACCAAATATGACCAGAACAAAACTTCAGGCTCTGATCCGGTCTGGTTAAAGTTAGTACCTCAGCATCCTGAGCTTCTGTTAGAGTGCTCTCTGCTCTGCTGATTGTAGGCTAAACTTTTTTCATGGTTACACCATGTAAATCAGGAGTCCAGCAGAACTAAAGGAAACTACACTGGAGTTATATCACTGTCAGAGAGCAAAATTTAGTTCAACGTTACATTAATCTTTTTATCAATCACATAGCTTACACGTCAACTCATAAACTCACTCTGGCTACGCTTTCCCAGAGTCAGGAGTAGGGGGAGGTTATTGCAAAATATCACTGAAACTCTATTTGTCCAACATTAGATTGGCTGACTTCCACGAGGAATGCGTTCAGTTAATTGAAAAGGTTTTGGTTAAAGTTTGCCAGCAAGAGATCATAGAGTTCTAGACAACACATACTGTGAGTATGAACTCCATTCAACCTTTGGAATACCTCTGTGAAGGCAGGAAATTGAAATATTGTGCTATATTGGCAACTAAATGGTCATTTATCATCCATGCTAAGTTTGGAGCACAGCGAAATGATTTTTAAACTCTCTGAGGGCCCTTATTAACAATTACAAGGTGTGTCTATATAGATATAGATTATGTATTGAAATACGGTTTCAAGAAGAATACGAGACAATCAACAGCTGTATCTACCCTCCTATTTGCCTAAGATCAAATTTGGACTATGCTCAGAGGCACAAACACTATATTAAAGTACAATAGAGTTAAGACACCTACTGACAAAAGCAAGGAAATTCACAGTTGAGGGGGAAAACACGCCATATGTTCTGCAGTACCTAGGAACAACAGGGAGCATTCAGCTCATCATTAAAGAGGCACCCAGTTGTGCCTAGGTATTGCAGAACATATGGAACACTTCCCTGCTCATGTCTGAATTCCCTTACTATTGTCAGCTTATGGATCAAGCTTGTCTTTTTGCCTTTTTTTTTTTTTTAATATAGAGTTCAGGGGATTCTTTAAGTAGTTGTTTAGTTTGTAAAAGACCACTTTATTTTTATAATTATCAGCCCCCCGGACATACATAAATTATCGCAAGCCTGCTTTTAAGAAGAGTTCAGGATCACTGGAAACTACGACTTGTAAAAATAAAGCAGCGAGTTGCTCAGAGAGTTTCCAAGCAGACACCTATGGAAGGTTAGAGCTGGCAGGGCTGATCTGTTTTACTGTAACTGAAAAGCAGCTCTTTCATTTTATACTTCAGTCCTTCCCTTTAAACCACCTCAAGGTTTTAACTGCTTAAGACAATATAATCAATCCATTGCGCTGCAAATACTTATATTTTAATTGCTAGACTGTGACAAGTCCCCAGTCAGAATCGCCATGCGCTGTGCTTGGTACTGTATATCTATTTAGGAGATCCAAAGTACTTACAGTCAAAGCAGCTAAGGAGCTAAAAGAAAAAAGATAATGGTTATTGTCCCCATTTTAGAACTAAGGTTTCCATCAAGCAAGAACGATCTGGGACTAAGATGAACTGAACTCTCTACCAACTTACAATTCAGCATCCTGCTCTAGCCCACTTCTGTATTTAATTAAAATAGTAGTGTCATTAAGGCAAAAACTACCATACAGGGAGATGGCAACCCTGTGTGCAGGGCTTTATCCACACGGACACCATTCTCTGCAGTAAGCAGTGCTGGCAACACGCTATCGCTGCAGGCCTGGCACGGTGATGGGCTCCTTTTAATGTTAGCACGAGAGGGCAGCATTGCTACTGGCACCCGTTTATTTGCATACAGTAGCTTCCTCTTGCAGGGGGAGGTGGCAGCCAAGTGTCCTTCCTTATCCCCAGAGATGTCCCCATGGAGACATGGCAAAACCATTTTGTTCAGAACTTGCATGGAAATTAACTTTGCCTCAACATTTTGTATTTTTTTTTTAATTAAAAAGAAAAAGTAGTAAAATGTCAAATTATATAGAATGTCACCTCTTTTATGAAAGCATATAGAAATATGGTGTCTGAAACTACTCCAATCTTGCCAAAATGCATCTGAATTTGGTTCTCTCATTCAAAATATATAGAGGAGAAGAATAAGGAAAGAGGGTTTGTACACACATATGAGGTTCTGTCTGATCTGAACTATAGTATGATCTTATATATGTACTGGATAACTATACATCTCATTTTCCTAGCTGTCCTGGTTTCAGCTGGGATAAAGAAAATATTTTTTTCTAGTGGTTACTGTGTTTCAGATTTTGTATGAAAGGAATGTCAATAATGCATATTGTTTCAGTTGTTGCCAGTTGATGTTTATATTTTTCAAGGACTTTTTTCGGTTTCCCATAGAAGCTGATAAGGAGCATAGGTAGAATGATGGAATCACTCACCAATGGAATATTCCATGCCATAGATGTCATGACATATCAATGGGGTTAGCAAGGGGGATACTCACAATCACTGCTCAGGACAGTCCCGATTCATCTATTTACTAGATGGTGAGAGTGACTTGTGCCTCGTATATTCTTTTACCATTATTATTATTATTATTGTTCTTTTTCTGTTATTTTTATATTAAACTGTCTCAACACACAAGGTCTTTTTTTTCCCATTCCCCTCCTTTTCTCCCTCTTCCCCCTGCCCTTCTAGGGGAAGGGAAGAACTGGGCGAGGGGCTGTGCGGTCCCAGCTGCCACCTGGGGTTAAACCACGACACTAGGAAACAAGCTAAGAGAGCGAGTTCGCCTTCATGTTTTGCCTCCTAAACCTCTCTCTTCCTGTCTCCAAATCAGACTGTTCTTTGAGTAAAATTATAATAATCAAAATAGAACTTTGATGTTTCCAAAATTTCCAATTTTCCATTTTGCCCCACCCTGCTCAGAAAGCAACAAACTCTTTACAGACTCTCAGCTGGCCACCTATTCCCTTGGCTTTATGGGGTAAGCCCATCACTGCTGCTTACACAGTTTTTACAATTTAGGGCTAAACGGTGACCTGAGAAAACCCTGCACAGCCAAAGACAAATCTCCACAGGTCCTGTGGGGTCCTCGCATGCATTGCTTGCCAGCTTGGCTGCCTCCATTTCTCTCCCAGAACCAGTTACACCCTTAGATGCTTAGGTAAGGAGAACGAGGAGTTGATCTGCTCTTCATTGCCTTTCCCCTGTTGTTCTGGGAAAAGCCAGAGAAGTCCCATTCAGAAGCTGTCCTGGGGACGTTTGCTGCCCTCAGGCAGTAACCCCTACCCGTGCTCGGTCCTTACCCGGCCGCACACTGAGCAATTCTTGAGTTCACCACTTCCAGTTTGGCCAGGAGAGGTCATGGGGAATGAGCAATAACCAAGGAAGAAAAGTTTCTTTTGCCTGACATGTCATTCATTGGGGGCACAAACGCAGCCTCCTGGCTGAAATAATATCATCAACCAGAAGAATGCAATGGAGAAAGATCTTGTACCCATGGGAAACTGCCCAGCCTCTTCCTTCCTTAGTAAAAGGAGGCAAGGAGGTTGCACGGCTGGTTTTAGCCAGCCTGGATAACTAAGTCTGAGCCAAACTCAACCAACCTCCCCAGGCCAAAGTAAGCTTATAAGGGCTGTACTTTCAACCCAATCCATGCATAAAATGAAGCTAAGTTCTAAATCAAAACAGTGAAACAACTCAGTCACAGTACTGCAACCCATTCAGGTTCCTCCTTCAATCCTTAAAACACCTTCCTTCCCCTCCAACAGAGCATTACAATGCTTTATGATCTGACTACAAAAGTTAATTCCTATTTGTAAAAGTAGTTCTAACCAGGATGATAGGTTAACAAGAAAACTATATACTAAGACCAGTGAATTATCTGACCGTGTTGACATTGTCAGGACTGGAAGTACCCCTGGCACGCCGAACCATTTCACATATTTGCATAAAAGTTAGGGTGAAAGATTTGTAAGGAAAGCACTTACCATGAGCAGACAAAGGGAAGCGCAGACAGCAATGTTGTTACACTTAATTTTCTGTTCCAGCCTGCTCAGCTCTCCTGGGAAGCAATGCTTTTCCCTTTATTAAAGTCCTTGAGAGACTGGATACTCTACAATTCAGATTTTAATAGTCTGCATTGATGTTGACTACTCAGTTATTAAGTTGTCTTCCAGAAGTTCATCCGAACCCTCCATCTGAAGAGGCTGTGGAGCAAACACATCAGTGTTCCCCTTCAGATGCCCTCTGTTGCCTTGAGAACTGGCAGCAGTATCTCTAGGGAAACCACTGTCATTGCTCTGCTCCATGGGCACAGGAGAGAAAGGCTGAGCTGCAGCTGGGGAAGCCCAACTTTCTGCACCCTCTTCTGATGAAGGCTCGTGTGGATCTCAAGAAACAGCTCTGCCAACCTCCCTTCCTCAGCACTTTAAACTGATGTGATTTCAAGACTCGAGTGACGCAGCAGAGAACATCATCCACAACGTCCCGCACCTTTTACACGCTGAAGGAGCCTTTAAAGAGAGAAGGAGACTGGCAGGATCCCTCAGAAGAGCTGTACCGAATCTTTTATCCCCTTTTAGAAAATAACTAAAAGGCACTAATGACTCAAAATCTCTGAGGTGTCTTTCCAATCAGTAGCATTTCTGTACCTATTTAAAATGCCAAGGAACCCTTCTTGAACACCTGCAACACACATCCCAGTGCAGACACAGGACCGACAGCTGTCTCCGCGCAGGAATGGAAACCAGCATTAGTCTAGCTCCACGGTTAGATACCCACCTCTCCACTAGCGAAAGTGCAATTGTTTGGAGCCTGGGCTTCAAACTCAGCAATATTACACAGTTGGCAGGGAATATTCCCACAGTGGCTTAAAATGTTGGGATCACTCTGCTCCAGAAGAATCTCTGAGGCCAAGGATCAAAGAAAAGCATGCCAGATGGTTCCTGCCGCTCTGCCAGCCTGCATGGGACAGGGAGTGGGATGCTGCTCCCTCTTCTGCATGGCAGGTGAAGGAGGATGAAGCTGGTCTCACACACAGATGGCAAACCCCTCCACGTCACCGGTGTTTGCACTCTGCGAAGAGGAAGAGCAGCTTGTCCTGTCCTAAGTGGCAATTAGTCAGACAGAAGTTATATCAAGTAACAGGGCACAGAAACATAACCTTTTGCCTGACGAGGTTTTCCAAATTGCCAGTCATCTGGAAAGGGTGTGTGCACGCGAGGGTCAGAAGTTTAGCCAAGGGTATATTAGTAGCATGGCAAGGCAATAAACTATCATGCAAGTATGTGCACATATTAGCTGTGTGTAGATTTGAAATCTTGAAACAGATTTCACTAAAGATTTAGGACTTTATTAAGGTCAAAAGGGTTATGCTGCAGTTCATAGGCACATTTGTTTTATTAATTGAGTCATAAGTTCTGGCAGCCTGCAAACAGATTTCAAAACATGCATCAGCTGCTTTCGATTGCCATAAGAGATCTGAAAACCTGCCAGTAAGTCTGTTTGCAGCTCTTAAAAATTTTGGCTAAAAATCTGTTTTAAACTATTAGCAATTACTTTTTTTTTTTTAAAGAAAAAAAAAAGTGTGCAAGGAGGAAGGGAGGGAGAGGGACAGAGAAAGAGAAGCACGTATTTTGTTTAGACTCCAAGCACAACAGTTACTGATCTAAGTGTGCTCCTCTGAAGGAGGCTGATTATTTTTTAGACAGTCAAAGCCTTGCTATTTCCCTGGCGTCCCAAACCTTAATGCCTATCAACTCGTGCAGCTCTTAGCGTATTTCAGAATAAAGAGGACTTGGTCAGCATCCTTCTGGAAAAGTAATGTCCAAGAAAAAGGGGAAGATGTCTCATTTTCATGCCTTGTTTTAAATCTGTTGAGCCCACAGGCCATGAAAGAAGGAAACAGTAAGAATTGAAGCAGCACAAAGTCAGGGACAGCACTTGCTAAGGTCTGTCACGTATACGTGCCAAAGAAGTACCAACAGACTAAAGAGCAGCTGGTTTTCTTGCATGGTACCAAGCACAGAGTGACCATGTCACAGCTCTGAGAAGGAGGAGAGGTTTCAGCTGTGCAGATAGTGTTTCAGATATGAGTCACCTGAGCTTCAAATGCGGTAAGACTCTCCTACTACCCCACCTCACTACCGGGATGATTTGTCAGCTGCCCTCTTAAAAGCTTCCATATCCAGAAGTGGCTAGATGCCAAAGACAGAGCTGCTCGGTTTGCCCTATTATAAAAGGGACTTGATTCATTGCAGTTCATCCTGATGACAGAAAAGGTTACAGATTTGGCACCTCCGTTTCCCCTGACTGCAAAATCAGCCTTTGAAAACCACTGTTCCAACCCCACTCACCCGTTGGGTTCTTCTGTGTCCACATTCCATTCCAGTCCCCTTGCCTTTTCCTCTTTTTGTGTCTTCTGGAGGCCAAGCAGTTCCTGTAAGAACACGAAAGTTGGTCAGAAAATGACTGTAAATTACCACATTTTGAAAACAGACTCAAAGTTTGGGTTCTTGAGCTCACACAGCTCCCTGGAGCTCAGTGCTCCTAAACGGGTCTGTGCTCTGGGCTCATACAAAGCTTGTGTTGGGTGCTGACCTGAGCAAGAACCAGACAAGAGTTGCGCCCAGAATCAACCACATCCACTCTCACCTCTGGCACCTCTAAAACACCTTCATGCTGCGTTCTGAATTACACCATCTTCCAGCAAATTTGTCAGATCTCACAATAAAATAAAACTAATCATCCAGGTACCTCAGCTAGGCCGACTGAAGCTGAGACATCCCTTAATTTTTCAGCACATTTACCTTCTTGCAGCCTTTGCAAGCAGCAATATGCTGTTCCCCTCTTCACGCTCCCTCTCGTCATACCGAGCTGCAGCACAGAACGGCTGGAAGAGACCACTACTGCATTTAGCTCCTCATGAAATCAGGTACCAAAATGCCTTCAGCTCTTTGGGCACAGCTCGTTGGAAGGGTCTGTGGTGGCACGGGGAGATCTGTGCTCACGTCCTTACCAACGAGGCCATCTCACTTCTCTGTGTAACTCTGTCAACACCAGTAAAAGATCTGATCATGGGAAATCTCGGTATAAAGCTACTATATAGCTCGAGGGTGCCTCTTGTTAACAAGTGTAACGCAGGCTACATAAACTGAAAGGCTGAAGTGTTTATTTACTCAAGAACAAGGTTACTACCTTGTAAACAGGAAGCACCCTCAAGCTATCCCAGCTGTATTCAGGGGAACCCAGGCTCTGCCGAGCAGCCCTGGAATGGCAGGATTGTCCCAGGGAGCCCCCAGGGTGCTGATTCGTTTTGGTTTTCTATCTGGGATGGTACCTTCCCCTGAACATCATTTCATTTGTGGTGTATGTGACCACCTACGCTGCCAAGGGACTGCCCTAACCAGCACCCTAACAAGACACCAATCAAATATATACATTTGTTAAAAGCAAACATTTATCATTCGAGCTTTTAAGTCTTTTTCTGTTATGGAGTCATCACTGTCAGCCCACAAAATGGATTTACTCCTTTGCTGGTAAGAAAGCACCATGTTTTTTACTGAAGGACTTTTTCCATAGCTGGAGTCAAAGGAGATAAACCACCCTGGCCATCAGCTATAGAGCAGCAAATAGTTTGGGATCTCATGAGGTTTTAGCAGCTTTTTTCACTTTACCAACTTTACCACCTAATTCCATACACTTCACCTCCAACAAATCACCACGAGCAATTTTTTTTCCAATAAGCTCTTTTGCTGTATCAGCTATTTTTTCCAATAAAAATATTTTTGCCCTGTGGTTTCTGTCTTCAGCTTCTTTTTCATCTGAGCTGGAAACAAGTTGGTTATTTGTGAAACTTTTATTATTGGTTCAACCAATTGAAAAAGTTTCACATGTTTTGGCCTCATTAGTAATCAAGTTAATGACTTTTCCCATAAAAAAGCCAGAAGTGATAAATCAATTTATGATTTCTCATAGGGAACTCCATGCACGTGGGGGCTGAAGGAATATCTGATTGAGGAACAGCACTTTACCCAGGAAGAAAATTCAAGGAAGGATTTGTTAGCGTGCAGAATCGGTTTGTGTGTACAGCAGCCAAATGATACAAGCATTTAGCTTGGAGAAGAGGAGGCTGAGGGGAGACCTCATTGCCCTCCGCAACTACCTGAAAGGAGGTGGGAGAGAGGTGGGTGTTGGCCTCTTCTCCCAGGTGAATAATGACAGGACCAGAGGAAATGGTCTGAAGCTGCGGCAGGGGAGGTTTAGATTAAACATTAGGAGGAATTTCTTTACTGCAAGAGTGGTCAGGCACTGGAACAGCCTGCCCAGGGAGGTGGTTGAGTCTCCATCCCTAGAGGTATTTAAGAAACGTCTAGATGTGGCACTTCAGGGCATGCTCCAGTGGCAGAGATTGTAGGTTGGTTGTTTGTGGTGGTTTGTGATTTTTTTTTTTTTCCTTTGGTGTGTGTATGGTTGGAGTCGATGATCTCCAACGTCCTTTCCAACCATGAAGATTCTATGATTCTATGATTTAAGAGTCCATAAAAACTCTTTCACGAGTGAGACCATAATAGTTATTGGGTCAAAAATCACCTTGCAAAAAAATTTGCTACAGTTGTGTCTAGGGAATAGAATTTACACTTTCAGAATAACTGTTATCAGCTCTTCAGATCACTATTTTAGATTGGCCTAAACCTTCAAAAAGTTTGAATTAGAGGGGTTTTTTCCCCCCATCTTATTCCTTAAAGCTAACAATAAAAATCTCCAAGGAAAATCCACTGGGGAATGGTGGCATTCTTGGCTATGCTGGTGTCCTGGGGTATTTGAGAAAGGCCATAACTACAAAGCAATACAGCCCATGAGAGATTTCAACTCTGGCCTAAGCCCACCTAAGATTTAAGAATGCAAGTCAATGCCCGACTCAGGATTTTCTACCTAAGTATGACAGAGGTTACGGTTGGACACTTCATGGGGTTTTTTTTAAACAATGGGTGAGTTCACCCTGTGTGAGACACCACTACTCTAACCAAAACTATGCCTTTCTTTTAATTTCTGGGTTCCCAACCAATTACTCATGGTTCTAAAAAAGAAAAAAAATAAAGTGCTCATGAGCTGTGAATATGGAAATTCAAGCTAGATTATTAGAAAGTACGCAAACAAGTATCGAGCTTGGCTTCTAGCAAGACAGACAGGGAGAGGGCATGTGCAGACATTTCCATTCATAAAAACATTTGTGGGGCTCGTGTATTCTCACATCTCCATTGATTTTAAAGGAAAAAAAAACATTTCTATCTCTTCATGTTGCTATGCACACCAGTACACACAGTAATAAGGAACTTAGATTACAAAGGGTTTATTTGTATTAAATTAAATATACTTTTTTTTTTCTTTTCACCAAACTCAACTACTATAACCAGTGCACTTTGCCATTAAAGTGTAAAGACAGGCAGCACGTTGAAGGGCAAGGACTGACACCAACAGACCTCTCTCTTGTACTGAAGAGCATTCAACACTGCTTGTACCAGCAAGCTTATTTGTGGAACACAGTGTACTTGGTCTGTTCTGTACACAACAGGGCCCTTATGTTAGTCATTTAAATTTATAGCGGCTTTACATTTTTCAACAATTCCTGTTCAAATCGCATATATTTATTTAAAGCTTGCCCAGCGTCTGGTATTTACAAATACTGCCATATATCTTAAAGCACGAGTCATTCCCAATTAGCTGAAGTGTTTAAAAAATCATCATATATTGTGAATGATGAAAGATCACAGAAGGAGGTCTCCTAATGGATGACAGGTGCAGGAATGAAAGCATCTGAAGACTATAAGCCAAAATCTAAGAAGTCGCAGAATATCATAATTCACTTTAAATTGCACCCAGGTCACAAAGTCAAATAGGACCTTTGGCTCAGAAGGTATTTAAAACTACCTCTCTTTTCATAACAGAAACAACCCCTCAAAAAATGCTGATTCTTATAATTGAGATATCTGAAGTCAGCTCCATATGGAGAACAAATAAAAATAAATTATAAATAAAAAACCCATAAAATTGAAAAGTGTAGATTTTTTTACCTCTGCTTTTAGGGAGCTATAAAGAGCCTAGATAGCTCTGGTCATCCCCAAATTTCTCCTAGACTTCTGTTTGATTACAAAACTTTGAAAACCAGGCAGGTTAACTCATATATTTAAAAGTCTGCATCCACTACGCCTTGTAGTTACAAGACTACTTTAGGCTCTTCAAACACAGATGATTCTTTAAATAATCTTTGTCCCAAAAATAACATAGAGTGAGATCAACAGATTAGTTGGATCAAAATCTCCAAATCAGAGTCTCATTTGATTGACACAATTATCTTCGTTTCTTTTTCTGAACTTGCAGTTGTAGTACAGGAATATTGCACAGACCTAAGGTGGTCCTGCCTGCAGTTAAGGTGGTACATGTTGGTATTGTGCTGTACCACAGCAAGGTGCATTTTTTCCAAGACTGAGCAATAATTTTCTACTTGTAAATGCTCTTACCATTACTTTGAAAGTAGGGAAGTTTAAAACATGAAGACACTTGAACAGTTACAAATAGTTACCAAATGAGGTAGGCGGGTAAAGATAGAGCTATGGAAATACAACCTACCTTGAGTCACTGTGGTATCATCACACCACCATGAACACATTGTAAGGTTTGGACAACTCCATAGACCTTTAAATGGATGGAAGTAAAATTAACTGCAGATAACCAAAAAACCCCAACATGTATCTGCCGTGTAACTCTAAAGCACAAACCTTGAATAAAGCCGGACCTTCAGTGACAGCCGGACATTTCATGGGTCTTCGCAAGGTTGAATAGACCACAGACCTAGTGGGCATACACAACTCTCGCTCACTTGGAAATTCCATTCAATGTGGCTTTTTTGCCATTTTCTGCATGTTTTTTCCTCAAGATATGTGTGTCAAGACCACTTGCTATTATTATGAGCCAAAACAATATTCAGGCAAGTCAGTTCAGGGACATATGATGCTATTTTAGGTCATCATGCACTAGCGACAGGACAAGAGGCAACAGGCACAAACTGTAACACAGGAAATTCCATCTCAACATGAGGAGGAACTTCTTTCCCGTGAGGGTGGCAGAGCCCTGGCACAGGCTGCCCAGAGAGGTGGTGGAGTCTCCAGCTCTGGAGACATTCCAAACCCGCCTGGAGGCATTCCTGTGCCACCTGCTCTGGGTGACCCTGCTCTGGCAGGGGTTGGACTGGATCATCTCCAGAGGTCCCTTCCAACCCTGACCATTCTATGATTCTGTGAAGTTGAAGGTGACCACGCTGAAGAAGTTTGGAGAAAGCCAAAACATGAAATCCAGAAACAGAAACCTCTCTAAAATTGCCACAGTTAATCAATATAAATCAAAGATAAAGGCATTACAGCCCGGTCAGACACACAGATACCATGGGCAAACCACTACATCCAAAGGGAACCAGTAAAACCAACTAGCTGGCCTAGACAGCTCCAGAAGCTCTCAAAGTGAAAAAAGCCACCGTGTCACTTAGAGCATGGCCATGCAAAACCTCATCCAGGAATTTGTGTCATCTACCCATATCACAGCAGAGACGCAAAAGAAAACACCACAGTCTCCATCCAGGGACCAGAAATGGGCAGAAAGCAGCAGAGGATATACAGCACTTGGCCGCTCCCAGAATCCTAGAAGGACTGTAACCAATATAGACTCATTTCCAAAGCAATGAGGAGACCAGAGGGAACTCCAGACTCAGTAACAGCACCCTCCTTACAGACTCCACCACACTCTGCAGTGTAAACACACCCCTGCACCACACTCAAGGCAGATAATTAATCTTTAATCAAGTTTCATGTGCAAGTTTAAAACACGTGCAAATGTTACGTGCTCCTCCGTCCAGACCTAGGCACGTACTTTGCATGTGCAAAAGGAGTCTCCATAAATATGCTTTTTATTTCCTAAGAGCTGCACCACAAATTCCATAAAGCATTCATTTCATACAATCTCACGATATTTGTCAAACAAGATAATACTACGAAGAGCCAGAAAGGGTATGAAAAACCACTGGTAGAAAGAGATACGATTCGTATTTCGAGTAGTGGATCAGTTGCAATGGAATCTGTTTTTCATCATATCTTGGTACCAAAGCTAATGCGGCTGCTGATCACACAGAGATACTGGTGTATTTCAGTATCTTTCTGAAAACCCCAGCATTTCAAAGAGAATTCTCTTTCTCTTCAGAAAAAAAAAAAAAAAATATCAAAGCAGCCCAACACCTTACACAAGTCACATACCGCAGCTTCCGTTGCTCCAACTGCAGCAAGGACAATGTCCAAGCTGCCGGATAACACAGTTCTTACCTTGCCGATTGCTTTGCCGATGTCACCAAACTCATTTTGGGTCACCCAGGATTAGGACAAGGCAAAACCACCCAGTGGTGCAGCTGGATCAGAGCCGCGAGCTGCTGGGTTAAGAAGAAGGAAGGTGAGGGAAGATAGGACATCAGCTTCACTGGCAGGAGTGTTTCTTTCCTGACCCCAGGACGCCTGCCATCAGTCACCTCACAGAGTGGGACAAGAGGCAGTTTCATTACAGGTGGGTAATCCCAAATGGAGCACAGAGGCCTTCTTCACCCAGTGTTTTACACAAAGGTTATTCAGCTCTTACTCCTCAAAAATGTACCTCCAGGTACATTAAGCCACATGTGATATATAGAGATCGTTTCCCTTCATCTGTATTCTTTCAGCCATTCCCAGCAACTAATTATTTTTAAAAAGAGAAAGAAAAAACAAAACCTGTGTTGTGCGTTAAATCCTGTTGTCTGACTTTGGTAGCATTTCTTGCTATGACAGTTAAAAGCGGTACTGTGAAAAATATTTTGTCTCTACTTACACAACATTTCTAGAAGTCTCCGAAGTTTTCGATGTTTGTTTGCCAGCCGAAGCATTTACAAATTGGTCAGAGAAGGTCCCAGTTCAGTTATCCCAGGAGAAGTCATGGTATATGGTTCCAGGCTTAACTGAAGCGGCGGAGGGTGTAACCACCAGGAGGAGCCCCAGCGTCGGGTGCCTCTTGGATTATACTTTGCCTGGTATAGTGATTTCTCTATTTCAAAATAAAGAATTTAAAAGCAGCGAGTACAATTTTCAATGGACAGATATAAAGCAGAACTACCTTTCATTTTTTGTTTTATATTAGAGTATTTTCTCTGTCTTTTGGAAATTTGTTTCTCCCTTAAAATTAATATTTTGCAATTATAATGGTTGTAAAGAGTATTTCTAAATAAGAACTGGAAAACTGTTGCCCCTCTGAGTCTGCTGGCAGACCACGAGCACCTCTGCTGCCATTCGTTGCTTTCCTCAAGCAGAAAGGGTCACCAGATCTTCCCATGCCACATCTGCAGAAGAGACCCTGGGAGGAGCACAGCAGTAGATCAGAATCATGCCAGTCTCAATCTGCAAATTCTAGTGTAATTCAGACCCATGTGAGAGCACGTTAAGAGCACCCTTTTCCTTTAGGGATTAAAAAATAAAAATAGAAGAGTGGCTGGTCAGCACATCCACGGTAATATTTTCAAGCCAAACGAAAAAACACAGTGGAAATGAAAGTGCTCAGAGTTCCTAATTTTCGACTAGTAGGAAGCTGAGAGGAGCATTATCTTGGCCCTGAGAATTACTCTTCCCCACCATTAGAACAAATCCTTCCAGCTCTGCTACACGGGGTACACAGAACCGAAGCTTCAGAGGTCACGCGTCTCCCAATAGTTCTCCCTGGATCTTTGAATCAACTGCGAATGCAGCAGGAAGAGCATACTGAAAAAAAAAAAAATCACTGCACTGACTTCAATACCTAAATAAGGCCTAGAAGCCCAGCTCTGAAAACCTTTGAACTAAATCGTAGCAGTGAACTTCAGCCCCCACCCAGCTGACATCTGAACCGCTGAAAAACTAGTCCAATTACACCCCAGCTCGGCAGCAAGACAAGGCAGCTGTACGAATGTATTAGCCTTTTGCTATCATATCCAAACCATCTGAAGTCGAAGTCACCAGCCCTTAAATCAGCAGCAGGAAGGCAGCGCTTCCAGCTTGCAGCAAGTCAGAGATGCAGCTAAAACTTCAGCCTTAAAACTAAAAAAGTTTGGGCTTACCTGGGGGTCACCTTTACTGAAGAGCACAAATTGCAAGGATAATACTATGTCACCTACAGGATTTCACGGGGTTTGATGCATCACCAGAAAAGTCTCAGTTCAAAAGATGGATTAACGGGTATTACCGACAGAACACAGCTCCAGCACCAGCCTGCTCACATCTCAGACGCAAACCCGTGCGGCTTGTAAGCTGCCTTTCCACTTCAAGTCGGGATGTAACAGGGCGATGTTAAGAGTTCATCCTTCTGCTGTTTGCTAGTTAAATAAGGACTCCCTTTGATTTTAAATTACTTAAAGTTCTTGATTAGACTAAGGCAACCTGACTGGAAACAGTTTTTATCTGCATCACGGCATGAATACACTGACTTAAAGAGGACAATAAATGCGAGAAATCATCTAGGTTTGGCTATTAAGAGACAACCTGCCTGCAGCCGCATTTGCGAGGCGCTTTATTTCTTCTCCTTTAGAACTGATGTAATCTTTCAAGAGCTGTAAGATTTAGAAAGCCACACAACATGGCAGTTGTTTTCCTATTAGCGTACCCCATGCAGAGAAACCCGGCAATTATCACCTTTGTGGAATGTGGTCTGCCTGTGTTACATTCGCTTTGACCTCCAGCGCGGGTCAAAAGATGTCACTTTCTGGAGAAGTCTGTGGCTATTGTGTCATCCAAAGAGAAAATACTGCCCTTGCAGAAGGCCCGGGAGCCTTTTAAAACATGCTGGTATAATGCAGAGGAATTCCTGCGTCCTCCCTCTTGCTGTGTCACTCGGCAGCTGGCTCTGCAAAAGGTCTTGCAGAATATTCCTACCTCAGGCATTTTTGCAGCCCTGCCAGGATTATCATAGTTATAGTCGGTTTTTTAGTTATCTTTTTTCAAATCCACCAAAAATGAGGTCCAGGCAAAATTAGCCATATCGTACCTAGCGATGACTCCAATTCAGCTTTGCCAAAATCCTAACCCTTAAAGACGAAACGCTCATGACTTCAAAGAAACCAGGATTCAGGTCTAAAAACATGCAGACAAGTACGTTAAGTGGAAAAAATTCTGAACAGAATTCTCTTCACTCACAAATTAAACCAGCCCAAGCAGTTTCTGGTCCAACTCCGGCAAACCTGGTTATTTGCACAAATAAGTCTCCTTCATGTCACTCTTGTATTAGTCAAATAATTGCAGTGAAGCCAGCCAGTCTGTTACAGCCCACAAAGCCCAAGCCTGCAAGAGTCCGGCCCAGTTCATCATCTTCTCCAATGCCTGCAAGACGACAGACACGCTACGGAGCTTGGTGCCTGCGCTGGAAGCGCCTCTGTAGGAAGGTTGATTAACTTAATGATATTTATATCGTCAGTGGGTTATCTGCAATTCAATCAAAGACCAATCAAGGTCTGTTTATTAGTGTATTTTTAAAAGGCATTTAGAACCTAGGTTGGGTACTTATTGAATAAAGCTAATAAATAAGATTACAAGAATCAAATCACTGCTCTTTGAAAATAGCACTTTCTGTGGCAAGGAACGATTTACAATCATTACTGATTTGAAAAGGAATGAAAAGATGAAAGAAAAACATGAGCAGAAAAAGGGGCCAAGTAAGCCATTTATTTTTATTTTTTCAAGAGGATTTGCTATCAGTGTATAAACATCACACAGGATCCCGGGATGGTATTATTTCTCATTGCAGATGTGTACCGCAAGACTGGTCTCCTCAGTCTCCCAAACTGGTTCTAATATTTTTCTTGTTTGGATTGTAACTTGACCCGCACCTTCAATTCATGTTTTGTTCGTGTATACCTTTTATGCTGGATGACTTTACTTGTCTTCATCACCTCAGCAAGTCAGAAGGGAAACATTTTTAAAAGCTGTGGCGTTACTCAAGCTGTGAGGTGGGCGACTCGAGAGGAGCAACATCTTAAAACATTCTGCGCAGGGGCAAGCAAAGAGTCAATAAGGAAATACCATAGTTAGGCTCTTTTTAACTTGCTGAAAGCGTGAGACAGCAGTTCATTTCCTGATCACTCATGTGGAAATGGTAAAAAATAATTAAGAGCAATGACTAATCAGCAAATCAAAGCAAATATTAAATAAGCAAACGTGCTTTCTACCATCAAGTTCAGTCTGCAAATGAGCAATGGCATTCAAAAGTTTAGCCTTTAGACCAATTAAAAAGGGTACATTAAAAGAAAAAGGATTTGGTTTATGGCTACATCGTGTTAGAACATCAACAACAGGAGTTACGGGAGCTGTTGGAGCCACGTGGTAAAGACTGGAACAAAACATGAGAAATTGCTTTAAAGTCAGAAATAAATCCTAAGCCAAAACAAAAAGTGAGTGTACACGGGAAAAGCAAATTACCCCCTTTGCTCATATCCTACCTCAATTACATTTCACTACTGCTTCTGAGCTGGCCGTATCACGATGGCAATAATTGGATGTGGGGTCCTGACTGGCCTGGGAAAGCGTTCGCTCTGTTTCCTGTCCTCCACAAAGAGCTTGCTTGGGTTTAGGGCTATACAGGGGGCCACTAAAGCTAGAGATTAGGAAAAGACATTGCCACTCCCACACACACACACTTTGGTAATGAGGTGTGCAGTCCGTCTGGGAAGAGGCTCATGAAAACAGTTTGCCATAACACCAAGGAGGCACATCGCTGGAGCAAATGAAATGAGCAGGACAAGCAATGCTCAGACTCAGGAAGTTCTGTTAGACGCACTAATCCTTCTTCCCCCGTGCCCATTTTGGTTCTTCTCTATTATATATTTTCAGATCTGCCTTAGGGCATTGGTATACATCAACCACTGAGATCCCAGTTGAGCTATGCTCATCTCTGTTCAAAAGACGACCGATTCCACCCTGCTAAGGGCTTGCATGCACTTTGCAGCCCCAGCCCATCTCAAAAGGGCTCCACTGAAACCCATCAGGAGCTCCCCCCGCACTGTCTACTCTATCACAGTATCTTCAACCTGCTCCTCTCCTCAGTCCCCATGTGCTGCACACGTACTCCAGAGAGGAAACGAAAGCTTGGTCCACAAACATCTGTAGGTTAGAGATTAGTCTAGTAACAAGGCTTTCTTCATCATATGGTTTAGCCCCTAAATAGTTTTTTTGTAAGCACTATAGGAACACAGTTTTGGGGGGCAATAAATAAGCACCATATTGATATAAAAAACAATGTCCTACTTGCCTTGTTGGTGGAGCCTGAACTCAAAATACCCACCTCTGAGCCTACCTGGATTCATAACTCCATTTCCTTTCCTTTTCTCCTTGGGGCCTGCCCTCAGACAGGTCCTTACCACTGTCTTCTCCCCACCGTAACCTGAAGATGAGGATATTCAGTCTCCTGTTGCTGAGCATGATTTGCCCCTAATTTAAATTCGTAACAGCTAACTCTACGATATGGAAATTCCAAACAGCAGCTGTTACACTACCCCTCCTCAACGCACTGCCTTTGGTAAATCTGTTTATCAGTGGAAGAAAGGGACAGAATTCAGTAAAGTCATACTTACGGCTAAGATGCAAGAATGAATACGGTCCTTGATTTTTAAAGAAAACTGTCACAAGTTTGCAATTCCTGTCTGCCGAGCATCAATCTTTTGAAACAATGCACGAAGGACCCATGTAGTAGTAGCTTAGTGTCAGACAGGGAAACAGCAGTGGTTCTTGCAAGCAAATCCTGCGGGTAGAACACAAAACATCAGACTGATTATGTTGGAATCTCTTTTCCCAGATTTGCAAAGTACTTTTGCTAGGGAGATCCTTGGCAAAGAGTAGCATCATACATTGGACTGTGTTCAGCCCTGATACAAGTTCACTGAATTTAATGAGGAATGAGCGTAGTCTATTAGATGATAAATTCTCAGAACATAATTTGATAATAGATATCACGTGATTAAAACTTCAGAAGGTTAAGATGAGGCAGAGGAGGGCAAAGACAGGAAAGAAACCAGAACAAGTCACCATGCAAAGGAAAGCTCATTACAATTGTTTCCAGGCATTGTAAGTCTCCTCCTGCTCAACAAGCCAACCATCTGGTTGTATTTATACTGATCCAAAATATGTATTTGCTGGGCCATTTGTACCATCAGCTAGCTCAAGACAAGGATGCTCAGACACCTGGGGACCGCAGTGTTGAGACAACACTGAGAAGGGAAACATCAGCTTCAGGGGCAATAAGCTTTTAAAAAAAACACAGAGCTACCAGGGTGGCCAGGAGGATAAGGCAATGAGAAGAAACACATGGACTGCTTGCAATTTGCAAAACACATGAACTCCTCCCAGTAATCCCATTTCATCCCATTGTTTAGAAGAACTTCTAGCAGGAGGGTATGACCTGAAAGGAAAAGAGCAGCACACCAATCCTCTGCCACGTGGTTGACATGGGCTGGTGCATGAGTGCTGCACGGTGAAACTAGGGAGGCAAAAAGATTCTAGGATTTGTTAAGTGCACAGGGGCTGGAAGTTAAACCACTGCACCTGCACTCTGACCCAGCACCACCATCACAGTTGATTTCTAATTCCAAAGTGTTCATAAAATCCCATTGTTGCAACCAGGCCCCCTCACGGACACTCTAAGGAAAGACTCCTCGACATGATGGAGTCTTGTACAAATCTACAATACCTCAACAGATCTCTCAATCACATAGAAAATGGGTATTTTTCTTCTACATACTCTCAGCAGAAGTGTTACTTACCTGTAATTACAGCAAAATAAATGTCTAGCACTTAAAAATAATAGAAAAAAAAACCACAGCAAAGCCCATCTAACATGAAGATCAGTTTCAAGACAGATCAAAGTCATTTATGCAGGACTACGATAGAACCAAGACCAATACAAAACCACTGGATCAGACAAAGTTGTGCGTGGTGTTTACCTGGGGTCCCAAAATGTGAAAGGGAGAATGAAGACTAGTGCAAAGCTAACACGCAACCACACTGACATCAGTGGGAGCTTCTGCCATTGATTTGGTCATACACAGTATTTATCAAGCTAAAAGAGATTTTTCAGAAGTGTCTTTTCCAAACCAGAAGGGAAAGTCTGTTGGAGAGTTAGGGACTGATGTAACAGACTGTTCCACTGCTGGAAAGGTACTAAGAACAGCACATAATGTGCTGGTGGACACCAGGTTGGACATGAGCTGCCACACACCCTTGTGACAAAGAAGCCCATGGTCTTCTGAGCTGCATGAGGAAGAGCCCTTCCCCTCTGATCAGCACCGGTGAGGGCACATTTGGAGCTCTGGGTCCAGGTCTGGGCTCCCCAGAAGGTGCTTAAGGGAGCATCTGACATCATTTGTGGCTGGACTAGATGATCTGAAAAGGTCCCTTCCAACCTAGGCAATTCTATGATTCTATACAAGGAGCTGAGAGAGCTGGAACTGTTCAACCTGGAGAAGGCTCAGGTCTTATCCATGTATATAAATGGATGGGGGAGTAAAGACAACAGAGACAGAGTCTTCACAGTGGTGTCCAGTGAAAGGAAGAGAGGTAACAGGCACAAACTGCAATACAGGAAATCTCATTCAAAAGGTAAGAAACTTTTACATAAGGGACTAGAATAGCATACCTAGAGAAGTAGAGTCTCCATCCTTGGAGATATTCAAAACCCAATTGTACACGGCCCTGAGCAACGTGCTCCAATGTACCCTCCTTTGAGCGGGGGCGGGGGGACGACAGGGAGGAGGGGGGTTGGACTAGGTGATTTGCAGAGGTCTCTTCCAACATCAAATATTCTGTGATTTAATATGCTTCTTGAATACAATTTCAGTTGCAAGACTGAAAAAAAGCTCCCAAATTCAGGCTTAGCTATAGAAAAAAAAAATTGCAATTCACCATCCTTTATTCAGGATATTTTTTTTGGAACATCATGCATTTTACTGCACGCTTGGGAAGTTTTCTGGAACAGCAACAAAAGCTGAGCTCCCAAGCACATGATTAGAAAGCCAGATATTAACCCAAATGCTTCCTACTGGAAAATTTATTGCCAATCCGTGCGAGGCAGATGAGATTTGGGAAACAAATTCTTCTAAACTTTGGGACGAAACTTTCTAAGTTTAGATTTGCATCTGCTTTTTGGATCTTGAACTTAGTTTAGCTACTGATTCCAAGGGACGGTTTTCTAAATATTCATCATTCAGCTAAATTCACACCAGGAACCAGTAATGATAATGAAGAAAACGATAGTCCCATCTTGAAGCGGCAGCTATTCTCATACCTACGGCTATTGTAAAAAATGCTGATTGTCTCATCTTTAAAATAAAACAAAAGATAGGAGAGAAGGGGGACACATCACCAAAAAGAAAAAAAAAAAGAAAATAAACTAAAAAAAAAAAGAAAAACCCAACAACCCACAGCTCTGAAAAGGAAAGGGATAGCAATGTGCCTTTATGCAAACTTAAAAACTATTCTTGAGTTTCAGAAGACTGTTTTTTCTTATGGTTGGTTGAGTGATTTTCAGTTTAAAACCAAACTGACACATGACTTTTTTAGATGTCGGTGCTCTTTCACACACGGCGTTCTTTCCAACTTTCAGACCTTTAGCACAAGAATAACCTCAGCCTTTTCCCCTACGTCTCACCTGGCTTACCCCAAAGTGACAAGTCAATCTCTGTTCCTTCCAAATAGGACTTAGGGCCTTCGGAACTGCTTAGCTATCAAAAAAATTCCCTTTCTGGGAGCCACCTTCCAACATGACCTCTAGCCTTTCCATCAGCTGGATGGCTGAGGAACCAGCAAGAAACGCTATTTAAATGAGGGGAGAATTTAAATTACACAAACCCACTTTTTTTTCTTCCCAATGATAAAACTTAAAACTTCATTAGATTTTCAGATATGAAAGTGGATCAATGTGCAACATAAGGAAGTTTTGTAAAAAGAGGTTTTACGAAGCATGTTATTTTTCTAATTGTTGTAGATTAATGATTATTCCTTTGGCGCTTGCCTTCGGACCTGAAATAAAGAGCACATCAAACCATCTTCTTTTTTGCATTTACAAGCAGAATTTTACTTCAAAATTAAATTTTGGGTTAAAGAATAAAATATAATATTCTTTATAAAATTACTTTTAAAAAAAAATCTTGAAACACACTGAAAACATTTCCCAAAATGGTTTTTTTTTTGGGGGGGGGGGGGGGGTGTCCCTCAAAGAATACTGCACACACTTACTGAAAAACTGTGGAAAAAAAAAATCAACATTATAATTTCAAAACAATGGAAATTTTGTGGAAAACATATGAAAAAAGACAACGAGCTCCTCTTGTTAAAGCAGTCACTGAAAACAGCTCCTCTTTAAGAAAAGACAAAATCAAAAACAAACAAAAAACCCTACCGTATCTAAAATACCTGTCTCGGATCTCAAAAGTGCTGTGAATAAGATAACAGTTGTATTGCAGAGAGATATGGCTAAGGAAAATGAATGAAATTGGTTGCTTGACTTCAGCCAAGCTAGAGGACCTCTTAATAAACTGAGACTTACTTTCTCCCTGCCTCCTCTCATTTTGAGAAATGGAGACTTTAAATTTGTATCATCAGGGTGGCGCAAAAGGCCAGGGAGAACTCTACGGGGAAAGAATATAGTAAAAATTTTGGGTGATGTCACTACACAGAGAAATTTTTGTCTAGAAAAGTGAATGAGGAATTTCAGCAACAGTCCATGTCTCACCTCAATGTATTCTAAAAATACTTGTCTAGTTTTAAGCACATTTTGAAGAACACTCAGTACGAAGAAGATTGTGCAGAAGATTATACAAGAAGTATATAGAGAGAGGAGTTTCTTTTAAAAGATTTTGAGACATAACAAAAGCTGTTTTAACAAGTAAGCCAGACACTTAAAAATGGCCCACATTCAGCCGGTTCCAGCCAGCTCCATAACTTCTCCCCACATACGGCAGCTATAGACCTGACCCAGGTTCCCATTAACTCATTGCATGAGTTCTATTCTTTTGTTAAAGTAGGGGTACAAGCACGTGCTTAAATAACTGAGAGATCTGTAGGAAATATGGAAAGACATATTTCACTGTACTAAAAGCAAGGAACAGTCAATGTTTTAATGAATCAATTATATTTCAAAATGGACTTCTGTTTTGTTTTACATTTCCTTCCCCTGTAAATGGCATGCCAGCTTCAATACTTCACTCAATAAACGACTACTAAATGAGTGCAAAGTTACAGGCACGTTGGTCTCTATGACAGGCCATACATAATCACCATAGAAATATATAATTACACCTGTCAACCTCATCTCATGCAATTGATTCAATAACTAACAATGTCAGTAGCAGGCTAAGCTTAGAGGTCTCCCTGTGTGAAAATACTCATACATGGCTAAACATCTTGGTATTTTAATTGCCTGTCATACTGCCAAGGTTCCTATATTGTACCTATCTCCACAGCAACAGGCTGGAATGAGTAAAGCACATTTAATAACTGAAAAAAGTGAATTTATAAGCTTGCAGTTATTTTACGGCTCTTACAGAGTATTCTGAAGACAGCTGGAGATGTGGTTGTATTGGAGCAGAACGTGGTTTTTTTCTTCTCTGGGCAGATTGTGTGTATGTGCGCGCTATGAATTAAAACTCATCATATAAATCTGAAAATTGTTTCTAATTACAGCTACTGGAAAGGTCAGCTCATGCCTGGAAGCGTACACATGTCCAGCTTGACAGGACATTTAATCGCAACACACCAGGAATGGTTGTGTAAAAACAGCTTCTTAAAGGCTCCTAAGGACTTAATCACGACGTGTTTGTTAATAATAATTATCAATATTCCGTCTAATATTCTAAATTACTTGTAAGCTGCGCTGCACTGAAAGGCTCTAATGTGCCCAAACGCTAACCCCACTGAACTTGACAGCCGGGCTCCCGGTGCCCTTAGCAAGCAGTAGGATTTACGTCTACCGTCTGGCAGTCTGTGCTAATTGCACATGAAGACGACAAGGGCAAAGTCTTTGTAGCCTGAACTTTTAACAGTGACAGAGTAAAACCAAACAGACTGGGTCAGGGAGAGGTACTAAGCAGAGATCCACAAGGAGATGAAAGACCAACAGACACTGGGAGCTGATGGGAAAGAGAATGAATTCTTTCCCCAGGAAAGAGACAGGAGCCAACAAAACACATGGCTGGTAAAAAAATAATGTGGAAAATGAGGAGGTTAAACAGGTAGAAGAAATGCTCCACATTAGCAATGGGTAGTTTTGGAGGCTTCCACACTTCAGGACTTTAAAACCAACATTGCAATGTATATTCTGTTCACATTTTACTCTAGTACAGACAAGCCTCCACCTACATGAAAGCTAAATTGCTTTCAAACAATTCATAAACTCAAAATACTAATGAACAAAAGTAAACAAACGGCATCATTGAAGAAATCCTTCTACTCACCAGCATACTGACGGAACACGAGTGGGTGCGAACGCTCAGGTGTTTAGTTGAAATAAAGTAACATCTCTCTACCACCTCACTCGCTCTGCAGACCTGCCAGGCTGTGCTCTCTCTCCAATCACTGTTCTCTGGGCCTCTTCAATCCTCCTCTGGGTTTTGGCTGCGTTTGGCTTTACTTCTTAGACTCATCCAACATCGCCATGAACCAAGATCCTTAAACATAAAGAGAAAGGTGCAATTCCAAAGTCATCACAGAAGAAGCAAAAAGCAGCGATAATTTTCACCTACAAACAATGGCTGCCAAATACTTTGCAGTCAAATGCTCAAGAGGAGCATACCATGGCAGAAAGCATACCACCACGACACCCGTGCTTATTTGCTATGAACACAGGAAGGGGATGGAGGGCAGGTATTAAGGCCTATGAATAAAGAACATAGGAAAGCAGGAAAATAAAAAAAAACACTTTAGCTTCTTGCTTTAGTCAGCAGTAAATAAAATATGCCAGAACTTAGAAAACAGCTAAGCGGCAAACGCCATTTTTATAAGGGGGTTATCAGCCTCATGGAACTTATCTCCAAAGACAGGATTTTACAGAACAAAAGAGAAATAAAAGTCTCCTGTAAAGCCCTCTTGCTCCCCAACTCAGGTCTGAAAAGCAGAACAAGCCTGGTAGTGCCAGGCAAACAAGCCTTCCTGTTGAAAACTGGAGCAGCAGAGAATTTATTTATAGCAACATTCAATGGCCAGATCGAAGGGGGATTTCTCACATGAATCTTCAAGGTCTGAAGCATTTTTAGACCTTCTGGAAGGAGATGTCTTCTAAACAGGTCTGTACCAGCACTGCCATGAGCACAGCAGGACCATAAACACACCCCAATTTCACCGATTGTTCCATCTCACAGGGGCAAACACATCAGTTGGGAGAGGGGAAAAAGCTAGCAGGATGCACAGGAGGGATATGGGATCCAGAGGACGTCAGGACAGACATTCACCTAGCCAAACACGTGCCAGCTTACTTCTAGGCTGGTCAAACACCCACTTGCTGAGAGCCAAGCCACAGTACTGCCACCACCCCGTCTGCTGAGATGACAAGGTCATTGCATCCCACTTCCCAACACAGCCAAGTACTTCCCCACGTGCAGGACGGGTTTCCCACTGAAATAACTGCATTCCACTTGCTTCCACTGTCTTTGTTGGAAATAGCACTCAAGTGAGAAAAAGAAAAACCAGCGAAACACAAGCAGTGGTGCTTGTGCATACATACGGAGGTGGAGACTCACATTTTCAGCTGGCGTAAATCTGCATCACCACACTGAAAGAGGCAGCATTATGCTGATTTTCACTGCTTTGGAGTAAGCCTATAAACAAATACACAACTTGGAAGTAGGTATATGTTTGCTTCCCTGGTTTTCAGGGTAGGTACCAGTTGCCTTCACACACTGGCCAAGCATTCTTGGAGCTGCTCCAGGACATCAATCTAGCATGCTTTCAAGCCAGTCCTTGGAGAGCCCAGCTGGCCAGAAGACTTCCCAAAGGATGTATTTTCTATATCCTTTCAAAGCAGAGAAGCCAGAATAAGTCTCAGCTCAAAGAATTTTACAGGGTCTTTTATACTCATTGTAGTACTTAAGAAACAGGAAGGGTATCACAGCTCCAAGTGGTTCTTAATATAGATGATCCACAAAATTACATTCAAAAAGCCTTTCATCCACACAAGAGTTACTATCTTCTCTGCCCATTCATCCCAACAAAACCCCAAAAGCAAGGACACTTCATAAAATCTTTATAGTTTTTCATAGAGGCATTTGCAGGAAAAGGTCTGCAAATTTGAAAGAACTGCTTTTTCTATCAGCTTAGTTTATTGTTATTTTTGCTAATTAGGCTCATTTTTCCCCTTGCAGACAAAATAAAGTAAAAGGAAAAGATATTGTTCCTTCATAAACAATGAAAATGTCAAACTTCCAAAGTTCAAAATAACGATTATTAGAATCCCTTTCAAGCGAAATGTTTTTTCCCCAAAGATGACTGTGCATTTTAAACACTATTCATGGAGCAATGGAAGCTCAGCAGCTGAATGAAGCAAAACCCTGAGCTCCCCCCTGAACAGAAATCCCAGCTGAAGCGCGGGGGGACCAGGGCAGGAGCCGAGGACAGGGTGCTGCTCGTCACATCCTCCGCGGGGTTGGTCAGCACAGCTGTCGGATCGCCAGGAGCACAAGGCCAGGTTACACCAGCCCAAGGATCAGCCCCGATATCTGCAGCTGAATTTTCAAACCACAGACAAGGCCTAATTCAACTCCCATTAAAGTCAATAAAAGCCTCCCATTGACTCCAGTCGCAGTTGGATCAGGGCCACACTGATGTTTACTAGAAGCCAGATACAAGGTCTGATTACTTTTACACTGTTACACATCAGATCCTTATTCACTCCATTATTTACGGGCTTGCAAACAAGCAAGAAATTCTGATCACACAGTCCTACAGACCTCCATTTGCATCCTTGATTGGCACGATGAGAGCTGCAGAGAAAGGTTTGAATATGGATTACGCAGAGCAGTGGGGCACAAAAACCTGCAGGATGCAGTAAAGCAATCAGGCAGCATAAAGAAATTGAGATGGGATTCCTTGGACAAAGGGATCATTAAGTGCTTAACAAGCATCACTCTGTTATATCTGTTTTAGTGATGTTAGCATAATTTTAATTGTTACTATCCAATCTGTTGTGATAGCTTTAGAGTTATCAAGATGCTAAATATTTTATGGTGACATTTGAACAATCAGAAAGATTAGCCGCAAAGCCAGCTACCCAGTAGCCCAATGCCTGTGAATAGACGAAAAGAAGGATCTATTTTCTGTGTGGAACAAAGACAAGACAGAAAGATCAACACAATTAAATATTAAACAGAAGTAATTACATAGGCAGCTAACTAATAACTCAAACACCCTGTATTTTATTATGCATTTCCAACCAGCCAATTAAATTACACAATATTCTGAATGTGCCTGGCATATCCTGCTTCATGGTATGTAATTCAGCCAAGTTTTCCTTCTGGTATAGATGCTTCTTACTAAAATTTATACTGAGCCAAGGAAAGCATACGAGACAGGGGGGGTCCTACTTTGTGCCGAGCTGACAAAAAAAGCATAGTTGTTCCTTCTAAGAAGTCTCAAAGTCCTTGAGTCCTATATAACGCTAATGAATTGGCAGATGCCAGTTTGGTCTCATTGAAGGTGCTGGCTTAAGATATGACATATTTGGCAATTTTGGGCCCCTGTCACACCTACCAGAGTAGGTCACGGAGCCAGGATAATACACGCAGTTCCAACCTGCACGCAGGCATTTTGCAGATCTAGGGTTCATGAAACCAGTGGACGGTAGGCACAAAATATAACTGAGGATCTGAGCTACACAGATTTTAATGGGCTCGTTCACTCATTTTAAAATTACACACCTGCTAGAAATGTTTGCTTAATCAGGGCCATAAAGGTTACTTGCAAGTGATCCATAATTACATGCAAACTACTGCTCCCAACAGAACAGTAGCAAGTAATAATAATGATAATAAAGCTAAATGCTACCCAGAACAGAGGCAAAGGGACATAATTATTGCCATATGAAATATGGCAACACTAGGGTTTAATATGCTGGTAAGAACAGCTTGCCAAAGCTTTGGTAACGCAGGGTTGAGACTTCCACGTGGACACGTAAGGATCCAGGCTGAGATCTGACACGTTTTCAACTTCTTTGGAAAAACCTCAGAACCCAGCAGCATACACTGCCCTTCAATCAAATGATAATACTATCTAACAATTTTCATCTTAATAGCTCATCTCTCTGTCTGATTAGAATATGAATGTTTTTTAGCTATTCAACTCGTGCTCATAAATGGGTATTTAGAAATAATATATCTCAGGAAAAATGTTATTCTCTACCTGCAAGGAGAAAGAACATGCTTCAAGGTTTTCAGATTAATCTGATTAGTTAGGACATTGCAAGGCTCAGGCTGGCAGGGCTTAGAAGAGCCCTGCTAACTCAGGGTCACGCTAAGACACCTGAGGATCTGGGTACATTAAGCTCATCAAGGTCATGCACTGGCCTTTGTAGCCAGTGTCACCTGAAGACCTGCAGACTCTTCTGTGTGGGCTTTCAAAGGCAGCGGCGATGCGCAGCTAAAGAGGACACACTCCCAGTTTGGTCATTCAGCATCAATTTTGCTTCTGATACTGGAAGCTCAGAAGCTGCCAGCTCAGTACTCATCGGGGAAGAGACTTCCCAGCCGATGCGCAGCGTTTTCAGTGCACGTTTCCTGCTAACTTGAAAACAGGAATCACAAAAGGTCCTGTTGAACCTATGAAGGAGACGAGGGCAAAGGTTCAGGAGTAGCTGCTGGTCCTCACATTCCCCGTGATTCTTAAAGGGAAATCTCTTCTATTTAGCAATTGTAGCAGCTACTGTCCTTCCTTCAGACGGAGTCCCCAGATTGACATCAAGGTACTCTACTGTGGTAATAGAGCTTGCTCTGTAGACCATTACTCTCTACTGGTGATGGGGCCTCTGAGAAAAGAAACTACCTAATGCTATGAAGGTTTTTCTTTTTTTTTCAAGCACAGGCAATGATGCTTCTTTCATTTGCAGTCAAAGGTTGAAGTTCTGATTCCTGCTGCCAAAGGGAGCAGGACACTGTGCTGAGTTAGTCCATGGTAAATTCATCTGTGAGACAACGTTGTTTTCCAGCTCACTGTGGATATATTCAGGAAATTCATAGTAAGAGTTTTCAGGCACTTTCACAGCCATTGACACTGAGCACTATAGGTCAATGCCAAAACATCGGTCAGTGCCTGACTTCCAGGGCTTGGTGACAGGAGTGGCTGCTAGTCACTTCTGCTGGTATCTTGAAAACAGAGGTACCAGCTTCCATCCAGAACATGTGCTAAACATGTTAATAATTTGATTTTAAAAGGTAGCATCAGTTTCATAAGCAAAAAAAGCTTTAGAATAATTAATAAATAAGAACAGTATTTTTTAAATTATGCTGACAGAATACAAGAGGACTCCACTCGGACCATCTAAAGAGAAAATTAATCCGTAATTGAGCATCTTCCTTGATACATCTAAAACAGTTCTGTGTTGCACCTCTGGCAATTAGCTAGAAGCACCAATAGCCTTGGCACTTTCTCCAATATTTTTGTGCGTGCTTGATAAAAAGAAGGAAACTTTGCAGAGGCAGAAGCACAATAATCCAGTAGAACATCAGGTAAGGGGGCTAAAGACAAAGGATTTGGGAGGCCACATGTAAAAGGAAAGCCCAGAGTTCTGAGAGAAGAGGTGTTTATGCTCAGGTCTTGCAAATCCCATCTCCAAAGAGCCTACGGATAGTTCAGCCTACGAAGAAGAAAAGAGATGTAGGGGGAGACCGTAACACCAGCATTATCTCAGTGACTCTCACAGCAAGCTCTGACCGCACTGAACACTCACGTGGTGTCTGCCTGACCTTTTTCCTGACACTGGAGAAGGCAAGGAGAACCCACGGGCCACGCAGAAGACCACGCTGCCACTTCAGGACAAGGGGTGCAATATTTGCGGTCTGCAAACAGCAGGAGCAACTCAGGACTCAAAGCTGCTTTCCTGGGTGTCTGGGTAATTTAGAAGCTTTTTCTTGAATCACATCTCTTAGAACAGTTTCGCAGCTATTCCAAATTGCAAACACTTCAGCCAAGTCTCAAGAGTGCCATTCAAAAAAATGAAACCTCTTTAATTTTTGCGGTAGAAAAATCAACTTAAGTGGATAACTATTCTCTGTCATTTGAGCTGAAACTGGTAAATACTTGTATCATATGAAAGCTTGAGAGCAAAGATATTAGCTAGAAAGAATAAAACCAAGAGAGTGAAATTCTCCAGCCTTAATGGTAAAAGTCTGCAAGGTTTAAAAGATTAAATAAGTATTTGATATATTATTTTTAGGTAAAGAAAAACAGCATTGTCCCTATTAGACATTTCAATTTACTTAAAATAATTGTGCCTCAGTAGTTTACAAAGGAGTGATTACATACAATGTGACAATTGTATTACTTATTACCCTTGACATCACTTCAGTGAGGGTCACTCTAGTTAAATATTTCATTTGTTATAATGTCCATCTTCATCAAGCTATTTTTGAAGCAATCTGAAAATCTTAAAACATTTGTTTCTTTGTCTTGCAAAAAAGAGGGCCCTGTTCATTTGTTCCCTTTAATACCTAGCAAATTGCTGTAGCATTTCGCAAAACCCTTAAAAGAAAAGGGCATGTAAGACAAATTCAAAGTAATTCATTGAAAACATCCTTTTCTCACTTTTTTTAGTCCTTTCCACTGTTAAACACTGTGCCTAACTAAGTCCAGTCACTGTCAGAGAAGCAAAGATGCTTTATGAACACTATCCTCATAAATATTCTGTGTTTGAATGAACAAGACGAAGGATACTTGACATTTAAATGCTTCTTACAATTTCATTTATAAAGCAATTCTCTGATATCAAAGCATGCCTCCAGAGTTACAGATGAAAAAAAAATTACAGCCTGCTTATATTCCTCCACATGTGGCTTACACATCAGAGATACATCACCATTTTCTTAAACCCGTAATGAACCAAATTCTATTTGTTGATTCATAACCACCAGTGTAAGGCCATTGACAAGTACACAGCACGAAGCTTTGGTAGCTACAACTTACCTATGAATCTTGACAACAGAAGTAGGTTTATGTCCTGGTCAGACCATGGGGAGCTGTAAATTATGACTTATTGCATGGAGCACTGGGGAAGGGGGGAAACATTACGACGGTGTAACCAATATCAACAATAGCAACAGCTCTTTCTCAGCTGGAGTATTATGCATAAAATTATTCAGGGGGTTAATGGTATTGGGATTAAGTGTGTTTGCTCTTGTTGTGGTCCTGACTAATTTCTACTTCGCCCACCATGAAGGACAGACTATGGCTTCCTAAGAAGAATTCTCCCTCCATACGTGAAATGGATAAAGTCACATTTTCTGCCACCTAATGTTTCTCCAGGAGAAAGCACATGAGTTATGATAAATTTGTTTAAAGCCTGGCACCAAGCAAAGACAACGTTTTCCTGTGCCTCGAACCTATCATCCCCTTCAACTCTTCTGAATATTTCTGGCTCTTGCTTTTTTATTATGAGACTTTAGATAGGAGGTATATCGAATTCCTGGAAATTCAAGAGAGAGGGAGTTAGGAAAAGGAGGAGTTCTCCTCGTTGCATTGTCAAACCCAAAGCACTTGGGTTAGAGCAGTGGCAAGATCGTTTTTTGAATTTTGAGGATTATTTCAGCTTGCACTGAAAGCCCAGTCCTGGCTGAGGCTTTCTCTAAACCAACACCATTTGCTAACTGGAGTCAAAGATACCTTCTCCCCATTCTGTTTGATCTGCGTTACTACTTGCAGAAGTAGGGGAGAGGGGGAGGGGGGAAGCCCAGATGGTTCCCCACCCTGTGGAGAAGGTGTCTCCTCAAGTATGTTTCCAGCTCAAAACCAGGAATTCCAAAGCAATATAGCACCACCTTTCCACCAAGTTGCAACCAAAGGTTTGCGTCTGTACCAGTCTGATACTGATTCCTACTAAACCTGGACTTTCATTAGCATTCCCATTACTTTTTCTGTAAATTTGGGAAAGTCTTATAAGGTATTTTGAGACTTAAGGACAAAAAGAATAATTTAAAAAATGCAATGCATTAATATTAATTAGTCGTCATTATTATTAATAGCACTACGTATCTTCATATGGTAAATATTACTTCCTGCTTCTCGCATCAGCATGAAATGAGCCCCAGCATGGAAATGTCATTGTGCAGATCTCAGCACAGGCAGAGCTGACCCCAGCTCTCAAGAATTAATGCACAGCTTTAAAGCAAGTCACACCAGAAGCATATATTACTTTATGGGTTTCTCTGTAAAATAACCTACCCCTCTTTGAGGCACGGTTTAAAGACAGAGCCCACAGGACATAAATCACAGCTGCTAAAAATACAAACCCCTTTAGGACATCACTCCTTAATGGCAGCAGAAATCTTCACAGGAAAAGACACCTGCCCTGGTGACAGAGAATAATCACCTTCTCAAAAGCACGTGTTGGATGCCTGCTGGAGTTAGCAAGTTCAGAGTGCCAAGTTTTCCTTTGGAAGAGAAGGCAAGTTACAAAATGCAAACCAAAAATCCGTATTTCCTCTCAAAAAAAAAAAAAAAAAAAAAAAAAAAGAATTACTTTTCAAAAAGGTGAAGTGTATTATTAAAAAAAAAAAAAGGTGAAAAAGGTGTAATGGTGCACCAAGGTCTCACACACAACTCCCTGGGAAAGGCCTCCCCATTCTTGCACCCCAATTACCAATGCAATCAAACCAGTACCATTAGAATCAGCTGCCTAACAGCCACCCTCGCTTATTTGCTTTACTTCCCTAAGCCACCAGTAAGAGACGAATTTGGGCAGTTAGTTGTAAGAAAGAAGTCTTTCCCCAAGTTTCTTTTGATGATGCACCAGCCCATCAGGTTTTTGCAGCAATACTGATTGCTGTATCAGTGATTTTGAACTAATGCTGATTTTCTTCCCCTTTCTATCAAAATAACAGTGTCCTATTACTTAGGCCATCTTCTTTGGTCAACAAGATTTCCCAGCTGCCATAGGAAGTGTTAAAATGTTGAATTTGAATCCCAAATTTGAATAAAATATCTAGTATTTATCCTATTTTTTAAAATGGAGCACTTTATCAGGCTTCAAGCTTTTGATGAGCTTAAAACACATTGCTTCAAAGTTTTCCTTTCCTCCCATACACATTCTACTGAATATTAGAATAATTTTATGGAATATAATCCATACTCATCCAGAGGATACAGAAACATTCAGCAGAAAGAGCACAGTTCGAAAGAATCCCCATAGATTTTGTGAAACCAACATTATCTTACCACAAAACATCTGACACATTTTGCTGATAATCCCAAAACCAAGAAAAAGAGCGTTATCAGGTATTATTTTAAGAACCGGACAACACTCAACTCAAACCAGACAGCAGATTTGGCACCAGCTTTCTCCTCCTCTCCAAATGGACTTGCGTTACGGAGGACTCAGCTCTGTAGAGGCTACGGCATCTATTCACCTCCGAGTCACAGCGCAATAACCCTCCAGCTGGTGTTGAAATCTTCTAAATATCTGAGAAAAATGCATTTTGGGCTAAAAGGAGGTTTTTTTCTCAGATCTAAAGGCACTGATGCAGCCTTTTGGCTGTCTACTCACCTTGTCTTCCTCACTCCCCTAGAACAAGCACTCTGTGTGCCAGCCTCTCAGCTGGTGGGTGCCACCAGAACTCTGCTAACTTCACGGGGACACAGTCGACTTTGGGGATTTGGCCCACGATGCAGAGTACTGCCGGTTCAGAATGAAACTTCTTCCCAGGCTCTAGCAGAGGGTACTACTGATACTTTATGCCCATGTGCCAAGCTTGATTTCCTGAAGTTTATGAAGCATTTCATGGCTTTTAAGCTTTCCCTCCCTTCGCCCTTTATGGAAAGGCCTTAAATTCCAGAATAACAATCCAATTCATAAAGAAAAAAAGTAATACCTGTATCACTCAGGAAAAAAAAGAGGAGCTCAGTTTGATACAAAGCCAGTTTATCCATGAGTAAGGCTGGCCCGTTGCAGAAGCTCATAGTAAGTGAAGCCTAGCAGCTCTGATGATGAAAGGTATAAAGCTGAAAGGGAAGCTATTCCTAATACCCAGCTTGGACTACGAAATGACATTCCTTTCCCTACCAATTTTCCCCACCCTTCTGGCAAACGCGGTCCGCGCTGCATTATCACATATTCATAGGCACAGCAAAATTGGTTTTGTCATGTTTTTCGTGGTCTTGGCTGGTGCTTTTCTGTTTCTGCGTTTTTGCAATTAAATCGCTTGATATCAAAAGTCACTGCCACACAAAGTGCAGCAGAGATAACAAAGTTAGCCCACAACAACCACAAAAGGCAAAATAATAATAATAATAATAATAGAACGCTGTATTTCTATTTCACAGCTGGAAGTAGAAAAGATATTATTGAGAAAGCTTAGGAAAACATAAATAAAGACAAGAACAGTCATCCAAAAATCTGGGTCTCAGAGGAAATACCCTGAAGACATTATTAAAATATTCTGGATAATAGGAAACCATCAGGTTTTACCCAAGAGCAGCGCTAATCCTGGCACATCTCCTGCCTTCCGCCATCTCAGAGGACATTCCTCCTGTGCACAGAGCCAGTTCGTACACAAAACTTCCTTCGGAGATGCTCGCCAGGTCCCAGAAGCAGTGAAATTATCTTGTCAGCAGGACTCCCCCACTTGGGTGCAATATCACGCTGACAAAGCACTCATGCTCCAGAATCCCCCTCTTGTCTGATTGCCATCATTTCAGAAATCTCCGCAATATGCTCCTGGAAGGGGCCAGACATAAAGCAAATGGAACCGAGCCTTGGATGGGGAATTGTCCCAGAAAGCACCCATGCTAGACATTGTACAGTCCTCAACCAGATGCTTCTCAAAAATGTTATCCTACTGGCACAATCCACCTAATTTCCGTGTCTCATTTAAGATCCCACGCTTCTTACATAGTCTATAGAACAAGGCAGATGCCTTTCTCATTTGTCAGGGGCTTTTTATTCGCCTTGTGGAAGCTTCCCTGCTGACTGCTGAATACTCATATGTATCCAAAAGTAGACCTTGTCCCCATTTATACTAACTAAGGAGCAAACGAAGGACTCGCATGAGAAATAATTTCTTACGTATGTCTTCTTTTCCTGCCAATATCCCAGCTAAACCAGCCCCATTTTCCTTTGGACTAGGCAATAAAGATAATTGAAGCTTTCAACCTAATCTTGACCTCACCCTCCCAAAATGGCTAATATTGAAGCTGGCCACAAATTATCTCCCACCGTATCATTTCCACCCTTTCCATGTAGGTCTTAATTTCTCCCCTCCTCCTCATAAAAACTCCACCAATATTTTTAGCGACTTTTAGACTTCAGAACTAGTTTAAAGGCCTCTTTCATATTTGTTTTTGTTTCACACGTGGTGAGGAAAGAGCTCTCAAATATTCACGTTCCCAGAAGACTCGCTGTGCTGCGTTTATCTACTCGCCATGTTTTGAACACGCGAGGAGGAAATAAAAAGGAGGGAGAAAAGAGGGGAGGCGACGGTAGGAACAAGGGAACCTGCTACATCTAGGAACAGAGCGCAAGTGTACCAGAGACTAGGAAAGCCCTCGGGCTGGCTCTCTTAGATTCACACATTCCACAGTCAGTGAAATACATAAGCATGGAAAAATCAACAGGAATTCACAAGTCGGGATTCTCTGCATTTTTACACCTTATTATTATTACCTGATTAGATGGGATGTCTCCAAGGAACAGGCTCCAAACGTGCCCACGCTGAGATTAGAGACAAAAGCCCACTTTGGTGGCAGCAGTGCAGTCCCGTACCTGGCAATAACACAAGCACAAATCACACGAGGTGTAGGAGCACCCCACGCAGGCTAAGGGCTGAAGACAGTCTGCCTGATCTTCCTACACCAGTTCCCTCACAACACAAAACATGACAACGTCCTCATTGGAAATTACAGTGCCCGATATCCTTACTGTAGATAACAGAGCACAGATGGCAGGTTATCTTTGACACCCTTCGCCATCCACTGAAATAGATATAGCATTTTATAGCACTTAAGATTACCCCTTGAGACATGACTGCCACTCTAAAGCCCAAAGCTTCAGCCGAAGTTCACATCATTCCCTAAGAGCTGTATGTGGCCCACAGCAGAGAGGTACCAAAGAGGAGTGTTTTTAGCCATTCCCTGCTCCCACGCTCCCTCCTCAAATTAAAAGGCTGCGGCAAACACGGAAGACAAACAAATTCCCCGTGTTCAGTGGCACACACCACATTTCTGCCCATTATTAGATGTGACAAACACAAGAGAGGGCAGAGCAAAGGGCAGGACACTTAGCGATCTTGTCATACAAAACTTCTCAAACATGCTCAGTGCAGTGTGGGATTACTCAAGGCTTCCCATGCGGTGGGTCAGGAACACCAGACGTGCAGCAAAACGGCTTCCTGGGAAACAGAGACAGAGAAAGAGGGAAAAACAGCCCCTTGCACATCCTTACAAGCACCCAACATCAGCGTGCCTTTCAGGAATGGTTCACCACTTTAGTCTTCTCCTTAACTATCACCTTTTACATTCAAACCATACCACTGGGAAAGATTTTGTCAGGTGCAGCCAGAGATCAGGCTGCCACAATGCCAAGAATCTGGGGACAGAAAAACCTGAAGTTCCCCCGATCTATTTCATCGTTTGCTCAAGACGAGGAAACACCGCTGGCACATCCCATTAGCGTCCTGCTCCCCAGTGCAAACTGCAAGATGGTTTGTGCTAGGGGGTTTTAGCCTTCAATAAGCCGACAGCACAATCTGACAAAACGTATTCCCCCAAGCGCTATATTGCCTGCAGCGTCTACCTCTACCAAACCGCCTTCCTCGTAAACACTACCCTGGGTCTGATAAGTACGTGGAAATGAAGACCGTGCCATTCAAAAGAGAGGGGAAGGCTCCTGCCTATCCCAAGCACAAATGGTTTCTCCTTTCCTCCTCCTCTGTGAGTGCCAGGTAGCTGCCTCACACTGTGCTGAAGTTCCATTGTTTATTTTTCAAGCATCTCCACAGAGCAGCTTTCCCATGCGGCGGCTCCCTTCCGCGGGCCCTGTTCTCACGCAGACAGAAGGCTGCGCTGCCGCTGCCTTTTTGATCTGGAGGCAGAGGTGAGGGGGCTAGAGGAGGGGGATGCAGTGGGAATTCCCACCCGAATGCTATCGGTTTGCTTTTCAAGATGCTCAGCAGCACTGCACATGGCAATCCCGTGCAGCAGAGCCTTTCTTTAAGATGATATCCACGCTTTACTCTGTGACCTTTATTCCCACTGTTTGCTTTCCTCCGAGGTTGACTCCAGCCGTAACCGATACCAGAGCATCCCCGCCCCCATGTCTCCTTTGTACTGGCTCACAGGAGATCAGCATCTCCATCCCCTCGACTGTTTCTCCTGCCAGCAGATGCTAAATACAGAGGGAGGGGCGAAAACCCCCGGCACAATAATGTTCGTGTGAGCAACTGCCCTCTCCCATGTGGTTCCTGCAACTTGCTTAACCTCAGCCAAAGCATGCCAGGGATGAAGGAGGTTGCAGGACACAGCTTTCCTCGTGAGCATTCTCCTTTTTCTCCCTTGCTGGCACCTCCTTCCTCCCAGCGGAGACCCCAGTTATGCCTTTTCCACCAGTTCCGTCTAGGTGGCAGAGCCCAAAAAACAACAGAAGGGATATTTAAACGTCTTTCTTTTAGAGAAAAAGCAGCAGCAGTGGCTGTCAAAAGAAAATCTACTCAAAGTTTTCAAAGGGATTAGGGGAAAGCAAAGACAATCCAGTGAACAACTGAAGAAGTCAGAGTCAGGAGAGGAGAATCACATAACCAGCATGCCTTACATGCTCCTGGAGAAGTCAGCTCACGACTTTTCACTTCCATTTCCTCCATCTCGTAGAAAAGGGCTGATGACTGTTGAAAAGTCTGCCTTAGACTTAGTCCTTTTGTATTGGTGTTGTGCTTTGAGATCAAAGCATGAGAAAATCTTCGGAAATATTGTGAGACAGTTGAACCTGAGGTCTTCCAGTTGCTTTCTAGAAGTGACACCAGGAGCAGTCTATGCAGAAGAGTCAGACGGTTAGACTTACAGTGGACAGGATGGAAGGGGAAGGGAAGATGGGTGTAGGCTCCCTACCTTCTGAAGACATTCTGACAAAATCTTGTTGCAGTTCATGCCTACTAATTCAGTTGCTAGTGCTGCACAGAGCAAAAAAATTAAAATCCATTTGAGTTGCTTTTCAAAACTACTAAAACAACCTAATTAAAGTGCGTGGGTTTTGACTGTGTTAAAATATTATCCAATATAGAGAAATTAAGGTACAATTTTTGTAGAAGAATTGAAGCCAAACCAACACAGTTCGAATAAATGTCCCCAATTTCATTCCAAATTACTTCAAAGTTGTCCATCATGGGTTTGCAACATTACCACAAACTTTTTGATCATGATTGAACTTATATATTTCTACAATACTGACCAAGAGCAGTACCAGTTTACAAACTGGTTTTCCTCTTGTGGCTTCAAGTGCTAAAAATGTGCATTTTTTTTCCCCCCCTTGAATTTTCAAATGCTTGATATTTTCTTTGCAGATCCTTCTAGAAAATTCACTGATAGCTCAGCATTTCCTTACAGCATTTCATATTAAATTATCATTGTGGTCATCTTTAGCAATTTTACCTTATGGAAATCGGTCAAACCACAGAAAGTCACACCTACAGTTATGCCGTATATAGATACCCAAGCAGACAGTAGCTCACACCAGGCAATGTGTGGGAGGAAGTGGCTAGAGATGTTCACAGACTTTATTCCCACTTTTAGAAACCAA
The DNA here is from genome assembly GCF_963924245.1 of Chroicocephalus ridibundus. Classification (NCBI taxonomy): domain Eukaryota; kingdom Metazoa; phylum Chordata; class Aves; order Charadriiformes; family Laridae; genus Chroicocephalus; species Chroicocephalus ridibundus. The sequence goes on from NC_086292.1 coordinate 20,963,638, forward strand.
GCGGGGATCTAAATAGATCCAACAAATGCAGCTGAAGATCTATGTGGCGTTACACAGAAATTTTGTGGCAGTCAGGGCTTCAGAGCAGCGTTTCAAGTGGAAAGCAAAAGCAATTATTATAGTTTGTTACTAGTTTGCAAACAGCCCATTTCCCACCATAAATATTAAGTGTTTCCTAAAGACTTCTGTGCTGTATCCACTGCAGCCACAAGGGGAATAAAAACCTAGCCATAATACGGGCAGATTACATGTAAAGGCTCAGAGAAAATCATGTTACCAAACACCATATTAACACCTGTCAGAAATCAGCCTCCCACCCAGCCCAAACAAAAGTGGGGCGTGAAGAATAATTCAGCCACCTTTTATACCCAAGCAATCCAAAAAGGATGCTGCATTAAAAAGGCCTCATTGTACTGGTAGCACTGCACGCTCTCATGGCTTCATCCCAAGTCTTGCAACAGCTGCTGCTTTTCAGGAAGCCTCGGAACCTGCAGGCACGTGACTCATCCAAATCTAGGTTCTATATAAAAAAAGAACATGCACCATAAAAATAAGTTTCTAATTCTGAGTTGCAAAGAAAACCTTGAAATAGGCAACACAGACAGGCCTAAAAGCTCATAAACACGACAACACATCCAACAATTTAAAAAAAAAAAAAAAGGCAAAAAACCCCATCCTCCTGAACTTTTTGAGGTTTAACTCATGAATTTTGAGCACTTAAGGCTGGAAAAGATGTACAAACTCCTTGTTAAGACGCACAGCAAGTAGGCCTTAGAATTCCCAAGTCACAGATACCACCTGGGCTCCGACAACCAGAAAATGCCTGCATTTCTGCATGCTTCTTTCCACAACTCATTCCCACTTCTGTCAAGCGCTTCTTGTGATGGTGTAGCCCTGATACAGGTCTCTGGCTGATACATCCCCAGCAGGGTTTCGCAGTTCTCCGTAACATGCACCACAGCCTTTTTCCTGGAGAAGGAAAGGAGTTGGCCATTCTTGTAAGATGACAGGGATTTACCAGGGAGCAAGGCTGCGAAAACTCACCTCCAGCCAGCATGACCGTATTTCTGAGTATTTCAAAATGCAGTCACCTTTGGGAAAGGCCCATTGATTCCTCCTCACAGCAAGTTTGACAAATAAGAGGAACAGTTGATAAAGGTTTGTTTTATGCACGGTGTGATGAATCTACCACATCGGCTCCCACTCCCCAACACATCCATACCCTATAACTTATGTTTTCAAACAAAATCCCTTTTATGCTTTTCCCCCTGCTGCCCCTCCTGCTAGGAAGGGCTCCCAACAACCATCTACAAAGTGACTTCATTGTTTGCCTTCAAACCAGCCTTCAAAGTCTCCCGAATCGTCATGCAAACAAACAGCTTGTCATCACTTAAATAGCTGTTTTCCTGAGAGAAGTCCATAGACCAATGTTCTCATCAACTCCTCACACACCCCCACCTGACTATTTCTGTGACCTCTTGATTTGGGCTTACTTTGGAAGTGGTCTGAGGATAGGACCATTTTGTTTTGTTTCAATGCATTCCCTGACATCCTGGACCATGACTAAGACTCGTTGGCCTCACAAAGCAAGTAACAAATTCTAAGAAAACGCACCCATTGAGAGTGATCTATGAACGTCTGTAGACTCTCTGCATGTGTTATTAATAAAAACTGGGAAACTCTCTTCATTTGCTCTTATTTTCACAGACACATGGTAGTTCCCCAACTGATATGTAACATGACTTGGGACACATCACCATGACCTTTTCAAAACAAACAGAAGAGAATAAATCTGGAGTCACAAAATTAAACCATTTGGGTTTAATTTGTCTAATAGGCCAAGTGCTATACACAAGTGAACTACCTCTGATACAGCTGGGTTTTGACAGCGGCTTGTCTGCAGGACTAGGACATGGCTGCAAAATACTCTATGTTTTATTTTGTCACATACCATGGAAAATCTTGCTTGCAGGGACCTATATCACTATTTTCCAAACCACTCCTGAGAGCTATTCCCACCTCTCAATTGATTCACCTCAGGTCTCAGAGGACTGTTAACTTCCCAGTGGAGCAGTTCCTCCACCTGTGATGCAGGAACATCACCTCGCTCACGGCTGTTAGGAAGGTAAGTTCACCTCCATTTGGGATATATTATTTGATGACAAAACAACCGGAGGGAAAAAAACTGCCATCAACCCTCTCCCTATTTTTTTTTTTGGTCTTGTTTCCATCTTATGTAACAAATTAACATATTTAGCTGTGTTCAAGAAGCGACACGCTGGACGTCTGAAGCAAGCCCACAACGCTGTCTCCCTAATGGCCAGTTCACAGCCCCGGCTACGTATATGACAGCACAGCCGTCCCTGTTCTCAGCAGGCTCTCCATCAGCTCTGCCACCAACCCACTGTGTTGCTGGGACAAATAATTTTGCTCCTCCAGTTCCACTTCCACCTTTTTCAGTCCTAAGCTATTTGGGACAGGACTTGCTTCTCTCTCTCTTTAACTGGAGGCAGGAAGAAGATGCCAAAGTTTATTAGGGTCATTAGACACTCTCATGGTATATAGAAATAATAATGAGCAGTTTAAAATACATTCTATCCCTTCAGCTCAGCAAAAAATTATACGATAATGAAAAGAATTACGTCAAAGTGAAAAAATACCATCATCAAAATAAACCGTGAAGATCCCACAGGGAGAGCACATGCATTTGGAGATATCATTTCTCCCCAAAAGTCATGGCTACCGTCGAATAAAGTTGACATGCAAATTCACAGGCTTGCGCTTCTTTTAAAAGACAACCCATTTCTCGGAGGTATCATAACAGTTTGTGATCTTGCAGTTGCTATGGCAGCTGCTTGTGTGTCGAACAACAAAGTACTGTGTGTAGTTAGATAAATCTGCTTAAGTTATATCTGTCCCAAGTTCCCAATGCTACTCTAAGTTATTACGCACCCTTAAAAAAAAAAAAAAGGAATGTAAATTGAAGAAACATGTTTCAACATTGAACAATGGTATATAGAAAATATCTTCTCCATAAACATTGCCTTTCATGGTATTGTCATCGTGTACCTTTGCTGACTTTCTCGTGTCAAATTCCTACTACATGATTGCCAAATACATGCAATTTATTCAAATAAACTAAAGTAATAATAGGATGACGTCTCAGTACAGTAAAAACAATTGCATGATCTCTGTGCATGTTTTAATTTTAAAGTCTGGTAACACAATAGGCTTTCTCTCTCACATTTGGCATGCATTTGCTACAAAAAAAAAAATGATGTTTTAATATAAAATAAAATGCCCTGAGATGTACCGCTTTATCGTTCTATGTCTTTCATCTCCTGCCACTGAGAGACACAGCATTCCAGGGAAAGCAGACTTCTATTATCGTACCCCAACCATACAGCAGATGCACGTTGCCCTCCACTGAAAATGATCTCGCCAGCACCTCCATTCCCTTCTCCATCCCATTGCTTTTCATAAAGGGCTTCCTGCAGGAACGCGGATGATTTGCACTTCGTTTGCATACTATGGGGAGAAGCTGTAGCACGCTTCGGAAGTGCTTCATTTTCTCGCTTTATCTCAGCAGGGATAACCAGAATATGAGCCAAGAGTCTTTTCCAGATGAGGGGTATCTGCCAGCAACCAGATGACATTTTTTCATTTTAAAAAATTACCTGGTTTTTTTTGCGGTAATACCTAAGCACAGATCTATTCTGAGAAGATAGCAACAGAAAATCAAACTGTTTCACAAAGGCGAAACAATAGATTCAGAAATGATTGAGGAGCAAGGCCTGGATATCGAAACAAGAATCATCATCTCTGCAAGACTACAGAAGTTTAAGTGCTGGGTTCATTAAAGCAGAGAAAGCCAAACCACCATTTCCAATTTCCCCACCAAATTCCTTTTATATTGTGTAGGCAACAGAAGCCACATCATTCACAACTGAGGTTTCTGTTCGCCTAAAGTCATCTGTGCTAGCAAAACCTGGAAGTGGTGGAGTCACAGGCCGTGACACTGCAGACATGAGGAAGGGGGACTCATCGTCACACAGGGTGATGGCGCCCCGTCACTTCTAGTCCCGGGTTCAACCTGCCCGGCGGTGAGGGCAGAGCTTCAGCCTGCTCCTGAAGGAAGGAACGAGCAGCCACTGGGCACCAACACAAGTGCTCACAAACACACACGTGTACAAAAACAAACACTCTGTAACTCTCAAACCAAAACTAAACGGCTTCAAAGTTTGTGGAAGAGCAGGAGAACACTTTTGGAGTCAAAGTCTTGCTCTTAACGGTGTGGTATTATTTTGAGTATATTTGAATACGTGTCCTCCTCAGTGGGCTGGGCCTGTGAAGCATTTTCAGAAGCACAGTTCTTTGGGGCAAACAACTCCTTTATGGACTAGGATTTTAGCAGTATGAGCCAAAGGAGGATACCGGTACGATTTTGAAGACTTCCTTTCCCCACTTAATACAGTGTCCCTGGAGACTGAGAGCAGCTGAAATCTGTGGAGACTAAAACCAGCAACATTACCCTTGCCCTCCTGAAGGCGCAGGGGCTCCGGCACGTCCTGACAGCCAGCCCTGCAGCGCTGCCTCCAACACGCATAATGGAGAGGAGCTTCACCTTTTACTGCTCTTCCACTGACACCACAAAACGAGATGAAAGAGTTGGGTTTATTTTTACATTTTTATGACTTTTCCCACCCTTCTGCTACCGTGCTGGAGGCATTTCCCACCCCCACAACTGATCGACCCCATAGGAATGCCTATGCCCAGGAGGGCAGAGTTACGGTTGCTATGGCAATGCTGCCTCCAAATTTCCTGGCCTCCATGCATGTAACTTATTAACCTTATCATTTAATTGCTAGATATGTTTCAGGGTGGCATATGGGCAATTATTTTTAAGTAGATTTGCAGAGGAGAAGGAGTCATTTTGACAGGCAGCGTTCATGCACATTAGGGCTATTCTCTTCATTACCCTACCACTTGACCTACAGCACAGAGGAAGAACCTTCCTCCCACCGCCAGCCAAAATCCTCCCGAAGAGTCCCTGCTGAAACCTCCTGCTTCCCTTCTGCCTCTCAACCCACACCAAAGCAGCGACTGCTCCACTTATTTCTTCTGGGTCAGTTGGAGGTTCCATGCGTGGACAGGATGGGCCCACACTGTCTCCCACCCAAGTCAAGCCAGGAGAAGCATCTTATAGGATCGGATCCTACAAGGAAAAAGTCCCACAGCACGCAGGGCCTGCCCCACCTAGCCCAAAGGCGTTCCCTTAATAATCTGTTATAGCAAAGAGCTCTCACAACAGTCCTTAGGAGGCTGGCAAAGCAATACACCAAACTCCGCTTCCTACACAAGGATGCCAAGGAAGTCAGGCTAGGACCTGCCCCTTTCAGTTACCCATAAAGCAGCACAAAGTCGGCCTCAGGAGCAAATGCCTTCTAACTGGGTGCTGGAACTGGCCCCCACTGGGCTGAGAGGCGGCAGTACCACATCACAGGAGGTACAGCCCAGCAGGAGGTGTGAAGGAGAGCCTGGCACCTCGCCTCCTCCCACCCAACCCGCTGCTCACAGCTCCCCTCCGAAACAGCAACAAGAGAAAACAAACCACGCACCTCCTGTTGACCCCAAACCTCCCAGAGAGCGTGACTCTTCCAAAAACTTCTTGTTTTCCACACGCCTCCTCTGTACACAACTGTGGCGATTAAAAGACTACTTTGACCCCAGGGAGTGCTGTACAGAACTCCTTGGGCCTGTGGACTATTAAAGCTGGAAAGTGATTTTGTTGGCTCTGTAATTTTCTTGACCACTTGCAGAAGTGAGACCCAACCACTTCTCTCTCTTTTTTTTTTTTTCTCAGCCACTTATTATGAGTACACAGGGGAAGGAGAGAAGTGGGAGGAATCTATTTTATTTGCTGACCACTTTAACTTGTTTAGTCTAGAAAATAGCATCCAAACACATTTTCCAAGAAAACAGCATGACACTAACTACCATCAGCACCAAGTGTGGAGAGCTCTTTGCTCAGAAACTTTCCACGGGCTGACAGAAAGGCTGGCTTTTGCCAGAAAAGGTACCCGAACAATTATAAAAATAAGAATATGTGAGCTTATCCACACTTACTGTGACCAGTAACTCCTCACCAAACCATATAAGCTTGCAAGGCTAATGCAGTATTCCATACGATATACTTCCATCCACTGCTTCTCAACCCTCCCACCACAATCTTGAGATTTCCAATGTATTGCTGTACGTTATTGTTGGATATGTAACAAATCAATGTGTTCTACAAAAACTACCAGTAGAGAAGCAGAATTCACTTCTACCTTTCCAATTAGTGTCTACGACCAAGGCTGTGTTTTCTCTACAAAAAATAAGCCTCTCAGTTGCATTGAAGGTAGGCAGATCACAGCAGCTTAGAAAGCCCTAGAGACGAAGGTGACTCTCAATAGCTTTCTATGGACACTGCCAATTTTATTCCCAAGGAAACAGAGGACTAAACAGCAGAAGATAAAATTTGCAAGCTGGTTAAATTTGGCTGCCTCTGTTCCCATTGTGTGTCGCCCATCACGGTAGATCTTCTTTCTTACTTCTAGATGTTCTGGACAATAAATATTTACAGGAAGGTCATGAGGGCATGTCAAATCCTGACAGAAGGGTTATACATCATCCCTCAGCCAGTAGCACCCCACAGAGGGATGGGTCTAGTGGTACATGGGATGTGTGAGATACCTCAGCAGTATCAGGGTGAATTCCCGATACTCAGCTCTGTTAACTCACACCTACTGTACAGATAGTCTTAGATACCAGCACAAGGGCAAGGGAATGGTGTGCCTGCCCCACCTTTATTGAAATTGTGCTCAAAGACAGAAGACAGAAGTAGCTGGAGTTGAATTCACCTTGAGAAAAACCAAAACTCACCAGGCAGGAACTAAATGTTGCGGCTGACAAACCCCCACCTCACCTCAGACCGCTACAAACAGCTCACAGACCAAACAGGGCAGGGCTATTTAACATGGAGCTGAACGTATGTGGTAGGAATGCTGGCGAGGAGCACAGCAAACACAACAATTCGGCTTAAAAACAAAAGCTTTCATCATTTGCACCACAGTTCAGAACCTGCAATTACTCAGCAATAGTAAGGTGGAGCGGGAGAAGCTGCAGCAGCCGGGCCTGGGCTCCTTCCACAGCCTACTCTCCAGCCACTGTGGACCGTGAAAGCAAATAACAAGAAATGCAGCATTATCCTTTCAGGTTCCATTTGCGTTGGGCATGCGTTGGAGAATCGGGAGGAACTTGGATAGGTTGATAGCCCGGCATCGCTCATTTTATAAAAAGCAGAGCCTGAGCGTGCAAATGAAGCAAAAGGAAAATACATTCCTGTGTTTGCTAAGCCACAGCTTTCCTATGAAGAATTAGCAGTAGAAAAAGATCACTGTGCCTAACAAGCCTGCCTGCTCTGTTTATCCCCTCCTCTCTTTTCTGTCACCACATCCTTCCACCTCCCCACCCCTCATAAAACCTCTAGCTGTCTCTTAAGCTCATTTATACACCCTGCTTCGCTGCCTCACTTGGCAGCCTCTCTATTTACTGCACTCAGAAGCAAACAGCTCCGCCATTTCTCATGTTAAACGTAGCTTGTGGTGGGCGCTTCACCTCCTTGGCGGTGCACTTCCACCGACCCCAGCTCAGGAAGTCACTTGAGCATGACCAAGTGGAACCAGCTCACACCCCAGAAGGGAACCCAGGAGGGAGGGAAGGAAAGCGCTGAGATTTCCATAGGGCACTTTACTTCTGTGGGTCACTGCTGAGGCAGACGCTCTCCAGCAGAGCTCCCGGCAGGACTGGGGCCCTCCCTTCCACAAATCTTCACGGTCAAAATGCTCCAAACCCTTTGTTTCAAGACCCTCTCACCCTTCGCCCCGTGCAGAGACATGATTGTATTCCTCTTTCTCCACCACCCTCCTTGCACATCAAAGTTATGAGATGTCTCCCCTTCTACCATGAACCTGGTCCGAGGGATGTCCTACCTAAAACCCACACAATCCAGGAGGACAACCCTTTGGAGCTGACCACACTGTCCCCCCCACCAAAAGAAAAAAAAAAAAACAAAACATAGGACGCTGAACACAGCTCTGCCTCCTTGTAGGGACTGCAGCAGAGTTGTGATGTGTGCTCTTTCCTCTGCAGATATACCCTGTTAACCTGTTTGCCTATTTTACAGCAGCCATATAATAGTCTGATCACCGCAAGGATTTTTCTATAACAACCTCTAAATCTTCTCACACCTGCCTCCTGCTAAAGTACTCCCTTATCCATGCAGAGGCACACACTCGCTCTGCCCGCTGTTCTTGCTGTAGTCATTTGGACAAACAGTCTTCTGCTACCTGCAAAATTAGAGAAACAGGCACTCAAACCTCTTTTTAATAATGAAATATAAATTGCCCCACCACCCTACATATTTGAATGACAGTCTGCACATTACTCACTTCTTTCTCAGCCAGCCACTGCCTCCTCATCTGTAAAATGGGGCAATCGCACTTCTTGCATCTGAGTGACAGTGTTTGCAAACATCAAGAAATGACTCTACATAAGCCAAAAGGGAGTACTCTATTTGCATGCAAATTCATGTAAAAAATTAATCCTCACGTGGTTCCAGAAACATGATGCATACAAATACACTACTGCAAGCCTAAGAAATTTAGCTTAAGAAATGCAGCCAACTGTTTTCTACACTGACTGGGGGCGGGGGCAGGGATCTGACACTGCGCCTTCCTTTCTTTAACTGTTGACTCTAAATCTAATATTTATCCTGATTTTTCCATCGGAATTTCGACTGCAAGAGAGCAGGGGACAAACAGGAGTGGCAAAGACAATCCATTTATTTCACCCTTTCTTCATTCCTTGGGTCAGCTACTCCCTCTCTGAATCAGTGCTAGACCTGCTTGAATAGCTGAGAATGAACCTTCCACAAAGTGTGGATTTACTTTTACTAAATCCTCTAAGTATTAAAGCTCTTCACACCATTTGGTCTTGAAGTGATGCAAGAGCGAGGTGTGGACATCAGTGACAATAAAGAACCAGCTGGCAAAGTGAACTCCAGGCAAACAATGACAAGCACAAGTGAAAAGAATTGCAATGATTTCCACAAACATGTGAAATACTATAAACTGTGTGACTTAGCAGCTTCCTCCTCCTCGCAAGTAAATAAACATGTCTGCAGTAGGCTGTTTGGTTCTGTCTTTTATACGAGCTGAGAATACACAGAGGCTACCCCATTTGCATTTTGCCTTTAAAAAAAAAAAATCCATGCAGATTGGTGAGCAAGGGGAGGGGGGGAAAGGCAAGAAAGAAAGAAAAAATAAGAACTAACCAGACTTCACTTTTTCTTGGTTCTTTACTGTCAGGGTGATGTACTGGAAGTCTTTATTTCTTTCAGCTTGGGCCCCTCAGTAGTTCATTCTCCTTCCAGCCTGTTCTCATGCCTTTCTTATCACCTGCTGAGGCCTTGATCATGGACAGAGCAGACAAGCAGCAGGGGACAATTAGAGAGGAGTTCAGACTTTGATCATTTGACCATATGTGAATACAACAGCTGACCACATGTTTTAAAAGACAACTAACTTAAAAGTATTAAAAAAATCACAAAGCAGGCATAGATACTTAAATTTACATTTTAATTATCTGGCACAATGGTGCATTCAACTTTGCAGAATATTGAATTTATTTTTTTTTCCGTAAATGTACACATCTCCAAAAGGAAAATCAGCACTTCTCTGCTTCTCCAGAGCCTAAATAAGCACACTCTCACTAAAATAAATATTTGCATGATTTAAAAAATAAACAAACATATCTATCTAGTAACCTGCGGCTCCTACTGACAGATAAATTCACAAATAATTTCTGCCCGGTAGACAGCCCAATTTAAACGAAATAACCCAGTATTACTTTACATTTAAAAACACCCTGTATTTAATAGTCCACAGACATACCACCCTGCAGTGGCTACGTGAGTGTATATTACTTTTGTTCAGAACCTCTCTGTTAGCCGTTAAAACCTAATACAGAAATACAACAGGATTTAAATGCTCAGCTGTTGTAGGGACTCAGCTCTGGCTGCTCACTCGCCTGCTTTTTCTTTAAAAAAATCATTTAAAAAGGAAAAAAAAAATATTCTTCATTTGCCCAATGGTGTTACTTTTGTTACATCTTTAAGTTACCAAAGCAGAACAGGTCCGGTTGTGAGCAGTTTAACTGCAATGGCCTGACCCCAAGAAGTTGGAAAAAAAAAATCACTGTTGGGAATTTTTGTATACAATAGAAGCTTTATCATCATTTGCGGAGCTATACCATCCACTTATCTTCTGCACCTACCAGGTAATTAACATATTCATGAAATGGCTATTTACTCTCAAATAGGAGAATAATAGAAAAATAACACTAATTGTTTTGACAGCAGTTTGCTTAGGAGTTATCCGAGGCAACAAATGTTTCTTTTGTAGTTGCAGGAAGGCAGAAATGCTCCTTTCTGTAAACACTTCTGACTTCAGCTTTCCTTTCTCTCTGAATTTTGGACGCTACCAAGGAAAAACTGTGGAATCGGTGAAAGGAGGAGGAGGATTTAAAAATTAAATCATATTTAGCTTTGTTTGGATAATAACTGTTTGCATATTTGTGTTACAATGCAAACCGCAGAGTATAACAACATTTTGGAGGACGAGATGCAATGTGTTTTGCAAAGGACAAGCAGAACTCTACCACATGCTAACTAAATGAAACAATGACACTTAATGGTGCATGAAGGGTGCGTACATAATTTTTTAAGGGGCTCGGGCTATTACAACACAGAGTCTTTCAAAGGCTATTTTTTACGTTTCTCCGACTGGACTATAAAATGTCTCCTTCCTGGCCCAAGCCTGCTCCTAATGAGGAGAGCGGGGTGAGTGCTGACAGTGGGTCAGTGAGCACGTTCTGCTTTGCCTTACTGCTGCCGCGGGACCCGGCCCGCCCGCAGGACTGGGGCCTCCGGAGTGACGGGCACGTGCTGGCTTTGCTGCTGCTCCTCCCGCTCAGCCATGCTCAGGCCAACCCCAAAACACCCCCGGCTTCTTCAGTTCCGTTCCGTGCAGCATCGCACCCAGACACTGGATGCCTTGAGGTGGCCTCAGAAGTGGCCAAAGCCACTCAAGCAAACATCCATCTCTCGCACGCTCTCACCTCTACCGGTTGCCATGGCCAACCCTGCCAGCCTCACGGGCCACCTCGGACTCACCATCGACCACAGCAATCCAACCATGCAGGACAGGAACGTGACGGCCATTTTAACGACACATTGCGTCTCCTTGCCGGGCTTCAGAGCTGGAAGAGAAGGAACACAGCATGCAGCTGGATGAGGGGAATAAGCTCAGAGAATCAAAAAGAAAACCTCTCCAAGCCTGGCAGCTTATCAAAAGGAAAAAATAATCAGTGCGATGTTTGTCTGCAGCCCACCAAGCCCCTCTCACTCACAGTATTAGAAGATATTAAAGCTAATCAAATATGAATTATCAGCAAATTTGCCACTTGCTTTTCAGCCTGAGGCTGGGAGGTGACTGCAGAGGGTTTCTGGGCTTTCCCAGGTTACCCTGGAAGGAATTTGGGTTTGTTTTTAAAAGCAAGGTTCACCTCCTTAGCACCATACCATGGCTCCAGCACTCGAAAGCAATTGTTCTCACTGAGAATGTTCCTGCACCTAAGGGCTCTCCGCAATAAAATATGAATGCCGTATTAATTAAATATAGATGCAATTTCCTCCTCCTTTTTCTCCTTAGCTGCTATCAAGAACATTAGTGCAGGCGCCTAAGGAAAGCCTTGCTAACGGAGAACAGCTGCCACGCTAATTAAGCATCGTGATCCATTGGCCAGGCATGGGCCCAGGAACCAGGCACCTGACTTCTCCTCTCCCAGTTCACACACAGCGTCTCCGAGCGTGTGCCTTCAGCTCGCGCTCCACCAGACCCTCTGCACTCACTCAACTTTAAGCACAGAAGAAGACACCGTTGACTTCAAAAGACTGGGATCACCACCGACCCTCAATGGGTTGTGGTTTAACGCTCCTTAAATGCAAAAAGCATTGTCTCTATATTGAAGATGCTGCTAATCGTTTAGGTTTGCAAAGCATTTGGAGATATGCTTGGCAGCATTGCCATCTTTGGGAAATGCTAAAGGGAAGCTACTGCCAAGGAATAGCGTCGCTGGCTGTGAGCTGCCAAAAACTCCTACCCCAGCAGACAGTCTGTTCAGAGTGCTCCAGCAAAACAAAGCAAACCCGGAGCTGCTGGGCCCATCCCTACCTTGGGACCACTAGAAATAGGGAATCAAATCCCCTCCAAGAACTTCAAACCCAGTGAGCAAGAGGGAAGGATCCTGCCATTAAAAGATCCTTTGCTTCCACTGTCAGACTAAGAGGACTCCAACCCCCATCTCCATCCTGGCTGGGCAATTCAGCAGAAGCTTTTACCTCTGAAATTGTATCACTGGGACAAAAATATTTAAAAACAAGATTCAAGAGGCCAGAACATGGGCATGACTGGGACCTCATAGCCCACTGGCTACAACATTCACATACCCATGGGAAGACCTGTGTCCCAAAGCATACACCACCTGCATTTCCATCACTGCACTGTGGCTCATGAACCATTTCTTGTGATGCCATTTTCTGTACCAGCTGTAAGCAGCCTTCCTCCAGCACCACCACCACCTGCTCCCAGTTTACCCAATTACCATTTCATGTTCTCCATCTGTACAATAGGAGCAATGGTACTTCCTGACCTCACAGGTATGCGTGTGTGTCTGCATGTGTGAAGATAAATATATTAGAGATCAGGAGGCGTTCAGGTCCTGGGCCAATGGGAGCCATATAAGTGCCAAAGAGACTAAGACAAATGAGGGCCATATAAATAGATAGCTGGAGAGCTGCAGCCCTGAGGCTACAGGCAAGAAAGGGGCACAGGCAGAGATTAGTGTGGGAGAAGCGTGGGAAAGAACCCTGTTTGAAGGATCTAACAGAGCATGCGAGTGCCAAGGGAACACGGAATAAAGCCCAGCTCCTTCACACCGGGAAACTGTGCTGACAGCCCTGCCATCAGGAGGCAGCCCGTGGAGGAAGAGGTGGGGTTGTCAAAATAAGCCTGGCTTTAGATCAACAGCTGGATAATGGAGCCCGATCACATGCGTGAGCCCTCCCATAGCTTTTGGAGAGATACCAGTGATGTAAAATGAACCGCTCTCCGCGGAGACAGGTCCTGGGCTCACCTGGCACTAACCCCCCTACTTGCAGCAGAGCTGGGAAGCAAGGACTGAGTGAGCAGAGGTGTCCCCACGCACTCCACAGGTGGCTCCGAGGCACAGGGATAGTCACCAGGGGCAGATCCATCCCCTACTCGCCTCTGCATCCCCGGTCTTGGGTGGACTTCAGTCTCCAGCTCTGTCAATCCTGCTGTGAAATGCACTTTATAAAGTGTCATAAATCATAAAACACATCTCCCCTTCAGATCCACTGCCTCTTCTGCAGCTACTGAGGAGGAAAAAAGGCACCTGGGAGAAATCTGGCCCACAAAGGTTCACAGAAGACTGCACACAGCGCCTTGCTGGCAAAGAAAGAAAAAAGAACAGAGGAAAGGTAGAGACTGTAAGAGGTTAGAGGGAAAAGCAGCAACATCCTTTGAGAGCTCCCTGAGCTTTTCCGCCTGGCAAGCTTTGGGGATCTCTCACAGCTTTCAAGAAGGCAGAAGCATTTTTCAGGGAAAAAAAAAAAAACATAACATCGAAGGGACACAGATTCTAACCATCAATATATTTATAAAGGAAATATGCTGATGATTTTGCCACAGTGGGTCTTTAAAGCATCTCCCATGCCCCCAGCTGGCTAAGCAAGGTGAGAGACTAACAGGATCTGCTCCCACTTTCTTCACTGGTACACCCAGATCCTGTTAAAGCACCTCTTCTGGGCTTTATTATTTAATATATTTATTAAGGCAGTACCCAGAGGCCCTCCCAGGCCCTCAATAATGTACAGACATACAGATAATCCCACCCCCAAAGAGGTTTAAAGGCAAAGCACGGAGCACAGCAAGGGAGAGGGAACCAGCAGAGGGGTAGTACCAGAAAATACCTTCTTTAAATTCCGAGCAGCCAAGAGCAGAGTCACACAGCTGATTGAAGGATGGGAGCTGCATTTTACTGAGAAACCTCTAATTAGCTTATCAAAGCATAGGTTGATACACACCTACGTGAGAACCAAACTGTGATAACAGAGTTGCCCAGTCTAGCAAAGGCCTAACAGAAACTGAAGTTAAACAGTCTGACTAGGCTGGAAGTCAGTCATTCACCACAGGTGGCAGTGACGCAGATCCATCACTAGAGTTTTTCAATGAAGACAAAAGCAAATTGTTTAGAAAAGCACCCTCATTCAAACAAATTCATTCATTTCAGGAAAATCCTATTGCCTGTTTTGGAGGGGTGATCACAATAGAAGTAAACACAAATTTCTCTGCACTCCAAGGATTAATCAAACTGAAAAGTATTTAATAGTGGGGTAAAGGATGGCAAAAAAAGTACTAGAATGCAACAACAATAAATACTTGCTCCTGTTTATTTCACAAGGAGGAGGAGATTTGTATTTCTCTCCAGCATTTTAAACTGCTTTAAGATAGAACTTCCTCACATATTCCAGACAGACTGAAATAAACTGATACTTAGTTTTTGCCTGGGGCTTAGAAAACTGCCCAGCACTGCAACACTCCATAAACCTTCAGTTTAAACGCTCCCTCCACTCTCCCAAGAAAAGGAAAGAGATCTGAATTCACTGAAATTGATATGGATGCAAAGCAGAGGAAGCTTCTTCTAGGAGAATTAATCTTCCCTTTTGCTCTCCTCAAAGAGACTGATGCAGCAAAGCCAAAATCCCTACAGGACAACAGGGTAGGTTAGGAACCAGATAACCCAGACAATTTTGGCCTGCTTGATGCTGGCTGCAGGGACTCAAAGGTATCAGCTCTCAGCTCTATCCCAAAGCTACCCAACCTGCCATTAACATACAAGCTCAGCAGAAGTGTAGTTTTAAGACATGAAGTCATTTGACGATATGACGAAATCTCACACAACCAAAACCCACCATGAATTTTCTGAAAAACACATCTCCAAACCTTCACCCTGTTTGGGGTATTTTGGGGTATTGTTTGGGTTTAGTTGATTTTTTTGTTTGTTTGTTTTTAACTTTTGTAAGGCTACTATAGCTCTTAAAGGTCCCCCAAAAACTGCAACTTGGGGGAAAAAAAAAAGAAAGAAAAAAAGTAGTGCATTACAAAAATTATAACCCCAGCCCAACCAGCCTCCCACCCCTGGGTCTGCTGAGCTGGCTAGGATGAGTTCAGCTGGTGGCACAGGGCTTTACCCAAGCATCTCCACCACGCTCACCAAACCATGACGGATCATTTTTAGGGCAGGCCTTAAACACACCCTGGGTCTTTCCCAGTCTTTACCTCACTTCTGTTATCGTACTAAATCTTTTCCTGACTTGCAACACTAAAGAAGCAAAAGCAGAACGTGGCCCTTATTTTCATGCACCGTATTAAACTGTTTTCCCCAGTCATCTCTGCAGCTGAAATCTGTTGCATTCATGTTATTTCCAGCATTTATGCAGTGGGTAGTGAGGTAGAAGAAACCACAGTATCAAAATCCAGCAGTTACCCTTACTTTTTGAAGCATAAT
Source organism: Chroicocephalus ridibundus (assembly GCF_963924245.1). Classification (NCBI taxonomy): domain Eukaryota; kingdom Metazoa; phylum Chordata; class Aves; order Charadriiformes; family Laridae; genus Chroicocephalus; species Chroicocephalus ridibundus. The sequence goes on from NC_086292.1 coordinate 20,979,391, forward strand.
AAATTAAACATTTCACCTAGGCTTAGCCAAAGAAGTTCAGCCAAAAAAAAAAACCCAAACCAAAAAAACCCACCACAGTTGCGTAAGCCTCAGGAGACATTTATGCTGTTAAAACAACGATGCCTTCACTGAGTAGGGAAAGCATTGAGTATTTACAAAGAAGCAGGAGAAAGGACTGCCAGCTAGAAAGGAGATCTTTGCCAAACAAACGACTCCAGGGCAGCAATTGGAAGGGCATTAGGGGTTTAAGAGAGAAAGATACTGTGTACCATCCTCTTAGAGCTGGTCTTTCATTATAAATCTCGAAAGAGTCCAGTGCACTGGAAGGTAGAGCTCCCTCTGGATCCTTTCTTGCCATGTCTGCTCTGCATGATTTTGATTAAATCCATCTCCACTTCCTTAAATGTAAAACAGGGATAATGCCATGGCACGCCAGTGAGCACCACGGGGCTGCACCTTTTTGCTTTCTGCCCAGTCAAAGGAACCACAGGAGAAAGCATCTCTTGCCCTCCCATTGTAGCAGGATGCGATTCAGTAACTCTTGAAAGTTTAAGTTCCGTTTTTCTCTCCCCTCAAGACCAGCAATGCCTGTTCCTCAGTCACTCAGGGGAAAGCATCTCCACCACCAACTGCACCCTCCACGCAACACTCAGCCTGAAGGCAAGCAGTGCTCCTGGCTAAAGGCAAACGGAGTACCCTGGCACATTAGAGCTGAGTCTTTACCCAGCCACACCGAGTCAAGGGCTGGTCCAGCTAATTCAGCTGGTCCCAGATCAAGCCATGGGCTTATACAGAGCTCATTCCCCTTTGTTTGCCTTTACAGGCCCAACAGCAGCACACAATGAAAGGGCACATCCCCAACAGGGTCAAGTGAGCCAAGACAATAAGGAGAACGAGATACACAGAGATCTCCCCTTTGTGGCGTTACTCTTTATTTTTCAAGCATCTGCAGTTACAGAAAGAAGAATGTAAATCTGAGGAGAAATTGAACCTTGGCTCTTTTCCCCATGTTTGTATTTAAAAAAGAAAGAGGGGGAAGAAAGAAAAAAAACTCTTGCTGTTTGTTCTTGGCCAGTTTCATATCTTAGAAACCCAGACTAAAAATAAGCATGGCTAATAGGAGCTGTCAGACTTCCACCATCACGTCTCTCTGGCTCCTCTGAGTGTGACACATAGACAAGGAGCTCCTGGCATTGTCCAAAGGAAAAATCAAGGCAGAAGGGGTGAAAACTCAACTGAATCAGAGGGAATTGGAAACCTCCCACACCAGCAAATCCCTGACAGCAGAGATCCCACTCCAGACCACCAGATCCCAGAGCCAGAGTCACATCACCCCAGGCCAGAGTCTCACTCCTGCCAGGCAGCTGTGAGAGGCTCTCTGTGGCCCAGCCACCGCTAGAGGAGGTCAGAGTGCCACAGAGAGCAAGGGTGCGACAAATTACAGACAAAAGTATCATAAATAGACTTTGCAGTCCCTTCCTACCTTTTACGTTTTCGTAACTGAGGAGTCTCCTCAATTTGGCTGAGATTCAGAACTAGTTAATAGGGGAAGGAGGGACGGACATGACGGGGCCGGGGGGGGAGGGGGCAGTCACAGACATCCAAGACCTCTCCAAATTTTATTTAAAACACAGAGTATCCCAAACCAGTAGTCATCACTTCTAGACAATAGTCATCACTAATGATACTAAATCACAATGTTTCAGAGAATTTCAGCTGCAGAAATCAAGAGGCTGCAAGACAGACAGTTATCTATTTTCTTTTTAAACAAAAGCTGAAAGTTTCTATTCCTCCTAGTTCTTTCTATTATCCTCACAGAAAATCTTCAAAACATGAGCTGAATGCAAAATAAAAGTTGGCAAACCAAGACGGCAGGACAAGCCTTCAAAAGGACTCCGATTTAAACATAAAAGATAATCTTCCCATTTTTGAAACCATCTCATCATTTTGGGTGGACCCAATTGCTAATTTTCAAGGGTACAGGGCTGCTTATTTTGTGGGAAAGGCTCTGACATTGGCAGAAAAGAAAAAAGCTATCTTTTTGAAAGACAGAAGACTGTAGACCTCAGCGAGTTTCAGGCTGTGGGTGCAGCTTCAGAGTCGCATCTTGTTTACCTATTAAGTGCTTTTAGAGCCTTAAAAATGAGCAGAATGGTTGCTAAAAGCTTCAAGCCTCCTGCTCTGAAGAGTATGTTTGACTGTATCCCATTTCATAAAGTGACATGCTGAAATTTAAGCTCCTAGTCATGCTTCATGTATGTTAAAATCCAAGATCCCATCACCCTGAAAGATTCACCAAAGATGCAAGACTCATGGTTATGCGTTGCTGTGGTGTGGACCACTTCTTTGAGGACAGCTGATGGTTTCATTCCCTGAAGGAGATGCTTGGATGGAGTTCCTGAATAAGGGCCACTCCGGCCAGTCAAGAAGCACATCACAAAAACAGCTAGTCCTAGAGCTCTGTTACAATCCCCAGAAAGGGAAAATTCCCATGGTAATGCCTTAAGAATTCAGCTGGAGAGAATGGGAGAACGTGCATTATTAAGTAACTGTCAACAGCATGAGTAGGCATTATGCATTATGCCAACTACAAGTCTAATTATTTATGTCTATATACACAGACACACACAAACAAACACACACAGGCGTACTTGTATACATTTAGGGAGAACAGCTTCTACTTTTTGGCACAGCAATTCCTTCTGCAATTTTTTTTCCACTTAGGAAACCGATGTATGATCTCTCTATTCCTTTTACATAACAAGATCTCTGTTTAAAATGAAATAAAAAAAAAAACAAACAAGAACAAAAAAAAAAATCTTTCAGTTGTGAAAGCAAGTCCTTCTGCAGCAAATGTATCAACTACAGCCCACAGTGTTAGACTGAAATTTCAGCAAAAAGCAAACAATATACCCTTATTTTAATATATATATACTTTACCACAGGCATTATGTTGGGGCACCAGAAACAAAAAAAATGAGATCATTGAGAAGACAAAAAAACTTTTCAAAGCATTGGATTTAGAAGTTCCTGTTAGAGAGTAAGTTCTTCCCCAGCCTCCAGAGTGTTTTCCCACCTGCAAAATGAATCTCAGTAGCCAGAACTCAAGAATTAGGACGCACTAGAACACTACTCTTTAAAATACATTTGAAATGCTAACAGCCAAACTAGACTACGAGTGAAGTCTATTAAAAGAGCATATTTTCTGAAACATGATGTTTTAACACAATGGTGGCTATTTTTGAACTTTAAATAAACAGTACTACTTAACTGTAAAATAAACTCTACAGGCTCTTGCAAATAGCTCCATCAACTTGGATTAAACAGCATACATTTCATGTGGCAAGAGGTACACCATATTCAGTGCTGAACTTAGCTATTTTAAAAATTAATTAGGCAATTATACTCATGGGGAAACTGTTCTAGTAATTTAGCTGCTTAATCAAATCCCAGGTACCAAATTATGGACCTGATCCTGCAGTTCTTATTCAAGTCAAACTCCTATTGATGTCAGTGGGAGTTTTGCCTAATTAAAGATCAGGACATACGCGTGTGCAAGCTTGCTTTTAAACGATGGCTTTGAATTTAGTCTTAGGAATACGAGTATGGCTCTGAATCCCAAATCGTTGCCTACAAGTTTCTCACGTGAGACTGAGCGTATATTAATATATATTTTTCCTAAGTCTGGCTCAAATTAACTTCCAGCTAAAGTCTGGAGATTTAGCTAAAGAGCCTTACAAGGCCCTATGGCAAATTGACCTAGTTTTGCTTTTTTTTTTTTAAAAACCAATTAGATACTGTTACAAAACAAGAAGCAGGTTGTAAAAATATTGGCTATGAATCACGCTCAGCAGCACTCACTGGGTTCATGTCATTGTTTTGTTCAGCACAGTCCGCACAGGCTGCCTCCGAGGGGTTAGATGAGTAAGTTTGCTTATGTCATTCCCAAAAGGGACTGTCTCAAACACAAGGATTCTGGGTGGTGTGCCCAAGTCTCTGCTGAACAGGCTGCAACACAGAGAAGCAACGAGAAGGATCAGTCTCTTCCCTCACGCTCTTCACGCCAGTCCCCAAAGCTGCCTTTGTGGGGTGAACTTCAGGCAGGAGCAGGCTGGGCTCATGGGGTCAGGCAGGAGAACTGTCTTCACACCCCTGGCTGCTCATTTTGACGTTCCTGACGATATCAAACCTGATGCCTTCTGAGCGGCCGTATTGACATACTCTGCTGATCTTGCCTCTTCAGATGCCTTGGTGATGTGTCAAGGGGCATACACTGAAGCGTCACAAGCTAGGAAAAGGTAAACCAAAAAGCAGTCAACAAGCAACAAATCTGGTGGAGCAGAAGATTGCTAAACACTGACAGTTGCCTGATTAGTGTTAGATTCTTAAAGGGCCTGTCTGCCAAAAAACATGCGAGTGGGCATATACCCCACATCCCTTCTGTTCAACGGCCAGGAAGAGCAGCAAGCCTCTTTTTCATTTAAGGAAAATATAAAACATTTGCAGAGAGCTCTGGGATGTCCGTGCACTTGCTAAGTTACGCCCTTAAAGCGGGGAGGATAAGAACTTGTGTGTGTCTGAAGATAGAAGGAAATCACATTTCTGTCTAATACACTGGAGCAATTGACCATGAAAAGGTTACACGTTAGGAAATAATTATCTCTAGACGCAGCTACTGACAGGGTCAGTGTCCACAAGGATTATTTCCTGCTAACCCAGTGCCCGCTGCCTGGAAGGGAGGTGGGTCTCGCCCAGCCGTATCCTGCCTTGCTCCCCGGCCCCACATTCCATTGATGCTAATGGCACTTGTGCACTGAGTGGCCCAGCAGCTGAAGCAGATAACCAGGAGTGAAGGGGTTAAGTGCCTGTCACAATAGAAACCTCTGGGGGCACTTGACCTTTTCACATTTTTTATTCAGGAATGAGCATTTTGTGCCTGTTTGAGGAAGTTCATCTACATTTGTCCTCATTCTTCACCCTGTTTGCTTATTGTCCCTTCCCTTCACTCAATGCCCGAGTGTCCCATTAAGTACTGAGCAACCTCTCTTGATGAATATGAATTTAGGGCAAAGTTACAGAGGGGACACAAATACTTCACATTGATCAAGTGACTTACAAGGAATTTTAACATATTCAAGGCATATGTTTCTGCTGAATAGCTTCCTACACATATAATACTCACCTGTTAGTACTTTAACGTGAAGAGGAAGAAAATCACACATACAGGAGCAGAAGCATACATTGGCTGGAGCAATGGTCTCACAAGAGCATTAATGATGTTTAAATACTAAAAAATGCTAAAACACTGACTTGCACATGCTAAACAGTGTGCCTTGAGAGAAGGCAGAGTGATACCTGCCCCTGGTCTTTCATTCAGCAATTAGACTATGAACCCCCCTGTCCCAAGAGGGAGGGTCTGCAAACCTCTCTGGCTGCAAATCAGTCAAGGAGGATAAATCCAGAATGAGTTTGTCACTGTCTCTTTCATTTAAAGGCAGATATTCTAAAAAGGTACAAGCAATATTCAAGAGCTTGATCCTGCTGGGATCAAGGAGAGTTTTGCATTGGCTTAAATAAGAGTGGGCTCTAGTCTCAAAGCACGTGTGTCCAATTTGTTCATGTTTTGGGTTCAAATAAAAAACAAATCTCCAGTCTTCCCTGCATGGGAGTTTCAACCACATTCTTCCACTGGGGGAGAGCATTAGGGCTTAGACAAGAAAGAGTTTCTCAATGATCTAAGTGAATTGTCCTGAGGAGACTGGCATTACTGTGAGCTTTGAACACAACTACAGAGGGTCTTTTATAGATGTACTCCAGAGGGGAGATCCTTAGATGGATCCTTTAATGCCTGCCCCCATATGCAATCCAGATGAAATTCTTTATCAGATGGGGCCCGGATCTTGCTCCCATTAAAAGTTCTGCCACTGAATTCAGTGGGAGCAGATCTATTTGTCTTAGATACTTATACAGCTTCCCTTATCTCAGTGCCACAAAATAATTATCCTTCATTCTCTTGAGGCAGTGGGGTACAATCTTCTTCACTTTGCACACACAGCACAGCCAGGCCAGGTGTCACACACAGGTCCAAACCAGGAAAGGGACTTAACTCCAGGTCTCCCAAACCTCAGACCAAAGTGCTATCCCTCACCCTGTCACTATCATGCAACCACCCTTCCTAAGTGGAGACGCAAAAGTCAGATTAGAGCAGCCAGCTTCCTTCTGTTTGGACAAGGAGGAACAAAACAACATGAGAAGACAACATTTCTCACTTCTTCCTTCAAATAAGTTTTTTCAACTGGTCCCCTTAAGGTAGCCTGTCACTGGCCTTCCTCAGCCACTAATGAATGCATGAACAGGAGTCAGCGCTCGGCTGCTGAGCTGTGCTACAGTTCTAGGAAACATCCCGCACAACCTGTACATCTCCAGTGGCAGCTTTCCAGGGCTTCCCAGCTCGGCAGCCCATCCCAAGAGAAAAGCAGCAGGGGTTTTTTGCTTTACCAAGATGCCAGGGACCTTCATTCACTGTTCACAGCGTCCCAGATGTAGCAGGTAATAGCACATTGTCACCAAATTGTCCTTGAAGCACACTCACAAAAAACCTTTTGGGGAAGATTCAGTGCAGAATAGGATGCAGGTGCTGGACTAGAACAAAAAGTAACTGAAGGTGCTTCAAGCTCACACAGGAATGTCCCATGTGAGTGAAGACCGCAAAATCCCTGAAGTGCTGGAAAACCTCCAGAGAACTGCCTTTGTATAGTCCCCACTCCCAAGGGACTCCTGTACTCCTCCAGTCACCCTGCGCTGACAGCCTCACCCCACGTCTCCAGGGATGGGTGCCAGGATAGGGCCAGGCAGCAGGGAGGAGCAGCAGTACCGCAGGAAGCCGTTTGCTCCAAGGACTCTTGCACACCAGCACAGCCAGCCCACACCATGTAAACCCACCTGGACGTGCAAGATGTCACAGCAGCCTCCTGGAGAGGTGGCAGCACACGCTTCCCTGGCAGCTTCATGTCACACCTGTCTATAAGCCATCCAGCACGCTGCCGCACCTGACAGCTACTAATCATTTAGCCCATGGCCACTTGAGCATTAAAAAGGAAGGCATTTTGAAAGCAAAATCACCTTTCTGAATGTTTGTTATTGCTCACATTTCTGTTAGCCCCAAAAGGGCTCCAACTAGGAATCACACCAGCCAGTCCCCATGCGCTGAAGGTTTTGTGTGCACAGAGCCAGAGCGAAGGCTATTGGCACCAAAGGAAACCTGGGGAAGACATGGAGAAAGGGACTCTGGGAGCACTCAAAGCAGAACCCCAGTTCCCCAGTTCCAGTCTAATACCCTGCCCAATGGCTCCCTCTCCATTTTCAAGAGTACTGACCCAAATACATAAATGAAAGCAAGCATGTGTTGTTTATTTCCAAGTATGAATGGCATGGTTTCCCCTGGGCTCCACGTTTCTTGGAATTATTTGAACTGGAAACCAATCAGCCTGTATTCACTATTGATTTATTTTCTAAAAATCTCTCATCCCTAAAGTAACAGTGCCTTTCCATGTCTCAGCCTGCTGTTTAGTGACACAGTAATCTAAAAGCTATTGATCACTTGGGTCTCTGCAGCCATAACATATCTTTCCAAATGCCTTCATGTAGGACTATATTTGCAACATAAGTACTATAAACAGCAGGGTTGCTAATGCAATCAACAAAGATATTAATAGAGATGTAACACTTGCATAGTAATGCGGCATGGACAAGGGCCAATAGAGGCCAACATCAAGAGGGAGCAAGTATGGTCATTATGACACAAGCCGCATTTCTTTTTGAACACAAGATAGGTTGCAACCAAATTTCAGTCTAAACAAGAACCCAAGCCTGGACACAGACTGGTCAAACTTCCCCCTACCCAAGCAGAGAAGTATTGGTGCTAGAGAGACTGAGATGGTCTCATTCTGCTCCAGCAGTTTTACTTGACTTCAAGTTTATCTGTAGTTCACAACATCATGCGCACACTTTTGCTTCTCTACATTAGCAGTCAGGGTTGGCGTCCCTCCCCAGGATCTGGAGCAAGCAAGGTGTTTACACCTCACAGGAGACTTTGCAGGAGTGCTGTGCAGTCCAGCTCCTATTGCTTTGAAGGGAGTACCTTGGAAGTCAAGCTCCTCACTACTTTTTTTCCACGCTCCTCCACAGTCTGTATGACCAAAACCATAAGAGCTCATAGTCCCAACTCATTTAAGGATAAACAGGACAGCAGCTCAGATGGCCAGCAGCATTACTGTGGACCTGCCTCAGAGCCATGCAGAAAGGGCCTACGTTATTTAGACCAGGTCCTATACCAGTAGAAATAGGAATAAGTACATTAAATTACGTCAGAAACACGGTCCCCAGAGAGGAAGGTATTGTGCTTTACCCTAGCTGAGACATCCCATGAGCTACGAATTCAAATTAGAAACATGTTGCCCAACACAGAGATAATGCGCCTGCAAGTCAATAGCTATCAGCATGCACCACTTTACCCAGCAGAGCAGCAGTGAAGAACTGTGGCTGCCCAGTCCTCTCCTCCAACGAGAGCTGAGATGCACCTACTTTACATGGCATAACTCAGCTCTGCAGCCTGGACTCTGCCCCACGCTCTGTGCAGCAGTGTTGTCTTAGTGGCCGGAACAGGAGATTTCCTCAAAAAAATGATGCCAATCGTGGCAACAGGACAGCTCTCCCTGACACTGCTAGGCAGTGAGCCTGGAGGCTGCCGTGCTCAGTAACATTCTTCCAGAAGCAGCTTTCAAGAGACATTTGTAACCATTTAAAATTTCCCACCCAAGAAGTTTTGCACTTGTCAGTTTACCTTCTGCCACAGGTTTTTAATTTAGTTGTACGGGAAGAAACTTTATATGCCTCAAATTTTATATGTTAATGCCAGATGTGAACACACTAGCACGTGTTCTCTCTCTGCCGTGCTGCACTTCTCGGGAAAGGATGCTGTAACGCTGCAGCTCCAAATACTCAATCAGCAAAACTAGTGGCAGACCTGGAGCCAGAAGCCCCAGTGCCTCAGCGTTTCCCCCAGTGCCCTGGGGAATTCCAACTGGCAAGACAATCTGCTAGCACATACTTCCCAGCCTTCTGAGCACAAAATATCACTGGATGCAAAAGGATTAAAGACAAAAATTTGATTTTCTAATTATGAAAGATAATAAGGAAATTGCTGAAGACCACGCACTGTTTATTGCAACATGAGATTCATTCCAGCTGCTTCAATGTATTGAGAGTGTAATTATTAATGCAAGCAGCCTTTAAATTAATGCAGGTGCCGGAATTTTTCTACTACGTAGATCTGAGATGAATGAACGTGAAAAGCTGCAACTTCTTTTGATTATCATTGTTCCACTTTAAATCAATGAGCTCCTTTCCGCATTTTAGTGTTGTTTTTTATCCTGAAGTTAAACATTTTTGCAACGTTCATCAGTTATTAAAGTGTAACTCAACATGCAATACCTGCATTTGCCCTCCTGGACTTTCAGCGCTATTCCCAATGCATCCCTGAGGACGAGCCATACCACTCCAAACTCCACTAATATTATAAAACATAAAAAGAAATAGTATTACTTGTTAATGGTGTTGAAGAGTTTGCACATGTTAAATGATAAGCAATAGTTTCTTGCTAGCAGCACTGACCAAATATTGCTGTCACTGGCAGGGCCCTCTTCCCCCAAAGCCTGGGCTAGAACAGATGGCAAGCCACGAACTCTGCCTCCCCCAAAGCCCACCTCATATTTTCATGTTGATCCTTTAGGAAGAACTGCCCCTGCATGTTCAAAGGAAGCAAGACAGGTCCTGGGGATAGCCAGGGAGAGTAAGCAGGCAGAGCAGCCATCTCTTCAGGCCTCACTCTCTACAGCAGGCACCCACTACCTGCCTCAGCCTCCAACATGAAACACTATAAATTCATTTCAGAGCAGAGTCCATCCTTAGCAGGACACTTGTGCAATTCAGAAGCACATGTGTTTGCCCCCAACCAGCCTGCTTCGAGCACTCACTCAGCATTATAACCTTCAGCAAAGCGGGGGGAGAAGGGGCCCAGGGCAGCCCGGCGTGGTAGCGCAGAAGCCACCAAGGGGCCCATTTCAGTTTGATTTGTTGCGGCACTCTAGATGCAAGATGAAATCTGAGAGATGAAATCTGAGCAATTTCTTGCTTCTCTTCTTTCTGGACAGTATATTAACACTATAAAGAAGGCTGAACAGTGGGGCTTCCCAACTCCATTATTGTCAAGGCCTATTTCAAAGGCAGTGGCTGAAATGCCCAGTGCTGCCTTTGTTGATCCTGGACTCAGGTCTCCTCCGTGTTGCACTTCTGTCAAACCGCAAGGCTGAGCAAATTAAAAATAAGCTTTCTCTGGAGGGGTGGAGGAGGGGGGAGACAGGAGGAGCACTGCCTGAGCCTACACACAGTGCCCGCTACATTCACGCTACTCTCGAGTTCCTTGGGTAAAAGCAGGGGAAGCAGAAAAGCCACAACAGATGCCAGTTCTCACACCTGAAGTCCTGCACCTGACTTTGTAGGCATCAGTGTGAAGCCAAGCTGTGGTCTGAGCTGTAAGTGGGTACTACAGTCTCACTAATGCCATCGGTCAGGCTGCCATACCTGCCACCAACCATTCTGGTCAGAGAGAAAAACAGAATGCGTGGACTCTTTATTTTCCACCTCCAGGAAAGGTCCCCAAGACCCATGACAAGCTTATTACAGACCGTTTCAATTCGAATCAAGTTGTCAAGAAAAGAAAGTGGAGAAAATGCATTAATTAAACAGCTTTACTCATGCAGAAAAGCTGCCAGCGTGAGCATTTTAAATTACCTGGGCACACCTAGCGGATTTGCATTCCCTTGGCACAGCTTTACTCCGGCCCACAAAGCATCATCCACTTCATACTTCCATCTGAGCAAGGAACAAAAGAGGCTGACAGCCCAGCACCACCTTCCCTGCTTGGGGGCTAGCGCCCTTTCCGAGGGATTTTGTGTCAGTTTATGCAGAAACCTTCCTCCTGCTCGATGCAGGGACAGGAAGTTTGGATTCTTCTATAAAACTAAAGACCAAGGCAAAAAAGAAGCCTTCCAGAAACAAAGGAGGTGGAGCCGCGGCCGGCAGGGGGGTAACTGCATGCCATTGTTAAATATTAACATAAAATAAAGCAGTAGAAATGGATGTCCATCAACAGAATTAGAAGGAACTAAATGAGTTTAAGAACAAAAGGTTTACTTATTTAAATTACAGAAGATGAAAAACAGCTGGGAACGCAATTTATAGCAAAAAGTACAAAGCTACAAGACTGTTAAATGCCATGATATTTCAAAGTACTTTCCCCCCTCCATTTTAAACTAAACACGTACAATTATTTTAACTAAAATAAAGCTAATGACAACGTAACCTTTAGATGTTCCATCCCTTCTCTCAATTGCTTTCAAATTCAGCTCATCCATTTACATTAACTAAATAGTTTGATTCCCTCATCCAAGTAGAGGTCAGTCTTTCAGATAGGAGAGTAAAGCTTGAAGAAAAAAAAAAAAACACAACACTGAGTAGATCTTTATTTTTAAAAATTACCTCTTACTATTAAATTCATGAACCTTAGATTGTACTTTCATATTTGTCTTTATCAGTTCTCTGCACAAAGGAAGAGTGAAAAAGTAGCTGATTAATTAACTTTACTATTTGTTACATTTGATTTGTACATTTGGTCACAGCAGAGATGCCTATCAGTAAAGATATTTAAAGATATTCAAAAGTTTGAGGCTTTGGGGTTGGTTTTTTTTCCCCTGCTCAAGAAAAGGAGCACTAGTGTTCAAAGCCTCTGGGCCAACAGGGCCTAGCACCAAGATGTCGTCTGCACCAAGGACTAGGTTTTCAAAAGCAGCCAGTACTGCCTTTATTTTGCTTCCAGTATTACCTGCACCAAAACTCTCCAGGTGAAAACTCTGCCTTCACCTGAGACATTGCCTTGTTTTCCTCTGTTTCTGCGGAGCTGCCCTTCGGTTCCACTGGGCTCAGCAGCAGCAGACTCCGAATCTCAAACGGGCAGCTCCATCACTGCCTCCAGTGAGTCCTGCCTATTAATGGTATTTTTTGTTTCCAAGTGTTTCTAGCACTGAACCACGCAACTGGACCCTCCCCTGCAGAGCACTAAGCCACCTCTGTCTCTTGAAGCTGCCCCTTGTGCCTTACCTGATTAGACCCTTTGGTGGGCTCCACTTTGGCATAACAAAGGATTTATCGCCATCCAGCAGAGGTGCATCTCTAATGGTCACTGCTTAAGGCCACGGAACATTCAAAATTAAAGCCGAGAGGTTTTCAGAAAAATCAAACTGCTAGCACAATCAACTTTATCCTATTTTAGCTTTTCCAGCAACAACAAAAAAGTTCAGGATCTTAGTCACACACAAATATATTACATTTCTTAAAGTTTCCTTCTATTATAATTTTCACGCTTAAAATATGTTCAAGAGCTAAATGAAACCCTTTTGTCTCAGTAAAAAAAACCCTTTTATTTCTTTCAAAATGAAATGGCTTGCAACTCCTTGCTGTGACAAATTTTTCTTGGTTTAGGTCATCTTAAAAAAAAAGATATTACTTGTTTCAGATGCCAAACCACTGCCAAAGGCAAAAATAAAATCAGTTACTTGGACAGATCATTTTAAAGTTAGGAACATACTTTGAGCGTTCTGGGCTCCAACAAGCCATTGGTTTCAATTCACCTGAAAAAAACCCTACCGATTCACCAAAAAGTCATGGAAAAAAGTACCAGCCCATGCTAACGAGCTATAAAAAACACATGCACATATAAATTAGTTTATGTTCTTGTTCTGACAACAGCCTGTACCAGATGTTTCACAGAAAGACACAAGAAGCCTTGAATTAGACAGATGTGAGATAATCTGCCTCCCACCATGGGTGTCTTCCTAATCCCTTAGAACCTGAAGCAGAAGGTTGAGTATCTTTCCAAAAACATTGCAGCACTTTCTGTTTGCATTAACTATTATTAAAGACAAAGCCAGCCGTGACAGGTTTTACCAGCCCTGTCTTCAGTTATTTAAAGAGTTTTGCAAAACTTTGGACTGAAAGTTTCACACCAGGTACCTTTCTTGGACTAAATTTTTGCATTTTCTTTCGATAGTTTCTGCAAGAGATATTAAAGTACTTTTAAGAAAAGGGCTTGAGGAATATACATCAGTCCATAAACATTGTAACAAATTCTTGCTGACCACCTCAAGGCACAGATAACTTCCCAACAAAACAGTCCCTTATACTTCAGCAGAGGGATTTTGCTGGTCACAGGGATTTTGCTGTGCCTTTTGCTAATTTAAAAGCGGGGGGGGTTGGTGTGCATAAAAATCATATTTGGCCAAGTTGTAAATCTTTGGGGAAGACGGACTCAGCATAGTTCTCTTAAAACACCATATGCACAGAGCAATCTCCAGCCTGGCTCAACAGGGGCTGAGCTGGATTTTCTCTTCCCCTGCTCCCCAAAGCAGCAGGCAGAAGAGCTGAGGCTCAGGATGTCGCCACTCCCAAGATCCCGCTGCTTCTGGTACCAGCACAACATGAACAGGCTGCAGAAAATATGGGCAGCGAGAACCACATCTGGAAGAGAACAAACCAGGAAGAAACACTGAATGTTTCTGAGGGAGAAGTTGGAAGCTGGTAACTGCAGATGAGGGACCGATGCTGGGGCTAGGACACGGGAGCACTGCTGAGGAGGACTCAGGCATGGCACTTCTGAGAAAAAAGAAGGGAGGCAGTGGTTGGAAGAGCCACCATGATGTGCTGAAGTCCCAGAAGGTGACTGAGCAGGACTTTGTACTGATATAAAGAGCACAGGAAAAAGCATGGGATGGGACTGTCACAGGGAAGAACTGGAAGAAACCCTGGAAGAAGGTGCTGTGCTCAAAGAACCGGGGATTGTGATGAGACCGCGTTACTGTGGGGACTGAAACTGAACCAGAGGTTTCTCCATCAAACTGTATCGTATTCCTAGAAGGCTTCAGTCCTCCTTGGCCAGTTCACACATGAAGGCATTTGAACATTTTGCTGTTTGGTCTATTACAATTACAGAAAACACATATAAAAATCTGTCAGGACACTGAAGTCTTACTACAAAGCTGCGATACTTTGATGCAAATATATCAAAGAGTGGACCCCCGGGGAATAAAAGCCTGATCACCTAAAAACTGCTGTAGTGTCTTGTGCAGAGATCAGGTCAGTATTACACAGACAGCTCCAACACCAACATTTCTTCTTTTCCATACAAATAACAATGGACTTTGGGTTTGGTTTAGTTTTCTTTCTTTTCTTTTTTTTTTTTCCCAATTCATCTAGGTGTTTCATTCAACATCAAGATCTTAATAGGTTTCACTTCCATCCAGCTCTGGTGGCCGTGAGCTCCACAGATGAACATTTCTACACACCAGCCTACGCTGCATGCACTGCTAGAGGGAACAGAGAAGGGGACAGAGCAATGAGGACCACATTTCACATGCATGGCTTGTTTATACACGCAGTTTTACTGGCCTAACATAATATGCAATCTTAAATCAGTTCCTCCAACAAAAGCAGAAGGCTAAACAAACAAGGGTTTTGTTTAAAAGTAAGTCCTATTTGGGCCTATCTTAAACAGATTAGGAACAGGTTAAATTTAAGATCTCTGCTGGACCATTCCACACTGTCTCTTGGTTTAAAAGTGAAAATACACATGTAGGCAATCCACAAGCAAGATGGTTTTTGCCAGCATACTTCAGTAAAGAAGGCCAGATGCTCAGATGCTGAAGTACTTGCAACCACAAAAATGGAAGTCGGCTCTAAAGTTTAACTGCAAACAAGATGCGGACAACATAAGGAGGTGCAAAAACAGTTATTAGTGTCCTAAAAAAAAAAAAAAAAAGAGAAAAAAGAAAAAAGAAAAAAGAAATCTAGTTCCCAGAAGATTACTGCCAGAAGAGAGGCCTTGTTAAGACATTGTTAATTTTGCAAAATGAACTATAAAGTATTCAGTATAATAAATCCACATATACTGTGCTCAACAAAAAGGAGAGGTTCCTTTTTCTAAAGGGCTGCATTATCTTTGCCTTCTATTGGGTTTGTTTGAATATTAATTTGTTTTTAAAGTTGTAGCTCTACAAAAGTTTTTTACGCCCGAAAGTCAGAATTCACAGCACGAACATATGAAAAAGTCTTTAAAGGACTCCAGTCTTCCTGCATTTCCCTGCTACAGTCTATACACCAGAGAGACAGCAAAAATCTCACCAAAACCAGGAATGCTTTAATAATAAATAAAAGCTTTCCTGTCATTGGAAAATATTTTCACCACAAAAAGTAATGTATTTTTAATTATAATGTTGAACATCTTTTCAACATGGGGATGTTTGCCTGAGAGTGAACCCGTCGCACAGATGCATGGCTCACACAGTGACCCCAGAACTCAAGCACTGGGGAAACACCACCAAAGCAAGCTTCATCTTACAGCAGTGCAGTGTATTTGCACCAGGGGCTCTCAGGACTGTGATTTTATCAGTCTCGGTAAAGCAAGCAGCAGAGCTCAGAATTCAGAGATGGTCTTTGCACTCACACACACAAAAAATGGTTGAATTTGATTCATTTGGACAAGGAAGCAACCGCTTCACCCTACCTTCCCCTAACATGACATTTATGAATATGTTCTGCACAAGACTGGCTGAAACACATCTGGTTTCTGTGTCCTTTCCAAAGGACTTTTTAAGCACAAAGTCAAAAGAAAGCAATACACAGAAACACAAAGGCAGCTTCGTCCAAGGTCCATGGGCACTGGTGCTAGGGGCAGGCACAGCAGTGACAGGGGGCACACGCACAGGGGCACACACTGCACACCACTGCACTGCGGGGCCA
Organism: Chroicocephalus ridibundus; assembly: GCF_963924245.1. Classification (NCBI taxonomy): domain Eukaryota; kingdom Metazoa; phylum Chordata; class Aves; order Charadriiformes; family Laridae; genus Chroicocephalus; species Chroicocephalus ridibundus. The sequence goes on from NC_086292.1 coordinate 20,995,300, forward strand.
CCAAGCCTCTCCCTAAATCCTCCCCCCAGAACAAGGAGAAAGGATGTGATGGGAAGGATGAGCCCATATGGTATCAGACAGACCTTGGTTATCCATCTTGGACCACCGCCACTGATAAGGCTATTGTCAAATTTCGTGGGGCGATAACTCCAAGTGGGAGAATGATCCTCATGTGGATTACCCAGGGAAGAAAAATGGTTTAACAGTGTCCATAAACAATGCAGATTCCACTATTTTGATTAAAGCTGAGCTGGGTTCTCTGAGTTACACACCAACCTTTTCACATACCTCCTTTCAGGTGAGTACTTTTTTTTTTGGCCTGGCTACCTTTTAAAGCTTCTTGCTGATTTTCCACTCAGTTGCATCAAAAAAACCCTGCAAACACTGTTACAAACCATAGCTAAGCATCTGCAAGTTATAAAACATTTAAAAGCTTTACATTTAACCTATCTATTGGCAATAAAACATACTCCAACACAAATGCACTATTTGAGACAGATGTTTGAAATATGAATGAATGTTTGAATATTCAGTTTTAAATACTCATGATAAAAGAAGCTGCAGAGACATGCCATTGATCTAATACTTGTTTGCACATTCCTTAGGGCTATGCATGAAGCATAATGGGATTTCTATGTTCCTAAACAACAAAAGGTGTAAAAATGCCTTTTCAGTTGCAAACTTTGTTCATTTATTCCTGTGGCAAAAGAATGCAAATCTTAAGTCATTTTTTTGTGCACTGACATCAAGTCTTTCTCACACAAAAAAGTTCCTTAAAGAAACAAGAAGTTGTTCAGAATAAAGTCATGTTTCCTCCCCCACGTCCCTTTAAAAAAAAAAAGAAAAAAAAAAGAAGGAAATTTCACTTAACTCGATTGTACCTGCCAGCTAAAAGCAAAGGCTTCTACTTCAGTAGGTGACCCTAAGCAGTAAGTCATTAATAAGAACGGGTTTGCAAGGTCCAAGCAAAATATTTGTTTCAGTTAAGCCTTCGGTGTATCTCCTGCACATATTTCTGCCCCAGCTCTGCATTTAAGAGACAAAACCTGTTCACAGACACAAACGGCAAAAGAACTCTACATTAAAGCATACGATGATACCTTATAAACATGAGCAAGAAGTTATTCTGCTCAAAGTAACATTCCCTGTTAATCCCTCTAATTTTGCTTTTTCAATCGTTTACTTGTAGAGTGGAAGGGGAGCTTTTTTTTACTCTGAAATTGCAGATATTTAAAATTAATACTAAATCAGGAACTGAAAGAATGGGGTGGTGGGATGCATTTTCAAGGAGGAGTGTAGGGAAACAGTGTTAATGTCAGAATCAATCCTTGAGCTATGAATAACTTAACTTCAAAGCTGATGCTACTGTCTGACTGAGCACCCTATGTCTTCAAGGAAGATAAAGCCACATATGTAGTCAAACCAATGTTTAATTCAGATTACGCAGAACAATACAGAAACTTGACTGGAGCCAATTAAACTAAGCTTTCACTGACTGATAAAAATGCCATTTCCTATCCTTTCTGTGCACAGCAAGGAATGGTTTGAGAGCACTACAGTTCTGAACCCACATTTATTTACCTAAGACAGTTTTGTACTTAACACATCAATACCAGAATTTCAATTATAACATTTGATATTCTCCTTTCAAAACGCAAATAATATTTACTTCAACTAGCGACAAACCTCCATAACCCTGCAGGGACTATGCAGAAGCACAGAGAATATATTTTCCAATGAAGAATGCAGTTTTTCTAGGAGATCACTGAAATAGGTGATGTTTGGAAAATGCAAGATACTTTGCTCAGGCACCGTCCATAAGTTGAAGCGCGTTTCTCCTACCAGCCTCACTGCTGTAATCCAAGAAACGTAGAAAAATCCAGGCCCTGTTCTTGCCCATGGCCAGACTCTGTGTCATCACACACACTATGATCTGTGGTGCCTCATGGGAGACATAGTCTTGCCCAGGGTCCCACCATACCCGAAGAACAAGGACAGTCGTCTCCCTGCTCATGGCCCTGGGGAGTCACGCATGACAAGAAGCGGCACTTAACAGCTGAGCTGCCCAGAAGCACAACATTGTAGGTTGACTTAGAAAAGTGTGATGAAACGTTTCAAAATGAAGTACTATGACCACACTTTGCAGAATAACTGTTACTGGCACTGCTGGTAGTGAACAGAAAAAGTATTTGAATCCAAGAACTGACAGTTAACCTAAACTAAACCGTTTGGGATCTGACTCCATGATAGCCAAAAATTGTATAGGTAACCCACGGGTGTCTATAGAGCATCCAAGATAGGCTGGTCACAAAGGAGTCAGATGGAAATGACAGCATCTCAAACTAGGAAACAAGCACCTTCATCCCTGCAGAAAGTAGCCAGAAAATTACACTATGAATTACATTCAGCAAGAAGTCTTCCCCAAAGCCCTATTTCTAAAGGACTGGCCCCAGTGCTCCTTCTCAGTTCCTTAAAGAGTTAGTTTCCCTGTGCCTCAAACCCCTACCTATAAAATAAAAGCAACTTTATCCCTGTCCTACACGCTGCCCACCTGCCTGCGCAACTGTGAGCTCTTTGGGGTAAAAGACCTGCAGATAAGCCCTCGCACTGGGGTTGTGGCCTTCAGGAGTAACAAATACAAATAAAAATTGTGTCTATAGGAAGTAGTGACAGACCGTGAGCAACCCTTGGAAGGCAGCAGAAGCATGAAAGCAGCTGCATTACCTTAAGTCTAATCTTTGCCATTGGTATCAGACAAATGGCATGCAAGCAATGTTAACTGCCGGCTGTAAACTTCACCAATAGGCAGCCAGAAGTGGAGGGAGAGAACAATTGAGCTACTTTCCAAGAAATTCTGTTATTTTCCAGCTAACCACGCAGCTATAAAACTGAAGAGTCCAGGATGGTTTATATAATAAGAGAAAGCCAATATTATAGGCAGTCAACATATTTCAAAACACAGTGGTGTACTTTCTTTGGTATTTCTTCTCCTGACTTCACCCTCATCTCCGTTTTATTAAAATTTAAAACCCACACCGTTGACGTCATTTCCAGGGACAAAGTCTGTGCTGGCCAGCACTCATTCCTCTGTCAAATACAGCACCTGGCCATGCAGATACCCCAGTCCTCTCGTTGGCACACGCAAACGAGAAGAGAGATTAACAAAGAGGAGAGTAGGGTTTCTTAAGAGCTCTTCATAATGGACAGTGTCTCACTCTATATACGGGGATAAAAGGAGAGCGATAAACTGTTGTTGTCAAGAAAGAGAAGAGCGCTTAAAAAGCCTTTCAGATAAGCAATTTCCCCTCTCATCAGTATCCTCTTGACTGCTAAGCTCTTTCTTTTGTCTCTTACCTTGAATGGTGATCAGCAATGCATGATTGGCCAAGGGGCATCAGCTGTAGGTCTAACAACACGAGCCAGCTGAAACCACTGCAGAAAGGAAGGACCACTCTCCTAAAGACCTATCTACTTCGTGGAGGAGAAGGAGGGAAAGGCAAAGCATGACAGCTTCATTTGCCTTGCCTGTTTTGGCAAAGGGTACAGGATTTGTCATCCGTCGTATTAGATTTAACGTAGCACCCCGTCTCTGGAACAAATCAAGATTGAACGCACAGGTACCAAGAACCCCACTGCCAAACAAGTTTACACACTACACTCCTTAATGAGATTTTAGCTTAAATCCTCAAAGATGAGGGTCAGTAGCCATTCTGCGCTGTGCGTGCTTCCTGTCCCATCCTCAAACAGCTGCCCCTCAACCAAGAAGTTTCTTCCTTGCAAAGTGTGTTGTACCTTCTGGTCACATTTGTCTTGTGCTTCAAATAACTGGCACTTGCCTAACAGCAACCCAAGCACAGTCAAACCACACATTGAGTTAAAGAACAGCTAAAAAGGAACAATTTTACTCTTTAAAAAAACTTGGTTTCTCATTAGGAATATTTCACCTGTTACTGTAGCATTGCTGTTTAACCTGGCTGCAAGATGAAGGGCTTTCCAGAGTTGTTAACCGTGCAGAGACTCTAAACCACTTCTTCAGCTATCCAACTCCATTCAAGTACAGAGCAAGAAACAGAGAAATTCTCAAGGCTGAGAGTTTTTATGAGACATCAGACATTTGGAAAAGCACCCATCTTGCAACAACCAGAAGGCAACGCAGAGCACCTCTCTTCACAACACCCAACCAAGGTATTTTTGGCTATATAATAATTTTCATGCAAAACTGTTTAGGCATATAGCTGTCTTCAGTCTAATCTTACACTGATGAGCAAACCCTTTCTCCAGCCAAAAGAACCATTTTGCCCACAATTCAGTTGGTCTTTAACATAAGGTTTTGTTAATTGATTTAAAAAAAAAAAAAGTAATAATCTTGGAGCAACTCCCTCTGCTGCAGCAGTTTTAGCCAGGGTAGTTTCCCTGCCTCCAGCAGGGCTTTGCCTTATTTTGAGGAAGCTGAACAGAGTGGTGTAAATATAGAGTGTGAGTGTGCTTTTCTGGGCTTTAGAAGGTCTAACACCAAGGGCCTAAAAAATGTTAACAGGATGACCGTACAGATTTGCACAATGCCAGCAGAATAGACTTCTGACCACAGAACATCTGGGAGAAAAAAATAATAATAATTTGGAGGCTACCAGAATGTGTACCCTGCCTGTGAAGTGATCTGCAGAAGTGACGAGTACTCTGAGAGGCAAATGAGACTACTGAGGGCTCTGCTCTGAACATACCAAGAGCATAAACTGATATGACTCTGTAGTCATACACGTTCTCTAAATCAGACATCCCCATGAGTTAACACCATCTCCACTCCTTAGTTTCTCCATAGTGTCTGTGTCACCCTCTGAGCTCAGTGTTGTCATGAAGATTTATATTTACGAAGTGTTTACAAGCCAGAAGCATTTAAAAAGAAAAAATTAGTAACTCTGTCCACAGCCCAGGGTTTGCATGGCACGCTGTGCTTACACAGTCCATGTACACCGATCCTGCACATCAGATAAAGAAACCTGGCACATGAGCCTTGCCCATACACACAAGGAGACTCTCTGACAGTTGCATAGACAAACTTCAGTAGTTGACCTGATGCAACCCTAACATTTGGTTAATGCTGGGGACTGTTTGTGGTACTGCCCCAGCAGGGTAAGCAAATGCTCTGAGAGCTGCCAAGTTGCTGAGCTTTCTCAGTTCAAAGAGCTGAGGGCTTCCCCTGCATGTTCAACTACGGAGAACGGTACTATTTTCCTCAGAGTTTTATACTTGGAGCCAATTCTGATCACCAGTGTGTTACCGTGTTATTTCTTCAAGGGCCAGGCTCCTCTCATGAGTCTTAGAAGTTAGAATAAAGTTTTAACCTTAACCAACCTTGCTACTGCCAATACCAGCTACTACCCAAACTCCAGTGAGATGCCCCACTTCAAGAGAATGCACTCTGTAAAATGAAGAGTGCCCTTTGGCCCAAAGCCCAGCAAAGCAAGTGTGCACAGTAACTTCAGTTCATGCCTTTGCTTCAGACATTTTTAAGATTTTACATATTCAAAAATGGAATTGCCTCTTCCATGGAAAAGTTCTCCATGTCTTTATTGGTACTTTCGCAAGATACAACTTCCAAAGGTTGTTTTCCCAATTTTACACAGACGTTAACTGCAATTATTTATCACTTATACTCTCACAAAGCCCACAGTGCCACAGGCTACATGCAGAGCATCACTGTGCTGAGCAACACAAAGTGAGAGAAGAGACCCTTCCATCTTCCTCTGGCTCCTCTTCCCAGTAACATGACAGGTTACAAACAAGGTGCTCCTTCCATCAGGCATTGGGTGGGAAAAGTATAATCATGATCCTGAACCTCCCCAGCTCCCACTGACTTTAGTGGTTGTTCCCAGTGCTCAGGCCAGAAAAAAATACTAATCTTGTCCTTTAAAGTCTATGCTCAGGTACACACCACAGCTCCCAGTTTCTTTTAATCCCCCCCTGAAGGCCAGCAGTTCAGGACATAGACCCTTCACTCTGCCAAACGCTAATTTCCAAAGACACTTTGCTGGGGGAGGGGAACTATGGGAACACTAATTTTTGTTTGGAAAACAAGAAGGGAGCACACAGAGTTTAAGTAAAACAAACCAGAAATTAATACAGTCTGTTACTTTTCGTGTGTAGTCATTTTTCTATAGAAAAAATATTATCGGGGCAATTCTCCGAGCAGCAGTGACCTAACAAAGACATCACATATTACACCATTTGCACAAATAATTACACATCATTTAGATATTAGTCTTCCTTCTCAAGGCATCACAGGGGAGTCTTCACTTTTTGAACACATGCAACTCCCATTAACATTAATGAGAGCTACTCATATATACAGGACGGACAGTAGATCTCTTGAGAATCTCTGCATTCATCGTACCTTGTCTGGGGAAACAATAGAAACGTAACAAAGGCAGACCCTAAATCAAGGATTCAGCCACTGAGCTACCATGCCCGACTCTCAGCATTTCTCATCACTTACTGGTCCCCCAGCTCCTACAAAACATTGCTGTGGGGCTACTCAACATGCTCCTGAACAGCACACCTCTGTCTCCAACTCGCCCTGGAGCTGCTCTTGCTCTGGGTTACACCGGGCAAACCCACATCCCGTCCATGTTAGGAGCAAGTGAGAATCACTTATTGGGGATCCTCTTTCTCAAATTCCGAGTAGTGCATCAGATCTGGATTTTCAGATTGTAGTTTTCACTTCGGACCTTTCCAAATTTTGCACCTGCTAACAAATACAGCACCGCAGCCAGCTGGTTTTATCAGCAGTTTCTGTTAGGGCTATGTCAATCACCGTCATCGTTCCTCTGCAGTGTTAGTGCCTTCAGAACTGACATATGCAAAGGAGAACAGAAGTGCTAATGCTTTTCTACACAAATGTGGCAGCCATATCACACTGAGACAGTACTGGCAGGTATCTTAACCCCTCCTTTTCCATCTCTTCAGCCCTCTCATAATTATAGAGTACTGAGCAAACTGCTGTTCCCAGCTATGTCGGTGAGGAAAATGCATTTCCATGTGCTACGCAAGCCTCATTCCTGCTTATAGTTCAGCAGGAGCTCCAAGAGAAGGAAGACAGTGGAGCAGAGGAGTGGCCTTCAGGGACTTTGAGCTCTATACTGTTTTTCTGTTGGAAAACCTTTTCCTAGGTGTCTCAGCCTCCAAAATAGTGACTGCACTACTTCTCAATCTGTTACAGGAGTACTGAGAAGGTGAAAGGCATTTAAAAAGCGGAAGTGCTTGTTATCCTTGTGTGTCTACACTAGGCCTTTTTTCATATCCCTTACAATGCCTCTCCAGTCCCTTGCTTTTATTTGACACCCAAATCCCCGTGGCTACGTTCACTTCAGTGAGACTGATGGAAGGCACTCTCTCCCCCACAAGCAAGTCCAGCAGTAAATTTCATATGGCTTAACCAAATCAACAACATTTCAATGGGAAGCGAGACACTTCAGAGTTACCATGCTTTAAATAGTAGCATAAAGTTACAGCCTGAACCTCAGAAGCTATTATAAAACAATCACACTTAATTTTTCACTTTTATTAGTAGGCTATGTGCTCAGTAGATAGAAACAGCGCTGGCTTCTATGGCTGCATCTCATTGCCCAAACTGGATCCCTCCCTACAAACGCCTCCTGTGATGTGCAGCACTGTTTCGTGTCCTAAGAAGTCCTTCACTTACGTAAACTGCTAATCTAAATATATCACTTTCCATGGCCAACAATGGTTGATAAATTGTGTTCCCTTTATTTGTACCATTCGAGAGTCATGAGGAATCTTGGTAAAGAAGTTTCTCCGGAGCGAAGTTAAGCCAGATCTAAGCTGCTTCAAAGTGCTGATTCAGCTTGCTGGTAGTTTATCGCTCAGAGGAAAACATAATTGTGTAACCTAAGAAGATATCACAGGAGGACACGCCAAAGAGGAAGAGAAGCAATGTTTAAAAAAAAAAAATCTACTTCACTTCTCCTTTACTAGTTATCACAAAAGCAGAGTTTACCTTTAAAAAAACAAATTAAAAGACATTATTTCAGAAAAAAAGCCAGTTTCCAAGATCACGATGCCATATTAAATTCTTTCCCAAGCTCAATAAACTATGACTTATAAAACTTGTAAAATCTTTACTAGACTCTTGACAGCTCCACATGTGTCTGTGGCAAGAAGAATGGAACCTTTTGCTAAACATCTGCTAAATTTTGCATCTTGGCTAGAACGACTCTACCCGATAGCAACACACTGTCTAACGCTTGCTGACTGCGGTCTGGGACTGTGATGGAATCTGCCTTTCTGCATGAAAACACCACGTTGCTTTGCTGTGGTGCTTTATCACAGCCTGGATTTGCAGCAACCGTTTCCAGTAATATTGCATAATGGCACATCTCTTAGGGCAGTTGCGCCTCAACAGTGGCACATTGTTCATCACGGGCTGAAATCATAGCGCTGCCAGCTACGTTTTCAAAGAGGATGCACGCATGGCATCTCCATTCGTACACACTGCTCCAGAAGTTAGGAGTCCAGCAGCTTTGTTTGTGAGCAGTCAGGGTACAAATCTAGAGGATAGCTTCAGAACAGCTAATAAGTTAATCAACGAAATTTCTGAGAACAGTCAGAGAAGTTAGAGAAAATAATTTTGCTCATTTGTGCAATATATCCAAGAGATTCCTCCATGGAGTATATTTAACAATATTCTCTCATTCTACAGAATGGTGTCTTCTGGTTTTCCAGGACAGATCAACATGTTCTACCTATATATAATGAAGTATTCTGAAAAAATAAGTTCACGCTGTTCTGTCAGTACTTGAAACACAGAAGACACTCAAATAGGGATGGTACTCCCACATCTTTCAAGGGGCTCTCACATCTGCTTCAGAAGTATTTTGCAATGGACAATGCTAGAAACAAGGCATTTGGCTAGTGACAACTTCGGACTGGTCTAGTAAGCAATTAAACATTTCCTTTTTGATCCTCTATGAAAGATCTTTAAGAAGAATCTTTCCTTAACACAATTGGCATTTTCTTTATTTGATGCCATCCTATGGCTCTTGATAAACCTCTCTGATCCAAAAGCAGCCAAGTGTCTTGTGTTAATACTAGCTGGAATAAAGTTACAAAAACAGTTCAAAACATGGAGTTCACAAAAGCCTCACTCGTTTATGCTCAGAGCAGCTTTTCAGCTTCAAGGAGAAGCTAACGATTTTACATTGTCCTGCAGAGATGCAGAACTACATCATTGATGTTTTCGTAGTCCACTGAGTTAGTCTCAAAGCACAAGTCTGTGTAGCACAAGGAACACATCTGTGGAAAGGGAGCTTTGCCCATCTACTATGAGGACAGGCTGATAGATTTGGGGCTGTTCAGCCTGGAGAAGAGAAGGCTCCGGGGAGCAGAGCCTTATTGCAGCCTTTCACTACTTAAAGGGGACTTATAAGAAAGATGGAGACAAACTTTTTTAGCAGGGCCTGTTGTGATAGGACAAGGGGTAATGGTTTTAAACTAAAAGAGGGTAGATTTAGACTAGATATAAGGAAGAATTTTGACTTTTTTTTTTTTTAACAATGAGCATGATGAAACCCTGGCCTAGGTTGCCCAGGGCAGTGGTAGTTGCCCCATCCCTGGAAAAATTCGAGACCAGGCTGGACAAGGTTCTGAGCAACCTGCTGTAGTTGAAGATGACCCTGCTCGTTGCGGGCGGGTTGGACTAGGTGACCTTTAAAGGTTCCTTCCAACCCAAACTATTCTATGATTCTATGACCAGATGAATTTCCCAGTCTTTAATGATGTGATCCCTCTAGCTCAGTTCTGCTTCCTACTTTGAGATACTTACAAACTCAACTATTTTTTTTTTTTTAAGTCAACTATGCCACAAGAAGCTTCCCACTTCTTGTGAGCATAACAGATAACCAGAACAGCTTTTTGCCATTTAATACTTTTTTTCTTACTGACAGTCCACCCAATGCATTTATAATCAATTGACATTTCCCCACATTGCACCTCTGCACAGAGACTGTAGATACCAGTGCCATGGGTTTCACTGATTTTTTGACAAGCATTTTCTTCCTCCTATTGTAAAGCCTTTTATTTTCTGAGTCTCTCCCTAACACTGGAAAAAAAAATTATATCTAACCTGAGTAGTTTACCTCAGAATAAGTCTTTTAGCTTGCTCTTCAGCATGGGGTACGTCATAAGGCATGAAATCCAGAAGCATTTCTCCCTGTATATCACAAGTACTTTCCCTTACTGGGATGGTTTTTTTTTAAAACTGGTAAGCCATCCTGAGTACCTGTTCAAGGAGACCTTTCAGAAAAACATGCACTATACCATTATACCACCACGCTTATCCCACACACCTCCCTCCTCTCAGATAGCAAGAGGACAGAAAGACAAAAACCATGTCTGCATTCTTACAAAGAAAAAAAAAAAAAAACCAAACCAAACCAAAAAACTCTTACATCTAAAAAAGAAAATGCTATGGCAATCTGGGAACTCCAGTGCATTGGAAGATGAAAGATAAATCGTGTTATGTGAATGTTGCACATGCTGTTGTTATTATCTCCAAGAGGAGGACCCCATTGTGCTAAACACTACACACGCTCAAAGTAACAGGCAGTTCCTGTCCCAGAGGCCTCATAACCTAAGATAAAAGCAGTATTGTTGTCCCCTTTTTTATAAAGGGGAAGTGGGACACCAGAAGATTCAGTGACTCGAACGAGTTACTCAATGAAATGGCAGATCTGGGAATTGAACCCAGATTCAAGTCTCCATCCCATGATTTAATCCACACATCATTGCTTAAAATCACTTTTAGGTAAGCAGCAACATCTAAGCTTCAAATCGGTACCCATGATTATTTCTACTTATATTATGAGAAAGCAAAGTACTTGATCTATTGTTCATTTCCTCATTAATTTTAGAATCCTGTAAGATTTGTCTTTAAGTATATGTCCAAAAGATGCCACACAGCCACCGAGAAATAATTTGTATTCTCTTCACAGCCAATTTCTATGACACACTGAGTCCATTCATAAGTGGAATACTTTAGCCTTACCTTCGTATTTAATTTTGTAGACCAGTGCAAAGGATTACTTTGAAAATATTTATGCTGTTTCTAAACACAGGACATGGTTATAAGCCACTACAAGAGCTTCTAGCTGATGGAACACAGAGGCTCAAAAATATCACAGATTAAAAAACAACACAAAACAGCAATCTGAAGATGTTTGATAGGTGAAGGAAGGGAAGTTGTTGCAGGAGGTATGGAAGCTAAGGAGAAAGAAGATGGAAAGAAGACCCAAAGGACAGTCAACAACAACTTCAGGAGGAAGAGGAGAGCAGAGCAGGCCTGTTCTGAGCTGTCTAGGGCATGGGAAGCAAGGATGCAAGCACTTGAAAGTTCTCCTTGATAATTTACATTCCATAAGTCCAAGTTTAATTATGTATTACCATGTAATTACTGCCAAATGGGGAATGAATCCCTCTCCAAAAGAGTCCAAATGAAAGGCTAAATTGTAAAGAATAACGAACTACAATGGGGCCGGGTGTCTCAGGACAGCCCCGATGAGGGAATACAAAGGCTTCTGCTTCTGTGTTACTATTTGAAAAGTTACTTAAGGCAGGAGAGCTCAAAAGCAATCTGGCTGCCGAGTACAAGCACAAATGCTGGTGGTGCACACAGGACTGGTCCAGGACCACACAGCACTTACTGCGCCAAGAGATGAGAGTGCCCAAAAAAGGAGGCTTTGCTAAAGAGAAAGATGAGTCAAAGGACTGGCCCACTAAAAGCAAATTACTTACATATTCAAATTCAAAGAGCACTGACATCTATCTTTAAACAGGCACTTTAAAAAAAAAAAAAAAAACAAAAAAAAAAACACCAAAAAAACCCAACGTAACAAAACAAAAAGCAAGACAAAAAAACCACACATTACATGCAAGTGCATACAGCAGCAGTATTATGCTCCACAGGTGGTCACAACTTAGAAAAAAAATATTACAACCATTGGGAATAGAATAGGAGCAATTATTACGTAGCCCAGGAGTGTGACATGAAGAACTGAGTTGCTCAAAATTTTCTGAAAAGTCAAGCCTGTATAAGTTGGATACCTAAAAGAAAAAACCCTAATAGCCATCCCAGGCAGCAGCTTCAAACTCCCACTTCATTTCACAGTGTGAATCAAGTTGTGAAACCACACACTTAATAGGCGACTTGCACATTTGTCCATTTCCTATCTGAACCCAAATCAATATTTCAGGAGTCCTGAAAATGTTTTCTTCTCTTGGGAAATTAGTGACAAAAGTACTCTAAGACTTAAAAAACAGAGTAAGGATGGATACAAGCTCTTTGGAGGGGCAGAGAATGATATTACAATTTCTAAACCTAAAAATAATGTGAGAGCAAACTCACTGATGTAGAGCAGCTGAAGAGATGTACACTGCGAAACTGCGACCTTTAGAAGAGTTAACCCTGGGCCTAATAGAAAAGCTGAGGTGGAAGAAGACATTCGCACAGCAACAAGGCTAGACAGGAAGCTGCACCCTGGGGAGCCATAAAGTTCGTGCAGGACAAAGAAAATGAAAACTCATAATGAAGTTCAGACACTTTGGGACGGGGGGAGAGCGATACAGTCGCGCCAAACTGGATGGCTCTACTAGGCTGGAAAATGGCCTTTCTCACAATCCAAGAGTTGCCTGAACCGCAGCGAGTTCTTCCAATGATTTTAAAGAAAATACTCGCAGACTGAATACTACTCCCATCCAATGAGCTTTACATACCTTCATGAGAGCAATCAAATTTGATTTGTTCTCAATATGCGATCAGAGATTCAATTTGGACATGTTTTAAGAGAACTAATCATAAAAGCTCAGAAGTATGGGAGGAGGGAGCAGGGTTCTCCCAGCACACCGGCCTCTTACTGCATTAACCTGGAGGTCACCGTAGTGATCAGAGCAAAAAGCTAACCATGTTTGAGAAAACACTAGATTCAACTCTTTAGAGAACTGATTTTTATTCATCCCTCTGGAGCAGAAACGGGGAAGTGCCTCCCACTGCAACTCTTGGGACCTAGTGGAATATGAGTCAAATAAACCAACACCAGAAACTGAGATTACACCAAGCATTTTGAAAGTGCATGTAAGTGACTGCTCTTTTCACTGGTGGCATTAAGCCATTCTCCTAGCCCAGTTGCTATCACCAAGTTTTCAATCACTGAGCTCTATTTACTCCTGAGGTCTTCCCTGTCTTGAAAGAGCACGTTTATTTTCCCATTTTCAGGAGGAAAAAAAAATACATAGGGCTACATAATGGTGCTAGACACTGCATTGGGCAAACTGGGAAGAGTAAAACCGTGTTGGATTACTGTGCAGGAAAATTTCTCTGTTAACGTCTGATGTTTCAACTTGGTCAGTTCTGACAGCTTTTTGGCTTTTCAGCAAGAAACGCCCAAACAAATATTTTCAAACACTGCCTCAAGAAAGTTAAGTTTGCAGAGTTTTTCTTTGGACAGGCCTCTTTTTTTAAACTAAAAAACCAAACCAACAAACTCTAATACAGGTTTGTTTTCTCCTTCTCAAAGAACAGAACATTTTCTTGTTAAATGGCTTCAAAGACTAGCAAACATTTTTCTGAGAAATTTCAAGTAACTCTAGAGAGTTCTGGAGTTCTGGAAGCCTTACTCTTCCTATACAAACTTCTATCCAGTATCAGCATCCCCATATAGCGATCATAATTTTCATGTGTACTTTCGTTCAGTGAAGGATTAACAGAAATTTCTGCCAATACATTATGTTCCCTTTCTCCGGGGAACACTGCACCAGCTCAAAGTCTGCCTTCATTGCTGTGTTACTTCAGTTATTATCTGGATAGCAACATGTAATTCTTTCATTACTAAGTTTAAGAGAAAGATCACTCATCTCTCGATCTTATCCGTGGTAATATATCATCTAGTGTTTGGGAGGAAAAAAAATAAAATAAGAGAGAAACATTGTATTCTCTCAGGAAAAGTCAGATCTGGGACACTACACTAGGAAAAAATAATTGGTCCCATTATTATCATTGTCTCTAGCTTTACACTTAACGGAGAAATATGTCTGAATAGCTGGTTACATCAGCAATGCAGATAGAGAAGAAATTCCCACAGTGTGAGTAAGTCTTCACACACTTAGAGAACGTGACCACACACAATACACATTACAGTGGAGAAGAACAAAGCAACCTCAGGAAGTGTCCCTGATTGTTTTCGGCTGATTAAGGACATATGCCAACAAGCCTCTAGTTGTTCAGGGAAGCTTTGCAACTTGGGTAGGTCAAATTTACATAACGCAATTAAAGATATCGAACGGTTTGGGTCTACATAAAACTCAAATTCAGAACAATGTAAGGTGCAAGTTTAAGACAATTTTGTTGTTTCAGACCAGTTCAACCGAGGGGCAGCTTTACCTTTCAAGTTAAGAGAACAGGGGAGAGATTAAAAGTCAGCTTAGCTAATGTAAATAGCCAATTTACATTAACGTCAGCCATTTGTTCCGGAATCAAAACGGACACAGACTTCAAGTAGTAACAGCAGTTTTAGAAAACAGCATTAAGCCGGCATGAACAGTCGGGCTTTCAAACAAAGGTACTGCCTGTTACTTTTTTCAAAAAGTCACTGCACAAAGACCTAAAGCTTTTTGGATAAAATAAACCTCCAAAAGCTGCACTGAAGTTAGCAGGAATTTGCCAGGTTGTTGCTTTTTCCAGAAGGGCCTGTACCAGGAGCAGGACCAGGCCCTACCAGCCTCAAAGGCTCTCACCGAGCGGGATGAAACATGCGCTCCTCTGGGCACTGCTGATGCCGGTATCAGCAGGAGAACTTTAAACTGGGAGTTAACCAAGTGCCAGCATCACCTCGGTGTTGGGCCAGGAGTGCCAAGGGAGGCTTTGAGAACAGCTCACCTACACAAGGATTCCTCGCTTCTCTCCTCCCTCCCCAAGTCAGCCAGCCTAATAAAAAGGTATTATGCTTCCCAACAAATCACTCAGACTTCTGTAGAGAAGCATTAAAAAAAGCCACAGTAGTTGGGTTTTTTTTAAAAAAAGATAAACTAAACATAGTACTTGGAGAAAAATGTAAGGCTTCCTGTAAATTAAACTGAACCTTTTTACATAATAGATCGCTCACAGCTATTTGTAAGGAAGTGACAAAACTGCTGCAGATCTTAAGATATTGTAGCGAGGTTCACAGATGCACTTATGTAAATATTTTCTGACAACTCAGCTGCTACCGAAAACATTTTTGAAGTTATCAAAAAGAATTTAAAGTATTTTCCACTCTAGTCATTAACTCTTTATTTGCAGAAAGGCACCACTAGAACTGTTATGCAAAATGATCCCTTCTACAGAAGGCACGAGCCCAGACAGCAACACTTTTAGACATGCCACCAAAATGTGAGCTCCAGCACTGCTGTCAGAGGGCAGTCCACTCTCAGCTTCATGTCCCAAGCCAACAAGAATCAGGCTTTCGCATTCAGAGCGATCACGCTCCACACCCCATGCTCAGTCCATACACCACACCAGAAGCACTCTCACACTGTAAGCTGGTGGGGCAGCTAAGCCAGGACAGGTTTCCCAGTCACTGGGCTGCCAGATATAACAGTACACCAATTTATTCAACGCAGTGAGCATTGTGTGGCGAGACAGCGAGAGTCAGAACCTGGCCATGCTCAGCTTTAGCAACCCAAAAAAACAGACAGAACGCTTTACCCTAAAGCCATTATCTATTTCTTGGCATTACAAGGCAGAAGTACTACATGGCCTGGCAGTGGTCTATTAGCATGCGGATTTTATCTGCTGTCACATAGGCACTGCCATTTAGCTGCAGTTTCTTTCAGAGCTTATTTTTCTCTCCAGACATTTAAATTGTTGTGGGGGGTTTTCGTTTTGGTTTTTTTTTGTTTTGGTTTTTTACTGTTAAGCACATACAAAAAGACAGTGAAGACTATACAAATTAGAAACAATTAAAAGCAGCCAATTAATGGTTTGTTATCTCTCTAGCAACCCTTCAGGAATCATTAGTGGACACACCAGATCCTATTAGATTCTCTATTTGGGTCTCAGATTTGAGACAAAAAGCTTTGTGAAGACATGTCTACGGACAGCTTTCCCTGCTGGGTACTTATCCAAGCCACCTCAAGCATGCAAGACATAAGATATTACTGCTAAGGTCAGCAGGAATTCACATTACTAAAAGGAGCTTCGCTATATTCACTATAGTTCTGTTTCAGATGGTACAACAACTTGGTGCTTGAGGCTTGATACCGCTCGCCTGGGTTTTGCCCAGACAGCACACCTTTTTTGGGGGGGGGGGGGGGGGTAAGGGCAAAGGATGGCACAAACCCTCATTGCTGGGGAAGATCAGGTGATAGCAAATCACCAGGAGACCACATCTGAGGTACAAAATCTGCTTGGCAGCTCCTCAACCATGTAATTCATTCCTCTTCTCAGAGCTACACAGGGCAGATCTCACAGCACAACAGATCTTCAGGGCAATCTGCTTTCAGAGTTCAATACCTCATAGCACTAGGGATGCTTAGAGAAGTGTAAAAGACAACTGGACATATTTACAGCACCATCTCCTGACCAAAGTAGCCAATTAAAAAAATCATACATTACAGCACAAACACTGGCGATTAAATAAATTCACCTTTTTTTTTTCTGGTGTGTACTCACATACTAACCCCAAACAGAGATTTCTGCAAATGCTTGTTATTCTAATAGAATTAATTAATGCCTTTTTAGTTGGTTCCTTTTAATTGTTATTTGATTTCCCTGTATGGGTGAGAGGTATTTATAATATCGTTCACTGCAGCAACAGATCAGGCAGGTCACACAATCCTGGGGAGATGAAACAGATTCTTCCCTCCAGAGAAAAAGCCACATTTAAAGTCAGGGAATGGACCATGCTGGAGCACGCTCTCCTGACTATAAAAAAAGAGCATAGGGAGTTTAACCCTACATATACCCCCACAGATTTTTCTTCTGTTGTCTGAACACACACACATAAGTTTGAGTGCTCTGGCACTGCAGTTGTGATGTTTATTTTCTAGAAAGGTGTTCATGCAATAGAGCTTCAGTATCAAACACTGCAGTGGACGTAACTCCAACTCCTTCTCCACACAGCTGGGATAAAATCTTGATGCCACTGAAGTCCAGAACAAAACTGCCGCTCACTTTAGTGGCGCCTGAATTTCACCCTAGTTTTAAAGGGATCTCATTTTTGGCTGGCAAGATTTCAACCCTTTTTAATTCCCAGAAGCTCAACCACAAATCCCTCTTCTCCTCCCACGCAGCTGCTCTGAAACTCCCCAAGCTCCTTTAAGACAGCAGCCGAGCAGGCCTCCTTGGGAAGACACAGGGCTTTGCTTGCAGGAGATCTCCACCTCCCCAGACCATGTCCCAGCTCCAGAAAGCCAATCTGTAAAAAATCTTGAGATTAAGAACAGACACCCCCTGTGAGTTTACCCCTTCCCCCTGCCAAGCCCTGTGCATCACTGCTTACAGCAACTCGCTCTTTCCCAGTTTTTCCCACACCACAGTCAAGGGAGTACAGACCTGGCACAGGCAGGACTATCAAGCTACATAAGCTTGGCCCAGAGTCTGGGGCATGGTAAAGGACTCCAGAAGGCAAAGGACCTGGCATTGGGCTCAGGGATCTACAACAGTTCCATGAAGTCACAAGCCCTGGGACCTAACTCAGAGCCTGACCCTCCCCCAACATTTGTTTTTAAAGAAAGCAGACATTAAAAACAGATAAAACAAGATTGCAGTGACAGGAAAAAGATAAATCAAGTATCGTCCAGCCAAAAAATAAGAACCCTTCTTTTTGGTGTCCCCAAGTGTCTTCCAGATACAGAGCTTATCCCAACCATCTGGCCGTCAAACACAGGGACAAGGCAGAAACAGCCTAACAGAGGGATAGATGTCAGAGAGCAACAAAGCAGCATTTAACGGGGCAAATAAAAAGATGAATGCAGCCTCCTGAGAAGAAAGCATCGCTGCGACTGGAAGGAGAAAGGAATGAAAAGAATCAAGGGAGGTTTTCAGACTAAGAGTTTATAAATACCAATATCCACCACCAGACGCTGGCACATTCATTTTAGGTTCCTTTGACAAAATCTGGTAGTCACAGCAGAGTGAGCAGTTGGCATATCAGGGGGACATGGGCACAGCACCGTCAGCAGGGGCAGCTAAACCTGAGTAAGGGATGTCACATTTGTTTTAACATGGTTGAAACACTGCACTGGTTACAGCAGTGGCCAGCTTGTTCAAGTGCCAAACACAGCGTTAGCTGGCAGGTCCTGGAGGGGTTAAACGCTCATTCTGCAAAGGCTCACCATGTGCTTCACACTCAGCCACCCCACCGGCTATGGAAATACTCCCATCCACAGCAGTCTTCAAGGGATGGAGGACTATGCACCTCAGTCTGGTAGAAAAATCAAAATTCCAAATTTTATTTATTTATTTATTTATGGCCAATCTCACTTTTTTACTCCTGGTGCAGTAAAGCCTAGGGAGTTTTCAAGTCAGAAACTGGAGCCATTATACACTATATACTGGTATACTCACATAGGAAGAGAAAGCCCTCGGCCTGAGCACTTGCCTCTCTAATGAGACAGTCACAGAGTCACAAAAATCTTTCTAGAAGCCCAGAGATCTCTTAGGGGAAAAAAAAAAAAGACAAGATAATTTCACAGAATACACAGGCAGTGCAAGTTGTAATACAGAGGAGCCAACTCTTAACTGTTTTGTCCTGGTCAGATTAGGCCTCCCAGGTTAATCCAGTGCTAAGCAATATACTCCAGTTGGGCACTGGCAGGATTTCTTCACCCTTTAAGTGTTCAGGACAACATTGTGCCACCTCTGGGCTCTAGCCTCTCATTCTCCCTAAGTTACACCATGGACCATTTGTTGGAATGTCCTTGCTTCATCCTGATCCATACACAGGAGAAAAAGTAAGCAAGTTTTCTACCCTTGGTGAATTTTCTGTCCCTAGAGGAATCCCACCTGGCAGTACTGACGTCCAGTCAGGGTCAATCAGCTTGGATCTGACCACATACTCTTACTAACCATATGAAAAATCACCACAAAACTTCTTTTAATAGCTTCTGCTTCACATGTGTTAGACATCTTAAGGCCCCCATCACAGCACAGCATTCAGCAGGGAGCTTCCATCCCACTCAACACACAACAGGACAGCAAAAGTCATCCTGTTTGAGGCAGACAAAACATCTGATATACAAAGCACTTCCAAAGACGGCCCATGAAGCAACTCCCAGGGGCAAGACAGGGCACCGGAGCCCTTTATGAGTCACAATTACCCGTCTGCAAGAGCAAGGGTGACAGTCCCCAGCACCTTTCCGCAGCAACATCATAACCAGTGCCCCATAGCAACCTTGGCAGGTAGTGCCGCAGCAGCAGAGAACAGAGTTGTCTCAGGAAGAGCCTGACACAAAGCACCATCCAACACATGGCCCCTCAAGCCCTGGGCTCTGGCTTCCTAACCTGGCCCTGTCACCTCCACCCTGCAGTCCCATCCACAGGGCAGACCTCCCTGGGTCCCTGAGGTGCCTCCTACCCTCCCCCTGTTTGGCAGGATCTCAGAGCAGCTGTGCCACCACTGAGAAGGTGATTAGGCCTCTCCTGAACCCTTTACAGGCTGCTGCCATTGATGTGCCCCACAAATGTATTCTACTTCACTTGCCAAAAACATACAGGAGCTATAAAAGAGGAAAACGTCCTTCAATAGCTCCTAAAATGACTTTTGCTCCCTTCCCTAAAAAGCTGCAACATAAATTAGGGCAGAGATAGGCTGCTAAGGGAAGCTCCTTTGTCCCTGTTCCATTAGAAGAGAAAAATAATTGTTGCTTTCCATCAGCCAGCAGGAACAACCGCTGCAGTGCCATGCCAAGAGGATTAGCACCTCTCTGTACTTCTTTGTGGACAGCTATGATCTGCTGTTCTCCAAGTCAGTGTTTCTTTATTATGGCATGTATCAAAAGAGCACCATTGTTTAGAATATGATCCTTATTTCACATTGGAAAAGGAAAATGATAGGAACACAGGGGCTCAAAGTTTGGAAGATGAAAAGGAAAACACAATAAAGACAGTCGTCTTTGAGCTTACGAGACTCTGACATGTCACAACTGTAAGCACTGAATCATCTCCCTGGTATACCTTGTGAACCACTTCCACTTCAAAAATAAAAATAAAGCACTAGTTTTCTTTATGTTCTTGACAAAATCTGCAGTGCATGGCATTGAGCTGTGTCACATTATTTCCCTTACAGGTGACCTGGGAGAGTTTTTTTAGAGAATTGATTTCTGTTTACTTTCATATGTTTCTTTACAATACATAAATAAAGTCTGAAGGATCCTCTCCTCCCTCAAAATCTCCTTCTGTTCTGACTCACTGCCCTCAATCTACTTTATTTCTCAGTAGCATCAGGAACATTGAACACAGCCTCATCCCGCTGTATTGACTGGTCTCACACACACATTGTGATGCTTCCCAGTCGAAGGAAGTGCTAGGAACATCAAGCCAAAACAAATCTCTCCCCCAAGCATTTAACAGAGCTCAGTATTAATGACTGACAAGCTGAAAGGCCAGCTCTGAGGCTTCCTGCACAGGGTCCTTCAGTAACAACTTGCACAGCTTCTCCAGGTGCTTCCCCACTGTGTGCTGCCATGTCTCACCACACTGACCTGCAGGCAAAGCAAAGCAGCTACTGTAGCACAGAGCTTTGCATCCCACATATTCAGCTTTTCAACAGCCTGAACTACCTCGGGTAGGTACCAGGCAGACAAACCTACCATTTCTTACTGGGAGGGGCAGAACCAGTACCAAGAAGATTCCTGCCTTTGCTTCCAAGCAAGAGACATTTCAGTTGTGTTTAAAATTCAGCAAGCATAAACAAATCCGCTAACCCAGTGCGGCGAGCCCAATATCCAGAAATCTGAAGTTTTTCACAGACTGGCAGGGGTTGGAAGGGACCTCTGGAGATGATCCAGTCCAACCCCCTGCCAGAGCAGGGTCACCCACAGCAGGTGGCACAGGAATGCCTCCAGGCGGGTTTGGAATGTCTCCAGAGCTGGAGACTCCACCACCTCTCTGGGTAGCCTGTGCCGGGGCTCTGTTACTCTTAAAGTAAAGAAGTTTTTCCTCATGTTCAGGTGGAATTTCCTGTGTTCCAGCTTGTGCCTGATGAATTTTGCAAATTCTCGTTTTCACCTGGACCTTAAACTTCATTACTTTTGTGTCCATATGAGGTAGCATTGGCCTTCTCTCCATCAGAAGACTTAGAAAGATGAGCTCTGAACGCACAGACCATCACGATAGCCCAGCCTTCACGCTAATGCAGCACACAGGACTTCTCCAAACCTCTCCTGCTCCAAATTCAATAGCAACTGGATAAGCACATCCTCAGTCTCTGCAGCTGGTTTTTAGAAGAAAACATCCTGCCTTGGTATTAAGATTTCTAGTGACAATGAATTCACTGTATTCCTCAGCAAGGGGTTCCAACGTTAAGCACTCATAAGGTGAAAGATGTACCTTTTTGACCCTACGTATTCCTACATCAAGGAATTGGGCTACATTATGCCTTTCTTCACAAGATCGAAGAGCCCTATGTTATGAAATATCTGCTCCCATGTAAATATGTGCAAACCATGAGCATCTAAACAGGGTCTTAATTTGCTTGACCCCAAGGTGTCCATCGGTGCCTTACCTACTCTGATGGCTGCTCTGAAGCCACTGTAGTGCCCTTAGAGAGTGAAGCCCAGCACTGTGCAGCACTGCATCGGAAACTAATCCAGTAATACCTATTCTGAATAAATAGTCACTGCATGCAAAGACTTGGTCGTTGAGTCAAACCTTATCTTCCATACACAAGAGCAGAGATGCAGTGGGGTTTACTGGGTTGGCAGGTACACACAAATCCTGGGTCCCAGTCTCAGTTTCCCCAAGCAACTGGCATCTCTACTCCTCTCATTTCTCCTGGGGGTGAACAAGTCACGGCCATTTGAACATGCTGGCTATCCCTGTTAGCGGTACCCCTTTGGGCTGCACCCTCCCTCGGGAGCCAAGCTGCCAACAGTCAGGTCTGTGCACTGCTCCCCGTGCTGCCACCATGCCCAGAAGTTCACCCTCACAGCTGCCAGTTCCTGGCCTACTCCCAGAGATAAGCTATTAATCAGGCACAGCCAGCTCTCCCCAGGTTTGTTTTCAGGGGCAGCTGCTGTCTCTCATTATGGGTTTACCCTTGGCCTTATCAGCAATAAACGGGGAACTGAGAGGCACAGACCCCCTTGTCCCTCATGCACCAGGAAGCAGAGGGTAGGGAGCTGCAGTGGAGAAGGGCCCCGTTGCTGCTGGGTCACTAGCCCACGGCTGCCCGTGAAGCACGGCAGGACTCCCCCGGGTGACCGGCTGAAGGAGTTCTGAGAGCCAGAACAAAGCCCAGAGCACTAACTATCTAACTGGTAATTACTTTCTGGTGAAGACTGAAAAATGGGTCATTAAAACCATATTAAACTGTTTTCATTAATACAAAAACCTGATTTACATTTTTTTTCCCACAGAGCCATTATGTTCCAAACGCGCTGCACGGATGATTTGTTTAATCACAACCACATGGAATAGCAATTTTAAGGGCCTGTGACAATCACTTTTTTAACCAGGAAACCTGGTTTGCAATAATTGTCATGTTTTCTGTTAGCCACCCTTCCCACTGCTGTCATAAACCTGCTCCTTTCTAAACACACTGCCTTCCTAGTTGCACATAAAAGCAGCACAACCCACTGATACAATTAATAACACTGAATATTTAGGTCAACGTCAGTTCTATTAATTTTATCTCTTAAAGACTCGCACATTTTCTAAACAAGTCTAGCCCTTTGGGGGGTTAAACTGTAATTTGCAGTCTGGTTGTGAGTCCCTATCACATAATAGATCAATTAGGTTGAACACTCTAGTATATTAATCTTATTCACACATAGTAAAGGCAAATATGGCTAATTACTGTATTACAATATTGCCTACTTTTCCCAAATATGTATTAAGGAAAAGGGGTGCTTATTACATTGAAATATCAAATAAAATTATCTTGATATTAAACTGACAGTGAAGATGAATGCCTGTATTAATCCATCTTATTTTTCCTAAATCAATATCCATTGGAAGATCTGTTTATCATCACTACCATGTCAGCTCTGTAGAAGAGGCTTCGCTTTCTGTTTTGTATCAAGAACTCAGCATTTCCACTTAAAGCACCGCTTCTCTAGCATGGCATTCTATGAAACACAGTAGCGTGATTTCTTTTGCCATATCTATCAGCTTTAGATCTGTACTTTCAGGTTATGAATTAATGGGTATGATTTCATTGACTCCAGAGAAATGCAGGTAGTGATCCAAGCCTATTTTCTGGGCCTCTCCCTGCACACTCGCATGGCCAGAGGGCTTGTCTCTATGATGAAATTAATTGAATTCGGTTTTTAAAACTACCAAGTTAATCAAGATTGGCACAGCATCTAACTGGTCAGTGGAAACAAGGAAAAGTCATGGTCAGCATTAAGTGTTTACCCCAGGCAAACTGAGGTGAGCATGAGCAGGATTTGTTCTCGTCTGCATTCACTAATTAGCAGGCACCAGCTAATTCATCCATGGGCTTGTAATAAAATGGGGCAAAAAAAGTACTGTAAGAAGTCACCTAGTCCGCCTCGAGGCACCATGAAAAATGAGTTTAGATGTGACTAAATATCCTAGCAGAGACCTAATTCTGTTCCCTGTCCTGCCACTGATCTGCTGTGTGACCAAGTCACTTCCTCTTTTTTCCCCACTGTGGCCATTTCCCCCAGCCCCCATCTCATTTATTTCCCACTCAAGACCCCAGAAGGCAGGAATTCTCCCTGCCGCCCGCTTGGAACCCACCACAACGGGGCTCGATGAGAGCTGGAGCTCTAGGCATTACTGTAGTCAGATGTTACACGCTATTAGTAGCGAAGACAGGGCACAAATTAGGAGGATGGCTGTGCTTAGTGCTTCCTTAATGTTTTGCACATTTGAATCTTCCAGCAATAGCTTGCAAGCTGTGAATTTGTTAAAGTGGAAACCAGGCCAATAAAAATAAAGACAAAAATCTAAATGCTTGGGCTGCTGCAACAGAATTCTGGTATGAAACACCTGACAAAAACGTAGAGATTAATCTGCCCATATAACAGACAGTAAATTCTACTGAAATATGTTACTTCAAAAAAAAAAAGGTGCTATTTCCTCTGCAGCATATGGAACAGCTTGGATCTCAGGATCATTCCATGGGACACTGCTGAAAACAGGTTCTTCGGCTTTTCTAAGAACACACAACTATTTATGCTGAGCACCTACACATCCCAGAAGCCAGGCGCTCTGAGACAGCCACATGAAACACGTTGGCACGTGATTATTTATACGGTTCCACATACATGCACGCTCCCACATACAGGAAAGAGGCAGAGCCATGGAGGACACAGGAGCCAAAATGCTGATTTCCTGTCTTTGGCTGACATCATTGGTTTACTATTTGCTATTGGAAACCTCCTTGCTTGGAAGCGTTTCCCAGACTTCTTCCATCTCTCCTCTGCAAGCTTTGGGAAGATAGGCTATTCTCAGGTGATCCACAAAAGAAAATGTTCCATAATTGATTCTGCTGAGAGCTTATACAGCTGCATGCGTTATAAATTATTATTTTTTTCTGCCTTGAAAAGCATTATTACATAGTCTGAGGCTACACTTCGTCTTTTCCATGGCTAGAACTGTTCCCAGCTCAAACACGTAGCTGTTCCATAGGCAAAATCTCATTTCTCAAGCGGGTCAAAGGTCAAGAATACTTTGGGTTCCCCTTCTCCTCCCATGGGCCTCTAACTTCAAATCCTCTCTAGAATTTTTTTTTTTAACTGCCAAGTCTAAAGAATCCATGGCCAGAGACATCCAGATGTTTGTTATGAAAGATCCAGAACGCAAGTAACAATGCAGAAAACAAATTTCTTATTTGCTTACAGCAGAATCAGGTGATCTCTGTGCTCAATTTACCAGAAATCAGTTATTCAGTTAAATCTGTTCCTGCTGTTTACAAGAATAATCTCAGAAAGAAAAATCAGCCTCTTGGGTCTAGAAAACCTGTGCAAAGGATTGCTTTTCTCTCCTTGATTGAGCCAAACAGTACAAAGCGATAGTTTAATTATATCATATGGATCCAATGCTTGGATTAATCCCTCTGACAGAAGCATGACAGCAATAGGATTATTGTCTTCATTGTGCCAGCAGTTCCCAAGGACCCAGATTCCCCCCGTTCCAAAGAGCCATGCTTAAGGATGCCTGGAGACAGAAAATATTCTCCAGGAAAATCTCCTGGAAATTATGTATCTCCTGCTTCGCACAGACACTTCCACTCAGCAACAGCACCCTAGAGCACATGGTCAGTGCCCAGCAAGGAAGAAGAGCTGGAGGAAACGGCTGAAGGACCTGAAGCCAACTAATTTCCATCACTGCCCAGGGTGCAAGTAGTAATCAGCTCTACCAGAATTACAATTTCAGGCCAGAATACATACTGTCTTCAGAATACACACTCTCTTCAAAGGACAACAGCGTCTGGGGAACACCAAAGGCGTTCCAGAGCCACAGCCACTGGAATAAGGTTTGCTCATGCCACAATCAAAGAACTATTAGGCTTGCAAGCTTTTGCCTTGGCTATATTCATTTCCATATACTTCATCTGTTTTCCTTTGAAATTCAGCATCTTTTGCCTAACTCGAGAAGCCCATTCTATGACAATAGTGTCCGTGAGCCTTGAACTCCGTGACCAGCCAGGTATGAGCACATCCAGCAAGCCCCTGGTCCAGAACAACTCCAAGCAAAGGTTTACAAGCTGGCTACATCTGTTGGTAATTAACTGGGTTTTCAAACTGCTAATACAAGGTCTTTAAAATTATATTTTGTGTACTTCTACAATTAAAAAAAAAATCACTTAGATGAAAAAATGTTACATTTGCAGGCTACTTGCTTGTGACTTAGTATCTCCAGGTCTTCCCTGCTGCCACAATGTGTTTTTTTCAGGGAATGTAAGGATTAAATAGAAAAGACACAGGCATGTGAGTTGTTGCTACTGGACATTCAAATGAGCAGGTTTCAGGATTTGCCTTTGTTCTGCAGAAGTTCTGCACTGCATATTATTTTTAAGTATGCAACCAGCCATCAACACAGCAGGACGTAATTTTTAAAGACTCCAAAGGAGCCAAGCTTGTCAATAATCTGGGAATCAAAAGACTTCGCATACAGAATACACAGGAGATCAACCTGGAGGGTGGGGGTGTAAAGTATTCTATAGAAGAAAAATTAACATTCTAAAAGGAAATTTAAACTAGCATAAGGGTTTGCAAGGAACTGTAAGAGTTAATGCTCTCTCCCTCCATTAAGCACATCAAGAGTGTTCTTTTCCTAATGAGTTAACCTCTTATTATTCAAGTTTAATGGGGACATATATTTGTTTAACCCTATAGCCTCAGGAGTCAGAATTTCCTGGTGTTAATTATACGGCATATATGCAGATTCTTTGCTAGCAACGTGAAACAGCAATTCCTGCCAAACCTTGAAACTAGGAATCTCCAGCAAGCCTTGGTTTCCCCACAGTTCCTGAAGTCCAAATCCTGCCCTCAGTGCAGGGCAATGGACAACAAGCTTAGCACAATCTTACCTCCTAGAGCTAGTTCAGACTTGTGCAAATTGATGCCAGGAGAGCGCTTCACAAAAAGGAGGGCACCACTGCCTTGCCTTTGTCAGGAAAGGGAAGTGATCCAGACAGATCACACACCAGTGTGGAAAACCCACCTGGGACTTCCTATTTTAACTCAAATGCATAAGGAAGTGACCGTGCATGCACAGAACACTCTGCTCTGCTAAACCAGCCCTACCTGGTTTTTTTTGTTGTTTGGTTGGTTTGATGTTGGTGGTTTGTCTTTTCTTTTTCTTTCAAGAAAGAGAGTTGTTTAATACCAAGCCCCTCAGGAAGAACAGGACCCATGCTGTAACAAGATCTCCAGCAACACCAGTCTGCTTTAAGCAAGAAGCCAGTCCAGGGGATTGGGAACCATTAACTATGTCACAGAAGGAGCAGGGGGTACTTATGGCCTGTGTCAGCTCTGACTTGGATCAAGCTCCTCTCTACACATTCCAGCTACTTCACCTAACAGTACTCAACAAAAACAAAAGATGATGACTGTTGTTACCCACCTCTCCTCTAATCACAGGCTGGATGAGACAGGACATATCCCTTCCCTTCTCTGATTCTTCAGGTCTTCTACTTCTAGGCAGTACAGACACCCAACCCTTTGCATAGAGCCATCTTTGTCAAAACAGAGAGGCAAGGCGTAGAGTTTCCCATCCACCCATTACTACCCTTCCAAGCAAACCCCATCTGACCCTCTGCCCACCCTACGTGGGCCTGAAGACACAGTTCTTGTGCTTCCAAGGACCTGCAAAACAGGAGAAGGCCCAGCAGAGCAAGGCACTGCAGATCTGTGTTTTTAAGATGCTTGGTCAGGAAGCAGGACATGTTTGACTACTGCCATTGTACAGCCCACTCACCAGGGCATGGATATAGAACGCCAACTGATATGTGAAAGGGGTGCACGTGGGACATGCAAACACACACCACATTAGACAGTGCTAGCTGCAGAAGGGAAGGAAACACATTTACTCCCTCAGAATCTGCTGAGTTTTTGCAGATAGCAGCAGACATCTCGGTAAACACAAATATCTTCAGAGCCAAGGCTACCCTGTTTGTTCATTTGTCTGTTTGATGATCACGCAGGCCCAGAAAAGCATAAACCCCATTACAGTAACATGATAGATGTATGAATATGCACAGGGATAGATACACAGCAAACCATAGCAGTTCCCTCAAAAGTGATGTGCTAAAACCAGACCCTTAGGCCACCTATTGTTATCCCAACAGAGGAATATTAAGTCACAATGTGATGGTGGAAGCAGACGTGCAAAAAATATCCTATTTTTTTTGTTTGTTTCATGATGCAAGTCACAGTTTTTGTTTAAACAAAGTACAACAGTTGTCTTTGGTAGTGCCACTGATTCAACATCTCCCCTCCACCTTAATCCGCTGCTAAATCTGGGCACTCAAAAGGAAGGAGGCTATTTGCAGCACCACAGTGGTTAACAGGAGGCTGAATTTCCACTTCATAATATGATATCCTAAGATGACAGCAAAGGAAAATAAGTTGCTATTAAAATGGGAGGCCAGGTCCTATTGCCTCCTATATACACCACCACATGAACTCTGACCTCCTCTGGATCAGGGAAGAAGCTGTACTTAACTCTCTGGAAGCCAGACTACCCCCTGAAGCTGTGTCCTTTTTTGGCATTTTAGGTTGCAGACAGGATCAGAAAGCTAGCCAGAATACATTTAGCACTCAAACTTTATTTTCCCCTTCCAACAGATGAAAGATACACACAAAAGCCCCTCTTAATCAAATCACGGAGATGTTCCTGGGCCTGGAAAGGTGAGAACTCATCCAGAGTCCCACCAGCATCAACAGAGCAGAGCTGCAGGCCCAGTGTCCACCTCCTTGGGACAGTCACAAGAAGCCACTGTATTTCCACCCATTTACAGATCAGATGAGCCTACCATCACCCTGCTATTTCCATCCTGCTTGTTGCAATGAAGAAATATATCCATAATTAACAGCAAGTAAAGAAGATGATTTGCACTTCTGTAGGTCCCTTCCTCCAAGGAGCTCGTTAACCATTGTTCTCCCATTGCACAGATAG
The DNA here is from genome assembly GCF_963924245.1 of Chroicocephalus ridibundus. Lineage (NCBI taxonomy): Eukaryota > Metazoa > Chordata > Aves > Charadriiformes > Laridae > Chroicocephalus > Chroicocephalus ridibundus. The sequence goes on from NC_086292.1 coordinate 21,024,155, forward strand.
GGTACTCCACCACATCCAGCAGTGAAGTGCCTCCTCCAAGGGCCTGGAACAACCCACCAGCAAGGAGAGGCCGATGCCGAATGCCCATGCTTTACCCACTAGGCTGCACTGCACTTAGGCAGGGAAAAATACCTTCCCAGCCACCTTAAGAGCAGTAATTTCCTTCAAAACTCTCTTCTCGCAAGAGAAGTGGGCTCCTTTTTGGTGCACAACACTGTGAAAAGACAAGATTTTGAAGCCTGTGGGCAGAGTTGAACACCAAGGGAAAGTGGTTATTTTCAAATAACCACACAGCTATGCATGGCTTGTGAACCATGGTTAATTTAATACCCACACGTGCTCATTAGAGCTATTTGTGCATGCACTGCAATCAGCTTGTTTACACACTTACCAACGACAACTTGCAGATTATTACTTTAATTAATAAAACCCCTTCATTCTTCAGGATTATATTACCAAAATACTTTCTCTTCTCTTTTTCTTTCACCGGGGGAAAGCTAGCACTTACAGGAAGACAACCAGTTAGTCAGTCTGGCTGCCAGCTGCAACATGGAGTTCGTGCTTTGAGGAAAACAACATGGGGAACCAACATTAGGTGCCTCCACCATGAAGAGCAGAAGACAAGATGGGCCACTTGTCAATGGTTATACAACTTGCAGTCAGTGCCTAATAAGTTTCACAGCAAATCCTGTGGCACTCGCTCATTTCTGAAGGAATATCCTGTCAGGAGAGTGCCTGCGGCACCTTTCCAGCAGGCACTGGTGCCCCTGGTATTCCCTGGGTGCAGTGCGACCAGAAATGCTAGAACCCAGCTGCTGTCCCTGTGCATGGGGCTGGGCTCTCCTCAGGCAGGACACCAGTGAGGAGCAGGAGCTGCTCTCAAGTGCGGCCACCCTCAGCAGGACAGTGGTGAGGAGCAGGGTCTGCTCTCAACATGGCCGCCCTCGCTTCTTCCCCGCCTCAGCACCTGAGGCTCCGCAGTGCCCTCAGGGACTAGGTAGTGCAACACCATTGGTCAGAGGGGGACTGCTGCCAATTCATGATTGGCTGGCCAGGAGAGACACCAGCATGGGATTGGTCAGGCACACCCAAGCCCCTCTGGGCCCACACCCAAGGCCCAGAGCCCTGGGGACCCAGCACTGCCACAGCCTCACTGGCTCCACACACAGCAGTTCTCCCATGGGATAGAGGGGACCTGTCCCAAATGAGGGACCACGGGTGTCAGGGAGCAGCAATGACCCCCTGGCCCCATCACCAGGCTGCTCACTGCAGGGTCACGCTCCCAGCCCCACAGGCCCAGGCCAGGCCCAGCCAGATACCTCATTCCAGGCCAAGTGCAGGGTCCTGCACCTGCGTCGGGGCAATCCCAAGCACAAATCCAGGCTGGGCAGAGAATGGATGGAGAACAGCCCTGAGGAGAAGGACTTGGGGGCGTTGGTGGATGAGAAGCTCAACATGAGCCAGCAATGTGTCCTGGCAGCCCAGAAAGCCAACTGCATCCAGGGCTGCATCCCCAGCAGCGTAGGCAGGAGGGTGAGGAGGGGGATTCTGGCCCTCAGCTCCGCTCTGGGGAGACCCCACCTGGAGTACTGCATCCAGCTTTGGAGTCCTCAGCATAAGAAGGACATGGACCTGTTGGAGCAGGGCCAGAGGAAGCCACAGAGACGCTGGAAGGGCTGGAGCTCCTCTGCTGTGAGGACAGGCTGAGAGAGTTGGGGGGGTTCAGCCTGGAGAAGAGAAGGCTCCGGGGAGACCTTCCAGCCCCTTCCAGTCCCTAAAGGGGCTCCAGGAAAGCTGGGGAGGGGCTGTTGGCAAGGGCATACAGCAACAGGACAAGGGGGAACAGTTTTAAACTGGAAGAGGGAAGACTTAGATCTGAGGAAGAAATTCTTTGCTGTGAGGGTGGTGAGCCCCTGGCCCAGGTTGCCCAGAGAAGCTATGGCTGCCCCATCCCTGGAGGGGTTCAAGGCCAGGCTGGACGGGGCTTGGAGCAGCCTGGTGTGGTGGGAGGTGTCCCTGCCCAGGGCAAGGGGGTGGAACTAGATGATCTTTAAGTTCCCTTCCAACCCAAACCGTTCTATGATTCCACCAGCCCCACAGAAGTTTGTTCGGGGGCACCAGATCCTCAAAACATGTTACAGATGCTCCCCAGAGGCCTCGGCTCAGGAGATCACCATCCGGTAACACTAACAGCATGAGGGGCTGTGAGGAAGCTGGCCAGGAGCCATCGGTAGCCAGCACTGACCAGTGCTGCTCGCTCAGGCCTCACACAAGCACTTCAGCACTGTCCCTCTCGTGACCTGCTGGGAGATGGAGGTTGAATACAAGTTGACCTGATTTTATCACAGTAATAAAGTAATTCCTTACAGACCTTGTTAGTCACCAAGTTCACAACAAAATTGCCTATGAGTCAAAATTATGATCTGATTATCTTTGGTTTCAGCTGGAGCAGGACTCAGCTGCAAATGAACAACTGATTAACAACTGGTTAACTCCACCAGCATTTCATAACATCCTCAAGTACTATCTCTCAGTGGCATGATGTGTGACAGTATTTCCCAGGAGAAGATTTTAACATTGTTACCATTTTATAGAGCTAAAAAGGCTGCGTTAATAAAATGCATAATTGAAATTTACCCATCTTTTCATACTAAGAAGCTATAAAACTTTTGCACTGTCTGTCCTAAATATTTTTTGTGTTCTACAGCTATAACTGTTCCCCCAAACAAGTTTTAAACCAACACATAAATCAGCATATTTCTTTAGCTGCTATTTCTGTAAAGGCAGTCAAGTTAAGCTAGGTTATGGCATCTGACTACAAAGTATCCTACAGATCACTTTTATACATTTGCCAAATATTTTCCAAAACCCAGCATGGAATAAGTAATAGATAAAGAACACAAACTCTGAAAACCACTAAAAAATAATAATATTTGTCTATTTTTTCCAGCTTACCAATTCTTCTCTGCATTTTTTTTCCACGCATAGTTCCAATTTTCCAGTATTAATCTCAAAATCCACTTCCCCCCCCTCCGGCCCCCCGGCCTTCTTTTTTAAAATTAAAGCCTCAGCTAGCGACAGAGAGGAGATTCTCTCACACTCTCAGCAGACTGTAATAACAAGTTGTTGAAAGAGGGAACCTTGTAGGAACTGGTGTGAAGGAAGGCGCCCAGCACTCGAGGCAGGCGCTGCACAGTCTGCGTACAAACAGGAGAACTCCAGACAGCCACCACCGCCTCTTTACTATGATTTTCCTCTACATTATCCAACATTTGTTCTACAGTCTAAAGGACAGAACAAGATAAATCACTTACTCCCTTCCCCCCACCCCTCTTTATTTCAAATTTGTACTCATCTTTAATGCTGACACAAAAGTCATTGAACTACCTAGGCAAATTGCGTGTGCTGCTGCCCTGAACTACAGCTTGGATTCAGTAGTAAAACATCCCTCGATTTCAGCAAGCCTGTATTTCTTTCCCCACAGAGTGACTGCTCCAAAGAATTCACATCCCGAGGGAGCGAGCCAGAGCCCTCAGAGCATCAGCTTCTGGAGCAAATGACTTTATATTAATAAGAATCACGTCTATTCTCTGTACAACCAAGCCCTGTCAAAACCTCTTTCCACATTCCTAGTAGGTGGCCACAGGGTCATTTGTAAATGCATGTCTACACTAATAATTCAAATGAAGGAGATCCTGAAGAAGCCCACCAGAGATACTGGGTCTGTAGCAAGGCCCACAGCAGACGTAGTGCTGCCTTCCAGAGCCAGATCTAGACCTGTTAGCTCTAGCCCATGACCCATGCAGATATTCAAATAAAGTCATTTTCATTTCAAGGGTCTGCCTCTAAGCACCCATCCCTGGGATCAGGGCTTTGCCCTGGCCATACAATTACACACATACCCCCAGGTTAAAGAGCATCAAGGAGGGGCAGGAAATCTGTGTAGCCTTTTCCCTTTTTCAAGGCAGGAACTTTGCACTGAAGGTCACCTGCCTGCTGGGAGGGCTGGCATCCAGCTCTCCCGCTGCCAAGCTGCTGTTCCCGCAGGAAAAGGCAAGAGCGTTATGAAAAGACAACAGGCACTTGCTGCTATTTTATGCCTACAGAGTCCTCAGTAGATGTAGAATGTAAGCAGCTTCTGAAAATTTCCCAATTCTTTGTCTGCCAGGTGGGAGGGGAGGAGGGGTGAGTGTCACAGCCAAGTTACAAGAGACTTTTGATAGAAAAATCCTTCTTTAGGGAGTTCACTAGTGTATGGAAAACCACCCAGGATCTGTATTTCTGGTATCGGAGCTTGGAAAGGGTGGAGAAACACCAATCTGAAGACTCTAATGGACAGAGCAAAACAACACATAAATATAACCCACATTCCACAACAGAACTGCCCAGAACCGCCTCTGCTGATCCAGCCTGCTTCTCCCAATGCCAACAGGAGCTCTGACATCCACTTGGATGGGATTAGGGCTCAGCTCTAGATAACTAGCTCGAGTGGAAACCACAGACCATGCACTGCAACTGAAGCCACTGCAACTGCAAGGCAGAAATAGAAAGCTGCGGGCCAAATTCTAACGCCTTTATTCAGCTCTCCTTCCTCCACCTCAAGCAAGCACAACCCTGGTCCCTGTAACAGCCTGTTTGCTGCGTAGCAGATTCTTGGTCCTTGACGCTGGACACCCAGGATTCACAAACCATGTTTAGCCATAAATAGCGATCTCCAGGGAGGATCACACGAGGGCAGCCCAAGCAAGGCAGCCCAGCACTGATGACACCGATTAAGACGGTACACTTGCAGGAGACGACCAGCAGGAGACTAAACCAGTGCCGGCACAGCACTGGCACCAGTGCCAAGTGCAGCAGGGAGACCAAGACCCAGCGAGGTCCCCCAGCCTGAGAAAGGTTAGATGCTCTGGGCACTTGCAGCCCCAGATGTCAGAGCGGATCAGGGCCGAGGGTAGCAGGGGTGCTGCGGTGCTGGGGCAGGGCTGGATAACAATGCAGGGCACAGACAGAGCAAGGGCTGGTCATTAAAGCTTGAATAGGCAGAAAGGAAAAGGAATCTCCTAATCATTTCCTTTAGCCATCTCAGCTCCCCTCCCATCCTTTCCCCCCTCCTGGCCTTTTGAAGATGCTTGCTAATAAGTGTTAACGAGTTGCCTGACAAAGGAGGAGAAGGCAGGGGCGGGGGGAGGGAAGAAGGTGGGGGAAAGACACACTAGTGAGGAAGAAAAGGGACCAGACAGAGGTCTGTGAATGCCATGGCAGATTCTGGATGTAAAGGACCCCCAGGACAGTACCCCCACCTCTGGCAGGCCTATTTCAAGAGCTGACCTCTCTGACTGAGGCTTTACTTTTTTTTTAATTTATTCTTTTTTTTTTTTGCATACCACATATGCCTCCTTTCCTTTCTTCCAGTCCATCTGAGATATCCCTGCAGCTCACACACACCAGCTCACCACCGTGTCAGTGCTGCCACCTTCTTCAAGGCCACCACTTGTTTTCCCTCTGTCTCTCTCCCCCTCCACTTCAGCCCTCTCTGATGGGAGCCAGGACACAGCTGCACACATGAAAACACCCTGGGCTCTCCTGTTTATGCTGTCCTTTCTACCAGCCACAAGAACACAACTCTCCCACAGCCCAGGCAAGAGACTCACAGAATACTCTCTGCATTTTCCAACCACCTCTACAGCAGCTGCTCCTTCCACCTTGGAGGATTCACCATCTTTGCCAGATTCACCCCTTTCAGCCTTAAAGGCTGGCATTCCCATTGCCCACAGCACTTACCCTCTGTGTGGAACAGCTGCAGCTCCCACCAGAGCTTCCCTCTGGACACAAGATGCTGCTATTCCTCTGCCCCTCTGGGAATCATTCATTCACTCAATATCTCACATCACTTTTGCATTGGATGAGCAATTACAGAAGGTGGTGAGAGAGGAGAGAATCAGGCCCATTATCTTTTCCCATAAGAGTTTATCCCAGCCAGCTTCTGGCATAGCTCCCTTTGGATGGCTCCATCACCCAAGCTGACCAGCATACCTTCTCTGTTGGGAAGTGCAGCACCAAAAGGGGATGCCACAGAGCCTGAGGACCACAACCACTTCACTCTCACCTTAAAGAGGGGAGCCTTTCATTGCAAAGCAGCATCTCAGCCCTTTCAGAAGCATCACCAGGACTACAAAGAAGAGTACAAAGTATAGCTTGCTTCACCCAAGTCCGTAACAATCAGCACATGACACAACTCCCTGCAACCCAAGCAGCAAAGCCACCTCTCTAGTGGCACTTCTGCTAATACAGTCTTTTATATAGCCCCCACCCCCAACAACCAGCTCATTTCTCCCAGCTGGCCCATCTCTACTCTCCTACAAATCACTACCTGCTGCACAGGTCTTCCTCTAATTGGTGCCAGGGGCTAATTAACCCCTTCCCTGCCAGCTGCTGGAGGTTTGGACCAGCTTGTGACAGCCACCATCTGTATTTCCTCTTCCCAGTGCTTCAGAAATGAAAAAGGCCTCTGCCTGCCATAGACACATATGGGGCCCTGTCTACAGAAGAAGGTCGTCTGGCCGTTCACTTCATTTGGAAAACCATTGCCCTCATTTATATTCCTAAATGCAAAACTGAGCTTCCTAACCTAAGTAGTGGTTCAACTTGTAATCTCAGCCCTGAGGAATCTCCCCCACCTGCAACTGTCCCCATTGACCACTGACCTCTCCCCATTTCTTGTGCCAGCAGAGGGAAGGTGAAGCCAGGCTCGCCCCTGCTCTAACGCTCTCTAAGGAGAGATTTGTGCCAGCTGAATCCAACCGCAGTGAAGTTACAGAGTAAACGACTTTGACCCATAATCTTGTTTCCCACAAAGTACAGCTGAGGCCCTCAACATATGGATATTTCTTAAGGAAGTGATTTTCTGAGAACAATAGTGAACTTGAAGAGACTGACAATGCCTCTTTAGCGGTTTGGCTAGTAGAAGGAGGTTATCAAGTTGTCCCAGGAAAAAAAAAAAGTGAACTCTGAACTAGACATGCAATTTTTGAATTGCCAGAAAACCATTAATTTAGTATCTAATCAGATCATTGTGTTTTTACTCGTTCATGCTCAATTCATCAAGAAAAGTGGTTCATTAATCTAAAGAACTAGGCATAAAATTTATATATCGACGACTCTGTTTTATTGCCAAAGCCTACTGTATTATACTTCAGCTTTATGTGCGTTATAATAAAAAGCATGTGTGAATTCTCATATTTTAAAACAGTTGTGCATCCGTGTGGTTTGAGTTAATGCTTTTGAAAACATAGTCTCCACAGGATGCTATCTGAAAATAGAATCTGTCGATGATAAAACTTTAACTCTTGAGATGTGGTATAATAGCATTTTGTAATAAAAAGAAATCCATTCTTGGAAAAAGAACTTTAGCCATGTGCTCAGAAAATATTTTTTAAAACATAAAACTTCTAAGGAGGGAAAGTAAAGAGCAGTTCACTGCAGTACAAAACAAACTCACCTCCACCGAGGAGAAGAAATACGTCAGACACTACAGCATGGGGAAAAAAAATGGCAATCCCAGTCAGGTTGAAAGGCTAGAGTGAGTTCATCAATAATTAATCCTTATATCTTACCCAAGAAGGGAAAAAAAAATAATATTTCAGCCCAGGTACAGGTTAACATTAACGTATGTGAGTACCGTACGGTGGGAAACTGGGAACATGCTGTTGGCAAATGTCAGAATTAATCTCTGTATTCTTCATATATAATGAAGTCTGCAGTTGCAGGAGGATTATGAAGCAAACATTTGTTCCCATTTAACTGAGTCTATTTATCGACAGCAAATATCAGCAGCAGAGATAAGAATAATATCCAGTTTGTATATTTTCAGGACACCATTAGAGAACAAGAGACCTCCTGCAAATAATGAAAAGAAGATGAAGGTAAACGAAGCTCTACATATTTGTGCAACATAACGTTCACATTACTTAACGTGCTGAAGAATAGTACCTGTGTCAAATGATGGGTATGATTTTAACCATTCGTATTTCCATATTTTCAGACCAGCTCTGTGTACTTCGAGGATGTGCTAATGCAAGAAGCAGCATGTTTACAATGCTCGGCGTCTGTCGTATAAATAGAAGTGATCCACCATCTTCATTTGCTTCGCGGGTAACAGGTGCTACCATCTCTAGTCTTCACCAAAGGTCAAACGCAGCTTTCTTAGAAATGCTGAGCTCTATTATGCTAACAGACTTAAATGCAAATGTTGGGATTTTTTTTTTTTTTTGCTAAGGGAAAATTCTGTTTAACAATCAATGTCACAATATGGCCTATTGTTAGAACAAATTACCCAGTCCATTAATTACACAGCTATCTCTCCATCAACTAGAAGAAAATACCCCCAATTACATACACATACTAAGTAACCTGTTGTTGCAGCAGGGCCAAAAAGAATGGTGATGTAAAAACCAGTGGTGTAACTCTTCTGGCTCTCCTGAAGTTAAACCAGGATGCTTTTGGCCCATTAGTCTAAGGTAGCAGTGACTGATTTTTAGTGACAGTTCCTAAGTAGCTGTCATATTCTGAAGTTGCTCGTCCTGCCCTCCAGGAACAAGAGGCCCCCTTGAATTAGTATTTGTGTCCAAGCAGTGGGAGCCTGACTCTGTTGCTCTCCTGCCCCGGGGTACAGAACCAGTGCCGAATCACCACCCTGATGAGCTTGTTTGGTTGTAGCACCTAGACATTGTCATCATGGACGTCCTTGAGTCAGGCCCCCGCTTCTCAACTCACTTTGTAAAACAAAAAATCCTGAGACTAAGGACCAGAACTTGGAGCTTCCCTTTCCCAGGACTGACACCTGGGCTTCAGAGTCCACACTGGATCACACTCTGAGCCTCCAGAAGTATTTAGAGGTACGACATTAATGAACTTCTCAGCAGACCAACCATCGCACAGTGACAGAAACTCCAGCTCCTGGTGACATTGTATCAAAGCTTCAGCATGCTTCAAGTGAGTCAAAATGACGCTCAGCCATACAAAACACCATCACCCTCAGAACATTTCTGGGTAGTCCCAGAAGAAGTAGCTAGGACCATGCATCATTTGTTTGGTTCCAACTGTTAGACTTTGTTATTCCACCCAAACAGCTGCTAAAAGAAACCCAAAGTGTCATATGGAAAGAGCAGCACAGAAAGTAGATTACAACCATTGGAAAAATGGGGACCTCATGGAAAGCGAGTGTATAGTTCCCCCTGTGATAAGATTTGAGGACTCCAGCAAAGTCTGGATACCCTTCTGTCGTGTCTGATTACCTCCACTGCATTAATATATCCCCCAAAACACATTCCTCATATGCGCAAATGGGAAATCTTCTAAACAGATCTAGGGCCGTATCTAATGACACAGACGAGCAAGCCCAGCACTCCACCTTCCACAGGGCATTCAGAGCAACAGATAAACAGATCAGCAGTATGTCTGCAGGAGGAGACATGGACAGACACACTTTCTCCTGCCCCTCAAACAGGATTCCTAGCTGAGACTCAGCACCATGCTATGTTAACTTGTCCTGACCAAGGCCATCCTGGGTTCAACCCGCTCAGAACAGGGGATATAACCAGTATCTAACAAAGACTGCAGTCCAAATGAGATCTTCATTCATGGGACTGGAGCTTCCAAAGTGGCAAAGGAGAAGCGACACCTTCGCCTGATGATTCCCAGCTAGGCAAGCACTAAAAAGTCACACGATGAAAACAAACCATGGAATATACCTGATGGCTCTGATGGCATTTCCCTTTGCAACCTCTCCAGTGAAATCCTGCTCTTATGTTGTTTGTTTGTAGTTTAGAGTTATTACGATTAAAATTAAACAATATGTGGGTGTGTATTTCAACCAATCCATTGCTACCGCTGCCCGCGAAGACTCACTGTGCACAGAGCACGATCACGCAGTGAGTTTGGAGACCTAAATCACAGCACACTGCATCATACCTGGGCCGTACAAATAAGCTCCATCAAATACCTGGGTTTGTCTTGGTTAATACATCTATTCAGCAAAGCAGGGGCCATCAGGAAGATTTAAGCATATACATAAAACTAAGTGCACATGTAAGAGCTTTACTGAATACATGTCCCTTGCAGCCTTGTGATAATTATGTATGTATCTTTGCAGAAACAAAATGTTAATGAGTATTCGTCAGAATCCTTTTTGCTTCACATTAAAAATACTCTTTGTGCAAGTGTTCCCAGGAGAACAAGGAAGAGAGGATGGAGATTTCACAGCTCTCTGAAGGCTTTTATACAGCATTCATCCTATTTTGTCCAACTCAATAGCGGCTTCTGCTTCAACCACCAGTATACGTCACCACCGCCGCTACCCCCTAAAAAGGCAGATATGGATTCACACTAAAAATGACTGTGATGAAGACAAACTTGGCTGAGTATCATCATGTAAAAGAGGGACAGAACAGACTGAGTGGAGGTTGTAAAAGAAAAACCATGCGTGACCAAGAGTACGGGCAGAGAATAAGAGCAAAAAGCCAAAATCCCATTTAAATAAACCCAACGACAATCTCAGGCAGAGATTGCTTTTGGGCGGGGGCTGAAGGGGGCTTGGAGTGGGAACAAAACCTGACTCTTGCTGTTTTCCTTACTGCAGTGTCCAGGAGCTGGTGCATCTTCTTGGTGAAGACGTAGAATCGCATCCAAGTCCCTTCTGTTTCCCCTCTTACAAGCACACAATCTGCACGCTCCAAATTTTGACTAACCAGCTAATTCAAAAGCAGTGACAGCCAGAGCGGCTGTTTGTCCTCGGGGAGCAGAAGTGACACCATGACGGAAGTTAAAGCCACTGAGGCCAAAGAAAGTCGGCGCCTGGACTTCAGGTTCATGCTCACACTTTTAACAGGTTTTCAGCATAAATCTAAGGCCATATGGTGTCCTTGACTCCACTGAGTCAAGTTTTACTAGGCGGTCAGTAGTGTGACACCATCCCCGGGCACTCAGCCACATCCTGGGGCTTTTCAGCTCTTCTCAGACATTTGGGTCCCATAAACAAACAGGGAGGTTTGTTCACGCTGGCTGTGGAGGCTCCCTGGGGAATGCCCTCCACCACCCTTCCCACGGCGGGCACCCTGCATTTCCCGGCTCCCACAGCCAACCTTCCAGTACACACAAACTCAACGGACCTTGAATTTCAAGCTTTGGGCTTGAATTAATGGCCATGATTTCCCACTAACTCTTGTAGGTCACTGTGGGGAAATGCACCACCAGAGCAAATGCTTCTGCACATTTTCCGAGGGCTTTGCAGCACCTCCTGACAGGCATTAAAAAATAGGGATGTTTGAAAGACAAATTGTGCCCTCAGAAAGCGTGGCCGCTTTGCTGTGATAATGCCATGCAGGCAGCATCTCTCCCCACCACCTTTCACGCAGTCCCCGTGGTGAAGCAGGACACAGATTCCCGTTATTAGCAGCTCTCCAAAGTACGAGAGACAAATTATTGCCCGGCAATAATTATTAACGAGTATTTTGTGCTCTCGGATTTTTGTTTACGCTCTCGCATTGCAAAAAAGATGTTGAACAATCTCCCGGCCAAAGGAGCAGAGACGTAGGTACTAACAAGACACCAAAAGAGCTCCCATTTGAAGCAGACACAGCTCAGCTCCCAAAGGCTGTCACCACAGCACGGTGCCAGCAAAGCCACCAACCTATTTTGCCCAGCTCCGCTTTTCAAACAGGAGGAGTTTGAGCGCGGCCACCGCCGGCATGATTCAGCAGCGCTGGTGTCTGCTGTTCCCCATCACTCCCTGGAGCCAGGGCTCGGACTTCCCAGGCCTGTCTCTGAACTGCGGGAGCGCGGTGCCCTCCCGAGCCCTCCCCACCCCTCTCTCAATGCCCTAAACTGACTGACGGAATTAGATTTGTGGAGCGAACTCAGTTGCTTTTGATCTCTATTCAAGGTGCCATCAAGGGATCTTAATAGGTAGCATCTTAGTGAACGCTTTAAGGCCTGAAACCGTCATTAAAGAAACTCCTGATTCTCACACTTGTCTGAAAGAATAGAGGAGCAAGCTGGCTTCAAATGCCAGTTGACAGATGGGAAGACATATGGACTATAGGATTGCTGATCTAAAGAGTCAGAGCCATGGTCAGGCTGAGGAAACATACATCTTTATTTTGATGTTGACCTCAAAGGGAAGAGGTCTGAGTCAACAGAAAGGGGAAAGGGCAGAAAATATCACAAGTCTGAGGCCAGGATTGCTTTGAACTTGAGGACACATATACTAAATGGTACCAAGTTGACAAAAAGGCTTCCTGACACTCCGTGTCTACAAATTTAGCAGTCTGACCCATATAGCTGCTTGATGCGTTTTCAGTAACGAGCCGAGTGAGGATCAGTAACGCTGATGCAATCTCTCGTGGCACCCAAGAAGTTTGTAATTTCTTCCAGCACCGGCTATTCACGACGCCCCAGCATGGAGGCACATGGGGGCACTGTGGGTTAAAGCCCCCGTGATCCTTCTACCGGACTTTGGGGAGGCTACAGAAGGACAGGATGCCCCCGAGCCACAGACCCGTGGATCCCTGCAGGTCATTTCTCTTCGAGTCCCGTGTTTGCTCCTGTAATGGGCTCTATACGGAAACACGTATGACCCCATCCCAACTCATTAACATTGCACATAGCATTTTCTATAAAACTCCCCCTGGGACACTTAGCTGTATTCCTTTCCAGCACTGAAAAAATGCTCGGGATAAAGTTTAGACATTTGGAGCCTTCTGCTGAATTTAAATGGCTGAGCGAGGAATCCGTGAAACAAATGAAGGGACAGATATCCTATTGTCTTCCCAGAAAAAAAAGCAGGGCCTTTTGGTTCACTGTCTTTCTTCATGTCTTCTTTTTATCACAAGTGTGCACTGATGAAACTACTTTAATGCAGTCTGTTCCGAGAGATTAAATTGAATGTCTGTGTAGGGTTTCAGGGCTCAGCAGCATAGCACGGCAGCTTCGTTTCACATCTCCGGGACACTGGGCAGGCGTAAAAATAATTGCAGGCTCAGAAACGATCAAGGAATGTATCCCGGCTGCAACAGATGCTGTATTAAAAGGAAAGAAAAAAGCCAAAGTGCATAATGAATTTAAAAAGATTTCTTTATCAAACATGTCATTTGTTTGAAGGACTGAATTGCTGGCATCAGATGTGGCAGATCAGCTTGTTACCAAAGTGAAACATGAGGACTGCTATGCGATGGCAATTGATGAGTCAATTGAAATCACTGATGTTGCTCAAATGCGCATCTTCATTTAATATGTCAATGGTCAGAAGTTAACCAAAGACCTTCTGCTTTTGTCACCGCAGAAGCGAAACAAGGGCTACAAAACATGATGTGCTAGTGCTGAACCTTCACGGGCCCTAATATACTTAATGGGAGCTGATGCTCCAGCCACAGTTGTCTGTGAAAAATAATTTCTGACATACCCCTAACAACTGAACTCGGGCTCGTGAGCGTCAGTGCCTTGTCCATCAAACCGTCCTCCCAGCTGCATTAAAAGCAAGATATTAAAATGGCATTAGATTACCCAGAAACACAGTCGTCTGTCTAAGGCTGACACCTCTTCCTTGGGCTGATTATTTCAGCTTTCTCTTTATGGGGATGTTGCTGAAGGGAACAGTTTGCTAAGCACTCAGGTGGTTTGTTGATTGATAAAAATACAAATAATGCTTGGTAAAAATAGGGGAAGCTATTTTCAAAACTCCAAAACAAAAACAAAACAAAGCAAAACACCAAACCAAGCCAAACACATTTCCTTCATCCTTCCTAAGCATTTCTAGGGGGGAACGGTTACCTGGATTGAATTTCTTGGCCTTGATAAAACAGGCCTAAATAATCTTGTCGAAAAATCTTTACAAGGTTGAATTTTCGCACTTCAGAAACCCAGAGTGAGAAAGCAGAAAGGGTGACTTTATACAAAAAAGCTTTTCTACAGAAGGACCCATCTGGATTTTCACTCAAGGACATAGCAAACTGACCAAAAGAGCGTAAAAATCTCTCTCAGGGTCTTTGGGACATATTTTGAAGATTTTACTGCGGAAAGGCAAAGTCTCTTTGGAGCTTGGTAAATAACCCCCTGGCTAAATGTGCTGGGAAACACACAGGATTGAACCAGTAGGGAAAAGCTTTCGGCGTGGTTTGCTCTATGGGCTGCACAGCTATGGCTTTTTTCTGCCCTGAGATTCCCATTTCCCATGCCGACAGAGGCAGACGGGAGCCAGAGGTGAGCAGCCCACCCCCGGAGAGGAGACTCCCCTCCTCTCCTGCTGGCGCCCACGGGGCCGACCCAGCAGCAGGAGAAGTTGCCCGGCGCCTAATGAGAGGGAGAGGAGGCCCCATGGCTCTGCCCGCCACCAGCCTCAATCCAGCTGCAGCCCGATGCCTCGTAAACGCTCTGGGATTTGTTAAAAATGAGGTTTTTTCTAATACGCTGAAGATGACAGACCTCAAGTTGTCATATATTAAAATGGTGCGTACATTCCTTCCTCCGAGTAACCAATAATGGGACAAAAATCCTTGCCAACTCCGGTCTGTTCCTCCTGCCAAGGATTGTTTGAGCTCGGCTCATCCCAAGTGCCCCCATTGGGATCCAGATATAGATTAACACAGTTTTGAAACGCGCGAGGGCCACAATCATGCAAGGCTTGATCCAACCCAGACTGGAGTCCGCGGAAAGGTCTGCATTGACGTAAGCGGATCGAGAGTGGCACCACCACGCCTGCTGCTGAGAAACCAGCCCTGGTCCCTCCGCCGCCGCAGATCCTGGGCTGTGGCCTCCAAGAATGGAGAGGAACAGGAGTTCCCCGAGGGTCCCTCTGCTCCTGAGCCCACTGGGCACGAAACTGCCCTGCAGGAAGCCATCCTGCTCCTCTCCTTCCCCCTCGCAGCTCAGGACTGATTGGCCAACGAGCTCCATCACCGGCCACCTCCCATGGGACCGGCGATGCCCACGCAGGGCACCCAGCCAACAGTCGCCCACAGCTTGACTGTGGGGAGCCCAACCTTGCATAGTGTGGAGGTACCTCAGCCCCAGCACCAGGCGCTGCTTCCCACCGGGCAAATCCCGCACCCGCCTCCAGAGGCTCACAAGCTTTTTCGGGGGGGGGTGCTCTGCCTGAACAGCCTGCAAATGCGAACGGCTCAGCTGGGTGTATTCACACACAGGGACAAGGAGCTGCACCAGCCTGGCCGCCTTTCACTCCCCTAGTCCTCCTTCGCCAACCCACATCGCTTTTGTTCCTCCTCTCCTCATTCCCACGTTTTTGTGCTGCCCTCCCAGGCATCCCCGCCTTCGCCTGCCCTTCCAATGCTCTCCTCCAAGTTTATTTCTCAGCCATCATTTCTTTGGGATTTGCTGCAGTCACGGGAGCAAGAATCAAAATGGGAAAATACCAACCTTGGGGCCCTCTCCCTTTTACAGTCCCCAGCGTCAGTACAGTGCTCGCGGGAGCCTGTCCCAAGCCAAGGGGGACAGCATTCATGCATGCACTAGCCCCCAGCTTGGGGCCTTCTACTCTATCACAGCAATAAAAAAACTGCCCATTCAAGTCCTTTGTCTTAAAAGATTTCCATCCTGGCTACAGCAAGTGCAGATTTATTGGTGGGAGCAACCGCCGGAGGAATAGCAAGCAGGACGCGCGTGCGTGCCTATGTGCCAGCGCGCGGGACGCCGAGCCTCCGCCGAGCGCGGCGGCAACTCACGACACTGAACATTAAATACGCGACTAATATAAAACGGGTTTCCTGCTGCATTAATAAATGAATTAATAAATAAATCACTTGGCATCTTCTTCCGTGACACACGCGGCACGATGGGGATGCGCTGATGGGGGGGGAAGAGCCGGAGCCAAGAGAGACGGGCTGATTACGCTGGATGCGAGGAATCAGACACCTGCCTTATTATGAACGGTGATGCACAGCGTGGCCTCCGCTTTCTCCCAGGCCTCCGCTCACGCAAGCTGAATGGCACGGCCCCGTACCCGCCACCAGCCTATTTAAAGGCGCAGCCTCACGCCCACCGGCGAGAGCCCGGACGAGGGGCTCCCACCCCAAACTTCCCCCCGCAGCCCTTCCAGGCAGACAGGCAGGACGCTTCAACACTTGTTGACGCTTCAAAATAATAACGTTATAATAGCGATAAAAATCAGCAGCTGCGTCTTTTCGTTGACTTCCGTAGGAATGTTGCAGGGGAAAGGATGGCAGGACACAGCTCCAAGCAGGCTGAGTGACATCCTATATTTTTCCAAACCATCCTTGGATTTTTCATAACATCCAGCAAGCAAGTTGCTGACAGAAGCAGGATCGTTCCCCGTTTGTTGGGCAAGAACACTTTGCGATTCAGTAGAATACCAAATTTGGTAGAATGTCTTCCACTTTGGTCGAAGATATTACAAACAACTGTGCATTTTAACACGTTTTCGCATTACGCATCATTCATTCTGGGGGAAAAAGGGGGGGGAAATCGCTTTCTGCAGACAGCTAGCAATGCTTCCAAGAATGAAAATGTTCATCGAAAGATAATGAAAACCAGGCATTTAGTAACATTTTCATTTTGCATGTTTAAATATTTATAACTATGTCCATAAAACCACATGTTTGCTCTCCTAATGCTCTGGTGATCGTGTTTATGAAATGCAGTATTTCTTCGATGCCCCTTCCTTGCGTCAGCTTCTCTGCCGGGCGCGATTTACTCGCGCTGCCGCACCCACCACTCGCTTTTATGTAAAAAGCTGCCCAAGATTAAGAATAGAAAATTACTGAAAAGAAGAAAACATATTTTCAGGACGTTAAAGTTTCACCGATACACATGCGATTTTAAACTTCGTAGGGGGGCATTTATGCTGGCTTCATTCTTTCCCTGCAATTTATTGTCAGTCTGTAAGGAAACTATTTCTTAATTTATGGCAAAAAAAAAAAGAAATCTAGAAATACAAGTGTGATAAAACTAAGATGCTGATATAGACCATTGTTCTCACTAGAACGCTTTTTTTTTTTTTCCTCTAGCTTGGATGAAAATTAAATAACAATGAAGAATTTTGCTTTAATACTGAAGTTGCTTGAGTTTGTGTTATAAATTTCTAAAAAAGCTGATCAAGCAGCCAAAGCCTGAAATCGGGACTATTACGCTTAGCAGACCCAGATGTGAGGACACCGTACTCCTCTCTGCCCTCTGATTACAGACATAACACAGACATAAGACAGAGCTTACGTGGTCCCTTCTGGCGTATTAAACGTACAGAGAAACCCCGGCTGCAAGGCAAGGCTTGCGGAGCTCAGCCCTACAGCTACGGACCCAATAAATTCTTTATCAAATCATAATTCTTAAAATTCCCCGTGTCACCTTGTAATTTCCAAAAGGAACTACTGGCTATGCCATTTTTTTTTTAAATTTTCTTTTTCTTTTTTTTTTTTTTTTTTTTTTAATAAAACATCTCCAACCTGAGATTTTCCTCAGAAATTGAGACCTCGGCAACACAAAGCGAGCACCGACGGGAGCGTTTTTATTTTAACCTCAGCCCCAGTGTCCTCCCGAAGGTACAGGGAGTATCTTCGAGGTGCAGTTCCAACCCCTTTGGTCCTTTGCCTGCCTCCTCCATCCGCAGCGGCAAAGAAGGAAAAGGACACGGGGAAAAAAAAGAGTAGCAGATCGCAATGTCACGTTGGTTTCTCATTTTAAAACCAAAATGAGTGGTGCAAAGTCATTAAAGTAAATCTTACTCCACTTACTGCATTATTTTAAAATACTTCTGCAGGCCAAGATTAAAAATTATATATATATATATTTTACTGCTGTGGTGTTAACAATTCTTACAATATTGTCAATAGCCTCATTTTTAAAAATATAAGTCAAGCTCCAGAATCAGGCAACTACATTAAAACTCGAGCTCCACTGTAAAACACAGGTATATGGCCCTTTGGCCTTACAGCTCTCACCCAAAAAAAAAAAAAAAAAAAAAAAAAAAAAAAGGGCAAAATAAAATGCAGCCAGAGAGGCTCACAGCACTGAAAAAAATAGGAGAAAAAAGGGGGGAAAAAAATTAATATATCAACTTTCTTTTTCTTTCTGAATCTTGCCAAATTAAGCAAGTCCGTGTCAGGGGTGCCCAGCACACGATTTGGAAATATTTGTGACGGACAGTTTCGTCAAGTTCCCGCGGTATCTTCTTTCTGGTAAACATAAACATTAGGGGAAAATGAGCTTTCTGGGGAGCACCTGCCTTCCTCAGCACCAGCAGCCCTCGCACCAGTGAGCAACCAGCATCCCGTCCTGGCAAACTCTCCATCAGAGGAACTTTAGTCACGTAATCCGCTGCGCAGTGATTTTTCTCTTAATTCAAGATCGCATTTGAGTCCAAATTCAGATTTTTCCCACTGCTAAGACTGAGTTTCTCTCACCCACCTCAACACAAGTTTTACTTTTTTCTTGAGGTCATCAGTAATTACTGAGAAGCTCAAGTCCCCGGATTTATGCTAAATGCAAACAAAAGAAATGCTTATTTTCAGTAAGAACACAGTGAAGGGGTGGAAAGCCTAAATTCAACTGCATTCTACCAACGCAGGTGAAAAAACAAACCCAAAACAAATGAAAACAAGGAAAAAAGTGAACAAAAAGAACAAGATTGCCTTTTTGCCCAAAACAGAAAAAGAATCATGCTATGTAAACTACGGAAAGTGGCAAAAATACTTAAAAAAAAACAACAAACCCGCAAGATTTTGCACTGGAATAATGTCTTAGCAAAACTGGGAGAAATTTGAAGAAGAGATAAGTAATAGGTAATTTTATTTAAAGCAAATACGACATGCTGATTCCCTGCTTCTGGAGCCTTTCTGGCTCTGGCTGTATTTTCCAAAGCGGCCGTTCCCTCTGGCATACAAATCCAGCAAGCCCATGGCCAGCAGAAACCAAAATCCTGACGTTTCCCACCCTGCTGTGACGCTGCCAGCTAAAGGCCACATCCCGGGCTGTGACCAGAGCCCAGTACTCTCATTCCTGCTCCAAACCCCGGCTCCGCTCCCCGGGAAGCACCGGGAACGGTGACATCCCTGCTCCCACCCGGGCACAGCCCTTGGCACAGGTTCCAGAGAAAAACACTAATTCTTTTGTGTCCCCCCCCACTCCCCAGACCAAACCCTGGTGATGTGCTGATGTTCCACCTTTTTTCCCTGCCTGCAGACCAGTTGCTGCCCAAACGCCGGAGCTTGAGGTGCTGGGAGACGGGAAAGGCGCAAAGCTTCGGGATCTCTGCCCAGCCCCTTGCTCCGCGGTGCCAAGTGCCCCCAAACCGCACCCCCCCCCCCGCCCCACCCCAAGAGCCATTTTGGATCTGCAGGACTACACAGGCCCGACGTGGGATTATACGACGCTCTGAAAAAGGACAAAACCATGGGAATAGCCCTATTCTGCACGTATCCTTCATGCTGCTCAGCCATTAAGCCTCTCCAGTCTCCCCAGTCTCCTCCCAGCCGGCGGGATGGCCGGTGACTTTTCCCCTCTCCCAGTTTCCTGGCTGCCCCGGTTCAGGCACAGGAGCGAATCCCCAACCTGCCGGCTGGGTTTCCCTCGGAGGGAACTTCGCGTATTGCCCATTCAACCATTTCAAAGTCGAGCTTTGGCAATTTCAAAGCTGCCACTATTGAACAAGTTGCCAAAACAAAATCATTCAGCTAAACTCTTTTTTTCTTTTCCCCCCCCCCCGGCCCTTTTAATTAAAGTTTCTTTTCACACCACCATTTGAGACGGAGAAACACTACCCAAGCTAAAAGAAAAGCTAAGCAGCACAAAACCTTCTTTCCCGCGAATAAAAATTAGCATCTTTAATATTAAAATATATCCGCGCCTCCTCAGACAGCTGCCTCCCCCGGTTTCCACAGCGGGTTTTTCCGCGGCTTTCCCAGTACGGAGCAGATGTCGGCACAGCCATCCTAACCCGGCTCCCGGCGAGGCTGCAGGGCAGGTCCTTGCTTTGCCACCCTCGCCAGCCAGAAGTCCTGCGCCAGCATTTTCACCGCCTGCAGCGATGTCCAGGTGAGCAGGAACTTGCAAGACGTAAATTATATTTTTAAGGCAACGGCACAGCGAGTCCAACCAAGTGTCTTGCTCCAAGGGGTGTGCAGAGCAGTCAGTACGACACAAATTACCTCCTTCTGCACACCCCACGAGAAAACGAGATTTCTGCCCAGAATTTCAAGCTTCCTCTCACGTTTTACCTCTCCAAACCAAAAGCGCATCCCTGCAGAGATATTTTTTCCCTGTAGTTTGGTCACCCTTGCCAGCCTAAATACCAGGGATAATTTATCAAACAGACCTGAAAGTTAGGCTCAGAGAAAAGCGCATGGTGCTTTTAAGACGAGAACATGATATTAAAAGAAAAAAAAAAACGCAAACACACAATACTACACCCTATCCGCTGCTTCAGAGCTTTACAGCCTTTTTACAGAGTTACTATAGGAACTTAATTCCCGGTGCCGTGGCGCCGAGACACTCGAGCGCAACCTGATCAAATGCCTTCAGGACTGTGCAACCAGGAGCTGCTAATGGCACGCACAGAGCTTGGAAAAAAAAATAAATATATATATATATTATTTTCAGAGGATTACACCAGCCACAGAGACAGCTATGCAAAAACAACGGCACCAAAGGAACCAAAATATTCATGGCTCATAAAGCGTGGTAGAGAAGGAATGGCTCCAGCTCATCGCCTGCCCCTGCTTAGATTCTTTATAGCACAATGAATCAACATCACCCCTTTTAGAAAACCATCCCGAATTCTGCTCATTTGGGGACAAATCCACCTAATCCCGCTCATACAAGCAAGCACAGCAACTTCAAGTGGGGGCTGCCAGTCTGGGAGAGGACGGCAGAATACGGCCCCTTTTTCTGAACGGTCCTGGGGCTCTTCTGGGGTGCGACACAAGCTCCATTATTAATGACACACCAAAAGCTGAGCTAACATGGCACCTGCTCTGCCAGCCCCGTCCTGGCGGCTCGGTCCCCGCTGCCATCAGAAAACATGAGCTGGCTCACCCTGACTCACGGAAACAGCTTTAAAATCTGGGAAAAAAAGGCAGGGTCTTTCTCCGCTCAAGGACTCCCCGCATCACCCTGCAACGGGCAAGGGTGAGGAACAGAGCCTTTTTACTTTTTCCAGAAAAACCCTTCTTATTTGTCCATCAGAGCTGAGGACTCGGAGTGAGCCAGCTCTTCCCTGGCCTTCGCCCCCCGCCAAGGTCTCGGGGCCAGCAGCAGGCAGGGGGGTGGGCCGAGGCACTGCACCGACAGCGTGCTGTGCTAGAGGGGGGGACACCGGTGCTGAACGCTGCACTTTGCCAGCATTTCACAGCCAAACAGGTCCCTGGCCCTTTCTGCACCCATCCCAAACCCATCGCTCCATCCCAAACCACTACCACCACCACCCCCCCCCAAGCTGCCCCTGGGGAGGGCACAAAGTGGCAACCTGAACAGGCTATGCCAAAGGGGAACCCTGACCTCAGTGGGGTGCAGACACCAGTTTGCCCCCCCGCACTGGGTGCTAGCCCTGGCTGGACACGGAGGCCCCAGGGTGAGGGGCCGGCTGGCTACCCGCGGGAAGCCAAACGATGCAGGATGCTGGTTTAAAGTCCTTGCTATAAATACGTCTGGGGCTGTGCCACCAGCCCAAGGAAGCCACCGCGGGGGCAGGCAGGAGAGCAGGTACCCCAGCCCGGCCCGAGAGCCCCGGGGAGCCGCTGCGGGGCCAGGAAGGGCCGCGGCCCCAGTCCCCGGCGGGGCCCGGAGATGCTGCAACCTTCCGGCCGCCCCCGCACGGGGGTCCCCAAACGGGGCAACCCCGGCCAGAGTACAGGCCACCCCCCCCACCAAAGTTCTGGGACGGCGTTTCGGGAACCGACAGCAGCAGAAACCCGTCCGTCCCCCGGGGCGCTCCGCCCTGCGCACCCCGCGGAACCCCTGCGCACCCGGCGGAACCCTGCGCACCCCGCGCCTCCCCGGTTCCGAGCAAAGCAGTAACGAAACCGAGCCTACCGGCACTTTTCCAAGCCTGGCGCGGTCCGGAGAGACGCAGACAAGACCCAGGTGGGTGTCCGAGGAAAACCCGACGACCCCCGGGCGGCTCCGCTCCTCCTCGCCCGCCGCGGTGCGGGGCGGCCCCGCTCGCCCCCCCAGGAAGGGCTCGGGCCCGGGCCCGGCAGCGCTCCGCGTCCAGCCCCCGGGGCTCGGCTCTGCGCACAGCGAGAGAGAGAGTTCACAGCGGAAAAGGAGATACAGGTCGGTCCGGGACACCTCGAAGGGAACTATTTTAAGGGACCAGGCTGGGAAGTGAGGAGCGGGAAACCTGCCTGCACTTGGGGGAAAAAATATATATGTTTTACATATATTTTTTTTTTCACATGTGCAGCCCCAGAGGCTGCAATCCACTTTACTCATGTCTTTTTCTGCCCGATAAACCTTTTTCTTCTTTTTTCCTTTTTTCTTACTTTTTTCTTTTTTTTTCTTTTTTCTGTCTTTCTTTTTTTCCCCCCTTTTTTTTTACTTTCTTTTTTTCTTTTTTTTTTGAGAGAGGAGAAGGTAAATTTCTTTAAACTTAATTTTTTAAAGCATACCCAGGTTCTGCGGGTCCCTCGCCCGAGCGGCCCCCGCGGCAGGCTGGAGGGGACGGGCCGCCCCGTCGTACCTCCCCACCCCCGCAGTGCCCCCAAGTCAAGTTCAAGACGGGCCCGTCCGGAGTGGGTCCCGTTCAGCTGAGGTGCGGAGCCCGCGGTGCGGGTCCCCGCCTCCCCCCGGAGCTGGGGGGAGCCCGCGGCGGGGTCCCTGCCGTCCCAGGGAGGGAGGATGCGGAGCCGTACGCCCGGGCTGCAGCCCCCCCGGGGCCACGGGCGGCTCCCGGAGCTTTGCCGAGGAGGGGGGGCCCGGTTTCCAGCGTCGCTCTGGCTGCTTGGGGACTCCTGAGCGGTGCCGGAGAAGAAGTTTCAGGGGTAAGACGTCTCTTCTCGACCATTTTTCTCTTCTGGGGACGGTGGAGGCTTTTCCGCATCCTGATCAGAAATAAAGAAAGAAAAAAAAAAAGGAAAAAAAAACCAACACAACAAAAAACAGACGGTAACAGAGAAAATCCGTCGTGACGCGAGGTCGCCCCGGGAGTCTCCTCCGGGAGTCACCCCGTCACGATCCCGGGACGGTTTGCCATGCATGCGG
Organism: Chroicocephalus ridibundus; assembly: GCF_963924245.1. Lineage (NCBI taxonomy): Eukaryota > Metazoa > Chordata > Aves > Charadriiformes > Laridae > Chroicocephalus > Chroicocephalus ridibundus. The sequence goes on from NC_086292.1 coordinate 21,047,375, forward strand.
GGGGCGGCGGGCGACGCGGCCCGGTACTCACCGTCGGGACCCCCCCCCGTCCGGGCGGCCCCCGGCGCTCCTCGGCCGGGGGCTCCCTGCGCTCGGGAGGGCGGCGGGGGAAGCGAAGCCGTTGGGGCGGGGACAAAGGGGACGGGAGGGGGGGAAAAAAAGAAAAAAAAGAAGCAAGCAGCAGCGAGGAGGAGGCTTCATCCGGCATCGCCAGCCCGAAAACAACGGCCCGGCCCCCGGAGGAGGTCAAAAAACGGCTCTTTCCAAAACAATAAACTTTTAATGCTAAAGCAGTTATAACCAAAAGCTGTACAGAGTTGGAATATTATTTTTTTTGTTGTTTGTATTTTTTTTTTTGTTAGAAAACAATTTTTTTTTTCTCCCCCATAAATATTGTTCAGTTCCCGGCACTTCGTATCAATAATTAAATTACGAACGATAAATATGGCATCATGGATATGTATTTACAAAAAAAAGTTATTACAAAAAGGCAACTGTTATACTAAACGTCACAATCTGGGTAGAATAAACACCACAT